>NC_000067.6:31622343-33015676 GCF_000001635.26 Mus musculus
GTACTACAGAGAAATTGTGATAAAAAACTGCCTGGTACTGGTACAGTGACAGACAGGTAGATCAGTGGAATAGAATTGAAGAACCAGCTGGGCATGGTGGTACACACCTTTAATTCCAGCACACCCTGTCTCGAAAAACCAAAACAAAAAAACCAAACAAACAAACAAAAAACAAACCAAAAAAACAAAAAAAACAAAAACCAACAAACAAACAAACAAACAAAACACCCAAAACAAAACAAAACAAAACAAAAAAAAAACAAAAACAAAAAACAAACCACCAAAAAAAAAAAGTAATTGAAGAACCAGAAATGAACTCACACACCTATGGTCACTTGATCTTTGACAAGGGAGTTAAAACCATCCAGTGGAAAAAAGACAGCATTTTCAACAAATGGTTGTGGCTCAACTGACAGTTAGCATGTAGAAGAATTCGAATTGATCCATTCTTATCTCCTTGTACAAAGCTCAGGGCTAAGTGGATCACGGAACTCCACATAAAACCAGAGACACTGAAATTTATAGGGGAGAAAGTGGGGAAGAGCCTCAAAGATATGGACACAAGGGAAAAAATTCCTGTATAGGGGAATGCCAGGACCAGGAATTGGAGTGGATGGACTGGGGAGTGGGAAGTGGGGGGTGGGAGGAGGAAGGGGATTTTTGGAGGGAAAATTAGGAAAGGGGGTAACTTTTGAAATGTAAATAAAGAAAATTTCTAATAAAAAAAGAACCACAAAAAAGAATAGAGTTTGTTAAAAAAAATCCTTTAATTTTTTAATAAATCTTTTCATTAAAAATAATAACTTTCTGAAAGAAAAAAAAAAGAATTTATGTTCTTGGTCAGAGTTACCCATTTCCAAAATTTATAAGAATCGAGTGGCTTTTTGTAGTGATATAAAATACTCTGCTTACAAATCAAGGAACTATTCCATTGACTCTTTTATCCTTATGTATATTGATCATTGTATTGACATTTCTATTTGTACCATGTGTTCCTTCAATCTACTTTGCACCATTAGCAATATATTTAGTTTATATCTTATATGTTATTCTGCTTCTTAATAGTCCATTTCAAACTGGTCTTTGAAATTTAGCAAATACTTGTGATAAAAAGCAAACTTTATTTCATTTCATTCTTATGCTTTCCATATTATACTGTATTGAATAAATTATGGATTGCTTTCAAAATAAATTACTAAGCCCAATGTAGAATTTACTGCTTTGGGTAATAAACATATGGTATTGTTTTCAGTGAGGGTCCTATATTATAAAATTGAGGTGATTAAGCAGCTTTGGTGACCTGTTTCTTTAATCCCAATAGAAGGCCAAGAATAGCTGTAATTTTGAGGCAAGCCTGGTCTACAAATTGAGTCAATCTAGACCCAGCTATACCACTCCTTGGTATCCAAAAGATGCTCCAACATCCCACAAAGACACTTGCTTAATGATGTTCATAGCAGCTTTTTCATAATAGCCAGAAATGATTACACATAATTTGAATTATCAAACTTTCAAGAAATACAGTAGTTGGTGTTGTATCTTAACGCCATTTCCGCATACCATCACTGCACCCCACATAGTCCATGCTTTTTATTATGAGTCTGCATCAATTATTTACCTATTTCCAATCTAAACTTTTGTTACACTGATTCCTAATGGATGAAGTTTTCAAGGGAGACAAAATAGACTGGCTTTGAACTTCACAGTGTGGAACTACAGTAGAAAGCAATCTATTCCTTGAGTATCATGATATTTCTGTACACACACAATGCATTTTCAGTAATTTCAGTAAATTCGTGTTATAGAAAGACATAGTTCTTTGACCACAGAATATACTTCTATTACATTTTTATTTGTTTTTTATATGCCTTTGTTAGTGTATGTGTGTGTGTGCATATGACATACCAGGCACTCATGGAGAGGGAAGAGCACAACACAAGGGAGGTGACTGTTTAACCTTGTCAGCCCTGCAGATCAAGCTCAGGTCATCAGGAATGGTTATGTGCTTTTAAGCAAGGAATCATCTTGCCTGTCTCTAAAAAGAACATTTAAAATGTTAATTGTTCTTTTTCTCAAATTTATGATTCCTTTCTCATTTGTTGATCTGTGTGCATATGTGTATGTTTTCTGTGGGTGTGTGGTTTGGGTTTTGTTTGTTTGTTTTTTGGGTTTTTTTTTTTTTTTTGAGTTTTTCAAGTTGGGGTTTCTCTGTATAGCTCTAGCTGTCTTGGAACTCACTTTGTAGACCAGGTTGGCCTCAAACTCAGAAATCCGCCTGCCTCTGCCTCCCGAGTGCTGGGATTAAAGGCGTGCGCCACCACGCCTGGCTTGGTTGTGTGTTTTTCATGTGTGTGTGTTTTTCATGTCGATCTGTGTACATATGTTTGTGTTTTGTGTGGGTGTATATTTTGCATGTGTGTGTATATGTGTGCATTGTGTGTTTTTGTGTGTATATGTGTATGCATGTGCATGTGTATTTCTAAATATATAAATTCAATTTGCTGGGTCTGGTTACATATGAGGTATTGAAATAAAGAAAGGAAAGGGGAAATAAGATTATAATTTCAAAAAATAAGATTTACAATAAAATGTTTAGTTTCACAGACATCTCAGAGGTCTATGGCATTGGCATTATGTAATTAAAATATAAAATTTCTAAAATTAGATGAGAAAAGAAAGAAAATATGAAAAATACTAAATACCATTGTATAGCAAATATCAATGAATATGGGCAACCGACCCATCTTTCCTTAGCATGGATAGGAAGAGGGAGAAATGGAAAATTGAAGTGGAAAAGTAATTATGCAAGTATCTCTCCTATAGCAGTATGAATTTTGGTATTGCTCCCAACACTATTACTTACCATGTGTGCATTTACTCACTGAATCCTCACAGCAAATCTATAACCAATTCAAATTCAACACAATATTTAATCCATTGAAATCACCCTTGTTATGGGACAAATTTTCAGCTCTTAGATGAAGTAAATTCAGTTTTTGGTTTTCAAAATACAATGACACCCATCATAAAATTGTGAAAAACTTCACATCTTCTTTTCTGATTTAAAGTAGTTTCTGACAATGGTTTCATTAATCTGAATGTTTCATTATGAGGGGCAATGTCTATGAAGAAAAACAGCATAAATTTTGCCATATATTACTAAAACTACATTTCCTGTTTCGGTTGCTTAGAAAATGGGAGTGAAGGAGCGAACATTCTTTGCTGTCTCTTATGGGAGAATACTCCATTATCACAAGAGAATTTTCTTTAACCATAAGATATCCACAGACCTACTCACTAATGTGAGATATCCTCTTTGTTCTTCTCTGCTTTGTGAATTTATGAATTTACATATGTTTTTAGAAATGGGCTGAGATCCTCTTGTAAATATACTGTAATATAATCCAGGCATGTTGATGCACATCTTTAATTCCAGCATTCTGGAGGCAGAGGCAGGCAGACAATTTTTGAGTTTAAGATAGCCTGTTCTACAAAGTGAGCTCCAGGACATCCTGTGGTATATACTGAGACTTTGTCTTAAGCCTTCTCCTGGAGAGAATATATATTCAATAAAAGAAAAATGATTAAATGAACTAAATCCTCACTGTATGGTGGTTAGGTATCAAGTACAATTTAAAGGTCAAATCTATTCATTTTGTCATCATAAAATTTATAATCTCCCTACATTCTCTGAGATAGCTTTAGTCTAGGAAGGGCCCACATATTTCTGCTCTCCATTCATATTTGGTTCCACGGATTGCACTTTATTCAAACAAAATACCAAAATGATTCTGATCCATTCTGATTTTAATGGTGTGTGTCTAACAGCAGCTATCAATTGTTCGTGTTAATTTAGTGCTCAGTAGTGGACAGTGACATATGTGTTGGTAAAAATAAACATGACTTACTAAGTGCTGAAATTGAACCATGACCTTGAAGGACTTGAACTTCATTTTTAATTTGTCATTTCTATGTTGAGCAGCAGCATCTAAATATAAGTATGAGGGTCTGTAGATGAAATACAACCTGCTATTCTTAAAATGTGTTATTTGATACTAGCAATATGTAATAAATACTCACACCACCTTAATGAACTCATTTATTTCTTTAAATTTGAGAATGCCTTGAGGCAGGAATAATTATTACTATGAATTTAATTTTTCTGAGTTGTTGTTACTCACTTTTAAATTGGTACCTGACTCATTTATTTCAAGATAATCTGTCATTTCAGGGATGATATGATACATCTGATCCATTAAGGCTGCTGTATTAAAAGTCTTGAATCAGCTATTAAAAACAATGAATTCATGAAATTCTTAGGCAAGTGGATGGATCTGAAGGATATCATTCTGAGTGAGGTAACCCAGTCACCAAAGAACTCACGTGATATACACTCACTGATAAGTGGATATTGGCTCAGAAACTTAGAATGCCCAAGACACAATTTGCAAAATATATGAGGCTCAAGAAGAAGGAAGACCAAAGTGTGGATACTTCGTCCCTCCTTAGAATGGGGAACAAAATACCCATGGAAGGAGTTATAGAGACAAAGTTTGGAGCTTAGAGGGAAGGAAAGACCATCCAGAGACTGCCCCACCCGGGGATCCATACCATAAGCAGCCACCAAAAGCAGACACTATTGCATATGCCAGCAAGATTTAGCTGACATGACCCTATTATAGCTGTCTCTTGTGAGGTTGTACCAGTGCCTGGCAAATACAGAGGTGGATGCTCACAGTCATCTCTTGGATGGAGCACAGGGACCCCAATGGAGGAGCTGGAGACAGTACCCAAGGAGCTGAAGGGGTCTGCAACCCTATAGAAGGAACAGCAATATGAACTAACCTGTACTCCCTGAGCTCTTGTTTCTAGCTGCATATGTAGCAGCAGATGGGCTATTCGGCCATCACTGGGAAGAGAGGCCCTTGGTCTTACAAAGATTATATGCCCCACTACAGGGGAATGCCAGGGCCAGGAAGCAGGAGTGGGTGGATTGGGGAGCAGGGCAGGGGGAGGGTATAGGGGACTTTTGGGTTAGCATTTGAAATGTAAATGAAGAAAATACCTAATTAAAAAAAAGTCTTGGGTCAGTATTTGTTCTTCTGTTTGTTTGTTTTGTTTTTGTTTTTGTTTTGAGACTGGGTTTCTCTGTGTACCTTGGCTGTCCTGGAACTCACTCTGTAGACCAGGCTGGCCTTGATCTCAGAAATTCACCTGCCTCTGCCTCTGCCTCCAAGCGCTGGGATTAAAGGCATGCGCCACCACGCCCAGCTAGTTTTGTTCTTAACATTCCAGCTCCCCTTCTGATTGCAACAGTAGCATTACGATCATCCATGACTCATTTTCTTCATAGAGTCATTCTCCAAATAGAACTTAATTCATCTCAACTACCTATTATTTAAGATTGATTTTGACTTCAAAACAATATCAGGCAACAAGCTACTTGTCAGTTGGAATTTAAAACTTAGAGAAGTTAAGTATAAAAATCATTTACATGTGATACTACATGCAATTTATAATTGAACATACATAATTATGTGATTTATATGCCAGGAATGCCATGCACTGGTGAATAAGTATATATTGGACAGTTGAAGTGCGGATATTTATTACATATTGTTAGTATCAAAACTAAGAGTTTTTTGGTTTTGCTTTTTTTTTTTTATTCCAAGGTCAGTGGGACAGGTGTTTTCTTGGCGTTCCTTTAGTTCGCTCTAAGGAAGGGCATAACAATGTTCTGTACTAATAGTCTTTAAATTTATCTTAACTGTCATCACAAAAAAACCATAAATGAGATATTAATTAGATAAAGTCCCATAAGGTTTTGGATGACAATAAATCCAACACCTAGCTGAAGAGTTCTTGGCAATTCATAGCTGCTAGAAGTATGAGTTTCAGTTTTCTTAAGGGTGTGAATACACCTACAAGTGTTTAAATGACACGAAATTGGACTTGCTTTTCTTTAAAAGATAACAAGAAGATGGGTTGGTAGACAATGGAAATGAACTTCATTAAAATATACTACATGAGATTATCAAAACCTAATGAAAATATCACATTAACTTTCCATAACAATAATGAAGTATGTTTGTTTTGCTTTGATGCTAGTGTTTCATATTTAAACTTTCATGATTTAAAACTTATTTATTATTTATAGCATTACTGGTTCTCATCACCTCCCTCCCAAGTTCAAGATTATGCTAGGAGAGCATAAGTCAAAAGCTGTCCAAATTTGAAAGCTTAAAGTAATGATATATGTCTAATGGTGCCATTAATCATTAAATTTCTAGAAAGAGGTTTGGATGCAATCCACACCCTAATAGAAGTAAGATACCCTTTTATAGAATTTGAGAGATATGGTTTTCTTGCTTCAGTTTGGACTGTGCTGATTTAATGACATAATCCTGCATAACAAAAAGCTCAAATTTTTAAAAATTCCTACTGATATTTCTAATGTCATATCCTCATATCCCATTATATACAATAGTCCATGCAATGCTTAAATCCAAGAATTCTATTTTTGCTATGATTCTTTCTTGGGCACAATATATTAATATATCTTCAACTATTCATTTTGTGACTTGAAATATAGAATCCCTTAGAGTCTCAGATATCTCCCAGGATCATATTTCAATGCACTACTTTGCCAGTAATGTGAAACATATTATACCTTAATTGACTGCACTAGTTTTGGAAAAGAAGATGGGTAGATTACAAATAAACTATTTGTTTAAATTTGTGTCACTTGATTTTGTGCAATACATATGTTCATGGTGTTTTTCATGAGTTTTTATCACTGATTCCTAATGTGCTTTGTGTCACAATTACTTCACAGGAATTTATATTAAGTCTTGGCAGTGGTTGAGATGAAACCTGAGCAAAGAAAAGAGAACAAACACACAATAGGTCAGAGTTAAAGAAGGAAGGAAGGGAGGGAGGGAGGGAAGGAGGGAGGGAGGGAGGGAGGGAGGGAGGGAGGGAGGGAGGGAGGGAGGGAGGGAGGGAGGGAGGGAGGAAGGAAGGCAGGCTCAGACTATTCAACACAATGGGAGGATTGAAGAAGAGGCAGACTACATAGAAAAAGATGAAGTCCAAGGAGATCAGTTTTCACTCTGTCTGACAACAGTAATATCAGTCCAAACAGGTGACAGGACAGGTGTTAAAGGATCAAGGTGTAGAGTAAGCAAAAGACTCTTCTCCAAGGTATCAGAATTTAAAACCATAAAAGGTAGAAATTCTAAGAGAAATACACCCATGTGGTCCTTTTTGACTTTGTTTTGTTTATCCATTTAGAATGGAGGACGGAAGGAACAAGTTTACAATTATGGTCGGGAGATGTATATATATATTTTTTTTTTCTCCTTTACAGTTATAACTATTATTCACTGGCTTTCTGGGGGCATTTTGCGAACAAAACTGGCTCTCATTCGGCTTCTTAGCATGTGTCAATCACATAAACGAAGTTCCATAGGCTGCTCTCTGAGAAACATTGTTCCTCCCAATAGACATGTTTCTTAAAGACAGCTGTTGCTAACAATCACAGCAGCACCTTCATTTCTCCATTTCTGTGTGCTTCTGTCTTGTTTGAAACAAAAACATAAAAAAATGAGATGAAAGAGAGAAAAACTGTGGAAATGTGTCAGCAATTTTTTTTCTCTTTAGTAAATCTGTGATGTACATGCAGACAGGACAAATCACTGGAGAATGAATTTAAGTGATGGGAATGAGGACTGTCTGTGGAGCACCTTTATTAACACATAAAGTAAGAGGACACTGGGCTCCTTAGAGACAAATAGTCAGGGTTTAAGTTAGAATTGTGTGCAGCCTGAGAGTTGAGAGAAAAGAGGTATGTAGAGGAGAAAGTGACCTTGGTTATTGCACACTGTTTATAATTTACATGACATGACTGGGAATAAATCCAAATACTCAACATGTAAATGACCATTGCTTAACATGGTGGTTTGAATAGGTGTGGCTCCATAGACTTGTGTTTGAATACTTGGCCATACAGAGAGACACTATTAACTGGTGTGGCCTTGTTGGAGTAGGTGTGGCTTTGTTGGGGAATGAGGCCACCCACTCATCTCCAAATTTTTAACCAAGAATGGCTCCTGTCTAAAGGAAATATAGGAACAAAGTATGGAGCAGAGACTGAAGGGAAGGCTACCCAGAGACTGCCCTACCTGGGGATCCATCTCATATACAGACACCAAACCCAAACACTGAAACTACCTTTATCTTTCTCTTCCTTCTCTTTTTCTTTTTCTCTTCCTTTTCCTCTTGCTGTTCTCTGTTTTACACACACACACACACACACACACACACACACACACACACACACACACACACACAAACACTATACCATGCCATAACCAAGCCCCAGTGTATACATTTAATTAGAAAACTTTTTCACTTGTATAACAGCACATCAATTTTAATATTTCACCTCTCATCGGATTCTCTCTTCTCAGTTGAAAATTTGGTATGGGAAAGCTTCCATCATGCAGTGATGACTTGGGTCATGCTAAGACAAATAAAACTATACTTTGGGATTTATGGTTTTCTTTTTATTTTTACTTTTATTTTTAAGTCAATAATTTTAATCTCTGATATTTCTAAACACTCTGTCTCTGATACCCCCACCCCTAAAAATTAGCAAGATAAAAGTGGTGGCTTTGAGTGAATAGCTACTGATAAGAAGAATTTCAATGATTAAGGAGAGACAGAATTTGAGATGTGGTGAATGATTCATTGGCTGCATCTAAAAACCACAGATTTCAGCAGGAAAGCAAGCAGAGAGCAGTAAAGACAATCTATAATTTAGCAAGGGCACTTCAATAGGAAGACGAGATGTTTACACTCCACTCTCGCCTGTTAAAATGACTTTGGGTTCCCATTTTCTTTTTAATATTTTATTGATATTAGAAGATTTTACATGAATTTAGAGAAAGCAAGCAGAAACATTCTAGAATATGTTCTACTTAAACATGACCCAGACTCATTACATACTGCTTCACAGATGACCTCTCATTCCCTGACTTCTTTGTTTGACAGAATTCAGAGAAATGGGAGTAGGAAACAAGAAAGAACAATGTCTACTTTCTGTCTTTAGGATAAAATAAATGACATTTCATAGGTCATTTTCTTGTTTCAAATCTTAAAGAATCCCATGAAGTCACTAATTTTATATTTTTCTTTTTGCTTTTTAAATATTTTTGAGACTTTAATATGTGAATATAGTGTATTTAGATCATCTACATCCCTCTGTTTCTCTTTCCAATTTTCCCTACTACTTCTTATATTCATCTCATCTTCTATAATCATAAATTTTTAAAAAGATACTGGGCCCCATGTGTGTTGCCCATATGTTTAGCTCTGGCCAGATAGGCATGGATAACTCTAGTTCATTCCTGGAGAGAATTGATCTTCCCTTTCTCCACAGCCGCTGGATCCCTGTAACTGGTCTAGCGGGTGGTCTTGTGAAGATAATCCTCCATTCCCATTGGTATACACACTGTATGGTTTTTCTGCAGGTCTTATCCAGGCAATTGTGTTGTTGAAAGTTTGTAGTACAGTACCTTTATTCACATATAGAGGATACTGTCATGTTATATTCATCCTGGTACCCTGGCTTACTCTTTTTTGATCCATCTCACATAAATTGGTTTAGCTAAATCAAGGCATTGAAATTTTGCAAGCTTAAATAGTAAAAAAATACTAGGTAGAAAGATGAGTGTCAAGTGAATATTATACATGATAATTCAAAAATCCTAAAATGGCATTCTAACTTCTTCATAGGTGAAAATATAGAATTGATAATGTAGCTATAGGCTGTGAAGTTTAATCATCCAAACAAGAGAATTGGTTCCATTTTCAGTTTGATTGACAAGTAAAAGAATGAGTTACTATATGCTTAATATATTGACTGATTACATGGCCTTCTCTTCCAGTTTCTATCCACAAGAATTATCACCAATACTCATATTAGCCACAGGTGGGGAAACACCAGTGTGCTTCAGTCTGTGTGCTTGGGGAAATCCTTGGTCTACCTAATGGGTAAAAAACAAATTTAAATTTAAAGAATCAATGTTAGATATGTGAACAATAAATTTATACACAGAACAAGAATCCTGAGTATTTACTAATAATGATTACCAATAATTTTTTTTATTAAAAGAAATTTAAGACTCAAAGAATGACAGTACAACTGCAGAACAAACAATACAGTATCCCTGTCTGTTTGGAACGATTTAGTATCTGAAGAGGCTTCAGAACACCACATAAAAGCAAACCAGCCATTCCTCTCCAGTTGATGAATGGGAGTTTTAAAGTAGAAACACAAAGGCCACTTTAGAAAATGAAGCTGTTTTAGTTGTGTTTCTATAATATGCCACCATGGTCAAAATTGCTTGGGGGGAGGGAGGAAGAGTTTATTTGGCTCAGATATCCTGTCACTGTCCAATGAAGAGAGAAAAGGAAGAAACTCACACAGGGCAGGAAGCTGGGAGGTGAGAGCTTGTATGGACTGTTTCTTTCTGGCTTGGTCTTGAAGACTTTGTCAGCCTGTTTTCTTATAGAACCTAGGGTAAGCAAGTCGGGAGTTGGCACCACCTACTATGGGCTAGGCCTTCTCATAGTAGTTACTAGTTAGGAGACTTCCCGATAGGCTTGTCTACAGACTGATTATATGGGGGCATTTCCCTATTGAGATCTCCTCCTTTCCAATGACTCTAGTTTGTGTCAAGTCAATAGAAAAGGCATCTAGTACAGAATGCAAAGAGGAGACAGTATGAAACTCAACTTATTGTGGGCACCTAGAAAAGTGAAAATATGCATTTAGTTGTTTGGTGTGGGACAACTCTGCTAATTAAAGTCGAAGCCCACCTTGACTAGATAGCCTCTAGGCTCTGTGCAATATGGGGTTTTTATGTCTCTGACCTTGTCTGGCAAATACTAAGCCCTCATCTGTGCCTCTACCTGAGAAATGTCAAGTAGCCTCAGTTATATTACAGGTTCAATTTCCTTTCTCCCAATAAGAACCTGTTCAGCCAGCACCCAAGATTCCTGAAGCGCTTTCCCATGCAAATGAGGCATTCCAGGTACCCTAAGCCCCCAGACCATCCTGGGTGTTCTTACCCACAGTCCTCTAAAACTTTTCATGCAAAGTAAAGTTGATCTCCCTCCTGATAGCTGGTACTGGCATGGTATTTTACATATGTTCTCACGTGTTTCAGAACTCTGCCCCAACCACTGCCACTCCTCACCCCTCAATATCTCTTCTCCCTTTTTTCTTATGGAGCAAATCAGCTGTCACACCACAAGGGTTGGGCGACACACAGTTTAAATCAAATAATTAGGAATAAATATCAAAACAAGAATGTAAATTCAAAGACAGGACAGATGGTTTTGACTTTTTAATTTGGCAAATCTTTATAAATATTAATTTTACTTTATCGTGTTTAAGTGTTTTATTACTCACACCCAAAATAAGAATTACAAAAGAGGTTGTATACATAAGTGTCTGTGTTCTTTTTTGTTAGATATTTTCTTCATTTACATTTCAAATGCTATCCCCTTTCCTAGTTTTTTCTCTGAAAATCCCCAATGTCCTCCCTCTGTTCCCCAACCCACCCACTCCCACTTCATGGCCCTGGCACTCCCCTATACAGGGGCATAGAATCTTTCCAACACCAGAGGCCTCTCCTCCCATTGATGGCTGACTAGGCCATCCTCTGCTACATATGTAGCTAGTGACATGAGCTCTTGTGGGTGGGTGGGTGGGGGACTGGTGAGTTCATATTGATATTCCTCTTCTAGGGCTGCAGACCCCTTCAGCTCCTTGGGTACTTTCTCTAGATCCTTCATTGGGGACCCTGTGTTCCATCCAATAGATGACTGTGAGCATCCTTTTCTGTATTTGCCAGGCACTGGCACAGCCTCACAGAAGACAGCTATATCAGGGTCCTGTCAGCAAACTCTTTTTGGCATCCACAATAGTGTCTGGGTTTGGTGGTTATTTATGGGATGGCTCCCCAGGTGGGGCAGTCTCTGGATGGCCCTTCTTTTAATCTCAGCTCTGAACATTTTCTCTGTAACTCTGTCCATGGGTATTTTGTTCCCCCTTCTAAGAAGGATCGAAATATCAACACTTTGGTCTTCCTTCCTCTTGAGTTTCATGTGTTGTGCAGATAGTACTTTGGGTATTCTAAGTTTCTAAGATAATATCCACTTATCTGTGAGTGCATGTCATGTGTGTTCTTTTGTGATTAGGTTACCTCACTCTGGATGATATCCTCCAGATTCAATAATTTGCCTAAGAATTTCATAAATTCATTGTTTTTAATAGCTGACTAGTAATCTATTGTGTAAATGTACCACATTTTGTGTGTCCATTCCTCTGTTGTGGGACATCTGGGTTCTTTCCAGCTTCTAGCTATTATAAATAAGGCTGCTATGAACATAGTGGAGCATGTATCCTTATTACAAGTTGGAACATCTTCATGGTATTTGCCAGGAGTGATATTGCTGGATCTTCTGGTAATACTATGTCCAGTTTTCTGAGGACTGTCAAAGTGATTTCCAGAGTGGGTGTACCAGCTTGCAATCCCACCAACAATGGAGGAGTGTTCCTCTTTGTCCACAGCCTTGCCAGCATCTGCTACCACCTGAATTTTTTATCTTAGCCATTCTGTCCAGTGTGAGGTAGAATCTCAGGGTTGTTTTGAATTGCATTTCCCTGTTGATTAAGGATGATGAACATTTTTTCATGTGCTTCTCAGCCATTCAGTATTCCTCAGTTGACAATTCTTTGTTTAGCTCTGTACCTTATTTTTTTAAAAATAGGATTATTTGATATTCTGAAGTCCAGCTTCTTGAGTTCTTTGTATATATTGCATATTAGTCCCCTATCTGCTTTAGGATTGGTAAAGATCTTTTCCCCATCTGTTGGTGGCCCTTTTGCCTTACAGCACAAGCCATTGCTGTTCTGTTCAGGAAATTTTTTCCCTGTGCTCATACCTTCAAAGCTTTTCCCCACTTTCTCCTCTCTAAATTTCAGCGTCTCTGGTTTTCTGTTTGTTTGTTTGTTGTTGTTGTTGTTGTTGTTGTTTTTTTGTTTTTTCTTTGTTTTGTTTTGTTTTTGTTTTTGTTTTTTTCGAGATAGGGTGTTTCTGTGTAGCCCTGGCTGTCCTGGAACTCACTCTGTAGACCAGGCTGGCCTTGAACTCAGAGATCTGCCTGCCTCTGCCTCCCTAGTGCTGGGATTAAAGGCGTGTGCCACCACGACCGAGCGTCTCTAGTTTCATGTGGAGTTCCTTGATCCACTTAGACTTGAGCTGTGTACAAAAAGGTAAGAATGGATCAATTCGCATTCTTTTCCATGATAACTGCCAGTTGAACCAGCACCATTTCACCATTTGTTGAAATGCTGTCTTTTTTCCACTGGATGGTTTAAGCTCCTTTGTCAAAGATCAAGAGACCATAGGTGTGTGAGATCATTTCTGTGTCTTTAATTCTATTCCATTGGTCTACACCTGTCTGTCGCTGTACCAGTACCATGCAGTTCTTTTACACACACACACACACACACACACACACACACACACACACACACACACATCACACTACATCAATTAAATTAGTAACATTTGCTTCTCCCCCATATTCAGATGGGATGATACCTGACTATTGGGACTTTCGGCCAATAGTCAGGTTGCTTGAGGTTGACAAGTGAAGCCCATAGGGGTGAGTATTCTGAGAAGTGAAAGCTATATTGGGAGAAAGTCATAGAGATGATGGGAATTTCTTCACCTTACTTGGTCTCCACCTAGAGCCTATACTGTTCAGCATCCAGAACTGAGAGGTACAAGCTTGTTGTTCAGATGGCCTAGTCTGTTGTCTTGGGTCAGCATTCCAAGATGACACAGGAGTAATTATGGGACTTCTAGGTCTTCTCTACACTATTTATTTGGATGAAACTAAAAGTATTTTAAAAAATAAAGTAAGAAAATTACAATAATTAGATTTTAGTTTTAAGATGATTATCGATGTAGTTATATAATTTAAAATTGATTATATTAACATTCTTTAGTTACATGTATAAAGATTTCCTGAAATCAACAAAATTTAAAGTACCTCTTCTTATCTACCTATCTACCTATCTACCTATCTACCTATCTATCTATCTATCTATCTATCTATCTATCTATCTATCTATCTATCTATTAAGGAATCCTTTCTCTTTTAAAATTACTTGAGGGAATTTTATCTTCATGCTTTGACATGACCACAGCATCCTAGACATGATGAAGGCACATATTTTGTGCACAAGTAAACACATGTCCTTTTCTCCCCTGGAAATCAAGTTAAACCTCCTGTGGTCTCAGCAGAGTCTGTGGTCCTAACATATTGAAGATCCACAGACTGGCCTGTTTACCCTGTCACACACTGAGTAAATGACAGCAACCAATTTTTCTCTCCCTGAGTCTGAATGAACAGATCTCAGAGCATTTGATGTGAAGAGTAAAGGATAATGTGTTCAACTATTTCTATCTTTATATTTTCATCTTTGGCTAAAGAATGTGCTTTCTTGGGTAACACTTATTATTTCCTAAATTTAGTAATTTCACTCTATAGTACAAACACATAGTTATCCTGATAGAAATCAAATCAATTAGCTGGGTCCACCTACCCATGTTAATGAACTCATATAATTACAGCAATTTTAAACCAACATTGGCTTGTTCTTTAGGTGATTAATGAATAACACATGGCAGAAAGGCTTCTGGGAAAACAGCAGAAGTTGGAGTATTGCCAATGCATATCATGTTGAAAACAGTTTGCTGTTACTGTCATTCCTTCTTTGCCTCTCCTTGCTTTCCTCGAGGTTTCATGCCTGTATTTTGTCTTTTAGTATACCACTGGAAAGAAATAATGAAGATGCCTTGTAATATGCAGAGAGGCTCTTTCCCACTTCATATTCAAGTATTATTCATGTAAGTTGAGATGTTTTGCCTTTTCATTCACTGAAACATTTATTCTGCCACTTTTCCCATGTGCCATTTGAGCTCAGAGACTACAGAGGTAAATAAAAATCATAATCATGAAAGAATTTTCTGTTTTCTCCATGTGTGCTCAGTGAATTTTTACTTACTAGTATTTATAAAGCTACACAGACAAGTGTAAAAATTATGGCAATACAGTTGTAAGTTACACTTGATGTATGCAACGTAAGATAAGGAAATGTGTGATAAGATAAATATAAGACATACAAATAGATTGATGTAATGGCATTTGTACTCTCTGGTTTTGTGTGGCAAGTTGACACCAGCTAAAATAGTCAGATAGGAAGGCAGTTTAATTAGGGAAATGCCTCCATGAGATCCCCCTGTAAAGCATTTACTCAATCAGCTCCCGCCTTGAGGATCCTGCACTGTTTGAGTTCTTACCCTGACTTTCTTCAATAATGAACAGCAATGTGGAAGTGTAAAACAAATAAACCCTTTTCTCCCCAACTTGTGCTTTGATCATGGCATTTCATTGCAGCAATAGAAACCCTAAGACACCAGTTAAATATATTTAAGTTTATTTTAAACATTGTAAGTTAAAATAGCCACTTATTATTTAAATTTAGGTATTAGTCAAAGGTTTTTTCCAATCAAAAGTGAGAAAATATCTTCCTGATTTCAATACAATGAATACTTAACAAAGGAAAAGTACCAAGTTCTTTTTTGTTTTTTTTGTTTTTCAGAGCAAAAGAAAGTATGGTTGCTTTTTTATGTGACAACTCAGCTGAGATACAAAATCTAGCTTTCAGCTAAATTCTATCCAACTGGCATTTCAAAGTCAAATTTTAAATCAGTAGCTGGCCAGGAAATAGAAAAGAATGTTTTGATTTGTGAAACCCATTTTTCTAATCACCAATCACTCATGCCTGCATGTTAAAATTCAGTACCCCAGTCACAGGCCTTCTCTATTTTGCCAAATACAGTCACATCAATTATTGTTTCTGTGAAATTCTACAACTAGAATGTCTCCTAGTATCTCTTTCTACATATAAAATTCAAGAGGTGTTTGAGGCTTTTTGAATATAGTATTTAGATAGGCAAGTACATAATAATAATGGCTTGATAGGTCACAGACTGACAGTGAAAGATAGTGTGATTGTACTGCTATTTATTTGATTATATGCATGTAATTAAATCAGAATCTAAATATGACTATAATGAAAAAAGATTTAATTTAACAGTAATATGCCAAGATTGAGGCCCACAGGTTAAGAACAATTGGTCTAATGCATCATGCATACTGTCCTCCATTCAGTATCATGTACAATAAAACATCAGTATGGGTGCATGGTAGTAATGAACATAAAATATCCTTTTGTTATTAGGTCCTCACATTTTTTCAGTTTCTTTCATATTATCAAGTAACAAAATTACAGTTATAAAGTAGAAATGAAATAATGTTATAGATGGGATCACCACACCATGAGGAACTGTAATAAATGGTTGCAGCGTTACAAATGTAGAGAACCAATTGCTTTAGATGCTCAGGGAGGGGAGGCATTAGATGCCTGGTTTTAAATGTGATGGCGACTACAAAAATAAGAATTTTACTCTTGAAGTGAGTACATTCTCTGTATATGTAAATTAACACTTGCTTATTTGGCTTCTATAAGGTATTAATGTTTCCAAACTACAGAGACATTCACAACTCAGAGACATAAACAGAGAGGATATCAGCCTTGCCTGGACAGTTAGGTGCTGTGGCACTAAGGCAACACTGCATATACTGTGTATTTTTTTTTTATTAATCATTCCATTGTTTACATCTCAAATGATATTCCACTTCCCGGTTACCCCTCCACCAAACCCTCATTCCATATCCACACTTCCCTCTCCCCTTTGCCTGTATGAGAGTGGTCTCCCACCCACTCACACTGTCCCAGTTTACATATAGAAAGGTCCGCTATACTATTTGATCCATTCATACACTTATTATCCTCCCTATCTCCATCTCTAATGGTCTTTTCTTCCTTCCTGGTTGTTCTTTGATACTCAATCTACCCAGTATTTCTCCACAACCATAGTTTGAAACAGATTAGTTAAGAATGAAATTGAATAATGCTTAGACTTTTGCTTAATGTTCAGGACTATAATCAGTTAAAAGCTCCACAGTATTCCTGTGTGTGGATGTACATTAAAGAATATTTAACATGTAAGACTCATGAGCATACATCTGCAAATTGAGCACATTGAAAGAACCACTTCCAAACTCTGAATGGGTTTACATGAGCTCAGCATGTCTGTACATACACAGGATGTTAGACATCAGTGCATATTGGCACTATTTGGGATCCAACTGATCTAGATCATGATCATAGCATTTATTTTAATCTTAAGAGTCATCTAAGCAAATGTTTGGTTTGAATAAAATATCTGGGAGGAATTTTGAAAAATAAGGTGTAGCATTTGTCTACAATAAAGAAGTTAATATTCCCAAAGGTACACATGAAAGAAATCAGTCCTGTGAAACTGTCCAACTGGTTCCATTTTCACGAATCCTTTGTTCATTCTTTGGTCTTGAGAGTATACTTAAATGGCAGTGAGGGATATTGGGTATCAGAGAAATGTTGCCTTCAAGGTGCATAATCAAGCAGCAACAGCACTAGTATATCAGGAGAGAACAGACTTGCTCAGAAAAATAGTGTGATGTAGACGGATGAAGAAAAGATTGGCAATCAAAGGCATAAAATAGGCTGTGTTGCAATGTATTCAGAAAACTATGTAAACTAATTCGGTTTGCCTGGCACAGGAATCATGCAAAGGGCAAAATTTGCAGAACGTAAAATTGGAAATGCTGGATTGAGCCCAAATTCTAAAGAAATTGAAGAATAGACTTAGAAGGATTTGAATTATAAAATATGGGAGATGACTTAGTTCACAGTATCAATCACAGCCACACTCATTCTTGCCTTTTGTGCTAATGATACTGGAAAATTAAATACCGTAATGTCTTTATCAGCATATTGCCTAGATTATGTTTGAAAAATGGGTTCCACCAATCTGGCTCAATCTGCTGAAATATGAACTGTCACACCCACAGCTGTCATTATTAGTGTAGTACTTTACCAGGCTATCTTCCACACTTCTCTGCTCCTACTAAGCAGAGTCTTTGGGAAAAACACTTTGACAATGCTTCTGTGAGTGTCATTGCTATAGGCCCCAGCCTCTG
The DNA here is from genome assembly GCF_000001635.26 of Mus musculus. Taxonomy (NCBI): domain Eukaryota; kingdom Metazoa; phylum Chordata; class Mammalia; order Rodentia; family Muridae; genus Mus; species Mus musculus. Next base: position 31,640,578 of record NC_000067.6, read on the forward strand.
CCCTACATAGCAATTGTTCAGTTACCCAGTTGCTACCCTTATAGTAACTTCAAATAAACAGACAGATGTCTTTATTATGGAATGAAGTCTGCGTAGGAATGTTAGATTAAGTGACAGTGACAGTACTGAACATTTGGGACCTTATATTGACTTATATAATAGTTTATGCTAGGCTGATATTCTTAGTTATTCTGGAATTAAACAAACTAAGACCACGTTACAGCTTATCTGAATGGTGAAAGAGGCAGCCCAGAGGCAGTATGAGTTAAAAATAAACGAACCTTTAAAGCAAAGTGTACCCTAGCCATAGAGAGCTAACACTTATGTCCTGAGGAATTTTCTTTCTAGTGCAGGAGTCTGTAAACAAACGAAGGTTATATGCAAGCCCAGATAATGGAATAGAATGGTTTTTCTCTTTAATGATATGGAAAACTAGAATTGTTTATTTTTTCTAAGTGGAAGGAGAAAGAAACATGAAGTGAATCTACACATTTATTCATTTCTGTTTCTAATTACCTGACAATAAGAAAATTATATTAAAATGAGAAATGGGTTTAGAAATTAATTTCAGTCATGCTGTACCATTAAGAACAATACCATGTCTAAAGAGAAAAAGAACGTCAATTGTGGATCATGAATTTTAACACTTGATGCTTGTTCAGAATCAATGGCAATGAGGAAAGTCATTAGCTAGCTTCCAGTCCATCAACTTCCAGTAACTCGGTCCCTGTGCTAAGTTGAATGTCTAGTTTGGTTTCATTGCACCAAGATAGCATCAGGTCCAAAGGATTAAAGAAACTAAAGCAATGGAGTCAGTACTTGCCTTGTGTAGATTTACCTTGATGTGATCAATCTAGCCAGCTTTATGTCTGCACACCAGTTGACATGGACTCTTCAAATGGCATCCACTACCTGAGCACTAGGACTGAAGATCCCTGGGCACTCACCTCCCCTGTGTGACGTGGGTCAGGGAAACTTCAACAGAAGTGCCCAGTGATTCAGGAAAGACTGAACTCTCTATCATCCCTCTTTCCAGCAAAATTCATAAGGCCCAGAACATTCAATTCTACCATAGTCCTCATATGAGGGCGAGAAAGAAATTCCAATTTATTTATCAAAAGGTTTGCAGGAAGATTAAATTATAACATTATATTTCCAGAGTAGGAGAGAAACCCAAGAGACTAAGACTCATTATGTTTCTATGTTCTTATTAAAAAGTTATATTCTCTAGACCAGAAAATAGAAACCTTCAAACTTTAGGATAAATACTTTATTAGAACCAAAATTACTTCAGAGTAAGGAGAAGGAACTTATACATTAGTTATGATAGCGTTCACTATGAAGAATAAAGAGGGAAAATAAGATGAGCTGGACAAAGAAGGATAACCTAAAACCTGAAAGAATATCAGTGCACTGCCTGTCTATGCTAACAAAAAGCTAAGATTTCTATATCAACTGATACACAGAAAAGGAAAATGCTTTGGAGAAAAGCACATGTTTATTTCAATGACTGTTGTTTAGTCTTGTGTGAGAGGGTGTCTGTGTGGACTTATGGTTCCACTTCTCCCTCTCTCTACCTGTCTCTGTCTCTGTCTCTCTGTCTCTGTCTCTCTCTCTCTTTCTCTCTCTCTCTCTCTCTCTCTCTCTCTCTCTCTCTCTCTCTCTCTCACACACACACACACACACACAGATGAATACTGAACAGAAATTACTTTCCCTGTAAAACTAGCCTTTGCCTAGATTCTAGAGTATTGTCTAATATTAATCCAGATGTTTTTCATATTATAATAAAATTACCACAAAACAATTAAATGGTATGGATTCACTAATTGTATAGCTGTTAAGTCCAATCCAGTAAAGGATAGTCCAATGGTCACTTACAAGCTGTATCATCAAGGCTCTGTGTCATTAGTTTCATCTGGATTTTGTGTCCTTCAGTTTCCCTCTAGAAATTCACACATACAGTGTCAGTACTATCATGCATTGATAGACATGATTGCTTACAATGTTGCAATTTTCAGAAGTATAGGGATTTAACATGAGTATTTTTTTTTGGTTGTTTTTTCTTTTTTTTTTTTTCGAGACAGGGTTTCTCTGTGTAGCCCTGGCTGTCCTGGATCTCACTTTGTAGACCAGGCTGGCCTCGAACTCAGAAATCTACCTGCCTCTACCTTCCAAGTGCTGGGATTAAAGGCGTGCGACACCACTGCCCGGCTTAACATGAGTATTTTAAGGTTAAAGTACTTGTTGCTATTAGTGTCTTAAATAATAGAAAGTGTGTTGTCTCAGAATTTTTAACCCCTTTTTAGTAAGCAAATGACTAAAGACTCAGTTCAAAAGAAAATGAACCAATGTTAATGTCTGCATCTCCCATATCATTTTTACTCTTATGCCACAATAATTTTTAAAAAGCCTCCTTTAAACACTTACTTACTATAAATTACACAAGCAATATGTCTTCATCATAAATTTCCAATGGAAGCTACTCTCAGTGTGATGGTAGAATCTTCAGTTTTCCCACTGATTTTTCAGGACTGCTGGCATTTCTGGTGTTCACCATTTATCAAGTTCACTAAGTTTCCTTAGGTAAGCCTCAATGGATATTTTTATTTTTTAAGTGTGAGTTCGATTTTAATCATTCTTCCTGAATTGTTTCCAATTTCTTTTCTTTTCTTTTTCTCTTTGTAAATTGTCTTAAGTATATCAACAATTTATTTTAAATTTCTGTTTACATCAACAACTTTTTAATATTCAACCATTGCTGGTTGTCGAAGACATGGTCTATCTTCCTTTCAGTCTGCACATTACAACTGGATCATAAGTGTTTCATATCTTGTATTATTTCAATCAGAATACTATGTGTTCCCAAATTAAGATACCCTCTAAAGCTTTTTCTCTTCTGCTACTGCTGGAACCACAGTTACATTGACCTTAGACCATGACCTGGGACCATTTGTACATCTGTCTTGCTCAGAAGCCATCCCCATGGATATGAAAGTTTGATTTCCAGGATTTACCATCTTAAACCTCAGCTGCAGCTTCTATTTTAGAGCCAAGCCATCTTCACTTTCTCTTATGTACAGTCCCCAAAAACTCCTTGTCCTTGAGTGAGTAGTATTGAATATTTTAATAATATAACATTTCTCATTTGTTTTTTTTTTTCAGTTTTGCTGGGATGGAATTTGTTTTCTTGTGTGCTAAGAAAAATAAGATGCCACTGGTGTGAAACACATTTATGTCTGTCCTTTAGCTTGGTCAGTTGTTTCAATATGTTTATTAGCATGCATTGTTTAGGATGATTTTTAATTCTTTATCAGCAATAGTAATTTGTTATTGCTTCATTAATTTTTGCCCTCATTTCTTTTTATTGTTATTTCTCAATCTTTATGCATGTTATATTGACATTGTTTTCCTAGTCCAGTGAGAAATTGCTTAAATATTTTAACTTTCACTTGTGTTATTATGGCTACATTAATGTTCTTGCTTCTCCTGGTTTCTCCCTCCCCAGTGTTTTCAGACTTTGGCATGTAGAACTGTCATAAAATTACTTTCAGGTATCCTAACTTAATCTACTTCACAGCATATGTTAGTTTATATATAACCATTTACACCATTTCTATTTGTTTGTGAGGAATTGTTCATTCATTACAAAGTCCTCCTATTTCTGTCTTAATTTATTTACAGCATTCAGAACATAAAGTTCTGTGACTCATAATCTTGCAGCTATTTTAGGTAGATGTGAATCCTTTATGTTTTCTTTTATGTGTACTGTTTTTATTTTTTACACTTCTTTCTCCTTCCTTCCTCCCTCCCTCCCTCCCTCCCTCCCTCCCTCCCTCCCTCCCTCCCTCCCTCCCTCCTTCCCGCCCTCCCTTCCTTCCTTCCTTCCTTCCTTTCTTCCTTCCTTCCTTCCTTCCTTCCTTCCTTCCTTGTTTATATATGTGCATGCAGGCATGCACCAAAGTGTACTTATTATGGTCAGAGTACAAACAACTTGCAGAAGTTGGTATTTTTCTTCCACCAAAAGGACCCTAGATGCTGAACTCAGGTGTTCAGGATGGACAGCATATGCCTGCCTGCACTTGTTTAGCCATCTTCTCAGCCCATGTGCAATGTTTTGAATTACTTTTATGACCAAAAATAACTTCAATATCTACTTCTCAAATAAAAAAAAAAACAATCATTAGTTCCACATTTATGAGAGATTTTAGAGTCCGATTATTTGTCCAAGAGAATTGAGGCATGAGATCCTTTCTGAGCACAGAGGTTGATGTTGCTATGGTAAGAGTTGTTTTAAGGGGAACTTTATTATTAAAAACATGTGATCTCCTGGTAGCACACAGCTTTTATGGTAGTGTATGCTGTGTGGTGATGTCCAAGTGCTATTAAAAATGATGAAGGCCACCTATGAAGGCCATGAGCTGTGTTTGGCCATTGCTCTTCACCCAGTCACCAGTGACTTTTTCTATCAATAGGTTCATCACTGTAGGCATCATCACTGTTGAAATTTAGGAAGAGGAGAGACCCCAAATTAGTAATGTAGAACTTGAAAACTTTCAGCCCAAGCTTTGTACAGCTTTCTCTAGAAGCTTGTCTTACCTTCCATAATCATCTACAGAATGAATCACTTGTTCCTTGTTCAGCTTTCATCTGCCAGAAGTAAAGGTGGCAATAGAACAGTCTTCTGTCAGATTTTCTTGGCAGCCATCCCACAGCCCTGCTGGCCATTCTGATCTCATTCCATATGTCCACATTTTAAGTGGCAATACAATTCTCTCTGAATTGGATCATATATCACTGCAGGGCACAATCTTGCGTTACCTGCTTTAAGAAATTATTCTCAGCTATTTCCATTTTCACATTAAAGAAATGGCTGTCTGAAACTTGATGATTATAGGCTTGTAAGAACCAGATCAAAGAGAAGATGCTAGCAGGAAGTTTAATGTAGGAGCATTATTCTGTGTATGTAACAGCCTTCGTTCCCCTTTAATGAAGCTGAATCCACTGGTAGAATTATTGACTCAGATATGACCCTGCTAGATGCAATCCTTACGAACTCACTCTAATGAAATGCTTACGTATATTCTCCCACAAAAATAATTTCTAAGGTATAACAAAAGATACTTATTGATTACTGGAGAGTTTTTAAACACATAACTGAGTTTCTCTTTGATTTCCTGAATCATGAAGGAGAAAATGAGGCAATCAATTATTTCTCTTTTGATTAAAGACTTTTGAGTATTGACTTTCTCCTAGGAAGAATTATATTTTCTTTTTAAAAAGAAATAGTGTTTTAGGAACAAAAAAATCGTTGCCTTTTTTGCTAAGTCTATCAAATGTATTTTTAATCAGAAATTATCTATAATTAGTTTTTTAATTTACTAATTACTTGCATTGCAACTGTTTTTCTTGTCAGCTTATGTATAAATGAGCATGCAAAGATTCACTGCTATTGCTAGGAACTTATTTTAATGTGCATCGAAAATTGATTTTCTTGAAAACACATTTATTCTTAGTCATTACTAGGTTAATAAACATAAATTTTGAAACTCAAAATTGGCAAATTGAAAGATTTGTTTGTCTAAACTTTTGATTAAGTGATTTTGGACTGAATGTTACTGTTTATATTTCAAATGTATTTTAGTGTGCTATTGAAGAATAAAATAATTCAATATCAATTATGAAAGTTTTATGACCCCAATAGAAATTTAGTTTAAATTTAGTCACAAAGATACTTTATTTATTTATTTATTTATTTATTTATTTATTATTTTCACTTGTTTTTCCTAGTTTATATCTAATGACATGAAAATCTATGTTAAGTTCAAACTAGCCAGATGATATTAGCACACAGCTTAATGCCTCCTTAGAAATTTAAATACCCTCTTTAGACTCATAAATACCTACAGGCTTAATTAAACTGTCTACTACAGAACATAATTTAATTATTATTTGTATTTTCTTTTTATCCTCAAATGGTACATCAGGTGGAATTTCATGTGTCAGTTGAATTTCATAAGCTCCAACTTCTATCAGGTTGAATTTCATCTGTTAGTAAGTAGCTTGTGCTATATAACAAACTTCAACAGTCAGTAATGTGTAAACAATAAAAATTTATTTCTCACAACCTTGGGCTATCAACTCTAAGATCAAAGAGTCAGCATCAAGTGTTTTTACTCACTGTCATCTAGTAGGCCACAGAAAGACAAAGACCCATACTCTGTCTTCACCAGGCAGAAAAACAACAAAGCAGAGAGCATAGTGAATAGTGTGGTAACATCTTTTTTTTTTTTTTATCAGTATTAATCCATTCCTGATAACAGACCAGAACACTTCAATAAGACCAACCTCCCAGCACTGTTACCCTGGGTCTTTAGTTTTTGATGGTTGATCCTCATTGGGCTTTAGAATGCTCTGGATGAAATGGCCCTTTGGATGAGTCTCTGATCATGCTTCTAGAAAACTGTGACTGAGGACAACCCACCCTTGAAAGTGAGTGGTACTATCTCAGCCACTGAGGTCGTAGAGTGGATAAAATGGAGAAAGTGGACTGAAAGTGAGAATTCTTCTTCCTGTACTTCCTGTCTAAAATACGACCAGTGGTCTCCTGCACCCATCACCATGATTTCCGGCCATGATAATATGTATCCTGTTTCATATCATGTACCAAATGCAGTTAGTTACACTTGCTTGGCTCAGGAATGAGAAAAGTAAAGCAGTGTGATTTCCAAGACCTAGTGGCTCCATTCTATTCCCTGCAGAGCCCTAGATTTAACTAGTTTAACATTGTAAACATTCAATGTATTCAGATATTCATAGTAAGTTCTTGGTTTGAATAGATGGGGAAAACATGTCAGAGAGGTGCCAAGAATAAATAGGTTGTATAAATTGCTTGAAAATGCTAATGAAGTTAGTATGTTCTGTTTCATTATCAGCTTCAGTGAAACCACACAGTGATCACTCCTATAAGTCCTCAATTTGTATGGTTACTGTAATATGTAAGACATTTATAATATAAATGCTCTACTTACCTGCCTAAATGTCATCAATAGAATATCTCATTTTATAATATGTTGTAATATGTATGATAGAGGTTCAGGTACTTTAATCTGAATTTTTAATAATCATTTGCTCAATATTTACTGCTTCTCTGCTCTTAAGTGAGGCTGTGTATAAAATCACTTCTCTGACATGATTGCTTGATTTCTATCCATTTAAAAAAAACATAAAAGGTACTAAAGAAAAATCTAGAATGACAGAAACTAATATTCTCTCTCATATTGGCATGCGATATATTAAAGAAATTAATTGGATATATTTGATACATATACAGTTCAAGTTTTCTAGAAGTTGATGCCAGAAGGTGGCAATTAGAAGCCAGCCTATGCTTTGTAGAAAACCTGCAATACCAGGTACGTTTTAAGGCAATCTGGGAGGAATGTTGTAAATCACTTCCAAGAAAGTTTCCATATGTAATAAAATAATAATATTTATCATAATAATGATAACTATTTATTGTTCATTAGAAAATCTACATAGATCTATTATGTATTGCCATTGTTGACTTGTATAAGAAAGTGTTGGCAGAGTTTCCCAGTTTCTCAACTGCAAAGATTTCATTCATATTATGAATATGTACCATGAACCAGCTACTTTGAGACTATGAAACATCTTTTGTTTCATTTTTACATTTGACCCCACAGATTTCACATGTGCAGGTAAATATTAAGTATAAAATTTGTGACAGTCTTTGATGGTTTCTTATTTACTTCATTCACTCAAGATTTAAGCACTAACACTGAGAGATGACTCAGCTGTTGGACACTTGCTACTCTTGTAGAACTGGAGCTTAGTTCTACCCATCTCTCTACAAGCATCTATATAGCAACTCACAACTGGCTGCAACTCCAGATCCTGAGTATCTCACATCCTCACTTGACTTTGTGGGTACCAGGCATACACATAGTACACAAACACACACACAAACACACACAGAGACAAACACACATACACACACACACACACACACACACATGCACACACATCATCAAAACCCTCATATATAGAATAAAAAGAAATAAATCATGAATAAATGCTTAACTACTAGTATTCTTTTATAGGGAAGGTCTTCCCCATCGATTATGTATTTATTTGTAGGACTATTTACATCACTGCAACTGTGGTATCATGGATGTTTATTTTATTAATTATAATACAACACAGTTATTTACATTGTGGCTGGACTAATTTCAGTTTTAGTAACCACCCTCTCTTTGAAGGTAGGCTAGTAGGATTTGCATTTTCACATCCTTTGTTACACCCATGTTCATGTTTTGATATCAAAGTTATGGGAGGTAAATATAGAACTTTTTCTGGCCAAGCAGTGGGATCAAGCACTTCATAACATAAATTTACTTCCAGTGCCCCATCCAATGCCCTCTTCTTCCCCCATCTCCTCCATCTCCCCTTTCACCTCCTCCCTCCTCTCCTTCTCCCCCTTCTCCTCCTCCCCCTCCTATTCCTCCTCCTTATCCTCTTGCCCTTTTTTCCTATCACCCTTCTCTTCATTATGTTTCAATTCCTAGATTTAAATTCTAGGTTTCCATAAAACTCTCGAGGTGAAATTTCTTCCAGGCACTTTAAATGAAGAACAAAGAAATAGAAGCATGTTTACTAACCTAGGCCTCTGAGTCCTGGCCCTTCAGCTAGTGTCAGGGATGGATTCCCACTTGTGTCATGGGTCTCAAGGTGGGCCACTCATTATTCAGCCACTCCAACAATTTCTGAACCACCGTTACCCCAGAACCAAACAGAGCCAGTAAAGAAAAAAAAAATCATTGAGCATTGAGTGACTCCTAATGGTATTCTGCTATACTCATAGATTGGGGCCTATCCCAATTGTCATAAGATAGGTTTTATCCAGCAACTGATGGAAGCAGATGCAGAGACCTATACTCAAACATTAGACAGAGTTCAAAGAATACTGCTAATGAGAGGAGAAAGAATTTCTAGACAGGTCAAGGACACCAAGAAAACCTACAGAATAAAGGAACCTGGGCTTATTGGAACTCATAGACTGCACTGACAACCAGGAATCCTGCATGACCTGATTTAGGCCCATCACACAGATGTTACACTTATACAGCATGGTCTTCCAGTGGGTCTCCTAACAGTGGGATCAGGAGCTGTCTTTAACTCTTTTGCCTGCTTTTGGGACCCCTTTCCTGGTACTGAATTGCCTTCTCTAACTTTAGTAGTAGAGGATGTGCTTAGTCTTACTGCAACTTGATATTCCATGGCTGGTTGATATCTATGACATGCCTGCTCTGTCCTGAAATAAAAATGGAGGAGAGGTGGATGGAGGAAAGGCTGGGAGAAGAGCAGAGAGGAGAAACTGTGGCTGAGATGTAAAATAATAATAATTATTATTAGCATTACATTATAATAATGTAATATACATTTGTGTAATATATAAGAATTATTATTAATATAACTATAAGAATTATTATTGTTGTTATTATTGTAAAATTAAAAGCAAATAGATAATTCCCCCTCTCACACACACACATATAAAAGAAGCCTGTATATTACTCCACATACAGAGAAATTGAGATTCATGTATCTGTTTAAATGTGTGTATGTGTCTACATGTCTATAAAACATGAGTTGTATCTAATCCAGTACAATGAAGTTGAAAGAAGGTTTGCTGTACAAAATATGAAGTTGGTTTATTTTTCACTCTGATTAATGTATTTCAGTCTATGTGTTTAGACAACTGATATTTGTATGGAAATGCATGTACTTATATCTTCTTAATATTTTACTTTTTACATTCTACTTGTTCTGTCTCCTCTTTTCTTTTTTCCCTCACTTGTATTCTCTCTAAATTTATTAGGGAATATAAAAACTGAAACAAGTAATCTCAGCTGATTATTTTCACCATGTTTTATATATACACATTTATAGCATGCCTTTTTAATTTGTAGAGAAATTTTAATCCAGCAGCATATCTATTCAAGCAAGGGATCACATCCAAGGACCTAGGTATATGTGATCTGCTGGAATAGAAACATGCCACCTGTACATATCTTTAATCCAAAACAATGACATCAGGGGCAGACAAATCAGAGAAAGAGGTGACATAATGAGTCATAGAAAGGATATGCCCAAATCTAACAAGAACAGAGGGACAACTTAAGAGAGCAAGAGAGAGAGAGAGAGAGAGAGAGAGAGAAGGGGGAGAAGGAGAGAGAGGAGGAGAGAGAGAAGAGGGAGAGAGAGAAGAGGAAGAGCGAGAAGAGGGAGAGAGAGGGAGAGAGGGAGGAAAGAGAGAGAAGAGGGAAAGAGAGGAGAGGGAGAGAGGAGAAAGATAGAAGAGGGGGAGAGAGAGAGAGAGGAGAGGGAGAGAGGAGAAAGAGAGAAGAGGGAGAGAGAGGGAGAGAGAGAGAGAGAGAGAGAGAGAGAGAGAGAGAGAGAGAGAGAGAGAGAGAGTTTGTTTTACTAGGAAAGTTATACAAAAATAGGGTGCAGGTAAAGACAGAATGGGCCAAAGATTGAGAAGGAGCCAGACAACAAGAACAAATTTCCAGAGTTCATTTGAGGCCAAACATAACAATTAAGTGAGAGGCCAAGAGAAGCCACATTGGATCAGTGCTTGAGGAGGAGTTTAAACCAGAATTACTGAGTTGAACTAGCCAGCCAAAGTTCAGAAAAAAAAACCAAACTACAAAGGGTGAGTTTATTCAGCAGTAAGCCTCTGAGAGGACAATCACGTCTAGTAAATAAAAGTTACTGTTGCATGGTTAAATCAGAGTCTTTTTTACAAATACTGCATTTTTTTCAGATTCTGTGCAAGAACCTTACACCATTATAGTCCCAATGTGACTTGACCTCCATTCTGATGTTACAGTAACTTTATTTTTACATATGCTTTAAATAAATAATATATTGTTTCTGCTTCTACTTTAAATAGATTTAAGAATAATTAAAGCAAAACAGTGAATTATTTTTTTTAACTGCTCTTTATTACATTCACAGCTCTCCCAATCTTGAGCTGATAAGGTCTTTCCTCTTGTTTTTTTTGTTTTTTTGTTTTTGTTTTTGTTTTTTTTTTTTATGTCTGAAGAACTTTTAAAATTTTTCTGGGAATGAATGTCTCCTAGTAGTGAAGTTATTTGTTTTCAACTGTATAAGCTTCCTACCTCCAATATAGAATCATGATTAGGCAGAAATTGTTTTTTCAGTATTTTGAGGATACCTACTTCATCTTCTTATTTTATAGGACTTTACAGGACAATGTTCACTCTTTTTCTGCTTGTGACATTTAGACTTACTTAGAAATTTTGCCTTCATAGGTAGGTTAAATATGACAAATCGTGTGTGTGTGTGTGTGTGTATGTATGTTTGTTTGTTTATCCTGTGGGATATTTCTGCATCTTAACAATTTTGATTTATTGGCTGTCATTATTTTGGGGGAGATTTTAAACTAGTGCTAGACTGCATTTTCTTTTCAACTTTTTGAATTTGTTATCTTATTTTATTTATTTATTTATTTATTTATTTATTTATTTATTTATTTTAAACTTCAGATTTTATTCCCCTCCTGGTCCACCCTCTAACTGTTCCACATTCCATACCTCCTCCATACCTCCCTGTCTCCAAGACAATGTCCCCATCCTCACCACTCCCACCCCACCAGAGCTCTAAACCCTGTGTGGCCTCCAGGCTCTTGAGGGTTAAGTGCATACTCCCTTACTAAACCCAGACCCAACAATCCTCTAGTTAATATGTGTTGGGAGCCTCAAATAAGCTGGTATATGCTGCCTGGTTGGTGATCCAGTGTCTGAGAGATCTCTGGGTGCCAGGTTAATTGAGACTGCTGGTCTTCCTACAAGGTTCCCCTCCTCCTCAACTTCTTCCAGCTTTTCCCTAATTAAATCACAGGGGTCAGCAGCTTCTGTCCATTGGTTGGGTGCAAATATTTGCATCTGACTCTTTAAGCTACTTGTTGGAGGGTAGTCATGATAGTTCTCTTTTTGTGAGCACTTCATAGCCTTTGTATAGTGTCTGGCCTTGGGGCCTCCCCTTGAGCTGGATCTTACTTTGGGCCTGTTGCTAGACCTTCTTTTCATCAGGTTCCTATCCAATTCCGTCCCTGTAGTTCTTTCAGACAGGAACAATTAGGGGGTCACAGTTTTTCTTTCTTTCGCTTTGCTTTGCTTTGCTTTGCTTTGCTTTGCTTTGCTTTGCTTTGCTTTGCTTTGCTTTGCTTTGCTTTGCTTTGCTTTGCTTTGCTTTGCTTTGCTTTGCTTTGTTTTTCCAAGATAGGGTTTCTCTGTATAGCCCTGGCTGTCCTGGAACTCACTTTGTAGACCACGCTGGCGTCGAACTCAGAAATCTGCCTGCCTCTGCCTCCCATGTGCTGGGATTAAGAGTTTTGACTGTGGGATAGCAAGTCCATTCCTCACTTGATGCCCTGTCTTCCTGCTGGAGGTGGGCTCTATAAGTTCCCTCTCTCCACTGTAGGGCATTTCATCTAAGGTTCCCTTTGAGTCCTGAGAATCTCTGATCTCTCATATCCCTAGTACATTATGGAGGGTACCCCCAACGTCCTACCTCCTGAGGTTGCCTGGTTCCATTCTTTCTGCTGACCTTCAGGGCTTCAATCCTTTTCCTCCACACAATACCACATCATGATCCCCTCTCTTCCCCTGCCTCCATCCACTTTCCCTCCCAGGTCCCTCCCTCCCTCCACACTTGGGATTGCTTTCTTCTCCCTCCCAAAAGGGACTGAGGCATCCTCACTTTGGCCCTTCAGCCTGTTGACCTTTAAGTACTATGGATTATATCTTGGATATTTTGTCCTTTTTTGGGGGGGGGGCTAATATCCATTTATTAGTGAGTATATACCATGCATGTCCTTTTGTGTCTGATTTACCTCACTCAGGATGATATTTTCTAGTTCCATCCATTTGCCTTCAAACCTCAGGATGTCCTCATTCCTAATAGTTGAGTAGTATTCCATTGTGTAAATGAACAACACTTTCTGTATCCATTCTATCGTGGAGCGTCTGTGTTGTTTCCAGCTTCTGGTCATCACAAACAAGGCTGCTGTGAACACAGTGGAACATGTGCGCCTGTGGCATGCTGGGTCATCTTTCTCTCCTTTTTCTCGTTCTTTTTCTTCTCCTGTGAGAATTTACAACAAATATGTCCAGTAGATCCCAGATGCTCTTCCCAGTCTACCATTTCTCTCACTTCACTTTGTTTCAGTTTGTTAATTAATGGTGAGCTCTCTTTACTTCTAAACACCATTGTCTGCTTCTTGGATTCTCAACGGAATCTTTACTTTTATCCTAGTGTTTCTATTTTACTATCTTTATATTTTTCTTTTTGCTAAATAGTTACTATCAGCTCTCATATAGGATGTTTTTTTTTCTCTTATAAACACAAAGCGAGTAACCAACTCAATGATAAACGGTGTAGATCTCCTGTTAAGTAGTTTCTAATCTGTGCCATATTTGCATAAGTTTATGTTAATTATGTCTGGAGGGTATGTTTATTTTTGTCTAGCAATTAACTTTCTAGCTTTTTGCAGAAGATACACATATGTTGGAAGATTACAGAGACTAAAATTAATCTTTCTGTTTGGAAATTGGTATGTCTTTCATTCTTTTACTCTTCTGGGTATATTTGTATGAGTCTAGTCAACAACTGGAATAGGTTTGAGGCTTTCTGAAAACTTTTCTTGCTGTGGTTACCCAGAGTTCACACTGGATTGAATGTAAGGGCTGAATGCTGCCAAGATTTTCTCAATGTCTGAAGGGCACATTGCTTGGTGACTTCAGAGGCCATCTTTCTCTCAACATCTCTGCCATTATTTATGCTATGACTGAGTGCTTGAGGGGATTATAAAGTTTTATCATCATGATACAATACAGTCTCAGGTTTTAGACCTGCACCTTGTTCCTGATTGTTAAGTAGAATATTAGCACATATACCTGCTTCTTCTCCAAGTTAGGGGTCTGATTATACCCAGCCTCTCTCCTGGTCTTGAGATCTTATTTCATGCTTTCACATGCATTCTTGCATCATCTACAATCTGAGTACTCTACTAGTACCCAGAAGATGAACCAGGACATGACAGAATAAAGGGCTTGCCAAATAGGAGGAAGTGGAATCTGGACAGTTTTCCATGTTGTCCATAACATCTGATTCCCTGACTTCTGTTCATGAGCCCTGTGTCTTGTTCATCAGCCATATTCTACCAGGCAGAATTTATCAGAACTGTTTCCAGGGTTCACTGTGTTGAGTGCATGATGAGATTCTTGCAGAAAAGAAGTGTGGCATACCCCACACTTAGACTTCAGTGCCTCTATACTCATGCAGAAGCCTGCACCTGTCCCCTCACATGTCTCAGCGTCTTATCTTTCTCCCTTGGAGATAATCATTTCCAAATCAGCAGAGCTTGCATCTCATCACCCCTGCCCACCTGCCTTGTACACTGTGATCATCCATTACTTTCCATGAAATTTTCTAGAAACTGAAACTGCATAGATTATACAACTAATTGCGCTTTTTTTTTTCTTTTGAGCTAGGGTAAAAATAATGATCTGTCTACCCCTGAACTTCATTGGTGAAAAGCTACTTTGATTAAATTCAGTACTTGTGTGCTCTGAAACATAGTTCTGATCACTTACTTTGGAATGTCTTTCCATCTCTACTTGTTTTCTTAGATGCTCCACTCCTATGTGGACAGGTTATTTTTCTACCACTTCATTAATATAGTTCTATTTCCTAGCATATAACCAACTTTTTTCTGTGAGCTTTGTTTAATTACTTCCTCTATTCTGGACTCCTGAAGTCTGTCTCCAACTCTACCCACAAATATACTAATATCTATGCCATTTATTCTGGTTGGTTAAAAGTCTTTAGTATTTTTTCTTCCCAATTTCTACACATGATCCTCCCAACCTCCAAGGCTCCATCTTTCTTTTCTTAATTGTTATTTTTCCTGATTTATTTCACATTTTCTTCTACAGTTTTCCACTGTTTTCTTTTTGTAAATTTGCACACCTCTAGTTTTTACTTTCACCATGGTTTGTTACATATTGGACTCTGTGGTATATCATCTGTATTATTGAATTATACTTTATGGATCTTTGTAGGCAGGAGACAGGAGTATTAACATCAGTATTTTTAAAGGAACAGTAAATAGTACATTTTTGGAACAAGGATAGAAGATTGGTCAGAGTGAAAAGCTGTGTGATACCTTAAGTTACACACATTTAGCATTTCATATGGAACAGGGAAGCTATCATAGCCCCTTTAATTAGTTTTCTAGGGGGAAAAAGTGAGTGAGTCATAAGCATTAACCCAAACAATTGCTGCTACAATCAATTCATAAATATATAAACAAGATCCTCACCTAATAGAGACCTATTCATGAATCGATCATTCTACCTGCATGCTCCAGAGAAGAAGGTGTTGTGCTGTGTTGAACATGGCAATGCTCATTAGCCAAGGATAATTTCTCTGGAGTCACAAACCTGTGATATTTATGTTAAGGTTTTATTTTGCTCTCAGAAGCAGAAAGAATGAATGTTTTTTTATCAAAACAAACAGAATTTGGATGACTACAACACAGTTCTTTTAAGTGTGACCTCAAATCTAAGCCCCCTTTGGATTCCACCGTGCACAAATAATGTCTCCAAGTCACCAGGGTAATGGGAAAAAGTATATATTAACTACCCATAATAAGGAGTAGAGAAAAGGAAGAGAAGAAATATTTAAAACAACTGTTACCCAAATTTTCTCCAATTGTCTATTACAAAATTAGAGATCAAGAAACCTTAGGAACAGAAGCAGAATAAATGTCAGAAAAGCTACATATACTGAGGTCTATATTTTCCAATGCAGAAAGTGAAATGTGGAAAAATTCTGAAAGAAGTAACTTCTCTTCAGAGTTTACAAAAAAATCTAGGATAAAATATTGATAGTGTTGTAGGAAAAATAATCAGCTTAATGTAGGTGCTACTAAGCTATCATTCATTTTTAAAATATGGAATGCTTCACAAATTTGCAGACCATCTTTGATCGGGAACTGCTCTGATCTTATCTGTATGGTTACAATTTCAGAATTTGTGCTGAAGAAATGAGCTCCAAAGTTATTTTTTAAAAATGAAGGCTAAATAATAAATGACAAAATTTCTACCTTCAGTCATAGACCATTCTGGAAAGAAATGCAGAAGAATAACTACAGATGAAAAATGAAACACTAAAGTATATAAAGAAGAGAGTTTGATAAGTAGTCAGTGAATATACAATAAATTTATCTTTAGTTATATTTGCCTGATCTGAAGTATGACTCTATGAAAATTATACATACTATGTATTTCACCATACATTATCATGTTCTTATAGACTTATAACTGATGTTAATTATGACATTGAGTCAAAGGAAATAGAGCTAGATTAGCTTTAAGTTTGTTTTTTTTTTAAATATGAGTCTGGAGTAACCATTAAAATAAAACGAAAAAATCAAAACATGATAAAACAAAAGAAACATGATAAGCTAAAGAAGGAGACAAAGCATAGTCATCTAAAGTTCTATAGTAAAATCACAAAAATCAGGTGAAGAATGAAAATATGTAAATAGAGAACAACAACAAATATGTCACATGTTAATCTAACTATAAGAACACTCACTTTAATACCAATGGTTTCACTGCATCCTTTAAATACATTTTCAGAAAAGTAAGAAATCAAGTATAACAAATCACAGTTCACAAGAAGTACATTCTGACTAACCAGATACCATTTAACAGTTATCAGTCTTTAAAGATACATCACATTGTTTCTCTGCATGTTCTCTCCCCCTACATCCTCTCCCCTTCCCATTCACACTTGATTCCTCCTTCACACCCCCTATTGACCCATAAATCTCTATTCTATTTCCCTTTCTTAAAGAGATCTATCTGTTCTCTCTAGCTCCTTACTCCGTACCCATCACCTATGGTTCTATGGATTGGAGCTTGGATGTCATTAATGGAACAGCTAATATGTACATGTAAATGAATAAATGCTATATTTTTCTTTCTGTGTCTGAGATACCTCACTCAGCTCCTGTCTAACTTCAATGTGATAGGTTTTTTAAAAATCTTATCTTATTATATTTTAAAAACTGAATGCATGAATGAATGAATGAATGAATGAATGAATATAAAACCTAGCCACTATCCTAAAGGTTAACAAGGGGACTGACATTTATACCTTATATACTTAGAAGGAAATCAGATTTCTCAAATGGATTGACACAGGGTATACTAATCCCTTCGAGGCACTCCCATGTTCAGGAGAAGCTGATCACAAATAATGGATTCCATTTTGTGTGTGTGTGTGTGTGTGTGTGTGTGTGTGTGTGTGTGTGTGTAATTTTTATCTCTTTAATTGGTTACAGTTTTTTTGGAAGTGATGATTTTGCATTTTGTTTTTTAGGTTTTGTATATTTTGCATTGGTGCTTTGGTTTGTTCTCTGAGAAAGAATTTAAAGTTGGCTGGTCAGGGTTTCTATTCCTGCACAAACATCATGACCAAGAAACAGTTGGGGAGGAAAGGGTTTATTCAACTTACACTTCTACATTGCTGTTCATCACTGAAGGAAGTCAGGACTGGAACTCAGACAGGTCAGAAAGCAGGAGCTGATGCAGAGGCCATGGAGGGATGTTCTTTACCAAATTCTGTATTAGTTAGGGTTTTACTACAGTGAACAGACAACATGATCAAGAAAAGTCTCATAAAAACATTTAATTTGGGGCTGGCTTACAAGTTCAGAGGTTCAGAGGTTCAGTCCATTATCATCAAGGTATGTATCCAGGCAGGCATGGTGCAGGCATAGCTGAGAGTTCTACATCTTCCTCCAAAGGCTGCTAGTGGAAGACTGACTTCCAGGCAACTAGGGTGAGGATCTTATGCCCACACCCACAGTGACACACCTACTCCAACCAGGTCACACTTATTCCAACAAGGCCACTTCAACAGATGGTGCCACTCCCTGGTCCAAGGATATACAAACCATCACAGCTGGATAACGGGGAGGAGAGAGAGGCTCTAGATGTACTTGAGGTGTGATGTTGTATTTTGTTCTCTAGGTTTTGTATATTTTGTTGTATTGGACTTTGGGTTTTTGGGGGGTGGTGGTGAAAATAGTTAAAGTTGGCTGGACAGGGAGGAGGGGAGGAGAAAATATAATCAAAATATATTTATATTTAAATGTTACTTTAAATAATAATTTAAAAAATAGTCCATGTTAGCACTAACAAAAAGAAAGAGGAAAAGGTTGTGTTAGTTTAGGGCAGAGGAGCCATCAGAGCAGGAAGAGACATCCTGGATGATAAAACACATTGAGGTGATAAATCCAGAAATGGAACTACTTGATGGCATGAGCCCAACAGTAGACTAAAAAGTATGTGAGTCAAACTTTTAAATGAACTTCTAAATATCATCCAGGTAAAAGAAAACATATTGAGATAAATTAAAAAAAAACTTGAATAATGATCAATTATGATAGAACCTACCAAAATCTGTGAGGTTTGGCAACTTTAACTCTCACAGGCAACTGTGAAATACCTAATTAATATGCTATCCAAGAGTAACTAAGTGTTATCACTGAGTTTCCACTTTACAAAAAGAATTATAATATTAAATCCTGGATGAATGCCAATGAATGATAAAAATTAGAACAGAATGGGTTAAATTAAAAAGAGAAAAACAGTGGAGGCAAAAATTGTTTGTTTTTTATTTTATTTTCCCTTCTACTTTTCCTTTATTGATTTTTTTCATACAATATAATCTTATTTTGTTTTCTTCCCCCCCCCCGCCACGCCCTTCCACATCCTCCCCATATCCCTACTCATCTGCAATTACACCCTTTCTGATTTTTCTTAGAAAACAAACAGGCAACCAGAGAAAAATAATAAAATAAGATAAAATAAAAACAAGATCACCAGAATAGGGTATAAGGAACCAACAAAAAAAAAAGTGTTAAAGTAAAAAACACATGTCTGTCTGTTTGTCATATGTGTTTCTTGTTTGCTTGCTTGTTTCCAAATATCATGAAATTGGCAGCATTTTACCTAAGTTAACAAGCTAGCAAGAAAAATAATGTGGATATTATGATCTAATATAAGAGATTATAGAAAGATTGCTACAATAGATACCCTGGGTAATATGTGAGTAAAAATGAACGGATTAGCCAATCATGGGAGCTAATGCCTTTAATCTCAGAACTCTGATGGTAGAGGCATGACAGATATCTATGGATGCACGCCCTATTTGGTCAACAGGCAAGTTCCAGGACAGCCAGGACTACACAGAGAAATATTGTCTCAAAACAAACAAACAAGCAAACAACAGAAAAAAACCAACAAAATGAACACAGTGCATAACTGTAATTGGCGAATGTAATAATATATACTATACATCGCAATTATTTAAAGTTTTAGATAGTTACTTTTCCTTGTAGAAGCTTATAAGGAAAAACAAATGATATGATTAAACCTATAAATGTAAAATGAATTTAATCGACAATTAAAAATCTTCCTAAACAGAAAACAACAGACACAAATAGATTCATCTGTGAGTTTTGACATACACCTAATAAAAAAATTATCCCTGTTTTTTAACATCCCTTTATGAATAAGATAGAAGTAACAGAGTTACCAACTCAATATACTGCAATCCTAAGATCAGAGATGTTCTAAGAACAGAAAATTAGTATTACTTATAGCAGACATACAACATATGCTAGAAAATTCTAGTATATACAACCCAAGCATGCATAGAAAGGATTATATACTACAACTATGTAGGATTTATCCCAGACATGAAAATCTAGTTAAACCCTGAAATATGAACTAACATAATTCATGTGACTATGTTACAAATTAAATGAGCCTATTAACATATTCAACAAGAGCATTTGGCAAAAGTCTGTATCCTGTTCACAGCAATAGAGACAAACACAAAGTCTAACTACAAAACATTACTGAAAACTCAAAATTCAAGATGAGGATTTGGATTTATATTCATAACTTTTATGAACAGTTAAAGAATATCTTCACAAAGTATTGATTTTTTTTGTTTTTTTTAATTAGGTATTTTCCTCATTTACATTTCCAATGCTATCCCAAAAGTCCCCCATACCCCCCCCCCACTCCCCTACCCACCTACTCCCACTTCTTGGCCCTGGCGTTCCCCTGTACTGAGGCATATAAAGTTTGCATAACCAATGGGCCTCTCTTTCCACTGATGGCTGGCTAGAGACACGAGCTCCAGGAGGTACTGGTTAGTTCATATTGTTGTTCCACCTATAGGGTTGCAGATCCCTTTAGCTCCTTGGGTACTTTCTCTAGCTCCTCCATTGGGGGCCCTGTGATCCATCCAATAGCTGACTGTGAGCATCCACTTCTGAACAGCAATGGCTTGTGCTGTAAGATCGAGAATTGGCAAATGGGACCTCATAAATTTGCAAAACTTCTGTAAGGCAAAGGACACCACACCGTCAATAAGACAAAAAGGCCACCAACAGACTGGGAAAGGATCTTTACCTATCCTAAATCAGATAGGGGACTAATATCTAATATGTATAAAGAACTGAAGAAGGTGGACTCCAGAAAATCAGATAACCCCATTAAAAATGGGGTACAGAACTAAACAAAGAATTCTCACATGAAAAATACCGAATAGCTGAGAAGCACCTGAAAAAATGTTTAGCATCCTTTAATCATCAGGGAAATGCAAATCAAAGCACTGATTTTTAAACCTGACCTGGAATTCTGAACTAATTCAACATATCAATAAAAGGAAATAAAGCTTAGAGGTCATGAAAGACAAAATGAAAGTGACATTGTTTTTAGATTGGCTGGTTGTCTATGGAGAAAATCTGAGAGATCACAAAGAAAACATTTGAAGTAACAAGTGATTGTAGCATGGCTGAACAAAGTTGAAACTAGAGCATCATTTTAATTAGCACCCAAATAGCAGATTCTTCTATCTAAAGGTAAGGTTATAACTTTATAGAAAACCACAGAGACCTGATGGGAGAAATGAGTGACTTAGTTAAAGCTGGCTTATTTTCTTGGTTATGAAGATTCAAACTCATTGAGACATCATTTCTTCCCATCTTCATCTATAGACCCAGCATACTCTCCAACAAAACACCACCCAATTATTCAGCAAATTCTAACTAAAGCCGGGCACTACATGAGGGAGTAAAAAACTCTTAACTTCCAATGCAATATTGAAGAGCAGTCTTACAGAACTGATGTTACGCAGCTGTAACCCCCCTACCCCCTATCAAGTTACAGTAATTGCAGAGTGTGGTATCTAGGAAAGAACAGACTCATAGATCAATGAATGACACAGTGAAGAACAGCGGGTGCAGAAATAGAAACATATAAGTATCACTTACCAATCTTTGACAAAGGAGCTGATCAATACAACAGAAAAGAGAGAGAGAGAGTGCTTTCAATCTGTGATTGATAATGACATCCATATGCAAAAGGTTAGCCATTCACCTTCTTTGGTGGTGGTGGTGGTGGGGGGGGCTCTTTAACAGGCTCAAAGACCTGAAGGTCAGATGTGAAGGAAGAGAAGGTGACATAAAGAAAAGTTGAGATGGCCTTGGGTTTGGTTTCGACATTTTAAATACAACTGTGACAAATTTTATAAAAGAGGATGCTTATAGTCAATCTTTTCAGAATTAAAATTTTCTGCTTTGTAAAAGAAATAGTCAAGCCAAAGGTAAAATATTGTACAATATGTTGGAAAATATTTGCAATAGATTTATCTGAGAAAATGCTTGTCTGAAAGTGTCTAAAGAATCACGGATATTAATAAGAGAACTCTTATCAAAGTGTTGCTTTTGTAGTTTTCATATTTCTTTAATTGACCATAACTTTATTTATTTCAAGAGAAGGGTGGTCTAGATAGAGAGTATATTCTTGCCCCAAGTAGCTGTGTCTCGGCCAACATTAGCAGCATAGCTCCAGTCAATACAGGCTACAGCTCTCACATAATTCCAAAATTAAGGCAAATGCTCAAGTCATAGCAAAATTTCTTTCCATAAACAATCTCTTTATCTGCCCATTTCCATTGCTCACACTGCTGGGTAGACCTCTGAAACTCTCCTGTGTTTGCTTACTGCCTATCTAGTTCATAAATGTTTTTGGCTTAAATAAAATGCTAAATTTGATTTGTTTTGGTGTTTTCTGTAACCGCTGTGGCAAATGGATGGGCTTCTTCAAGGTTGCTGATGATGTGTGGTTGGCTAGGATGGAGGAGAAATCCCCAACTTCACTTTAAGTTTGCTGTGAACCTAAAAGTGTTTTAAAAAAATCAAAATCTCCCAGTAAATATTTCAAATGCAAGAATTCTTATCTTAATAGATGCTAAGGGCTTTACTACCCTGATTCTATAGCTCTCTCCATTTCACATTTATAATATATTGTTGATATAATATAGAAACAAACACACACACACACACACATGGTGGGGGGCAAATATATTGTGTTACAATTCTGTTTGCTTGCTTCCAAGAGATGCTTTTTAAGCTTTTTTGTTTGTTTGTTTGTTTGTTTGTTTGTTTGTTTTTGTTAAAGACCATGAATATCGTTGTTGGGATGCTAAATATTAATTAATTAAGCACATTTGTTTCCAGAGCCCAAATGGAAGCCTCTCCCTAAAGTACTGAACAACTAGTGCTAAGCTAGACAACCATCATCTTCTGTCCAATGGATAGTGTGGATCAAAGCAGATTCTGATGGCCCTGCTAATTTTGCAAATGCTACGTTTTTTATTTCCTCCAGAAGTCCTACATTAAAAGTTTATTTTCTCTCATTCGTGGAGGTAGGGACTGTGAAGCAATAACAAAATTGGAATGCTGTTGTTATAGCATCCCTGATCCAGGAAGTCTCATGTCCTTACCAGCAGAGGTGATAGTTACACAAAGTCACAGAACAAGGGGTGGTCATACAAGCCAACAGCAAGAAGAAAGTTATTTTCAAGACAAGACAGATAAGCCTGAAACAAGTTAACTTGTCAACATCTTGGACTTGAATTTTGAGCATCCCGGATTATAAGAACACAAATTTGCAAGTCTTAAATTTGCAGTCAGTCTATGGTGTTTTTCCAGATACCTATTATAGAGGGTCTGGATCATACACCATGAATATATAGTGGCCCTAAATCATCTAGTGTTGACCAAGGTGAGTTCAACTGTGTAAAATATTTATAAAGATGTACAGTGACTTAAAAGCACTCAATATATTACCAAACCTGGTTCAGTCTGTGCCCAGAGAGGCCAATTAAAACAGTCACATTGATAGTAATGAGATGGAAAAGGAGATTTATCCAATGTGACTACACTGGGAAGATGGGCAATAGTGCCCAGTGACCCCATCAAGTCCACCTTCAGTAAGGGAGTAACATTAAATTTTAAGTAGACGTCAGAGTATGCATAGCTAAGCAGTTCCAACCAAAGTGTGGTATGTTTCTCAATTTCCTCTTCATTGTCAAGACTCTTCACTGTCAGTATTGCCTGAAATATCTCCAGGAGACAAGGTTCCTCTCTGGCTGGAGCTAGGCTTCAGCATTTTGTCTCCCCACAAGAGATTCCTGGAGGAAATTCCAGTTTCTTGGAGCGTTTTGTTTTATTACTATGAAAGACAGACTCCAGGACACAAGTGCCTTCACTTGTACCAGGAAGATAGCAATTAAATCTATCACCTGTGTAATTAATATCAACTTCATTTCAGATACTGAAAGTGGAACAAGTATCTAGCTGCAAGCAGGGAGCAACTATCAGTGTACAACTGTATCTGAAAAACTATAGAACAGCCTTCAAAGGAGAAACCTTGAGTGGAAGTTGAAGATAATATTAGTAAGAGTTTTTTTTTTTGTTGTTTTTGTTTTTTTTTGGGTTTTTTTTTTTTTTTTTTTTTGGCTTGTACGAAGTGTTAGACTATTGTTCATGAGGCCCATGTGTCTAAAGGCTTACTTACATACTTACAGCTGAGATAAATGGGATGAGGTTGGACTCCTTGTTTGGTCACATGGGTGCTGGGTGGGGTTTAAATAGTCTATAATAGATATGTAATTAAGAGCACTTCTGACAGTATAGGATGTTTGTATTTGTTAGTATGGAGCTCATTTAATTCTACTTTAGATGGATTTTCATTGAATATATGCTTTAAAATTTATTAAATTAGTTTTAAAATTATACATAAACATGTGTATGTGCATATGTGCACATGTGCACATGTGCGTGTGTGTGTGTGTGTGTGTGTGTGTGTGTGTGTGTGTGTTATCAGAAACCATCTATCTTGGTTTATGAGATAGGGTTTCTCACTACAACCCATGACCTTCTGTGTAGGCTACACTATCCCACTGATCCCTGGGATTCCACACTTTTCTACCTCCTTTATGACATAAATACAAGGACTTCCTGTCATGCCTGGATGTTTTTATGTTTAGGCAATGTGGATCAAGCACATGTCCTCAAGGCTTTTGTGACAAATATTTTACCATCTGAGCCATCTACCATGCTTAAGTTAATTTTTTTTTTTATATAAAATTTCCTGAGGGATCACTGAGTGATAAAATGAATATGTCTCTTACCTTATATCACATACTGAAAGAATATTGAATATTTCATTAATGTGTTAAGTTATAGACATCAAGCTTTGATTCCTTGTACCTGATAGCTCTCTATGAACCTGTATTGTTATCAGCAGGTTTCTTTATGCCCCAAATCACAAAATTAAACATTAAAGAGGCCTAGAAATGAATACCTTCCTAAACTGAGATGAATTTAGTGTATTTTCTTATGAAATACCTCATATTAAGTGGGCATTATTAAATTATTCTCTAATTTCATACATTCAACAGTAACCTCACTTGCATTATTTCCCATGGCAGAAAGGGGCTACACTCCTGGTATTTAATCCAGCATAATTGATTAACTTTATTAATGGAGTTAAGCATTTAAAACTGTTGTATAAGGGGGCTGAGATTCTCTTCAGAGAGCTGGCCATGCCTGTCTCTCCTGTTGGGGCCTAAACTTTCCTAGGAACTCCCATAATTCTGTGTGTGTTTGTGTGTGTGTGTGTGTATGTGTGTGTGTGTGTGTATCTATTTTCATGGAGTTAATAGCTCTTGTGATAAACCCCTTATCCTCCAGTTTATAAGAAGACTATTAAATGAGTGAATAAATTGCATTTTAGCATGATGTTAGGAAGACAATGGCTTCAGGTTCTATCTTGAATGTTCATTAGACTTACTGAAAAAAATCATAGCTAAACAATGACATGTATATTAATATTTCACTATTGAACAGTTTCTATCTGTTCCCAGAGCCGATCCTATGCAATAGCACCCTGAGCTGATCCTGTGCTGCAGTGCTCCTTATACAAATTCCTCCGAGAGAGAGCTTGTCTCCCAGGACTGCTGACACACCTATGAGCACAGGTAAAACCACCACTTCTGCTCAAATACGTGGCCCAAAAGAAACTCGTTCAGAGCCATCAAGACACAGGAACCAAGGAAGAGAGAGGGACAGTATCCTTCTAGTTTCGGTCTGAACCCCAGAGCTGACCCTGTGCCACAGCTCACCATACCCAAACTCCTCCCTGAGAGAACTTGTCTCCCAGGAGTACTGACACACAGGCTTTCAGCATGGATGAGCCACAGTCAGAGACAGCAACACCAGCTAACACAAGAGATAACCGGATGACAAGAGTCAAGGGCAAGAACATAAGCAACAGAAACCAAGTCTACTTGGCATCATCACAATCCAGTTTTCCCACCACATCTAGCTCTGGAAACACCAACACACCAGAAAAGCAAGATTCAGATTTAAAAATCACATCTCATGATGATGATAGAGGACTTTAAGAAGGATATAAATAACTCCTTTTAAAGAAATACAGGATAAAACAGATAGACATGTTGAAGCACTTAAAGAGGAAACACAAAATCACTTAAAGAATTTCAGGACAACACAACAAAATGGATGAAGGAATTGAACAAAGCCATCCAAGATCTAAACTATATAAACATACTAAGTCAACTGGAAAACCACAAATGTCCCAACAGAAAAATGAGCAAAGGAGACAGGGCCATGTAGGAAAGCCATGTTTAGGAAGACAGGTGGCAAGGAATGAGGAAAAAACGTTTCTCTACAGCTTCAGGAGTCCAGGACCACTGCCACCAGTTCACATGTTACCAATTCACACCTGCCATCAATTCACACTTGGGGGACCATTTTGATGTTTGATCTCCAGAACTATAAAGATAATGAATTTTGTGTGTTTATCAGTGTGTGTGTTTTTAAAAGTATCAAATTTAGTGAAAGTCTGTACAGCAGTAATAGAAATTAATACCATTTCTAATTTAAAACAAATAAGGAAAGAATTATATTGTTCCTTTTCAATGGTGTGAATGCAAAGCACTGGAGAGGTCAATACCACTGCTCACACATGCAGTTGACGGAAGTGTGGATTACTATACCCTCTGGGGACTGCTATTTCGGAATGTTTCAAATACTTTGTTATTTTTTGTTTGTTTATGTTTTCGTTTTTAAGAAAAGTTTCAGCTAGCTTAGGATGGATTTGCCCACCTGATTCTCTTGCCTCAATTTCTCAAGTGCCGGAATTACAGACATGCATTTCCATGCCTGGCTCTGGCAGTTTCTTAGTTTTCTTTCCTGATGCTGTAATAAAGTACTAGACAAAAGAAAAAGATTATTTCATTATTGATATTGTCTTGTTATGTTTTACCTTATTAGACAAAAATAACTGAGTGTAATGTCTTAACATAAGGAATTATCAAACTTCTCCTTTAACAGTTTTAGTTTTGTTTAGTTATTTGTTACTCAAGCTCTGGTACAAACATGCATTTGTATAAGCCAAAGATTGTGTATTAAAATGACAGCTAACATGTAAAATGAGAGAATAATTATACACAACATGTCAATAGACTAGACAAACTGGCCAGTACTACCGTTGGGATTGTTATGGTCTTAGTATCCTATGGGATTACACTTCAAAAGGAGGGAACATACATATGACATTGACATGAATCAGAAATAGATATCACCAGCAGAATAATCTTGCCACTACGTCTATATATGGATAGTTGTCAAATGTAGACACTTTTACTATTTTAGAGAATAAAGGAAACTGACAACAATAAGCAAAAATAACAATTAAATCCTCATCTCCAAGCAGTAACTTTTTATAGAATTGAGATCATGACAAAATATTAGCTAAATCAATGGTCTATGCCTCACCAGAATTCAATATATCACTACAAAACAGATTTGGTAACTTGGTCTAATAATATAGTTGTCAACATAAACTTTTAAAAAATTATTTTAACTATTTTTGAGATGTTCATACATGTATACTACATCTTCATTGCTCCTGTTCCTTTTTCTCAACCTCTACTTCCTTGATGTTCTCCTCTCTCAATTTGTGACTTTTCTTCTTTAATTATTATTGATACATATACATATATAGGTATCAACTTGAATACATAGATAAGCACAGTATGTACAACTTATTGAGTCCATTAACACACATACCAACACATACACACATATAAACACCCACCCACACACACATGCATATATATATATATACATTAGAATACATACACACACACACACACACAAATTTTGATATATACACTAAATAGTTTGAAATGGAAGATAGAGTACTGTACTTTAGCTTTCTATATTGGTGCCACTTTACTTTGTTCATGGTTCTGTTTCTATTGATCATTGTTAGACTAAGTTTGGTGTAAGAAAACCATTAAGCATTCCACTTAGTATCTTTTATATACACATGGAATGGCATTTAATGTGTTAGCTACATTACTTGTCTTCCAAAGTAAATTTGAAAATAGACTGTATGAGACACTTGTATAACTTCTTTTTTGAAGATCACAGCTACTCTAAAAATACTCAGTTCATACAATGGGGCAGAAGGACTGGTTGTGTTCAATTGTAAAGACCTCATCAAATATTTGTAATAGAACAAGTCATTTGCTTCTAAGCAAAAGCTAAAGCAGACTAGGGTAGAATTTTCTATTTGATATATAAAATTTTAGGAGAAAATTACTCTGTGTTAAATAGAATTGTAACATGTCCTTCTAATAATGAGTTCCTTGCCTATACCAAGTGATAAGAAATTATTGATCAGATCACAAAGAGGGTAATTCATTACTTAGAAAAATTCATGTCAGTATGAAAACATCTTGAGTTAAATGCTTATATGTTTAGTTTTTCTTTTCACTGTTATACCTTATTAAATAATACTTTCTGCCCTCATCATTTTCATTTTAAAAAACATTGGAATGTCTAATAACCAATATAGGATTTCTGAGAAAATCATGTAAAACTATAGTGTTGGATCTTATTGCTGATAGATACATTATTCCCAAGCCTAGGTTTTGTATCATTTCACTATTTCTGCTGGTTAGGAATCTGTGCCTGCCTTAGCTACGTATTTTATCACAGTTTTGTGATAGAAATGGATAAGGCTCTTTATTTATTTTTTATTTATTTATTTTCCTGAATCTTCAGCCTTCAAAAGGAACTGCCCTTCCAGGCTTGTTCCGGGAAACTGTCAGGTATGAGTTATTATTAGCACCACTTCATGACAAGGATTTCCCCAGGGTAAGTGACCCAAAGGAGAATAAGACAGTGAAGACTGTTCAACACATGTCTTTTTTTTTTAATGTGTGTGTGTGTGTATTACATGCTAATCATGGTTTCCCTCCCCCAGCTCCCCCCACTCTTCCCCACCTCATCACCCTTCCAACCCCACATTTCTTCCTCCTCCTTCACATCCAAAAACAGGCCAAAATAACAAGAATTTAAAAGTAAAAACAAGCGAACAAAGCACACACATGCACAGACACACTCCAACACACTCATACAAACATGCACACATACTCACATATACACTCATACACACATACATACACACATGCTCACACACACATTTATACATGCAACACACACTCATACACACACAGTCTCTCACACACAGACACACACAACACACACAGACAACACAATCTTCTTGTAACGTACTCTGTAAAGGGCATCCTGTAACTTTTGAGGCATTGTATCAGTTTAAGGCAAATCATGAAATTCAAATCCCCTTTAAAGGCAAGGGTCTACACAGTGATG
This sequence comes from Mus musculus, assembly GCF_000001635.26. NCBI lineage: Eukaryota > Metazoa > Chordata > Mammalia > Rodentia > Muridae > Mus > Mus musculus. The sequence continues at coordinate 31,669,832 of NC_000067.6, forward strand.
GGAAAATAGGAAGAGAGAATTGTTTTGGGTCATCTAAGATGGTCTCTACCCATAACAAGGTTGTGCAAAGTATAATGTCAATTTTGGATAACTTGGTAATTAACATGTTTATATCAGAACATTTGCTTGAGGAATAAATAGAAAATCTGATATTTAATGGTACAGTATCTTTATAGTAAGGATCACATATAGCTCTTGATAACACTTTCTAGCATGGTCTGAGCTTTCAAGGGTCATAATACATTTGTTACATAGGAAAGAACAGCAATGCTCTGTTTTTTCTTATGGCTGTGGCCCCATGCCATCCATCCATGCTTGAATAACTAGATAATTATTAATTTACTCCTGTATGCCTGCTAGTTTTTGTTTTGTTACTGAAGACATAATTCATTCTTGTTTCAGTTTGCAATGTTGAAGCATTGAAGCCAGCAGAACCCGTAAGTGGAAAGAAACTATGTTGGTATTTTGAGAATAAAGTAGAAAGAGAACAGTTGTTAATCTCTTTTATCTTCTGTGGAAGACTGGAGATGTGAAATATAAAATAGCTTATTTAGTAAAGTGCTTGCCACACAAAAATGAAGAACTAAGTTTGACCCCAAGCATTCAGGTAAATAAAAAGTTGGGTGTGGTGCCATATCCTTGTAATCTTAGTACTGAAGAGTTGGGGACAAGAGGTTGGCTGCAGAGCTTTATCCAGAAGCTTACCCAAATCAGGAGCCACAGTTCCCCGAGAAACACTGTCTCTAAAGTCAAAGTGGAAAGCTCCTGGGGAGCAATAGTATATATACATACACTATTATACATACATACATACATATATATACATATATATATATATATATATATATATATATATATATATATATATATATGTTATGTGTTATGTTGTTCTGTTGTGTGTTATGTGTTAAATAGTATACATAATATATTACACATTGCATACCATATATTAATATAATATGAAATACATAATACACATTTAATATATTCTATAAACTAAAGAAGAGTAGTGTTTCCTATACTGAGGAACTTGTTTAGATATTCACTTTGAAGAACAGGACAACAATATTTACTAAAGGAGAAAACCCTAGAAATTAGATAAAAGAGAAGTTTTAGAATTCTCAAACAATTGGAAATCCTTCCTTCCTTCCTTCCTTCCTTCCTTCCTTCCTTCCCTTCTTCCTTTCTTCCTTCCTTCCTTCTTGCCTGCCTGCCTGCTTGCCTTCCTCCCCTCTTTTCTTACCTCTCTCCCTTCCTCCATTACCTCCTTGTCCTCCTCTTCTGTCTCTGAGTCTGTCTCTCTGTGTCTGTCTCTCTGTCTCTCTCTGTCTCTCTGTCTCTCTCTGTCTCTCTCTGTCTCTCTGTCGCTCTATCTCTCTGTCTCTCTGTCTCTCTGTCTCTGTCTCTGTCTCTCTGTCTCTGTCTCTGTCTCTGTCTCTGTCTCTCTCTCTCTCTCTCTCTCTCTCTCTCCTATTAGTCTATAACCTCAACACAGGCATCTTTGGCCCAGGCTGCTTGAATTTGCAGAGCTCCTCACTCTCCCATGTGTTGCATGTGTTGTGCATACATACATGCAACACTATCTCCAGTTCTATTTCTTTCTTTTGTGGAATTCTTCCTTCAGATAAAAGTTACTTTTGCCTAAGAAACTTATTTAAAATGTTTATCATCTCTATCTTTCAGTGGAAGAAAACTAATAACTATTTAGAGATTCAATCTCACCCAACCAAAAGGCCTATTATTGAGAAGTCAAAGAATAGACACTACTAGGGGTACAAAGATGTATAGAGAAGATGTATAGAGTGAAGACTGTCATCCATATACACTATGGGTTAGAATGTAGACTAGCACAGCCACTGTTGGGATAGGTGTGGATGAGTGGATAGAGAAAGTGTCCTGTATAAATAAGGGGACTTCACTGAGCGGTTAGAAGAATAGTCATTTCTACAGGGAAAGAGAAGGGCTGGAGATGATCTCGTTAAGCTGAGGACCCAAACTCAGAATGACAGGCATTGTATATTTTCTCTCAAATGTGGAAGGAAGATTTAAATGTATGAGATAATAAAGTAGAGGGGTTATTATCTGGAAAAATAGAAGGGAACCAGTGGGAAAGTAGAGTGAGAAAAGAGAAAATTGGGGTGAATATGGTCAAAGTATATTTTATAAATGAATAAGAATGTAATGCAGTTCATTATTTTCCACAACGAATCCATGTTAATAATAAAATAACTTGGTTTTTAGAAATTCATTTTAACTGTCTGAACTGAAAATATTTTATTGTAAGATTTATATTTTCTACCTGTCAGAATTAATACAGTATAGAAATCTTGCCTCCTACCCGAAAATAACAGCAGTTATGTCAAAGTAAAAATGTAGTGAGATTTTTGTTGGAATCCACATTTTTATATAATCATAACAGTCATATTTTTATAGTTAAATGATTAACTGTTTTGATGCTAGATCTAATTAAAAATTATTCTCTATTTCTTATCATTTTTAGTTGTAGAACTATGTGTGGGGGTGGGTGGGGGAGAACTTGTCAATCATCTAAAGTATTTCTTCTCATTTCTTTCTTTAATTAAATAATGAGAATTTCATACATGAGCACAGCATTTACATCATTTCTACTGCTAGTTCCTTCCTCCAACTCCCCCCGTGTCTCTTCCACTGCCTCTCAAATTCAAATATATTCTATGAATCCAGGGACATCTGCCTTGTATTTTGAGAGAGGATCTTATGAGGAAGTGTGCCTTCTTGTTTGGGTACAATGAATGGCTAGAGACCTCCAGGGATCAACTTGTCCTCACCTCCTCAGCACTGGGACTACAAATATACTATACCACAAAACATCCATGCCCATATAATTTGGAGAATCCTTTTAAATTTGCTCAAAGATATATGTGTTTAGGGTTGACCAATTGGATAACCTAACGGGTGTCTTTTCCCTGGAGAAGGTTGGATACCTCTCTCTTAACAATCAGAAACTGCTTATACCGCTTCCTCTGGGTAAATTGTGAGACACTTATACATTCACATTCTCGTGTCAGCTAGTGTCATTGTATTTTTCTTGCTCAGAAGACTATATTGTTAAGCTATCATGACTGCATTTTTATTGTCCTATATAGAAGATACTCTCATCAAACATAATGTTCCTCTAGATATGTAATATTTTCATCTCCTGCAGTACAATGTGACCTGAGCTTGTGGTGTGGGAGTTGCACTGTAAATGGATTAACGGACTTGGCATTTAATGGGTATTTGTTTTTTTTTTTTTTTTGCACTTTGGCCAGCTTTAGAGTTCTGTGATAGTCTCCATCTGCTGCAACACCAAGCTCCTTTGAAGAGGAGTATTCACTACATTTATCTGTGGGTATGAATTTTAAATTAAGGGCTCTGAGGTTAGTTTTTTGTTTTTTGTTTTTGTTGTTGTGTTTTGTTTTGTTTTGTGTGGAGAATAATAGATAGATAATAGATAATAGATAATTAGTTTCCCCAGAACAAATTTTGATCAATGTTCTCCCTCCAGACACAAAATAATCACAACAACAAATTCACTAAATAAAGATAGAATATTAAAAACAGTAAGGGAAAAAGGTAAAGTACCATATAATACAGACCTATTAGAATTACACCAGACTTCTCACCAGAGACTATGAAAGCCAGAAGATCCTGGACAGATGTTATACAGACCTAAGCAAACACAAATGCCAGCCCAGGCTACTATACCCAGCAAAACTCTCAATTACCATAGATGGAGAATCCAAAGTATTCCACTGTAAAACCAATTCACACATTATCTTTCCATAAGTCTAGCCCTTCAAAGAATAATAAAGGGAAAACTCCAACACAAGGAGGGAAACTATGCCCTAGAAAAAACAAGAAAGTAATCCTTCAACAAAACTTAAAGAAGATTGCATTAAGAACAGAATTCCAATGCTAACAATAAAAATAACAGGAAGCAATGACTTTTCCTTAATATCTCTTAATATCAATGGACTCAATTCCCCAATAAAAAGACATAGTCTAACACACTGGCTACATAAACAAGACCCAACTTTTGCTGCTTACAGGAAACCGACCTCAGGGTAAAAGACAGACACTACCTCAGAGTAAAAGGCTGGAAAACAATTTTCCAAGCAAATGGTTCCGAACAAGCTGGAGTAGCCATTCTAATATCGAACAAAATGGACTTCCAACCGAAAGTTATCAAAAAAGACAAAGAGGGACACTTCATACTCATCAAAGCTAAAATCTTCCAAGATGAACTCTCAGTTTTGAATATCTATGCTCCAAATGCAAGAGCATCCACATTCATTAAAGAAACTAAATTAAAGCTCAAAGCACACATCACAACCACACAATAATAGTGGGAGCCTTCAACATCCCACTCTCACCAGTGGACAGATCCTGGAAACAGAAACTAAACAGAGACACAGTGAAACTCACAGAAGTTATGAAACAAAAGGATTTAACAGATATCTACAGAACATTTTATCCTAAAACAAAACGATATACCTTCTTCACAGTTGGCACCTTCTCCAAAATTGACAATATAATTGGTTACAAAACAAGCCTCAATAGATAGAAAAATATTGAAATTATCCCATGCATACTATCAGTAAATGAAGGACTAAAGCTGATCTCCAATAACAATATAAATAATACAAAGCGAACATTCACGTGGACACTGAACAAAACTCTACGCAATGAAAACTTGGTCAAGAAAGAAATAAAGAAAGAAATTAAAGACCTTTTTAGAGTTGAATGAAAATGAAACCACAGCATACCTGAAATTATGGGACACAATGAAAGCAGTCCTAATAGAAAAACTCAGCTCCAAAACTTTTTGAGTGCCTCCAAAAAGAAAATAGAAAGAACATACACAAGCAGCTTAACTGCATACCTAGAAGCTCTAGAACTAAAGGAAGCAAATTTATCCAAGAGGAGTAGACAGCAGGAAATAATCAAATTCAGGGATGAAATCAAGCAAGTGGAAATAAAAAGAACTATACACAGAATCAACCAAACCAGGAGCTGGTTCTTTGAGAAAATCAACAAGATAGATAAATCCTTAGCCAGACTAACTAGAGGGCACAGGGACAGTATACTAATTAACAAAATCAGAAATCAAAAGGGAGACATAAAAACAGAACCTTAGGAAATCAAAAACATCATCAGATCCTACTACAAAAAACCATACTCAACAAAACTGGAAAATATGGATGAAAGGGACAATTTTCTATACAGATACCAGGTCCCCAAATTAAATCAGGATCAGATTGACTATCCAAACCATCCCATATCCCATAAAAAAATAGAAGCAGTCATTAATAGTCTCGAGACCAAAAAAAAGTCCTGGACTAAATGGGTTTAGTGCAGCTTTCTATCATAACTTCAAAGAGGACCTAATTCCAATTCTTCTCAAACTATTCCACAAAATAGAAACAGAAGGTACTCTACCCAATTCATTCTATGAAGCCACAATTACTCTGATACCTAAACCACAGAAAGATCCAAAAAAGAAAGAAAACTTCAGACCAATTTGACTTAAGAATATCGATGCAAAAACATTTAATAATATTCTCACAAACAGAATCCAAGAACACATCAAAACAATCATCCATCATGATCACGTAGGCTTCATACCAGGATGCAGGGATGGTTTAATATTCAGAAATCCATCAGCATAATCAACTATATAAAAAAAAACGCAAGGGCAAAAACCACATTATCTTCTCAGTAGATGCTAAGAAAGCATTTGACAAAATCCAACACCCATTTGTGATAAAAGTCTTGGAAAGATCAAGAATTCAAGGCCCATACCCAAACATAATAAAAGCAATATAACAGCAAACCAGTAGCCAATATCAAATTAAATGGATAGAAACTTGAAGCAATCCCACTAACATTAGGGACTAGACAAGGCTAAACACTCTCTACCTGCCTATTCAATATAGTATGTGAAGTCCTAGCCAGAACAATTGGAAAACAAAAGGACATCAAGAGGATACAAACTGGAAAGGAAGAAGTCAAAATATCCCTATTTGCAGATGATATGATAGTATATATAAGTGACACTAAAAATTCCACCAGAGAACTCCTAAACCTGATAAACAGCTTCAATGCAGTAGCTGGATATAAAATTAACTCAAACATCAGTGGCCTTTCCCTACACAAAGGATAAACAGGATGAGAAAGAAATTAGGGGAAAGACACCCTTCACAATAGTCACAAATAATATAAAATACTCTGGTATGACTCTAAGGAAGTAAAAGATCTGTATGATAAGAACTTCAAGTCTCTGATGAAAGAAATCGAACAAATCAGAAGATGGAAAGATCTCCCATGCTCATGGATTGGCAGGATTTAATATAGTAAAAAGTGGCTATCTTGCCGAAAGCAATCTACAGATTCAATGAAGTCCCTATCAAAATTCCAACTCAATTTTTCTCCAATTTGGAAAGGGCAGTATACAAATCATCTGGAATAACAAAGAAACATAGGATAGTAAAAACTATTCTCAACAATAAAAGAACCTCTGGTGGAATCACTATGCCTGAACTTAAACTGTACTACAGAGCAATTGTGATAAAATCTGCATGGTACTGGTACAATGGCACACTCATAGATCAATGAAATAAAATTGAAGACCCAAAAATGAACCCAAACACCTATGGTCACTTGATCTTTGACAAAGGAGGTATAACCATCTAGTGGAAAAAAGACAGCATTTTCAACAAATGGTGCTGGCTCAACTGGTGGTTAACATGTAGAAGAATGCACATTGATCCAGTTTTATCTTCTTGTACAAAGCTGCTTTGAACATAGTGGAGAATGTGTTCTTATTACCAGTTTGAACTTCTTCTGGGTACATGTCCGGGAGTGGTATTGCTGGATCTTCTGGTAGTACTATGTCCAATTTTCTGAGGAACCTCCAGACTGACTTCCAGAGTGATTGTATAGGCATGCAATCCCATCAGCAATAGAGGAGTGTTCCTCTTTCTCCACATCCTTGCCAGCATCTGCTGTTACCTGAATTTTTGATCTTAGCCATTCTGAATGGTGTGAGGTGGAATCTCAGAATTGTTTTGATTTGCATTTTCCTGATGATTTAGGATGTTGAACATTTTTTCAGGTGCTTCTCAGCCATTCAGTAGTCCTAAAAGTATTGAGAATTCTTTCTTTAGCTCTGTACCCCATTTTCTAATGGGGTAATTTGAATTTCTGGAGTCCAGCTTCTTCAGCTCTTTGTATTTATTGGATATTAGTCCCCTATCATATTTAGGATTGATAAAAATCCTTTCCCAATCTGTTGGCAGCCTTTTTGTCTTATTGACAAATGTCTTTTGCCTTACAGAAGCTTTGCAATTTTATGGGTCCCATTTGTCAATTCTTGATCTTACAGCACAAGCCATTGCTGTTCTATTTTGTAATTTTTCCCAGGTGTCCATATATTCTAGGCTTTTCCCCACTTTCTCCTCTATTAATTTCAGTGTCCCTGGTTTTATGTGAAGGTCTTTGATCCACTTAGACCTGAGCTTTGTACAAGGAGATAAGAATGGATTAATTCACATTCTTCTACATGATAACCATGCCAGCACCATTTGATTTAAATGCTGTCTTTTTTCCACTGGATGGTTTTACTTTCCTTGTCAAAGATCAAGTGATCATAGGTGTGTGGATTCATTTTTGGGTCTTCAGTTCTATTCCATTGATCTATCTGTCTGTCACTATACCAGTACCATGCAGTTTTTATCACAATTGCACTGTAGTACAGCTTAATGTCAGGCATGGTGATGCCACCAAAAGTTCTTTTATTGTTGATAATAGTTTTTGTTATCCTAGGTTTTTTATTATTTCAGATGAATTTGCAAATTGCCCTTTCTATCTCAGTGAAGGATTGAGTTAGAATTTTGGTGGGGATTGCATTGAATCTGTAGATTGCTTTTTGCAGGATAGCCATTTTTACTATATTAATCCTGCCAATCCATGAGCATGGGAGATCTTTACATCTTCTGAGTTCTTCAATTTCTTTCTTCAGAGAATTGAAGTTCTTATACAGGTCTTTCACTTCCTTACTTAGAGTCACACCAAGGTATTTTATATTATTTGCCACTATTGTGAAGGGTGTTGTTTCCCTAATTTCTTTCTCAGTCCATTTATCCTTTGTATAGAGAAATGCCATTGATTTTTTTGTTTGAGTTAATTTTTTATCCAGCTACTGCACTGAAGCTGTTTATCAGGTTTAGGAGTTCTCTGGTGGAATTTTTGGGGTCACTTATATATACTATCATATCATCTTCAAATAGTGATATTTTGACTTCTTCATTTCCAATTTGTATCCCCTTGATCTCTTGTTTTCTAACTATCCTGGCTAGAATTCAAGTACTATATTGAATAGGTAGGGAGAAAGTTGGCAGTCTTGTCTAGTCCCTGATTTTAGTGGGATTGCTTTGAGTTTCTCTCCATTTAGTTTGAAGTTGACTACTGGTTTGCTGTATATTGCTTTTATTATGTTTATGTATGGGCCTTGAATTCCCGATCTTTCCAAGACTTTTATCATGAAGGGATGTTGGATTTTGTCAAATGCTTTCTCAGCATGTAACAAGATGATCATGTGGTTTTTTTTCCTTTGAGTTTGCTTATATAGTGGAGTACGTTGACAGATTTTTGTATGTTAAACCATCCCTGCATCCCTGGGATGGAGCCTACTTGGTGATGATGATGATCATTTTGATGTGTTCTTGGATTCAGTTTGCCAGGATTTTATTGAGTATTTTTGCATTGACATTTGCAACCTCCCCCTCAGCCTGAAGCAGGCTGAGCCAGACCTTGAATTTGCTGCCAATAAGGAGATTACCTAGGGTGGAGCTTTCTTCCCTAGATCACTCTATTGTTCAGCCACATTCACTGTTCCTTTTCAAGATACTGCTACCTGCTGAGAGGCCCCTGGAGCTATTCTGGCAACTATGCCCTATCCTGCATGTAGTCTCCTGCAGCTGGTTCCAGGCTCCAAGAATGAACCTGCAGGGGATGGTTTCCCTCCCCCCCTTCTTTATAAGTAGGATCCCCATTAAACCTTTGAGCCTTGAACAGACTACCTTGTCTTGGTTTCCATTATTTCTTGACCAGCCTAGGTTCCCTCTTCTCTTTCACCTCTGGTTGTCTCCCAGGCTTGAACCCGAACATGAGAGCCACAGGCTGGCCCCAACAGATATTCATAAGGGATATTGGTCTGAAGTACTTTTTAATTGTTGGATCTTTGTGTGGTTTGGGCATCAGAGTAATTGTGGCTTTATAGAATGGAATTAGGTCTTCTTTGAAGGTGTGATAGAACTCTTCACTAAACCCATCTGGTTCTGGGATTTTTTTTTTTTTTTTTTTTTTTTTTTTGGTTTGGAGACTATTGATGACTGCTTCTATTTCTTTAGGGGAAATGGGACTGTTTGGCTCGTTAATCTGATCCTGATTTAACTTTGGTACCTGTTATCTGTCTAGGAAGTTGTCCATTTCATCCAGGTTTTCTAGTTTTGTTGAGTATAGCCTTTTGTAGTAGGATCTGATGATGTTTTGGATTTCCTCAGGTTCTGTTGTTATGTCTTCTTTTTCATTTTTTTTATTTTGTTAATTAGGATACTGTCCCTGTGCCCTCTAGTTAGTCTGGCTAAGGGTTTATCTATCTTGTTGATTTTCTTGAAGAACCAGCTCCGGGTTTGGTTGATTCTTTGACTAGTTCTTTTTGTTTCCACTTGGTTGATTTCAGCCCCGAGTTTGATTATTTCCTGCTGTCTATTCCTCTTGGGTGAATTTGCTTCCTTTAGTTATAGAGATTCTAGGTGTGCTGTCAGCCTGCTAGTGTATGCTCTCTCTAGTTTTTTTTTAGGGAGGTACTCAGGGCTATGAGTTGTCCTTTTAGGACTGCCTTTATTGTGTCCCATAAGTTCGGGTATGTTGTGGCTTCATTTTCATTAAACTTTAAAAAGTCTTTAATTTCTTTCTTTATTTCATCTTTGATAAAGGAATCATTGAATAGAGTGTTATTCAGTTTCTACGTGAATGTTGCCTTTCTATTATTTATGTTGTTATTGAAGATCAGCCTTAGTACGTGGTGATCAGACAGGCTGCATGGGATGATTTCAATATTTTTTATCTGTGGTAGCCTGTTTTGTGACCAATTATATGGTCAATTTTGGATGAGGTATCATGTGGCACTGAGAAGAAGGTATATCCTTTTGTTTTAGGATAAAATGTTCTGTAGATATCTATTAAATCCATTTGTTTCATAACTTATGTTAGTGTCCATGTGTCTCTGTTTAGTTTCTCTTTTCAGGATCTGTCCATTGGTGAGAGTGGGGTGTTGAAGTTTTCCACTATTATTGTGTGAGGTGCAATGTGTGCTTTATGCTTTACTAAAGTTTCTTTAATGAATTTGGCTGCCCTTGTATTTGGAGCATAGATATTCAGAATTGAGAGTTCATCTTGGTAGATTTTACCTTTGATGAGTATGAAGTGCCCCTCCTTGTCTTTTTTGATAATTTTGGGTTGGAAGTCAATTTTATTTGATATTAGAATGGCTACTCCAGCTTGTTTCTTCGGACCATTTGCTTGGAAAATTGTTTTCCAGCCTTTCACTCTGAGGTAGTATCTGTCCTTTTCCCTGAGGTCGGTTTCCTGTAAGCAACAAAATGTTGGGTCCTGTTTTTGTAGCCAGTCTATTAGGCTATGTCTTTTTATTGGGGAATTGAGTCCATTGATGTTAAGAGAAATTAAAGAAAAGTAATTGTTGCTTCCTGTTATTTTTGTTGTTAAAGTTGGGATTCTGTTCTTGCTGCTCTCTTCTTTTAGGTTTGTTGAAGGATTACTTTCTTGCTTTTTCTAGAGTGTAGTTTCCGTCCGTGTGTTGGTGTTTTCCCTTTATTATCCTTTGAATGGCTCGATTCCTGGCAAGATATTGTGTGAATTTGGTTTTTATCATGGAATACTTTTGTTTCTCCATCTATGGTAATGAGAGTTTTGCTGGGTGTAGTAGCCTGGCCTGGCATTTGTGTTTTCTTAGGGTCTATATAATATCTGTCCAGGATTCTGGCTTTCATAGTCTTCATTCTCATCTACTCCTATTATCAGTAGGTTCGGTCTTCTTGTTGTGCCCTGAATTTCCTGGATGTTTTGATTTAGGATATTTTTGCATTTTCTTTGATTGTTGTGTCCATGTTCCCTATGGAATCTTCTGCACCTAAGATTCTCTCTTCCATCTCTTGTATTCTGTTGGTGGTGCTTGCGTCTATGGTTTCAGATTTCTTTCCTAGGATTTATATCTCCAGCATTGTCTCACTTTGGCTTTTCTTTATTGTTTCTACTTCCCTTTTTAGGTCTTGGATGGTTTTGTTCAATTCCATCACCTGTTTGGTTGTGTTTTCTTGTAATTCTTTAAGGATTTCTATCTCTTTAGCAGTGTTCTCCTGTATTTCTTTAAGTGAGTTATTAAAGCCCTTCTTAATGTCCTCTACCAGCATCATGAGATACGATTTTCAATCCCAGTCTTGCTTTTCGGGTGTGTTGGGGTATCCAGGTCTGGCTGAGGGGGGAGTGCTGGGTTCTGATGATGGTGGGTGGTCTTGGTTTCTGTTAGTAAGATTCTTATGTTTGCCTTTCGCTATCTGGTAATCTCTGGAGTTAGTTGTTATAGTTGTCTCTGGTTGGAGCTTGTTCCTCCTGTGATTCTGTTAGCTCCTGTCAGCAGACCTGGGAGTCTAGCTCTTTCCTTAGTCTCAGTGGTCAGATTACTCTCTGCAGGCAAGCTCTCCTCTTGCAGGGAAGGTGCACAGATATCTGGAATTCAGACCTGCTACCTGGCTGAAGATGAAGGTCCGAAATAGGGCCTGTCCTAGAAGATGTGTTGCCTCTGCAGTCTGCAAGCTCATTTGCACAGACTGGTGTCCGAGGAACACTGGACACAAGATGGCTCTCTCACCTGCTCTGGTGGTCAGAGCCCTCCCAGGCAGACAACTCTCCTCTGGCAGAATAGGTGCCCAGATGTCTGGAGCCTGAAACGGGGGTCTGTCCCAGTAGCTGTGTTGCTTCTGCTTGTCCCAGAAGTTGTGTCGCTCCTGCAGTCTGCTTGCTCACCCTTTGCAGTCCATGTGCTGACCTGGGCAGACTGGTCTCTGAGGGACCCAGGACCCAAGATGGTTCCCTCACTTGCTTCAAAAGAATCCTCCTGGGCGGACACCTCTCCTCTGGAGGGGAAGGTGCCCACATGTCTGGAGCCTGAAGAGGGGTCTGTCCCAGAAGCTGTGTCACTTCTGCCTGTCCCAGAAGCTGTGTAGCTTCTGTAGTCTGCACCTTCACCTGTGCAGACTAGACTCTGAGGGACCCTGGACCCAACATGGCTCCCTCACCTGCTCCTGCAGAGCCCTCTTGGGCGGACACCTCTCCTCTGGTGGGGAATGCTTTCTTTTTCTATTCTTGCACTTAAAACTTTATCTATCTTTTAAGGTAAGATGAATTTTTTGGTTACAACACAGAGTTTGGTCTTTGTTTCTTTTTTTTTTCTTTCTCTCTTCTCTTTCTTTCTTTCTTTCTTTCTTTCTTTCTTTCTTTCTTTCTTTCTTTCCTTCCTTCCTTCCTTCCTTCCTTCCTTCCTTCCTTCCTTCCTTCCTTCTTTTTTTTTTTTTCTAGACAGGGTTTCTCTGTGTAGCCCTGGCTGTCCTAGAACTCACTCTGTAGACCAGGCTGGCCTCGAACTCAGAAACTCACCTGCCTCTGCCACCTAAGCGCTGGGATTAAAGGTATGTGCCACCACTGCCCGGCCTGGTCTTTGTTTCTTAACTATTCAACTAACCAACCTCTTATGATAGTAAAGTTGAAGCCATTAATACTTAAAGTTATTTTGTGTGTGGATTGCTGCCTTCTATTCCTAAAGCTGTGTACTGAAGTTCTATCTTAGTTCTAATTTCAATATTTGAGGCTCTTTATTTCTGTAATCTCTTGGTTTTGACTAGTTCTCCTGTCATTCCAGTGTATAGCTCTGGTATTTTCTGGGTATTTGGTTCGGTAGGTGTGACTTCTTTTAGTCTCTATACATTAAGAGATGTTTTGTTTTTCTTTCAACGGTGGTGATTTTTCTGGGTAAAGGAATGTACATTGGTATCCATGGTCTTTTCCCCAGAAGCTCTGATTTTAAAGTTTCTGTTAAAAAGTACCTGCTAATTCTAATAGGTTTTCTTTTGCATGTAACTTGTGTTGGTTCTCTTTTTGCTTTCAGTACTTCTCTTTGATTTGTATACTTATTGTTTTCTCTTTAACATGCTGTGTAGTTTCTACTCATGCTTATTGGGTGATCAATGTGCTTCTTGTGCTGAATAAGCATAGCTTTCCTTAGTTTGTGGATGTTTTCTTCTATGATCTTGTGGAAGATCTTGTCTAAGCTACTGATCTGGGATTATTCTCCCTATTCTTTGCCTATAATTCAAAGAACTGGTCTTTTCATAACCTCTCATAATTACCAAGTGTACCTTTTATATGCCTTTATCATTTTCCATATTCTTTGCTTGGTTATCCAATTTCTGTGTTATCTTCAAACCCCAATATTATATTTTCTACATGATTCAATCTACATACAAGGATTTTTTAAATATGAATTTTCTAGTTGTATTTATTGGTTTTTCAAACCTATTTAATTAAGTTTGATTTCTCTTCAATGTTTTTATTTAGGGAGTTTCAGTTTTCAAATCCTGAGTCATCTACATGTTTAACTCAATTGCATATTGATACTTTCTTGGTCACAAATCAGTTATTTAGTACTATTCATTTGTTGCTCAGTTTCTTTGTGTTTTCTTTAAACTTTTTGCCTTTTTAAACAAGCGTTATGATTGTGTTTTAAATTCTGCTTTCTTAAATTTACCTGGTTAATTCTCACTGAAGATAACTTCTTTTTAACTACTGGATCTGTAAGTACAGGGAAAACTTTTCTGGTTTAACATATTGTTTGTATTTTTCTAATGTGACCTGGCAATGTGACCTTTATAGCAGTTGTGTGTCTAATATGAGATTTTATCCAGATTCCACTAGCCACTACAGGAGCTATGGATCTGGAATTAGGCCTCTGAGTAAGGGGATGATTCTGGAAAGAGAGGTGCTTTGATACTGCCCAAGGAGATCCAAAGCTGAACATCAGGAATAAACCTTGAAGCTGTTGATATGGCAAGAAAACTTCAGATAATTTGGTGTGATCACTAGACAAAGCAAATATGAGAACTGCACACCAAGAATGAGAGATTTGATGTGGATAAGGCACACATAGGTTTGAAGAACTCTGATAAATTATTTTGAAAGAATTGGCAGACTCAAGAAAGTGTTAGTGGATCTACAACAGTGTATGGCAATATAAATCTTTATATATTTTGGAGAACAATTAAAATACTATGATTTTGTAGGTGAATATCCTATTTCTCAAATACTTTATCTGATTATGTAGATTCAAGTTACTTGTTCTATTTATTTAGTGAAATACAATAACATAACTCAGAGGAGAAAGCATTATATTTAATCATAAATAAAAGGAAAACAATGTGGATTTCTTGTTACCAACTCTAAATTTAAATTCAGTAAATAAGCCAAAATTTAGGAAGATAATTGTTTGTAGCAGATAATATGGATACTTATCTAAAATAAATTTGAGCATTTTTAAAAAGCTAGCTAATTTTAATTGAGTATTTAACAAAACCACACTTCTCCAAAAAATGGGATTTCCCCTGATTTGATTAATTTAGTCATCTTTATAAATTATCTGACAAAACTTTGGAATAGATTTTCCATTTTGAATCTATAATCAGAAAATTGTTGCTATTTTCATTATTATTATTAGATGTCAATATTTAACTAAAATATAGGAACATTACTTACATTGGAAAAAATGAAAATGAAATTATACATTTTATTTTCAAAAAAATTCAATTATGTCATAAGAATCTGAACTTGCAATCTAGTCAACAGTTCCTCACTCCGAAGCTCTCAGGCTCATGATAAAGCACAAAGAGCTAAGCTCACAAGTGTCTGTTATAAATCTTAAAACTTGTTACCTAGAACATGTTAAATGAACCTGTGATGCCTGCTCCTACAAACATAGAGGAAAAGCCTGTAAAATGATATTATGTTATAAAGGTATTTTTAATATAAGGATTAAAAATTCCATTTCATTTTGAAATGTTTGTTTTACAAAAGATGGTTCTAAGGCAGTAGTCTGTCCACTAACTCATAACCCACCATGTTATACACAAGAAGACACAACATATGAACACAGAATGGATACCAATGTTTTGATAGAATAACCCTTTCCTGAAATGTTTCTGTGAAAAGAGCTCAAAGTGGTCTTCACTGTAAAAATCGTCAGCTCTCTTCTTAGCCTCATACTTAGATTAATTGGCCTTGTAAGTTACTGAACTCTTTCAACGTTCTGTGGGTGGCTTAATGAAGCACATTTTTATAAGGAACCATTTAATTATGACAGGGTTATAACCATTATGCCATTACCTCAGAATTATATGTCCATTTCCTGATTATTTCCTTGAATCAAAAATAGATTTTAAAAAACATTGTTTTTTAGATTCATATCATCTAAATTTAAAATCTCAACAATGAATCCAGATGAGAAAAATGTCCTGTGTTGGGTGGTCTGTTTTGGTAACACACTTATTGATTTGTTATCTCTTCAATAAAGGAAGAAAAGACAAGGAAATCTGATTGGATTCTATTGCCTAAAACCATACATGTGAGTAACAGTATATAGAATAAGAAGGTTATATCTATAAATTTATATGCATATAATTGCAATTAATAAAAAATAATATTTGGATTTGAAAGAGATCAAGAAAGAGTATATTGAAATTTTTGAGAGGATGAAAAGTAAAGGAGAAATATTGTAACTATTATAATTTCAAAGGCATAATTTAGGCAGTGATTGAGTAATGATATAATGTCAGTCTTAGAATTCCACATATAATTATACACATAAACACACACAACATTCACATGCATGTGTGTCTAAACACATATATACATGAATACACATAACATATATAAATACTACTCACATACATTTTTATAGTCTAATATATACAGTTTCTATTTACTAGAGAAAAATAGTATTTGTCTAACTTCCACTACTGCATTTCTCAAATCCTAGATGTCACGGATTGATTAAGATCTTATTAAACATGACTTGTGTGTCAGAATCGGGTCAGGCATTTATTAACATATTCTTAATATTCTCAAAAAATTCTGGGAGTATCTGTGAAACTATAAGTGTACTTTATAAACTACCAACAGGTCCATCTTTTCTTTACCACTCTTATGTAGTACTTTCAGGAATGGGCACAAAAATTACTCAAAGAACATTTTCTGAAAAGTAGGAAACATCTCTGAGGACCTAGCTTCAAGTTAGATTTTATTCTAATTGTTTCAAAAATAAGTAAATGTTTTAGGTAATGTATATATTCTTTGGGTTTATTCTGTTACACCTTTAAACAAGGCTGATAGATGTTGAGTTGATAATCTGATAATGGAGAATTGATGTTCACTAATCCAGTGTTGTGAGCTGGCTATAGGCTTCTTCTAATCAAGCCCCAACTTTACCATTTCTTAGGCTCTATGCCCTAATTACTTACTTATTGAATGAATTATTCCATTCAGTTTCTGATATAGATACTTCCCAAATTTTTCCACATTTCAAACTTTATTTATTCAAATTAATTTATTTCACAAAAGAGTAATATATTAATATAGACACCATCACTAAACTTCCCTTACAGACCAGGGATCTGCAACTGAAGTTGGCTGTAGGTACCTTGCCCTGTAGCTGTTAAACATAAGTGTTGTGAGCTCCTCATAAGGCCGGTGGCCAGGGCACAGTCAACTCTTTAAAATGGCTCCTTAAGTTGGATTTAACAAAAACTGGAGGGAAAGTTAATGCTTTCAAAAGGCAATCACTTTGTCTTCTCTATTCACATTTTATACAATTATAAAGAGAAAGAGGAAACATAAAGGGGGATCCAAGTGCATACTTTGTTGTAAGTTGCAATTGTTTATAAATTAATAAAATAAAAAGTAAACAAAACTTGTGCCCAATAAGCAGTATTCTCACTGAGTGAGAAAGGAAGGGTGTACGGGTAACTTACCAGATCTGTTGATGGTGGCAATTCTAATAACCAAGGCATGGCTGCTCTAAGATGCATAGAGAAATCTAGAGAACTGAACTTGGGGGAGTGGGGCAGGTCTCACAGTGGAAAGAATGTGGGCTTTGCCACACACGGATTGAGTCCCCAGTCTTAAATTATAAATCATTTTGCAGGAAAAGAATAATGTGAACTATGTGAGATTTGTTTTTTTCTCATCTGAACAAAAATGAAATTAATAATATTTAAATAAAATCGAAGACTACATGAAGCTAAACAGTCCTTAGCATAGTATATTACAGCACTGAATGATAGAAAATTTCTTAAAACACACTTTTCCATGGCCAAATAAAGACCAAAAGAGGAGAAACTACCACTAGAAGTCCTATACATGATTCCATAGAGCAATTTCCAGAATTTCTTTTTGTGTGTTGCTAGTGCTTTTTTGTTTTGTTTTGTTTTGTTTGTTTATTTGTTTTACCTTTCCCTAGTTTACCATTATTCCAGTACTTGCCTTCTGTTTGAATACAATGAGACACACAGAGCATGGAGTTCATTGAACAATACCTCACACTGATTCTCCTGCATGGCACCAACTGGCCACAAGATGCACACTGTAAATATGAGCTTCTTTAGTGGTCTATAAAATAGAAAACTCACTGGACAGTAGCCCTTGTTAATCTGTCTCCAAACACTTGGTTCAGAGATGTCTCTCCATATTTGCCTTCTTGTCTATGTCTATTTGACAAAATTAATCTTTCTTTTTTTTATTAGATATTTTCTTTATTTACATTTCAAATGCTATCCCAAAAGTTCCCTGTACCCTCACCTGCCCTGCTCCCCTACCCACTCACTCCCACTTCTTGGCCCTGGCATTCCCCAGTACTGGGGCATAAAAAATTTGCAAGACCAAGGGGCCTCTCTTCTCAATGATGGCTGACTAGGCCATCTTATGCTACCTATGCAGCTAGAGACACGAGCTCTTTCAAGTGTTAAACCCAAAAAGGAGACTCTAAAATGTTATGAGTATACTTTCAAATATACTGCTAATAATACAAATGATGATATCAAATGTTTTTATCCATTGTACCCATGATCTAAAATGAAATTACTGCTATTTTATATAATATTAAGCACACATAAAACTGGAAATTATTATATTGTTTTACTGATACATTTTCCCCATTGCATCTAAAAATTAACACTTTAAAGTACTAATTTGTGCTTTCATAAATGAAATATTTTCAAAAAGTAGCACGATACAACGTCATTATTACTTTCATTTCCTATATTCAGTGAAAAATTTGACCTTTAAGAGATAAAACTATACTGAATGTGATCCTCAAATATCTGTTGCAGGAAGTTGGGTATTTATGTATGATCTGCTACATACAATCATTTTTGTTCCACTATAAAAAAAAAGTAAAGAACATGGTTCACTGACATTATTTATACATCTCTGAGACTAGAATGGGAAAATACACTCAAAGTCTTTATGTGATAGAAGAGAGTGACCTGCCTTTGACATCATCCTGGTCTCACACAGCTGTTATTTGTTCTATGAACCTCACCTCAACCCACACATAAGCACATATGAGATGTTGTATAGCTAGATCTACTGCAGTCCTTTCCACTAATAAACAATGCCACCAAGAATATGCATGAGGAGCCATGCCCATGGGGTCTTCCATCACACACCGAAATCCCTCTCCTCACCACGCTGAACATCGGGGCTTTCAGGGTAGCCTGAGTTGTGGAACCTTGGCACCAGTCACCCTAGCTCCTGCAACTCTGATCCAGGGCTGTTGTGCCAGCAGCAGGCATCCTAGAAAGAGTTGCATTTCCCTCTCTTTGTGGTTCCTAGAATCGAGAATTAGAAAGAATCCGGAATAATTTCACATATAAATCTTCACAATGTTAAAAACCACAATACTTTAACCATAAATGCTTTAAAAATTCTTAGAATTGGGAACAATCACCCATGGAAGGAGTTACAGTGACAAAGTTTGGAGCCGAGACAAAGGATGGACCATCTAGAGACTGCCATATCCGGGGATCCATTCCATAATTAGCCTCCAAACGATGACACCATTGCATACACTAGCAAGCGTTTGCTGAAAGGACCCTGATATAGCTGTCTCTTGTGAGACTAGACGGGGCCTAGCAAACACATAAGTGGATGCTCACAGTCAGCTATTGGATGGATCACAGGGCCCCCAATGGAGGAACTAGAGAAAGTATCCAAGGAGCTAAAGAGATCTGCAACCTTGTAGGTGCAACAATATTATGAACTAACCAGTACCCCGGAGCTCTTGACTCTAGCTGCATATGTATCAAAAGATGGCCTAGTCGGCCATCACTGGAAAGAGAGGCCCATTGGACACGCAAACTTTATATGCCCCAGTACAGGGGAACGCCAGGGCCAAAAAGTGGGAATGGGTGGGTAGGGGAGTGTGGGGGGGAGGGTATGGGGGACTTTTGGGATAGCGTTGGAAATGTAATTGAGGAAAATACGTAATAAAAAAAATAAAAAATAAATTCTTAAGTTTTCTCTACCAGGCCTCCCCCATTCCCTGGCGCCTTGCCTCAAGTCTCTCAAGGGTTAGATGCTTCTTTCACTGAGGCCAGAAGAGGCAGTCCTCTGCTCTATATGTGTTGGTGGCCTCAGACCACCTGGTGTGTGCTATCTGGTTGGTGGCTCAGTGTCTGAGAGATCTGGGGGGAAGGGGGGGTCCCAGGTTAATTGAGACTGCTGGTCTTCCTATGGGGTTGCCCTCCTCCTCAACTTCTTCCAGCCTTTCCTTAATTCAGCCACAGAGGATCCCTGGCTTCAGTCCATTGGCTAGATGTAAGTATCTGCCTCTGTCTCAGTCAACTGCTTGTTAGGCCTGTCAGTGGGCAGCCATGCTAGGCTCCTGTTTGTAAGTGTACCATAGCATCAGTAATAGAGTCAGGAGTTGGAGCCTTCCCTTGAGATGGATCCCAAGTTGGGCCAGTCACTGGACCTCCTTTCCCTCAGTCTCTTCTCCATTTTTGTCCCTGCAGTTCTTTTAGACAGGAACAATTCTGAGTGAGAGTTTTTGACTGTGGGGGTGGCAACCTCATCTCTCCACTTTATTCCCTGTCTTTCTACTGGAGGTGGACTTTATAAGCTCTCTCTCACCACTGTTGGGCATTTCATCTCCCTCCCTTTGAGTTCTGAGCATCTCTCATCTCCCAGGTCTCTGGTACATTATAGAGGGTACCGCCCTCACCTTCTACTTCCTGAGGTTGCATATATCCATTCATTCTGCTGTCCCTCAGGGGCTTAACTCCTGTCCTCCCCCCAATACCTGATTATATTCCCCATCTCTCCTCCCCTGTCTCTCCTGTCTCCCTCCCAGTTGTCTCCCTCCCACTCACCCAAAAGGACATGCAGTAGATATATACTCACTAATAAGTGGATGTTAGCCAAAGTACAGAGTACCCAGGATACAATTCATACAACTCAAGAAGGATAGATAGCAAGCTGAACAGCTCAAGTGAGGATGCTTCAATCCCACTTAGAAGGGACAATTAAAAATTCTTAAAACAGGACTCCTTTGATTTCTATTGTTATTATTATCACTATTAGTGTTGTTGTTCAAAGAAAATCCAAGATACTCCAGTAAAGGATTAACCCACAAAAAGGAGGTGTGTGTGCGTGTGTGTGTGTGTGCGTGTGTGTGTGTGTGTGCACATACTTAAATTAAATAGTTAATTTTTAAATGATAAAACATTAACACAAGAAAAGCATTTGGAAAAATATCATCTGAGTTAACAGAGAGGGTAGAGCACTGTTGAATCTCAATATCTCCTCTTATGTTAAATGTACAGTTTAATTACTTATTAAATTTACAAGCTATTCTGATTATACAAGTCTCTGGGTACATGTGAATCACAGTTTTATGTCTTATAAATCCTCCCAAGCAGACCATCCTTCATTTTAAATAGTGACTAGTTGGCTGAAACTTATTAGTAAAATCAAAAGCTAATCAACATTTGTAATAGTAGAGCCTGTTACTATTTCTTGAAAAATACAGACAAGCATGAATGTTTTATATGCTCTTCCATGCGAAGTGAGAATTTAAGGACTTAAATTACTAAATGAAGATTCAATTGAATTATTTTGAAGCTATTTTATATTAACTCGCTGACTTCTATACTTCTCATTAGTGGTACAAGCCACAATTATTAAGTAACAGTATTATATTGACTGGTACCTTGCATGCTAAATTTTAGAAGAGATATTTCTCTTATATTCAGGTCTATTTAAAACTAGTATTTAAATCCAAACGTATGAAACTTCCTTCTTCCATAAAAACTCATTTTTGTGTTTTTAATTTTCAAAATTATTTTATGGTGTTTTTTTTTTTTTGTTTGTTTGTTTTGTTTTTTACTTTAGGTCTCAGGGCTATTTTGTCTCTGGTTCTTAGCTACCAAGCAGCATTGACTTCCTTCTCATGCAGTGGGCCTTAGGTCAGTTCAGACCTTGGTTGCTACTCCTACCCATTTTGTGCACCATTGCTTGAGCATAATTTGAAGGAAGACTAGATTGCAGGTCAAATGTTTTATGGTTTGGTTAGTGTCTACATTTTGTTTGTTCGTTTGTTTGTTGGTTTTCCTGCTAACATACAGAACACCTTCCCTCACCAAAGACAATAGGATATACTTTTAAGGCATCTTTAAAGTTATTGTCTTCAAAACTGACTACTATCATTTTGGCTACCTCTACATTTAAAAAGAATTAATTGAGATTGTATTTTGCTAGAAGCAGTTGACTGATGCTGACATCTTCAGTTTGGGATGTGACAACTGCAAGAAAAACATAGGCACTGGCTATCTGTTTTCTTCTGCTCAGTTGGAATAAGCTTTGAAAGTGCTTGTGTTTTTCATTTAAGATGTGTTATTGTGCTCCATTTATTTCTGTGTTATATTAATTTTGAATGAGAACACAAGCCATTATTTCTGTGCCACATTCTCTGAAGAGCGTATGGTCTCCTATTTATTACAGAGGTAATTACTTACAGAGAAGAAGTGCCCTAAGATACAGGCTCTTTGTTAGGAGAGCTGACAAATTGTGTTAAACTGTCCAACATAGACATTTGCTATATGTTTTATTCTGTTCAGTTGGAATAAGTTTTGAAATGTTTATGTTTTCACTTAAGATGTGTTACTCTGCTCTGTTTATTTCTGTGTGGAAGTTTTATGGAGGTAACAGAATCCAATGCAGGTCTTTGCACAGGAAAACACTTGCATTGTAGTGAGATGCCTTGCAAATCCTTAGTTTGCTGAAGGGTCAGCTCCAAAATCAAAAATCCAAAGTGTAATTTACATATCATCTGAGTCAGAAGTGAGTTGGTCAAACAGCTGTTGTAACTGAGGCAAGATTTCCGTCCCATTTTGATTCCATTATGTCGAATAGTTTATATGCTTACAAGACTCATTGGAAAAGGTATAGAATAGACCTTCCCTTTACAAAATGGAGAGATCAGAAGGAAGGAAGGGCTGTGTGGTCTCAAGCTAGACCAGAACTTCACAGGGAACAGTTATTAGATTGTGAGGTACTTTTCTAAAGTTTGATATGTTGTTTTTTTACAGATAGAAGAATTTTATTTTTTATTTTTTACAAATGAAATTTATTTTAAAATATACAACTCAGTATTGACATTTTTTTAAGTCATCAAAATAATTTATAGTATTGAAATGCCTCTTAAATATACATGACATCTTCTGAAACTAAATGTAATATGCACTCAATCAGTTTTTAAAAATCTATTTGGAACATTAAACATGATAGAAGTAGAAAAAATGTCTTATGAAGTCGTCTGTGAAAGAAAATTGTGACAAGTTTCTGATTAGATAGAAACTGTTCCATCTACAAGGATGAATGTAACTGTGGCTTCATAGAATGAATTGCGTAGTGTTCTGTCTGTTTCTATTTTTGTGCTATACTTTGAAGAGTATTGATATTAGGTCTTCTTTGAAAGTTAGATAGTATTCTGCACTAAAACCATCTGGTCCTGGTCATTTTTTTTTTTTTGGTTGGGAGAGTTTAAATGAATATTTCTATTTCTTTAAGACTTATGGAATTGTTTAGATGGTTTATCTGATCCTAATTTAACTTTGGTTCCTGGTATCTGTCTAGGAAATTGTCCATTTCATCCATAGTGTCCCGTTTTGCTGATTATTGGTTTTTGTAGTAGGGTCTAGTGGCTTTTTTAATTTCCTTAGTTTCTTTTGAAACATCTCCCTTTTCATTTCTGATTTTGTTAATTAGATACTATCTCTCTGTCCTCTGGTTAGTCTGGCTAAGGTTTATCAATCTTGTTGATTTTCTCAAAGAACCAGTTCCTGATTTTGTTGAGTCTTTCTATAGTTCTTTTTGGTTCTACTTGGTTGACTTCAGCCCTGAATTTGATTATTTCCTACTCCTCTCTGGTGTATTTGTTCTAGAGTTTTCAGGTGTGCTGTCAAGCTGCTCTTGTATGCTCTCTCCAGTTTCTTTTTGCAGGCACTCAAAGCTATGAGTTTTTCTCTTAGCACTGCTTTCATTGTGTCCAAGAAGTTTTGATATGGTGTGTCTTCATTTTCATTGAATTCTAAAGTCTTTAATTTCTTTCTTTATTTCTTCTTTGTCCAAGTTATCATTGAGTTGGGCATTCAGCTTCCATGTGTATGTGTGCTTTCTGTTGTTTTGTTGCTACTGAAGACCAGCCTTAATACATGGTGATCCTATAAGATGTATGTGATTATTTCAATGTTCTTATATCTGTTGAGACCTGTTTTGTGATTGATTATATGATCAATTTTGGAGAAGGTACCATAAGGTGCTGAGAAGAAGGTATATTCTTTTGTTTTAGGATGAAATGTTATATAGATATCTGTTAAATCCATTTGGTCCATAACTTCTGTTAGTTTCAATGTGTCTCCGTTTAGTTTCTGTTTCCATGATGTGTCCATTGCTAAGAGTGGGGTGTTGAAGTCTCCCAATATTATTGTGTGAGGTGCAACGTGTGCTTTGAGCTTTAGTAAAGATTCTTTTATGAGTGTGGGTACTCTTGCATTTGGAGCATAGATGTTCAGAATTGAGGGTTCATCTTGGTAGAATTTTCCTTTGATGAGTATGAAGTGTCCTTCCTTATCATTTTTGATACCTTTTGGTTGAAAGTTGATTTTATTTGATATTAGAATGGTTTCTCCAGCTTGTTTCTTGGGAACATTTGCTTGGAAAATTGTTTTCCAGCACTTTATTCTGAGGTAGTGTCTGTCTTTGACACTGAGATGCATTTCCTGTGTGCAGCAAAATGCTGGGTCCTGCTTATGTATCCAGACTGGTAGTCTACATCTGTGTATTGGGGGAATTGAGCCCATTGATGTTAAGAGATATCAAGGAATAGTGATTGTTGATTCTTGTTATTTTTTATGTAATTTTTGTGTTTCTGTGGCTATCCTATTTTGGGTTTGTTGAAAGAAGATTACATTCTTGCTTTTTCTAGGGTGTACTTTCTCTCTTTGTGTTGGTGTTCTCTATCTACTCTCCTTTGAAAGGTTGGATTTGTGGAAAGATATTGTGTAAATTTATTTTTTTCATGGAATATCTTAGTTTCTCCATCTATGGTAATTGAGAGTTTTGCTGGGTATAGATCCTTGGATTGGCATTTGTGTTCTCTGAGGGTCTGTATATCATCTGCCCAAGATCTTTTAGATTTCATAGTCTCTGGAGGGATGCCAGGTATAAATCTGATAGATTTGCCTTTATCTGTTACTTGACCTTTTTCACTTACTGCTTTTTTTTTTTTTTTTTTTATTTTTTTTTATTAGGTATTTAGCTCATTTACATTTCCAATGCTATACCAAAAGTCCCCCTTACCCACCCACCCCCACTCCCCTACCCACCCACTCCCCCCCTTTGGCCCTGGCGTTCCCCTGTACCGGGGCACACAAAGTCTGCGTGTCCAATGGGCCTCTCTTTCCAGTGATGGCCGACTAGGCCATCTTTTGATACATATGCAGCTAGAGTCAAGAGCTCAGGGGTACTGGTTAGTTCATAATGTTGTTCCACCTATAGGGTTGAAGATCCCTTTAGCTCCTTGGGTACTTTCTCTAGCTCCTCCATTGGGAGCCCTGTGATCCATCCATTAGCTGACTGTGAGCATCCACTTCTGTGTTTGCTAGGCCCCGGCATAGTCTCACAAGAGACAGCTACATCTGGGTCCTTTCAGTAAAATCTTGCTAGTGTATGCAATGGTGTCAGCATTTGGAAGCTGATTATGGGGTGGATCCCTGGATATGGCAGTCTCTACATGGTCCATCCTTTCATCTCAGCTCCATACTTTGTTTCTGTAACTCCTTCCATGGGTGTTTTGTTCCCACTTCTAAGGAGGGGCATAGTGTCCACACTTCAGTCTTCATTTTTCTTGAGTTTCATGTGTTTAGGAAATTGTATCTTATATCGTGGGTATCCTAGGTTTTGGGCTAGTATCCACTTATCAGTGAGTACATATTGTGTGAGTTCCTTTGTGATTGTGTTACCTCACTCAGGATGATGCTCTCCAGGTCCATCCATTTGGCTAGGAATTTCATAAATTCATTCTTTTTAATAGCTGAGTAGTACTCCATTGTGTAGATGTACCACATTTTCTGTATCCATTCCTCTGTTGAGGGGCATCTGGGTTCTTTCCAGTTTCTGGCTATTGTAAATAAGGCTGCTATGAACATAGTGGAGCATGTGTCCTTCTTACCAGTTGGGGCTTCTTCTGGATATATGCCCAGGAGAGGTATTGCTGGATCCTCCGGTAGTACTATGTCCAATTTTCTGAGGAACCGCCAGACTGATTTCCAGAGTGGTTGTACAAGCCTGCAATCCCACCAACAATGGAGGAGTGTTCCTCTTTCTCCACATCCTCGCCAGCATCTGCTGTCACCTGAATTTTTGATCTTAGCCATTCTCACTGGTGTGAGGTGGAATCTCAGGGTTGTTTTGATTTGCATTTCCCTGATGATTAAGGATGTTGAACATTTTTTCAGGTGCTTCTCTGCCATTCGGTATTCCTCAGGTGAGAATTCTTTGTTCAGTTCTGAGCCCCATTTTTTAAGGGGGTTATTTGATTTTCTGAGGTCCACCTTCTTGAGTTCTTTATATATGTTGGATATTAGTCCCCTATCTGATTTAGGATAGGTAAAGATCCTTTCCCAGTCTGTTGGTGGTCTTTTTGTCTTATAGACAGTGTCTTTTGCCTTGCAGAAACTTTGGAGTTTCATTAGGTCCCATTTGTCAATTCTCGATCTTACAGCACAAGCCATTGCTGTTCTGTTCAGGAATTTTTCCCCTGTGCCCATATCTTCAAGGCTTTTCCCCACTTTCTCCTCTATAAGTTTCAGTGTCTCTGGTTTTATGTGAAGTTCCTTGATCCACTTAGATTTGACCTTAGTACAGGGAGATAAGTATGGATCGATTCGCATTCTTCTACATGATAACAACCAGTTGTGCCAGCACCAATTGTTGAAAATGCTGTCTTTCTTCCACTGGATGGTTTTGGCTCCCTTGTCGAAGATCAAGTGACCATAGGTGTGTGGGTTCATTTCTGGGTCTTCAATTCTATTCCATTGGTCCACTTGTCTGTCTCTATACCAGTACCATGCAGTTTTTATCACAATTGCTCTGTAGTAAAGCTTTAGGTCAGGCATGGTGATTCCACCAGAGGTTCTTTTATCCTTGAGAAGAGTTTTTGCTATCCTCGGTTTTTTGTTATTCCAGATGAATTTGCAAATTGCTCCTTCTAATTCGTTGAAGAATTGAGTTGGAATTTTAATGGGGATTGCATTGAATCTGTAGATTGCTTTTGGCAAGATAGCCATTTTTACAATGTTGGTCCTGCCAATCCATGAGCATGGGAGATCTTTCCATCTTCTGAGATCTTCTTTAATTTCTTTCTTCAGGGACTTGAAGTTTTTATCATACAGATCTTTCACTTCCTTCGTTAGAGTCACGCCGAGATATTTTATATTATTTGTGGCTATTGAGAAGGGTGTTGTTTCCCTAATTTCTTTCTCAGCCTGTTTATTCTTTGTGTAGAGAAAGGCCATTGACTTGTTTGAGTTAATTTTATATCCAGCTACTTCACCGAAGCTGTTTATCAGGTTTAGGAGTTCTCTGTTGGAATTTTTAGGGTCACTTATATATACTATCATATCATCTGCAAAAAGTGATATTTTGACTTCCTCTTTTCCAATTTGTATCCCCTTGATCTCCTTTTGTTGTCGAATTGCTCTGGCTAATACTTCAAGTACTATGTTGAAAAGGTAGGGAGAAAGTGGGCAGCCTTGTCTAGTCCCTGATTTTAGTGGGATTGCTTCCAGCTTCTCTCCATTTACTTTGATGTTGGCTACTGGTTTGCTGTAGATTGCTTTTATCATGTTTAGGTATTGGCCTTGAATTCCTGATCTTTCCAGAACTTTTATCATGAATGGGTGTTGGATCTTGTCAAATGCTTTTTCTGCATCTAACGAGATGATCATGTGGTTTTTGTCTTTGAGTTTGTTTATATAATGGATTACATTGATGGATTTTCGTATATTAAACCATCCCTGCATCCCTGGAATAAAACCTACTTGGTCAGGATGGATGATTGCTTTAATGTGTTCTTGGATTCGGTTAGGGAGAATTTTATTAAGAATTTTTGCATCGATGTTCATAAGAGAAATTGGTCTGAAGTTCTCTATCTTTGTTGGATCTTTCTGTGGTTTAGGTATCAGAGTAATAGTGGCTTCATAAAATGAGTTGGGTAGAATACCTTCTACTTCTATCTTGTGAAAAAGTTTGTGCAGAACTGGAGTTAGATCTTCTTTGAAGGTCTGATAGAACTCTGCACTAAACCCGTCTGGTCCTGGGCTTTTTTTGGCTGGGAGACTATTAATAACTGCTTCTATTTCTTTAGGGGATATGGGACTGTTTAGAAGGTCAACTTGATCCTGATTCAACTTTGGTACCTGGTATCTGTCCAGAAATTTGTCCATTTCGTCCAGGTTTTCCAGTTTTGTTGAGTATAGCCTTTTGTAGAAGGATCTGATGGTGTTTTGGATTTCTTCAGGATCTGTTGTTATGTCTCCCTTTTCATTTCTGATTTTGTTAATTAGGATTTTGTCCCTGTGCCCTTTAGTGAGTCTAGCTAAGGGTTTATCTATCTTGTTGATTTTCTCAAAGAACCAACTCCTCATTTGGTTAATTCTTTGAATAGTTCTTCTTGTTTCCACTTGGTTGATTTCACCCCTGAGTTTGATTATTTCCTGCCGTCTACTCCTCTTGGGTGAATTTGCTTCCTTTTTTTCTAGAGCTTTTAGATGTGTTGTCAAGCTGCTAGTATGTGCTCTCTCCCGTTTTTTCTTGAAGGCACTCATAGCTATGAGTTTCCCTCTTAGAAATGCTTTCATTGTGTCCCAAAGGTTTGGGTACGTTGTGGCTTCATTTTCATTAAACTCTAAAAAGTCTTTAATTTCTTTCTTTATTCCTTCCTTGACCAAGGTATCATTGAGAAGAGTGTTGTTCAGTTTCCATGTGAATGTTGGCTTTCTGTTATTTATTTTGTTATTGAAGATCAGCCTTAGTGCATGGTGATCTGATAGGATACATGGGACAATTTCAATATTTTTGAATCTGTTGAGGCCTGATTTGTGACCTATTATGTGGTCAATTTTGGAGAAGGTACCATGAGGTGCTGAGAAGAAGGTATATCCTTTTGTTTTAGGATAAAATGTTCTGTAGATATCTGTCAGATCCATTTGTTTCATCACTTCTGTTAGTTTCAGTGTGTCCCTGTTTAGTTTCTGTTTCCATGATCTGTCCATTGGTGAAAGTGGTGTGTTGAAGTCTCCCACTATTATTGTGTGAGGCGCAATGTGTGCTTTGAGCTTTACTAAAGTTTCTTTAGTGAATGTGGCTGCTCTTGTATTTGGAGCATAGATATTCAGAATTGAGAGTTCCTCTTGGAGGATTTTACCTTTGATGAGAATGAAGTGTCCCTCCTTGTCTTTTTTGATGACTTTGGGTTGGAAGTCAATCTTATCAGATATTAGGATGGCTACTCCTGCTTGTTTCTTCATACCATTTGCTTGGAAAATTGTTTTCCAGCCTTTCATTCTGAGGTAGTGTCTATCTTTTTCTCTGAGATGAGTTTCCTGTAAGCAGCAAAATGTTGGGTCTTGTTTGTGTAGCCAGTTTGTTAGTCTATGTCTTTTTATTGGCGAGTTGAGACCATTGATGTTAAGAGATATTAAGGAAAAGTAATTGTTGCTTCCTGTTATTTTAGTTGTTAAAGGTGGCATTCTGTTCTTGTGGCTGTCTTCTTTTAGGTTTGTTGAGGGATTACCTTCTTGTTTTTTCTAGGGCGTTGTTCCCGTTCTTGTATTGGTTTTTTTCTGTTATTATCCTTTGAAGGGCTGGATTCGTGGAGAGATAATGCGTGAATTTGGTTTTGTCGTGGAATACTTTGGTTTCTCCCTCTATGATAATTGAGAGTTTGGCTGGGTATAGTAGCCTGGGCTGCAGTTTGTGTTCTCTTAGTGTCTGTATAACATCTGTCCAGGCTCTTCTGGCTTTCATAGTCTCTGGTGAAAAATCTGGTGTAATTCTGATAGGCTTGCCTTTATATGTTACTTGACCTTTTTCCCTTACTGCTTTTAGTATTCTATCTTTATTTAGTGCATTTGATGTTCTGATTATTATGTGTCGGGAGGAATTTCTTTTCTGGTCCAGTCTATTTGGAGTTCTGTAGGCTTCTTGTATGTTCATATGCATCTCATTCTTTAGATTTGGGAAGTTTTCTTCAATAATTTTGTTGAAGATGTTTGCTGGACCTTTGAGTTGAAAATCTTCATTCTCATCCACTCCTATTATCCGTACGTTTGGTCTTCTTATTGTGTCCTGGATTTCCTGGATATTTTGAGTTAGGATCTTTTTGCATTTTCCATTTTCTTTGATTGTTGTGCCGATGTTCTCTATGGAATCTTCTGCACCTGAGATTCTCTCTTCCATCTCTTGTATTCTGTTGCTGATGCTCAAATCTATGGTTCCAGATTTCTTTCCTAGGGTTTCTATCTCTAGTGTTGCCTCGCTTTGAGTTTTCTTTATTGTGTCTACTTCCCTTTTTAGGTCTAGTATGGTTTTGTTCATTTCCATCACCTGTTTGTATGTTTTTTCCTCTTTTTCTGTAAGGACTTCTACCTGTTTGATTGTGTTTTCCTGTTTTTCTTTAAGGACTTGTAACTCTTTAGCAGTGTTCTCCTGTATTTCTTTAAGTGATTTATTAAAGTCCTTCTTGATGTCCTCTACCATCATCATGAGATATGCTTTTAAATCTAGGTCTAGGTTCTCAGGTGTGTTGGGGTTCCCTGGACTGGGCGAAGTGGGTGTGCTGGGTTCTGGTGATGGTGAGTGGTCTTGGTTCCTGTTAGTAAGATTCCTCCGTTTACCTTTTGCCATCTGGTAATCTCTGGAGTTAGTAGTTATAGTTGACTCTGTTTAGAGATTGTTCTTCTGGTGATTCTGTTACCGTCTATCAGCAGACCTGGGAGACAGATTCTCTCCTCTGAGTTTCAGTGCTCAGAGCACTCTCTGCTGGCAAGCTCTCTTACAGGGAAGGTGCGCAGATATCTTGTATTTGGACCTCCTCCTGGCCGAAGAAGAAGGCCCAAAACAGGACCTTTCTCAGACAGTGTGTTGCTTTGGCAGTTCCCAGGTGGTACAGACTCTCACCTAAGCAGACTAAATTCCTAAGTTCCT
The DNA here is from genome assembly GCF_000001635.26 of Mus musculus. Lineage (NCBI taxonomy): Eukaryota > Metazoa > Chordata > Mammalia > Rodentia > Muridae > Mus > Mus musculus. Next base: position 31,700,801 of record NC_000067.6, read on the forward strand.
TGGAGTCCCGGGACCAAGATGGCGACCGCTGCTGCTGTGGCTTAGGCCGCCTCCCCAGCCGGGTGGGCACCTGTCCTCCGGTCCGGAAGGTGGCCGGCTGTCCCCGGCCCACACAGGGTGCTGCCTCAGCGCCTCTGTGCTTCTGCCTGTTCCAGAAGCTGTCAGGTTCTCTGGCGCACCCTCTCACCTGTTCAGACTAATTTCCTAAGTTCGGCGGGTCTCGGACCAAGATGGCGACCGCTGCTGCTGTGGCTTAGGCCGCCTCCCCAGCCGGGCGGGCACCTGTCCTCCGGTCCGGACGGTGGCTGGCTGTCCCCGGCCCACAAAGGGTGCTGCCTCAGCGCCTCTGTGCTTCCGCCTGTTCCAGAAGCTGTCAGGTTCTCTGGCGCACCCTCTCACCTGTTCAGACTAATTTCCTAAGTTCGGCGGGTCCCGGACCAAGATGGCGACCGCTGCTGCTGTGGCTTAGGCCGCCTCCCCAGCTGGGTGGGCACCTGTCCTCCGGTCCGGAAGGTGGCCGGCTGTCCCCGGCCCACACAGGGTGCTGCCTCAGCGCCTCTGTGCTTCTGCCTGTTCCAGAAGCTGTCAGGTTCTCTGGCGCACCCTCTCACCTGTTCAGACTAATTTCCTAAGTTCGGCGGGTCTCGGACCAAGATGGCGACCGCTGCTGCTGTGGCTTAGCCACTTACTGCTTTTTATATTCTTTCTTTGTTTTGTGCATTTGGTGTTCTGACTACTATGGTACAGGAGGAATTTCTTTTCTGGTCCAGTCTATTTGGAATTCTGTAGGCTTCTTATATGCTCATGTGCATCTCTTTCTTTAGGTTAGGGAAGTTTTCTTCTATAATTCTGTTAAAGATATATACAGGCCCTTTAAGTTGGGAATCTTTACTCTTTTCTATACCTATTATTCTTAGATTTGGTCTTTTCCTTGTGTCCTGGATTTCCTGGATGTTTTGGGTTAGGAGCTTTTTGCCTTTTGCATTTTTTTTGACTGTTGTGTCAATGATTTCTATGGTATCTTCTGTGTCTGAAATTCTCTCTTCTATCTCTTGTATTTTGTTGGTGATGCTTGCATCTATGGCTCTTGATCTCTTTCCTAGGTTTTCTATCTCCAAAGCTGTCTCCCTTTCTGGTTTCTTTATTGTTTCTATTTCCATTTTTAGATCCTGGATGGCTTCATTTGGTTCACTCATTTGGTTGTGTTGTCTTGTATTTTTTTAAGGAAGTTATTTATGTCCTTCTTAAAGTCCTCTATCATCATTATGAGATGTGATTTTTAAATCAGTAACTTATTTTTTCTGATGTATTGGGGTATCCACTACTCACTGTGTTGGGAGAACTGGGTTCTGATGATGCCAAGTAGCCTTGGTTTTTGTTGCTTATGTTCTTGCCCTTGACTCTTGCCATCTGGTTATCTCTAGTGTTATCTGGTCTTGCTGTCTCTGACTGTGGCTTGTCCCTCCTCCAAGTCTATGTGTCAGCACTCCTGGGAGACCAGTTCTCTCAGGGAGGAATTTGGGTATGGAGAGCTGTGGCACAGGGTCAGCTCCAGGGTACAAATGGAAACCAGAAGGATTCTGTCCTGGCTGTTTCTTGGTTCCTGTGTCCTGATGTCTTTGGGTGAGTCCCACTTGGTCCAGGAATTTGAGCAGAAGTGGTGGTCTAACCTGTGTTCACAGGTGAGTTGGCACTCCTGGAACACTTGCTCTCTCCCAGCAGTATTTGGGTATGGAGCTTTGTGGCATAGGATCAGCTCTGGATGCTTTGGGACAGGATCAGCTCCAGGCACAGATGGAAACCAAAAGGATCCATATGTGTTTATAGTACTAATTAGTAGTGAGATGTGCTCATTGTATTAATTAATAGTTTCACTGTGATTATCATTTCAGTATATTGATTGGTCAAATTTTGAGTAATTCATCATTACTTTTAATGAGGAAAAGTATGTATGTGTATAACTGAATCTCTGGCTCAAAGGGTTTTTTGTTGTTGTTTGTTTGTTTGTTTGTTTTTTATTTTTAATTTTGTAAAGTCAAGAGATATCTCTCTTTGCTTTCCAATGGTTCTCTTTTTTATTTCTTTGGCACTATTATAACCTTACCTGATAAAACACAGATAAATTTGTTCACATAATAAAACTCTACTCTTTATCTCTAGAGCTTTTTTTTCTTTTCTTCATTTTCTTTCTTTTTTAAATGTAGATTAGTATCTTTTTTGGTTTGTTTGTTTGTTTGTTTGTTTTTCGAGACAGGATTTCTCTGTATAGCCTGGAACTCACTCTGTAGACAAGACTGGCCTTAAACTCAGAAATCTGCCTGCCTCTTCCTCCCAAGTGCTAGGATTGAAGGCATGTGCCACCACTGCCTGGCGAATAGTATCTTTCTAATGTTCTCTCTTACTGATTTTTCTGGTTTCAATTCTGTTGTAATGAAATATTCTTATATAAAGCATCACAGAAGATATAATGGTTTATTTACCTTACAATCCTAAATCATAGTCTTGGAACTAGTAGAGAAGGTCGGATCTTCAAAGAGAGAGTCACAGTGTAGAACATTCATAGTCAAGAACACTGAGGATGAATATAAATTTACTTGTCCATGCTCAGATCCAGATCTTTGCTCATACAGTTTAGAGCCTCTGCCCTGGTTCTCTGAATGGATCTCTCAGAGCTTGCTGTTTTTCCCATATCAGTTAATTTAAGACAACAGCTCCTCCACTGATATTCCCATAGTCCAAACTAATGTGGAGAACCCATCACTGAGACTTTTTTCCCATTTGAATCTGTGTTGTATCAAATTGGCAATTAAAACTAACAATCATTATTCAAACTTATTTTTTATTTAAGACATTTCTACATATTTTTACATATTCAGGAAAAATGCTTCAATTTCCTTATTAATAGGTTAGCATAACCATTATAAGACCTCTTCATCACATTAAATCTATAATGTCATCTTTAATATTTTAGTTACATCTCTGTGGGAATACATATTTTAGTAATTTGTCTTCCTTAATGTTTCCCTTTCAAAATTAATTCAGCTGTTGTTTTATGAAATTTCCTCAAAATTGAAAAGAATCTTGAAATACAGAGAAAAAATGAAATAAAAATAAGGAAAATAATATCTTTCTCTAGTTCTATAAATAAATTATGGTGGATATTCTCATCATCGTAAATGTAGAAAAATACTCTTCTTGTGGTAATTTACCATATTGAAGAGCTGGTTATTTTTTAAAATTTTAGGTAGGATCTAAGCCAAAATAGATTTATTACAATAGTGTTTAAAAAAAAACCTTTATGTGTTTACAATAAATAAAACAATTATATGTGATCTATAAGACCACGTGCTGCTTTCTGACTTTAACATACTATTCTATTGCTTAACTTTAAAATTCTGAAACACAGGAGAACAAAAGTGTCTTCTGAAAAGCATTCTAAATGTTGTATTATTGATTCAGTTCATAGACACACTTGTATCTAACTGGCTTTTATCCCCTCTAATAATCCTGCAACATCCTGGTCACGTCCTCCAAATCTATGCTGAAGGAATGCTAACACAACCATTAAGGAAAAGTGCCCCCAGTGTCATTTCTAACACAAAAGGATTAAGGTCTTCCTATGTAGCATCACAGCCTCTGTACACTAAGCCAAGACGCTACTGCAATGACAGATGACTGCAGCGTCCACTGTGCACAGCAGCATAATATAGAGCCTTGTGCTGCAGCTTGAAAAAGAATTTGAAAAGCACGAGTAAATTTTCTTGGTGAGGTACTTTCTCAAAGTATGCATTCAAAGACACATTATCACACTTTTCTTTAAGAATCTCTGAGGTATATCTTCACCTGCCTGTGCTTTGTTAATCATTAGTAATATTTTAAGTTAACATGAGGGAAAGGCTCTGTTATAGCAGTTTTGTACATGAGTCATTGTACTTTTCTTTACTTCACTCCTGCTTCTCACTAACTTCTCCACACTCCCACTCAGAACTCTGTGGATGTACGATGTATTGTTTTGATGTTATTAGCTAGTAAATTCACACTCAAAAGGTGGGAGGTTAATCAAAAAGCGAGTCTGAAAATAAAAGACTTCCTGGGAACAAATAGTCTGAAGGATTTTAGTTTTGTTAATTTATCGTATTCTTCTCTTTAATGGCTAAGTCTCAAGCATTCTCACCCTCCTCAAAATACAATAACAATTGCTTAGTTACTTCTCTAGTTGATGCGAAAAAAAATCTTTTTAAAAAAAGCAATTTAAGGGAGGGAAGGTATTATTTTGTTCTTTGGTTTTAAAAGGGACATAGTCCACCATACTAGAGAAAGCATGGTGGCAGGAAAAGGAGGTGTGTGATCACATACAGTTGGAAGTCAGGATGTAGGGAGGAGGGTTCATGGGTCTCCAGGCCCTTCCTTGAGTCCTTACTTTTCATTCATTTGAACACCGGACTTATGCTGAGAATGTGTGTGTGTGTGTGTGTGTGTGTGTGTGTGTGTGTGTGTGTGCGCCCATATTTAGAATGGCTCTTTCTGATTGAATTAATACTCTGTCAGGGTTCTCACAGGCTTGCTCTTGTAGGTGTATTTTATAGGTGATTATAAGTCCAGGTGTTGACATTAAAGTAAATCATCATGGTAGACAAAACAAAACAAAAGCCAAAGAAAGCAAAGAAACTTTTGGAGTTGAGACATTTACCATTTATAATCCTCATTGTGGCAATGAGTTACTGATAATAAATTGGATAACTAAGAATATATAGTTTTATATTTCTCAATCATATCTCAATATAGCAATTAGAGTTGGTTTAATGGTCTAAATATTTTAATTATGGTCATTTTAAAGTATCATTATTTGTGAAATCCCAGTCTTCTCTTCTAAGATACCTTGGTGAAAGTGGATTGAAAATTTTGTCAATGAGATGTGTTCAGGAATTTCTAATTAAATCACAATTACAATAAAATATTAAGGAACATTAATGGACCCATTCTTCTGTAGTTTAGGTGGAAAGGCTCCTGATTTTAATATTGCCACTGGTGCTTAATTGGTGGCCAGTAGCCAAGAAACTTACTGAGATATTTTTAAAAGTTGAAAAACATAGTCAAGTGATTTTTAAAAATATAGTATATTGTTTTAAGGATACTGCCACAATGGCAGCAGTAATCTGAAAGCCGGTTTAATTATTATTATTATCAGCTGGGCGTGGTAGTACACTCCTTTAATCCCAGCACTCCGGAGGTAGAGGCGGGCAGATTTCTGAGTTAGAGGCCAGCCTGGTCTACAAAGTGAGTTCCAGGACAGCCAGGGCTATACAGAGAAACCCTGTCTTGAAAAACAAACAAACAAACGAAAAAAACAAACAAACAAAAAGAATTATTATTATCTTGCAATTTGGTACTATGTGATGGTGAATTTCAGTTAATTCACCTGTCTGAGCCTAGAGAAGGAAATGAAATACTAAATGCTTAACCAAATGGAAATGGAATCCAATAGCATCACTTGGAAACGATTATGGTAACTAAATAACATGCAGGCTAATTTTACTTTATATACAGGGAAAGACAATCTATTTAAGGTAAAAATGGTATACAAAAGGCTCATAATTTGTACTTGCTATTATATCAGATGGAAGTTTTAGGCTGGGATAGTGTTACAAACAGACTTTAAATTGTTAGCCATTGAGAATCACTAATATAATGACACTCATGAATCACTATAATTTGTAGATGTAATATATTTCCATGCTGAGGAATTAAAGCTAGGTTCATGAATAAAAACTGTTGTAGTAAAATAAACTGATATCCTAGAAGATCCTTGTATTTCTGTGTGTGCTTTATGCCTGGGTCTGCATCCCCCTGAGGTGAAAGTGCAAAGATATGAAGTAATTACGGGATACTACTCAGGCACCAGGAGTTGCATGTACTTGGTGGGAGTTTGTATTAGGACATTCTTATACAGATTGGGCATTTTTCTACATTTATGTATATATTTTTGCATTTTAGGATATAAAATAGTTGGCTAAGTTATACATTCTGTAGTTTGATTTTGAAATGATCACAAATGAAAGTGATTACCATATCTCTTTATTAATCATTTTCTCAGCTTTAAGGCATGCAATTATTGTATTTCCACAAAATATTCACAGTACAATCAAATCATTTTCCAATAAAAGACCCCTAAAATATTACCAACAAAAAGTATCAATTAAAACTAAAATATTTATAATTAAAAATGTTAACTTACTACTGAATAAAACAAGAATTCTAGATGTATATAATACCTATCATAATGAAAGTCTTGAATTATGTTCAGCCATTAATGATAAATTGCATTGCAGTGTAGTGTTGAGAAATTTTAATCCAGCAACATGGCTGCTCTGGCAAGGGTTCACATCCAAAGGCCTTCTAGGTCTATGTGATCTGACAGAATGCATACCTGACATACATCTGTAATTGTTCTGGGTGAAATATGGACTCACCTTTAGTACAAACCTTTAATCACAAGTAATGTATGTAAGATTAGTTTGTAGAAGAACCAGCCATGCTTGAAAGTGACTTCCGATTGAGAGGCAGACAAAGTAACATATCAGAGAAAGATTTGACAGAATGAGTCAGAGGTCAGATATGCCCAACTCTTATGAGACCAGATAGGAAGGAAAGGCAACTTAAGATAGCAGTGCAGAAGTTAGCAGTGCAGAAGTGCAGAGAGGAAGGAGGGAGAGAGAGCAAGAGCTAGAGCGACCGAGCAAGAGAGAGAGAGAGAGAGAGAGAGAGAGAGAGAGAGAGAGAGAGAGAGAGAGAGAGATAGCTTTATTGGGGAAGTTCTACAGTTTTACTTTACAGTGAAGATAGAACAAGATAGAAAATGAGAATGAGACAAAAGATTAGATCGGATAACTAGAGTTAATTTTAGGCCAAGCAAAGCAATTCAGTCAGAAGCTGAGAGAAGTCAGTTTGAATCAGTCAGCCTAGAGAGGAGTTTGGGTCAGAAAAGCTGAGTTGTAAGAGCCAGCCAGAGTCTAAGAGATAGAAAGGGTGAGCTATTCAGCAGATAGTATACAGAATTGATTCTAAAATGATGGAGGAATTACATCACTGTGACATAAAACTCATGCCAGAAAGTGATAAATTTTCTAAAGCAGTGCTTCTTGTTTTGTTAAAATGGACATGAATGGCAAGGGCCATATCGGGGTCTCTTCACAGAATTACTGTATCAGATTTTTATGTTCTTCCTTGTTATTCAGGAAACCAGAACAAAAGGAAATGTTCCCATGAGCACATTTGACTTTCTCATGTTTCACATCATGGAGTTAATCACTTTTCCTCTTTTATTGTTTGAATTTGTGACTCTTCTCTGTAATATCACATTTTCAGTTTGATTTACAGATAAAGGGTTTATTTTACTAGAAATGAAAATCATATTTAAACTAACAACTAGAAATATATCTCTCTCTGTGTGTGATTGTATACATGAGTGTATGCAGGTACATACACCTGTTCATTTAAAGGACAAATAATGACACCAGGGGTCCTGCTTTCTTACATTGTCCCTCCTGTCTCTCATTGAATTGAAATTCACTTATTGGCTAGTGTGGCTGACTAGGAAGTTCTGCTGATCTTCCTGTCCTATATACCACCCATGTCTAATTCTGGGGTTCCAGAAACAAGTGACCACACCAGCTTGTAAATGAGGCTGGTTATCTGACCTCAGGTCCTCATGCTTGTACATCAAGCAGTATTCCTAAGCCATATGTGCAGCCTGTAAAATACCTTTGGAGCTATACTGTACCTAAGCAAATTAGTTTCTTATCTCCCACATTGGTTGTTAATGATATATACTAACCTACCAGCATGCAGTGAAATAGTTTCTGCTACTACAATGTAAGAAGAGAGCTCTTGCCCAGCAAGTCATAATACTCAATGTAAGTCTCGCTCAGCTTTGCGTTTTTAGATGCTGCCTTGGAATCCTTTGTGATGAAGTATCTTTTTGATAGCCACGCTGATATTTGAATTTTTAACTTGCCACCATATTTCCTTTGAGAATTATAGATATTGACATTAAAAATGAGCACCATCAGGAATTAATCAGTTGTTTGACTGAACCTATGAAATATTTCTTATTGGGAGAAGTAAATGTTCTATTTATTTGACATAGATATGATAAGTCTCTATTAGAGGACACGTTGCTTTCCTCAGAGCAGAGAGGAAGGACAGGCCAGAATTATATAGAACGTATAAGTCAAAGAAAGTGCCAATAAAAGGTTTTACATATTCCAGAGATTATAAATAATTCATAAGTATAGCTATAGAATCTAAGAAATACTCAAAATCATAAAAATCTTCAATTTAGTGATGAAATTTAAAATATATTCTTGAATGCTAATTCCTGTGAACAGCTTTGTTTGAGCATGTTGAACCTCTTATACCTCAAATTATTCATAGCAAGAATAGAAAAATCCTTAAGGGAAGTTTTTTAATGCACACTGCTGCATCACTGCAAAGTTCAGACCCCTTTGTTGATTGAGTTGTTTTGGGTCCACAGTAGACATTCTGAGTCAGAATACCTGAGTAGAATAGTCAACAAAACTGCATGTAAAATAAGTTTCTTTTCTAATTGTTGTGCAGTATCATTTAGCATTTTTAAAGCGATGAGCGCACAATTTGGTACATCTACACACCTTTAAGAAAGCCACACAAACCCACTGGTTACCAAACCACAGAACTCAGTATCTCACAATGAATTGAAAGTGTGGTCTCCCAATGATTGACACTCTGACCTTGAGTAAATCACCTGCCTTCCACAGCCTTTGGTTCTCTCATACACAGAATGAAGACTGGAGGTAGAGCTTTTCTATTTTCTCATTCAGTTGAAGTTCACTATTAAAAAAAAAAATCACATAGCTATGGAAAGTATCTTGAGGGATCCAGTCTCAGAAAGATAAGTATGACATGTGTTTTCACATGTGTGGATGCTTAACTTACATAAATGTTTACTAGAATGGATGTGAGTCTGGATGCATATCATGAAACCAGCAAAGCCATAAGAGGAAATGAGGTAGATGGATAGACAACAGGACTGTAGGATATGGAAGGTCATTAATAGGACAGTAGAATGGGGAGAATGGCAAGAGAAGGATCAAGCAAAAACAATTAAGTATGAAAATACTAAAAGGAAATTACTTTGTATGCTTATTTAAAGTATAATTTTAAGACAGGATTCCAGCCTCTCCTACATTATGGAGGCTTACAAAACTTTCACCACAATGTCCACAGATTTAATTCCTTCTTACCCTTTAAGTGAAAATGTATTGTGCCTTTAAATTTATAGAAATTGAAAAGATGACACCTGTGCACATATATAAAGATGATAGCATTGGCATCTCCCAGCGCCAAGATCTCACCTTTGTGCAGCCTTAAATACATTCGAAATCGGCTTCAGAGTCAATCCCTTCCACAGCACTTGAACTTTCAAACAGTCATTATGAACCGGGGAAGGCTCTTGGTTAAGGAACACAGATTGCCATGGGCTCTTTCCAGAAGCAGTTATTTGAAAACACTCAATTAAATTTTCTCTTTGAACCTTTGGAAGAAAACAGTTCAGTTAAAGTACCCATTTAAGAGAAATTGCATTCTGTGCGTGGGATGCTTTGAAACGAAATTATCTGACTACTCTTTAAAATTTCCTACAGTCCATCATTTCTCTCTAGCACTATGTCAAAAAAAAATTTACCTGAATCACAGAGGGGAAAAAAGTGACACTCTGTCAAGGTGCTCCAGAAAATTGCTCAGAAATATGAAGCAAGCGGTATGGCCTAGATGAGAAGTGTTTGTGATGTGCATCCACTATCACTCAGGAAACACTGGAAGATTCTTTGTCTTCTGCAAACAATTCCTTGCTCAGGTAAGATATGTAATGACTTAAAGTTCTCTTGTGTTTTCAAAAGTTTGTCAAGAGTTATCCACACACAAGGGATCAGACGTCTACTGAAAACCTATGTTGGCCCCTCTAAACAGTTGCCACTGTGGACTACTTTTGTTTTCAAGAGGAGGCTATGAAACCTTGAGATCAACAGCATTCTTACCATTTTTTCTGTTTTCCTTTAAGAGATAAAATTAAATTTTCAGTCCTAGTCTAGTGAGAAAATCTGAATTTGAACATTTAATTAAAACACAATTTTCTAGTCTTCAGTAACTGGAAATGGTCTTCTGACATTTCTGAGCCCTGAATTTCTACATTAGTCTTGCTTTGTTTTTTGTCTGTCTCTTTCTTGCCTACTTGCCTGCTTGATTGCTTTTTCTTATTTATTTTACTTTAACACATATGGGTTTGTGGCTGAGTGTGTGTATGTGTATCGCATAACTGTAGGATGCCATACATATCATAAGAGGATTTCAGACCCCTTAGACCTGGAGTTATGTGCATTCTATGTAGTTATGAACCTCAGTGTGGGTGAAACTCAAATTCACAGTCTCTGCAAGAGAGATTAAGCATTCATATTTACGTGATCATTTCCCCAGTTCCTTTTTTTTTAATTATATTCAGCCTTAGACTTGTATGCTAAAAAATATCTAATACTACTTCTGGTTGGACACAATAGAATGGTAAATTTTTCATAAGTTGACTAAAGATTTGTAATTTTTTCCTTAAGAGGAGTTAGTCAATTCATAGACACTGGACACTCAGATATTTTATTATTATCTATTTATTTTTATGCTGGTACTTCTTTTTTTCAATTTTTTTTAGATATTTTCTTCATTTACATTTCAAATGCTATCCTGAAAGTCCCCTATATGCTCCCCTGCCCTGCTCTTCTACCCATCCACTCCCACTTCTTGGCCCTGGCATTCCCCTGTACTGGGGCATATAAAGTTTGCAAGACCAAGGGGCCTCTCTTCCTAATGATGGCTGACTAGGCCATCTTCTGCTACATATGTAACTAGAGAAACAAGCTCTGGGGTACTGGTTAGTTCATATTGTTCCACCTATAGGTTTGCAGACCCCTTCAGCTCCTTGGGTACTTTCACCCCTCCATTGGGGGCCCTGTGTTCCATCTAATAGATGACTGTAAGCATCCACTTTTGTATGTGCCAGGCACTGGCATAGCCTCATATGAGACAGCTATATCAGGGTCCTTTCAGCATAATCTTGCTGGGATGTGCAAAAGTGTCTGCATTTGGTGGCTGATTATGGGATGGATCCCAGGGTGGGACAGTCTCTGGATGGTCCATTCTTTCTTCTTAGCTCCAAACTTTGCCTCTGTAATTCCTTCCATGGGTATTTTGTTCCCTATGCTAAGGAGGAATGAAGTATCCACAGGTTGGTCTTCCTTCTTCTTGATTTTCTTGTGTTTTGCAAATTGTATCTTGGGTATTCTAAGTTTCTGAGCTAATATCCACTTATCAGTGAGTGCATATCAAGTGACTACTTTTGTGATTTGGTTAACTCACTCCGGATGATATCCTCCAGATAGATCCATTTGTCTAAGAATTTCATGAATTCATTGTTTTTAATAGTTGAGTAGTACTCCATTGTGTAAATGTATCACATTTTGTGTATCCATTCCTCTGTTGAGGGACATCTGGGTTCTTTCCAGCTTCTGGCTATTATAAGTAATAATAGCCATGAGCATAGTGGAGCATATGTCCTATTACCAGTTGGAACATCTTCTGGGTATATGCCCAGGAGAGGTATTGCTGGATCTTCTGGTAGTACTATGTTCAGTTTTCTGAGGAACCACCAGACTGATTTCCAGAGTGGTTGTACAAGCTTGCAATCCCACCATATGCTGGTCCTTCATATTGAATCACTAAACTGTTCTTTAAAATCCCCATAATGCCTTCTATCATTTCTTCTGTATTTGTTGCTATTGTTTTCTGTTTGTTTATTTGTGAGAGAAAAGGGGAGACGGGGTGCAGAGAGGAAGAGGGAGAGAGGGATGATAGGGAGTGTGTGTGTGTGTGTGTGTGTGTGTGTGTGTGTGTGTGTGTGTTTCTCTTCAGTCCCATTTTTTCTCTGTTGAAAATTTCTGGTACTCCAATAACATAGGTCTAACCAAAAATAAATAAAAATTAGCTCATAGATCATATACATACTGAATGCTACAAACTATAATTTAATCATGATATCTTTTTTCCCTTTCTTGCTACTTAATTCAGAATTATTAAATTTATTATCAAGTTTTAAGCACTATGACTGGGTAGATATTCATCTATTTTAACACTCTAAGCTATTTCTACTGTCAATCTATGTTTCACCCTGAAATGCTCTGCTCTGTGTGTGTCCTCATGGTGAATCCCTTGATGACTGCTTATTCTGCTTCCTCTTGGACCCTCTGCTTCCTGGATCCACGTACTCTTTCTTTCTAGCCTCATGGTCCTTCACTCACTTCTCTCTACCTGAGAACATTGGCTGGGATTGGAACTTCAGCCTTCCAATCTCTTTTTCTGAGTCATAGGCTGAATCAGCTCTTTATTAACCAATTATAGATGATAAAAGACCAACTTTTACAGAGCATTGAGACTGGAGATGCTTAATCAGGCCATTGTCTGGACTGTAGGCAGATGTCTGGGCATAGAAATCATCACCTGAATACAGAGTGTACAAGACCAACCCCCAACAGAAAGCCTAAGATAATAATGAGGATTTAGTGGCAGCAGTTTGTACCAAGCAAGCCCGTAACATTTCTCATAACTAACATAGCTTAAAATGTTAGTTTCTATTCACAAGAAAAATATTGTCAGTTCTTATCAAATATCTTTGGTTTTTTGTGTTTTTTTTTCCCCATCAGCTTGGAAAAATTTCTGACCTAAGGCACAAACCATAAGACAGTCACATCCTTCCAGTTAGCATATGGGTAAGTAATAGAGGAGAATCACCTGTGCTTTCTGCTTATTTTAATACACATGCGATTTATGTCATTTCTTTTATTCCATTTTTGAAACCAAGTTACACAACTCCATTTAGCTGCAAGGTAATCTAGGAATAACTGTGACTTGCTAGAGAAATGACTCAGAATCAATAGACAACAGTATGGAAAAGGAACAGTAAACTTTTGATAGAAAGTAGTTGTTTCTCAGATTTGGCAAAAAGAAATGGGAATTTCATTATTTAATATAATAATTTACACCTAATTTATACTATTCATAGATATGGCTCCTAAATCTTAAACTACCATGTTGAAATCAAATGCTTCTTTTTCAATATAAAGAAAATAATTTTCAAAATGCTTGGGAAACTATACTATAATACCACTAAAATTTAGAAATATTAGAACACAATATAGAAAACATCTAGAAAGACTGAGAAGTATGAACACATATATTAAGTATAAGAGAATCTATGTTACCCTCTAAATTTCTATTATATAGGGCTATTCTTTCTTCAAGATATGTCAGCAGATATTTATATATTTGTGCATTGCATATACACATATATGATTCTATATGTAATACTAATAATCAGAGAAACTTGAAAGTAAGATGAGATGTAGGAATATTTGCAGAGAGAATTACTAGAAGACTTTGGAGGGAGAGAGAGGGGGGGGAAATGATAACTCTTCCAATTATAAATATTTAAAAATATAAGTAAGTCAAAATTCTATGAAATGTACACCTTGGAAATTAATAATTTATATTGTTTTTGTTTTATCAGTCATAAGATGGAAGAAGTAATACTTTATTCAATACATTTTATAATAAGACCTACAAAATAAACAGCTTCAGTGTTTATAATAAACTTAAACTTTGTACAGGAAGAATAGAAGGGAGGGAGGGAGAGAGGAAGAAAGATATAAGAAGGCTAATTTAATCTGAAACATCAGGCAAATTGTTGCCCTGGAAACAAAGAGCTCTGGCGTTTGCATCCTGGTTTTCTCTGCACTCCCTAAGTTGTGCTTTATACTTTATAAGTTATTGCCAATTGTTTAGTGAAGAATGTGTGTAATATTTAAAGGGATATATGAAAAAGTTATTGTAATGGGCAAGTGTACATTTAACATGAATTATATACACATACCACTATTTTGTGATCAAAGAACATTCTGAGAAGATAAAATATGAGACACTCTTTAAATTATATAAATACTTTTCTACATTACATTCTAACCACAGAACAAACATTAGTGTGAATATAACAGAAAATCAAGGAAGAGACAAATCATAAGTGAAACATTTTATACACTGAGTATACGTATCTTAAGATGCTTTGAATATAAAACTTTGTATTAAGGAAAAACATCTTGTATTACCTTAGGCCATTTTTACTATGGAAATAAATCTGATATCTTATAAATTTCCGGAACCTTAAATGACTTAGCCTTAAAAGTTGCTCCCATGGAAAGTTAATGTAACAGATGTTCTTCTGAAATAATTACAGATGTTTTCTACAACGTAAACAATATCACTCACCCCACCCCTGGGAAAATGATGTGTCAATTCAAAAGCATCACTCTACTTTGAGAAAGGTCACTAGAAATTTGTGCCATTGTTTTTAATTGGTTATTTTATTTATTGACATTTCAAATGTTATCCCTTTCCCAGTGTTCCCTCAACAAACTTCCTATCCCCTCACCTCTCCCTGCCTCTATGAGGGTGCTCCCCCACTCATCCACCCACCCCTGCCTCACTGCCTTAGCATCCTCTATTCTGGGTCATTGAGCCTCCACAGGACCAAAGAGCTCCCCTCCTATAAGGCAATCCTCTTCTGCATATGCAGCTGGAGCCATGGGCCCCCCTCCCCCATGTGTATACTCTTTGGTTGGTGGTTTAGTCCCTGGGAGCTCAGAGGTGGGGGTCTGCTTGGTTGATATGGTTCTTCCTAAGGGTTTTTAGACCCCTTCAGCTCCTTCAGTCCTTGCCCTAACTTCTCCAGTGGGGTCACTGTGCTCAGTCTAATGTTTGGCTGCCTGCATAAGCATCTGCATTGGTTAGGATGCTTGGGAATACATTAAAGGTATGAGTTGATTTTGTTCCACTTTAGGATGTTTTCCTTTTATTTATATAAAGAACTTCATTTTATGGGTGCCATTACTGCTCATGGAAGGTCTCATATTGAATAGTAGGCTATTGTTTTCTATTTTCAAAACCAATTTCTTTGTCATTCTCAAAGTAAACCTGAAAAAACATATATTCTAGATAATTTAAATGTTTCGTTAAACATTATGCTTTGCCTAGCAGATATGTGCCAAAACACTGCTATGATTTTCTATAAATATTTGAATTATCTGATTAATGAAAGTTAACACATTTTTCCTCACAAATTTTCAACCTTTCAAGTATTCTTTCATAAAACAATAAGCAAAGCAATGGGTATTCGTAACTCTTATGCACCAGTATATGTGACGTGTCACATGTAAGTCTAATAATGATTGCTTTATTGCTTTAAATACGACCTGAGGAAAAAACTGATCTCCAAATCTTAAACCCAATTTTCAAGACACAAAACTTTATTCCATAAAATGTAATTTTTATCTACACTGTAGGATTATATTAATTATTATACAATCAAAGTTATATTTTATAGGTAATTTGGCTTTCAGAAACTAATAAGAACGTTATTTTCTACCAATAATTTAGTTATAGCTCTATCTTTCAACTTAAATGACAGTTACTAATATGTCATTTAAAATTAACAGCTTAGTCAGTGTTTCTCAATTATTCTGAGATTAATGTTTCCCAAGGTGCTAATAGAAGTAGAAAAATATATCTGAAGACATTTTATGCATAGTTAAAAGCTAATTATGTCAAATTTTTGATAGACATTTAGTATCTAATTCTACCTTAGGAATATCATGCCATCATTTACTGCAAAATGAGATGAATTCATAAAAATTCTTTTAGATTTTTAAGAAAGAGAAACAGTACAAAATAGATTAAACAGAGGAATTGAAGATTATATTTGAAATAAGAGACAGCACATTGAAGATGAATAGTGCTAAAATTGCAATTAATAATGTTTTTTATTTTGTTGTTTATACAAGAAAAACTGATTAATAAAATAAGTAATATCTAAGATATTAAAGGCTGTGTTATTATTCACGTATTGAATTAACATATATTAGGGACCGCAATGTGAATTACTACTATTTTCTAAAAAGATATGTACAGGGCATATTAAACACATATCTCATATCTTATCTGAATACTATCACCTCGGAAAACCTATTAAAACAAAGAAGTTGGATAAATATTTCATGGGCATTTTAATTATAATGACAAAAGTGACAATAATGGAAATCTTCTTTAAAAAATTGACTCAATTAATTAAGTATAAAACTTGAAAAAATAGTAAACAAACCACTTCATATTTAATACTTTCAAGATACATTTGATCTTAGCCAAAAGGCCGAGAAGTGATTACTTTCAAGATAAAATAGAGAAAAATATGAGCAGTTTTGCTATGCTAAGAACACACTTCTATATTCTGATACTAAAGAACAAACTTGAAAATTATGTCAAATTATGTAATTAGATTTATATAATAAAATGTGTATGCCAAGTGTGGTGCTGCACACTTTTAATACCAGCACTTGGAAAGCAGAGGTCAATGAGTCTCTGTGACTGCAAGTCCACCCTGCTTTACACGACGTTCTAAGCTCCAGCATGCTTTACCTAGAGAGTTCTAGGTTATCCAGGGAAGTAGTGAGACCTTGTTGCAAACAAAGAAAAATGTCAGATGACTTGTTGGAAGGAATATTTGTATGTAAAGAAGTTCAAATTTCTTAAGGGCGTTTTTCTGTATAACAAAACAAAAGTTTATTAATATCAAGAATAAAAGTATAATATATACTAAATCTAATACATTGCTTTTTTAGATCTGAAGGCAAAAGAACTACAAACATCCTACTTCCTTCCTCAAAACAAAATACATTTGAATCAAGTGGAGAGTGTGTTATGATGTCAGAATTGCAATGGTGTCTTATAAATAGGACTCCTAGAGCCACACAAGGAAAATACAGATATAATGTGCAAAGCAAATCTGTTTTTGTGGTAATGAAGATGACCAATTGACTTTAAATTTGGAAATAAAAAAAAATCCACTATTCTCCTAATCCTATAGGATATTGAGACTTGGAGCAATAGCATTTTATAAGACTTTGGCCACTTTAGCTGAGGAAGCACTTGCAATCTCAAACAAGAGCCCAGATACTAAAACTTTAGAATCTGGCAACATTTTGCTGCCCCTGTGTTCATCTATGTACTGTAATTGCAATTGTGATGCTTCAGCTTAAGAACATAATGAAGTTTTAAGTTTTTAATAGTATATGTTTGTTTCTCCTCTCTCAACTTCTACCATATACTCCCTCCTTCCTTCCCTTCCTAATTCATATTCTTTCTTTCTCAAAACAACAATCCAGCCAAAGAAAAGAAAGCAAATAATCACACAAAAGGATGAAGTCCAGTCTTTTAACATAGTAAAAATGACTTTTAGGGACATACTTCTTTACCCAGAAATTAATGCGCTTCTCAAACATCACCAGGGAAGCTTCTGCTTACACTACATGACTACCAACACAGAGAGACTCACAACTGGACAAAGTACAGACAGCGAGGGGCCTGGGAGCATTTACTCTAAATCAGGTTTGTTTCTCAAATCCCTCTTCACAAGGCTCAGGGAAGGCAGAAAGAGTATAAGAACCAGTGTTTTGGTTCTTCAAGGGTCTTCAAGGAAACCACATTTTTCAGTAACAAGAGGGCTGATGCACATATGAACTCACATGGCTATGTGATAACTCACAAGATCTGTACAAGGGCAAACAAGATGAAATCCTGTCACGGAGAAGGAAAGCACAAATTTCCCCCTCTAACCTGTTGTGAAAATTAGTGGGCAGTTTCTATTCCACCTTTGATGATTTAGTTCCTAAATAAAAGACAAAAACCCTTTTTTATTTACAATAAGCCTTAAAAGCATTGGAGCTGGGCAGAGATGAGCCCTCTATGCTATTCTGTTTACTTTTCTATCAGTAACCCTGGGATATAACTTGCCATGTTGTGCCTGGGCCACTCCTACTTCACCAGCCAGCACTTATGACCACGTTCTCATGATCCACCTAACCCAAGGTGTCTCCTCCTCTCTGCTCTCTTCCTTGTGGTATCCCCTCAGAGCCCAAGCCCAGCAACGAAAGCCCCAATTTCCTCTCTTCTGCCCAGCTACAGGCTGTTGGCATATTTATTTGACCAATAGTATTAAATTAAGGAGCAAGGTTATATAGCATCCCTTGATATATTTGAGGATTTCCTCATCCTTCAAGCAACCAGATCTTGGGGATCAGTATTTAGCACTACAATACATAGCAACAGTCCAAACATCACCACTAACCAAGATACTATTTGCAAGTGATACCTTCTGGGAAAGGGAAGATTATCCAGTAGAGTGTAACTAGGTACATAGGCTGCTTGCATGCTGAGTAGTAGTTCATCAGAACAGAAGTTGATGCATTTTATTCAGTGCAGAGGGGAGAGATGCAGCTTTATCCCAAGCCTGAGGAATGGCTTCCTCAGTGAGGATAATGCTGCCTTTTTTGCCTTGAACTCAAAAGGAAATTCTGGTCTTTCTTCTCTTAGTTCTCCAGACAATTAATTAACAGAAAAATTGTTTCACTTTTCCCCCAATGAATTGTTAGTTTAGAACTTTTAAACACAGTATCATTGGCATAGCCATATTGTTCAAATTCATAGTTTAATATTTTTTTGTTGAAGTGCCTTAATACTCAATTACAAATTGAAGAATAATGTGCTTGAGACAAACTTCGGATAGATATATATGTTTACTTGCTGATACTATCAAGTATAATATGAATACTTCATTCAATACAATGAAACCTTCCTTTTATACCCTCGATTCTTGAGTATATGGTTTTCTTGGCTTATTTGATATATAACATAGAATGGTTTATCTTCAACTAGTAAGAATTTAAGAATTTTAAATACCATTGGCAATAAGTCTTGATTGACTTTTATATAGCTTTCAAGTAACTTCATACTGTTTAATTTCATAATATATTATAAGTGGATAACATATTTTAGGTTTATAATAGTTTTTCTTTTAAATTGCAGTCCCAACTTTTTAAATTGAATTTGTGGTGTGTGTGTGTGTGTGTGTGTGTGTGTGTGTGTGTGTGTGCGTGCTAGTACATGTATACTTAATAATGGTATGGAATTGTTTTTTTAAAAAGGTAAATATATACACATTTCACAGTTTTCTGACAAGAGTTGCTACTAATCCTAAGTATTAATACTAAGGCAAGATACATGTTCATGGAACAGGTTTCCTTATTTCATGTAACAACATGTTGGGCCTAACTAGGTCAAAAATCTACAGCCTAATGGAAAGACCTGAGCCTGCTTCACTCACTTCCATACTAGGGTGACTCCACAAAACCTGCTTAAGCCTGCCTTTGCCTAGCAACCACTGATGTATCCGTTTCTTATAGACCCCATGAGATCACTCCACATCCCTCATCATCTCACACCACCCCATACCCCTATCTCCACCTCCTTGCCCTGTCTATATAAGCAGATTGCTGCCACATTAAAGCCAGTTCCTGTTTCAACAAGACTCCTGACTAGGTGTGTTTCTTTTGGGCCATTAACACTCATCATCTTGCTCAGCCCCAGACAGACCCTGCTGGACCTGGTTCTCTCCTCTCACCTGGACCTGACAGCAAAGAGCTGAACGCCCCCCCCCCCACCTTCCTCCTCACACTGCTTCTATAAGTGTGTTCTTCTCTTAGTTCTCCAGACAATTAATTAACAGAAAAATTGTTTCACTTTTCCCCCAATGAATTGTTAGTTTAGAACTTTTAAACACAGTATCATTGGCATAGCTATATTGTTCAAATTCATAGTTTAATATTTTTTTTTTTTGTTGAAGTGCCTTAATACTCAATTACAAGTTGAGTAATCCACCCTCCTGCCTCCTTGCTTTCAAATTCCCCTATACCGGGGCATCCAGCTTTCACACGACCAAAGTTCTTTCCTCTGATTGATGCCCCACAGACAAGGCCATCCTCTGCTACATATGTGACTGGAGCACTGGGTCTCCCCCATGTGTACTCCTTGGATGGTGGTTTAGTACCTGGGAGCTCTGGGGGAGGTCTGGTTGGTTAACATTATTGTACTTCATACAGGGTTGCAAATCCCTTCAGCTCCTTCAGTCCTCTCTCTAACTCCTTCCTTGGGGACCCTATTGGGACCCCATGCTCGGACCAATGGTTGGCTGCGATCATCCAACTCTGTATTTGTCAGGCTGACAGAGCCTCCCAAGAGACAGCTATGTCAGGCTCTTGTCAGCATGTACTTCTTGGCATCCACAATAGTATCTGGGTTTGGTGACTGTATATGGGATGGATCCCTGGGTGGGGCAGTCTTTGGCTGGCCTTTCCTTCAGTCTTTGCACCACACTTTGCCACTATATTAGCTCCTGTGACTATTTTGTTCCACCTTCTAAGAAGCATTGACACATCCACAATTTGGTCTTCTTTCTTCTTGAGCTTCATGTGGTCTGTGAATTGTGTCTTGGGTATTTTCAGCTTTTGGGTTAATATCCACTTACCAGTGAGTGCATACCATGTGTATTCTTTTGTAATTGGGTTACCTCACTCAGGATATTTTCCAGTTCCATTCATTTGCCTAAGAATTTCATGAAATCATGGTTTTTAATAGCTGAGTAGTACTTCATTGTTTAAATGTACCACATTTTCTGTATCCATTCCTCTGTTGAAAGATATCTGATTTCTTTCCAGCTTCTGGCTATTATAAGGTTGTTTTGAACACAGTGGAGCATATGTCCTTTTTGTATGTTGCAGAATCTTTTGGATATATGGCTAGGAGTGGTATAGCTGGGTCCTCAGGTAGTACTATGCCCCATTTTCTGAAAAACCACGAAACTGATTTCCAGAATGGTTGTACCAGCTTGAAATCCCACTAGCATCTGCTGTCACCTGAGGGTTTTTTGTTTTTTTGTTTTTTTCCATCTTGACTGGTATGAGAAGGAATCTCAGGGTTGTTTTGATTCGCATTTCCCTGATGACTAAGGATGTTGAACATTTTTTCAGGTGCTTCTCCGCCCTTTGGCCATTCAGTATTCCTCAGTTGAGAATTCTTTGTTTAGCTCTCTACCTCATTTTTAAATAGGGTTATTTGATTCTCTGGAGTCTAACTTGTTGAGTTCTTTGTATATACTCAAATGATCATTCACCATAAGCAAATATTTCTTAGTATTTGTGTGACTCAGGGATATCCATAGAAACAGGACCGGGTAGAGAAAAAGTAAGTAAAGGGAAGGAGGGAGGGAGAAAGAAAGAGGAGAGAGACTAGTTTTTTATGGAGATATGTAGGCTGAAAAATCGTGTCTTTTGTCAAAGTCTACAAGCTGCGAAAATAGTAATAAATATTCAAAATATACATTATAAATATTGTATGTAGTATATCGCATAAAGCTATAGTATAATATATAGCATGTAACATAATGTATAATGTATACTATATAGCATATATTTTATAATGTTTAACTTATAGTATAGAGCTAAAGATAATATATCATATAAAACAATAACACATAATGTATAACATATACTGTATAATGTATAGATACATAAGCCACACTATAATATACAATACATGATATAAAATAACATAGCACATAGTAATATAACAAATAACATTATCTATAAAACATATAATATATCTTATTATATATGATGATATATGCTATATGATAAATATATACTTAAATAAATAAATATTTGTTTATATATAATATAATAAATGATAAAAATAATAAAATAAAATAAAATAAAAAAATTTAAAGGCGATGGTGTGGAGGGGTAAACTTCAGTTCAAAAGCTGCAGATTGAAGACTCATAGAAAGTAATGTTTTATTTTTATTTCAAAGGCAAGGAAACTTGATGTCCTCTATAAGGCAGCTCAGCAGCAGGATTTCCCCACTTGTTTCTTAAAGGCTCTGTGAGGCTCTTTTCAGGCCTTAAACTGATTAATGGGAAAGAAATTAGGAAGGCAGTCTTCTTCCACATACCAGTTAGCATCTCATTCTCACCTATGATTCACTATTACAGAGTTCTGAGCTCTGATCAGGTCAAGTTGACATGTGATATTAACAATCATTTGTTCTTTGGCTAATTGAAACACCCTGGTGAGCAAAGTCTACTTTCCAACTCTAAGTACTTATTTGTGGTTTATGGAGCACAGTCTGGGTGTTTTCACAGTGACATATTGACTTATTAATTTAAGACTGACAGTGTAGGAACACATGAGGCATTTCAACATTGTTTCAAGAAAAAGACTGGTCATCTTAATTTTATTGACTTCAGGAAATGTGAATGACTTTGTGCCCTCTTCTATTCCATTTCTTTCTCTTTCAGCAACATTGCTCACTATTTTGGCAGCTGGTCTACTTGAAAAGGAAAACTATGACAAACTGAAACATATTTGAGGACTTGTTAAGGAGCTAAAGGATAGAGTTTTCAGGTAGTTCAATTATGGTCGTTATTCCTTGCTAGGGCAAACAAATTCTTCAATAATATCAGAGGTCCCTGACACATCCTAGCACAGTTCTAGGGAATTTGATTTCACTGGGAGAGGTGAAGGAATGAAGAAATGACTGACTGACTGACTAACTGACTGACTGACTGACTGACTGACTGACTGAGAGACAAACAGACAGACAGACAGACAGGCATAGATGTGGTCGGGTATATTGGTTTCTGTGCTGGAGAAACCTTATCACCAGAGAAGCTCAGTGTGTTTATTATATACAGTTACACTAGAAGGTGGGGGTTTTATATACAAATAAACAAGGATTTTATTTTAAAAGCTGATTATGGATGCAGGGTTAGCTCATCTTAGTACAGGCTCTGTAGCAGACTTCCAGATCTAAAAATCTGGGGGAAAATCTATATTGGCAATTTTCTGCACACATTATGTACACTAATACACAGACCAGAATGGAAGGGTTTGCCATTTCTCTCTGACCTTTACCCCAGGGGAACACTTCAGTATTTTCCCCATAGGTCCTAGGCTATGGTTCTAACATGGCTGGGACTATGTAAAAATGCATATTCACTCAGCAGTGCATTCACCTATGTCTTCCTATAAGTGCCTCTTCTGATCCTACTAAGCAGTATTTGTCCCTGAGGCATTTGCTTTAATACTTACTGATGTCTGACATTTCCTTTATACACTGCACATGCTCTACCCAGAGCATCTCTATGGACAGTTAGATTTCTTTATAGGAAATATAGTTTATGATTAAAGGTAAACATAGAACTCATTAACTGTAACAGTGAAGCTGAAATGTCTGGGAAATCCTAGAATGTGGAGTATTTTAGGGAATATAAAAATTACCAGTAACTACTCAGTTAAATCTTTAAATATTGATGATCTAATCTTTGAAGATAAAAGCTTTGGCTGACCAAAGCTTGTGCCCTGACTTTGAAAGAAATGGCCATTCTACTGATCATAAAAGATATTTGCTATACACATCTGATAGGGCCCGATTGTAGTGTTTACTTAGAGCAAATCCATATTCTGTTCAACTGCAGTGACTTCATGTTTTCCGTTTAAGCACTGATGTTTAAGCAGAGGTCAGGTGCATCTGGTTGGAAATACTGATAATCTCTACACTGATAATGAACTTCTTTGTGTTTCCTGCACAGCCCATGTGCAAGCTCATTCACTTCACAGGCTCATTCTAACATCTCTGTGAATCACTTTCTTATCTTAAAATCCTCATTCGTCCTTCTTAGACACTTCTCAGGCAGAAGTTACTCTCACCCAGAGGAAACTTCTTTTTTTCACATCCTTCAGTGAGGTATGCTAGCTAATATTACTGCAGTGCCCATCCATATGTACAGACACTTAGGGCTCTCTTGTTTCATGTAGTAGTAATGGTAGGAAATTATGACTGAGACAGTTTTCTGTTCTGCCTGAATAGTACATGGTAAAGGGATTGATAAAGAAATAGATTGCATACTATTTAGCTCTAAAGAAAAATATAATCATAAAATTTGCAGAAAAATGAATAGATTTGGGATGTGTAATATTAATTCAGGTTACACAATGCACATAATTCATATTATCCCTCATTAAGGAAACTAGCCAATTCTATCTATCTATCAATCTATCTATCTATCTATCTACCATATTATATATGCATATATATGAATATATATATGAATGTACATGTTTGAATAGCTTAAGATGTAGAAAAGAGAGAAAGAATGGCTAAATATTAGGGGATGAGGAAGAAGTGAATGTCTTTTATAACTGTACAGAAGTTCAGTAAATCTTATTGTCTTCGAGTCTGTTTAATTTTGTTACATGTTAATTTGGATTCTCTCTCCAAATTTGCCCTTTAGTTAGTTTGGCTAAGGGTTTATCTATCTTGTTGATTTTCTCAAAGAACCAACTTTTGCTTTCGTTAATTCTTTGTAGAGTTCTCTTTGTTTTAATTGGCCATGAATGGAAGGTACTCAGTGATAAGTAGATATTAGCCATAAAGTACAGAATACCTACAATAGAATCCACAGAAGGTAAGAAGTTCAACAAGAAGGAAAGCCCAGGTAAAGACATTTCAATCCCACTTAGAAGGGGGAACAAAATAATCATGACAGGCAGACAGAAAGAGGGACCTGGATATGAAAGGGGAGGAGGACCGGTAAAGGGGGGAGGATTGGTATGGGGGAGACAAGATAGAAGCCCAGAGAGCCAGGAGAACGAATGGAAATATTCAGCTGCTGGACTTGGGGTCAGGGGGAGCCTCTAGAAAGTCCCAGAGACCTGGGACGTGAGAGACTCCCAGGAATAAACTAGGAAGGATGACCTTAGCTAAAATGCCCAGTAGTGAGGATGGATCCTGAAAGGATCACCTCCAGTAGATAGAGAGGGATCCCAGTGGAGGGAAGGGGTTTACCAAATTACCTTCAAATCACTGTTCCATTTTTGCCCCTGTATTTCTACTAGACAGGAATAATTCTGGGTCAAAATTTTGAAAAGTGTGTCCACTTTAAAGAAACGTTCCTTCACATGTTTGCCCCAGTAAAACAAAATCCAACTGACCCAGAATTGTTCCTGTCTAAAAGAAATGCAGGGGCAAATATGGAGCAGAGATTGAAGTAATCTATCCCATGGGTGGGCACCAAACCATGACACTATTACTGAAGCTATATTGTGCTTGCAGACAGCAGCCTGGCATGGCTGTCTTCTGAGAGACTCTACCAACTGATGACTGAGACAGATGCAGATACTTGACAACCAATCTTTGGACTGAGGTCAGGGACTCCTACTGAAGATTCAGGGGCAGGATTGAAGGAACTGAATGGTATTGCAGCCCCATGCCCCAACACATATGTAGCAGAGGACTGCCTTGTCTGGCCTCAGTGGGAGAAGATGCACCTAATCCTGGAGAAAGTTGATGCCCAAGAGTAGGTGGTTGTGGGTCGGGGTGAAGGTGGGAGGATGACTGAGGGGGTTGTGAGGGGCTGGGGGTGGGGAAGCACTCTCTCAGAAACAAAGGGCTAGGGAGATGGAATGAAGGACTCTTGGAGGGGGGACCAGAAAGGGGGCAACATTTGGCATATAAACAAAAATTTAAAAAATAAATGTAATTTCATATTGCCCGCACTTTTGTTCCACCGGCAAGAAAGACGCAACAAACCAGAATCTTCTGCGGCAAAAGCTTTATTGCTTACATCTTCAGGAGCAAGAGAGAATGGCAAAACCCCGTCCCTTTTAAGGAGAATTATCCTCCGCCTAGGACGTGTCGCTCCCTGATTGGCTGCAGCCCATTGGCCGAGTTGTAGTCACGGGGAAGGCAGACCACATGGAGTAAAGAACTACCCCTGGCACATGTGCAGATTATTTGTTTACTACTTAGAACACAGGATATCAGCACCATCTTGTAAAGGTGAATGTGAGCGCGGCTCCCCACAATTTCAAAAAAAAAAATATTCAACATCCTTGGTGAAGTGGAAACTTAAGGGTTCTTTGGAAAAGTCAGTTGGATTGTGTTTTACTGGGGCAAACACATGAAGGAACTTTTCTTTAAAGTGGACAGAGGTGTGATAAGCTAAAGCAGACATGCAGGAATGTTTCTCTGAAGCAGACACAGGAGAGAGGACTTTCTGCTAAGGCAAACACGAGAAGGGACATGTGATGAAAGATTCTTTGCTAACGATACACATGTATTGGTCTGCCTTACCTTGCATAGTTGAACTTCATTTGTCATGACACTATAGAGAGAAAAGAACAGAAAAGCTTCTGGTGGTCTTCTACAGTTTGTTGCCACTTCCAAGGACTTGGGCTGATTGGATGCACATGCTGAGGCAAGGCATGTGGAGGGCACATGGTGTTTGGAGGGTATAAATAGGACCCACAGAATGATGGAGATAGATCTTGGCTTGCTGGTACAGCTAGCTCCCACTGTGTGTCACACATTTTCACTGATCTTTGCTTTCCTGAGAGAGGCACAGCTAAGAACTTCTCCTAGTGTCCCTCCTACTGACTTGAGCTGAGACTGAGGTCCGGCTGTCTCTGCTAGGACATGCCACCTCTGTTGCTAACCGGATTCTACCAAACTGGAATTCTGGTATATCTGTGAAGTGTTTGTGAATGGATCGAGCTGCCACTGCCTACTAATTGCTGATTTCCAGACAACACAGATGGGAGTTGCTACAATGAACCTTTCTAAACAGGTCCATTTCTGCTGTATCATTTTTTCCCCCACTACCTCTGGTGGGTGATGGTTATATGGAAGGTTAAAGCATTTAAGAACCATAATTAAAAATGAGTTTGAAACAATGAAAGTTACCCTTGGTCATCAGGGAAATGCAAATAAAAACAACTGAAATTTCTCTTACATCCATCAGAATTCCTAAGATCAAAAACTCATGTGGCAGCTCCTTCTAGCAATTCCTCCATTGCTGATGATAGTGCAAACTCATAGAACAGCTTTGGAAACAGATTTTGCAGTTTATCAGTAAATCAGGAATAGTCCTACTTTATGACATAGCTACACTACTCCTAAGTATATACCAAAAGGATGATCTATCATATAAGAAAGATACTTTGCTCAACTATGTCTATATCAGCTTTATTAATAATAGCAAGAAACTGGAAACAACCTAGATGTCCCTCAAACAAAAGATGGATAAAGAAAATGTGGTACATCTATACAATGGGATATTTCTCAACTATTAGAAAATAGTTGAGAATCATGAAATGTGCAGGCAAATGGTTGGAACTTGAAAAGATCACCCTCAGTGTGGTAACCCAGACCCTGAAAGACACATATGGTTTGTGTTCACTTATAAGTGAAATAATAGCCATAAAGCACAGAATAAGCATGCTACCATTCACAGACCAGAAAAACTAAGTGTCAAGGATGGCCCAAGGGAAGATGCTTGTTACTCACTGAGAAAAGAAAATAAAGAGACATCAGTGGTGGATAAAGAGAGGAAACTCATGGTAAAAGGGGTGGGAAGAGGAACAAGAGTCATCAAGTGTGTGGAGGAGAGAAGGAGAGAGATCTAGAATTGATGTGGGAGAGGATAGAAAATTAGGACAATGGAAACTCCCAGGAAATTATGAATGTGGTCATAACTAATAAGACTCCTAGTAGTAGGCTTTTGTGGAACCTTAAATGCCCACCTCCTCTAACCAGGCAAGAATTTCAGTGGAAGGATGGGGACAGAAACTCAGCAACAAAACCTTTGACTCACAATTTGACCTGAAGAAAAATGGGCAGGGATAAAGAGGGAGAAGAAACTGAGGGAGTGGCCAATCAATTATTGGCCCAACTTGACACCCATGCTCTGATAGAGAATTCACCATGGACACTATAAATGATACTCTGCTATACTTGCAGAAAGGAGCCTAGCATAACTGTCTTCAGAGAGGATTCACAGAGCAGCTGATGGAAACAGATGCAAAGAGCGAAGGTGGGTTGATATCCATGAAAGCCTACTTCTCTCTGAAGAAAATGAGAGAGGGGAATGGGGGGAGGGGAAGGGAGAGGGAAGGACTGAAAGGAGAGGAAGGAGGGGACACTGAGATTGGGATGTAGAGTAATTAAGTTAATTAATGAAAAAAGGTGTTTTACTTTTTAAAAGACTATAATACAGTTGCAACATCTCATGACTTTTCTATCTCTAAATCTCTCACTGTCCTTTATTTCAAGTTCATGGCCTCTTTTCATTAATATATGTATGTGTGTATATATATATATATATATATATATATATATATATATATATTATACATTTATTGTGAATTTATATATTATATGAAAAATATATAACACATTTATTATTTATATTATTATATATTATATTATATATTATATAATAGAATATATAACATAACATGTCATATTATATTTTATATAATATAAATATAATTTTGAATAATATAAATATTATATATTGTACATTTTATTTTATATAATATATTACATATAAAATTATACACATAAATATATTAGATACTATATTTTAAGAATTTATATATCATAACCATATATCATATATTATATATGATACTTTATATATAAAATTTAATATACATAAAATTTATTATATAAATAAGATATATCTATATTATAAATAACATATAAAATATAAGTGTTATACATAGTATATAATACAAGTATACATTTTAATTAATATAATACACAATATGATATAATTATATGTTTCATATAAAATATTTAAATATGTAATATACTATATATTATATATAATATATAAATAAATACACAAATAAGGATAACCTCTTCAGTATATATGAAGTTATTAGTATGTATATATTTTCAAGGTTGAGTATTTGCTATTAGATAATCAATTGGTATGCTGTCCCATAGGAAGACTATTTCTCCATCTCATAGCATTTTGTATTTTTTGTAGTTTTGTATTGTTCTTTGTAAGGCTAATGGCTTTCACCATTCACATTAGAATGTCTATTGTTGTTACCTTGTTAATCTTTTGCTAAGGTCTAACATGGGAAGACAATGCAAAGGTCCCTCCATCTCTATCTGGTATTCTTGCTGAAGTCCTTTCAGATTTAACTAGAGTTTGATCTCTTGATGAAGGATTCTGTAGAAAATTGCTCATCTTTATTTTAGGAACCCACTCAGTGTCAAGAAAATTTAAAATAGGAAATTAGAGAGAGAAAGTGTCTTTTTTATTCAAAGCTACTGTTGTATAGGATAAGACTATTTCGTCACCTCTGTATGTGACAAAGAAAATAACTGTAAGTGCAACATTTTCAAGAGCAACTAGCCCTGAGCATTCTTTACTTTGATGTAACAGGTATCACTGTGTCACCATATACACATTAGCCAATGAAGTAAGAAAGAACTACAGGGATAGATAGTTTTAAAAGTAAATATTACGTACTAGGCTAAAGAACTCCTGATTTCAGAAATTTCTCCAGTTTTTTCCCCACTATAGTATGGACAGAAATGAATGGTAAAGCTAAAATGATTACTTAATATGTAAGTCCAATACGACTTTAAATTCTTATTGTAATTACAATAACAGAGCTAAATGCAGTTTTTGGCAGTTGATTCATCTGTTCAGATCCAAGTAGCAAAGGAATGGGCATGAACTGGCAAAGTGCCTAGAAGTTTGGAACAGGCTGATATTTAACAGGGATAAGAAAAAGAATTGAAATCCATACTGAGAAAGTTCTTCCCAAGATTCCTAAAGTGCATTCTCGTGACAGTTGGGGTCAGTAGTTATTGCGTCCCGCTCAACCGGCAAGAAAGACGCAACAAACCAGAATCTTCCGCGGCAAAAGCTTTATTGCTTGCTTCTCAGGAAGATCCCGAACCGGGAAAATGGCGCTGCTTTTATAACCCGCAGCGTGACGTTTCAGCACCTGATATGGCGTGACAGCTCCCGATTTGTTGCTTGCCCATCACCCCACTATTACACCCCGAGAATGGGAGTGACTAGGAGTGAATTCACTCTCGCACCTGCGTGCAAGGCTTGTTTACTAGTTAGGCACAGCGGAGGCCCGCGCCATCTTATAATGGCGATTGCTCGCGGAACACATGGCTCTCCTCAGAGATTACTGGCAGCACGCACGCGATTGCTCGCAGCACGTACCGGCTCTCCACATCTCCCCCTTTTTTATTTTATTAAAATTTGAGGCTGGTCTAGGCCTGTGTAATTATGCCCATCCGCTGTGGCTCCTGTCTTAGGTCGTTCCTCCAATGTCACAGCCTTTCCTGTCATAGGGTAACCCTATCGCCACCAGGCCCCGTGTCTTAGGTTGATCTGTGCATGAGGAAAGTTGCCCGTCCCTGGATACCGCAGTGCTATGTGACATTAACTACTAAATGACCTAGGGTGAACTCTATAAAAGAGGCCAGCCACCAATGTCAATTAATTTTTTAGCATAGATAGCCAGATTTCAGGGGAGGCCCCTTGCTCGATGGCAGCAAGTGCTTGAGTTATCACAACCTTGTCACGTGTTTGTTGGCTTCTGAGCTTGCAAACCAACCAGAGCATGACCACAAGTCCACAGCAGGTGGCAACGCCAAATAAACCTACCCCTACCCATTCCTTAAAATAAGAAAAGGCAGATGAAATCCAGGAGGAGAGGCCCTCTGTCAATGACAGGTCCACTCGTGTCGAGTTGATCTTTAGAACGGCCGCTCTCAGGGCCTCAAGGGTCTCATCGAATCATTCAGACCAGTTTCCTGCAATATATAAAGAAAGCTGTCTAGACAGAGTAGCTGCATAAGTAAAATTTTCATATTGGACACTGGTAATGCACAGAGCTTCCAGTTTTCTTTCACAACCCAACTGGGCCATCTGGTATAGAACACCTATCTGTTCCTCCGCCAGGTCAAGGTGCTGATTCAAAATCATCAGCCCTCCCTTTAACTTGGTACTAGCAGAAGTTTGGACAGTGATGGCATCAGCCAGATCTGCTGAAAGCTGATTTAATTTTGTGCCTGATTGAACCGCACTAACCATAGCGTACCCTGCAGCTGTAGCAGCAGCTGCACTGGCTGAAATTGCTATGATCACGGCAGCAGTAATGCCAAAATCTCTCTTTTGTCGAAACATAGATAAGGTGGAGGGTGTTTCCACCGGAACAGGGATCCAACGTGGGATCCGTGCCACCATGGCACGAGTGTTCTTTGTTACATCCCAACATTGAGAAATCCAACAAGAATCATTGGAACAGACTTCAAATGAATCATTTGAAAGAATAAACAAGAAAGGGGGGTAAACACAGACTGGGGTAGATGGATAATTAATCTGGTTTACCAAAGTTTTATTGAACCCAGTGATCTCTACACTGGTATTAGTATATCCATAAGAGTCCTGGGAGGCATCATGTATTCCCCAATACTGAGCAAATCTTGAGATGCCAGTAAAAGAAGCCTTTCCAACTGCTCCTCCCTGGATAAAAATCAAAGGATTGAGTTCTGTACAACTGCCATTGACTCCACAAAGCACCCACTTGTGAAAGGGATGCATTCTAAAGTCCTGTATGAAAAGTCCCTTTTTCATAACAAATTCCTTCTCTGGGTCATCTATCATGTTGGGAGAAAAGGAAAAGGTTTTACTCTGATCTGCCCAACGAGTGATGGAGGATTGACAATCAGACCAAGGCAGGATCAGCCCTTCATCTTCCAAACTACAATGAGGGGCTATTTTTGGTTGGTGTGGACGTTCTTTGTCTGAAAAGTTAGGTGGTAGAAATGTACCATTAACCCAATTTACCTCCTGCCAAAAGGTCTGATTTGTAAAGGTTATATCTACATTGGAAGTATCTTGGGTTGTGCTCACCCAACCTCCTTGATGCTCATTAAACTTCCCCAACGCTCGGGCTGTGAGGTTGATACAATTTCCTGGTCCATTAATTTGAAAACATAAAGAACCCTGTTCTAGTAAAGAGTGATTTTCTCCTAATGGTGCTCAGGTGGGATCATAGGGTAAATATGGCAAATCCACTGTTTTATTAGTAGTAAAGAATTTTGGAAAAACTATAGCATCATGGCGAACTGGCATTGGTTTAGGGAAAGTCGAGAGAATAGCCCATCTCTGCTCGCCCATTATACTAGGAACCTGAGACAAGTTCAGCATTGTCAGGATCAGGAACAGTCCTCGGGAGGTCAGCATCTTATGTACCATCCTTGATGAATATCCTGCGGGTGAGTCGTTCCGGCAGCCAAAATGGGTTGTCTTCACTCTGTGGAAAAACACAAACAGCTCCCCAGGATCTGATTAAGATAGGATCCGGGCCTTTCCACTGACCAGTTAAAACATCCTTCCATTTGACCATTTCTTTTGGTCTATCAGGGTCTGAGCTATGTCGCTCAGCTGCAGAGTGTCCCTGCTCGTCGAGATTCAAAAAATTAAGTGTAAAGAGTGCCATAGATACCACTACTCTTGGCACTGAGGGCAGAGTCTCATCAACTCCCCTTTTTGTTTTATAAGATTTGAGTGTGTGGTGGGCACATTCCACAATGAGGATTATAAGGAAGGCCAGTCAAGTGAGTGACATCCATTTGATGACAAAATTGTTGAAATTTAGTAGAAGTATATGCTGGCCCATTATCCGTTTTAAGAATTGTGGGCTTGCCCCAAGCACTCCACACTTCTAGGCAGTGCTATATAACATGAGAGGCTTTTTCACCTGTTAAAGGTGTGGCAAACATTACACCAGAGCAGGTGTCAATAGAAACATGTAAATATTGATTTCTCCTAAAGGAGGAAATATGAGTGACATCCATTTGCCAGACCTGTAATGGCCTGACACCACGAGGGTTTACCCCTACATGAGGAGTAGGTAAAAATTGACCACTACCTCTGCACATAAAGCAGAGGTGCACTAGGACCCTGAAGCCGACAGTCCGGAGGCCGAGCAGCAAGCTGGCTTTCGCCAGCTGCTTTTTGCCTTTTTCTGGACTGAGTAGATCGCCTTTTATCTTGCTGGTACCTTTCTCCCTTATAACGAACTGCTTCCTCCTCCGAGTCTGTTTCTTCAGAGGCGCTAATTCCTTCATCTGGTTCTGAGCTACTAAGAGCTAGCTGCTTAAATTCACCCAGTGGCGGGTAGAGGCTCCTTTCCTTATGTGCCTCTCCAGCTTGATCTCCCTTCTTCTCTCCCTTTTTATCCCTTTTTCTTATCTCTCCCAAGGCATTCTTTCCTTTATATCTCTTTTCCTCGGGCTCAAGGCCCGTGGAAAGGCCTAAATTCTTCAGTGCACTTTGTTTCCTCTCTACTTTTACTTTCTCTCCCCGCTCAACCTCTGATAGACTTTCTTGAATTTTGTCCAGAACTTTCTGCCCCGATTCTACCATTTGCTGACAATCCTCATAATCGCCGTGCAAACAATCAAAAGGGCTTCTAACTCTGAAGAAATTTCAAGATTGTACGTACCTTGTAGAGCCTTTTGTCCCACGGTTCTGATTCTGCCCCGCGAACGAGGGATCTTCCTTGCGCCGGTGTGATGACAGTTCCCGGGTTCTTCGGCGCCCCGCTCGACCGGCAAGAAAGACGCAACAAACCAGAATCTTCCGCGGCAAAAGCTTTATTGCTTGCTTCTCAGGAAGATCCCGAACCGGGAAAATGGCGCTGCTTTTATAACCCGCAGCGTGACGTTTCAGCACCTGATATGGCGTGACAGCTCCCGATTCGTTGCTTGCCCATCACCCCACTATTACACCCCGAGAATGGGAGTGACTAGGAGTGAATTCACTCTCGCACCTGCGTGCAAGGCTTGTTTACTAGTTAGGCACAGCAGAGGCCCGCGCCATCTTATAATGGCGATTGCTCGCGGAACACATGGCTCTCCTCAGAGATTACTGGCAGCACGCACGCGATTGCTCGCAGCACGTACCGGCTCTCCACAAGTAGTCCCCAGCTTTGGGTCAAAATTAGGCTCTGTACTGCAGTGAGTATAGTTTATGGATGTGTAAATTGATGCTTTGGAAAATATCATAGCCTGTTTTGGACTATATGTGGAGGACGTGCTCTGATTTTATTTACTGCTAAATGAAACAGTTCTTGGAATAATTGCAAAATTGAAAAAATTGTTCCGTATAAGTAGTTATAAAATAGAGTAGGCCTGGGCAGGTACCCGCAAAGAATTGGCTACATGGGAAAAAATATAGGTCAGAAAAATGTTAGAACAAACTACTTCCTCCAAAACAGGTCCAACACTAATATTTTAGAGAGTGAGTGTTGCCAAACCTGCAGAGTTAGGCATCATAAAGGTGCCTTTCTAAAACATTGCTTTTGGAATGTACAGAGACTCAGGGAACATAAATGTAGCTCTTCTTTCAGAACCATTGCTGTACTCATTACTCAGAGTTGTTTTTTCTTTTTTCTTTTTACTTTCTTTTCTGTTCTTGAGAACACCTTTTTTTTTTTTCATACAATATATACTGACTAAAGTTTCCCCTTCTCCATTCTTTCTAATTTCTCTCAATCTCCCCTGCCCTCTATATCCATTCCCTTTCTGTCTCTTCTTAGGAAATGAGCAGCCATCTAGGGAATAAAAATAAAATTAAATTAAAGATAAACACAAAACAAGTCAGAATATGACAAAACAACAAAGAAAGGAAAAGACCCAAAGAAAAGGCACAAAAAGCATATAGACTCATAGGCACACGTGTTCATATATACAGGAATCCCAGGCAAACACAAAAGTGGAAGCCTTAATATATACTCAAAGGAGATATAAGGTAAAAAAATAAAATAAAAATAAAAATCCTGACAAAGAATCTGTCTAATGTTGAATTCACTTTATGTTGGCTGCTAGGGATATAGTATACTTTGAGGAGTGGTTTGTTTACCGAGTGAGTGATACTACCTTAGAAAAAAACACTAAATTTTCAATTGCAGTTGGCTGTTATTTGGAGATAACTCTACTCTAACAATTTGAATACTTGTGTCTTCTAGGTTTCAGATTCCATGGAGAGATAAACTGATTTTTGTTTGAATAAAGTTAGATAGCCAGGTGAAAAGAGGTTTCACAAACCACAAAAAATGATCCTACTGTTACTCTCAAGGAAGAGATTGCTGTAAAAATATGTAAAAAGTGTGTGTCCAACACGGGTTACCAATAGAATAGAGGAGGAGAAAGAGGAAGAGGAGGAGGAGAGGGAGAAGAGGAAGAAGAGGAAGAAGAAGAAGGAGGAGGAGGAAGAGGAGGAGGAGGAGGCTTCTTGCTGCAACCCCTGCCATAGCTGCTACTGGCAGCCACTGTCACCTCTTCTGAGAATGTGGCTGTGCCTCCCACATACAATGATCTTGGCAAGTCCACCAGGGATGTCTTCACCAAGGGCTATGGCTTTGTCTTAATAAAACTTGATTTGAAAAGGAAGTCTGACAATGGATTGGGATTTACCAGCTCATCCTCTGCCACTATGGAAACCACCAGAGTGAACTACAATCTGGAAACCAAGTACAGATGGACTGATTATGTGCTAACATTAGCAAAGTAGTGTAACACAGACAACAGCCTGGGCACTGAGATGACCCTGGAAGACCAGCTTGCTTGTAGACTGAAGCTGACCTCTGATTCATCTTTCTCGTCTAAAACTGTGTGTGTGTGTGTGTGTGTGTGGCGGGGGTGCTAAAATCAAGGCAGGGTACAAGACAGAGCATATCAACCTGCGCTGTGATGTGGACTTTGACGTCGTTGGGCCCTCAATCCAGGGCTTTCTGATGCTTGGCTATGAGGGTTGGCTGGCTGACTATCAGATGAATTTTGAGACCTTGAAGTCCCGAGTGACCCAGAGCAACTTCAAAACTGGCTACAAGACAGATGAATTCCAGTTTCATACTAATGTGAATGACAGGACAGTTTGGTGGCTCCATTTACCAGAAGGTGAACAAGAAGTTGGATGGAGACTGCTCTCAATCTGGCCTGGACTGAAGACAGTAACATTGCGGAATAGACCCTGATGCCTGCTTTTCGGCCTAAATGAACAACTCCAGCCTGGTTGGCTCAGACCCTAAAAGCAGGTATCAAACTGAAGCTGTCATCTCTACTGGATGCCAAGAATGTCAATGTGGGTGGTCACAAGCTTGGTTTAGGACTGGAATTTCAAGCATAAAAGAATATTGCACAATTGTTTAATTTTAAACTATTTTGTAGCATAGCTACCTTCAGAATTTAGTGGGCGTTTTAATGTTGTATGTTGGGGATGTGAGAGTTGATAAATACCATGTTAGCCCTCCAGGCTAAGGTTAACTCGGCTTTAAGGTGTTTACCATTTTAGAGGTACAGCAGAAATCCCATTCCAGAACAGGTCCTTCTTAGCTGTTGGGGTAGGTTGCAGAGGAGCCATTTAGAGATGCCAGGTTGCAAGTGGAAGCTGGGAACATGTGGACTTTTTATAAATCTGTATCCAGTCTCCAGATGAAATTGTGACTTCCCAAGCATTGAACCCTGGTGTCCTGATCCTATCTGCTCAGAAGCATGTACACGTCCGTGTGAAAGGGATGTTTTTAGACAGATCATCACGCCCTGTTCCCATCATGCCCTGTTCCAATCCTAACCCATCAGTTACCTGTTTTACACCAAAAGTAGTCTTTAGGGTGTGGCTAGCTATTTCTTTTGTGCCATTTTACGGTGGAGAGAATGGACATGGTGGAGCCAGTCTTTCGGGACTTAATTCTTCCTTGTGTCGTTTTCTTCCTTTCTTCTATTTTCTTTTTTAATTCCTATTTTTTGTCATTGCACCAGAGTATGAAATAACTTCCAGGTTCTCCGGCTCTGAGTTGGGCAGGTGATTGTGGTCACACCCTGACAACAGGAGGGATAGCAGCTGACTCCTCTTTTAACCTCACCACTAATTTTTAGCAGTTTAATGGGTACATTATAGAGTCTTCCATTTTGCATGGAGTTAACTCTTCCCCTTCAAATACTGTAATTAACATCATTTAATAGAAAACTTGAATAAAATACTGAAACCTCGAAAAAGAAAAATGTGCAATGTACAATGAACTCCTCCTCAAGAGAGAAACCAAAGTGAAAGCATGTAATGATTTCCAGTAAATGTATATTGAGACATGATACTATTACCATGCAGAATTATTTATTTAGTGAAGAAAGACATAAAAGATATGGGGGAGCCTTACTCAAATACTGACATTT
Source organism: Mus musculus (assembly GCF_000001635.26). Classification (NCBI taxonomy): domain Eukaryota; kingdom Metazoa; phylum Chordata; class Mammalia; order Rodentia; family Muridae; genus Mus; species Mus musculus. The sequence goes on from NC_000067.6 coordinate 31,737,936, forward strand.
TTACTATAGGTGCCCTTTTGTCTCTTCTATAAATATGATGTATAGTATTATCTAGATGGCAAAAGCTTTGAGGTAGTTAAAGGAGACAATGTTTGCCATACATTCAGTAAAACTTAATAGAGAATTACTCCATAAGAAAAAAAATTAGGAGTAGTAAAATTTGTAGTAGCACATCATCCTTAGGATGAATAGTAATGATAGCAGCAGAAATGAAATACTATGCTTTTTTTAAATCAATTTCTTATTTTAAAATTAGTAACTTCACTCAGTAAGACAAAAAGACTGCAATGAACAGCAATTGTATGCTAGGCCCTAGATTATGTTAGGTGGGGATACTGAAAAATCAAACAGAATGCAAGCAAATAGTGCTGACTGGTGACATGACTGCCAATTATATTTCCTATCCTCCTTAAATAGTGATGGCTGGTGACCAGACAGCCAATTATATTTCCAGTCCTCATTGCTCATTTTTTTCACTCTGGAAATTAAGAAAGCTTTCTCAGGGTATAGCTTAACAAGAGAGTGCTTGCCTAGCATGCGTGAGCCCCAAGTTGATTCCCTACGTATGGAAATATGATGAAATATAAAATGCTCACTTGCCTAATTTCTCAACCATCATAAGTAACTCTGAAGCCTGGATTTGGAAGTAGAGCAAAATATGAACTATCTACAGATGTCTTTGAAGATATTTTATTTATTCTAGCTTATTTATTTATGTTTAGCAATAGGGAGAATTGTGTTTCAGCTATGTTGTAAGAAGAAAAGCTTAAGAGTTAAGATTCTAAATATCAAGAATGGTAAGAACTTGGAGCTTTGATGGTGTTCTTTGGTTAATGAACTGATACTGATGGATTCCCACTCTGGATGTTGGCTTTTTGTAGCCACAGTTAAGTTCCAATTCTGAAAGCAATCTTCAGTGGGTGATCACTTACAACCAGAAACACTGTTACTGAAGAAAAGACACAAGCAGAATTCTCTCGTCGCTTAGAGACTAACATGAGACTTCATAATCTAAAGCCTTTATGTGTTTTGCTTTATGTGAATGCTTATGATTTACAGAAAATATGTTTTTCAATCAGTGATACTAAGAAACTATTATCAACCATTTGAAAATCGGCACAATTCCACCAACGGTTCCTTTTTATTTCTCATATAGGATCTGATCCAGGAGCATATCTATATCTTTATTAGGTGTACTGAGGTTTCTTTAATTTGGATCATTTTAAATAAGTCATAAATATATTTTTAAATAATTTTGGTGTACATATTTTTAATATTTATTAAAAACGAAAGAAAATGCAAATAATAGGGATCTGATATACTTATTAATTTTTATATAAAGTACTAGTTGTATGAATGTTGAATGTTGTGGATTTAGTTTAACGCTTGAATTATGTTAGTTGGGTCCCCAAAATTGGACAAGAATACATACACATAAGACGCTGAGTGTCCTTGCTTCCAGTTGTTTTTGATTGGTAAATAAAGTTGCTGGTGGACAATGGCTGGGCATAGAGACAGAGGAGGGACTTTATGATTCCTGGGCTAGGGCCTGGGAAAGAGACAAGGAAGAGGTTTGCTGCTATGCTGTGAAAAGAGTACCTGTTATACCTGAGGAATGCAGGACAGAGAGACAGCCAACATGTAAGAGCTAAGGAAGAGTAGACCCAGCCCCTTCCCCCAACTCCTGCACCTCCCCTTCCCCGGCCGACTGGGTCTATGCCAACAAAGACAGAATATAGATTTTAATAACTAATAACTCAAGAATATCAGAGGGGAGGTGTCAGCCATGTTGCCGGTTTGGAGTAGCCCAGCTGTTTTAGGCATATTAAAATATAAGGTTGCATGTGTATCTTTCATTCAGGAACCCAGATCAAAGGGGTGAGTACACAAGGAATGAGCCACCGCTGCCAGGTCTATTTGAGTAGTCTTAATTGACAACTACAACAGTTTAATATTTCAGGACACAACACCTTGAGAACCGTTTGAAGTTGAGCGATGTTTGATTATTATAAGCATTATTGTGAGAAAGCTACTTTGTGTAAATATGTAATAAAATGGTAGAATTATGTTTATGACCATTTCAGAAATGGTTGGGAGTTCTGTAACAATCCCATCCAGAATTTATTTGACAATTTTAGAAAATTCAAATTGAAAACTCGAGAAAAATTTTAAAGTCAAACATTTTAACTCAATAATACTCAATTACATACCCATTTAATGTTTACATAATAAGAGATGATAGTAGGAAGACATTAAGTGATTGTTTTCTGTCATTAAATTATTATATGTTTATATGTGAGCAAAGATCTCTGTGTGAATAGGAAATTAAATGCAATTCATAACAAAGAATAGAACATAATCAGAGCTGAAAGGTTTTGGCTAGCCTCTGTTCTGTAGAATTGTGTGACAGCTTGTAAAGTGCAAGGCATAAAAACACGTTCAGAACCAAGGCTACAGGCTGCACATACCTAATATTGATTATTCATTTTGTTTGGAATTAAGTTTTGATTGTTACATGCTCAGGAATCTTTGACCACTGACAAACTGTTTGAAGCTCCACATTCAATTAATTCTTTGTTTAAGAACATGAAACTCAAGAAGAAGGAAGACCAATGTGTGGATACTTCCCTTTATCTGAGAATGGGGGAAAAATACCCATGGAAGGAGTTACAGAGACAAAGTTTAGAGCTGAGACCAAAGGAAAGACGATCCAGAGACTGCCTCACTAGGGGATCCATCCCATATACAACCACCAAACCCAGACACCATTGCATATGCCAGAAAGATTTTGGTGACAGGACCCTGTTATAGCTGTCTCTCGTTTGGCTATGCCAGCGCCTGGTAAATACAGAAGAGGATGCTCACAGTCATCTATTGTATGGAACACAGGGCCCCTAATGAAGGATCTAGAGAAAGTACCCGAGGAGCTAAAGGGGTCTGTGACCCTATATGAGGAACAACAATATGAACTAACCAGTACCCCTCAGAGCTTTTTCTCTAGTTGCATAAGTAACAGAAGATGGCCTAGTCAGCTATCAATGGGAGGAGAGACCCTTGGTCTTGTGAAGATCATATGCCCTAGTATAAGTGAATGCCAGGTCTAGGAAGCAGGAGTGGTTGGGTTGGGGAGCAGGGCAGGGGGAGGTATAGGAGCTTTGGGAATAGCATTTGAAATGTAAATGAAGAAAATATGTAATAAAAAATAATAATATACCTGAACAATACACTATTGTTCTTACTAGCACAGAATAGAAGTCTCAGGCATTCACAATTAACTCTCTTTTTTGAAAAAATAAATAAAAATAAAAGAAATTCTGTGCTTCTTTGTTGGGTTTTTATGTGGTTGAGGAGAGTAATTGTGACTTCATAGAATGAATTGGGTAGAGCACCCTCTGTTTCTATTTTGTGGAATAGTTTGAGAAGAATTGGAATTAGGTCTTCTTTGAAGGACAGATAGAACTCTGCACTAAACCCATCTGGTCCTGGGCTTTTTTGTTGTTGTTGGTGGTGGTTGGAAGATTATTAATGACTGTTTCTATTTCTTTAGGAGATATGGGACTGTTTAGATTGCTAATATGATCAGGATTCATCTTTGACCCCTGGTATCTGCCCAGAAAATTGTCCATTTCATCCAGGTTTTCCAGTTTTGTTGAATACAGCCTTTTGTAGTAGGATCTGATGATGTTCTGGATTTCCTCAGGTTCTGTTGTTATGTCTCCCTTTTCATTTCTGATCTTTCTAATTAGGGTACTGTCCCTGTGCCCTCTAGTTAGTCTGGTTAAGGGTTTATCTATCTTGTTGATTTTCTCAAAACACCAGTTCCTGGTTTGGTTGATTCTTTGTAAAGGTTTGTTTGTTTGTTTGTTTGTTTGTTTCTACTTAGTTGATTTTAGCCCTGAGTTTGGGGTTGCAGGGCAGGGGTAGGGTATAGGGGACTTTTGGAGAGGAAACTAGGAAAGGGGATAGCTTTTGAAATGTAAATGAAAATATCTAATAAATAAATAAATAAATAAATTTTTAAAAAAAGAAAATCTTGCACAGCAGTGTTCCAGTGAGAGACAGAGCTTGCTTTCTTTTATTTCTAGCTATTTGATTGGCCTGCTAAAGAGGGCTAAGTGCCTGAACTGACTTGTGCAATTGCAATGGCATGTTGGGATTAGCCTTGGAAGCCATTGTGATGGGCAGTGACAATTTTAGACCTGCTGCAGTCACTCCACACAGTGGAGTCTGTCGCCTTCCATACAGTCCCACATCATTTTCATAAAGAGGTCTGAGACCCAGAGCAGAACTGAGTGTCAAGCCCAGCCCTGGAGTTACACAAACTTAAATAAACTTCAGTGTTGAGAAGAAGAAGAAGAAGAAGAAGAAGAAGAAGAAGAAGAAGAAGAAGAAGAAGAAGAAGAAGAAGAAGAAGAAGAAGAAGAAGAAGAAGAAGAAGAAAGTTGTTGTTGTTGTTGTTCTGGGCTGTCTGATTCCACCTTGCTTCCATGTGAGATTTCCTTCAACCACTCACGCTAAATGAAATCTAAATAATATTATTCAATGATAATGCACTTTATTCTCTCATCTCTAGTGCTTTTGTTGTTTTGTTTTTATCTTTTTTGTCCTGTTACACTGATGTCTTACATGGTATTAGGTCAACTTTACACACTAGTCTATGATTATTAATAAGATTTATATCTACCAATTCTGGCATCAATATTTGAATCTCAGCTAAATCTTCTATGCTTCTGAATGGTAAAGGGAGGAAAAAAGAAGATAAGAAGGGAAAACACTGTTTTGCAATATTTCTGTTTCTTATTAAAAGTCAAATCAACATGACTATAAAATCTTTGTTCTGTCTTGATTATATCTGTCTGATGAAGTTAACAGAGGCATTTTATTTTCAAACAGATACCTACACATTGGAGTAGATTTAAAATGTTTTAAGCAATGATATTCAGAAAAAACCACTTTTAAGCAAAGCAAATGAGGATGCTTATTTTATTTTACAGACTAGCTAAGGTGCTGATTACATAAAATGTTATCTAGCAACTGGGGAGAATGCTTAGCAGTTAAGAATAGAATCTCTTCTTCCAGATGACTCAGTTCAATTCCAAGCACCTCCATGGAATTCATAATACTTGTAACTCCAATTGCAGTCTATTTGATTCTCCCTCCTGGCCTCTCTGGGTACTAAACATGAAAATGGTATACATGCATACAGGCAAAACACCTTAGCATATAAAATAAAAATAAATAAATATTTAGATTTATCTACACAATTTTTATGCAGGTCTATACAAAAACTCCAAGATGATAGTTTGTTAATTGTGCTCCACACGCACTTACATTTTTGAGGGATTATGAAATATGGAGAAGTTAGAGGCATCCAAGGAGCAGTTCAGATGTTATGTGTACTAATAATCCTATACGAACTCCCAGCTAATGTGGTAAAACTACAGTTTGAATATGTAGAATTTAGATAACAAATATTAGGTACTATAGGCAAAGCTAATTATTTGCTTGGTCTCTTAGAGTTAATTCTAAGAGAAGGAGTAACAAGGAAGATGTATTTTCCTTTTGGTCCTTCCACAGTGATTTGCTTTAAGCCAAAGACTTGAGGTTCTCTATCGCACTTTTGATCTATGTTGAAATATTGCCTTAGTTTTTGTGAGTGTAACTCTTTTCTTATGTAAACCCTTGTTTTTAATGACCTTATACTCAGCACACAATATTGAGCAAAGTAAGAATTTAAAATATAACTTTGGAAAAAATAAAAGAATAGCCTACAATTAGTAATCATGTGTATGGTGAAAATATAACATTAGTAACTGAAGTCAAACCGTAAGCATCTGAGTACCTGAAACAATGTGAGTCATATGCCTCTCCAATAGATGTGGATACAATAGACTATTCTGACATCAAAAAGTTATAACACATGCCCATTTAACTTTAAAAATTGTTCACAGATCTACCTCCATTAATATTTCAATGCATGTTTGAAACAGGCTGCTTTCCTTGTACCAGAGTCCAAGACAATTCTTTACATAGGCACTATCCAGAGTTAGGAAATACAGTGAACCTCAAGACCCTGAGGAATGCACTTAATGTTCTTCACTACAAAACAGCAAAGTTGGTAATAGCTTGACTCCTGAGGCTCTCAGCAAAATATTTTGCAGGTTAGCCTAGTTTTTCTTCTTTGGCCACTTAGTAATACGTAGTCATTTTGAACAATTACACAATTTTCCTTGCTTTGCTTGGTCAAGGGATACTAGAGGAAACATGTTTTGGAGAGAATGGAATCACTCTACCTTTTCTTAGAGGAACTACAAATGTCATCGGAAGAGAAATGCTCTCATTGTAGTAGGATTCACCAGCGATGAGCATGCCTCATTTTTTGATGACTACATCAAGATCACACAGCCATAGGCATTCAGTGAAACACAAGCCTACAGGAAACAATTCCATTTGTTAAAGGTCAAACATCTGTAAGCTGAAGCTTTTGAAATGAAGCAGAGAAAACAATTTCAAAGCTATTTACTACCACGTTCTTTGACAGCTTTTGTCCTGGCTTCCAGTAAGAGTTGTGCTTTTATAGTCACAATCCTTTAAGTAAATATGATGCTTGTGGCGACAAAATGCATTTGATAGCTTTCTTTGAGTCATAAGGCTTTTATCTTGTTTCTGGAGTCATAAAGCCCATGAGGCACTACACTTTTCCAGGAGTATTGACTTATATCCATCCTGTACATTTAGGCAATCAGATAAGGTACACATGATGATAAAGTAGCTTTGTTAATGTAGGGAGAAATTTAAAACACATAATGGCTTTCATACAGTGGAAGCAATATCCCTTTAGGAAAGTAGTAGTGTCTTCTTAGTATTGTCTGTGGTAGGTTGCTTTGCAACACACCCTCTATATAGTTTGTGTTCTAATTAGAATATATTTGGAGATGCTTTGGCAGTATTTATTAAATGAAGTCCACATATAAATTATTAAAAACCATTGTCATGGCTCTAGATCACTGTAGCAAATTGTACAAGTAATACACAACACACAGAATTTTGTCAAAACTCAAAAGAATCCCATTAGAAAATGAATTGATGGTTAAAATATCTTGTATTTAAAATGTCACAGATAAACATTTAGGAAAATAACATATCTTTAATTTTAAAATCATGTATTGTGAAGTTAATGCATTTACTTCATGATGTTTTCATTAGTATAAACAACTCATGAAACTGAATAAACTTTATTTTTACTCTTAATTTATGATAAATATAAATGAGTACGTGCTTTTACTGAGGTTGCCTACTATAAAGAAGACAGATTTTATTTCAGATGCTATGAAACAAAAAAGGAAGGAAACAAGGGGTCTGTCTTAGGAGTGTAGATCAATAGTTGAGAGTGTACCTTAAGTCCTTAGTGGAGTCTTCAGCATCACATAAATAGGTGTGTTAATATACACAACTACTGAGTCAGGTGAGCATATTTTGGTGGTTTGACTATGGTTGGCTCATGGAAAGTGGCACTATTAGGATATGTGATCTTTTTAATAAGTATGTGCGCCACTGTGTAGTTGGGCTTTAGGGATTCTAGTGATCAAGCTATGCCCAGAGTAGAAGAGACCCTTCTCCTGGCTGCCTGCGGAGGATAGTCTCCTTCTGGATGCCTTTGGATCATGATATAGAACTCTCAGCCTCTTCAACACCATGTCTACCTGCATACTGCCATGCTTCCTGCCACGATGACAATTGACTGAACCTCTGAAACTGTAAGCCAGCCTCAATAAATGCTGTTCTTTATATGAGTCACATTGGTTATGGTGTTTCTTTACAGCAATAGAACCCTAAGACATATATGGAATCTGAGACTATTTGATGTAGGCTATTTGCACAGTTTGCTTCTAATACACACTTGGCAATCCGGTACCCTCATCTTCATCTGCTATACAAATCTGTATTACCAACATAATGAAATAAATGTGCCTTTAATTATCATTAAACTTGGACCATTACTATATAAAGGTATTCCCAACATGTCCGGATCCCAGTAGAGTAGGCGAATCTAACCTGAATTGGTGTAGAGTACCTGAAAAACTGTGTCAAGTAAAGCATTCTTAGGAAGATTTCTTCATTTACTATCTTAGGCCTATGCATGATTGGTCATGTATATGATTAATATCAGATATGCTTTAGGAATGTATGTGTATCAGAAAAGTGATTATATTATCTAATCTATCAATCGAAAATGAGAATCACCTTTACTATATTCCTATGATCCATATATCTCCTCCTGCTCAATCTCATCAAAGAAAACGCCAAACAATAAATTGGAATCCTGGGCACATTTTGACTGCTGTCTTATAGTATATCTTCTGTCTGTACTATATCTTTGTTCTGAATAAAGCTTTCTTGCTGCACTGCAATATGTATGGATTTCTGTTTTAAGTTTTGGACAAAAGCCCAAGAATTGGAAGCACTGAGTCCAGATTTCAAGCACTGATAACAGTACTAGAATATAAGTGGGCAAGTAGAAATTTTAGAAGTTCAAGATTATCATTGATTACAAGGAGTTTGAGGCCTGTGAAAAAGATAAATATCTCTCTATCTCTCTCTCTCTCTCCCTCTCTCTCTTTCTGCCTCTCTCTTTGTCTCTCTTCGTCTCTCTGTCTCTCTCCCTCTCCACCCTCAGGATGCAAGAAAAAGTTGTGTTTTAAAACTTTTGTTCTACTATAAATATTATGTAGAGCTTGCTGAGATATATCCAGCTGTTATGAGACTTTTTTTTTCAAGCAATAATTATGATATGTTTTCATATTATAAATTATGTCTAACATATATTTCTGAATCTGTTGCTTAGAAAGTTGTATTATTCTACAGAATAAGATGGGAACTAAGCCAGACAATACTGGTTAATTTTCATCCATTTGATACAAACTAAAGTCACTTGGGAAGAAAGGACCTCAAGTGAGGAACTGCCTCCAACAAAATGATCTTTAGGGATGTGGGGCATTTTCTTGATTTAGAAGAGCACAGCCTATTTTGTGTTGTGCCATACATTGACAAGTTGTCCTGAGTTGAATATGAAAGCATTCTTTATAAAAATTCAAATTGCCTGTGAGAAAAGAGGCATTCCTCCATATTATATTGAAGTTGGAGACTCAGTTGTGTCATATGATGTTTTAATGGAAGCTTCCTGGTGAAGGGACATGTGATGTTGTGCTAGGGTGGGTACTTGAGAAGACATGTGATGTTTGGAAAGATTATAAGTATAATGCAATTGACAGTGGATGAGGCTCTCCACTGGTTTGCCTTGCAACACTTTTCTGGCCTTCCTTGGGCATCTGTGATACTTGTCTTTGCTGATGACACTTTGGCATTGGTTTACCTTGCTTCATTCACTGATCTTCACTTGTGACTTCTTAGAGAGAAACACACTGAAGAACTTCTGGTGGTATCTCAGGCACTCACCCCGATCAGGGAGCCTTAAGCATTCTTCTGGATTGAGCTGCTGCTACTGATTCATGTTTGGTGTTTTCCCAGGGACTGGCCTGCTGACAATGAAGATTTGAGTTGCCTCAAAGAACTATTTCTAAACAGGGCCCCAACCCATGGTTACTATTAAACCTTCTTTTCCTGTACCTCTGGTGCGTGTTGGGCTAAAAGGGAAGGTAACTATTAAAGAACCATAATTAAATTAGGAATTGAAAGGTCTGAGCAAAAAGTATATTCCTCCTGATTCCAGTATCCTGCCTCTAGATTCCTTCTTGAGTCCCTGCCTGAGTTCCAACAATGACTTTCTGTCACTTGGAAGTATAAAATGAAATATATACTGCTCTCTCCTGTAATTGTCAATTTTATTTCCTCAGATGAAGGGATGAGATGAGAGCTATCCTCAAGCTGTGCAAATACATGGCTTGAGCTAAACCCAGAGCGTTTCTTTTCTGGTCTAACTATTTCTAGGCCTAGAAGCTTCTAGCTTCTATACAATATAATCTGCCAAGCTGATTGATTCAATCCAACTTCTCTCAGCTTCTGCCTGAATTGCTCTGCCTGGCAGCATATTAACTTTGGCAGTATGTTCTAATCGTCTCATTCTCATTCTCTGGCTTAGTCTATCTTCACCTGTTTCTAGCTTGTCCTCCCTGCAACCTGTCTCTGTAAAACTGTCCAGGTAAAATTGTCTCCTCTCTTTCTCCCTGAACTGCTCTTAAGTAGCCTCTCTTTCCTGTGCTGGTCTTGTGAGAGTTGGGCATGTCCACTCTCTAACTTATTCTGTCAAATCTTTCTCTCATTCATCATTTTGTTTGCCCCTCAATTATATGCCACTTTCAAAGCTGGCTGCTTTTTTCTACAAACCAACTTTACCTTCATTGTTTCAGATTGAAGGTGTATAGTAAGGGCTGTTCTGTATTCTAGACTGACCATACTCTAATCTAGAGTATGTCTGCATCCCAGCCAGATCACATAGATGCACAAAGTCTTTGAATGTGATCCCTTGCCAGAGCTGTATTAAAATTCCTCTATATTTTTCTATTTATCACAGTAACAGAGAAGCAACTAAAACATTTGATTAATGCAGAGTGTTGTGTTGCTCAATACAAATTCAAGAATCAACAGACTGATTCACTAATAAGCTTACAATAATATTAAGTATATAAATAATATCAAGGTTTATACAATACAAAAAGGAGTATCTGAATATCAGTACAACTTCATTCTTCTTTATTGCTACCTTAATACATATTCTTTATTATTATTATTACTTTTATTTTTTTTTACAGCCCAGCCATATCCTCCCTCCCACAGTTCCTCATTCCATTTATCCTCCCCTATGTCTCCAAGAGGATGTCTACCTCCTGTCAGGCCTCCCTAATCCCTAAGGCTTCAAGTCTCTTGAGGATTAAGTTTGTCGTCTCCCACTGAGACTCTTCTGCTGTATATGTATCATGTACACTGCCTGGTTCATTGTGGGAAGCCACATGTGCCGTTGCAGAGTGGCACTGACTACTGCTGGCCACCATGCATAAGTTTGGACAAACAACCAATGTGTACATATGCAGTAAAGCTTTTTACAAAGACACTGCCTGGCCCGGGCATGATAATGAGGCTTTGAGAGTATAACCAATCAGATGTGAGACATGCAAATGAGGTATGATAATGAGGCTCTGTGTGGTACAGAGAGAGAGTAGCCAATCAGATGAGGAACATGCAAATGAGGCGTAGTGCATAACCAATCTGGGTGTGAGACACGCCTCTCCTAGGCCTATATAAGCAGCACCAGTTCTGGGCTCCGGGTCTCTTCGCCTCTGCCATCAAGCTCTCCCAATAAACGTGTGCAGAAGGATCCTGTTGCAGCGTCGTTACTGCTGGCCAGTCCAGTGCACGCAAGAGTTCATGGCTCAGTGTCTGAGAGATCTCAGGGGTTTGTGTTAGCTGAGACTGGAGGTCTTCCTATGAGTCACCCTCCTCCTCAGCTTCTTCCAGCCTTCACCAGTTCAACCACAGAGGTCCCTGACTTCAGTCCAATGGCTGGGTGTAAGTATCTATGTCTGTCTAGGTCAGCTGTTGGGCCTTTCAGAAAACAGCCATGCTAGGTTTCTGTCTGTAAGCACAGCATAGCATCAAAAATAGTGTCAGGCCTTGGTGACTCCCCTTGCATTGAATCCCACTTTGGGCCAGTCACTAGGCCACCTTTCCCCAGTCTTTTCTCCATTTTTGTCCCTGCATTTCTTTTAGACAGGATCAATTCTGGGTCAGAATTTTTGATTGTTGGATGGAAACCCCATCTCTCCACTTGATGTCCTATCTTTCTAATGGAGGTGGACTGTACGAGTTCCCTCTCCCCACTGTTGGGCATTTTACCTAAGGGCCCTCCAATTGAGTCCAGAGAGTTTCTAACCTTCCAGTCTCTGGTACATTCTACAGGGTATTTTTTACTCTACATCTAAAGGAGAGTTAGGTAGATGATGTATGGATTCATTCATCACTTTGGTAGTGACTCATTTGCCCACCATACAATCATTACGTAGATTATAACGTTTTATCTTGAACCTTACCTTATAATTTAGACTCTGTTCTTTACTTTGGAAAAGCTTATGTAAACTGTATACATTCTACTGAGGACCTCTATAGACTCTGGTTTGTTCACTAGAAAATAGCCACAACATGCTTAACACTAGGTCTGTCATTAACATATCTCAACACATCATCTTCCTTTTTTTATTTTCATAGAAATGCGTTTATGTTCTTTTATTTTTTTAAATGCTGACCAAACTTTCCTCTTCCTCCTCTCCTCCCAATGTCTTCCCCACAGCTCTCCTCTGCTCTCACCTTCTACTGCTCCTCTGTTTTCTCTTCAGAAAAAGATAGGCCTCCCATGGATAACCAATCATCATCGCGCATCAAGTTGCAGTAAGACTTGGCACCTCTTCTCCTATTAAGGCTGGACAAGGCAACCCAGTAGAAAGAAAGGTCCCTTAAAAGAGGCAAAAGAGTCAGTGACAGCCCCTGCTTGCATTGTTAGAATTCCACAAGAAGACCAAGCTACCCATATATAACTGTAACATATACCCAGAGGGCCCAGGTCAGTTCTATGCAGGCTCCATGACTTTCAATTCAGTCTTTATGAGCCCCTATGAGCTCAGGTTAGTTAACTCTGTAGGTTTCCTTGTGTGTCCTTGAGTCCTTTGCTTCCTACAATTCTTTCTTTCCTCTTCAACAGGATTTCCTGAACTCTGCTTAATGTTTGGTTGTGGTTCTGTGCATTTGTTTCTATCAATTTCTGGGTGAAGCTTCTCTGATCACAATTGCACAAGGCACCAGTATCTGTGAGTTTTTCAGAGTATCATTATGAATCATTTTCTATCCTAGGTATCAGGGATATCCAGTATCTGGGTCCTGGCCCTCAAGGCAGTGTCATGGATGGGCTCACTCTTGTGGTCTGGGTCTTAAGGTAGACCACAGTGTCGAGTGACTGACCACTCCAACAATTTCTGAGCTACCTTTATCTGAGAACATCTTGTAGGTAGGACAAATTGGAGGTTGAAGCGTTTGTGGCTGGGTTGCTCTTCAATTCCCTACACTGGAAGTCCTGTCTTGTTACAGCAGATGGCCAGTTGGAACTTCATATTCTCCATGGCTAGGAGTCTTACTTAGCTAGGATTACCCTTGTAGATTTCTTTCCATTGGACTAGGCTTAAATCCCATCCCAGACATGCCCTGACTCTAGCAGTCTCTCCCAGTACTCTCTTCCTCCATCTCTCCTCCACCTGACCCCTTCTGGTCCCTTGCTCATTCCCGCTAGATACTCCACCACCACTACCAGACCCCTGCTATCCACCTTTGATGTCAATTCTATTTCATGATCCTGAACATTTCTTAATAATGAAAATGAGTTTCAGGCATGCAGTGAATTCCTTTCTTCATATTCTATGCCACAAAATTTGAATATTTTACAATTCATTATCATATTTGAAAGACTTAATCCAGTTATGTAGGTCATAGCAAAATGTGGAGAGTAGATCAATGTCAGAGAAGTTTATAAGCAGGAAAGCCGGTGGCAAGCTTTTAGAAGGCTGAACATCATGAGGAATAGGGCAAAGGAAAGGACGTCCAAAAGGAGATGACAGATACAAGAGTACTTTAGGAGTCCAATCCTATGGGAATTGATGATTAATTAAACAATGAACAAAGAATTACAGTTATTTGAACAATGGGAAAGAAGAAATCTATCTGCTAAAATAAGGAAATATTAGAAGATGAAAAGCTTGTTGAGTTTGATTTTAGTCTTAGAAGTATTGAATGCGAATGAATAGCACATAGGATAAGAAGGAGAGTCCTGAAACAGGTTCATAAATGGGTCAAATCCCCAGCTAGAGACTTGAAAGGCACTGGATAAATATATTTATTTAGGACACAGAAATAGTTACTATTTTCCCCTAAAATATGAATAAGGCTCCAGCATGACTTAAAAATATTTAAGGAGAAGAGTATTGAGAGTCTAAAGAGCTAATTTTAGAACCCAGCAGCCATAGGTTTGACCTTTCAATAATTAAAGAGAATATTTGGGACAAAAGTGTCTCTGAGTGTCTAAGCAAGTGAAAATTAAATTTTATAATGGAAACACAAATTCTCCTCAGATATGAAGAGAGAGGCAGCATTGCTGATGAGCTCTCATGGAGGTCGATCATCAACTCAGAGCAAGGCAAGATGATAGACAGAGGGAGAGGCAGGTCCTCAGAACAATTACACTGGTCAACAGTGAGTCTATGTGAATGTGGAGCATAAAGCCAGAGCAGTAAGAGATTCTTTATCTGGCCTATTCAGCTCTGAAATTTATTTTGCTTTCTCCTTTTTAAAAAGTGAGATGAAGGATATCATGAACGAACATGAAATGTTTTAAAAGGAAAACTTATTTAATGAAAGATTTTTTGATGAGTCTGCATGGATTCTTCATTGTATTCAACTTCTAAGCTGAACTCAAGGCTCACAATTTAGTAAGCTTTTACTACTTTATTTCTTTGTATGTTGCTTTGACTCTTCTGAGTCTTGTGTGTCTCTGTGTCCACAGGGAATCAAATAATCTATTTATTTTAGCTTAATCAAAAAATTTAGAAAATAAAATATGCTGCCTCCATTATTATACAATTTAAACTTAATACCGTGTTGTACAAAATATTTAACCTCAATCCTGGTGTTTTACCTCATATTTGATCATTCAGTTCCTGGATAAAATACACACAAGACATTTACATTTAAAATAAGCCTTAATTAGCACTAATGTTTGGCAGATATCTGCCTGCTATGCTATTAAAATATATTTCTTATCAGAAACCCCAAGTTATTACTGTATTTCATCTGGACTGCTCTTAACGCCAGTTGGCCAGCTCTCAGAGCCATGCTTTCTTGACTGCTCACCCATGGCATCTTTTCCCCTACCCCATGTTTGGGGCAGTGGACTGTGATAGGTGCCTAGTCGCTGGTTGAGCACATACTTGAAACCCCAGTGACCCTGCAAGGTACTGTAGGCATTTTGCCATGCTCCTGGGCCCCTGGCTCCTGTCACATAGCTATAGCCCCACACCCCACCCCCAACCCCTGGTAAAGAGATCGGTGGCCATCAGTTACATAGGAGCAGCACCCTGAGCCTTCCCACATGCAGATAAGTTATCTCCCAGCTCTCAGACCAAGCCAATGGGAAGTACCTGTTGTCAGACCCTGACCCACGCCAAAACTGTATATAAGAATCCTATCCAGAAGAACTAAAGGTGTGTGAGAACTACTCTGTTGTCTGAGAGCTTCTGTCATAGAGCTGTAACACTGCCACTTGGGAAGAGGTCTGCTCTCCTTAAATACCACCAGAAGCGCCCCAGAACTCCTTGCTGGCTAGTTGGCCTCTCATCAGCTCAGCCTGCCCAACTCAGCGTGGGGCTGTAGGTGCAACACCTTGGAGCAACTGAGGTATCAACAGCAGAGATAGAGATGGAGGAAGCTGCAGCAACAGAGGCAGTGGAGGCGATTCCCCTTCCCTACCTGCACCCTCTCCCTGTTGCCTGAACCCTCGAACCCACCTGGGCCAGAGATCTCTGTGGAAAGTCTTCAGTCCACAGGCCCCCACCCATCATCTCTTCCAGTCCCCAAGCCTGGGAAAATCAATCCCTGCCTATTTGAATTCTCCCAACCTATAGGCAGTAGCTATTTTAATTCACCAAATAGAAATAATTTGGGGACAAGGTCACATAGTGTCACTTGTGTCTAAATGGGGACTCTCTCATCTCTGGGGCAACCAGGTTTTAGGACCCTGCACTTAGCATTACAATACATAGCAACAACAGACAAAAACCTCAACATATTGAAAGAATTTTATTGGCTTGCTTCCATACCATTCTTATCTTCCATTATTGTGAATAATATAGAACAGAATATTTTAAATGAAAAAGGGGTAGTTAGGAATTGATAAATTGTGTTCACATACTTTTGTATGGCTGAAATATGAAGACATCATTCAGAGAGAAAATAGTTTTATTGAGACAATAGTAATACAAATGGTAATAAAACAATACAGATGATCCCTTACTTTTCTAAAAGATCATGTCACTGATTCATTACCCATAAGACATTGGTCCTTATGGAATAGATGCTTTTATAGTCACTTACTCCTTGGTAATGACATTAGTTGTGATATACTTGTTGAATTTAGTAATGGATATTTAAACAAGGAAGAGAAAAATATATTTGAATGAAAACCACAATTCTACTTATATTTTATAATATGTTTAATCACACAAGCTTCTTAATTCCATGTAGGACTTCAAGAATCACTTATAAGTGGAAAGAATTTGTTGTCTTCTGACTGAGTCAGAGAACTCAGTGCTTTGACCTTATCACTGAAATCCTTTAGGATGTAGGATGTTGTGAGAATCCCCCTTTCTATAAATCCACTAAGAACTGGGAAAACTATAATATTATTAAGGCATAATGATTATCATACAAGATGATATCTCTGGTTGTTACACATTTCTCTTCATTGTGATATCCCTAAAATGCAATCATGTTTATGGTTTCATAAATCTAGAAAATGCCTTCTAGTGAAATAATGGTCATCTGTTTCTAAACCAGAATTGTATCATGATCCTGGGGGAATATAGTCATAAAGTTGTCATCCCATAAATAAAACAGTGAATAAAGGGGAAATACACTCACATATAGTGTTTCAAATGCAGGCAGTCACTTAGAGAATATAA
Source organism: Mus musculus (assembly GCF_000001635.26). Taxonomy (NCBI): domain Eukaryota; kingdom Metazoa; phylum Chordata; class Mammalia; order Rodentia; family Muridae; genus Mus; species Mus musculus. The sequence continues at coordinate 31,754,666 of NC_000067.6, forward strand.
AGAGATGGAGAGAGTCTTTTTTTTTTTCTTTTTTTTTTTTTACATTGAAAACTAAATTGCAATGGAAAGAAAGCCTTCTTTCTTGCTTAGTATTTGTCGACTTGATTCAAACTAAATAATCTGGGAAGAAAAACTTCAATGAACAATTTTCTCCACCACATTGGCCTGTGGCATTGCTGTTAATCATTTTCTTAATTGATAAATGATGGAGGACAGCCCAGTCCACCATTTATTATGCTATACCCAGGTAGGTTGTTCTGGGCTGTATAAGAAAAGTAGCTGAGCTAGTCAAATAAAACAAGTTAGTAAGAAATATTCCACTGTGGTATCTACTTTAGCTCCTGCCTCCATGTTCCTGTTTTTAATTTCTATCCTGATTTCCCTCTGTGATGGACTGTTACCTGGAAGTGTACGATGGAATAAATTCTTTTGCTCAAAGTTTCTTTTGGTCAGTGTTTTATCACAGCAGCAAAAGCAAAATAGGGAAAAATTATGGAAATGTGAGAAACAAGAATGTTGAGAGAAATGCATTCAATGAAGGTCTGACTTATGAAGTCTCGGAGGTAAGATTAATAATCCATCAAGATCTCTATAAGATCCTTATCTGTGATCATTTAAACTAAGAATGGGTATACATAAAACTGCTGCTTTTCTGGGACAATAGATTTTAGATAGCTGTGTGTTATGGATGACTCTGGCAGAGAGATGTCACTACCCTATGTCCTCAGAATTCTATAAGATCAGTGAGTACCAAAATAAGCTGCCTTTACTGAGGTATTCTGGTTTTGCTTTGATCCAATTATTATTTTGTCTCCGTTTTTCTCTTTTGGAATAAGAAATTGTATAGCTTATTTTGGATTTTACATTAGATCAGCACAGAGTTCAGAGATTTGGGATTTAACGATAGCTTAGACTTTAAAGTGGTCAAAATGTTAAAGACTGAAGGACTTTTATAGTTGTACTATGATTTCTGATGTCATATTAGCATGGGATCTTAGGTATAAACTAGAATAAAAGAATAAAGTAAAAGGTTAGAGTAGAATAAAAAGGTTGTAGTTTTATGTAATACATTTATGTGTAAACTTAACAAAGCCTCAGTTGGTCTGATTAGTTTTTGTCAACTTGACACAACTAAGAATCACATGGGAAGGAGCAACAGCAGCTGGGGCATTCAGTCAAACTAATTAGCATGTGGGTAAGTGTGTGGTGGGGGGACATTTTCTTGATTGATGATAGTTGCACTACGGGTCCATTTTCCACTGTTAAGACCACTGTAAGTTTAAATTTTCCACACTGCATGAGAAGAGAAACATATCAGTGAAGAATGAATTATTGATTAATTCCTCACTGTACAAAATGGAAAAGAAAACCATCCTAGACAGATAGTCCTGAGCAAGCTGATACAGCTAATGTAGCCAAGCAAGCTATAGGAAGCAGGTGAGTAAGCTCTATTACTGCCTGGTCTCTACTTCAGTTTCTGATTCCTGCCTCCTGATTCCTGTTTTGCAGATCACCCCTATGTTATTTATGCCAGTGAAGGACAGAACAGAAGAGTTAACTTGAAGCTTAAGATGAAATAAACACTTTCATCTACCCAGTTGCTTTTTGTCACTATTATTACAGGAACAGCACTAGGCAAACTAAACACCTTATACTGGTCTTGATGGCAAATAACTTGGGAAATTCAGGTAATGCACAGTTAATGTTGCTTTAAAATAATTGGAAAAAAATTCTAAGTAGGTATTCTTGAATGCATAATGCTTAGCTGACATAGCAGAAGGCATGCTAGAAGAATATATTTGGAATGTTTGGACCAGATTCCCAATACTGCATCTTCATTTAGCAAAGGAAAGAATGTGAACCAACAGAAAAATTCCTGCTCATGCATCAGGCAAATGTTATAGAAATGTGGCTCTTGAATGTGTCCTTTTGAACTATGATAAAATGAAATCCTCACAGATCAAAGCTTTCACTTATCCACTGGTTCCTAGGTAGTAATATTAGAAAGGTTACCATGAACACCACCAGGTTAGTGTTCTCTGATATCCCAGTGATGAAATACACCAGTGAGGAATAACTTATTAATTCCTACGTATACAAAAAATGACAAAGATAGCACAGACCTGGCATCTGGTTTTGTTTGGTGACTTTTTCTTCTCCAACAGCTGACCTCTCTCCTGGCTTGAAGCAATTTACTGCTTTTTATTTTGTTAACAGTTTGGATATAAGTATCTTGTTGCCTTGTTTTGGCCTGAGCTCTTTTACTTAAAATAACACACAATGTTTTGTTTTAAGATTTTATCATTTTCAAGTTAACTAGAATGAAAATATCCTTACTGGATATCGGTAGTATAGAGTTAGAAATATCAATCTTAATTTGGTAGAAAATTTTTTCTTGAATATTATAAAGTCTAGCATCATTATGGAACACCCTTGGGATGTTGAAGCAGAATTATCTGCTAGGATGGCTAGGATGTAGGAGATCCTGGCTGCTCTGTCTCAAACTCCCAAAATAAGAAAATATTTAGGTCACATTTTCAGATAGGCTAGTCTACATGTATTATTCCATAACCTATTGTCTTGTAGAACAAATAATGTAAGTCTCATGGATTTCTGAAAATTATGCAAATACCCATATTACTTATTCTCAAGTTAACCTAGTTTTGACCAATTTTTACTATGAATTTTAAATGACACTCAAAAATGCAAATGTGCATAAAATATTTTTGAGATAGAAATTATTCCTGGCCTTGGGACTTCTGAAAACATTTATGTGTGTGATTTCTTTTGATACCTAACAATTTATGAAGATTAGCACAGTGAATTTTAATCTTTTTTGTTTTTAGATTGCAATATGTATGTAAATCATTATCTTAGGGAGAAAACTAAACTCATATTGAAGATTCCTCTCTGACATTTTTTGTAAAGGAACAGCTTAGAGAACATGTCACCAACAGAGACTTGAACTCTGACAATTCCTTTTTAAAAGTTAATCTTGAATTTGTTTCCAAATCAAAATGACAAATGGTTGGAAAATGCCTCTACAATTAAGATTTGCCACAACACACATGTGAGATGCTCTTCAAATCATGACCAAAAGCACAACCACACTAACAAGAGTAGAGAGGTTAGCATGGGAACCATACATTCTGATAAGGCAGAATTTTATTTTGTTAGAAATGGTATCTGTGGTAACTAGCTAGAGGCCTGGGATGGGAGAAGATACAGACAGTCTATGGGGTGAACTTAGATTAGATTCCTGACAGATGGAGATATGGAGACTGAGATGGGCACCTCTGGTAGCCAGACAGGATTTCTAGGGGAGGAAACAGGACATCACTCTACCCACAAGATCTTCAACCCCAAATTTGTCTTGCCTACAAGATGTGTAGAAATAACGTTGGACCAGAGAATGAAAGAACAGAAAACCAATGACTGCCCGAACTTGAGACTCATCCTGTTTGAGAGAGCCAACCCCTGACACTATTAATGATGCTCTACTATACTTGAGACAGGAACCTAGAATAAATGTCTCCTGAGAGTCCTCTTCCAGCAGTGGATGCAAACAGATGTGGAGACATTCAGCTAAGCATCAAGTGGAGTACAGGAAGTCTTGTGGAAGAATAGGTGATAGAGGGAGGGGTCAAGGACACCACAGGAAGATCCACAGAGTCAATTAAATTAGGACCATGGGGGCTCACAGAGCCTGGGGCACCAACCAGGGAGCATGCAGGATCTGAACCAAGACCCCCTACATATTTATGGCAAATATGCTGTATGGTATTCATCTGGTTCCCCTAGCAATAGAAATAATAGGGGTGTCTCAGTCTTTGTTCCCTATCTTTGGATTCCCTGTGCCACTTGGACTGATTGGTTGGGCATCAGTGGGAAATGTGCCTAAACCTGTTGGGTTGTCTGCTCAGGGGTCAGGTGGTACTCAAGGGTGGGTTTCTCTTCTCTGAATAGAGAAGAGTGCTGTAATTGGAATGTAAAGTGAATAAAAAACAAAGAGAGACATAGAAAGACAGAGAGAGAGAGAGAGAAGAAAGGAAAGAAGGAAGGGAGGAAATGAATGACAGATGAGCACATGGGTTTATGCACAAGTACTTAATTTATTACTTTTCTGTGATGGCTCTCTTCACACAATGAGGATGCACTGAGGATTTTATAAATTAATATTTTATTATTTTAAAAATTTCTTTGAGATATTTATGTCTATTTTTAGCTACAATTTAGTCTTCTGGATTGATTCATCTTTGGTTTTTTTATCAAGTGGATCTGTATTTTAATACTGTTACTTTTTTTTAGCAAACATAATAACAAAACTTCCTAGCTTATGTATTGCTATATGCTATATTATTTGGAATTGTCAATAAGACTTTTAAAATATTTGTTAGTCAGGTTATTGGATTATGTTCTGCAGAAACTACATTGTACTTATCTTAATTAAATCTATTGCTGATGATTAAAGGGCCTGTCCAGTCTCTGGACCATCCTAATGAATTTTACTGAACTTTTGCAGTGTTTTATATTAAGAAGTGGGGTATTGGGTGAATCTATTCTAATTATAGAAAAAAAACTTAGTAATGTACTTGGTTGTAGGTCTTATGTATAAATTCTGAGCTCCAAATTTAAGCAAACACTGTCAATGGTTTCTTCCTATAATTTTGTCCTGAAAAGTGTCATTATATTTTTTATAGATGAGAATTTTTAAAAGATAAATAGTGAATGACGTTCATTAATGTAGTATGAGCACTTTGTAGCTTTCTAACTGTTATGAGTGGACATAGGACGATTTTCTTATAAGCTGTGAAAGAAAATGAACTGGAGGGAGGAAGAGACATCTTTACAGCCTGGGCTCTGTAGCAGGAGAGTCTCAGCAAGAGCTGATAAGTGAACACAGAAGCCATTTTCCATTTGCACTACTTTAAAGCTTTATCTGCTTTTTTTAAAAAGATAAATGGTCTCCAAAAGCTTATAAAATGCAGAGCCATGTGAAAATGGGCAAAGTTTTGCATGAGTTGTTAACATTCACTGCTTAATAAAGTTAAAAGTCTCCCTTGCTAAAGAAACTATCTTGATTCCTTATTTACATAAATGTGAATTGCAGTTGTGAAATACTAATCTGCTAACCAATAATTAATAATCTGCTAATCAATTCACTGATAATATTAAGGGAGTATTAATTTTCTATATATTTTAGAAGTTATTCATGGAAATTTAAAACTTCTTAGACATATCCTGTTTTATTATTTGTGAGAGCCAGGAACATTTTAAGAATGACTCAGTTTTAACTTCTCAGTAGATTGCTCCTTCAAATTCCCACAAACCAAATTAGCTACTCAGCTTTCTGATTCATTGTGGTCTTAGGTAATTCTGTGAAATGTCAATAAACCAAAAGCTCCTTTATTTATGCACAAATACTTGCAAGCAGTTTTACCCAGAGCTGAGCTCCTGGTAGTAGCAAATACCAGATAAACACTTGTGCACTTAATAAATAATTTAAAAAGATGTTATTGACCTATTTTTCAACATTTTACATACTCACAAACTGTATGGCCATTAAAATATTTCAGTCTGAGAAAAATTATCATATATAGTTATCAACATGCAATATTTAATATTATTTTATATTAAAATGTGCATATTGTAAAGATATTATATCTGGTGTACAAGAAAGTATTTTGTTCATTATATGAGATAATGAGTAGTTTTTTATATGCATTTATGCACATTACATTTTTATTTTCTTACTTGCCAAAATTTTTACCTTAAGTAATAAAATTTGCAAAAAACAGGTGAAACTGAATAGCAAGGTGCTATCCTATCTTACCTTGTTTAATTTATCATCTTTCTATATTATTTAAGCTTATATTTAGAAATATAATTTTTATGTATTATATATACACATGTTCATATATAGACATAAAATCTATATACAAATATGTATTATATAAAATTATTTTATGTGTTTATGTACTGTGTATATGATCATTTTTTGTGTCAGTCAAGCATAGTGCACAGGAATGATATTTACTGTATCTAGAAGGCAAGTGGAGTTTTACTTACTTTCATATTTGGTTTATAGGCTACAGTTAATTAAATGGACTTGCTGAAGGCAAGTATACACCATTCCTAATCTGCTCTAAGGGATATATATATTTGGTTTTTAGAGACAGGGTTTCTCTGTATAGCCCTGGCTGTCCTGGAACTCACTTTGTAGACCAGGCTGGCCTTGAACTCAGAAATCTGCCTGCTTCTGCCTCTGCCTCTGCCTCTGCCTCCCGAGTGCTGGGATTAAAGGCATGCACCACCACGCCCGGCTGATATCATTGATTTTAAAAATTTTTCCCTTGCTGGGCAGTGGTAGCGCACACCAGGACAGCCAGGGCTATACAGAGAAACTCTGTCTCGAACCCCCCCCCCAAAAAAAAATTAATGATATCTTGGAATTAGCCACCAGTGTATTTACACCTCGAAATCCATGTTACTATTCACAGCTTCCTGACTGCCACGTCTGGAAAGCTAATTTATCAATATACCACTTAAAGAATCTTCACACTCAGTAATTAACTTTTCACAGTGCTGCAACAATACACAGATTCACAGATTTCATTAAAACATTCCTTTAGTACAAAGCTTTATGGATGAAAATGCAAATAACTATTTTTTTAAATTTCATGGCTACTTAATTTTTTTCAATGTGAAGGATGTGGATTTTTCTGTCTTTTTTTTTTTTAACCTTGGACTTTTCACTACCCTTTTTGAGAATGTTGTACATTTATTATAATCACAGTTACCTCCTTTACTCAATGCCTTTCAGATCCATCTCTACATACCCATTCTTTTTGCATTTTTTAAATTTTTATTTTATTTATAATTCATTTTTTACACTCCATATTCTATTCCCTGCCCTTCCCTTCCCACCCTCCAACTGCTCCACATCCCACACCTTCTCCCCACCATACCCTGCCTCCACATGGATGCCCCCACCATCTATTTCATCTGACCTCTAAACTCCTTGGGGCCCCTAGTCTCTTGAGGGTTAGATGAATCATGTCTGAATGAACATAGACCTGGAAGTCGTCTACTATATGTGTGTTGGGAACCTCGTATCAGCTGGTATATGCTGTCTGTTTGGTGGTCCAGTGTCTGAAAGATCTCTGGGGTCCAGATTAATTAAGACTGCTTGTCTTGCTATAGGATGACCCTTCTCTTCAAATTCTTTCTGCCTTCCCCAATTCAACAACAGGAGTCAGCTGCTTCTGTCCATTGGTTGGGTGCAAATACTTGGGCACTTCAGCTTGTTGTGCCTTTTGAATTCTGTGGACTGTATCTTGTGTATTCAGTATGTTTTTTGGGGTGGGGTGGGGGCTAATATCCACTTATTAGTGAATACATACCATGCACATCCTTTTGCATATGAGTTACCTCACTCAGGATGATATTTTCTAGTCCATCTATTTGCTTGCAAAAGTCAGGATATCCTTGTTCTTAATTGCTGAGTAGTATTCTATTGTGTAAATGTACCACATTTTCTGTATCCATTCTTCTGTCATGGGACATCTAGGTTGTTTCCAGCTTCTGGCTATCACAAATAAAGTTGCTATGAACATAGTGGAACATGTATCCCTGTGGCATGATGGGGCATCTTTTGGGTATACACCCAAGAGTGTTATAGCTGGGTCTTCCACTGTTGTTGCATTTTTGGAAAATAATCAAGTCCAATTGATACATCCATGTACTGAAGCATGGTTGAAAATCCCAGTGCCACACTCCTAGAGAGAAAGATTCCATTGACTAAGAGCTATTCATGGCCAATAACTCTTCAGTTGGGTGTAGGCACTCATGTTCACCTTCTCTTTCCATGGCAGGATTGTTGTCTGACTTGGGCTTGTGCTGGTCTTCTTCATGCTACCACAACTATTGTTAGTTAATAAATGGAACTGCCTTGTTATATCTGGAAAACACAATTTCTTCATAGTTGTTTACCATCTTCTTATCTTACAGTCTTCCCCTAACCCTTTCCACAGTGATACTTGAGTCTTATTAAAATAAGAACTGGCATAGATGTACTATTTAGGACTAAGCAGTCCACTGTTGTTCTTTGTCTCTTGACCAGTTAATTGAAAACTACTGCAAAGATAAACATCTCTAATCAGGATTAAAAGGCACTAATCTATGTGTATAACAATAAGTAGTCAGTGGTTGGTTCATTTATATGCATTAAGTAGAACAGTAGTGGTAGATTCTAGCCTAGGACATTTTGCCTGGGTAACCACAGGTTACTAGCCCCTGTAACAGTAACACACATGCCTTGAATCCAATGAGAAAATAGTTATTTTCATAACGTTCAGGCTTACTAGTGTACTAGTAAGAATTTCTCCTTTATATGTTCTTGATCAGTTTGTAAGTATTATGTTGAGAATTTTTGAGTACATGTAAATCAGAGATATTGGTCTATACCACTAACTCCTCATTGTTATTGTTATGCCTTTAATTTCAGTATCTAGTAATACTGGTTTTATAAATTAATATAGGAAACATTTCTTTAGTTTCCATTTTATGGAATTATTTGAGGAGTACTGGTTTGAGATAATCTTCTAAAGTTTGATAAGACTTTGGGCTGAATTTGTCTAGCCCTGGGCTTTCTTCTTAAGAGAGATTTTTAATTACTGTGTATTTCTCTTATGGGTTCATTTGAATTACTTGTTTAATCTTCATTTGTCTTAGTTAGGCCATATACATTTAGAAGTCAACCATTTATTTTAGGATTCCAGTTTAGTAGAATATAGATTTTTAAAGTATGCCCCTATGATTCTCTGAATTTCTTTGGTATCTATGTAATTGTCTCCTTTTTCATCTCCAATATTCTCTGTATCCTTTCATTCTTCCTTTGGTTTGACTAAAGGCTTGTCAATTTCATGAATTTTTTTCAAAGGACTAACTTTTTTTCATCTATTCGTTATAATTTTTGTTTCTATTTTATTAAATTCAGTACTCATTTTGGGTGTTTTGGGTGATTTTGTTTTTCAAAGCCTTTATGTGCATCATTAAGTCACTAGTGTTCTGGAAATTCCTAAGAGGTCCATTTGATTTATGATTTATTAACACCAGAGTTTCTTGGTGTAGTTTCTAATAGGAGGCTTGTCTATTGGTGAGGAGCATTGATATCACCCACTATGCTCCATTCATGGTTCATCTATTGTTTTGGAATCTAGTAGTGTTTCGTGAAATATGCTCCTCTTGTGTATGATAAATATCTATCAATGACTATAATATTCTGTTGTTTTACTTCCTTTTATGCATGTGATATCCCTCTTTCCCTCTTACTCATATTTTTGTTTTGAAGTCACTTTTGTCAGATATTGGAACAGCTGTGTCTGCTTTTTGCAAAAGTCCATTCCAAACTGTTTTGCCAGGCCTTATAGCCTTGAAGATCTGTTCACTGTGTAGGTGTTATTCTAGTGGGCCTGTCTTTATAAGTGACTTGGTCTTACCTTTATTTAGCCTTCAGTCCCATTTCTCTTTATATTCTTATGTTTTAATTAACATATGTTACAGACAATGTCTTTTCTGACCATGTCTGTTTTGGTATTTTCTAGGCTCCTTGTAAGTGGATGGGCATTGCTTTCTCTCAGTTTGGAAAATTATCTTCAAGAAATTTCTGAAGTTTCTCTATGCCTCTGCTGCAGTATTCCCTTATGTTATACCTAATTGAAGACTTAGTCTTTTCTGAATATCCAAAAATTTAAACATGTTCAATTGGTATTTTTATTTTTTTCAACTGACCTTTGATGACTGATTCAAATGTTCTACTTTGTCTTCCACACTTGCCTGTTTTTCACAGATCTGTTCTGTTAATAGGGCTACCCACAGAGGTTGTGTGGGAAGTAAATGGGGTGTAGGGGAAGAGGGGGAAGGGAGGATAGCCCACTGATCAGAGTGCTTCTTGTGTTCTGGGAAGGCAGACGTGGAAGGGCTGCCAGGTGCTTTCCACTAGGCCAGAGTGGGCATCTAAGCCACTGACTCCACTCGGTGGGGGGTGGACAAGGGGCAGCCACCAAAACCAGGGGCCCTCAGGGCAACACTCTGTGGCCCCGGAGTTATGGGTGAGGGGGCTGAAGGGAGAGAGGTCCCCACGCAGGCAAGAGTAAGTACAGCAGGCCTTGACTGGAGCACAGGAAGGCCTTCCATCAGGAGATTAGAAATTTCTCATTAAGAGAAAGCCTATCCTATCCTCCAAGCACAGCAGGCCTTGATGAACAGAGACAGTCTATGGTTTTAGATCTTTATTGTAGAAAGGCAGAGGGAAAGAGAGAGGGAAGAAAGTGAGAGAGAGAGAGAGAGAGAGAGACCAGCCATGGCCAAGAGGAGAAAAGGGGGAAAGAGAAAGAGAGAAGAAAGGCTAGAGAGTAAGAAAGAGAGTGAGAGGAGAGCATGAGGAGAGAGGAGAGGAGAGTTAGGGGAGTAAGAGCAAGAGGAGTGATAGAGTGAGGAGGGGCCAAACAGCCCCTCTTAAAGTATGCTGCTATCTTTTCTGTTGCAAGGTAACTGGGGAGGAGTTTAGCCTGAAGGTCAGAAGCTTGGGACATTGCCTACATACTAACCATGCTTCTCCTGTGAGGGCTGAGGGGGCGGTAACTTCTATAGGAGCCAGAGTTCCAGGAGCATGAGAGAACTCCTTCTGTCCCATGTAGATGAATTATCATCACCGGGTCCCAGGGTTAAGAGCTCAACTCGACTGGAAACCAGACTGTGTGTGTATAGCCCAATGCCCCACAAGGTTATAGTTTGGCTTACTGAGTTCATTTCCACCATCATTTCAGCTGGAGTCTTCAGCAACTGGAATTCCATTTTCATGTCTTGACTTCACTTCCTTCTCCCATTCTTTTTGTTTCTGTCTTCTTTGAGGTGTTTGAATGAAGTTATAATCATGCTTTTGAATAGTTTGGTAGTTCCTTCAGGACATTTTATCAGGGTCCACACAAATGTGATGTTATTGTACTTTTTGGAGGAGGATGTACGTGTGTCTGTGTGCGTGCATGTGTGTGTGTGTGTGTGTGTGTGTGTGTGTGTATGTATGTGTGTATGTATGTGTGTGTGTGTATGTGTGTGTGCATCTATGTGTATGTGTGTGCTAATGTGTGTATGTCTGTGTTTGCATGTGTGTCTCTATAAGTGTTCTTACATGTGTTTGTCTCTGTGTGTGTATGTCTCTGTGTGTCCTTGTGTGTGTTTCTGTTTATCTGTATGTGTGGTTTATGTATGTATGTCTGTGCATGTGTCTGTGTGTATGGTAGGTATGTATGTATATATGTATGTATAATGTGTGTGTATTTGTGTCTATGTGGTGTGTGTATGTACATGTTGTGTGTCTGTATGTGTGTGTGTATGTGTCTGTTGTTTCTCTGTGTATGCTATATATGTGTATGTGTTTCTATGTGGTATGCATGTCCATGTGTGTATGTGTGTCTATGTGATATGTGTATCTATGTGTGTGGTTTGTATGTGTGTTGTCTCTGTGTATATATGTATATCTGTGTGTTTATATGTATGTGGTATGTGTGCCTGTATGTGTATATGTGTGTGATGTGTGTCTTTGTGTATGTGGTTTGGGTGTGTGTCTGTGAGTGTGTATATGTATGTCTATATATGCATGAGTGGTATATACATGTATGTGTGTAAGCATCTGTTTCTTTGCCTATATATGTATGTATATATGTACATACATGTGATACACATTTACATGTGATATACATGTCTGTGTATGTATGTGTGTTTGCATCTGCATGTGTGTCTATGTATATATGTGTGTATGTCTAACTTTATGTATGTATGTATGTGAAATTTACATTTCTATACTGGAATTCACGCACCTGGCATTAGTTTGTTGTTTGAGTTTTTCTTTCATTTTTTTCTTTTTTCTTAAGTCATTTTCTTCTTTCAACAGAGGTACCTACAATATACAAAATGGGACTAATTCATAGCAGGATTATAGTATTGATTTCTTCTGTTTGTCTGGTATATAGGGCTACAGTCTCTATACTAGGTCCTCAGGTTTTCAGCTAGTCTGCAACATCTTGGTAAATATCTAAGAACAACCTTTACCAGCAGTGTGGACTAGCTCTGAATCTCAATGTCAGATGGGACAACTGGAGAATCCTAGTAAGGCAGCTGCAGCGTACTGGTGAGTCCCTAAGGGAGGGAAAGCATGAGTATTCCAACCATGCTGAAGGAGATGGAAGTCCCGGGCAAGCAGTTGTGTGGCCTTGGAGTGATGTGAATGAAGAGAGGCCTGCAAGGGTTACAGCCTCTGCCACATGAGATAGTGAGTACCTTGTTGCCTCTGCTAAATCCAAAAACAAGGGAGGTGGGCACAAAGAGGATGCTGGTACCAAATAAATTGTTTCTGGACTTTAGGTTAATAGACATATAAGATACCAAGAAAGTGGATTGCAGATATCCTACTTGGGTCTCTATACCTCTGGAACAGCTTGGGTGTCTGATCTCGACATTTTTATAAGTAAGTCAAATAATTTGTGTATTTCCTCATGATTTCAGATATATGCACACACACATACATACACACACAAACACATTATGATTATATTGAAGCTAAACATTTTCATCAGATATCAACAAAAGAAATACCATGCTCTTTATTGATCCTATGAAGAAGCTCATACAGTGTTACTTTTTCCTACAACTGGCAATATTAATTTTAGTATATAATTGAGGAGTTGCATACCAGGTTTCTCGTTCTGTCAGTGGTATTCTTGAGCATAAGCCATGCATATACCTTCTCAGGTAAAGATTTAACTGCAATCAGAGACTCTCCTGCATTCAATCATTTCATATTTTTTTCCTGGTTTGTTTACAAAAATGTTTAGCCACTGAGATACATCTCCATCCTTCAAATATATTCTTTTAAAATATATGTCACATGTTTTGTTGTATTTCTTCATGCAAATGTACTAACAGTATTTAGGACTGTACTATATAATACGGCTCACCCTATTAAAAGAACAATAATCTTAGGGGACTTTGGGAGACTATGGAGGAATAGAATGGGATTCTGGTTTTCTTTGTTGACAAAAATTAGTAACTAGTGACACTCTTGGGAAAGGGGTTGGGTTAGTTTCTTTAATCCTTCATGAGTGTTGATTCCATGACTCAATCCTTTTAGATCAAGCCCCAAGTACTAAGGATTCCAAGATGTGTCAGTGTTATTACATTAATGATATAAGTAACCAATAAAATGAAAAATGTCCACAGTATGGAAATCTTGGCCAGGAAAATAGAAAGAGTGGGTGAAAGTGTTGAGGAATAGTGACTGTTTAACACACAAAAATCAGGGCAGTCTTCGTGTGCTTTATCTTTGAAAAGCAAACTATTTCTGGGCCATAACAACATACAAAGAAGGTGGTTACTCATTCTTATCTTAACAGGGAATACTGCTCTGATTCTGTGTCCAAAAAAGTAACCTTACTCAATTCTCCTCCTCTATTCCTATTTGCCATTATTTCTGCACTGTGGACATCCATCAATTTATTGGTTTCTCTTCTCATTCATCTAACAAAATACCTTATAGAACCGTCTTAATGAAAAGGGTTTATTTTGGTTCATCATTTAGCAGACAATCCATTCAGGTGGAAGCATGGTGACTAAAAAGGCCCAAATACGGTGGGAGTCTGTTGGCCATCTTGGACATATGTTATAAGGAAAAGTAACTGATATAGTGACAAATGCCCACAATCGAACTATGGATATTGATAAAGCATAACTTATTTCATGGGTGATTTAGCTCTTGGAAAAATTATGCCTAGACTATGCCTTAACATACCAGCACTGAATCATTTGTCATGGTATGGTCTTTACATTTCACCAGTTAGGTCCTTCAAATGTCATGTATTTATTTCACACCTGACCTAGATTCGCTATTCCTCCACAGTTTAGACTAACATCTAGAATAGTATTTGTATTATATAACAAATTAATTGGCTACTTTTAACTTTCCAAATTCTCCATGTTTCCAACCTATTAATCCCACCTGTCAAAATGTATCACTCTGGAAAAGCTTCTGCAAATTTCCTGAACATGCTGAGCTTTGACAATAGCACTCATTACCATAACTCTAAAAAATTGCATTTCCTGGTCACTGACATACATCACTGAGCAGCAAACATGACTATTGTTATTACACATTTATCTTTCACAGGGAGCACTGATCTCTCACTGGGAGCACTAATGTCACCGGGAGCACTGATCTCTCACAGGGATCAAAAGCAAGAAGAGATAATCAATCCATATTTCACTGTCACTTGTTCGTGATTTCCCACCACCAGTAGGTACTAAAACAGCTAAAACTTCTAAAAATATTTCAGCCAAGCCATGGCCTTCTATTGACTTACATATAAGCTATGATTGTTCATTGATTTATATATAATCTTATTTCATGAGCACTTTACTCTCCAGTTTTAAAAAACATCCTATGTAATGCTCTACTTCATATTCATAGAAAATATAACCCACTTCATGAATCTTTCTCTTCTCCAAAAGTCTTCTTTGCCATCTCTAAAGACTATCATTGATGTAAATCATCCATTACTTTATGTGGGTGTGCTGGTAGCACACTAAAATGTGAGAACATTGACATGTATCCTAGGATAATCCTCGGGACCTTATCTCTACCCTTTGGTTGTCATGCCTGCCGCATACCTAAGTACCAACTCGATTCTTTGAGACCCCATACTATGGACTGATTACAGATCCTTCTGAAATGTACAGTCTTGCTCACCTAACAACTTGATCCTTTTAAATGGAAGTAACACAGACTTTACACAATCGAAAGCAAGCTGCTGTTCTTTTCTCTGTTTGTATTATTTCCAGTTTCAACTGATACTATTTTCTTAGTTAATACTTAACACCTTCTAATTCTTTGCTTCTTTCCTCTGGAACTCCCACTCAACATATCATAAATTACCACTCATTAGATAATAAAAACCTTGTTAATTTATTACCTGACAGTTTATATTTCAAAAGTCCAACATGATTTCATACAAAAAAATAACAACAATAACAACAACAACATAAACCAAAGAGTTACTTGGATTTTAATTCTTTTTGGTAAAATTAGGTGAAAATTTGTTTTCTTGTGCTTCCCACCTCTAGAGGTTACCTACATAGCTGGCTCAAAGCCCCTTTTTCCTTCCTCAAGGCAAGCTGTATACCTTTATTTATTTATTTTAAAAATTGTCATTATTATTTTACTAATATTATTAGTATGTCTAATTCCTGACTCTATCTTGTAATATTATATTTAATTTTTTAAAGAACTAATCATGTTATAGTAAGTTCTTGGAGTAAACCCATCTAGAAAGTACTTTTTCAAGAAAATGCCAAATGTTCTCCAAGGAGGAGGATGTAGACATTTTAGAAGGGCCTTATATTACCTGCCATTGTTTTTGGTTTACTCCCCACTTCCAGCAAGCTAGAACACAGCATCAGCTCCATCTTAAATAAATATGCAGGTGTATGCAGAGTCTGCATTCCTCTACTCAACTATATTGTTAATGGTGTTGTAGTCCATTGTTCCAGGACTCATGACACATTTTAGTGTGACCCACGGTTCCTTTCCAGGAACCACAGGTGCAAAAACAGCTCTGATTGTATCACTTCTGTTCAGAAAACCCACTGACAGCTTTTCATTTAGCTGACATTTACTTATCTGCCAATTTTGACAACCTCTTGCTCTTGGGAGTTGGTATCTCACTCCTCGGTTGATTTTGGCCACACTGACCTTCTTGCTATTTTTATAACATTTCAAGTATATTTCATAATAGGAACACTACTCGTGCATTATTCCTATAGGAGTGATTTATTTTATTCTTTTCATGATGATGGAATATAGTTGAAAATGACTATATACAGACATAGATCACTTAACAGTGCATCATGGATATCATTAAGTATACATCAGAGTCCATGTACACAAACGTTCAAGGTTAGAATGTTACTAGACATCATCATTTTCTGGGACCATAATACTGCATGTAGTCTTGTCATTTAGCAAGTCATATTGTTATGGTAGGCATGACTATGTACTATGTATTTCAGTAGGTTATTACATACGCTCCTGCATATATATATATATATATATATATATGGCCAATCATGGAAGGTGGCTTATTATTATGATTATTAGTATAATTTTGGTGCTCTCATTTTCAAGATATTTCTTGCCATGATAGTTGTTATAAAATTCCTTTGAAACAGGAAATCGCCATATAATTTTACTATTTGGATAAAAATGTTTATCATATAATCACGGAATATTAAATATTCAGTTTTACTGTATTATAATTTGTATTTTAAAATTTAAAAATGGACTAAAGTTAATATAGTTAAGATTACCTTCTGTCTTAGTCAGGGTTTCTATTCCTGCACAAACATCATGAGCAAGAAGCAAGTTGGGGAGGAAAGGGTTTATTCAGCTTACACTTCCATACTGCTGTTCATCACCAAAGGAAGTCAGGACTGGAACTCAAGCAGGTCAGAAAGTAGGAGCTGATGCAGAGGCCATGGAGGGATGTTCTTTACTGGCTTGCTTCACCTGGCTTGCTCAGCTTGCTCTCTTATAGAACCCAAGACTACCAGACCAGAGATGGTCTAACCCACAAGGGGCTTTTCCCCCTTGATCCCTAATTGAGAAAATGCCTTACAGTTAGGTCTAATGTAGGCATCTCCCCAACTGAAGCTCCTTTCTCTGTGATAACTCTAGCTGTGTCAAGTTGACACAAAACTACCCAGTACAATTGACCCCGTGTCAACTTGACACACAAATGCATCACTAGTAAGCCTCAACCCTTAATTTCTTATTCATCCCCAAGATCTAAACAACATTAAAAGTCCCACAGTCTTTACATATTAAAAGTCAATCCCTTTAAAATGTTCAATATCCTTTAAAATCCAAAGTCTTTTACAATTAACAGTCTCTTAACTGTGGGACCCACTAAAATATTTTCTTCCTTCAAGAGGGATAAATATCAGGGCACAGTCACAATCAAAAGCAAAAATTAAACTACAACTGTCCAATGTCTGGGATCCAACTCACAATCTTCTGGGCTCCTCCAAGGGCTTGGGTCACTTCTCCAGCCATGCCCTTTGTAGTACACGTGTTGTTCTCTAGGCTCAAGATGCCTGTACTCCACTGCTGCTGCTCTTGGTGGTCATCTCATGGTACTGGCATCTCCAAAACACTGCACGACCCCTTCAGTCCTGGGCTGTCAATTGCAACTGAGGCTGCACCTTCACCAATGGCCTTCCATGGCCTCTCACGGTGCCAAGCCTCAGCTATTCTGTGTGACCCCTTCATGCCTTCAAAACCAGTACCATCTGGGTGAGTCTTACACATTACCAAGTCCAGCCACAGCACAAGGTACAACATTAGCTATCTCTGGAACACAGCCTCTGTGCTCTCAAAAAACACTTCCCAGAAGATGTCACCTCAATGATGCTGGTTTCTTCTTAATCACCACTAATTTCTTAGGTCCAGATAACCAGCAACAATAGTCCCAGTAATGCAAAGGTTTCACTCTAGTGGTTCTGGTATCTTGTTAATCACAGCTGATTCTTTAGCCCCAGCTAACAAGAACCACCGAAACTTCACAATCAAACTATCAATGGCCCTGAAAAGAATCTTTAATCTTCCCTTTGAAATTTCACAATCCAGGCCTCCATCTTCTGAACTGTTCTCAACATTGTCTTCCAAGCTCCTAGAAAACATCTCACAGAGTTCTTAACAGCGAATGGATCTTCTGGCCCAAAGTTCCAAAGTCCTTCCACAGTCCTCCCCAAAACATGGTCAGGCTGTCACAGGAATACCCCACTATGCTGGTACCAATTTGTCTTAGTCAGTGTTTCTATTTCTGCACAAATATCATGACCAAGAAGCAAGTTGGGGAGGAAAGGGTTTATTCAGCTTACACTTCCATACTGCTGTTCATCACCAAAGGAAGTCAGGACTGGAACTCAAGCAGGTCAGAAAGCAGGATCTGATGCAGAGGCCATGGAGGGATGTTCTTTAATGGCTTGCTTCACCTGGCTTGCTCAGCTTGCTCTCTTATAGAACCCAAGACTACCAGCCCAGAGATGGTCTCACCCACAAGGGGCCTTTCCCCCTTGATCACTAATTGAGATAATGCCTTACAGTTAGATCTCATGGAGGCATCTCCCCAACTGAAGCTTCTTTCTCTGTGATAACTCCAGCTGTGTCAAGTTGACACAAAACTAGCCAGTACACCTTCCTAGTTTAACAATTACTAAGTAGCAAAATGGAACCTTAATCATACAACTTATTGCTTTGTTCTAAGACTTATGTATACTCAATATAATTGAGTACAACAACAGACATTTGAAGGTGAATAAAATTAAAACTATACACTTGAAAATAATCAGGAGCAGAGCAGAGTTGGTCACAGGGGTGTGAGGTACATTGAGCAAACCTCAGAGGATCCAGAAGCAACGGAGAAAGATTAAGTATTAACCCTAAGACACGACTTCCCATAAACCCATTTTCTCTAGCTAAATCCCCTTTCAAAGGCTCTATAGCTTCTTACCAGCTGAGGAGAAAGTATCTCACATGAGTTTTGGGGACATTTTACTTTCAAACAGCAACATTCCCTGGGCCTCTAAAGCTTTTGACTATCTGTTAAAAAATTATGAAAGTCCAATACAAATTTAAATGTCTTACTAGTCTTTGATAGTTTCAACATCTCTTAAATAGTCTAAGGTCTCACTTGAGACCCAATGTAATAACTTACTTGTAAGCTCTTATAAAACATAACAATTAGGTTGTGTATTTCTAGAATACAATACAAGGACATACATTGAGTATTCTTCTTCCAAAAGGTAGCATGGAGATATAGCAGTGAAAGACCAGACTAAAATAAAACTAAAACCAGGAAGAGAAAAGAGCACCTTTAGCACCATATCTAGCATCTAGAATTCATGGATTTATTGCTATGCTCCACTGGGCATATACTGGGCACATAATACAGCTCTTGGAATGGCACTACATAGCATTATATCTTCGCTTCATTTTATGCTTCCAGCTTCTCTTGGCAAATGTCACATTCCTGCCATTTCTATCAATCTAGAACCTCAAATAAAATTGGAAGTTTTGCTTTGTTGGTTCAAATATTTATTTGGTTTTGTTGTTTTGTTGCTTTATGCAGAGCACAATCAAGAGGTCAATACAGGCAATCAAACACTGCTACACACTACCTGCCTTGGAAGCTATCTGGAAACTTCCATGATCTTGGTCACAGTTTGCATGTTCTCAAACTTGGCACTGGACAGATGATACCAAGTTTGGTTGTCACCTCATATTATAGCTTCCTTCTATCACAGTTGAAGAAACTTCTGTCCATCTTTCATCATTTCTTTTTTTTTCCATTGCATTTTTTATTAGATATTTTCTTAATATACATTTCAAATGCTATCCCAAAAGTTCCCTATATCCTGCACTGGCTCTGCTTCCCTACCCACCCACTCCCACTTCCTGGCTCTGGCATTCCTCTGTACTGGAGCATATAAAGTTTGCAATACCAAGGGGCCTCTCTTCCCAGTGATAGCTAACTATGCCATCTTCTGCTACATATGCAGCTAGAAACATGAGCTCTGGGTGTACTGGTTAGTTCATAGTGTTGTTCCACCCATGGGGTTGCAGACCCCTTCAGCTCCTTGGGTGCTTTCTCTAGCTTCTCCATTGGGAGCCCTGTGTTCCATCTTATAGATGACCGTGAGCATCCACTTCTGTATTTGCCAGGCCCTGGCATAGCATCATACAAGACAGCTATACCAGGGTCCCTTCAGCAAAATCTTGTTGGCATATGCAATAGTGTCTGGGTTTGGTGGCTGATTATGGGATGGATCCCTGGGTGGGGTAGTCTCTGGATAGTCCATCCTTTTGTCTTAGCTCCAAACTTTGTCTCTGTAACTCCTTTTATGGGTATTTTGTTCCCTATTCTAAAGAGGAATGAAGTATCCACCCATTGGTCTTCCCTCTTCTTGATTTTCTTGTGTTTTGCAAATTTTATCTTGGGTGTTCTATAATTCTGGGCTTATCAGTGACTGCATATCTAATGGCTTCTTTTGTGATTGGGTTACCTCAATAAGGATGATATCCTCCAGATACATCCATTTGTCCAAGAATTTCATAAATTCATTGTTTTTAATAGCTGAGTATTACTCCATTGTGTAAATGTACCACATTTTCTGTATCTGTTCTTCTGTTGAGGGACATATGGGTTCTTTCCAGCTTCTGGATATTATAAATAAGGCTGCTATGAACATAGTGGATCATGTGTTCTTATTAGCAGTTGGAACTTCTTCTGGGTATATGCCCAGGAGAGGTATTGCTGGATCTTCTGGTAGTGTTTTGTCCAATTTTCTGAGGAACCTCCGGACTGACTTCCAGAGTAGTTGTACAAGCTTGCATTCCCACCAGCAATGGAGGAGCGTTCCTCTTTTTCCACATCCTCACCAGCATCTGTTGTCACCTGAATTTTTGACCTTAGCCACTCTGACTGGTGTGAGGTGGAATCTCAGGGTTGTTTTGATTTGCATTTCCCTCATGATTAAGGATGTTGAACATTTTTTCAGGAGCTTCTCAGCCATTTGGTATTCCTCTGTTGAGAATTCTTTGTTTATCTCTGTACCCCATTTTCTAATGGGCTTATTTGAATTTCTGAAGTCCAGCTTCTTGAGATCTTTGTATATATTGGATATTAGTCCCCTATCAGATTTAGGATTGGTAAAAATCCTTTCCTAATCTATTGGTGGCCTTTTGTCTTATTGACAGTGTCTTTTGTCTTACAGAATCTTTGCAATTTCATGAGGTCCCATTTGTCAATTCTTGATCTTACACCACAAGCCACTGCTGCTCTGTTTAGGAATTTTTCCCCTGTGCTCATATCTTAGAGACTTTTCTCCACTTTCTCTTCTATTAATTTCAGTGTCCCTGATTTTATGTGGATGTCTTTGATCCACTTAGCTTGAGCTTTGTACAAGGAAATAAAAATGGATCAATTCTCTTTCTTCTACATGATAACTGCCAGTTGTGCCAGCACAATATGTTGAAAATGCTGCCTTTTTTCCACTGGATGGTTTTAGCTCCCTTGTCAAAGATCAAGTGACCATAGGTATGTTGATTCATTTCTGGGTCTTCAGTTCTCTTCCATTGATCTACCTGTCTGTCACTGTACCAGTACCATGCAGTTTTTATCACAATTGCTCCATAGTACAGCTTAATGTCAGGCCTGGTGATTCCACCAGAGTTTCTTTTATTGTTGAGAATAGTTTTTGCTATCCTAGGTGTTTTATTATTCTAGATGAATTTGAAGATTGCCCTTTCTATCTCAGTGAAGAATTGAGTTGGAATTTTGATGGGGATTGCATTGAATCTGTAGATTGCTTTTGGCAGGATAGCCATTTTTACTATATTAATCCTGCCAATCCATGAGCATGGGAGATCTTTCCATCTTCTGAGATCTTTTTAGTTCTGAAAAATGTTTCCTGAGATGACTGTTTCCCAAAGGATGCCTGGCACATTCCCTGTCATTCCCTCTTTTCAAATGATAGTTCTTGATGTGAGGTTGTATGATAAAGTCTGACACTGTCATTGCTGGGTTCTTGCCTTAAACACAAAGAGTAAAACATGGATGGGCCCATGGCTCCAGCAACATATGTAGAAGATTACTTTAGCACCAATGGAAGGGGAGGTCCTTGGTCCTATGAAGGCTTGTTGCCTCAGTGTAGGAGGATGTGAGAAGGGTGAGACAGGAGTGGGTGGGTGGGTGAGGGAGCACTGTCTTTGAGGCAAAGGGAAGGAAATTGGTAAGGAGGACAACATTTGAAATGCAAATATATAAAATAATTTTAAAAGAATTACCTTTCACTTTCAGGAGTGGGCTATGGTGTATTTTGTTTGTCAATTTCATCTTTTGATGAGCATGGGTTACTTCCAGTTTACACCTGTTGCGATTGCCTTTGTTGTGCTCATGAGTCTGCATGTACCTGTCTCTAAATTGATCAATGGCATGAGACCTAACATGGCCATAAGTTCTAAATTCTTAATCCCAAACAAATTTCCCATGGGAAAAATTGAAACTGATATTTGCCTTCACTTTCTTTCCTTTTTTTTTTTTTTCTGGAAAATTAAAATTACCATGCTCTGGTGAAAGTTTACCTTTTCAGAGAAAGCCTGCATTCTGAGCAGCTGTATATTACTGAGGTGTTCTGGCAACTTCTACATCCTATAGAGAGCCAGAATCCCCTTTGTCCTCATCAGATGCAAAGGCCATTTCTTTGGTTCCAAACTTGGCATGCATCTCTCTCATCTGAATTTCTATAGCCGGAAGATAATTGAATTATAAGTAGGTTATTTTCTTTATTTTAGAGGCATGTTTGTTCTAGAAGGAGTGTTCTTTTGTCTTGTAATTTATTGTTTTTCAAAGATTGTGATGTATTTTTTTCTGAGAACTTCTTTAACAGTGTGTAAAGAACCAACAGGAAATACTTGATATGAAATTAAATAAAATGAGGCAGAACAATTAACTTTTCAAAGGTGGGTTTCAGCCAAATTTGTGTTCCTCAGTGTGACACAACTTTTTTATGTCTTCATCTATCAATAAAATTTTCACTCCCTTATAGCAAACGCATAGTTATTTGGTGTCTGGCTTAAAGCCAATGTGAGTTACTTCTCTCTTTATTTTTAATCTACAATTTTTAAATATTTTTCAATCTTTTATGTATTTACATTTCAGATGTTACCCTCCTTCCCATTTTCCTCTCCAGAACCCCACTCTCCCATCCATGCCAACCCCTGCTGGGTCCCTCTATATGTACTCTTTGGTTGGTGGTTTACTCCCTGGGAGCTCGCGGGGGGGGGGGGGTCTGGTCATTGATATTGTTGTTCTTCCTATGGGGTTGCAAACCATGAGTTACTTCTATCATAACATCTATACAGTATTCTCTGGCCAAGTGCAGTTCTAGAGTGGGTGCTCAGGATCACTTTGTTGCAGGTTTACAAGACATAAGGAATCTCCTTCAACTAGAATACTCTACACCATCATATTTGTGTCATCAAAACAATTGGTTCTTTTTCTCTTTCTCATTTTCATTAGTTTTTTGAGAATTTCATATAACACATTTAATCATATTTACTCCTCTCGACTACATGGATAGAGAACTTGCATGTTCAGTACTACTGGAATTACTTAGCTTTAATGTAATTCTCAAATGGCTTTATTTCTGCTTTATGCAGTGTGTTTTCCCTTTGAATCTGTCTCTGAGTGTCTTTCCTAGGGACTTCTTTAGCATTGTAAGGGTCCAAGATTCACCCCAGACTCAAATGCAAAACCAAAGACTACTTTACTCTGTTGAAGTCTAACATGCAATGATCTACCATTTACCATGATGGACACCTCCAGGTGAGCAGCAATTTAAAGCAGCTTAGGAGACTTCCTGGGAAGGGTAGGGGGCATTTATCTTGATTGGTTGGCTGACTCCCTAGGGTATGTGTGTTTTGGGGATTGGCTAGGCCTCTGCTGACATTCCAGAACAATTACTAGGGCAGTGGGGAGGCTAGAAACTGTTGCTGCCTCACTGCTCTTGCCTCAGGCCAGGTGGCAAGGCAACTTCTGATTGACTGCCCAAAGTAATTGACTTGCTTGGACTTGCCCAGACTGGCCCAGTTCTGGGAAACAGAAATTTAGACCTATTTCCCTGAACTGGCAGTTTGAAGCCTGTCATGGTGTCAGTCTGTGTCAGTCCTTTCAGCATCAAATCTTTCAGATTTTATCCACAGTTCTTGTTACTGTGATAATATGCCCTAGCAAAAACAATTAAAGGGAAAAAGGATCTACTGTGGCTACATAGTTCAAATGAACTTTCATCATGGTAGAAAAGTTATGACAACAGGATCTTGAGGAAGCTAGTCACACCTCAGTCATGAATCAGAGAAGAGAAAATGTTTCTGTTAGGCTCCTGTCTCCTTTTATGCATACCAGGACCCTAGGTCACAATATGATACTCCCTTCCTTTAGTGTATGTCTTCATGCCACAATTAACCTACTGAAGACATTTTTTGGAGGTTAACCTGATCTAAATAACTCCTCAGAAATTATATATCTGGGAGTTGTCTCCTAGATGATTTTAGATTTTGTTAAATTGACAGTCTTTGCTAAATTTCACACTTGTATGTATTATAAGCATATGTAATTCAAAACAAGTAATAGAAGGCAGATGTACTACCAGAAAGAAAGAAACACAAGAAAATAGTTAAATATTTAAACAGGGACTTAAGGAAGATTTCTGCTATCAGCTTGATCCTTGTTTAACTTCTGTAGCAATTGCAGCAGACCCTTTGTTGGGAATTCAAATTTTTTTAATGTTCATATGACAGACAGATTCATATCCTTTTATTTGTCCTATGTAGCTATCTTATGGTCACTCGATATTGATACAGATGTGTGTGAAACACAGTGAGTTGAAACACTTTTTCTTTCTCATAAAGAAAATATATTCTCTAAAATCACAGAATGTAGGAAGTCAAAACACAAGTAAATACAGCACTAAATTTTAGATTTGAGCCTTGGATTGACTCAGTCTGACAGGAGCTATAGAAAGCAGTGGACATCATAAAGATGAATATGTATATCTTGTTCTTTCATATATTTAGGTGATCTAGGATGCCATCAGCCCTAGGGAAAAGCGTTTAACCTGTTAACCTGCCATAGGGTTTGATATTTTTTGTAGTGCGGTATGAAACATTTTTTCAATTAAAAATATTTAGGTGGCTGAGTTTAGTGGCTGATGAATTGCATATACCAGCAAGATTTTGCTGACAGGGCCCTGATATAGCTGTCTCTTATGAGGCTATGCCAGTGCCTGGCAAATACAGAAATGAATGCTCACAGACATCTATTGGATGGAACAAACGGCCCCTAATGAAGGAGCTAGAGAAAGTAGCTCCCCAAGGAGCTGAAGGGGTCTGCAACCCTATAGGTGGAACAACAATATGAACTAGCCAGTACCCCCAGAGCTCCGGTGTCTAGCTGCATATGGAGCAGAAGATGGCCTAGTTGGCCATCATTGAGAGGAGAGGCCCTTGGTCTTTTAAAGATTATATGCCCCAATACAGGGAAATTCCAGGGCAGGAAGTAGGAGTAGGTGGGTTGGGAAACAGGGCTGGGGGAGTATATAGGGGACTTTGGGGATAGCATTTGAAATGTAAATGAAGAAAATATCTAATTAAAAATTGTTAAAAAATTATGTGCATTTGTTTATCTGTAGGATAGGTTAATACATTTTTGTTGTTCTTCATATTTAATGGAGTCTTCAAAGCCAGGTCCTTACAGCAATAAAGACAAGAAAACTCATATGTTACTCAAGAAGAAAAATAACTACTTATAAATTTCTTCTTATTTGGAAAAATTGAGCTATGACAATAATTTCTTTTTAGTACTTAAAAGGTGAATGAACAAATTGGAAACATAAAAAATAAGAATTAATATCCACATATAGCACAAATAAAATGACTAAGCTTTTAAACACATAAGCCCAGAGAGAATTAGAAGAATACACAGTCTTGTGATAACACTAGTTATGGGAAATCCCTAAGCCATATGAATTCAATTCTTTATTATTTTCTTCTGTCAAAACAGTTACATGCATTTTCTGTAATTTTTGCTATGCAAATAAATATTTTCAAGTATTATTTTTTTAATTAATTATTTTGAAATTTGAATTTTTCCTGCTTCCGTGTGTAAACTAAGTGGTCAGCTACTACACTTTATAGGGATATAGGTATATTTATTTAACTAATCTGAATTATAATAATTACTTTAAAAATAGTCATATCAGTAATGCCCAGACAATACTTACAGAAAATATTCTTCTGAGTCCAGTAACTGGATATTCTTTAAAATATCTCTTATTTGAAAGCAGTTTTTATTTTTACAGTAATAACTTTGTAGTTTTTGACTAATTTATAGGTCCAACATAAGTGAAATCAAGTCTATAGATCAACATGAAAATATGTTAATGTTGACATACTGTTAAAATTTTAATGAAAGAAAAGTAAAATAACCATGATACATGGCTTATACGGATAGCTGTACTAATATAAAATATTTGGGTTATTTGTAAATTTCTATTACGCCAG
Organism: Mus musculus; assembly: GCF_000001635.26. NCBI lineage: Eukaryota > Metazoa > Chordata > Mammalia > Rodentia > Muridae > Mus > Mus musculus. The sequence goes on from NC_000067.6 coordinate 31,780,896, forward strand.
TAGTGGCTGTACTATAAAGGGTCCATTTTTCTGATGCTGGTGAAGGTTATATGTTTGAGTGTTAAGTAAATGAACACAAATACATAAATTTAGACAATTGCTTCTCAGCAATGTATGTCAGTGATAAAAAGGAAAAGTCCTCAGTTTGGAAGATAAGTGGTAACAACCTGGTATTAACTGGCCACATTACAGAAGCATCAAAAGTTTCTTACTCAGAAATCCTACATTCAGCTTAGTACCAAGTTATTATCACTTTTTGTTGTTAATGTTGTTGTTGTTGTTTTTGTTTCTTTCGAGACAGGGTTTCTCTGTACAGCCCTGGATGTCCTGGAACTTGCTCTGTAGACCAGGCTGGCCTCAAAATCAGAAATCCACCTGTCTCTGCCTCCCAAGTGCTGGGATTAAAGATATGTGCCACCACAGCCCGGCTTATTATCACTTTCTTATAGAGAATTGATTTTTGGTATGAGTTCTCAGCATCAAAGTAGAATCAAAGTGTTCAGTAATGATCACTTACTGCTTTATGAATATTAATCATGATGAACAAACACCAGGAAAATTTTACTCTTTTCCTGTATCTATGTATGGCTATTAGTCATGGCTGTATGGATGGATGACCTTAAGGCTCCCAAATACAGAATAATTCAGGTACTTGGAATTTTAACCTACAATATAATTTTGGAGAATAATATTTGGCTACTGGAGAGCAACAAATTTTATTATTTCACCTCTAAAACAAGACAGGTAGACTACTAAGATTGCTCAGTGGGTAGTAGATCTACCTCCAGGCGTAAGAACTCTCATCACTGGGTCCTGAAAAATGATAGGAGGGGATTGAAACCCCCTATCCTCTGAGGTCCATGTGCACCTGTGCAATGCACACAAATACACACAAATAATAATAATAATAATAATAATAATAATAATAATAATAGTTATTAATACATTTAGACTTTAAAAAAGAAAAATATGATAGGCTAATAGCCCTATTATCCTTGTGAAGTTTTTTTTTTTTTCCAAGCCACAAAGCTGGAAGCCTACGGTGATGACTAATTTTACATGACTTCTGACTCTCTTACAGTATGCACATAACTGCTAAAACATTATTGGTGGCCATAGCCTTGTGGATATTTTCTAGCTTACATAAACAATCCTGAGAGAACATTCATGGTCATAACAGTAAGAATGTTTGTGGGAAAAGAGGACACTCTGACCGTTGGTTCCAGGAGCTGAAGATTGCCACCTGACCTTCAGAGAGCCCCTGGGCTCTTCCCCCCTCCTTGGAGCCTTCTTTTGCTTATGCTTATATTGCCACTCCTGAATAAAGTTTTCAAAGCTTGATCAGTATGATTGGCTTGCTCTCATTCTTCCCGTCTCCTTCCCTCCCACTCTCTCACTCACTCCCTTGCCCTGGGTTCTTGCTGATTATCCCTGCATGTCAGGACAAACTGGCACCCAATGCCCACCCAGCCTGTGGCTCACACTGAGTTGCAGCTTCATTAGGAAGTGAGTGAAGATCCATACAGAGATTGCTGCAGTGTCACCCTCACTGTGAGACTGATCAGAGAAAGGTAGGAAGAGTGGCTAGACTATGGGACAAGCATTAAGTAAACATGAATTGTTTTTAAAGGAACCTCAAGGAATCCCTCAAGACAGGAGGAATATGGGTTAAGAAAATTTGTTCACAGCCAAGAGCTGCTCCAGGTGGGAGGAATAGGGTATAAAATAAAATAAATAAAAAGAGTAAAAAACAAAATAACAGATGTTAGAAAAATTCTTAGCTCAAGTACATTTATGTTGTTCTGAATTCCCAGAAGTAGGAATGGTAAATATATAAATGAAAGAATTAGACAAGTTGAGGAGTAATTAGGAAAGTTAGAAAAGCAGGGCACTAGGGAGCAACTATCAGAAGCTACCACTGTGCTCCCTCTCCCTTCTCTGGCAGAGTTTCCAGAAGAAGGAGATAAATAATTAGACTTTGAACATGAGAGAGATAAAGAGAGAGAGAGAATGGGTTTCAGAAAAGCAGTTATCCCCTGTTCAGGACCTTTTAGTAAATGAGAAGGATTATGGAAATAAGCTATTTCAGAGCTCTCCTAGGGACCAGAGGAAATCAGGAGATGTCCTGCTTCCTCTCTGGCTCCTATGGAGATATTCTTAGTTCTCTTTAGGATATTTGGATCCCTTTGAGACACCAAGTTCTCTTCTCTCTCTGTCTGTTGTCTGTCCTTGGTGCACCAATTTGTCCATATGTCTGTCAATTTATGTTTGTTTTTCTTTTGTTGTTTGAATGATTGTTGTTCTGTGCTTCATGCTGAAAGAAAAAAAATGGTTAAAACTTTATCATCTACTGGCTGTCTATCCTTTGATTTAGTTTAACTTGTTTAAAAGGCAGTAGCGATTTGCAGAGCAGAAACTGATAAGTTACACTGCACTGTGGCTGGGAGTCAAGCACAGCTGGAAAAGCCCTGCTAGAGGCTGATTATCTACACAAGCAGCTCTTAAAGGGGCCAACAGATTTTTGCTTGAAACAGTTAGCTTAAAATTGGTAACTCGAGGTTGGAGTCATTCTAAACAACACGTGGCATGAGCCAACTCAGGAAAACAGGTCTTTAAAGATACTTCTAAATTGGGATAATATTTTGTGTAATTCTTATTCTAGAAACTAGATTTATAAATGATAGAATTTAAAACAGTGTCTCTTCAATGAGGCATTAAAAGCTGCACTGTCATGCATTCATATATAAGAACTGGCAGCCAAACTTTGTAATGAAAGCGATGATTTTGGTATTGATTTTAAAGAGAATAGATTGTTTAAAATTGGGTTTTGCTTTCCAAAAGTTTTGGATATATTCTAATATTGCAAAAGAAACTTAAAAATTATGGTTAAAATTGCCAGTGTTCCATTGACTGCAGTTTGCAGTTTGGTCACAAGCTCAGGATTCTTAACTTACCCATATATTGTAATTAGGATGATTACAAGAGTTTATCTTATGAGAACATTAATGCAGTTCCCTGTAGCCATCCAGCCATACAAAGCAAAGACAGACTTATCTGGATATATTTATCTTTGTACAGAAATTGGACCCTCACACAATCAGTTTGGCTATGGTTGCTTGCCTTGCAGGGGACTACAGTATAAGCAATCCTTCCAGCATTAAGGTTATAAGGAATGTTTTAAGTATAAATCTTCTTAAGAAAGACTTTCCAAAAATTAGAGGCATAGACATAGACAGTTGAATTGCTCCCCTGGAATCTGTCCTCACTGCAGAAGAGATAATCTTTGGACCAGGACTCTGGCAGTATGCTCAGATTATATTTGAGTTAATGCAAAGCTCAGAGCAGCCTCAGTGAGGCTTGTGTGGCATTTATTTTGTTTTTCAAACCCTGGTACGGAAGTTTTGGGACCTCACCTCTCCTTGTCTCCCAGGAATTATTTTTAAGCCAAAACATTATTACAGATCTATTCAGACGTTGTTCAAAATAAAGTTTAAGTTTAAGATATGAAATATCAATGAGACTGTAGAACTTCTAAAGGCATTACAATCTGTCCTGCCTACTCCATATAGAGTAGAGAAAGTTTCTGTAATCAATTGTTATCAATTGTAATATATGGTAATCAAACATTAGCTGCTTATTTTAGTTATTGTATCTCAATGTGCCCAGAAGTTGCAAAGGATTTCCTGGAATAAACTAGAAATGGACTTGGTAAACTGAGGAAAGATCATCCTGATTTATTAATGTAAAGATGCATTATCCAGCCTTTCAAGGGCACAAAATGGAAAATATGAAGGAACTATATATTGGCTCTCTCCTAGATCTGTCCCTTCTACTCGGCTTTTGGACCATTATTAATTTCCTGATTCTTTAGCCTTTTGATTTACTAAACTACCATCTTTCCTACAATTCCAAACTGCAGATAACTGGTTATGGGACTCATCAGACTTCATAGTCACATTAACCAGTCCTTCATAACAGGTTTCTGTCACCTGTGATTAATCTTTCTGTTTTTCCATCTGTCTGTCTACTCATTCTCTTTTATTGATTGTTTCTCCCAAGTATTTCATTACAACTGTTTCATCAAATAAAGGGCTAAATGTCCCTGGGTTTGTTATGCACGTGAGAGACATATTATTCAAATGGATATATTTCAACAGTTAAACACCTTTCAAGATAGACAGATACATGCTCATGTTCTCTGTGATGGTATTCAGCTGCTATTACAGCATATGCTGCCTCACAAATAAAAATACTATTGCTCATTGATGATATGACAAAACTTACAGAGTTGTAGGAACCTCTAAACTGATGTCATCATTGCATGTGATGTGCTAGTCCTCATGGTTATCAGTAACTAAAGAGTTATTTAATGGTTCAGCACTATACGGACCTAGAAGGTCTCATAATTCCCTACTCTCGTGTTGTTCATTTCTATAATAAATTAACTGGAACCACAAAGTTTTATTGGTTGGCAAAATTTCTAAAAGGCTGTTAGGTCTGTTGACAAGAACTGTATAAGGACAATGTGAAGGGAAACATTCTTTGAATAATTAATTCAAATACCTGAGACTTCAGAATGAAGACATGTTTGTCAAATCTGTATTTTTTCATGTTTTAGCATTTCTCTGAACTCTAGAATTCATAAATTCATAGAGTTCATCAATTCTCACATTTTCAAAAATATTTCCTTTGACATTTATTATCCTATAGCAAATTCCTTCACATTTTAATTTTACAAAATATTTTGGAGGAATTCTCAGGCTGCAGCTTATTCTATATTAATGAAAATTGTTATCAAATATAGTTATAAATGATCAGCCCACTCAGATTGGTGACTAACCTAAACTTTGGGTTTGTTTAGCTTGAACAGCTTTAAAAACATTAAGAAATAACATTTCCAATAAATTACTGACATATGGCATGGCTTCATAAAATGAAGCCTCTCTCGCCATCTTACTCTCAACCACAACTAAGTAGGGCAGGGCTACTACATTTAGAAAAGAATGTGCCCATCAGAATGGCTTATTTTCCTATAGGATTGGCCTGGCAAGTGTAGGTGTTTGGATTTATAGTCTCTATTTTCATTACAATGAACCTTTGTTTCTTATCAACAAATAGATATAATTCAAAATAGAAAATATACAGAACTAAGACTATATCCTCTTTAAAAAACAGTGAGTTAAAAGCAGACCAGAGAATTTTGTTTTTCCTGATAATCAGTAGTATTAAAAGTAATGGTCTTAATGCCATAATAGCATCAAGATAACCATTTCAATCAAGTAAATATTAATAATAATGGTAATAATAATAATAACAGGTTGGTGATGGATTTAGCGCACAGTGATCTCATGCGCAGTCTATTGGTTGGATGTGTTTGAGGAAAGATCATTCAGGAGACTGGTCCAAATCCTGTGCAAGCACTTCCATTCACAGATCATACAAGTTTCCAGGTAGTAGTTTAGGGGAAGCCAAAATAAAACCAACTATAAAATTTGGGGAATGAATCTAAAGCTAAAGTACTTACAATATGATATGATTTCTATTGATTGAAACTGAGTTAGTTTTACCTTTGACTAATATGATTTTCAACAAATTGTAGAAACAGCATTTTGCAAAGAAACATTTTTCAATCACTTCTGTTTTTAGATTAAGCTCTGAGCAACCACACTGTGACTTGACATATGAGCTTGGCTAGACTTTAATATTCTTTATTGTGAAAAGAATCACTAAATTTATAGTTTGATAGTTTCTTTCATCCAAACCACAGCAACTAAACATTAAGACTGTTAGGATATAGGACATATAAATAAGTAAATATGAATAAAGATAAATTATAGCACAGAAATAGATTACTTGTAAATGAAATGTTTTTGTGTCCTGAAAGAACTGGTCTACTTTAATCCATTTAGAATATTCTACAAACAATTAGAGATCTTTCTGAGAGTTTAGTTACTGAAGGAGAACTTAATCCTGTTTCTTACTTTAATCAAACATTTCAGCATGAATAAACCCGCTCAATTCTAAGGGTCATTTCCTCTAAAATTATTCATAAATCCTCTATATCCTATGCAAGAGAAATGTAAAATTGAATATTTCTAAAGCCTTGAAATTAAACCAGTCTATGGTTTTAATGTTGCTTTGGCCTGTGTGCAACTTAAACAGTCCTTCAGGAAGCTAATCACACATGAGCTAAGCATGCTGGGAGAGATTTTCTGAGATGTTACTACAGATCCAGAACCAGTCATCCTGGTTTCATTTCTAGGAGCATGCTCTTTACTTTTCTAGATAGAAACTATTATGCCCTGAGGAGATGACTCTAGAGATTTTGAGACTTATAAAAACACAAGAACCTGAGCTCAGACTTCAATATCCCACGTACGAAGAGTCTGTATGGCCTCAAATGTGTGCACTGGGTGGCAGAGCTGTGGAAGCAGAGAAATGGCAGATCCCTGCTCAAAGATAAGAGAGCCTAGAGCAGTCAATGAGCTACAGTTTGGAAAGAAAAGAAACATGTCTCAAAACTCAGATGGAAAGGAATTGAAGAAGACATGTATTGTCAAGTTCTAGCCTCCACATTCATATACACTCACCCCTCACACACACATGCACAATGCACATACTCACATTAATATGTACACATGCACAAAGACAAAAGCCTTTAATCTTCAGCAGAATTTCTACTATTGCTAATATGTTCTGTAATCTAGAGCAAATTATTTACTTGACTAGACTTTCAATTAACCTCAAGATTAATTAATATGCTAGTCATTTGAGCTTTTAAAACATCAAAAATTAATTATGTGTGAACACTTTAATGTTCTGCAATTTTAATTTGTGATTTTGAAGTAACTGTAGATTGATGGAAGTGCTGCAGACCAGTGAGGCTCCATTTCATCCTCACTGGATTTCTGTCAATTTGAACGCCATATGTTCTGATAGTTTTTAAACTGAGATATTAACATTAGCATATTATAATCAGCTAAACTTTCAACTTTGACTAGTTTTCATTGGCACTCCTTCTAAAGCCTTTCATTTTGTTTTGAATCTAATCCAAGATTCCATCTTGAATTATGTTTTTCTTTATTCTCCATTAGTTTATAAAGATTCCCTTTCTTATTTTCATGATATTCAATCTTCTGATAATACTAGTAAAGAATTTTTGATGCAATGTTTTCTCATGAATTGAGAAGGTTTTCAGTCTGAGGTAAGAATATCTCAGATTTTGTGTTCTCTTTCTATATCATCATCCCCTGGGTACTACTGGTTCATGGTAAGATGCTGTTTACTGCATTTGTATGGTCAAGAGAATGATACCAGGAATTTGTGGCCACGTGTTATAACCAGTACATAGTTAAAGTACAGTAATGATATACCATTACAAGAACTCTATATTCACATATAACAAATGAATTGTCATTTTAAATATTAACAACATGAAAATGAATGTATATTATTTCAGAAAGAATAAAGTAGTACATAAAATGAAAAAATTATTTCATTGTGAATAACCATTCACATTTGTCAGTAAACACCCCAAATATAATATCAACTTGAGTGTGTTTTATTTATATGTGTTTACCATTCTGTTATGCATATTTCTTTTAAATATTGTTATAAGCTTTTATTATTATTATTATTATTATTATTATTATTATTATTATTGGGTATTTTCTTAATTTACACTTTGAATACGATCCCAAAGTCCCCCATACCCTCCCCCACCCACTCCCACTTCTTGGCCCTGGCGTTCCTCTGTACTAAGGCATTTAAAGTTTGCAAGACCAGTGGGTCTCTCTTTCTACTGATGGCCGACTAGGCCATCTTTTGATACATATGCAGCTAGAGACATAAGCTCCGGGTAGTACTGGTTAGTTCATATTGTTGATCCACCTATAGGGTTGCAGATCCCTTTAGCTACTTGGGTACTTTCTCTAGCTCCTCCATTGGGGGCCCTGTGATCAATCTGATAGCTGACTGTGAGCATCCACTTCTATGTTTGCTAGGCTCCAACACAGCCTCACAAGAGACAGCTATATCTGGGTCCTTTCAGCAAAATCTTGCTAGTGTATGCAATGGTGTTAGCTTTTGGAGGCTGATTATGGGATGGAACCCCGGATATGGCAGTCTCTAAATGGTCCATCCTTTTATCTCAGCTCCAAACTTTGTCTCTGTAACTCCTTCCATGGGTGTTTTGTTCCCAATTCTAAGAAGGGGCAAAGTGTCCACACTTTGGTCTTCTTTCTTCTTGAGTTTCATTTGTTTTGCAAATTGTATCTTATATCTTGGGTATTCTAAGGTTCTGGGCTAATACCCACTTATCAATGAGTACATATCATTTGAGTTCTTTTGTCATCGGGCTATCTCACTAAGGATGATGCCCTCCAGGTCCATGCTTTTATCTAGGAATTTCATAAATTCATTCTTTTTAATAGCTGAGTAGTATTCCATTGTGTAAATGTACCACATTTTCTGTATCCATTCCTCTCCTCTGTTGAGGGGCATCTGAGTTTTTTCCAGCTTCTAGCTATTATAAATAAGGCTGCGATGAACATAGTGGAGCATGTGTCCTTCTTACCAGTTGGAACATCTTCTGGATATATGTCCAGGAGAGGTATTGCAGGATCTCCGGTAGTACTATGTCCAATTTTCTGAGAAACCTACAGACTGGCTTCCAGAGTGGTTGTACAAGCTTGCAATCCCACCAACAATGGAGGAGTGTTCCTCTTTCTCCACATCCATGCCAGCATCTCTGTCACCTGAATTTTTTATCTTAGCCATTCTGACTGGTGTGAGGTGGAATCTCGGGGCTGTTTTGATTTGCATTTCCCTGATGATTAAGGATGCTGAACATTTTTTCAGGTGCTTCTCAGCCATTCGGTATTCCTCAGGTGAGAATTCTTTGTTTAGCTCTGAGCCCCATTTTTAATGGGGTTATTTGATTTTCTAAAGTCCACCTTATTAAATTCTTTATATATATTGGATATTAGTCCCTTATCTGATTTAGGATAGGTAAAGATCCTTTCCCAATCTATTGGAAGCCTTTTTATCTTATTGACCTTGTCTTTTGCTTTACAGAAGTTTTGAAATTTTATGAGGTCCCAATTGTTGATTCTCGATCTTACAGCACAAGCTATTGGTGTTTTATTCAGGAATTTTTCCCCCTGTGCCCATATCTTCGAGACTTTCACCCACTTTCTCCTCTATAATTTTCACTGTCTCTGGTTATATATGGAGTTCCTTTATCCACTTAGATTTGACCTTAGTACAAGGAGATACGAATGGTCAATTCACATTCTTCTACACGATAACCTCCAGTTGTGCCAGCACCATTTGTTGAAAATTCGGTCTTTTTTCCACTGGATGGTTTTAGCTCCCTGGTCAAAGATCAAGTGACCATAGGTGTGTGGGTTCATAGCTCTGAGTGACTCTAAAAAGAAACTAGAGAGAGGACACAATAACAGCTTGATAACACACCTAAAAACTCTAGAACAAAAGGAAGCATATTCACCAAAGAGGAGTAGATGGCAGGAAACTCAGGGGCATAATCAATCAAGTGGAATCAAGAAGAGCTATTCAAAGAATGAACCAAACAAGGAACTGGTTCTTTGAGAAAATCAGCAAGATAGATAAACCCTTACCCTGACTCACTAGAGGGCACAGGGACAGCATCTTAATTAACAAAATCAGAAATGAAAAGGGAGATATAACAACAGAATCTGAGGAAATTCATAACACCATCAGATCCTTCTACAAAAGGCTATACTCAACAAAACTGGAAAACCTGGATGAAATGGACAAATTTCTAGACAGATACCAGGTAACAAAGTTAAATAAGGATCAGGTTAATGATCTAAACAGTCCTATATCCCCTAAAGAATTAGAAGCTGCCATTAATAAGTCTCCCAAACAAAAAAAGTACAGGACCAGAAGGGTTTAGTGCAGAGTTCTATCAGACCTTCAAAGAAGATCTAATTCCAGTTCTTCACAAACTATTCGTCAAAATAGAAGTAGAAGCTACTCTACCCATTTCATTCTATGAAGCCACAATTACTCTGATACATAAACCACAGAAAGACCCAACAAAGATAGAGAACTTCAGTCAATTTCCCTTATGAATATCAATTCAAAAATATTCAATAAAATTCTTGCTAACCGAATCCAAGAACATATCAAAACAATTATCCATCCTGACCAAGTAGGTTTCATTCCAGGGATGCAGGGATGGTTTAATATATGGAAATCCATCAACATAATCCATTATATAAAGAAACTCAAAGATAAAAACCACATGATCATCTCTTTAGATTCAGAGAAAGCCTTTGACAAAATCCAACACCCATTCATGATAAAAGTCTTGGAAAGATCAGGAATTCAAGGCCCATGCCTAAACATGATATTAGCAATTTACAGCAGGCCAGAAGCCAACATCAAAGTAAATGGTGAGAAGCTGGAAGCAATCCCACTAAAATCAGGGACTAGACAAGCCTGCCCACTTTCTCCCTACATATTCAACATTGTACTTGAGTCCTAGCCAGAGCAATTAGACAACAAAAGGAGATCAAGGGGATACAAATTGGAAAGGAAGAAGTCAAAATATCACTTCTTACAGATGATATGATAGTATATAAAAGTGACCCTAAAAATTCCACCAGAGAACTCCTAAACCTGATAAACAGCTTCAGTGAAGTAGCTGGATATAAAATTAACTTCAACAAGTTAATGGCCTCTCTCTACACAAAGGATAAACAGGCTGAGAAAGAAATTAGGGAAACAACACCCTTCTCAATAGTCACAAATAATATAAAATACCTTGGCGTGACTCTAACTAAGGAAGTGAAAGATCTGTATGATAAAGAACTTCAAGTCTCTGAAGAAAGAAATCAAACAATATCTCAGAAGATGGAAAGATCTTCCATGTTCATGGATTGGCAGGATCAATAAGTAAAAATGGCTATCTTGCCAAAAGCAATCTACAGATTCAATGCAATCCCCATCAAAATTCCAACTCAATTCTTAAATGAATTAGAAAGGGCAATCTGCAAATTCATCTGGAATAACAAAAAACCTAGGATAGCAAGAACTCTTCTCAAGGGTAAAAGAATCTCTGGTGGAATCACTATGCCTGAGTTAAAGCTGTACTACAGAGCAATTGTGATAAAAACTGCTTGGTACTGGTATAGCGGCAGACAAGTAGACCAATGGAATAGAATTGTTAGTCTTTATAAAATCTTCAAATTTATACTTTTTCCTATTTGCTTGTTCTGACTGGATCTTTGGAGGTAGCTCAAGTGGCAATATATATTAATAATATAGATATGACTGATAACACATAGATGTTGTTATATCTACATAGTGAAAATTTTTGTTGATGATAGAAAATAGGAACTCTTTGAAATAATTGATATAATATAATTATTTATTTGAGACAGGGTTTCTCTGTGTAGCCCTGGCTGTCCTGGAACTCACTTTGTAGACCAGGCTGGCCTCGAACTCAGAAATCTGCCTGCCTCTGCCTCCCAAGTGCTGGGATTACCACTAAAATCAGGGACTAGACAAGGCTGCCCACTTTCTCCCTACCTTTTCAACATAGTACTTGAAGTATTAGCCAGAGCAATTCGACAACAAAAGGAGATCAAGGGGATACAAATTGGAAAAGAGGAAGTCAAAATATCACTTTTTGCAGATGATATGATAGTATATATAAGTGACCCTAAAAATTCTACCAGAGAACTCCTAAACCTGATAAACAGCTTCGGCGAAGTAGCTGGATATAAAATTAACTCAAACAAGTCAATGGCCTTTCTCTATACAAAGAATAAACAGGCTGAGAAAGAAATTAGGGAAACAACACCCTTCTCAATAGTCACAAATAATATAAAATATCTTGGCGTGACTCTAACTAAGGAGGTGAAAGATCTGTATGATAAAAACTTCAAATCTCTGAAGAAAGAAATTAAAGAAGATCTCAGAAGATGGAAAGATCTCCCATGCTCATGGATTGGCAGGATCAACATTGTAAAAATGGCTATCTTGCCAAAAGCAATCTACAGATTCAATGCAATCCCCATCAAAATTCCAACTCAATTCTTCAACGAATTGGAAGGAGCAATTTGCAAATTTGTCTGGAATAACAAAAAACCTAGGATAGCAAAAAGTCTTCTCAAGGATAAAAGAACTTCTGGCGGAATCACCATGCCAGACCTAAAGCTTTACTACAGAGCAATTGTGATAAAAACTGCATGGTACTGGTATAGAGACAGACAAGTAGACCAATGGAATAGAATTGAAGATCCAGAAATGAACCCAAGTGCTGGGATTAAAGGCGTGTGCCACCATGCCCGGCTAAATGGTTTCTCAATATAAAAAAGTATACACTGCTTACTAGTGATGCAGGTAAGGTCCTGCTTTTCTGATGATTACTTGGAATTGTGCACACATGCATACACACACACATATATAATTTAGCAAAATGATTCATGTGAAATTTTATTTCATTTGTTCAATAGTCCCTTTCTTAATTTCTAACAGTCTTGATCTTATCAAACATTTGTTGACAAGTAAATTTATTTTTAATCTCTTCAAATCCACGAATCATTTTACATATTGTTAGCTAGAGAAAGTTTTAATTCACTTAGGCAGTCAATCATATTGATTTAAAAGTGATGCAAAGATCACTATGCAATCTATAGGTTATATTCTAATTTGCATGCATATATATGTATATATGATACATAAATATTAAATTTCAATAAAGTGGCATGAATTATTCTAATTATTGTTGATAGTATGTATGCATGTATGTATATATTTGTGTGTGTGTGTGTGTGTGTGTATGTGTATGCTTGAAGAATACTATCTGCTGGAGTTTTCTGAGCATTATTTTAATATTATTTACTTCATAATGTTTTGTGAGAAACAAGAAAAAGCAAAATATTTACTCTTGTCTTCCTTTATCTGTGATTTGTTTTGTTTTGTTTTTTATTTTTTGAGACAGGGTTTTTCTGTGTAGCCCTGGCTGTCCTGGAATTCACTCTGAAGAACAGGCTGTACTCAAACTCAGAAATCTGCCTGCCTCTGCCTCCCAAGTGCTGGGATTAAAGGCATGTGCCACCACTGTCCAGCTTTATCTTTGAATATCCAACATTTCCAAGATAATCCATGATCTCTCTAGGGATTCATTGTAAAGCTTACTCTGAGTTCTTCCAGTATTGTGTGCTTATCTGTTTCCGGAAGTCTCTACACCTTTGTTTCCAATGTCTTGATCATTACTTCAATGCAATGATATACTAATTTAAATATGTCTTGATATTTCATAAGCAAGCTCTGGTCTTCTAATTATTCACTGAAGCAAATTATTATGGAGTATTTAGATCCAAAGTACTGGTTCAGTACCAGTTTTTTCCTCTTTTGGCAATGTGATTTTGGCTAACTTATCAGACTCTGTTCCTCAGTCTCTTTATCTGAAAACTCACTGTCTTGGTGTTTTCTGTATCAGAGTTTTATAGATAATAAAACTATCTTCTTACTAAAAGATTATATCTAACAAAGAATTCTTACTAAGCTTTATGTGTGTCTACAGCAAACCAATAGCCAACATCAAAGTAAGTGGTGAGAAGCTTGAAGCAATCCCACTATAATCAGGGACTTGACAAGGCTGTCCACTCTCGCCCTACCTATTCAACATTGTACTTGAAGTCCTAGCCAGAGCAATTAGACAACAAAAGGAGATCAAGGGGATACAAATTGGAAAGGAAGAAGGCAAAATATCACTTTTTGCAGATGATATGATAGTATATATAAGTGACCCTAAAAATTCCACCAGAGAACTCCTAAGCCTGATAAACAGATTCAATGAAGTAGCTGGATATAAAATTAACTTACACAAGTCAATGGCCTTTCTGTATACAAAGGATAAACAGGCTGAGAAAGAAATTAGGGAAACAACACCCTTCTCAATAGTCACAAATAATATAAAATAACTTGGCGTGACTCTAACTAAGGAAGTGAAAGATCTGTATGATAAGAACTTCAAGTCTCTAAAGAAAGAATTTAAAGAAGATCTCAGAAGATGGAAAGATCTCCCATGCTCATGGATTGGCAAGATCAACATTGTAAAAATGGCTATCTTGCCAAAAGCCATCTACAGATTCAATGCAATCCCCATCAAAATTCCAACTCAATTCTTCAACGAATTAGAAAGGGCAATCGGCAGATTCATCTGGAATAACAAAAAACCTAGGATAGCAAAAACTCTTCTCAAGGATAAAAGAACCTCTGGTGGACTCACCATGCCGGACCTAAAACTGTACTACAGAGCAATTGTGATCAAAACTGCATGGTACTGGTATAGTGACAGACAAGTAGACCAATGGAACAGAATTGAAGACCCAGAGATGAACCCACACACCTATGGTCACTTGATCTTTGACAAGGGAGCTAAAACCATCCAGTGGAAAAAAGACAGCATTTTCAACAAATGGTGCTGGCACAACTGGCAGTTATCATGTAGAAGAATGCGAATTGATCCATTTCTATCTCCTTGTACTAAGGTCAAATCTAAGTGGATTAAGGAACTCCACATAAAACCAGAGACACTGAAACTTATAGAGGAGAAAGTAGGGAAAAGCCTCGAAGATATGGGTACAGGGGAAAAATTCCTGAATAGAACAGCAATGGCTTGTGCTGTAAGATCAAGAATCGATAAATGGGACCTCATAAAATTGCAAAGCTTCTGCAAAGCAAAAGACACCGTCAATAAGACAAAAAGGCCACCAACAGATTGGGAAAGGATCTTTACATATCCCAAATTGGATAGGGGACTAATATCCAATATATATAAAGAACTCAAGAAGGTGGACTCCAAAAAATCAAATAACCCCATTAAAAAATGGGGCTCAGAGCTGAACAAAGAATTCTCACCTGAGGAATACTGAATGGCAGAGAAACACCTGAATAAAATGTTCAACATCCTTAATCATCAGGGAAATGCAAATCAAAACAACACTGAGATTCCACTTCACTCCAGTCAGAATGGCTAATATCAAAAATTCAGGTGACAGCAGATGTTGGTGAGTATGTGGAGAAAGGGGAACACTCCTCCATTGTTGGTGGGATTGCAAGCTTGTACAACCACTCTGGAAATCAGTCTGCCGGTTCCTCAGAAAATTGGACATAGTACTACCGGAGGATCCCGCAATACCTCTCCTGGGCATATATCCAGAAGATGTCCCAACCGGTAAGAAGAACACATGCTCCACTATGTTCATAGCAGCCTTATTTATAATAGCCAGAAGCTGGAAAGAACCCAGATGCCCCTCAACAGAGGAATGGATACAGAAAATGTGGTACATTTACACAATGGAATACTACTCAGCTATTAAAAAAATGAATTTATGAAATTCCTAGGCAAATGGATGGATCTGGAGGGTATCATCCTGAGTGAAGTAACCCAATCACAAAGGAACTTGCACAGTATGTACTCACTGACAAGTGGATAATAGCCCAGAAACTTAGGATACCCAAGATATAAGATACAACTTGCCAAACGCATGAAATTCAAGAAGAATGAAGACCAAAGTGTGGACACTTTACCCTTTCTTAGAAATGGGAACAAAACACCCATAGAAGGAGTTACAGAGACAAAATTTGGAGTTGTGATGAAAGGATGGACTATCTAGTGACTGCCATATGCAGGGATCCATCCCATAATCAGCTTCCAAATGCTGACACCATTGCATACACTAGCAAGATTTCGCTGAAAGGACCCAGATATAGCTCTCTCTTTTGAGACTCTGCCGGGGCCTAGCAAACACAGAAGTGGATGCTCACAGTCAGCTATTGGATGGGTCACAGGGCCCCTAATGGAGGAGCTAGAGAAATTACCCAAGGAGCTATAGGGAACTGCAAACCTATAGGTGGAACAACAATATGAACTAACCAGTACCCGGGAGCTCTTGTCTTTAGCTGCATATGTATCAAAAGATGGCCTAGTCGGCCATCACTGCAAAGAGAGGCCCATTGAACTTGCAAACTTTATATGCCCCAGTACAGGGGAACGCCAGGGCCAAAAAGGGGGAGTGGGTGGGTAGGGGATTGGGTGGGTGGGTATGGGGGACCTTTGGGATAGCATTGAAAATGTAAATGAGGAAAATACCTAATTAAAAAAAAGTATCTTCTTACTAAAAGATTATATCTAACAAAGAATTCTTACTAAGCTTTATGTGTGTCTTTGTTTTATGCACCTCTTAGCCTTTTAGATAGATTTTATGAGTAGCATTTAAGAGAATTTATAATTGTTTTCTAAATTTTTAATGAAATTTGACTATTTTTTATAGAATTTACATTATTTACCTGTGTTTTAAGTTTAGCCTTATCTGGGCAACATTAATCCTTTAGTGGGTTTATTTAATTTTTTCTTTATATATTCTTTATTTTTAATCATTTTAGTTGTTTTATTATTTTCATCTCTCAATGTCATGCCTTCTCTTTATGACACATTCATATAAATATGTCATTCTTCAGTACAACTCTCTCTTAATGAAGATGATACTGGCATTGAAGCTTTCCAGAACATTTCTATAAAGTAGCTTTAGAATGAAAGGAAAGAGGAGTACTGTTAAATTAATATATGTAAGTCCCTCAATTTAAAAGTGTAGCATGTGTTTCTCAGAAAACCTGAATGATTCTTAAGTCTCATGTAGTCAAAAGCAACCCTAAACTTCCTGCTGATAGTTGTTGGTTCTTTTAGATGCTTGAGTTTCTCTTATCAGGGCTAGGATCTAACAAATTAGAAGAGCATTTGGCCTGGAATGTGATAAGGTCTAGATTTTATCTTCATATCCATAAAACAGAAAGTAAAATAACAACAATGATAATAACAAAAATTATTGGGAAATTAGAATATAATTCCACTGAAAATTATTTAGTTTCATTTTGTGATTTTGAAGGCACTATTTCAGATATTTCCAATTCAATGTCTCAAAATACCTCCAGGATAATAAAAATGTAAGTTGGAGCTTGGAAGAGCATTAACAAGATAATTATCATGATTCTCAGGTGAGAAAAATAGAATACATGCATAGCTTTTAGTATGTTTCAAAATTCTCCTCAAAAGTACTGCTATTTCCTTCCCAAATTATAATTCATTTTTATGTCTATACAGTCTACTAAACACTGTCATCCTTGGTAATAGTTGAATGTTAGGAGACATTGAACAGTTCTGCATAGGGGTTGATGTACATTCTGGCTAGCATAGCATTCAGAAAGTCCTTTCAGGTGTTGGGGTGGGAATGAATTAGATTGTTCTAATTAGGTGATTTTTGAAAATACATACTCTTGTAGTAAAATTCAGCTTTGCTGTAGTTCGTCATTCATAATTCTAGCTAGCTCTCATCAATTTTGTAAAGTCTCCTTTTATATCCACCAGGGCAACAGGAGAAACTATTCCATTTTTGGCTTTCTATTTAAAGGACCAGAGTCATATAATCACACCATGATTGAATAAAAGGCTCCCAGGTGACTTTTAATATGTGTATCAGCAAGAACTTGCACTTGACAGTATTGTATATAAAATATAAGTAAAAGTCCAGGTTAACAGAAGAAAGATAATACCTCTTTTCTCAGATCATTTTGATTCCTTAACCAGACAGATCATTGACCCATGATTCCACAAGGAAAACAAAAAACAAAAAAAAAACAAAAAAAAAACAAAAACAAAAAACAAACAAACAAATAAAACCTTTCCTAAAGAGACAAGATCATTCTGCCTTTGTTGCTTATTTGTGGCCCAATTCCCAGTAATTCACCTTGGGACTTATAATTTCTAATCTTCTTTGGAATGCACCTATGCAGAGAGATATGACTGAGGGATGCTACCATATCAGTATTTTATCACAAAACTAATTCACTGGTGGAATGACATGATTTCTGCTTATAGTCAGATAAGAAGTGAAATTTGCGATATAGAAACAAGAGCTTTGAATATATTTTAGAGGAACAGATTAGAGTAATTATGCATTTAGATAAAAAATTTTAATTATATAGGTGAAAATTGGTTCTGAGTGGGCTATTTTATTTATATGAACTATTCAACACATTCACACATTCCATTCCTTTTTTGTTGTTGTTGTTGTTAAAAATTGAGATGAGACCTTATAGAAGTTACTGACTAAATTACATGTGTTATAATCAATGCAAACTATTCATGTTTGTAGCTATATACATGGACTTTTCTCTCCATCCATAACAGAGGCTTCTTTTCAGAGATGACAATAAAGACTCAAAACTGGTCAGAGTCCTGAGAATAAAAGACTGAGAGGTCAACACTCAGGACTTTGGTATCAACCCCTTCTCCACTCAGCACCAAGGCTCAAAGAACCCCAGGAAAGAGGAGGCAGAAAAATGTGTGGGCCAGATGAAGAATACAAAGAAGTATTATGAAACACAGTGCTATAAAGGCACTGCCATTGCACTCACATTACTTGTTAAAGTAATTTTTAAGAGTGAAAGCATGGAGTTGAGAGATATAGGAAAATTGGAGGGGTAAAATGGAGTGGGTGTGGTCATGTTTTACTGTGCACATAGATGCGATTTTAAGAATTAAAGCTATTGTAAAAGTATATATAGTGTGTGGTGTGCTGTGTAAACATTTATGCCAGTTGAATGGAGAAGGAATTTTTCAGTTTAGTTTCTTATTCTTCCAGAAGAATAGAACTAGTCATGGAATGGTGGCTTAAGTTCTTTTTGATTTAATAGTACAGGAGACCTTTCATTTCATTTCGTTTTTTTAAAAAATTAGGTATTTATTTCATTTACTTTTCCAATGCTATCCCAAAAGTCCCACACCGGCTCCCCAACCCACTCCTCCGCCCACCCACTCCCACTTCTTGGCCCTGGCATTCCCCTGTACTGAGGCAGATAAACTTTGCACGATCAATGGGCCTCTCTTTCCACTGATGGCCGACTAGGCCATCTTCTGATACATATGCAGCTAGAGACATGAGCTCTGGGGGGGGGGTACTGGTTAGTTCATATAGTTGTTCCACCTATAGGGTTGGAGATTCCCTTTAGCTCCTTGGATACTTTCTCTAGCTCCTCCATTGGAGGCCCTGTGATCCATCCAATAGCCGACTGTGAGCATCCACTTCAGTGTTTCCTAGGCCCCAGCATAGTCTCACAAGAGACAGCTATATCTGGGTCCTTTCAGCAAAATCTTGCTAATGTATGCAATGGTGTCAGTGTTTGGAGGCTGATTATGGGATGGATTCCCGGGTATGGCAGTCTCTAGATGGTTCATCCTTTCGTCTCAGCTCCAAATTGTGTCTCTGTAACTCCTTCCGTGGGTGTTTTGTTCCCAATTCTAAGAAGGGGCAAAGTGTCCACCCTTTGGTCTTCATTCTTCTTGAGTTTCATGTGTTTCACTCATGGGAAGAAATCACATGTTGACCCAAAGCATGAGAGGTGGGCTCACCATCATAGCATATGTTGCCCCTCATTGGAAACTACTTTTCTTAGATTTCATGTTAGATATGTATTGTGTAGTATCAGATGACAAGGAATATGTAAGCTGCAAATGTTAACCATGGCAATCTGTGAGTGAAACTAGCCATCCTCTAGCTCTGATGATGCTATAGTGGGGAAGATGGGCTTGGGCTCCATAGCAATGCACTTTGTAAACCTCCAGCACCACATCTGTTAATTGTCAAGAAATGTGGGATGAGAAAGACCCCTATCTCCACCGAATAAAACTGGCGACATTTGGAATTAAATATACATGTCTCACTTCCAGGAAGAAAGACAAAGATAAGAATGAAGATTAAGAACCTAGAATGTCATTGAGTCAAGGAGGAAAACAAAACCCAGTTTCCTGAAGAATTAAAATCAGGTAAATGGTGAATAAGGAACAAATCTTTACACTGCACAATGGTAATGGGGTTGACTGGAACAGTACTGGTAGAGGTAGGGTGTGTGGATCTAGAATGTGATGGGTCTGTGAAACTGGGAAATGATTCATAAAAATCATAGACTTACTTATGACACTTAAGTTAGATGAGGAACTAAAATTCAATTTGTCAGAAAAACATCTATTCAGAAATTATAATTCTTTATTGGACAAGTATAAAATAACGGATGATTACAAACCCATTTTTTTTATTAGATATTTTATTCATTTACATTTCAAATGCTACCCTGAAATTCCCCTATACCCTCCCCTCACCATGATTCCCTACCCACCCACTCCCACTTCTTGGCCCTGGCGTACCCCTGTACTGGGGCATATAAAGTTTGCAAGACCAAGGGGCCTCTCTTCCCAATGATGGCCGACTTGGTCATCTTCTCCTACATACACAACTAGAGACACAAGCTCCGGTGGTACTGGTTAGTTCATATTGTTGTTCCACCTATAGGGTTGCAGACCCCTTTAGCTCCTTGGGTACTTTCTCTAGCTCCTCCATTGGGGGCCCTGTGATCCATCCAATAGATGACTGTGAGCATCCACTTCTGTATTTATCAGGCATTGTTGTAGTCTCATAAGAGACAGCTATGCCAGGGTCCTGTCAGCCAAATTGCTGGCATATGCAATAGTGTCTGTGTACAAACCCATTTCTATGAATTTAAAACATCCTGATTCAGTGGAGACATACCCTAAGTGCAATGTCCCATTAACCTACAAAGTAAATAGCTGATATTTGATCATGGCAAGGTTACCAAGAAGGAAAATGTTTCTGTGAATTTGTCCTTTGTATTATATTAGATTCTTTTTCCACCTATAACTTCTCTTACAAATGATCCTGCTGAGAATCCCTGATGTAATTTTTAATGTGTCCATTTGCAAAAATTCTTACAGGGCTTTAGGCTTTATAATAAAGTTCGACCATTATGCTACATAAACTCTCTCATTTCCAGAATGATTTTCAGTAATTCTTATAAACAATTTCTTGAATAAAACTTAAGCCCATATTTTTCTGAGAGATCTAGTCTATTGGGATCAGATGCCATCTTAAAGGACCTGACCTAAGGTTGAATTCAAGTTAACTAACAGGCTGGTTCCTAGTGCCAGTTTCCAGATTACCCCATGACAAAACCCGTTTCTCCAGGTTATTTATTCCTCAACAAATCTGCACCTCTAAGTTATAAGCCTGCCTCTGACACTTCATGACCAATCAAGAGGAAAGCAGAAGTTAAGTTTTCAGTTTGGATCCCAGCACCAGTCAATTATGTTAAAGGCCATAATGACCCCCAATCAGATGTGTGCCAGGCTAGATAACCCCTTCTTGCCTCTATAAATGCTTGCCTAAAACTAGGCTTAGGGCTCTACCTTCCTGCTGGCTCAGGGTTGGCAGGGAGTCTAAGCTTTAGCTTGAATAAAGAAACCCTAATGTGATTACATTGGAATGGGTTCCTTGGTGTTTTCTGGGGAGTTCATGAGTGTTTCCTGACACAAGAGTACCCTCCAATAAAACCAGAGCTATCTTAGACTATTTTGCTTTTTGTAGAGTTGTATCAGCTTATAACGGCACACACCAACTGAATTTATGCCCATTTGTTCTTGAAAAGTTCTTAGGTTTATTCATAATACGAATGATTCAGCACTCATTTTGTAAAAAGAACTGACGAGAGACATTTATAGGAAGTGCTCAGCCAAGTAAGTGAGGATGTCAACAGGTAGCAATCATGACAGCATTCAACTTCTCTCATAAAGATTACACACACTTCTGCCCACTGGGCATCCCACTGACCTGGTGCATTCTCAAACCAGTATTCTTAATTGAGTTAGGATTTGCACTTGTAAATTTTTGTTACCCGATAACTCACAAAGATTTTCTCCTTAGTTTTACTGCATATATTAGTTAAAACGTTCTAAACAGTTCTGCACACTTCAAATTGAATATACATACTTTCATATAGCTTTAGTGATATGAATAATAGGAATCACTAAAGCTAAACTCTATATACATTGGGATAGAAGAAAAACAATGGGTCTCCTTATTTAGCTAAAAGACACATTCATTTTAAATAATACAAATGTTTTTCATATTCCACCAACAGGTTATGATAGAAAATGACTTTGCCCTTGTGAGTAAAGTACACAAAATTCAGGGCCTTGGTATTTCAACTGATACAAAGTAGTAATGTCTGGACCTTGTAAACTATACATGATCATATAATTGATAAATATGTTATATGATTGCTGCCTCAATGAAGCTCAATAAGTAGATATGTTGATCATAATAACCATCTTCCTAGCCAGGCGTGGTGGCACATGCCTTTAATCCCAGCACTTGGGAGGCAGAGGCAGGCTGATTTCTGAGTTCAAGGCCAGCCTAGTCTACAAAGTGAGTTCCAGGACAGCCAGGGCTATACAGAGAAACCCTGTCTCGACAAAATTCAAAACAAAACAAAACAAACAAACAAACAAAAATCCCATCTTCCTGATGATTCCCCCACATGCAGAAGGGAGCATGGCTCTTGTACCTGCATTGAAGCACCCAAGAATTTTCTGTTTATTGACTCCATTTCACCTGAAATAAAACATCTCATTTTTTATGTACTACTTAAAAACATACTGTTTCAGTTTTAAATTAACATATTATTTGAGTATAATATAAATCTGTCTTTGGATTTAGTGTTTTTGGTTTTTTTGGTTTTTTTGTTTTTTTGTTTTTGTTTTTGTTTTTTTGATAGCTCACAGTGCTGTAGTCTGAATATCTGAGTCTCCTTAAGATCCACATGTGATGACCATAAGGGTTACTACCAATCATGAATAAGTTTAGAACCTTGATACAAGAAGATGAAAAGCTTGCTTGTTTGTCCTACTATGTGACCACATGGTTATAGTGAGCTGTGACTTCTCCAGTTCTCATATACAGTAATACAATAATTTAATAAAGTATTCTGTTCATTTGAAACATTTTCAGAAATTAAAATACAGTAAGTCACACTTGAACACACAGTAAAATTAATGAAAAATACACTGTCATAAATGCAATTAATTTTGATTATTAATTATTTTATATTACAAAATGTCAGGATATCACTCCACCTTTTGAGGGTAATGACGTGCACAGTATATCTATGGAATTTCTTTTCCTCTTTATGTATTATATAGTTGTGGTTTAAAATTATCCCAGAATTTGATCACTAATAAAATATTTAGCTCACTTGGTTAAAAAAAGATAAATCCATGAAATCACCAAAAGTGAGATTACAGGTTAAATAGGTCTCAATACTCTTAATTTAGCTAAAGCCACAATTGGTAGGAGGTTTATGGACTGCCGATTCAGCTTTTCCTTGCTTGATTCTATCAACAGGATATCATTGTACCAGGATCCCCAAATTACATTAGTCTGGAGTATAGGACTCACAGGTAGATTTCTGAAGATTTGCCATTACAGACAATCTGAGCTTAAATGATTTTAAAAATAAGTAGTTAGCATGAAAACATAAAATATTTCTAGATATATGTGCCTATTTCTTACATAAAAATGTGTAATTATCATGTATAATAGAGCTTTAATTATGATAATCACAGTTGGTTCAAAAGGTATTCTCCCAGGATTTTCATATTTTACATGAATCTTAAAGTGCTTCTGAGGATGAAGTTTATAATGATCTTAACAGTTTTGTTGAAAGACAGCATTGTTAAACAGGCTAGCAGTTTCATACTTTCGTGCCCTTGATTTATTACTGTTGTGTGTAGTAGGCCATCAAGGAACAACAGAAAACCTTAGAATGCAATTCCACCAAGCCAGCTGCAATGAATCCTGCAAGGCACAGTAGGAGCAGTAGGCAGTGTCTGGGGAGCTCAGAATCCACTTATGCTAATACTTTTCCTACTTTGGATAAGACACATGAGTATTTGTAGCTTAAAATTGGCCGTGTTGAAAATATTACACCGCAAAGGTCTGCAACACGACAAATAAACTCAGTCTACTTTCATCTTTCTGTATTCCTCTAGAGAGCTGGCTCTTAAAGATTTATGAGCACCCTGGTAGATACAAATTATGAGTAAGAAGTTTCTAATAAATGCTCAAGTATGTTTTATTTAGACCTATACTCTATTGCAATGTCATTCTTATCTAGAATTGTGATGAATGACTTGAATAAGGACATGAGAATGAGCCACAATCAATAGCAATAACACTGCCCGTGCTTTAGGCATCAGACTATAGATTATGTATTAATTTAACCACTGAATCCGTTCTTGGTTTTTCTCTGTATATAATATGTGGCTGATCAGAAGTTTTGAAGGTCAGAAAAAAAGGTCTTCTACTTAAAAAGCCTGTATATGAAGGGGGATGGGGGACAGGTGCTGGGAAGAGAAGGGAAAAGATTATGAGGGCAGGAGGGCCTGAGTTTAAATCCTCAACACTCAAATAGCAGCAAGCTATCCCCACATGTGACTATGCCTCAAACATCTGTGAGGAAGAGACAGGTGGGAACTGCAGCTTGTTGGCCTGCCAGCCAAGCAGAAATGTCACTTCATGTCTGTAGAGAGACCCCATGTTAAAACATCAAATAAAGAGACTTCATGTCTGTAAAAAGAGCCGATGTTCAAACATCAAGTAAAGAGCCAAAGAAGAGGACATCAGTTTCTCTGAATTCCGCATGTGCATGCATACATACACACATGCACGCACACACACTCACAAACCAGCATCATCTATACACACAAAGTAGCCAGCTAGCTAAGTAAATAAATAATACATACATACATACATACATACATGCATACATACATATGTACATACATAAGAGACAAATACCAAACTCAGAATACTTTTAAGGTACAAATACAGAAATATGCTCAGGTTAATTTAGGTATGTTAAAAAAGAGATCTATACCAGTTCTCTTTGAGTGTTTCTTGGATGTGTGGAAGAGGTAGAATCACATTGCTGAATATCATTTTGGAATTTTACTTGAAGAAATATTGTATATTAAATCATCATCAACAACAGAAAGACTACTGATATCAAGGATTCTCAATTTAATACTAAATATTTAATTTTCTTTTTAAATTAATTACGTTTTTATTTACTTTATATCCCGATAGCAGCTTCCCCTCCCTGCTCTCCTCCCAGGCCCTCTCTTTCCCCCCTCCCCCCATTTTTCCTGCTTCTCCTTCTCAAAAAAGGAGAGGCCTTCCATGGGTATCAAGTTGCAATAGGACTAGAAGCATCTTTTATTGAGGCTAGATAAGGCTTAGTAGAAAGAGATCCAAAGGCAGACAATGTAGTCATAGACTGAGACAGCCCTTGGACCCACTTTAGGAGTTTCACATGAAGACTCAGCTATACAACAGGGCCTAGGTCGGTGCCATGTTTGTTCTCTGGTTAACAGTTCAGTTTCTATGAGCCTCTATGGACCCAGGGTAGTAGGAATGAGGGGGAGGGAGCTAGCTAAGACTCCTAGTAATGGGGAATACAGAGCATGAACTGATCTCCTGTAGACTTCCAATGCAAGACTTCCAATGGAGGGACTCGGACACTAACCCAGCCACAAATCTTAAGCTCACAAATTGTCCTGCCTACAAGATGTGCAGGGGTAATGATGGAAAAGAATTTGAGGAAAGGACCAAAAAGTAACTGGCCCAGATTGAGACCCATGTAATGAGAAGCCCACCCTGACACTATTAATGATATTCTGCTATATTTGTAGACAGGTGCGTAGCACAACTGTCAACAAAGTGGCTTCATTCAGCAACTTATAGAAACAGATGCCGAGACTTAAAACCAAACATTAAGCAGAGCTTGGGGAATCCTGCGGAAGAGGGGAAGGGATTGGAGGAACCAGAGGGATTGTGAAATAAAAGAACTGTTTTCAACATAATTTTCCAATGGAGGTAAAAATATGCAAACAACACAAAGGATAAATCTGTCTGATGAACAACATAGTCTATTTCAAACAGAAAAAGTTATCACCCATTGAGCGGTTCCTAAGAAGAAATATCAGACATACATAGAATATTACCATGGTCATCCTGATCACTGTATAATGAATTTTAAAACCAGCTAAATGGATTGAAGAACATGATTTTGAGGGCTAAATGGGAAGGTTACTCAAAGAAATAAATTCTCAATTAAAAATAATGAGCACTGCATTTTCAAATACTTACCCAGACTTCATCGTATTTAATTCTATCAAATACCCTCTCAGGATGGAAATGGCTTTATTATCTTAATGCACATAACTCTCAAGCATGTTATTTAACTAATCACAGTTTGAAGACTCAGGCAAAAGAAAGATGGGTATAAAATTGATCATAATTATTCCACCTCAAACTTACAGTTGCTTCCTGTTATGAGATTTCTTTCTCTCTCTCTCTCTCTCTCTCTCTCTCTCTCTCTCTCTCTCTCTCTCTCTTAGAATTCCTTCAGCCAGAATTGAAGTGAATTCATTACTCAACTATAGTTATGAACACAGTGAAATGTACGGTGATCCTGAGTGGTTTGTCCTAACAGTAGAGTGCTCTGACCTTGTGATATAAACGATGGGTACAAAACTGTGGGATTTTTTTTTTTGACATTTTATCACAGATCTCTATCCTTTCCATGAAATACATAGGAAAAAATTTAAGAAGTGTCTTTCTGAGTGCTTTATAGGCAGATAGGTTTCTAAGAGTTTATAGTGGCAAGGGGATGAGCATGTAAGAGTTACTGAGCATTATTTCAGGAAAGGGATCCAAGAAGAAGGAAAAAAAAGTGACTCTAAAGTATGGATAACAATAAATCACTGAGGGAACTGGAGTTAAGAAGTCAGAAAAGAATCAGATAGGAAGGGATGCTTAACAGGTAGAAAGACTAAAGACTGTGGTCACATAAAGAGGTTTGAGTTTATACAATTGGCTACAGTTCAAAGTGATAAAGAGGGCAGTTGATTCCAGGTACATGAGTATGCATATGTGTGTCACATGTGATCCTGTATGTATTTGTGTGGGTGTGTTTGTGTATGCAAGTATATGTGTCACGTGTGTGTATGTGTTTATGTATGCATGTATGTGTCACATATATGTGTGCTTGTGCATGCAAATATGTCATATGTGAGTGTGTGAGCATGCACATATACATATGTGTACATGCATGTTCTTGTGTGTGTGTGTGTGTCTGTATGTGTGTGCTCTCAAGCATGCAAATGCTTGAACTTCTTTTTAAAAAAACCTTTCTCTGAGTTCTGAAGTCCTCATTTTTTTGTGGAAACTCGAATGGCTAACAAGTTGCCTATGGTTCTTTGCCAACTAATAGATCGAGAGCTTTCTTCTTTTAAAAAGAAAAATCATCTGAGCAGCTGTGCCTCCTCCTCAGCCCTGAGAACTGGCTGAGAGGTCAGCCTGGAAACCAGCCAAGGTTCCTGTGTTAGCTGATTCAGCTGAGGTAATGTAGGTGGGCCTTCACACACAACAGGGAATCTGAGAGCAAAATTATCTTAGCAGTGAAACTGTAAATAAACCAGCACTCTCTGCAGGAGCCTGGCAAGTGTACCAGCTGCCTCCTGCTCCTCTCTCTCTCTCTCTCTTTACTCCCTGTAATTATAACCTGCAACCTCAAACTGTGACTCAATAAAACTTCCTACCTTAAACTGCTTCTGTCAAGTATTTCATCACAGCAATTTGAAAGACAACTAATACACTTGACTGTTGTAATCAATGTTAAATAAGGATACTATATTAGCCAAAGAGAAGGAGGGAGGAAAACCTGCTTTTTAAATTTCTTATGGCAATCCTGAAAATTAGAGCTTTCCCAAAACTTCCTCAGATGAGCAATGATATTAACCTGTTTTTGGTAAATTTAGAATTCCTCACATTAGTGTGGTAATAGCAATAAGTGTCCACACATATGAACCTACTTCTTTGTGTTCAGCACCTTGCGAGAGGTTTAGAAAACACAGACAGCACAGGAAACATAGGTAGTGTCCTAACAATCTACTAGGGACAAAGTATCAGGAAGAGGGTGGTAAGGGTCAGAAAAACAAGGTAAGAGTGCAGGCTAAACACCTGACCATAACCCACAGGTAGATGTAGAGAAGCGGTAAGAGTGCAGTCTAAACACCTGACCATAACCCACAGGTAGATATAGAGAAGCGGTAAGAGTGCAGGCTAAACACCTGACCATAACCCACAGGTAGATGTAGAGAAGCTTCTTTCTGTAGTAACGACCATTACAGAAAGCCACAGTCAAAACGCAGACAACTCACCAGGGATGCCCGGACCCAAGAAATACATCCACAACACATGCCCCATACCTAAGGTTCAGAGGGGCAAAAAGACTGTAAGAACCAGAGTTAGCAGGGTTTCTGTAGAGAAATGTCTTTTGTGGACAGCAGGAGGTTGTACCTGGGAAATCTTGACAGTACTGCTACCTGAACAAGACCTGAGAAATAACAGCAGCCATTTTCCTGTCGGTGTAAATATGGAAAACCTCACAAGGTCCCACAGCAAGATGAACAGCTTTAGGCAATGAATGGCTTCTGAGAAAGGAAGAAGCAGTCATCTTCAGGGTCTAGCACCCCACCCTAATAGCCTAGCTAGACCATATGGTCAGCTCTACACATATATACACACGCAGCAGTAAATGAACTCAGCAGGTGGTATTTGTAAATGTACATGTGATATATGCATGTATATACACATACACACATGTACACACATATATGCATATATATATAACAAAATTACTTAAAGCTAAGAGGCAACCCATTTGATGAGTCAGAGACCCGGGAGGAATTAAAGGGAGGAGGGGGAAATAGTCCTCATTTAAAAAATACACAAAAATATTAAATTATTTATAAAAAGAATAAAACTATCCCCAAAATGCTAACATTTACTCTCCACAGTAGCCTATCCCATAGGTTACCTACTAGTACTTCTCCCAATATGAACACTTTGGATGACTGTGCTTGGGAGTCTGATTTTCCCTGAGTGGAACCAAATCACTTTCCTATTTGCCTCCTACTGCCTAACTGACATAGAACAATTTTCCCACAAGTTGACACCAGAAACAAAAATGAAAATTGCGGTAGGGAGCCACTGGACTGTAAAATGCAGTAAACTCGTAAATGGTGACTCTAGAGCGGTGCTTAAGGCTGTGGAGGATTGCTTACTACAGGATACACTGAAAGAGGTCTGAGATCCGTGAAATCCCCTTTGCTGGGTGTGACCTTTAGCAAGTACAGAAGATGGGAAAAGATGCTTACCAACGCTGACCCACCTATGGGGCACTCTCTATTAACTCTCTGTGGTCCTCGGTACACGGTAAAAATCCAAACCCTAAGTACGTAAACATCAAAGTTTCCTGTTTGCAAGTCAGAATTCTGAAGGGGTCATGAGAGAATCTTGTGAACAATTAACCACAGGATTTCAGTCATGTTTAGCAAATATTTGGTGATTAGGGGTCTTGAATATACTTTATAACATCTAAACACAGCAAGCCACATGAAGCTGCAACCACGTCCGTTTGTCACGCGTGTAATTATTTATGCTCAGAGAATGGGGAGCAATACGGAAAGCTGGGCTACTCAGGTGGGACTCATGGAGCAAAGCCACACTTTTCATGCTGCTTTTGGTTACTGATGTGTCAGGAAATGTAGCAGCTCACACGTGCATGTCCCTTACTGGAGGTTTTCCTGTTATCAGTTGTGAAGCTTATGTTACAGAGAAGGCCTGATCTACAAAGTCGCCAGTATTTGGTCTTAGTTTTCTTGGTATTAATTTTTTTGTGTTTTGTTTTGTTTTTGTTTTTATTTTTAAAAAGTTTCTGCACCGTATGTTTTGATTGCTTTTGTCTCCTTCAACTCCTCCCAAATTGTCTCCACTCCCTACCCACCTAATATCATGTCCTCTTGCTCTCTATCTCAAAACAGACAAACTACAATAAAAACAAAAAGACAAAACACAAGTGTTAAAACAAAACAAAAGGAAGGTAAAAGCCCCTAACAACCAACCAACCAGTCATAGAGTTCCTTTTGTGTTGGCCAAAACCTCTGCGGTGGGGTGGAGAGTGATTGGTGTGCCCAGTGGCGAAGTCAGCCCTGCTGTAAGAGAAGCACCAAGTGTGAGGACCATGTTACTGTAAGATAATATGACAGTCTGACGATGGAGGGCAAAGGAAAGAGGGCAGAAGAGATTGACACTGTCATTAGTAACATTCCTATTTCTTCATTGTCTCAGGTTTCGCACTGCTAAAAAA
The DNA here is from genome assembly GCF_000001635.26 of Mus musculus. Classification (NCBI taxonomy): domain Eukaryota; kingdom Metazoa; phylum Chordata; class Mammalia; order Rodentia; family Muridae; genus Mus; species Mus musculus. The sequence continues at coordinate 31,811,076 of NC_000067.6, forward strand.
CCTGGCCACAATCAGATCTGGGTCAAGGTCTGATGGCAGAGGCACTGTCCATTTCATCATGCCTCACTTCAGAAACACCTCTGTAGGGATACTGCCTCCTGCGCCTTTATGGACATCCTTTCCCCCTATAGCTCTACACAGTGAAGTGAAATGTGCTGTGGGATGCTTTCATTGTTAACACAACAACCCTAATCAGAGCAGGATCATGCCTGCATTTAAAAAAAAAAAAAAAAAGAGGCCACTGAGCCACTGTCTATACCGAAGTCAATCCAAAGAGTCTCAATGAGGGGCAGACAAGGACTCTGTTGGTGCGAATGCCAGCTCTTTTCTTTTGCTGTGTGTCTCCTTGTATAGTTCTCTCACTGTGGAACTTCACTCTTGGGTACCAGACAGTCCCTGAATGCCACTGCCTACTTCAGATTTGAGCTTCCACATTACGCATGCTTTATTTTTTTTTTTTCTCTCCAAAATATAAATAGCTTTCCCCCACAAATTATACAGCAGGAATTCTTTTCAGTTGCCTTAAAGAAAGACAGTTATTTTCATCCAGCAAAGTAAATGCAAACACTATGAGCGTGCAATATAGCACACGATTGTTAACAATCATGTTTCTTTACCACAGCGGTGAGAAATAGGCTGCTGTCATTTTTCTCGTTCTCAGCCTCTATGTTATAATAGCAGCGGTGTTATCTTGAAGCTATATGAAAGAAAATTGCCACTTCTGCGGATCACGGTGTAAAGGTAAAACAAAGGAGAAACCAGCGCCAATTACGTGCAGCATGCGCTCCCGTTCACTTGAGGACAGATTTGTTGTGTTTATGGAGGTGAGCAGCACATCTCCTCTCTAAGGAGAGCCTGGCATTTCTTCTGTCTCATATATAAAATTTCAGTAGACAAGTCCCTATGTTAGCATATGCCACCCTCCCTCATAATGAAAACAAAAACAAAAAAACTAACTTTTATTGTGCAATGGAAAATGGACATTCTAATCTACAACATCATCATTATCATCATCAAATCTTCTTTTACAGTCCAGTCGCTATCCTCTCCCTGTCCACCCCAGGCAGCTCCCCATCCCATCCCCCCTGTCCCCATCTCCAAGAGAATATCCTGAGCCCCCTCCACCCCACCAGACCTCCCCACTCCCTGGGTCCTTGAGTCTCTTGAGGGAGGGTCTCTTGAGGGTGTGTCTTCCCTCACTGAGGCCAGACCCAGCAGTTCTCTGCTGCATATGTGTCAGGTGCCTGCTATTCTTATTGTAGTTTTGGCAGCTTTAGAAATCTTTGTTTTTCAAACCTGAATTGACGGACAACAAGGAAAACCAATTATCATCTGCTGCAAAGCACTTAAATTCTTCCTAAGGAACTGTGTGTCTTCTTATTTTTTGCAGCAGACTTTAATTCTAATTAACGCTGGGATAAAAGAGAAAGTGCAGAGTTTTTGCATCCTATTTGTCTCAGAACATGTTCACATACCCAGACATCAGTGGGCATTTCAAGTCCATTTTGCTTGTGTGGGTTTCACTACTGGCATTGAGATTGTTAAATAAAGAAGGAAACACTTTGATGTATTCATTAATTTTTCTAATTTTGAGAAAATATGCATAATGGTAGGATAGCAAAATTTACCATGTTAAAATCTAAACATGTAATCCAATGTTTGTAGTATATCTAAGTGATTTCCTTTTTAAAATTACAATACATATCCTAAAATGATGGTTAAGCCGTATAATGAATAATGGTAATCAGCATAGTTGACATGTTTTGATGAAAATTACTATTTTATGTTAAATTAACATTGCTTTGCATATTTGTATATCATTTCAGTGTCTCGCTTGACAGAAACCAGTTGTATTCCATACCTGTTTCTACACTATAGAAAAATGCTACTTTGAAATTTTGGCTATATATGGACATGCAACTAGAAAATAAGTATTTCAATTGTTGCTTAAAATAATTGTGGATTTTTCATGTAACCTACAAGGTTTTAAAAAAGAACGAGTACACAAAAGATACATAGCATCATAATACAACATAACAGGATTTAAATAGTTCAGGCATTATGATCAGAAACTAACAAACAGAAATAATGAAACCGAAACCTCTTGTACAAAAGGACGCCATCATTCAACTGAAGAACCCACCTACAGAATAAAAAGTCTTTACTAGCTAGACATTAGAGAAATGGTGTCTAGAATATATCTGAGAGGGTTAGAATCATAATATATCTGGTAGATGAAATAAAAATTGCTGAGAAACATTTTTTTAATGCTCAACATCATTAGCTATCAATGGAATAATTATTAAAACTGCTTTGGGATTTTATCTCATTCCAATGATAATGACCAACATAAAAGAAAACACACACACACACACACACACACACACACACACACACACAAAGCAAAACAACAAAAACTGCTTTACAGATTTCTAGATTAAAAAAAAAAAAATCAGTCTTACCCAGCTGTGAATCCTGCTGACTTAACAATGAGTAGCCTGGGAAGACAAGCCCACTAATGAAATAGTGGCATGAGTGCCCTGGCAGCAACCAACCACTTTACTATTGTACATAAGTCCACAGCACAAGTTGAAACCCATATCTGGTACCAATTTAAGGGCCAGGAACCTATAACAAGATAGATCATTGATAGTAGAGTATACTACTACTGTTACTACTACTACTACTACTACTACTACTACTACTACTAGCATTTTTCTTAATGGACATAGTATTAAGATGACTCCTAATGACATCATTGTATCCAAAGATCAGTAAATATATCAAAATAAGGGATAGTGAATTATGGGAATTATGGCGGGGCAAGAGATGTAAAGAGACACAGTGAGAAGAGGGCATTCTGATACAATGGCTATTAAATCAATGGCATATAGTGTTAAGATATATCTCATCTAAACCTGTGGTGTTAACTATGGCACTTTAACACTGTGAAATAGAAATGCAAATATTGTGAAACTTTATTTTTTAAAAAATTACTTCCACATCTGTCTAAGTTATATTAAACATTTTTCTTTCATAAAGACTGAATGCACAATTATTTAATTAAAAATAAAGTGGCTAGCATTATTTCCAAGCGGTAAACATCAACCTTGATTGTCATTGTTGCTACCGTAGTTTAAATAAGAAATTTCTGAAGAGTAAATGTTTGCATTATTTTTTTTCCATTTTTTATTAGGTATTTAGCTCATTTACATTTCCAATGCTATACCAAAAGTCCCCCATATCCACCCACCCCCACTCCCCTGCCCACCCACTCCCCCTTTTTGGCCCTGGTGTTCCCCTGTACTGGGGCATATAAAGTTTGCAAGTCCAATGGGCCTCTCTTTCCAGTGATGGCCGACTAGGCCATCTTTTGATATATATGCAGCTAGAGTCAAGAGCTCCGGGGTACTGGTTAGTTCATAATGTTGTTCCACCTATAGGGTTGCAGATCCCTTTAGCTCCTTGGCTACTTTCTCTAGCTCCTCCATTGGGAGCCCTATGATCCATCCATTAGCTGACTGTGAGCATCCACTTCTGTGTTTGCTAGGCCCCGGCATAGTCTCACAAGAGACAACTACTTCTGGGTCCTTTCAATAAAATCTTGCTATTGTATGCAATGGTGTCAGCGTTTGGATGCTGATTATGGGGTGGATCCCTGGATATGGCAGTCTCTACATGGTCCATCCTTTCATCTCAGCTCCAAACTTTGTCTCTGTAACTCCTTCCATGGGTGTTTTGTTCCCAAATCTAAGGAGGGGCATAGTGTCCACACTTCAGTCTTCATTCTTCTTGAGTTTCATGTGTTTAGTAAATTATATCTTATATCTTGGGTATCCTAGGTTTGGGGCTAATATCCACTTATCAGTGAGTACATATTGTGTGAGTTTCTTTGTGAATGTGTTAGCTCACTCAGGATGATGCCCTCCAGGTCCATCCATTTGGCTAGGAATTTCATAAATTCATTCTTTTTAATAGCTGAGTAGTACTCCATTGTGTAGATGTACCACATTTTCTGTATCCATTCCTCTGTTGAGGGGCATCTAGGTTCTTTCCAGCTTCTGGCTATTATAAATAAGGCTGCTATGAACATAGTGGAGCATGTGTCCTTCTTACCAGTTGGGGCATCTTCTGGATATATGCCCAGGAGAGGTATTGCTGGATCCTCCGGTAGTACTATGTCCAGTTTTCTGAGGAACCGCCAGACTGATTTCCAGAGTGGTTGTACAAGCCTGCACTCCCACCAACAATGGAGGAGTGTTCCTCTTTCTCCACATCCACGCCAGCATCTGCTGTCACCTGAATTTTTGATCTTAGCCATTCTGACTGGTGTGAGGTGGAATCTCAGGGTTGTTTTGATTTGCATTTCCCTGATGATTAAGGATGTTGAACATTTTTTCAGGTGCTTCTCTGCCATTCGGTATTCCTCAGGTGAGAATTCTTTGTTCAGTTCTGAGCCCCATTTTTTAATGGGGTTATTTGATTTTCTGAAGTCCACCTTCTTGAGTTCTTTATATATGTTGGATATTAGTCCCCTATCTGATTTAGGATAGGTAAAGATCCTTTCCCAATCTGTTGGTGGTGTTTTTGTCTTATTGACGGTGTCTTTTGCCTTGCAGAAACTTTGGAGTTTCATTAGGTCCCATTTGTCAATTCTCGATCTTACAGCACAAGCCATTGCTGTTCTGTTCAGGAATTTTTCCCCTGTGCCCATATCTTCAAGGCTTTTCCCCACTTTCTCCTCTATAAGTTTCAGTGTCTCTGGTTTTATGTGAAGTTCCTTGATCCACTTAGATTTGACCTTAGTACAAGGAGATAAGTATGGATCAATTCGCATTCTTCTACAGGATAACAACCAGTTGTGCCAGCACCAATTGTTGAAAATGCTGTCTTTCTTCCACTGGATGGTTTTAGCTCCCTTGTCGAAGATCAAGTGACCATAGGTGTGTGGGTTCATTTCTGGGTCTTCAATTCTATTCCATTGGTCTACTTGTCTGTCTCTATACCAGTACCATACAGTTTTTATCACAATTGCTCTGTAGTAAAGCTTTAGGTCTGGCATGGTGATTCCCCCAGAAGTTCTTTTATCCTTGAGAAGACTTTTTGCTATCCTAGGTTTTTTGTTATTCCAGACAAATTTGCAAATTGCTCCTTCCAATTCGTTGAAGAATTGAGTTGGAATTTTGATGGGGATTGCATTGAATCTGTAGATTGCTTTTGGCAAGATAGCCATTTTTACAATGTTGATCCTGCCAATCCATGAGCATGGGAGATCTTTCCATCTTCTGAGATCTTCCTTAATTTCTTTCTTCAGAGATTTGTAGTTTTTATCATACAGATCTTTCACTTCCTTAGTTAGAGTCACGCCAAGATATTTTATATTATTTGTGACTATTGAGAAGGGTGTTGTTTCCCTAATTTCTTTCTCAGCCTGTTTATTCTTTGTATAGAGAAAGGCCATTGACTTGTTTGAGTTTATTTTATATCCAGCTACTTCACCGAAGCTGTTTATCAGGTTTAGGAGTTCTCTGGTGGAATTTTTGGGGTCACTTATATATACTATCATATCATCTGCAAAAAGTGATTTTTTGACTTCCTCTTTTCCAATTTGTATCCCCTTGATCTCCTTTTGTTGTCGAATTGCTCTGGCTAATACTTCAAGTACTATGTTGAAAAGGTAGGGAGAAAGTGGGAAGCCTTGTCTAGTCCCTGATTTTAGTGGGATTGCTTCCAGCTTCTCTCCATTTACTTTGATGTTGGCTACTGGTTTGCTGTAGATTGCTTTTATCATGTTTAGGTATGGGCCTTGAATTCCTGATCTTTCCAAAACTTTTATCATGAATGGGTGTTGGATCTTGTCAAATGCTTTTTCTGCATCTAACGAGATGATCATGTGGTTTTTGTCTTTGAGTTTGTTTATATAATGGATTACATTGATGGATTTTCTTATATTAAACCATCCCTGCATCCCTGGAATAAAACCTACTTGGTCAGGATGGATGATTGCTTTAATGTGTTCTTGGATTCGGTTAGCGAGAATTTTATTGAGGATTTTTGCATCGATATTCATAAGAGAAATTGGTCTGAAGTTCTCTATCTTTGTTGGGTCTTTCTGTGGTTTAGGTATCAGAGTAATAGTGGCTTCATAAAATGAGTTGGGTAGAGAACCTTCTACTTCTATTTTGTGAAATAGTTTGTGCAGAACTGGAATTAGATCTTCTTTGAAGGTCTGATAGAACTCTGCACTAAACCCATCTGGTCCTGGGCTTTTTTTGGTTGGGAGACTATTAATAACTGCTTCTATTTCTTTAGGTGATATGGGACTGTTTAGATGATCAACTTGATCCTGATTCAACTTTGGTACCTGGTATCTGTCCAGAAATTTGTCCATTTCGTCCAGGTTTTCCAGTTTTGTTGAGTATAGCCTTTTGTAGAAGGATCTGATGGTGTTTTGGATTTCTTCAGGATCTGTTGTTATGTCTCCCTTTTCATTTCTGATTTTGTTAATTAGGATTTTGTCCCTGTGCCGTTTAGTGAGTCTAGCTAAGGGTTTATCTATCTTGTTGATTTTCTCAAAGAACCAACTCCTCATTTGGTTAATTCTTTGAATAGTTCTTTTTGTTTCCACTGGTTGATTTCACCCCTGACTTTGATTATTTCCTGCCGTCTACTCCTCTTGGGTGAATTTGCTTCCTTTTTTTCTAGGGCTTTTAGGTGTGTTGTCAAGCTGCTAGTATGTGCTGTCTCCCGTTTCTTCTTGGAGGCACTCAGAGCTATGATTTTCCCTCTTAGAAATGCTTTCATTGTGTCCCAAAGGTTTGGGTACGTTGTGGCTTCATTTTCATTAAACTCTAAAAAGTCTTTAATTTCTTTCTTTATTCCTTCCTTGACCAAGGTATCATTGAGAAGAGTGTTATTCAGTTTCCACGTGAATGTTGGCTTTCCATTATTTATGTTGTTATTGAAGATCAGTCTTAGGCCATGGTGGTCTGATAGGATACATGGGACAATTTCAATATTTTTGTATCTATTGAGGCCTGTTTTGTGACCAATTGTATGGTCAATTTTGGAGAAGGTCCCGTGAGGTGCTGAGAAGAAGGTATATCCTTTTGTTTTAGGATAAAATGTTCTGTAGATATCTGTCAGGTCCATTTGTTTCATAACTTCTGTTAGTTTCACTGTGTTCCTGTTTAGTTTCTGTTTCCACGATCTGTCCTTTAAAGAAAGTGGTGTGTTGAAGTCTCCCACTATTATTGTGTGAGGTGCAATGTATGCTTTGAGCTTTACTAAAGTGTCTCTAATGAATGTGGCTGCCCTTGCATTTGGTGCGTAGATATTCAGAATTGAGAGTTCCTCTTGGAGGATTTTACCTTTGATGAGTATGAAGTGTCCCTCCTTGTCTTTTTTGATAACTTTGGGTTGGAAGTCGATTTTATCCGATATCAAAATGGCTACTCCAGCTTGTTTCTTCAGTCCATTTGCTTGGAAAATTGTTTTCCAGCCTTTCACTCTGAGGTAGTGTCTGTCTTTTTCCCTGAGATGGGTTTCCTGTAAGCAGCAGAATGTTGGGTCCTGTTTGTGTAGCCAGTCTGTTAGTCTATGTCTTTTTATTGGGGAATTGAGTCCATTGATATTAAGAGATATTAAGGAAAAGTAATTGTTGCTTCCTTTTATTTTTGTTGTTAGAGTTGGCATTCTGTTCTTGTGGCTGTCTTCTTTTTGGTTTGTTGAATGATTACTTTCTTGGTTGTTCTAGGGCGTGATTTCCGTCCTTGTATTGCTTCTTTTCTGTTATTATCCTTTGAAGGGCTGGATTCGTGGAAAGATATTGTGTGAATTTGTTTTTGTCGTGGAATACTTTGGTTTCTCCATCTATGGTAATTGAGAGTTTGGCTGGGTATAGTAGCCTGGGCTGGCATTTGTGTTCTCTTAGTGTCTGTATAACATCTGTCCAGGCTCTTCTGGCTTTCATAGTCTCTGGTGAAAAGTCTGGTGTAATTCTGATAGGCCTTCCTTTATATGTTACTTGACCTTTCTCCCTTACTGCTTTTAATATTCTATCTTTATTTAGTGCATTTGTTGTTCTGATTATTATGTGTCGGGAGGAATTTCTTTTCTGGTCCAGTCTATTTGGAGTTCTGTAGGCTTCTTGTATGATCATGGGCATCTCTTTTTTTATGTTTGGGAAGTTTTCTTCTATTATTTTCTTGAAGATATTAGCTGGCCCTTTAAGTTGAAAATCTTCATTCTCATCAATTCCTATTATCCGTAGGTTTGGTCTTCTCATTGTGTCCTGGATTACCTGGATGTTTTGAGTTAGGATCCTTTTGCATTTTGTATTTTCTTTGACTGTTGTGTCGATGTTCTCTATGGAATCTTCTGCACCTGAGATTCTCTCTTCCATTTCTTGTATTCTGTTGCTGATGCTCGCATCTATGGTTCCAGATCTCTTTCCTAGGGTTTCTATCTCCAGCGTTGCCTCGCTTTGGGTTTTCTTTATTGTGTCTACTTCCCCTTTTAGTTCTAGTATGGTTTTGTTCATTTCCATCACCTGTTTGGATGTGTTTTCCTGTTTTTCTTTAATGATTTCTACCTGTTTGGCTGTGTTTTCCTGCTTTTCTTTAAGGGCCTGTAACTCTTTAGCAGTGCTCTCCTGTAATTCTTTAAGTGACTTATGAAAGTCCTTCTTGATGTCCTCTATCATCATCATGAGAAATGTTTTTAAATCTGGGTCTAGATTTTCGGTTGTGTTGGGGTGCCCAGGACTAGGTGGGGTGGGAGTGCTGCGTTCTGATGATGGTGAGTGGTCTTGATTTCTGTTAGTAGGATTCTTATGTTTGCCTTTCGCCATCTGGTAATCTCTGAAGCTAGCTGTTTTAGTTGTCACTGTTAAGAGCTTGTTCTTCAGGTGACTCTGTTAGCCTCTATAAGCAGACCTGGAGGGTAGCACTCTCCTTAGTTTCAGTGGGCAGAGTATTCTCTGCAGGCAAGCTCTCTTCTTGCAGGGCAGGTACCCAGATATCTGGTGTTCGAACCAATCTCCTGGCAGAAGTTGTGTTCCACTCACTAGAGGTCTTAGGATCTCGTGTGGAATCCTGTGTGGGCCCTTGCGGGTGTCAGGCGACTCTGCTGGCAAGGTAGCCTGGGGCTCGAGTGGAGTGGAAGGGGTTTGTGCCCCAGATCAAGCCCGGGTAGCCTGCTTCCCTATGTATCGCAGTCTCAGGTTCCGCGCGATTGGATTGGGGCAGGCGCTGTGTTCCACTCACCAGAGGTCTTAGGATCCCGTGGGGAGTCCCGTGTGGGCCCTTGTGGGTGTTGGGCAAGACTCTGCTGGCAAGGTAGCCCGGGGTTCGAGTCGAGCGGAAAGGAAATGTTTGCATTATTCCATGTCTCTTCATACTCTATGGTGCTTACTGATTCTATCAGCATTACTAACTCCAGAGTACTTGAGAACCCCTTCACTTGCAGCCTATTGCCATTGGGATAGAATTTACAAAGATTATAATCTTTCCATTTCCCACAGAGCATCTGATGAGTTAGGTTCTCTTCCCTATGCTCCTGCACATCACTGTGTTGTAGAAAAAAACAGAAAAAGACATGTATGTATGGACCCTAACATCTATCACAGAAAGGTAAGTCCTGGTGAGCAATCATTATGAAGAATATCTCAAACATAAGTACTTAACAGAACTAAAGTCACAGAATTTAAAAATCAAGCAAATTAAAATATCAGGGACTCACAATATATCATGTGAAATCCTTAAAACATTTTAAGGACAGTGGCATGCCTGCTGATCACTTTCTCTACTCTGATCTGATTTCCTGGGTAGCGCTGGTGAGAGCTTGGTGGGCATTTGTAGAAAAAATCAAGTTGGTAATTATCCTGAATATATGATCTCAGAAACCAAAGTATATTAGGATTGAGCTCTTTCCACAAATAATTTCTGAATTTATTTTAAGAGTACTTCAGTTAAACATTAAGTTCAACTACTCCTTGTTGATGAATAATCATGATAGTAGGTTTTGTTAAATCTCGTTTTCTAGCCCTAAAGCACTTTAACCTGCATTATCTCTTTCAGAAACTGAATTTCCCACAGTTTTAGGAACAGGAGCTCTAACTCATCAAAATGAGATAATTTACCTAATATATTGAATAGGTGTCAGGTTTGGGCTTTAGGCCATGACTCTTAGCGACCCAGCTAATGATCTTTTCATATAATGATATTTCCATTCTTAAAAAGAAAATTTAGCATTTTGAAAGGATGTTTATATTTCAAGTTCTGAGTTCACTGGTAATTTAGCAACCTAAAAATGTCATTAAGAGTAATGGGGAAATTGGAATTGTAATAAGTACAGTGAATTAATTTTGCCTAACTCAGCCTAACTCAGAATGCCCAGTCATTACTGAACAAAGCTTAAACAACTTCTGGGTCAATGTGAGTTGTATTTATCCCTTAAAGTGATGACATATTTTCTTACTGCTGACTTAACTTAATTACTATATTTTAACCAAGTGAATTTAAAGCAATTTCCATTATAATATTTGGAATAGAGATGAAAGAATGTTATTTTTCCCCAAAGATAAATAACTACCCAAGATGGTAATAACCTGCCCCACTTTTTTCTATTTATTGCATAGCAGCTTCTCTGAATGAAGGCTCAAGAGACTCAGGAAGTCAGCAAATGTCTTGTGTCTGGGAAAAAGCTGAAACTTGCAAGATTCACAAGGTTCTCTCTCCAGAATTCCAGAAGCAGTAAACCACAGCCCGCAGGAGACTGACCAAAAGGCTGAGGAGAGGACATTATTTCAGAATAAGAGTCCAGGAGGTAGCTAGAAGGTGGATTTTATTGCAGTTGACTCTGATTTATTAAGGAATTGCTGATTCTTGAATTAATTAAGGTGTTGTTGCATTGTCTCTAATGAAGCAAGCTTAACTTCAGGGTTGCAGTTTTAGTGGGTTTACACTCTTTTAGGGTGGTCTTTGTGCTAATACAACTGCTTGTGATTCATCTCCCCTCCTGTGAATAACATTTCACTCATCCTCTTGTTAGTGTTCCCTTTGCAGTGTGCACTCAGACGTGTGTGCGTGGACTCAAAGGGCTCTCCCAGATAACATTAGTTACATTTCCCCTCAATCGTGAGAAAAACCTCTGACAAGGAACTTAAGGGAAGAGCTTTAACTCAAAACTCCAAGAGATGGAGTCTAACATAGTATAGAAGGCTTGGCAGCTAACAGGTTCATGGGGGCAGGCAATTGGTGGATCAGGAAACAAAGATAAGTCTTGAAGCAGGGGTAAGGTGCAGTACACTGTCTAGCCGAAGGGGATTTATATAATGCCTCCATGACTTGCTTATCGCATGCCTGAAAACCAAACCAACCAACCAAACAGTAACCTAAAATAATTCAAATCTGTTGCAATGTCAAGGTATAACCTTGTCTTGAATGACAGAAACAGTAGCTCCAGTCTATTTCCTCCTCCAGCCTGGGAAAGCATTAAAGCCATTGGCCCGTAAATGAGAGAAGGAAACTAAATAGCCACAGTTTGAGCTTATTAACTGACTTTCTGTCCCCAGTAACAGTTGTGACTTTCCCCGTAGCAGTGAGTTTCCAGTTCTCTAAAATGCAATCTGTTTACTCTCATGTGCAGTGGGTCTTTCTGAATCTATTACATGAGAAAGAGCAGAGATTAAGCTCTGCCCTCAGTCAAGCCAATCAACCATTCAGACAACTTCAAACCAATAGAAAAAGGGATGAAGGATCACCAAGTGGGGCAGTCGAGGTCCAAATTAAAAACTCAAACATAGAGTTAGTGGCACCCCTAGACTTGGGGTGCCCTACTCTACCGGAGAAGCCTGCAGCTTCGGCCAGTGACTTCTAGTTTGGCCTAAACTTTCTTCCTTCCTTTCTTTCATTCTTTCTTTCTTTCATTCGTCCTCTCTCTCTCTCTCTCTCTCTCTCTCTCTCTCTCTCTCTCTCTCTCTCTCTCTCTCCCTCCCTCTCTTTCTTTCTTCCTTCCTTCCTCTCTTTCTTTCTTTCTTTTTCTTTTATTAGATTTTTTTGCTTATATCTTTTTTTTATTAGATATTTTCTTTATTTACATTTCAAATGCTATCCTGAAAGTTCCCTATATCCTACCCCCCACCCTGCTCCCCTACCCACCCACTCCCACTTCTTGGCCCTGGCACTCCCCTGTACTGGGTCATATAAAGTTTGCTAGACCAAGGGTCCTCTCTTCCCAATGATGGCCAACTAGGCCATCTTCTGTTACATATACAAGTAGAGACATGATCTCTTGGGGTACTGGTTAGTTCATAATGTTGTTCTACCTATAGGGTTGCAAACCTCTTTAGCTCCTTGAGTACTTCCTCTAGCTCCTCCTTTCTATCCTATAGATGTGTTCCATCCTATAGATGACTGTGAGCATCCACTTCTGTATTTGCCAGGCACTGGTATAGCCTCACTCGAGATAGCTATCTCAGGGTCCTTTCAGCAAAATCTTGCTGGCAAGTGCAATAGTGTCTGGGTTTTGTGGCTGATTATGGGATGGATCCGCGGGTCGGGGGAGTCTCTGGATGGTCCATCCTTTCATCTTAGCTCCAAACTTTGTCTCTGTAACTCCTTCCATAGGTGTTTTGTTCCCTATTCTAAGGAGGAATGAAGTATCCACACTTCAGTCTTCATTCTTGATTTTCCTGTATTTTGCAAATTGTATCTTGGATATTCTAAGTCTCTGGGCTAATAGCCACTTATCAGTGAGTGCATATCAAGTGACTTCTTTTGTGATTGGGTTACCTCACTAAGGATGATATCCTCAGATACATCCATTTCAAATGCTATTCTCTTTCCTAGTTTCCTCTCCAAAAGTCCCCTATACACTCCCCCCAACCCTGCTCCCCAACCCACCCACTCCTGCTTCCTGGCCCTGGCATTCCCCTGTACTGGGGTATATGATCTTCACAAGACTAAGGGTCTTTCCTCCCATTGATGGCCTGCTACATATGCAGCTAGAGACACCAGCTCTAGGGGTAGTGGTCAGTTCATATTGTTGTTCCTCCTATAGGTTTGCAGACTTATTCAGCTTCTTGGGTATTTTCTCTAGCTACTTCTTTGGGGGCCCTGTGTTCCATCCAATAGATGACTATCAGCATCTACTTCTGTATTTGCCAGGCACTGGCATAGCCTCACAAGAGACAGCTATATCAGGGTCTTGTCAGCAAAATTTTGTTGGCATATGCAATAGTGTCTGGGTTTTGTGGTTGTTTATGGGATAGATCCCCAGGTGGGGCAGTCTCTGAATGGTCTTTCCTTCCGTCTCAGCTCTGAACTTTGTCTCTTATCTCCTTCCATGGGTATTTTGTTCCCCGTTCTAAGAAGGAACCAAGTATCCACACGTTGGTCTACCTTCTTCTTTGGCCTAAACTTTTATTCTGTCTTTTAATTCTGTAACTGAGAAAGAAAAATGCCTATCTTCTGGACATATAATTTTCTTCATAAAACTTGGACTGTTTCAATTTAAGGCATATGAGACAATTTTGAACTCTGATGTGATACTATAAGTGGAGAACTCTGCATGTGATTTCATGTTACTATATAAAATGTCAGCACATCAAAGATGCTGAATAAGAGCTGTGGAGAAGAGTTAGCTGGTAAAAACCATGCCCAACAAGCATGTGGACTTGGATCCCAGTCTTATCTCCTCTTAAAGCCAGGAAACAAATGCATTTTTTGACAACACATAAAAGAACACTTTAAGATTGTGGTGGTTTAAATATGTTTGGCACTATTAGGTAATGTGGTCTTGTTGCAGTAGATGTAGCCTTGTTGGAGGAGGTGTGTCATTGTTTGCATGGGCTTTAAGACCCTCTTCCTATCTTCCTGGAAGCCAGTCTTCCCCTAGTGGCCTTCAGATGAAGATGTTGAACTCTCAGCTCCTCCTGCACCATGCCTGCCTGGATGCTGCCACGCTCTTGCCTTGATGATAATGAACTGAACCTCTGTAACTGTAAGCCAGCACCAATTATTTCCCTTTATAAAAGTTGACTTAATCATGGTGTCTATTCACAGCAATAAAACCCTAACTAAGACAGAACTTGGTACAGAGACTGGGCTATTGCTGTGATAGGCCTTACCATGTTTTTGTTTGAAGGAATATAAATTTTAGGACTTTGGACTTGAGAAGTCATGGAATGCTTAAAGTGGGGCTTAATGGATCATCCTAGCAAATGTATGGAAGACTGCTGCTGAGAGTGATTTGAACTGTGCAGACTGGCACAGGAGGTTTCAGTGGAGAAGAATTTCATTATGCATCAACAGACTGTTTTCGGGATATTTTGGTGAATAATGTGGCTGCTTTTTGTTCTTGTCTGAAGAGTCTACCTGAGGCTAAGGTAAAGAGATTCATATTAATTTGCAATGACAATGGAAGTCACAAAGAATCCCAGAAAATACTTGGTTCTCTGGTTAAGTCTAATAAAGAGTGTTTCAAACAAGCAGAAGAAGCATAGAAAGGAAAAGTACAAAATGTACGGTTCATGTAATAAAGGGGCACCAGGAAGTGCAATGGGGCTGAATCCTGTGTTCATCGAGATAAAAAGATTAAGAGAGTGGTGACTTTGTGGCAAGATCTTGCCCAGCCTAGTGTATTGTTTGTACACTTGCTACTGAACAAGGAGTAGTTATATCATATTATTATTTTCACTTTTAATCTGGAATGAACACCAATCCAGAAATGAAAGACATAGGCTTTTGATCTGAATCTTGAGGCATAGTGGCCATGAAAAGTTTAGGCCCATGCATGGTGCTACACTCCTTTAATTCCAGCAGACAGAGGGAAGAAGATCTCTGAATTCAAGGTCAATCTACAGAGCAACTTCCAGGACAGCCAAACTTAGGCAATGAAAAAGTTGGAAAACAGAAAGCTGATGATAATGTAATAGAAAGGGGGCGGGGGCATGTTCCATCCCCAGCAAGCAGTAGAATGCAGCAGCTTTGGTCATGTGACCCTGGTTTTAGAGTCAAAAATAGAAGGGACTACTGGGATAACTGGTGATTATTAGCTGGAGCTACAATGTGATTCAGAAGTTACTGGTGATTAAGCAGAGACCAGTGGGCTGGTGAGATGGCTTAACAGTTAAGAGCACTGAGTACTCTTCCAGAGGTCATAAGTTCAATTCCCAGCAACCATATGGTAACTCACAACCCTCTGTAATGGGATCTGATGCCCTCTTCTGGTGTGTCTGAAGACAGCTGCAGTGTACTCACATACATTAAATAAATAAATCTTTTTTTAATTTTTATTTTAAAAAAGAAACCAGCATCACTGAGAACAGAGAAGTATTTTCTGAGAGCACAAGGAAGCCATGTTCCAGAGATAGCCACAGCTGGACTTGATAATGTGTAAGAATCACCCAGGTCTTACTGATTTTGAAGGCATGAAGGGGTACTAGAAAGCAGCTGAGACTTGGCACTGTGAGAACTCAGGCAAGGCCATTGGTGGAGATGCAGCCCCAGTTGCAGTTGACAACCCAGGACTGAAGGGGTCATGTAAATAAATTGAGGCTTGGCACCATGAAGGGAGCCTATCAGAGACATTGGTGAAAAATTGCAGCAAAAGGTCCAGGATGTTAGAGATTCCAGTACCATGAGATGATCACCAAGAATTATAGCAGCAGTAGAGTGGAGTCAATCAGAGCCTAGAGTGCTACAGAATACAGAGCTGGAGAAGTGACACCAGCCCTTTGGGGGAGCACAGAAGATCATGTGTAGATCCTAGACATTGGAATGAGAAGCTGTAAAGTTGAAGCTGCCTTGGATACTTCAAGTTCTTAGTGATGTTAAAGTACTTTAGGATGCCAGCCTAAATTTGCTAACAGGGAGTGTAACCATCCCAAAAGAGTGAACTTTGTTGCTGCCGAATGTCAGATCTGGCAACAGAACTCAACAAAGATGAAAGGAGTTAGAAATTTGAAGAGGATTCTGACATGGAGACATTGAGTTTGGAGTTTTCCCAGCTGGTTTTCTGTCTTGCTCTGGGTTAGTATTTTTGGCTTTATATGGGATTATTATTAAGAGACTGCATTAATCAGAAGAGACTTTGAACTTTGGATTTTTAACACTGGAGAAACTGCTATTGACTATGGCAACTTCTAAAGGTGGATTAAATGTATTTTGCATTACGCTCTGGCTAGTTATGAACCCCATAGGCTCATGTGTTTGAACAAGCATAAGGAGGCCAGGTTTTGGAATGTGGTGGTTTGAACATGCTTGACCCAGGGAGTGGTACTATTAGGAAGTGTGGCCTTGTTGGAAGAATTGTGTCACTGTGGGGGATACACAATGAGACCCTCCTCCTAACCATATGGAAGCCAGTCTTCTCCTGGAGGGCTTCAGATGATGATGTAGAGCTCTCACCTCCTCCTGCAAGGATGCTGCCATGCTCCTGCCTTGATGATTATGGACTGAACCTCTGAACATGTAAGCCAGCCCCAATTAAATGTTGTCATTTATAACAGTTGCCTTTGTCATGGTGTCTGTTTCCAGCAGTAAAATACTAACTAAGACAATGATTTCAATAGTGTTGCACAATTACACAGGCATTAATTGTAAAATAAAAGTGTATAGCCCATAAGTAATCAACTATACATAAGTTTTGATGTAAGTAACTATCACAAGCACACATGGACACATTGATATGAATATGAAATACTCTAGTTGTAGGCTTAAAGGTTAATTTAATATGACTGCAAATTGGGTAAGGTGACTGGGGACACTCAGTATATGTGCTCATTGCTGCTGTTATGTCCACCAAGAAACAGGGAAAATCAACAGCCCTAGTCTTCCACTTAGCAGATGTAAACAGTTCATTGTCTCAAGCTCAGGACTCCACTTGGCCTTTTGTTCAGTTATTAAGTGTGAATTTATCTTCTTGGATCAAACCAAAATAAAGGCTAAATATTTTATAAAAGTTGACCAACACATCACATATTTAAACATAGCGCATTTATTTACTAATTATTGTTCTAAGCTGTGAATTGTGGGTTGGAGGAATACATCTTAACTACAGTGTATAAATAGTTATATAAATATGACCAATTGACCTCACTTAGTGTTGCTCATATATTTATGTTTTAGGACTGAAAACTTGGTGTTACATAGCAAACGAGGGTACTCATCCCTTGGAAAGACTAAATCTCACAGTATCAGTAGCTTCAAATTGTCTATAACTCTTTATCTAGAGGAAAGACCCTGAGGTAACTCTTATAGGGATAAGACCCCAATGTAATTATTACACCAACATTTACATGTCAACTGCTAGTGTCATTGTTCAAGTCATGTTGAAGCTGCTGTATTGTTGAGATTTCATGGACTTAACTTCTACAATCTGTCATATATAGAAGACATTATATCAGCAGATACTTAGCTCATTTTGGCTCTTACAGTATTTCTACACTTCCTGCAATGTTCCCTGAGTGTTAGGTACAGAGATAATGTAGATGGATCCACTGTGATGGGCACTCCATGGTCTGTTCTCTGCATCTTTCTGAATGTCAATAAGAATGAAATACATTCCCTGGTCTGCATATTTTAAATCTGATTTAATTTGTGACTATTGCAAAGAGTTTTGATTTGCTTAGAGTAGAAAATGCTCAATTTCTTTTATTTTTCTTAAATTTATTTTTTTATTTAAACTCCAGATTTTATCTCCCCCCAATCTGACTGTTCCACATCTCATATCTCCCCCCACCCTCTGTCTCCACAAGGATGTCCCCAAACCTACCCCTAACCCCACATGACCTCTAACCTACCTGGGGCCTCTAGTCTCTTGAAGATTAGGTGCATCATCTCTGATTGAACACAAATCCATCAGTCCTCTGATGGATATGTGTTGGGGGGCTCATTTCAGCTGATATATGCTGCCTGTTTGGTGGTCCAGTGAGCCAATCTCCTTAGCCCTGGAAACAGAGGATGCAAATTTTTCAACACAGAACACTTTTCTGTTATTACTCTGGTTCTGGGAGGTGGTTTGCTACAACTGCCGATTCCAAAGGAAGAAATGAGTTTTTAAAGAAAGTTATGTTGCAGGGCAAGCAGTGTAGCTTTCCTGTAATTGTGAAATGGAGGTGAAAGGTGAATTGGTAGCTGGAGGAGCATTGAGAGCTGAAGGGGAGCTCATGAAATAAAATGTTATGTATGAGATTTATGAATTACCTGAGGCAAGGAGCACTATAAATATAGTGGATGGAAAAGTTTGATTCGAAATGATCTCAGTAGGCAGAAACAAGAGGCATAAAACACGATGTAATTTCACAGGAGCAGATATAAAGTCCCACATTTAGATTCAAAGAGTTGGTTTTATATAAATAAAATGTAGATATCAGGATTTATAGCCGTTCTTCCGAACTGAAAGGAGGGAAACATGAAGTTTTGTTTAGCTTCAAGTTCGGTAAGAACTGACAGCATCACACTGCTGCCAAGAATGTAACCCATCCCACACCGGGATGTTTTAGAGGAAAGCTGACTGTAGCCTTCCATGTTCTATGTTGATAGGACTAAAACTGTATTACTCCTACCACTTTGGAATTCAACACTTTAAGAGTGGCATTAATAACTTCAAGGGATACTGAACGAGATGAGTAAGTACAATACTATATTCAAAACCTGGACCGAATGAACTCTTTCCTAGTTTTCACCACAGATGAAATAACTTCAGGGATATGATAGTCTCCTTTTACTGTGTTCAGATGGCTCGAAGAAAAGGTAAATAAATAATTCAAGCACATAAAAATATAGAAATTTGTCAGTGGTAATACATAAAAAGGAAGTAAATATAGCATTGTAAAAGAATCACTTCTGCTCATGAAAAGATTGCTAAAATAGTGTGCTTTACATTAATGAGTGATACAGTGAGTAGTAATTAGTAGGGCTGTGAATAGCAGTAAGAATTCCCATATACTAGTTCCTATTGGAACACTTAAATATATAACTTGATTATACATATATTATATATACATACTTTCTTTTATTATTATTATTTTTAGTAGATATTTTCTTTATATAAATTTCAAATTTCAAATGCTATCCTGAAAGTTCCCCATACCCTACCCCCCTCCTATCCACCCACTCCCACTTCTTGGCCCTGGCATTCCCCTATACTGAGGCATATAAAGTTTGTAAGACCAATGGGCCTCTCTTCCCAGTGATGGCTGACTAGGCCATCTTCTGCTACATATGCAGCTGGAGACACAAGCTCCGGGGGGTACTGGTTAGTTCATATTGTTGTTCCATCTATAGGGTTGTAGACCCATTTAGCTCCTTGGGTGCTTTTTCTAGCTCCTCAGTTGGGGGCCCTGTGATCCATCCAATAGCTGACTGTGAGCATCCACTTATGTGTTTGCTAGGCCCCAGGATAGCCTCACAAGAGACAGCTATATCTGGGTCCTTTCAGCAAAATCTTGCTAGTGTGCAATGGTGTCAGCATTTGGAGGCTGACTATGGGATGGATCCTCAGATATGGCAGTCTCTAGATGGTCCATTCTTTCCTCTCAGCTCTAAACTTTGTCTCTGTAACTCCTTCCATGGGTGTTTTGTTCCCAATTCTAAGAAGGGGCAAAGTGTCCACACTTTGGTCTTCCTTCTTCTTCAGTTTCATGTGTTTTGCAAATTGTATCTTATATCTTGGGTATTCTAAGTTTCGGGGCTAATATCCACTTATCAGTGAGTACATATCATGTGAGTTCTTTTGTGATTGGGTTACCTCACTCAGGATGATGCCCTCCAAGTCCATCCATTTCCTAGGAATTTCATAAATTCATTCTTTTTAATAGCTGAGTAGTACTCCATTGTGTAAATGTACCACATTTTCTGTATCCATTCCTCTCCTGTGTTGAGGGGCATCTGAGTTTTTTCCAGCTTCTGGCTATTATAAATGAGGCTGCTATGAACATAGTGGAGCATTTGTCCTTCTTACCGGTTGGAACATCTTCTGGATATATGTCCAGGAGAGGTATTGCAGGATCCTCTGGTAGTACTATGTTCAATTTTTTGAGGAACCGCCAGACTGATTTCCAGAGTGGTTGTACAAACTTGCAATCCCACCAACAATGGAGGAGTGTTCCTCTTTCTCCACATCCTTGCCAGCATCTGCTGTCACCTGAATTTTTGATCTTAGCCATTCTGACTGGTGTGAGGTAGAATCTCAGGGTTGTTTTGATTTGCATTTCCCTGATGATTAAGGATGCTGAACATTTTTTCAGTTGCTTCTCAGCCATTCGGTATTTCTCAGGTGAGAATTCTTTGTTTATCTCTGAGCCCCATTTTTTAATGGGGTATTTGATTTTCTGGAATCCAATATAATATAACATATAACTTATAATGTATAATATATAATATGTTATTACTATTAATATTATATATTATTTTATGTATTATATATTATGTAATGTATGATATATAATATACAATATACTGTATATATGATATATAAAATAAACTTCATATTATATATATATAATCTTATATATTTTTATACCTGCATTTGTATACATATTAAATTTGTATATATATATAGTATACATACACATACTTTATATATAATATACATTCTATAGTATATTATATGTCGCATATCAAATATATCTTATATCATGTGTTATATTTTATATTTCATTTTACATTTTATATTATATATAAAATATTCATATAATAAGTAAACCATGCCTTTTGTTCTAGTTTTGGAAATTTATGAGTGTATTAGACTATGTGTTGTCTTTGTCTAGCTCATTTAATTCAGTAACATTATTTTGTAATTTATTAATACTGATTATATAAACATGTAATTCCTGAGTAGTATATTAAGTACCATATTTTGCTTTATATTTTCATAAATTCATGAATACTTAGGTTGCTCCTAGTTGCAATATAGACCCACACTTTCATACTTGATAACTACCTAGGGATAAAATGGTTGGGCTATGAGGCAATTATGGAATTACCAAACTCTTTACCGAAGAGAATTGTGTTAGCTTATGTTTCCACAGAAGTTGTTAAGTGTTCCAGTTTTTCCACATTCTGATTTGCTTATCCTATTTGAGACTGTCCAGGATGTATAAGGCAATATTGGTCCGTAGTTTTAATGTGCATTTCCTTAATTGCTAATTATGTTATTTTTTTTCTTGTATATAATAGCAACCCTTCATCTTGTTAAAGTGTTTTTGCACATTTTCTCAAAATAAGATTTCTTGATATTGGAAATTCTGGACCCAATTCTTCCTTTGGATTTTGCATGTACTAATATTGTTTTACCTAAGTAGGGATTCAAGTTGGATTTCATTGACTCAAGAGATTAGTTTGGGAGAATTACTTTTTTAGAAATAGGAACCCTGTTGACTTGCAAGTTTGTTATAATTCTCCACATTTTGTTTGTTTCTTTTTCCTCATCAATATTTTGTAATTTTCAGTATGAGAGACTTATCTATAATGTATTGTTTTATCTTTAATTATTGGTGTTCTTGTTCTTACTGTAAATAGAACTATTCAGTAATTGTAAACTCTAACATACTTTCCCATGCGCAGAAATTAAATTCATGTTTCCATTTTACATGCTGCAGTTTTCTTGATGAAACCATCAAATTTAATAATATGTCACGTATTGCCTTAGAATATATAAAATGGTTCATACAAAATTGATGGCTTCAGAAATTCTTTAAAGGTGTTACAGTATAGCTAACAATGATAACAGAATACATACTACAGAGTGATTTTCTTTTAACTAAACTAGCAGATATATTCACAATATGGAAGACAATATGAAGGAATAAAAATGAAAAAGATCAAAAGATACACAGCACTTACAATCATTAAAATTCTAGATATTCTGGTTTCTTTGTTAGGTTATGCATACTTTATTTTCTTTCCCTAATTTTTTGAAATCCTCATATCATCACAATTTTTTTTCTTTTCCTCTTTTCTCCTTCAACGTTCGTCATCTCTTTCTCTCAGATTCATGGCCTCTTTTTCTTTAATTGTTGTTAGACATTTCTAAATATGTAAGTACAACCTGCTCCTCAGTCTACATATTACTTACATATTGTTTTGGACTGAATACTTGGTATGGGTAACAAGTTTGAGGACTCTTCTCTGGGAAAGACTATTTCACAACATTCCTTGCAGGTCATTCTATATCTATGCCATTTTTTTTTTTTTGCATTTTAAATCCTTGACAGTTGAGGGTGTAGCATGTATGTTCCAGTGTGCATGCACATGAATGTTGTTCAATCGTTTTTTACCCAACTCATGTTTCAAAGCAGGGTCTCTCACTTAAACTTGGACTCATGAGTAAGCTAAAATGTCTGGGCAGCTACCTCCTCTGACCCTCCTGTCTCTGACTCTTGGTACTTAAGTTATGAGCAAGCAGCACCTGACATGACTTTTACCATGGGTGCTGGAGATCTCAGTGAAATTGCACAGCATGTTCCCACTAACCACCCCTTAATTGTATACTTATTAAATCTCCCATCATATTATTCTAACACATAAGTTCAAATATCCTTTGAAGGACTTATAAGTGAACTGTTTTTGAAAAAGAGTAAGCATAGACATGAAGTCACAAAGATACTGCTTTATAACTCAGTTTTACATTGACTTGCACACTAGATAGGAATTCAGACTTCCTTGTCTTTCTGTGAAGGGAATAGATTTTTGCTTTTTCACAATTTTGACAAAAATCCAACACTCAAAGAAAACCCTTTCTTCTGCAAGAGGCATCATGTATTCTTGTGCGTGTGTGTGTGTGTGTTTGTGTGTGTGTATGTGTGTGTGTGTGTGTGTGTGTGTGTGTGTGTGTGTGTGTGTGTGTGTTGTTAGAGGTATGTTTTCTAGCACTGACATACCGGTTCTGAAAACTAAGACCGTATTTTATATTTAATTGGATTCCATTCTGGTCCCTGACATTAACTCGTGTTTTGAGAAGTTCTTTGTCAATGCTTCTTTACAGAGAGTCACATTTTATAACATAAGACTGAAATTTGATAACTAGTATGACAGGTGTGGAAATATAGGGCTAGCTCAGCTAGCTGAATCTGTGTTTGTAAAATGATAGAATAAAATCTGATTGATGGTTTTTGCTGTGATATATAGAAAAAACGAAAAACAAAAAAAAAAAAAAAACAATCCTACCTAAATGAAGCAACACTTTGATGAGAGGTGAGGACTACTCTTATTTGTTGATACAACAACTTAGAATGCAGTGGGAAGTTATATGGCTCTAGTAATAGTTGATTCTCCTTTAAGATCTCTGATGCAATTAGCCTGGGTAATTGCATAAGTTTCTAGTATCTGGCATGATTACCCTTCTGTTGAGTTGGCCTTAAGTACAATTAAAGAGCTATTGGTTACTACCAAAGAATGAGTGCCTCTATGACACCTTTAGGAATATCTTCCATGATGGTGAGTGTGGTTCATAGATGTTACAGTTTGGTAGACCTATTGTGGTACTATGGAAACAATCCTCAGGGAAGAAGTTTGCAAGTCAGGTCAGATCCAGTTGCAATCCTTGGAGCCCTGTGTCTACAATGCATAGTGTCTTTAGCAATAAAGACTTAATTTAAACTTCAGAGAGGCAAGACTGGGTGATAGCAATAGCCTATATTGTTTTGGGAGTCTCTTGCACTCCCATGATCAACAACTCAAATGAGATTTTATATCCCTAACTCTGGGGTTTTGTTAGATCGTCTATGGCTCCTGAGGCAGGAACATCAGCACACCAAGTGGCATAGCTATTAAGATTTTATTTACCTATTTCTGAAATTTTATTTTTACCATATATATTTACATTATATAGATATATATATTATACTTAATTATATATATCACATGTGGTAAATATGAAAAAATATGGAATAAAACAATTCCTTAAGGCTTAGGCAGATATACATAGTGTTATTTATTCCTAACTACCTTTTCTTCTTACACTGACCTCTACTCCCTCTTGAGTCAAAGTTTCTATCCCCATTTTTTAATTTCCAACTTTATATCTCTTTATATATCTTATATCCTCCTAATCTGCTCTTTAGTTTCCATCATGATTGGTTTTCAGTTACTTTAGAAAAGGGTTTTTTTCACCTATTATTTTGCATCTTATACTCTCCCCCACCCTGCTCTCCAACCCACCCCCTCCTGCTTCCTGGCCCTGGTATTCCCCTGTTTTGGGGCATATAATCGTTGCAAAACCAAGGGTCTCTCCTCTCAATGATGGCTGATTAGGCCATCTTCAGCTACATATACAGCTAGAGACACAAGCTAAGGGGGTACTGGTTAGTTCATATTGCTATTCCTTCTATAGGGTTACAGGCTCCTTCAGCTCCTTGGGTACTTTCTCTAGCTCCTCCACTAGGGGCCGTGTGTTCCATCTGATAGATGACTCTGAGCATCCACTGGCATAGCCTCACAATAGTCAGTTATATCAGGGTCCTGTCAGCAAAATCTTGCTGGCATATGCAATTGTGTCTGCGTTGGGTGGTTGATTATGATATGGATTCCCAGATGGGGCAGTCTCTGCATGGTAGTTCCTTCCATCTCATCTCCATGCCTGACCTTAAGCTGTACTACAGAGCAATTGTGATAAAAAAAAAACCAAACAAACAAAAACTGCATGTTACTGGTACAGTGATAGCCAAGTAGATCAAAGGAATAGAACTGAAGACCCAGAGATGAATCCACACACCTATGGTCACTTGATCTTTGACAAGGGAGCTAAAACCATCCAGTGGAAAAAAGACAGCATTTTCAACAAATGGTGCTGGCACAACTGGCAGTTATCATGTAGAAGAATGCGAATTGATCCATTTCTATCTCCTTGTACTAAGGTCAAATCTAAGTGGATTAAGGAACTCCACATAAAACCAGAGACACTGAAACTTATAGAGGAGAAAGTGGGGGAAAGCCTCAAAGATATGGGAACAGGGGGAAAATTCCAGAACAGAACAGCAGTGGCTTGTGCTGTAAGATTGAGAATTGACGAACAGGACCTCATAAAATTGCAAAGCTTCTGTAAGGCAAAAGACACCATCAATACGACAAAAAGGCCACCAACAGATTGGGAAAGGATCTTTACCTATCCTAAACCATATAGGGGACTAATATCAAATATATATAAACAACTCAAGAAGATGGACTCCAGAAAATCAAATAACCCTATTAAAAATGGGGTAAAGAGCTAAACAAAGAATTCTCAACTCAGGAATACAGAATGGCTGAGAAGCACCTGAAAAAATGTTCAGCATCCTTAATCATCAGGGAAATGCAAATCAAAACAACCCTGAGATTCCACCTCACACCAGTCAGAATGGCTAAGATCAAAAATTCAGGTGACAGTAGATGCTGTTGAAGATGTGGAGAAAGAGGGACAACCCTCCATTGTTGGTGGGATTGCAAGCTTGTACAACCACTCTGGAAATCAGTCTGGCGGTTCCTCAGATAATTAGACACAGTACTACTGGAAGATCCAGCACTTCCTCTCCTGGGCATATACCTAGAAGAAGTTCCAACTTGTAATAGGAACACATGCTCCACTATGTTCATTAGCAGCCTTATTTATAATAGCCAGAAGCTGGAAAGAACCCGGATGTCTATCAACAGAGGAGTGGATATAGAAAATGTGGTACATTTACACAATGGAGTACTACTCAGGTATTAAAAATGAATGAATTTATGAAATTCTTAGGCAAATGCATGGATCTGGAAGATATCATCCTGAGTGAGTTAATCCAATCACAAAGGAACTCACATGATATGCACTCACTGAAGTGCATATTAACCCAGAAAATTAGAATACCCAAGATACAATTCGAAACACATATGAAACTCAAGAAGAAGGAAGACCAAAGTGTGCATACTTCGTCCCTCCTTAGAATGGGGAACAAAATATTCATGTAAGGAGTTACAGAGACAATGTTTGGAGATGAGATGGAAGGAACAACCATGGAGGATAGTATTTTCTAGTTCTGCCCATTCCCCTGCACATTTCAAATTTTCTTTTTTATTCACAGCTGAGTACTATTCCATTGTGTAATGAACTATATTTTCATCATGTATTCACTTACTACAAGATATTTAGTTTGCTTTAATTTCCTACTTATTGGGAACAAACTGTCAACGAACATTTTTGAGCAAGTGTCTGTGAAGTCTTATGTCATGTCCTTTGAGCACATGCCAAGAAATGGTATGGCTGGGTCATAAGGCCGATTTATTTTTGGTTTCTGGGAATTTTTCATACACACTTTACACTAGATAGATGTAAATTATGTAAAGCCACAATGTCTTAGAATGAAGAGAACAATTAGTGATGTAGTTCAAGAGTTAAAAGATACAACTACAACACAAGTCCTGTACCTGAGGATCAGGGAGCATCACTGAGGAGGAGGAGGTGGACACACTGAATAGCTAGAGAATCAGAAAACATGCAGTAAGAATGTATCTCCTAGACAAGACAGGGATGCTACACTCATGAAATCTCAGTCATAGGGCTGCCAAAGTAAGACTTGAACAATGATAAAACCATGGTAACATAGAAAATACCATCGCACAAGCCACCATCCCTAGAAAAAAGTACAGGCAACTAATAACTACTGAGAGAGGTAGAATTAGTCTTCCCAAGGGAAGATACCCATACTTAGTTAACCAATATCAAGTAGTGTTCATATATACGTATGTGCAATATGAACATACTAAGTGGATGCAGTAGGATGTGTATGTGTGTGTATATTCTTTGAATATGTATGTGTGTATCTACATATATGTGTGTGTATCCATATCCATCTATATCTATACAAACACATACATGTATAAGCTCATATTTTTTTACAACAACTTTAGTAAGAGTTAAACATCCCCTGGAGCTTACCACCCACCACAGGTACTAGAAAAAAAAAGGTTAATAGGAAACAGGGATGGTGGTCCTGTTTAGAAATTGTTCTTTGGGACTATTCAATCTTTGTTGTCAGCATGCTAGTGTTCTATCAAAATAACAATCATAGTCTTCTATCAAAATAACAATCACTAGCAGCAGTCCAGTCCATTCACAATCACCACTCACGAATCAGCAATGGCAGTTCAATCCAGAAACCACCAGGCTCTGCTAATGACACCAGGCCCAGGTACAAGAAAGCAGCAAGAAGCCACAGGGACCTCATGAAAAGTTCTTTGCTAAGTTTTTTTTCTATGAACTCCCCACAAACAAAACTCATCTATGAAATGTAAGGTGAACAAATACATGCAAGTCATCAAAGAAGAATAAATTGGCACAGCAAAGCAGACCAATGCTCTAAGTCCCACTGTCTGTGGGGTCATATTTATATTTCTTCTAAACATTACTCATCCTTTCAGGTGTCTATTATAGCAAGAAGTCCTTTCACCTGTGTCTGCTTCAGCAAAACATTCTTCCACATGTATGCTTCAGCTAAGCATCCTTTCACCTGTGTGTTCCAGCAAAATGTCATTTGACATAACTGACTTTCCAAAGAAACCAGAAGTTTCTACTTGTGTGTGTGTGTGTGTGTGTGTGTGTGTGTGTGTGTGTGTGAGTTCAAAGAAAGGAGGTCATGAATTTGATATTGAATAAGTGAAACATTGGCAGGAATGAATGAAGGGCACATGGAAAGTTTGGAGAGAGGAAAGGAATCAGTGAAATGATATAATTAAATTTAAACTTAAAATTAATAGATTAATAATGAAAAGATTCTATTGACTATTTTCTTGTCTGACTGGCTTAAATGT
Organism: Mus musculus; assembly: GCF_000001635.26. Taxonomy (NCBI): domain Eukaryota; kingdom Metazoa; phylum Chordata; class Mammalia; order Rodentia; family Muridae; genus Mus; species Mus musculus. The sequence continues at coordinate 31,838,846 of NC_000067.6, forward strand.
TAGCTTACTTCTCACTCTACTCTGTCTGTTAGCTGTGACAATTATAGGTTTTCTTTTATAATTTCATATTCTGTGCATATGGACAGCACTAACTGAACTTGTGTTTAAAAGAACGGAGTACATGAAATGCAAAGGATCTGTGTTTGAAGAGGGAGTGTGGGCTGGAAATGATCATGATATACTCTATAAATGTATGAGATTGTCAACGAACAATAAATAAGGGTCAAAGTTATAAATTGCAATAGATAGTGAATTGAAAGCCAATCTTAAATATATAACTTAGCCATCTAATAAAAATAGATACATTTCTCAATGTTTGATGCTATAAAACCTTTTATTATAGTATTCCAATATGTGGAATTAATATTAATCAATCTTAGCAAAGATAACTCCCACTTTATTTTGAGGCAAATTGCTTATGACAAAATATGAAAGTTTTTTTTTCTGTTGATAATGGTTATCAGACACAGAGCCTCTTATATGCCAGGCAAGCATCCTATCTATGAGGCTAATGTCAGTCCTCTATTCATTTTTATTTTCAAAATAATATTAAATGATTTTTTAGAGTGATGAGATATTTCACTGGTGTCTCTTTCAAAGAGCCCCAGTTCTATTTGTCCACTTATATGATAGTTCTTGAGTATCTACAATGCCAGTTCCTACAGATTCAATTCCTTGTCTGCTCTCTATAGGGACCAGGCACTAGAGATACATGATGTGCACAAACACACATGCAGGCAGAACACCCATACATGTAAAATAATAAAATGAAAATAAAATTTTAAATATTTTCTGGTTAAATTAATTCTGTAACTCTTAAGTATAAGATAGGTCATACAAATAATTTAAAAATCAGGAATATATGTACATAGCTAGTTATGCTCATGTATTTTTAGTTCATAAACACTAAAAATTTATACACAGTTGTGGAGGCCAGGATGCCCAAGTTCAAGGAAATCACAGATGTAACATCCCTTTGCCTTCATGTCTGGCAAATGTTTCCTAGTCATGTTTCAAGTGGCTGTTGGAGCAAGGGATACCTTTTGGGCATCTTCTTTCATACTTATATTTAAAACTTTTTATGCATGAATAATATATTCACATGTATACATACATGTTTAAATCAGGTTGAATATTTCTTTCTTCCAAAACATTTATTATTACCATGCCCTTACAGGGCTAATAAGCAAATACTTACTTGAAACTTTTCATATATAAATTAAATTATTGTTATTTATCATTACTCTTTCAAGAAACCAAAGCACAGGATTTGGTTTTCATGTCTAATTATAACTTGACAAATATATTAGTTAATTTTCTCACTACTGTGACAAAATCCCTAAGCATAAATGAGGAAAAGGTTATTCTGGCTCAGATCTCCAGAAATGTAGTCCACAGTGGCTCAAACAGAATGGGAAATGTAGAGCCATGGATTCTGGTGGTGGGAGCTAACAACATAGCTTGTTCACACTAAGGCAGATCAGGAAGCAGAGAGCTATGGCTGGACCCAGAAGCCAATGACACCACCTAAGGCCTGCTCCTGTGATCTTTATTGAATTTTTCAAAGTAGGCCATGTTACCCAACGCCCTGAAAACTCCTAAATTTATATCACAAGCTGCTAGGTTCAACTGTTTATTGAAATCCAGCTCATGGGGAGGCACCAAGTTCTGACACTATTATTTATATTACTTATTACTATTATGGTGTGCTTTCAAACAGGAACCTAGCATGACTGCCCCCTGAAAGGCCCAACAAGCATCTGAAAGAGTCAGATGCAGATATTTACACCTAGCCAATGGACAGAAGCTGGTGACAGAAGTGGTTGAATCAGGGAATAGCTGGAAGAAGATGAGGAGTAGAGCGATCCCATAGAAGACCAGCCATCTCAACTAGCCTGGATCCCCGGGATCTCTCAGACACTGAGCCACCAAACAGGTACAATACACCAACTGATATGAGGCCCCCAACACATACACAGCAGAGGATTGCCGGATCAGGACTCAGTCAGAGAAGATGCACCTAACTGTCAAGAGACTTGGGGCCCCAGGAGGTGGGGAGATCTGATAGAGTTGGGGGGTGTGGACATCCTCTTGGATGGAGGTAGGAGATGTGGGATGTGGAACAGTCAGAGGGTGGACCGGAAGGGGGATAAAGTCTGGACTGTAAAATAAAAAAAGATTAAAGAATAATAAAAAAATGAATCTGTGAGGTATATTTCACAATCATCTCTCTGCTTCAGCCCCACTGTCCCCACCCCCAACAACTACCACACTCACATCTTAAGACATCAACAGGTTTTGGATTACATAAGTGAGAGAAGAGAAATTTGAATTTCTGTGCCTGGCTTATTTCATTTAATCAACTGACCTGTTTTATCTGTACCATCACAAATGATTGAGATGTTTGCTTTTAGAGATAAATGGTATTTTAGTGTGTACACATGTACAATGCAGCCACTTATCATTTATAATGTGTTTCATGGTTATTATAAATAGTGATGTAATGATCATGAAAATATAGACTTTTTTGGATATACTGATTTCAGTTTATTTTTAAAATATAGTCAGTAGTATGATTATGAGTCAGGTGGCAGTTATATTTTTAATTTTTGGAAAGCCTCTGTAGTTTTCCAGTGACTGCTATTATTTACTTTCCCAGCAACACTATGAGAGGATTCTCTCTACAACCTTCGTCATTTGAAGGGTTGTTTTTTTTTTGTTGCTAGTTTAATAATTAGATATCAGTTTCTTCCCTAGCTAAAATGTAGTTGAAGCATTGACCCCAAAGGAAGAAAATTAGAAGAAATAAGAAAGCAAAGAGCAAATGGATATTTTAATCTTAAATGGCAGACACTATTACAATATAGAATGATTCATTGCAATGTAGTAGTGATCTGGGTTTGTTCCATGCTGCCCTCTCATAACAGCTATTGTTCAATAGATAGGAAGAATATTTTATTCTTTAAAATGCATATGGTATATTTTCAAAACCATCTACAATGTAGATATCCCTCTCTTTACAAGTGTGGAAAGAAGTTAGGATTTTAATAGTTTATCGAGGTATATTTGATTAGTAAGTGTTATGACTGATATTCTTTTCTGTAGCGTTAACTTCAAATCCCAGTGCCTTCTGCCCATCTCACAGTGTATTTCCAATTCAATTTCTTTGTATGTGAAATAAGGGGCCTGAGTCAGATAATCCTCCAGCTCCTTCTGCTTTGCAAATCTCACCAAGGGACAATGAGTCTTCTTTAAATCATCTATGTGTGACCTTCACACAGGAAGAAATCAGGACAGTTGGATTTCTACCTGCCCGTGTTAGCATCTCACTTCCTGGAATTCCCAACACCAGTATTTTACCAGAGTGTGATTTTCATCAATTGATTAAAACCACTTTTTCTTGTAAAGTAGTTTAATCAGCCAGAAAAAGGTACAGATTTAATTTCTAATGCTAGAGTAGTGCTGCTGGGTAATTTTTCACTAACCAGAAAATATACCTTCATCTCTCACTAGCCTGGCTCATATTTCTTTTATTAATTCAATATGGAGTTCATAGCACAGTGCCTTTTATGACTATTAATTCACAACTAGTCATCTCAAGTTTCAAGTGGAACTTCCTGTTAAGAGTTCCATGCTAAAAATCTGTAAAATATGACTATGATTTTGTGCCTTGAAAATTCATCAGCAAAATTACAACTCTATAATTCATGATTAACTGTTTGGAACTTCCATGTCTGACAGTGTATATTTCAAGTAAATTTCAATAAAGGCAATGCAAATGTTTCTAAATTAACTTTTGGCTTTGTGTTGTAAACTGCTCCCTGTATGTGATATTTTTATTGCAATCTAATGAATTAGAAGCAAATCATTTATTAATAAGTAAAATCCCATTGAAAAATGATGCAAATTAGGAAAATATAATTTATAGAAGACTCAAGTGTCATTTCCTTATATAATTTTTCAAGACAGTTAAGGAAATTATGTATAAATGCTAATTGGGCTACCCCACACGGCCTTTGTGACATCCTCCTCAAATTCTACTATATGTAAAATTCCTGCAAATAATTTTATTTTTAAAAGCTTCTTTTCTTAATCTGAAGATTATAATGATAGATTTATTTATTCATTTACTTATTCAACCATCTGTTTATATATTAGTTTAAATACATTCCATACATTCTAAATACCTTCTGAGAGGTAATATTTAAAGTCTTTATTATTTTTCTTTTTTTTCCTTTTTTTTCTTTTTAAAAATTATCTTTAACTTTTTTTTTTTTTTTTGGTCCAGTCATTATCCTCATCCTATTCTGCCTTTGACAGTTCCTCTTTCCATTCCTCCTCACCTATCTCTAAGAGGATTTCCCCACACCCCCACACACATACCAACACCCACCCACACTATGCTAGGCTTCCTCATTCCCTGGGACTTCAAGTCTCGCAAGGATTAGGTGCATTTTTCTCTCACTGAGGCCAGACCAGGCAGTCCTCTGCTGTATATGTGTCAGGGCCTTGTATCAGCAAGTTTATGCTGCTTGTTTTTGGCTCAATGTCTTGAGAGATCTCAGGGGTACAGGTTTGATGAGACTGTTGGTCTTCCTATGGGGAGCCCTTCTCCTCAACTTCTTCTAGCCTTTTCCTTAAAATATTTATTAATTTAATCAAGCAGTGCTAACTTAGTAACAACTAGATTCCACGCAGTGATTTGAATAACAGCATAGGGCCATAAAGAAGTTTGTGTTTAAAGTAAGAAGTCACAATGGATGGAACCCCTCTAGAGAGATCTAATTGAGACTAAAATTAATTGTTAAGAAGTTTGTAAAATAGAATTCTAGGTGTAAGAGGATAAATGTGATGATGTTGGAGCAAAAGAAACCCAGGTATGCCTAGACGATGGAAAAATAAGAAGTTTAAAAAAAATTATTATATTGACATGCAGGGAGAAAGTGATTAGGGTTTTGTAATTCCTAGATTTTTGTTTCTAAGTATACATGAGAGCTTTTAAGCAAAGAAATAATTTAGCCCAGTTTGTTTTTCAAAATGATACTTTCTAACAAATGTTCATTGTATGTGGTATTTGCTTTCATAAATGCATTTTTTACAAGTATAACGCATACATTGATCGCGTCCTCCCTCTTTTTTCCCCTTCCTACTATCCCCCCTCATTTTCTGAGCTTAGCATGTAGTTTCAAGCTACACACACATACACACAGATACTACTTAATGTCTCATAATTAAACCTAGGAACTACAAGTGAATACAAACATGAGATGTTTGTCTGAGTTGGGCTCATTTCCCTTAAAGTGATTATTTCCAGTTCCATTAATTTTTGTGTGAATGGTATCATTTCATTCCTTGTGATTTATGCCACTCACTGCTTGATGGACACCTAAGCTGATCGAAAAGCTTTACTACTGTGATTGATGCTGCAATAAAGACAAATATATGAATATACAAGTAACTGTGTGAGAGAAACTGTGGGATCCCACAGTTTGGTCTCTCACATCTGTTATGTTTGTTTATAATCTTTAGCATATGTACCCAAAGTGATATAGATGAGTCACATGATTATTTTATTTTCACTGTTTTGGGGGAATCTCCATGTTGATTTCCATAGTAGCTAAACCAGTTTATGATCTGTCCTGCTAATCCCTCCAGCACTGTTGTTTATGCCCAAGACTGTTTTCATTTTCTGTGGTCATTTGTGGATCTACAAGAATTTTGGAATACTTCTCATATTTCTATGAGGAATGATATTGGAATTTTTACTGTTGTTAACTCAGTTTGGTAAAAGGCTCATTTTCTCTTTTTTTTTTTTTCCAACTGGAAAAAGTCATTTTTTTATTTAAGGGCAATAAAACATTAGTTTATATATATTTTGCTTAAAATATTTAAAAATCTTAGATCAACATTATGAACTAACCAGTACCCCGGAGCTCTTGACTCTAGCTGCATATGTATCAAAAGATGGCCTAGTCGGCCATCACTGGAAAGAGAGGCCCATTGGACACACAAACTTTATATGCCCCAGAACAGGGGAACGCCAGGGCCAAAAAGGGGGAGTGGGCGGGTAGGGGAGTGGGGGTGGGTGGGTATGGGGGACTTTTGGTATAGCATTGGAAATGTAAATGAGCTAAATACCTAATAAAAAATGGAAAGAAAAAAAAAAGAAATACATGGCAATGATTTGAACAATTCAATGTATAAGAATATGTTCAAAAGGCTCATTTTCACAAGGTTAATTATAATAATCCATTGTAGAGGTATCTTCACTTCCTTGGCTAAGCATCTTTTTCCTCAAAGGCTATTTTACTGGTGCTGTGCTTATAATAACCTTCTCTGTGTGCTTGTTATTGGTGTATAGAAAGCTCCTGATCTGTGCAAGAGCATTCCATATCATATTGCTGAAACAGTTTATTATTTTTAGAAGTTCTCTGTTAGAATCTTGGGGATCTGTCATGTATAGTTTCATGCCATCTGAAAGTAGAAATCATTTGATTTCTTTTTCTTTAAATTTTTCTTCTTGATTATTGCTCCATGTAAACCTTTGAGTGCAGTAGGAAAAGAAGTAAGGGTAATGGACAACCTTGTCTCATCCAGCCCTTAGTGGGATTCTTTCTAGTTTTTCCTCCATTCAGGAGGATGCTGGGTCTGTTTATTCTAGTTGTTGTCTTATACATTTATGTCTATTATTTTAAATTTTACAAATATAACAAAATAGGATGTTTGCCTTTCTAAGTCTTGCTGCAGCTTTCTTAATATGTAGCAGCACAATGATTGATATATACCCATCCTTAGTAGGTATTAAAAATGTATAGTGAAGTATTATTCATCTATGAAAAAAGTTAATAACATCATTTGCAGAAAATGGAATGGGAAACCATCATGTTAAGCAAATTATGCTGTCTTTTGGATAATAGCTATTCTCACAAGGTTATATATATGTATATTTTTCGTTTGTGTGTATTACACGTTTCTATACATTCATATTCATTGAATGCTTTGATTACTTTGATGTGTACAATGTGCTTCAATTGACTGTCATGAACATTCGTGTTGCTGGGTATTGTTTATTGCCATGGTGATTTTATATTTGTGTCTCCTAATTTGAGAAATGTTCAGGAGTTAGGCATCTTTACTTTATAATGATTTTTTAGAGTTTATATTTTCAATATTAATTCTGAGTTTATTTTGAATATTAATTCCTTATCAGACTCATACTCATATAAATGACACATGTGTTTTAAATGAGATAGGACACTATGTTTTCAATGGTTTTGTCAAGCATACTGAGTGTTATTTATCATTTCTCCTTCCCTCTCCTTTGGTATAACCTGGTCACTCCACTCCCAGTTAAAGTATACCAACCTTTTGTCCATTTCCCCTTCCATAGCATATGCATCCGACTATCTTCCTTTCTCCAGCCCCATCCCCACACCACCATGATCCTTTCCTGGTATCTTCAATTATTCCTGATTACCATATCACATCCAAACATTCAGAACTAAGATACACTTATTGGACAGAACACTGTGATGTTTGTTTTTCTGGGCTGGAATTAATTTTTCCAGAATAATATTTCCTAGGTCTATCAATTTACCTGTAAATTTTGTTTTTCTTTACAACTCAATAGAATTTCATGATGTATTTACAGCACATTTTATTATCTGTTAATCAGTAGGAGATTTAGGTTGTTTTAATTCTCCAGTTATTGTAAATACAATGCCAAGGAATATGTGTGGAGTAGGCACCACAGTTACACAATGGCAGAACTTTTATGTTGGGCATAACTAATAGAAGTCTAATTGGTCTTAGGAGCTCATAATTCGGAGGGAATTTACACCTGATAATGTAAACCTAGCCAACTACTATGGCTGGTGAGTCATGAACCCTGAAGAGAAACATACACCTGTCACTTTATCAAGCCAGTTTAATTGAAAACTGCTTTCTAAATACAGCCACAGATAAGTGTAGCTCTCACCCACCGTCAAAGAAGCCTCATTTCCTGATACATGGAGACCATTGCAGAAGAAGCAAGTAAAGCAGACAACGACTGAGTATGGATTGCCCAATCCTGATTGATATATTGACATCCCAAACACCTAAGGCTCAAAGAACATTGCAGAAGGAGATTTGAAAAGATTTTAAGAACCAGAGGACCATGATGACTGCTCTGAAATAGTGTATTTTGTACAGGAAATGGAAGTGGCATCCATGAAATAAAACAAAACAAAACAAAACAAAACAAATAGTTTCCTAAATAAGATCTTCATATTAACACCAGTTAATGAGGTGTTGATATGGATTAGAGAAATTCCAACCCTTATGTGCCCAACCATTAGAAGAACTAATAGCCAATCAATGGCTGATGAAAGAGAGAGAAACTATCTTCTGTGCTTAGGGACAAAATCACTGATGAGATGTCCAATACCAAGTGGTCAGTCTTAAACACAGATTTGTATGGATAACACCTAACAGACTTAGTAGATTGCATGTATAACCAAAGTAGTTAAAATTCACATTCATAAATTTGGTAGGGACTGGCACAGGCACAGAAGGGGTAGATGGAAGAAGAATACATAGAAATAGTGTGGATAAAATACATATATAGCTAATACTTAAAATAATTAACCTAGAAATTATAATAAATGAAGAAAAGAAAAATGGTTTCAAAATGTTGCAAGTGTCTCTTTCTTCTGTACCCTCCCTGGGTACTAACAAGTTCAAAACTAGTTAAGGGAAGTGAGATAGTGAAGCAGATAAAGGGGCTGTCCACCAAGGCTGGTGATTAACGTTTAATTCAGTTAATACATGGTAGAAGGAGAGAGCTGACTACCATAAGTTATCTTCTCAGCTCACAGCATGTGCTGTAGCACAGTTATCCCTCAGTCCACACGAAAAAATGCATAGATGTCATTTTAAAAATGACAAAAAGCACAGTACAAAATGACACCTGCCTTTAATAGGAGCATTTGGGAGGCAGAGGCAGGTGGATATCTATCAGTTCAAGGTCAGAATGATCTTTAGTATTTCAGGCAAGCTCTGCTAATTAGTGAGACTTTATGTCAAGAAATAAATACAACCTTGAAAGGGGATTAGAGTTCATGTCTACTGATAATTCTGTAGCTGGTAGGTTTTGAAATTGCCATTTAGCAAGCTAGCTATGCCATTTACTATTATTAACTCTCTATAGATCTTCTTGAAAATGCTTTTTAAAAAATCCCTTATAAGACATTGATTGTTATTGGTAGAATCTTTGCTTTGATGCTGAAAATTATTTTTCTGCAATTTATAAGAAGCTTCACACTATAGTTCTCATTCTCATATCCAAATCGTTGTCTGACAAGTACCTTCATTTAAGGATCCCAACTGAACATACATTGAAATTAGTCTAGCTTCTTTCAAAACAAATCAATCGCTAGAGAACAAATCCTGCTTGTTGTAATTAGAATTGGAAATGTCAACTTGTTTGAGAAGAGTTTTCTAGAACATCACATGGCCATTTCCGAAACATCATAGTGTGTTGCTGTATTGACCAGACATCAACAGACCATCTGAATGTTAATGTCTGCTGGAAGGAAATTGGTATTTCCATGTTCACATAGAGAATCAATTATCCAGATTTCAATATGAATGCCAAAGAGCAAATGTGTACCCCAGGTCCCTCACTCCTTGCCCTATAATTGCTCCAGAAATCATTCTGTGATTGTGAACACAGCAACTAAAACAAATCTTGAGAACTTCTGTGTCTTGGATCCAGACATCCCTGTAATTATAAAGTCTCTGCTTTCTAACCACAGTGGCTATTAGATTTATGAGGCTCATCGAGAAAGAGGTTGCATTTTAGAATGCTGCCATACTCTGTCTGAATCAAAAAATTAATGGCACAAGAAACTGTCCAAAGGACAAGAAGTAATGGCAACACTCCAATTTTCAATAATCGCTCTGGTATTTAGTACTCTACGATAAGAGAGATGGTTTCTCCAATGTATCATTCTGCTAAAATAAAAGAGTGCTTGTGAGGAAAGAAGAACCTGTGGGTGTTCTTAACAAGAAGTTGAAAAAAGATCTTAATATTGTGAAAGGAGATGAAAAAGAAGCTGCCACAGTTAGCCCTTAGTTTTTAAGGCTTAATGGATATATTGAGATATATCATAAAAGCAGGAGCCTTCAGTTATCAGTGTTTGAAAAAGAAAATCGTGCAAGGATGTGTGGGACTCTGAAAATCAAATGTAAGTTACTGTTACGATTCTTAAATTATAAAGGTTCCCAGTCTTTTCAGAATAATGTTGGGAGGCCTTTGTCCTGTGAAGGCTAAACGCCCCAATGTAGGGAAATGCTAGGGTGGTGAGGAGGGAGTGGGTGGGCGCCTCTGAGAGATCCCTCATAGAAGCAGGGGGATGCGGAGGGGAATGGAAGGGTGGATAGGGAGTTTGTGTAGGGGAAACCCGGAGAGGAGATAACATTTGAAATGTAAAAGAATAAAATATCCAATAAAAAGAATAATGTCCAGGGGCTTTTAAAATTAGTAACATGATATCCATGCCTCATTTATGCTTTATGCTGTTCTTCAGTAGAGGTTAATTTGCTGCCCAATGCTCAGAGCTCCATATTGACAAAATAAATGTGTTCCTAAATGTTGACTAGTATAGTGGCTCCTGATCAGAGCACTTGGAAGCTTAAGAAGTTACAAAATACTTTCTTAGTATCACTGATAAAGATATATTTTCCCTGAAAGAGATATCTTAAGGAAGGAACATAAACACTTTGGTCTCTGAGATGCAGAAAGGACAAGACACAGGTAATATTTTCTGTAAGACTGGGAGTAGGCCATAAAGGCTCTTAAAAAGATAATATAAAATTGTTCCATGTCTAAACGTTCTACATTTTATTTTATTTTTTAATTACTGAAACACACATTTAACATCAATAACTTGAAAAATGATATGATTTCATTAGCATAATATAACTTAATTTAGTCCTTAAACCTACATTAATGTTACACTGCAGCAGAGGCAGTGGCTTCAGAGAGACCGTCTACACCTATTGTTTCATTTGCCCAGAATCAGCCACTGTCCACACTTTTTAAATATGTTAATATAATTTTAAAGGAAAACTTTGCAGATAGAGCCTATGAAACAGAAAACACATATTCACATTTATTTATTTATTTATTTATTTATTAAATGTATTATTGTAACTTCTATGTTTTATTCCTTTATGTCAATGTATAGAAATTACAAATTAAGTTTTCTTATAGGTGTATGTACAAAAAATGTTCAAACACACACATATACATGCATACATACATATATATGAAAATGATATAAATAATAGAAATAGAAAATGATAAGAAACTCTTTTTTTTATTTCTTTTTTTTAGTTAGGTATTTTCTTCATTTAAATTTCCAATGTTATCCCAAAAGTCCCCCATATCCTCCCTCACACACCCCTACCCACCCGCTCACACTTCTTGGCCCTGGCATTTCCCTGTACTGAGGCTTATAAAGTTTGCAAGACCAATGGGACTCTTTCCACTGATGGCCGACTAGGCCATATTCTGCTACATATGCAGCTAGAGACACGAGCTCTGGGGGGGTACTGGTTAGTTCATACTGTTGTTCCACATATAGGGTTGCAGACACCTTTAGCTGCTTGGGTACTTTCTCTATCTCCTCCATTGGGTGCTCTGTGGTCCATCCAATAGCTGACTGTGAGCATCCACTTCCGTGTTTGCTAGGCCCCAGCATAGCCTCACAAGAGACAGCTATATCTGGGTCCTTTCAGGAAAATCTTGCTAGAGAATGCAATGGTGTCAGCGTTTGGAGGCTGATTATGCGATGGATCCCCCGGTATGGCAGTCTCTAGATGGTCCATCCTTTCGTCTCAGCTCCAAACTTTGTCTCTGTAACTCCTTTCATTGGTGTTTTGTTCCCAATTCTAAGAAGGGGCAAAGTGTCCACACTTTAGTCTTCATTCTTCTTGAGTTTCATGTGTTTTGCAAATTGTATCTTGTATCTGGGGTATTCTAAGTTTCTGGGCTAATATCCACTTATCAGTGAGTACATATCATGTGAGTTCTTTTGGGATAATCTGAGTGGGTTACCTCATTCAGGATGATGCCCTCCAAGTACATCCATTTACCTAGGAATTTCATAAATTCATTTGTTTTAATAGCTGAGTAGTAATCCATTGTGTAAATGTACCACATTTTCTGTATCCACTCCTCTATTGAGAGACATCTGGGTTCTTTCCAGCTTCTGGCTATTATAAATAAGGCTGCTATGAACATAGTGGAGCATGTGTCCTTCTTACCGGTTGGGACATCTTCTGGATATATGCTCAGGAGAGGTATTGCGGGATCCTCCGGTAGTACTATGTCCAATTTTCTGAGGAACCACCAGACTGATTTCCAGAGTGGTTGTACAAGCCTGCACTCCCACCAACAATGGAGGAGTGTTCCTCTTTCTCCACATCCTCGCCAGCATCTGCTGTCACCTGAATTTTTGATCTTAGCCATTCTGACTGGTGTGAGGTAGAATCTCAGGGTTGTCTTGATTTTCATTTCCCTGATGATTAAGGATGTTGAATATTTTTTCAGGTGCTTCTCAGCCATTCGGTATTCCTCAGGTGAGAATTCTTTGTTTATTTCTGAGCCCCATTTTTTAATGGTGTTATTTGTTTTTCTGGAGTCCACCTTCTTGAGTTCTTTATATATATTGGATATTAATCTCCTATCTGATTTATGATAGGTAAAGATCCCTTTCAAATCTGTTGATGACTTTTTTGTTTTACTGGCAGTGTCTTTTGAATTACAGAAACTTTGAAATTTTATGAGGTCCCATTTCTCGATTCTTGAACTTACAGCACAAGCCATTGCTGTTCTATTCAGGATTTTTTCCCTTGTGCCCATATTTTGAGGCTTTCCCCCACTTTCTCCTCTATAAGTTTCAGTGTCTCTGGTTTTATGTGGAGTGCCTTAATCCACTTAGATTTGACCTTAGTACAAGGAGATAAGAATGGATCAATTCACATTCTTCTACATGATAACTGCCAGTTGTGCCAGCACCATTTGTTGAAAATGCTGTCTCATTTCCACTTGATGGTTTTAGCTCCCTTGTCAAAGGATAAGTGACCATAGGTGTGTGGGTTCATTTCTGGGTCTTCAGTTCTATTCCATTGATCTACTTGTCTGCCACTGTACCAGTACCATGCAGTTTTTATCACAATTATTCTGTAGTACAGCGTTAGGTCAGGCATTGTGATTCCACCAGAGGTTCTTTTATCCTTGAGAAGAGTTTTTGCTATCCTAGGTTTTTTGTTATTCCAGATGAATTTGCAGATTGCCCTTTCTAATTCTTTGAAGAATTGAGTTGGAATTTTGATGGGGATTGCATTGAATCTGTAGATTGCTTTTGGCAAGATAGCCATTTTTACTATATTAATCCTGCCCATCCATGAGCATGGGAGGTCTTTCCATCTTCTGAGATCTTCTTTAACATCTTTCTTCAGAGACTTGAAGTTCTTATCATATAGATCTTTCAATTCCTTAGTTAGAATCATGCCAAGGAATTTTATGTTATTTGTGAGAATTGTGAAGGGTGTTGTTTCCATAATTTCTTTCTCAGCCTGTTTATCCTTTGTGTAGAGAAAGGCCATTGACTTGTTTGAGTTAATTTTATATCCAGCTACTTCACTGAATCCATTTATCTGGTTTTGGAGTTCTCTGGTGGAATTTTTAGGGTCACTTATATATACTATCATATCTTCTGTAAAAAGTGATATTTTGACTTCTTCCTTTCCAATTTGTATCCCCTTGATCTCCTTTTGTTGTCGAATTGCTCTGGCTAGGACTTCAAGTACAATGTTGAATAGGTAGGGTGAGAGTAGACAGCCTTGTCTAGTCCCTGATTTTAGTGGGATTGCTTCCAGCTTCTCGCCATTTACTTTGATGTTGGCTACTGGTTTGCTGTAGATTGCTTTTATCATGTTTACTTATGGGCCTTAAATTCCTGATTTTTCCAAGACTTTTTATCATGAATGGGTGTTGGATTTTGTCAAATTCTTTCTCTGCATCTAACAAGATGATCATGTGGTTTTTGTCTTTGAGTTTGTTTATATAGTGCTTTACGTTGATGGATTTCCACATATAAACCATCACTGCATCCCTGGAATGAAACCTATTAGTCAGGATAGATGATTATTTTGATTTGTTCTTGGATTCAGTTCTCGATAATTTTATTGAGTATTTTTGCATCAATATTCATGAGGGAAATTGGTCTGTGGTTCTCATTCTTTGTTGAGTCTTTGTGTGGTTTTAGGTATCAGAGTAATTGTGGCTTCATAGAATGAATCGGGTAGGTTACCTTCTGCTTCTATCTGTGGAATAGTTTGTGAAGAACTGGAATTGGATGTTCTTTGAAGGTCTGATAAAACTCTGCACTAAACCCATCTGGTCCTGGCTTTTTTTGGTTGGGAGACTATTAATGACTGCTTCTATTTTTTTAGGGGATATAGGACTGTTTAGATTATTAACCTGATCCTGATTTAACTTTGGTACCTGGTGTCAGTCTAGAAATTTGTCCATTTCATCCAGGTTTTCCAGTTTTGTTTAGTATAGCCTTTTGTAGAAGGATATGATGTTGTTTTGGATTTCTTCAGTATCTGTTGTTATGTCTCCATTTTCATTTCTGATTTTGTTAATTAGGATGATGTCCCTGTGCCCTCTAGTGAGTCTGGCTAAGGGTTTATCTATCTTGTTGATTTTCTCAAAGAACCAGCTCCTCATTTGGTTGATTCTTTGAATAGTTCTTCTTGTTCCCACTTGGTTGATTTTGCCCCTGAGTTTGATTATTTCCTGCCGTCCACTCCTGTTGGGTGAATTTGCTTCTTTTTATTCTAGAGCTTTTAGGTGTGTTGTCAAATTGCTAGTGTGTACACTCTCTAGTTTCTTTTGGGGGGCACTCAGGGCTATGAGTTTTCCTCTTAGAAATGCTTTCATTGTGTCCCATAAGTTTGGGTATGTTGTGGCTTCATTTTCATTAAACTCTAAAAAGTCTTTAATTTTTTCTTTATTCCTTCCTAGACCAAGGTATCGTTGAGAAGAGTGTTGTTCAGTTTCCACGTGAATATTGGCTTTCTATTTTTTATGATGTTATTGAAGATCAGCCTCAGTTCATGGTGATCTGATAGGATGCACTGGACAATTTCAATATTTTTGTATCTGTTGAGGCCTGTTTTGTGTCCAATTATATGGTCAATTTTGGAGAAGGTACCATGAGTTGCTGAGAAGGTATATCCTTTTGTTTTAGGATAAAATGTTTTGTAGATATCTGTTAAATCCTCTTGTTTCATAACTTCTGTTAGTTTCACTGTATCCCCATTTAGTTTCTGTTTCCACGATCTGTCCATTGATGATAGTGATATGTTGAGTCTCCCACTATTATTGTGTGAAGTACAATGTGTGCTTTGAGATTTACTAAAGTTTCTTTAATGAATGTGGCTGTCCTTGCATTTGGAGCAAAAATATTCAGAATTGAGAGTTCCTCTTGGAAGATTTTACCTTTGATGAATATGAAGTTTCCCTCCTTGTGTGTTTTAATTACTTTGGGTTGAAAGTCGATTTTATTAGATATTAGAATGGCTACTCCAGCTTGTTTCTTCAGACCACTTGCTTGGAAAATTGTTTTCCAGCCTTTCATTCTGAGGCAGTGTCTGTCTGTTTTCCCTGAGATGGGTTTCCTGTAAGCAGCAAAAGGTTGGGTCTTTTTTGTGTAGTCAGTCTGATACTCTATGTCTTTTTATTGGGGAATTGAGTCCATTGATTTTAAGAAAAAGTAATTATTGCTTCCTATTATTTTTGTTGTTTGAGTTGTCATTCTGTTCTTGTGTCTGTCTCCTTTTAGGTTTCTTGAAGGATTATTTTCTTGATTTTTCTAGGGCGTGGTTTCCGTTCTTGTATTGTTTTTTTATTTTTTTTTTTTCTGTTATTATGCTTTGAAGGGCTGGATTCATGGAAAGATAATTTGTGAATTTGGTTTTGTCATGGAATACTTTGGTTTCTCCATCTATGGTAATTGAAAATTTGGCTGGGTATAGTAGCCTGGACTGGCTTTTGTTTTCTCTTAGTGTTTGTATAAATCTGTCCAGGATCTTCTGACTTTCATAGTCTCTGGTGAAAAGTCTGGTATAATTCTGATAGGCCTGCCTTTATATGTTACTTGACCTATTTCCCTTACTGCTTTTAATATTCTATCTTTATTTAGTGCATTTGTTTTTCTGATTTTTATGTGTCGGGAGGAATTTCTTTTCTGAGCCAGTCTATTTGGAGTTCTGTAGGCTTCTTTTATGTTCATGGGCATCTCTTTCTTTAGGTTTGGGAAGTTTTCTTCTATAATTTTGCTGAAGATATTTGCTGGCCCTTTAAGTTGAAAGTCTTCATTCTCATCTATTCCTACTATCCTTAGGTTTGGTCTTCTCATTGTGTCCTGGATCTCCTGGATGTTTTAAGTTAGGATCTTTTTGCGTTTTGCATTTTCTTTGATTTTTGTGCTGATGTTCTGTATGGATTCTTCTGCACCTGAGATTCTCTCTTCCATCTGTTGTATTCTGTTGCTGATGCTCGCAGCATCAGATTTCTTTCCTAGGGTTTCTATCTCCAGCGTTGCCTCTCTTTGGGTTCTCTTTATTGTGTCTACTTCACTTTTTAGGTCTAGTATGGTTTTCTTCATTTCCATTACCTGTTTGGTTGTGTTTTCCTGTTTTTCTTTAAGGACTTGTACCTTGTTTTCAGTGTTCTCCTGTATTTCTTTAAATTGAGTAATTAAAGTCCTTCTTGATGTCCTTTACCATCATCATGAGATATGCTTTCAAATCCTGGTCTAGCTTTTTGGATGCGTTGGGGTACCCAGGACTGGGTGAGGTGGGAGTGCTGTGTTCTGATGATGGTGAGTGGTCTTGGTTTCTGTTAGTAAGATTCTTATATTTGCCTTTCGCCATCTGGTAATCTCTGAAGTTAGTTGTTATAGTTGTCTCTGATTAGAGCTTGTTCCTTAGGTGATTCTGTTAGCCTCTATCAGCAGACCTGGGAGACTAGCTCTCTTCTGTGTTTCAATGGTCAGAGCCCTCTCTGCAGGCAAGCTCTCCTCTTGCAGGGAAGGTACACAAATATCTGGCTTTCAGACCTGCCTTCTGGCAGAAGATGAAGGCCCAAAACGGGGCCTGTCCCAGAATCTGTGTTTCTTCGGCCTGTCCCAGAAGCTGTTAGCTTCTGTAGTCCACATTCTCACCTGCACAGACTAGTCTCGGAGGGATCTAGGAACCAAGTTGTCTCACCCAGGTGCTCAGGCAAAGCCCTCCTTGGCAGGGCAGACACCTCTCCTCTGGCAGGGAAGGTGCCTGGATGTCTGGAGCTGAAATGGGTCTGCCTCAGAAGCTGTCCTCTAGGGACCTTGGGGGTGTCTGTCGACTCCGTGCTCAAGATGACCAGGTGCTGGCACCGACCGGAAGGTACTTGTGACCCTGGTCAGGCCAGGTTTTCTGCTTCCCTAATGCTGTCTCACATCCTGCACAATTGGAATGGAACAGAAGTTGTGTCCCATTCACCCACCAGTGGTCCTAAGATCGCATGGAGAGTCCTCTAGGGACCTTGGGGCTGTCCACTCACTCCATGCCCAAGGTGACCAGGTGCTGGCACCGACTGGAAGGGATTTGTAGAAACTCTTAATATGAATTTTCAAATGATGAAATTTAAAAGACACTTATGATCATGTAGAATATTTTAATAATTATCTAACTATGTCTTATTGAGACAAAAGCTATTATTTCAGAAAAATTGTGAAGGATAGAAAGAGACTATGATGGGAAATTTCCTTTGAAATTTCTTGCATTATGAATGACCATACTCAAAAATCCAAACATGCAACAAACTGAAGGTTATATTCTAGTAAAATTTTATTAAGTATATACACACATTATTTTATTGAAAAAAAAAATTAAACCAATGTCTACATATACTTCAATAGAATCAATAGAATTTAACTTATTTTGTATTCACCTTGTGAAGGCTACAAGTTTCCAAGACAAGTGCTATAATCTCTTATTTATTATTATTATTATTATTATTATTATTATAGTATTAATTTTATATGTATGAGTGTTTTGCCTAAGTGTATGTTTGTGCAACATGCACATGCCTGTACTTGAGCTAACAATAAGAGGATGAGAGATTTAGAGTAATTGATAACTGTAAATCACTGTGTGGGTGCTGGGAATTGAAGCCAGGTCTGTGAGAAAAGCAGTCCGTGCTCTTAACTACTGATTCCTAACATGCTGCTTTAATTAAATCTTATATTAAATCAAACCACATATAGTAAGGATGAAATAAACTACTTAATTTTATCACACTGAGCTACAAAGGTAAATTCACAACATGCGTTCTGTAATGGGAATTTTATTTTAAAGTAGGGATCTTACATTGAGAAGTTAAGACTTCCAGACTTGTTAGAGATTTTAGATATGCTTGTTTATTCCAAATCCCCAGTCCCATGGGGCACCACATGCAGAATTTCTAGACAAAGAAGTCACAGGCACTTGGCAGTACTTGTCCTGTGCAGACAACCATAGCTGGATAGGCAAACCCAAGCTGACTCTAGTTACTCACTGAAGATAAACTGATTTTTAAAAAGACCATATCAGGCCTATAGTCTCCCTCTCTCTCCATCTCCCTCTCCCCCTCTCTAGCAGACTTGCTAGACAACATTTGCTCTAATCTCAATGAAAACATGTCCAGTCTCTGAGTATGTTAGTGAAGACTAAAAACAACAGCATTCCCAGCTGCAGTCTCTAAGTTCAAAGATTCACATCAAGTTCTGACAGTCTTAGTGGAAAAGGTACAAATGGTAACACCATTCTCAAGTCTACATCTGCAAAGACTTCACAAAACTAACCAGGTCTTCATTTCTAACCTCCAACACACCTGTGTCTAACCTAACTATGGAGGATGGGTTGCTTCCCACCCAATCACCTTTCATAGTGCCAGTAATATGAAAGATACCATGTGTTCTAAATAACTGTTAGCAGCTCACAACCCTGGGTGATGTGACCAGAAACGCAGTGTGAAATTTCAGACTGTGGGCATTCATGTGAGTCCTATACCAGGTAATTCAATACTGTTTTTATTTCTTTTTATGGATTAATACTTTTTAATAAAAACAACATTAATGAGACATAACTGCTATACAAAGAACTGTATGTATCCAATCTGTACTGCTTGATGAGCCAGGACACATGTAAAACTTTCCAACTTTATCACTACCACAAAAATAATATACACAAAATCAAATAATGTTTTCTTGTGTTGCTATTGTAATTCTTTAAAAAATGATAACCCATTGCTTACTGAAGATATCAGTAAAAAGCTGGGTTTGTGAATGCATACCCAATAAGCAGAAGATTGAAGCATAAAGATCAAGAGTCCAGCCTGGGCTACATAATGAATTCTAGGCCAGCAAGGGCTACATAGGAATATACTGTTTTAAGAAAAAGTGGCAATACAGTAAATTATTTATTTAAATAATATTAAAATCATTATCCTACAACACATTATCTTTCCTTTAGGAGGTCAAATAAAATCCTTTCGTTTTAATTGCCTGAAATAAGCATTTCTAGATATAATGCAAAACATGGCAGATTGCCATATTTCTAGTGCTTTGTGGATTTAGATGGATTTAGTCTAAGACATCCATATTACTAAATGCTAATGTTCTGTTTTAACATCAGACAAGGTATTCATTAATTGCTGAGTATAAGTTTGTATCTCTAAAAAAATCAGTAACTAAAATCATTATTTTTGTTTTTAGTTAGTTTTTAATTAGCATGAATACAATGGTTTCATATATGTAATTCATATATACTTTGTTCTTATGGATCTGCCTCTACAAGATCCTGTTCTTCAACCCTACTCTCACAATCCTCTTTTACCTTGCTTTCATTTAATAAGTATTCTATTATTCACCTCACTGAAATGTATTCTTTCTAACCTTCTTATTATCACGACTAATACACACACACACACACACACACACACACACCACATACAAAGTCAAATACCCACAGAAATAAAAATATTGGACTTGTATGTAAAAGAAAATATATTTTAGTCATTTGGATGTAGCTTATTTCACTTATCTTAATGAATTCCACTTCTATCCATTACTGTCCAAAAGGATAATTTTACTTTTTGCTTGGGGCAAATTAAATTTTGCTGAAGTATGTACAACTGTTATTTTCATTATTCATTTTTACTAATTGTTGATTTATTATTGAATATATCTTTATTTTATTTGTTGATGAATATGTAGGCAACATCAGTATCTTGACTATTGAGACGAGTACAACAATAAAAGTGAGCAAATATGGGGCTGGAGAGATGGCTCAGGAGTTAAGAGCACTGGGTGCTCTTCCAGAGGTCCTGAGTTCAATTCCCAGCAACCACATGGTGGCTTACAATCACTTATAATGGGATCTGATGCCTTCTTCTGGCATGCAGATAGAGTACTCATAGTAAAATAAATAAATAAGTCTTTTTTAGTGTGCAGATGTATCTGTAATATAACACAGAGACCTTTGGGATATATCCGGAAGTTCCATATCTGCGATATATTTCAGTTTTAACCTCAGTATTTTAAGAAGCATCTGTGCAGGATTCTACAGTAACTGTAACACTCTACATTGCCACCGGTGGTGTATGAGAATCCCTTTTTCTATAAATCCTAGCCCACAATGGTCGTTGTTGTTTCTACTTTTATTGATTTAATTTGTTTTTATTTTCATAATTTTATGTATATCACCCTGATTATTATTACCAAACATCCTCTTGTTTCCCTCTGAACTCTGTCAATCTCTCCTCCTCCCTTAGGTAATGTCTTAGTTAGGGTTTTATTGCTGTGAATAAACACCATGACCAAGGTAACTCTTAAAAGGACAACATTTGATTGGGGCTGGTTTACAGGTTCAGAGGTTCAGTCTAGTATCATCAAGACAAAAGCAAGGCAGCATTCAGGTAGGTGTGGAGCAGGCAGAGCTGAGAGTTCTACATCTCCATCTGACCCTGGTGCCTCTTGTCTTTAGCAATAAAATCTTACCATCAAGTTCTGGTGGATAGCCAAGTGTATAGACAATAGCCTGCTCCATTATCCCAATTAACCCTTTAGACCTCTGCATTCTCCCTTGTTATCCCTCCATTAAACATTACTAAATTCCCATCTGGTCACTCCAAAGAGAACACACAATTTAAAACTTCCTTCCTCAGATAAACGAAAACATGTTGACATTCAATTGTCTGTGTCTGAGTCACCTCATAAGACCACTTATAGTTTGATCCATTTACCTGCAAATTTCATGATTTTACCATTTCAATATATATATATATATATATATTGTTTTATTAAAACACAATTGAATCATCTCCCATTTCTTTTATGTCTTCGACCTCTTCTATGTACCCCTTTACTCATTTCTTGACAAATTAATGACCTTATTCTCTTTATTATTGGTGTGTGTGTGTGTTTGTGTAGAATCTGATTAATTTATTTAGTATTAGTGTATGCATTTTATTTCAGGGCGCACTATTTAGAATTGGATAACCAATGTGAGGGCTCATCCATAAAGATTATTAAATTCAGAAGAAAATTCCATTGTATAAATGTACCTCACTTTCATCTTCTAGCTATATACTTTATCCATTGCTAAGGATGTTTAACATTTTGATGAATATTTATTGGTTATTTGAGTTTCTTATTTTGAGAACAGCTTATTAAGTTAATTAAACTATTCACTGAGTAGAAGATTTTTCATGTTGGTATTTAATTTTTGCTGTTCCCTATGAATTGATCTATTCTTGTAAGAACTAGAATTCCAAGGAAACGTCATTAGTCACTTCGTAGCATGACTGCTAAGTAAACTTATCACTTTCTACCTATACTATAATTACCTGTATTATAGGTGTTATAGTAATGGCTAAATTGCAAAGTTTTGTAAAAAAACATAAAATATATAACCTGAGATTTAGAAAATACTACAGAAAAATTTGTTAGATATGAAACCCAAAGATGTTTTATCTCCATAAAAATAACAAGTTTGAGTCATAAATTTTATTTCTTTACCTTATGTTTCAAAAAAGCACATATTTTGGATTGAATATGAAAGGTACCTCAGTGGTTCACTTTTGGAATATTTGTTCCTCATTTTTGGTGCTATTTGGGGATGTTGTGGAACCTTTAAAATAAAGAATCTTGCTTGAGAAAGTGTGTTCCTTAGTGCATGCTTTGAGAATTTTCAGCCTAGCCAAAATTTCTCTCATCATCCCATGTGCCAATAGACTGTGATCCAACTCTTCCTTTCCTTGGTGCCTCTCAGAGCTCTATCCCTCTGTAATTCTAAAACAGAATAAAGTCTTTTTTTCCAAAATTGCTTTTGGTCATAGTAGTTTATCATATCAACAAAAAAGTGGCTATTGCAGAAATCACAAAGAGGAATAAATTTTTAACTAATACTATTTCCTGATATTACAAATTTACAAATGGTATTATACAATACTTAAGACATACGTAGAACTGAGCACCACTATTTAATTTCTGATAAATGTCATAATGGGGTTATCAGTATATTTGCTGTCAGAGTAACTTGGACAATGTTTCTTTATTATACTTGACATTTTAAAATGATGAGTAAAGTACACATAAATGTTACAGAGAAACTGAATTTTATAAAACCATATTTCAAGACAATACAATGTTTTGTTTTCATTTAATATACACCATGAAAACATATAGAGTTGAACTGCAGATGCCACCACAGAAAGCCACAACAGAAAGTAGAGAGAAACAGAATTTAAAGACATATCCCCATGCTACATAGAGCCTACCCCTCACACTCAGGGAACATTGCAAAAGAAGATGTTGAAAGATTGTAAGGGCCAGAAGTCCAAGATATTTGATGAAAAGTCCTGGCTTCCATAAAGGACAGGGAAACTACCTCGAATCACCCATGGAAGGAGTTACAGAGACAAAGTTTGGAGCTGAGACAAAAGGATGGACCATTTAGAGACTGCCATATCCAGGGATCCATCCCATAATTAGCTTCCAAACAATGACACCATTGCATACACTAGCAAGCATTTGCTGAAAGGACCCTGATATAGCTGTCTCTTGTGAGACTAGACCGAGTCATAGCAAACACATAAGTGGATGCTCACAGTCAGCTATTGGATGAATCACAGGGCCCCCAATGGAGGAGGTAGAGAAAGTAACTAAGGAGCTAAAGAGATCTGCAACCCTGTAGGTGCAACAACATTATGAACTAACCAGTACCCAGGAGCTCTTGACTCTACCTGCATATGTATCAAAAGATAGCCTAGTAAGCCATCACTGAAAAGAGAGCCCCATTGGACACGCAAACTTTATGTGCCCCAGTACAGGGGAACGCCAGGGTCAAAAAGTGGGAATGGGTGGTAGGGAGTGGGGGGGAGGGTATGGGGGGCTTTTGGGATAGCATTGGAAATGTAATTGAGGAAAATACGTAATTAAAATATATATATATATATATGTGTGTGTATATAAAGTATGGTAGGCTAAACAAGATTTGAACAGTGAAAACACATATGGACAGGCCAACATGGTTTTTAAAAATATCATGAGGCATCACCCCTATGTGAAGAGCTAAATTTTAGGGATGAAATCCCTGATTGGTTATCTAGTACCAAGTCATAAGTCCTAAAAACATATACATATTAACAACATTAAATAGACTCAGTACGTTGTACTTACATATTTATAAGCATATATATATATTATATATAAACAATAATTAAGGGAAAAATTTAAATGGGATATGAAGTTAGAGATATATGATATTAATATCAGAGGGATTTGAGGAAGAAGCGGGGGAGAATACATCAAAATATAATTATGCATATACAAAATTCTCACAAAATGAATGTAAATATTATATTGTTAACAAAATATGTAGGCTGGCAAGATATTTCATTGGATAGAAGTGCTTTCATGGAATATGGATGATGTGAGTTTGATCCCTGGATCCCATGAAGTGGTAAGAAATCATCAACTCCTAAATTTTTTCTTTTTGACCTCCATAACAATGGAAATCTTGGATTTGCACATACAAACACATAAGGCAAATACACACACACACACAGAGACACACACACCCACAAACAGACACACAATTTTAAAAGTATGAAATCTGTGGTCATGTGGCCACAGATTTATTCTTCTTTATTATTCTTCCATGACTAGACATATAAAATGTATTCTTAAATATTTGCCTATAAACACCTCTTGATTAATTCATTGATCCTAGATTCCTTACTTCATCTTTACCTGTACAGCTGTTACTTAATTTTAGTTTACTGGAATCCAATATATGTCGAGTTGAATTCCATCTTTGGCACAGAATGTCTTCCGCATAGCTAGGTGACTTAATAGTCCATGTTAAACTGCTACAGCTTCATCATGATTAAATTAAAGAAACATTCTGATTGTCAACAGCACTAAGGAATATGGACAAGGTGATGTTTTTAAAAGCCCCACAATGATAATGGAAAGATTAATATACCTTAGAGAAACACTAGAGACCTATTAAAAAGCAACAAATCAGTGGGCCTATGATTGTGTAGTATAATTAATATGCATAACAATGAGGAGAGTGAAAATTTAACCGGGAATAAACAGAGGTATATTTAAATTTAATTACATTTGGAGATAAGTCTGATCGTGCCCTGGTGATTGCACATGAGTTGTTTGAGGTTATGAGGTTTTGGTTCTCTTGGTATACACTTAGGTTATGAGGACATCCACACATAGGATGACCTTATTTGACAATAAGTACTCTTAGCAGTATTTCTGTCTTTTTAGTGAGAAATGGACAGCATTTTGGTTTAAGGTGAATGGTATTTCCTCATTTCCTAGTTTTAAGTATTAAAATAGCGCAGGTAATGATGTCTGGAGTGTTCCAGGTGAAAATAGTCCATTGTTATTTTGCTACTTTTAACACTGAACTGGAAAAGGAAGATGAAAATGCATCTGTCACATTAAGTGCTACCTGTATAGAAAACTGGAAACTCCTTATTGTACAGATGGCAAATTTAAAATATGTTAAACTTTAGTGAGTACGAAGAGCTGAAAATAAACTAATATGCTGTCCTTGCTCTTTCATTAAAAATAGAACTTCATATGATTTCGATTCTATTTTGGCCAATATTAGCATTCATGTTACAGAGTCACCGGAGCCTATGCAGCAAGAGTTCTGTTAGACACATGTAGACATGTGGTTTAATTTAGGACTTAATTTCCTTAATTTTATGCCTATTTTTCCTTTTTAAAAAATTTGATATTTTCTTTATTTACATTTCAGATGTTATCCCCTTTCCTAGTCCACCCCGCCCCCCAGAAAATCCCCTATCCTCTCTCCCTCCTCCCCCCTGCTCCCCAACCCACCTACACCTGCTTCCTGGCCCAGGCATTCCCCTATACTGGGGCATATAACCTTCACAGGACCTAGGGCCTCACCTTCCATTGATGACAGACTAGGCCATCCTCTGCTACATATGCAGCTAGAGCCACGATTCCCTCCATGTGTTTTCTTTGATTGTGGTTTAGTCCTAGGGAGCTCTGGGGTTACTGGTTAGTTCATATTGTTGTTCCTCCTAGGGGTCTGCAAACCCCTTCAGCTCCTTGGGTTCTTCTCTAGCTCTTTCATTGGGGACCCTGTGCTCCATCTAATGGATGACTGTGAGCATCCACTTCTGTATTAGTCAGGCACTGGCAGAGACTCTCAGGAGACAGCTATATCAGGCTTCTGTCAGCAAGTTCTTCTTGGCATCTGCAATAGTGTCTGGGTTTAGTGGTTGTTGATGGGATGGATCCCCAGGTGGGGCAGTCTCTGGATGGTCGTTCCTTCAGTCTCTGCTCCAACCTTTGTCTCTGTAACTTCAGAATCACAAGATCACATAGAAAGAATTTTATGCCTATTTAATATTATGATACTAGATTTATCAGTGTGTACATGCACCATAATGATCCGATGTAATAAAGTGATATTTTTATAATTATCTCTACTTTTGTATAAATAAAACCAAACAAAGTCACAATTTTTTTTTTACAGTTCTCCATTATATGTATAGAAATTTCCCTAAGTTCTAAGGACGCAGTTCGGGCTTATTATTCATTTGTCTTAAATGTCTTATTTGTTATAACGCTTTCATTAGCAATATGTAAGGTGCTATTTTCAGACTTGTCATTTCTGATTATAACTTAACATGTCGCTTCTGTGGTAATTTTATTTCAAATTACTTGACTTGTAATATGATTACCATCTTTCATGTCCACTGTCCATTTGTAGTCTGTACTGTCCTGCCCATAGGTATACTGGGTTTTTAAACCTAATCAATTTAAGTAACTAATTTTCTTATCACAAGTTGCTTTTGGTCTTTGATTTTATTGTGTTTACTTTATTTAGAAGGATTTAATTTTATATAATCTAATTTGGAAGACAGAACCTTATTCCTGAAGCACCTTGTTTCCATTAAAAATAAACATATCTCCTTCTTCTATTAATATATTACATTAGGTCAAAATTAAAGAAATCATTCCAAAAGCAAATAACTGCTTACATTTATATTTAAAATTTGCCAATAGCCATAAAGCTGTAAGCTTGATGCAGGCTAAAGTTACAGAAGAGCAGGCCAACTTCCCTCAAATGCTAGAGACCTACAAATTAGTGAGATAATGAACAAGCCTACAAATGTGATTACAAATGCACAAGACCAAATAGCAAAACACACTTGAAAAATGTAGTCGGTAACACGTTTCACAGTGCTTCGGGGTAGACTCCTGAATGTCTTCTAACACATTCAGTGAAGGTAGTTTGGTGTAAGTGATAATGAGGTCTCACTCTGGCTGCCAGCTAATGACTTCCTCCTGAGAAATGGGGAGAGACTCTTGGACAGTCAAGGAGAATTATAGGGTTTGCCAGCTAGAGGGATGACACTTTACAGGTTTTACTTAATGGAGAAGTAGTTTCATCTTTTTAGATCATGGTGCAATTTCACGACTCTCTGCTATTTTAAAAGCCTATGGTGACGACTCGGTGTCACTATAACTGTAGATGAAATATTAATGAATGAAATATGCTGAGTTGTAATGACTAAATCTACCTGTGATTTCACAGAAAATGAACTCAAAAGACAGCATTTGCAACTGCAAAAGCTAAAAGGTTATGTATTAAACACCTATTTGGTTTTTCTATTAAATAAAATTGCATCTCTCTTTCTACCTTTAGGATATAAAAGTACTTGTATAATCTTTAATGTAAGGAGGAATTCATAAATAAAATAATTTCATATACAATATTGACCACAATAAACTTTTATAAAAAATTGAAAAAGTTTCACAGTGGACCCCAGGACAGGCACTGTTTCTTGGGTATTTACAGGATTCTAAAAGCTGAAGTTACAAAGCATTCTGTGAGATGATATCTCCTTCCAAACTTGTGAAAATGAATAATATTTATAGAGGAAATTATGACAGAGGCTCTAGAAAAACAGATTAATCAAGTATGGTGCCAGTAGGTTACATATGAGAATTCTGTTCCCATCTGTCCTGTATACTCCATCATACACACATATCTCTAAAATACATTTAATTTTTAATGAAGAGATGGGATGGTTATAAAATAAATTACAAAGTCTATTACACTTTGCAAATTCAACTGTCTCAGATCCTGTTTTCTTTGATAACATGGTTTCTATTTCACTCCTCCTTGCTTCACTCTTCCTTATGCCACCCCTCCTTAAGTCACCCCTCCGTATATCACTTCTTACTATTTTCCATCTTAGTCACTCTGTCCCCATGCATTCCTTCCCTTTCCCTTCTACTTCAGTTTTTACTTTTTTCAGTAAAAAGCACTGACTAGAAACTTGCTGAAAATCAACAGTTCAAAGCTACATATGCGGCTGGAGCCATAGTCCCACCATGTGTTTTCTTTGGTTGGTGGGATGAGAGGCCCATGGTCCTGTGAGGGTTCTATGCCCCAGTATAGGGGAATGCCAGGTCCAGGAAGCAGGATTGGGTGGGTTGGTGATCAGGGGGAAAGAGGAAGGGGTAGGGGGTTTTTGGATGGGAAACCAGGAAAAGGGATAACTTTTGAAATGTAAATAAAAAATATCTAATTAAAACAAAACAAAACAAAAAAAAAGAGTTCAAAGTGATAAAAATACAGGTGAAATCAAAACCCCTTCCCTTCACTTATAGGATACCACCATCCAAAGAAAGAGTGTTATACTTGCAGAGATGGTCCCCTCTCACAGGGACTCTGGAGAGGTCCTTGCTTTGACTCCTGAACGTGCCCACTAGATGATGGACCATGGTGGTCAGAGCTGTGTTTCATTAGCATTTATAACTCCTGCCACTGTTTCTATCTCTTTCTGTCAAGCCATCTTCACTAGGATGATTCATAACCTCATTCAAACAAACAAACAAAAAAAATCCATGGGAAAGAATTTAAGAAATGGAAGAGAATGGTTTCAAATAAATGAGAATTAATTCAAGCATCAATCTTTTAAGCAAACCTTGAACATAAAAATATATTTCCTGTGGAGAATGTTGTGGCTTGGGATGTTTACTTTAGCATAAGAAGTGTCAATCAAATAAAACTGCAAACTTTGATTCCACACTTACAATTTTACTGTTTTGAATGTTTTATTCGTATGTACAGTGTGTTTTTATTACTCTGTCTCCATCAATCCCCCCTCTAATCCTTCCCCTATTATCTCCAACACTACTCCTTCCCAATTTCATATGTGCTTTTGGGTTTTTTGTTTGTTTGTTTGTTTGTTTTTACACACAGAATAATCTCAGCTTTGCCAGTATGTGTCAGACCATCAACTGGAGCATGGGTAGCTTCCCTTTCAGGCACATCATGCTCAAAGAAAACTAACTCTCCTTCTTCTAGCAAAAAACAATTATCAATAACTCTTTAGCTATGGATGGAATCTTGTGGCCACCTCTTCCCTCCTAGCTGGATTTGTTCTGACTTGATGCTATGCAGCCTTCTTCATGCTGTCAAAACCTTTCCGAATTCATATGTGTAACTTACTTACTGTATCCTGAAATTTTTTGTAGTTATCTACTTCTCTGGCTTTTACAATCTTGCCTATCCTTTGTTCTGTGATCATCTCTGAAATTTAGGAGCATCATGTAATGTAGTCCCATCTAGGACTAAGCATATCTCTTATTCACTTCAGTTTGACTAGATGTGGGTTTCTGTATTGTTATACACCTTTAAAAGGTGTTTCTTTGATGAATGTACTTAATACTGTGGTGACTTAGCAAAAAAATAGTGGCTGGTTCTGTAATCTGGTTGATGAAAAAAATGTAATCTCTCCATCTGATTCCCAATAATAGTGCCAGACATGAGTCTAATCTTTTGGATCAGGCCCTAAAGCCAATAAGAAAATGGATGGTTATTCCCCTAATTCCCATGTCATTCTTGCCACTGTTATACCACATGGAATATCCTGACAGGCTGGTTGTTGTAGTTTGCAGTTTAGTAAGAGCAATGATTAATTTTCCTTTCCAGTAATGTGCACCTTATCATCTAGCATTATGAAAAATAGCTAGTAGGGATGAGGCTTCAGGACAAGGAAAAGCTTGATTTCTCCAATTTCAATGGCTCAAATATGTGCTGATTATATATATATGGTTTCACCATCAAATTCTGAAGAACAATGCCATGTTTGGGATTTTTGGATTTTTGATTTCTGAACAATAATTCAAAAAGAATCAAAATATTTTGACTAGGCTTTTTCTTTGATAATGTATGGTCTCCAAAAGGAGTGTTATCACCACATCCCCATTACAGGATAAATCCTTTTTATCCTCTTAAAATGTGTGTGTGTATGTGTGTATACATTTTAAATAATTTAATATCTATTAAAATGTACATATATTTAGCATATATTGAAATGTGTATATGTGTATACACATATATATGTATATCTAAATATACACATTATATATTCTTTATATATACACACATATACATAAACATACATATACTATATATATATAAATATATACATATATTCAGATAGTGTGTGTGTGTGTGTGTGTGTGTGTGTGTGTGTGTGTTTATGGCAGTAGATTGCCTTGTGACTCTCAAAGGTCTTCAGTGTTGGTTATCCCTACCCACACTCTCTCCTGTATCCTGACATCTCCTTGTCCACTCAACACTTCCTCATCCATTCTTCCCCATCTCACCATTTGCACCATCTGTCCTCCATCTCCCCTTTGTTGAAAGTCTGTCCCCATGGTTATGTACCGACCTTCTTATCTCCTTGTCAATGCTAATTAGATACAAATATCCAAATATTGAAAGCCAGCATCCACACCTAACAGAACATTTGTCTTTCTGTGTTTAGGTTACCTCATTCAGAATGATTACTTCCATTTGCCTACAGATTTCAAATTTTCCTATTTCCTTAAGAGCTGAATAGGCTTTCACTGTGTAAACACAGTACAATTGCATTATTCGTTGATCAGTTGATGGACATCTAAGTTTCTCATGTGTGCTGGATATTGTGAGTAAAACTGCAATTAATTAAGATGAGAAAGTATTTTTAGAGTAAAGGGGAGAGTAATTTGGGCATACTATCAAGAGATATAGCAGGATCATGTGGTAGATCTATTTCCAACCTGTTGAGAAACTTCCACATGTGTTTCCATAGTAGCTGCATCAATTTTTACTACCTTTTTCCTATATATTTTGAAACACTGTCAACAATTGTTTCTCTTTTATTTCACCATTTTTATAATGTTTTACCCTTTGGCACAATTCCTACCAACTCCTCTTTCACTGAAGTTCTGTCTGTCTGTCTGTGTGTGTGTGTGTGTGTGTGTGTGTGTGTGTGTGTTTGTGTCTGTCTGTCTCTCTCTTTCTATGCCATCCTTCCTCTCTTTTTCTCTCTAAGAAGAAATATAAAAATTTAAGCAAATAAGAAAAAAAATAAGAAAAAAATACCAAAACAAAGCAAACAGGAAAATGAGAAACAAAATCCCACAAAATTGAAAAAACAAACAAACAAACAAGGAATCCATTTTATTTTATGGCCACCTACTTCTTGCCATGGGGACTTCCTTGTAATGTGGTTGTTTTACATTATGACAGTTCATAGAGAAAACTTCTTCCCCCTGCCAGAAGTTTCGTGGTTATGGATGGGTAATTTTGTCCACTTCTACTTTCTCAGTGTTAGAATTCTATTTGGTGTGTTCTTGTGTAGCTCTTGTGTATGCTAATAAATCACTGTAAGTTGATATGTGCATCATTCCTGTTGTGTTGAAAATATAGTTTCCTTTGAATTACCCACCACCTCATTTATGTCTCTTACATAAATTCTGCCTCATCTTCCACATAGATGCATGAACTACTACTAGGGGAGATGTTTGACGGAGACTTCTCTCTTATTCAATATTACTCTTCATAAAGTGTCTGTGCCTGGTTGTCTGTGTTAGCGGTTATCTCCTGCAAGAAAGGGCTTCTCTGATGAAGATGAAGTAATGCATTGTCATTGAAGCTGATGTTATATTAGCAGAAAAAAAAAATACTAGTAGATTTTCCTCTAGGCCAATGATTTATGTGGTCAGGTTTTTAGTCATTTTAGGAGTGTCATGTGTGAATTACATCTCATGTAGAAGTTTCCTGAAACATATACATATGTAAAACAAGTCTTAATGGAGCCATCATATAATGGTGGCAACAATGCCCCAACTAGACATTTTATATCATCAAGTGAATAAAAGCTCCAGTTTCAGGAATTGTGTATATCTTGTTGAGCCATTGACCAAAGAAGTAGCATGTACCTACCTCAAAATATCATAGTCTATAGACAAAGCTATCAATTGTTCTTGACAACCTGATAGCAAGGCTCTATTGCTAAAAATAATATGTTTCTATTTCACCTAACAAGGAGAAGTTGAACTGCTGCACAACTAGAAGCTTCATTGTTACCGACTAGCATCCCTGATGCTGTAAAATACTCTGCAGACTACTAGAAGGGCAAAGAAATCATCAGTAATTCCCAGATACAAACTATGCAACCTAAAACAAAGACCTACCTGAAAGATATAGTGGTGTAATAGTGTCACAATTGTTATGTGACTATAGTACTACCTAACTATTATTATTATTATTATTATTATTATTATTATTATTATTACTACTATTATATTTAAGGGTCACTCCATGAAATGGAACCCATACCTAACATTGCTAAAAGAACCAAGAATCTAATACCGCATTGGTCATGTGACTATGGAAGAAGCTATTATTATTCTGCTAAAGAACTTAGCAATAAAACGATTCCTAATGACATATTGTTAGAACAGACCCTTCCCCCAACCCTCATCAGAAAAGCTTCCTCTTGCAGTAAATAGGGATTAATGTGGAGATCTACAACTGAACAATATGCATTGAGAGACTTCAGAATCCTCAGTCTTAAATACAATATCTTTTTCATGTCAAGGCTTGGGGATCTATAGTGGGAAAGGAAATGTTAAAACTGTAAGAGCCAGTTGTGATGGGTGACTCCAAACAGTGTATTCCAGTCCCAATAGAACTGATGTACAAATGAACTCACAGGGGCTTTGGCAGTATGCACAAGACATGCATGGGTCCTAGCCAAATGAGGTCCCAGCACTGAGAGAAGAAATGGATGTGGCAGTCTGCCACTACCCAAGAAATTATTGCAATTGATGACTAGTGGGGAAGGGGAAATCACTTTTCCCTAGTAAAATGTCACTGAATTTATCCAACTACACTCCATGCCCAGGAGTAATTGTGCAACATGAAACAAATTCTATGTTGTTTGTCTGTCTGTCTGTTTGTTTGTTTGTTTGTGGGCTTTCTGTTTCATTTGTTTTTAACAATTTTCTATCTTATTGAATCTTCATTTGTTTTGATCTTCAATTTTGTGTTTCCCTCCCTTGGAGAAAGAGAGAAAAAAGAGAGGTTCATGAAAGAGAAGTACATGATCAAAATATATTTTGTGAATAACATTTTAAAAGAAAAGTAATTATGCATCTTTATATCAGAGTTGTGTCTATTTTGAAGATTCCCTTCCCCCAGGTACTTTACTGAGATTTTTATAAGACAGGGAGTTGATCTTATAGGCAATACCACCTCAATCCACTATATAATCATAATTCAAATTACAACTGAGTTTTATAAACTAAACACAGTTATCAATAGAGAGTTTATGGGACAAAACACAACAACTTGCTGTGCTTTTTATATTTCAGGGAAGAAAGAACGAGACCAGGAATGTACATATATTCTAGTATTTATCTAAAGAGACAACACATATAATTCACATATAGGAAAATACAGGTCAGCCGAAGTGTTAGAAACACTTAGACTAAAATAATATAGAAATGAACTCAAATTAAGTTATTTTGAAAATACAATTGCCATTACAATGATTTAACAACTATTTTAAGAAAGTTAATGTGCATTTTCAGCTGTGTCTTTTTAATCAGCAGCCATACATTCATGTTTGCTTATGTAATAAAACTATGCATTCCAGTTTACATGTGTGTAGAATATGGACATCTGTATGTCAGTGTGAATATCATACATCAATATTTATACAATATCACTAATTTCAAGCTGTTCAGACTAAGCATATCAACATTTTGCCAACTTTTGACTATATTCTGAGAGACAGAAGCCTAATTTGACTTTAAAGAAGAATATTTGATAACCCTGAGATGATATTTTCCAGCTGACTAAATGTGCAAATATCATGCCTTAGTTTATTTAACTACAATGAAATATTTAGGCATTGTTTATAATACTCCAACACTCAACTACTCCTTGAAATATCTCTACTGCTTTCAGGAAAGAATAGCCCCGAAGTAAGGAGTTGACTCCTACAGGAGTTCATCAAACCTGTTCGTAATTAACCCCGTGGGGAGGTCGATTTGCTCACCTGCCATGTTAGCACCAAGCATTTGTTGTCTACAACTCTTATTTTCTTATTGATTTTTACTTTTTCTTTCACTTAGAATTATCATTTACTACTCCAGTTCTCGTCTCCTTACTTATGCTTCACACTCATTTAAGATAGTCAGAGGGAGTTCTGTTACCATTTTTTATTATTATTAAATTATTTTATTTATTTATATTCCAAAATTTGGCCCTTCCAGGTCCCCCTCTCTGAGCTCTTCACCTCCCACCCTCCACCCACCTCTTGGAGGATGCTCCCTGCCTGCCCACACATCCCTACCTTACCCATACCAGCATCCCTCTTCCCTAGGGTATCACATTTCCACAGAGTTAAATGTATCTTCTCCCACTGAGGCCAGACAAGGCAATCCTGTGCTACACATGCACCTGGGGCCATGCACCAGCCTATGTATGTTATCAATTTTAAATGTGTCATTAGTGTTCCTTGAGGTGTTTCAAATGTCAGAGTCTGGATTGTGCTTATTAAAATACATCCATTACTAAGAGTAAATCAGGACATTAAAGGCAGTGTTTTCCTAAAAGTTCTAGTGTCTGGTTTTATAATCAGCACAAAGCCATGTACTTCTCAGAGGCAAACAAATAAACCTGAAACCAGCAGTCATATGTAATGACAGCAGCACCACGGAATGACTACTAACTCTGCAACCTACAGTAGTGAACTTCCTAGAAGGTATACATGCACAATAGTAGCACAAATGTTGTGGCAATGACAAACCACCTTTTGATTGTATTTAAGGTCAACTAAATGAAAAGGAACCTGTAATGTCATACTGTTGAGTGGCAAAAATCTGAGATTACATAAGTCAAGGTACAAGGACAAAATGGAGTGGCCTCCACAGATGACACCTGACACCCATTTTATTATGCATCTTTCTATACCTCTTCATTACGAATTAAATTTACCTTAAGATAAATATGTTAAATATATATATATAAAGTGGGGTGGTTCTATATTTCAATCTGTGTGTAGTGTAATATTTGAGTAGTGTTAAACATTTCTTGTTTTCAGCCCTAATCAGTTCTTTTTGGTAACAACATTTAGAATCTTTTTTTTTCTCCAGGCTGTGGAAGTGCATAG
The DNA here is from genome assembly GCF_000001635.26 of Mus musculus. Taxonomy (NCBI): domain Eukaryota; kingdom Metazoa; phylum Chordata; class Mammalia; order Rodentia; family Muridae; genus Mus; species Mus musculus. The sequence continues at coordinate 31,874,019 of NC_000067.6, forward strand.
TCCTTGCTGTTATCTGTCTTTCTGCTACTTTGCAGTAGCAGGTTAGAGCTCCTTGTTCCTACACAATTATAACTAAGTCGCCATTACTGAACTTTCCGAGTCTTCCCTCACTATTTGTCAAGGGCTTAGGCATCAAGGAGCTCAGTTTCTGTGAGGTCAGCGTTTGAGATTCCACCTATGAGTGAGACCATGCTGCATCCCCTCATCCTGCCTGGCTCATGTCTTTTAACATAATAACATCAAATCCCAAGCGTGTGTCACATGATGCCCCTTCCCCTTTTAAATATGGCGTAATGCCGCTCAGCTTTGGATTCTAACCCATTATCTTTATCTGTTCATCTATGTTTGGGCTCAGTTTGTTTTCCTTCCTGGCTTCTGTGAGCAGTGTTGAGGTGTGCATGAGAGCAAGGAGGGCTCTTTGAGATGGTTATGCCATTCTCAGGGGCAAATAAACAATAATAAAATTTCCAGGTCATAGGGTGCTTCTATTTCTGGGTCTTTGAGGAGCCTCTATGACGTTATTCATCATGGCTACAGTCATTCCCATCCCCATCCTTAGGATGAAAGGCTCTCCTTTCCCCTGATCCCACCCATCTTGGCTACTTTAATTGCTTTGCTGCTGGCCAGCTTTACTGGCATAATGTGATCCGCATTTCTTCAGTGGTCACTGATACCGAGGATGCTTTCATTTACCTGTTGGTCATTTGTGTCATCCATTTAGGAGGGTTAGGTCTAAAGACCATTGTAATGGATTATTACTACTAACCTGCTTTCAGTGTTTGGAGTTCCTTACCCATTCTGAAGAGCAGCATCCTGTTAAGTATATGTATTGCAAACATTCTTTTCTATGCTCTGGGCTGTTTATGAATGACGATAGTTCCTTTTGCTGAGCAAATGCTTTTTTTGGTTTGATGTAATCTCAGTCGTCTGTTTTAGCTTGGGTTTTCTGACTCTGAAGTGTGCAGTGTCTTTACAATCCTGACTGAACCTAACGTTCTGGCAGGCAGCCAAGAGTGATGGCAATAGCTATATTATTTTGAGAGGCTCCTGGAGTCCACACCTCCTACAACAACTGAAAGGGAGTTGCCTGATACTCAGCTCCTTTGAATGACACTCAGCTTTATGTCAGTGTGACTGCAGAGAAAAGTATCATCCTTCCACATAAAACTTCATATTATATATTTTAAAATTTTTAATAAAAATCAAAATTCCCCTATTTAGCAACTGGTAGAAGATGTGGTCTAATTTCATTTCTCTAATATGGGTATACTTTTTCAAATGCTACTTATTTAGAAAAGTATACTTTCTCCATTGTTTGTTCCTGGCACATCGGAGGATAAGCAGTTACCTTTAAATACGTTTATTTCATTATGTTCTATTAGTCTGGTCTGGAAGTCTAGAGAGTAATATTCTAATAAACATGCATTTGTAATATATTATGAAGTCTACTACTATAATGTTTATTTGTTCCTTTTGACAAGATGATTTTAGCTATTCAGGTTTTGCTGTTATTTTATGGAAATTTAAACAGAGGTTTTCCCAATTTGCTAAAGTTTCCAGTGTAACAGCAGAACAGAATGTTTAAACACACTCGCTTCTTGCTTCTTTCATCCTACGAGGGATAATGTCCTTTAGAAAAATGAAAAAGAACATATATAGTGATTTTATATATAAGACTTTATATAACATATGATATAAACATATATTTAAGATTCTATATATATTCACTAATCACAAATTGTTTGCCTTGCATTTTTTTCATAACTGTATCTGACATCTATATTTTTCTCATTGGCTTTTAGCTACATTTAAACACTTATACAAAAACAGTTCAATGTGGCCACTTTTTATTTTCCTTTGTCTGATTTATAGGAGTTTTTTCCTGACTTTAGACTGTGTTGTAGCTTTTCTAGAATGCTACCTCCATCAGTTCAATTACTCTCATTACAATATTTTCTATGTATTAGTAAGGACACAAATCTGCTGTTGCAGGACAATAGATAAACAGAGCTCTAAAGTCAGCTCTCTCTCTGTCTCTCTCTCTGTTTCTCTGTCTGTCTCTCTCTATGAAAATGGAATCTGTAATCACACAATTTTTCTACAGAATCTTCATAGTGTTTTACTCTCCTCTCAAATGGCTCTGATATGCCCCTCTGTGGTACGTGGGCACTCTGTCTACTTTTGAGTTACTAGACAAGGGATAAGGAAAGACATGATGCATACATTCTGTTACATTCTCAATACATCAACCCTGACATTATCCCATGTAACTGCAATGAGAGAACTGTAGTCTGAATGAGAACAAACTCCATGAGCTTTATATATTTGAATGCTTGGTGTCCAGTTAGTAGGAGTGTTCAGGAAGGGTTAGGGAACAGAACATTTTTGGAGGAAGTACATCATTGGCTTTGAGGTTTCAAAGGATTTATTTGGTTCCCAATATTTTCTTCCTCTGTCTCTTATTTGTGAATCAAGAAATAGGCTTGCAGCTGTTTCAGCTGCCATCCCTATGTTCTGCCACCACAGAGTCTAACCCTCTGTGTATCAACCTAAATTAGACACTTTCCATAAGAGTTGTATTGTCTATGATGTCTTATTTCAGCAGCAGCAGCAGCAACAACAACAACAAAAAGAACTGAGACACGTGGAAGCATTGCTCTTTGTTTTCTTGATACATAAGCAATGCTTGGAAGTCTGGATTTCCAAACAGAACCCAGAAACTGAGGAATGTGTAGCAAGTTTTTATTCTTGTCCTTCTTATAGTAAAGCTGCTAAGGTCAGTGATCATGGCTGTCAATCTCTATTTAACACGATCTTTATCCTGCTCTTACAGAATGTCTAGGTAATAACTGTACATTCATTATCTTTTTGAAATGTTCTATTCGCTTGACTTCATACCCCAGGAGTCACATTATTTGCTCTGATTTCTCTGTAAGATCTTTGAAAATTCATTTTCTTCTACCAGTGAAGTGCTAGAGTTCAGCATATGTAACACCAGAGTTGGCTTTATCTTTATGTATTGTTCTGTGTCCATTAAAAATTGTTCTGTCATTGACTTCAAACAGCACATGTAAGGAATATTTTCCCAAAATATTTTCTCCTTTCTCCCCAAATTTATATTACCAGATGAATATTTTAAAGGGCTTCCTATTGCATTCATGAAGCTGAGGTGTTTCTGTTTTGAGTGATGCTGTAGTGTACCTGACATAAATTTTGGTGGAGTTCAGAATTTGAACCATTAAAGTAGCATTGGTGTTGTATAAAAGAAAAGGAAAGACACTGATTTCAATGATTGACAGTATGAGTTTAAAGTACTGGAAATCTAGGTGAATTCTTCAATTGCTAAAAGTTACTCAGAAAGGTGATTCTACATGCACCTCATAGTGATCACTAAAACATGGTATGGGCTAGAATTTGCGACAGAGGGAAAGATATTAAGATAGGAAAGACATATAAAACTTAACAACTAACTGTATTATATCACCATTGTAGGCTATTCAATGTGCTTTTACCATATTTCCTAAAGACCATTTATTTTTTAGGTCACACTGATAATGCTACTTTAGCATGTTCTGGTGTTCCAACCATGAACCTCACTCATACCTGTTATGGAGTACGCTGTGAGAGGATAAAATTGATTTGATAGTCACATTCATAAAGCAAATTACAAATAAAAGAAAGAACACAATAATCCAAGACAAGAGATCATTACTGATACATCTGAGGTTCATGCATAAAGGATGATGAACAACCTGTAGACAATTGATGGCCCAGTGGATATCAACTCACTGGGACTGGGAACATATAGAATGATCAGCATAAGAATGACAGACAAAGAAAATTAAGGGCCTTTTCATTTCTTTTTAATTTTATTATTACTTTATTTATAACTTTATTACTTTATTACTTTATTTGTTTATTTGTTTAGTCAAAGACAGTCATCTGTTGGGACTGAGTGCTACTTTAATGGCTCCAGTCATAACTTGTTCTTCTGATGAATTTGAAGTTGGGTTTGAAGATGGAATTGAATGTCTCTTTTAAGGCAATTAGATTATGCTATTTGGACAATAAATCAACCTTGAAAAAAAAGGCAAGAAAGAAAGGAAAGAAAAATGAAGGGAGGGAGGAAGGGAGGGAGGGAAGGGGGAGAGAAAGAGAGACAGAGACAGAGACAGAGACAGAGAGAAGAAATGAAAAGCAAAGCAAAGAAAAACAAAGAAAAGCAAAGTAAAGCAAAGCAGAGGAAAGCAAAGAAAAATGAAAAGAAAAGACCAAAGCCTTCTGAGATTCTTCTTTGGGGTGTGCTCACCTTGTTGCACTGCCTGGCTGAAGCCACATAGTCCACTCTCTCAGTAAATGGCCATTGATGGAAAACTCCTAGTGCAGACCTTGATGACCTTACACATTTCTCGGGAGCATAACTTTCAGAATATTCACTGTCTTCCTCCTTGTATATTAGGAAAAGTACTTCTCTGTAGTGTGACATTATTCTCTGTACATGGTCAGCTGTTAAAGAAATTTTATTTATTTATTTATTTATTTATTTATTTATTTATACATACATATTCGCCTTACATCCCAGCAAAAATAAAATAGAAGAGGAGAGGAGAGGAGAGGAGAGGAGAGGAGAGGAGAGGAGAGGAGAGGAGGAAAAGAAAGGAAAGCAAAGGAAAGGGAAGGAAGAGAAGGGAAGGGAAGGGAAGGGAAGGGAAGGGAAGGGAAGGGAAGGGAAGGGAAAGGGAAAGGGAAAGGAAAAGGAAAAAGGAAAACGGAAAACGGAAAAAGGAAAAAGGAAAAAGGAAAAAGGAAAAAGGAAAAAGGAAAAAGGAAAAAGGAAAGGAAAGGAAATCGGAAAGGAAAGGAAAGGAAAGGAAAAAGGAAAGGGAAGGAAAGGAAAGGAAAGGAAAGGAAAGGAAAGGAAAGGAAAGGAAAGGAAAGGAAAGGAAAGGAAAGGAAAGGAAAGGAAAGGAAAGGAAGAAATTTGAATTTCATGATTCACTTGATATTTTTTACTGAATATTCAGGATAAAAACCAGATTACAGTTACATATAGTTCCCTCACCTGACTGTACTTGTTACACTCACACATTCTTTCTTTCTTTCCATATTTAGATATGAAATTGTTTCTAAGTATCACTTTATTTTGGCAATTCTGAAGATATATGAGGCTATTTAAAACAAACAAAAAAGTTCATGGAGTCCTTATCAATGAGCATCACTGTTAGAAGAGATGAAGCCAGTGGGTGGTCATCCTAATTTCTCAGCAGGATTCTAACGTATCAGAACTCTAATGTCTCAGAACATGATTTGCTCACTTAGCTTCAACAGTCGTTCATCCATTACCTCAAACTCAGGAGGCACTCAACATTAAGACCTAAGTTTTTGTCTGAAATCAAGGAAGCCAATGTATATTGAGACCAAATTTCCACTAAAACAAAAATACAAAGTACCTCTTATACATTTCTTATAACGTTCATTATATAACTGAACTATCACTTAAAGCTCAGTAAATTATTGCAAGAACTTTTAAAGGACATTGAGTAAAAAGTTTCTGTTATTAGCATTTACAGAATGAAATCCCTGTTCTGGTTTTTGGATAGTTTGTTTGATTTGTTTCAGAAACTGGAAATGCAAAAGTAAAAGGAAAGAACAGATCCCCCTTCTAACAGTATAAAGCTTAGTGGAGTGTTTTACTTTTCAAGAGTGTCACACAGTTTACCATGGTTATGATAGCAACTATGTCTGTGTTTAGGGAAGTCCAAATCAGGACAGGGTTTTAGGTTACTTCAACATGATTCTGCAGCCAGTGCATCACTGTGTGGTACAGTGCCATGCTGAAATAAACCACCCTGGACAAAGTATGAAAAATTATAACTTCTGATCCTGGCAAGATTCATGGCCATGTAACACTAACTGTTTTCCATTCTCTGGCTTTTAAAGCAATTATACTGTAGGCTACAGGGTTCATTGTTAGATGCATTTTTTTCTATCTTTAAATCTTTCTTTCTATTAAAGTCATTTTCAGCATAGAAAGTCTCATAACGTTTATGAAATGTAGCATGAAACACACAATTTCTAGAAGTACCTTTAAGGTATAGGTGTAGAGATAAAACAAGATACCCTATTAATTTGAAAGTCATTTGTGAAAAATTAACATTAGGTTTTATATGTATATATGTATGTATGTATGTATGTATGTATTCCTCTAAAGAGAAATAATAAATGTATTTCAGTGTATATTCCTAATGTTCTTATTTAAAATTGTTATATAAAGACAAATATATAATGGATATTAATAGAATACCTAGTTGAGTGTTCATCTATGTTGTTTGCATTCTTTGACTACTGTGAATATCTTGAAATGAACATAGCTTCCTTGATAAATCCTTGACATAGTGTTTTAATTTGCTCTGGATACAAGCTTAGTTTAGTTATATGATAGTTTTTTAAATTTATTATTTGTTTTATTAAATTTGTATTTAATGTACAAAATAATGACATCTTTATTCAAGATATCATTTGAGCTTCTCATAGTCATATCCATTATCCTTGCTTCCACACTCTCATTATTCCTTGTCTTTTGCCCAAATATCTCCCCTTCTATTTCAAGTCGCACACACACACACACACACACACACACACACACACACACTATAAACCTGGATATCACATACAAGAGAAAATGTATGATTTATATTTCTGAAATTGGTTGATTTCACTTACTATAAATGGCATAACTACTTTCTTCATTATGACTAAACAAAATATAATTTAATTAAAATGGCAAATAGTTGTATGAAAATCTTCAGTATTTATGAAAACAAAGAAATATTGATGAAATTTACATTGAGTTTTCATCTTATTCTGTCATAATGCCTATCAGTGAGAAAAAAAAAACAAGCAATAACTTCTTGGTAAGTAGATTTGCAAGAAAGTATAACCTCATATCCTGCTATAGATATATAGATTGGTATAGCCACTATGAAAATAAATATGGAAGTTCTTCAAAAACATAAATTAAGATATACCATACAGACACACACACACACACACACACACACACACACACACACGATGTGTGTGTGTATATATATATGTATACACACACACACACACACACACACACACACATATATATATATATATATATATATATATATATATATATCAATTACCCTACTATAAAAAGAATCCTGACCACCCATGTTCACTGTGACACTATTTTTGAAAAATAACCATATTGTTTTGGTTAAGGACATGTTTTAGTACAGCTTATAACTTTTGCTTTTGATGCTAAGTTTGATGTCAATGTAGCCCAGGCTGACCTTGAACTTATTATCTTCCTTCCTTACTCTCCAGAGAACTGATGCTACAAGAATTCACTATCCTACATTACTGTCTTATATTTTTAATTAAAATTGGAGATCTTTAGTAAATCAGTGTAATTCATGGAGAATATCCATAAATTGCTTAAGAATTTATAGAATCCTCAATACTACTACAACAAATGATTTTTTTCCATAAACTATAGTAAAAGTAACTGTGGATTACCATTAAATCATTAGTGGTTCTGTTCATAAAATTAATATGACCATATTTGAGTACATTTCCCAGGTAATATTTTTATATAATGGTGCCTACTTTGTGCTATGTTTATGAAGTGGCCAAAAATTGATGAAAATTAATTTTTTTGTGCTGATGAGCCAAACAAACAACAATATTTCACTGTGTTATAAATGGTAGCAATACTCTAGACTACAGCATGAAAGTTTTAAAAACAAGAAATAAAGCAACTTTACCCTATCTTCTTCATGTTTCTCAAACATGATTTGACAATAGTCAAAGGTAAATGCATGCTATGAGTGTTTATGTCTTTTGAAATGAAAAAAAAAAAACAAAAAACAAAAACAAACTTTTTTCCCCAGAAGAAAGCTTAAATTTAGTAAGGTGATCAATTTTGAGTGAAGATTTGGGTCCTTTTTTAGCCTTTGTTCTCTAGTGCTTGGTTCATTTTCCTTCTCTTACATGCTTTCTTTTATTTCTTTCATGCTACCTACAGCTTTGTATCCTTTTGTAGGTATTACAGTATTATGCAAGGCCTCTCAAACTACCCAAAACTGCAAGCATTCCATACTGTGTTAGTAAAAGCATGGAAAAAGGAGACACCAAGAGCATGTAAGTAAGATTCTAAACTCAATACTTTGTTCTCTGAATGAAAATAGAAGACAGCTTTTTTTTAGGAATATACTCTATGTTGCAGAATGACTGTATTGTGCATTCCATCTATCTGACAGATATCTTCAGATGTTCCTCTTAGTAGTCTGAAGTAACTATTTTCACCCACCCATCTCAAAATTTATAACCCAAACTTGTTCCTATCAAAAGAAAAGAAAGGGACACAAAATGGAACAGAGACGGAAGGAAAGGCTATCCAGAGACCAAACCACATCTAGGGAATCCATCCCATTTGCAGACACCAAAGCCCCACATTATTGCTGATGTCAAGATGCACTTGATGACAGGACCCTGGTATAGCTGATTCCCGAGAGGCTCTGCCAACACTTGACTAATACAGATGCAGATGCTCACAGGTAACCATTGCACTGAGCCTGATGACTAGGGGAAAGACTGAAGAAGCTGAAGGGATTGCAACCCCATAGGAAGAAAAACTATCAACTGACCTGACCACACAGAGCTCCCAGGGACTAAAGCACCAACCAAAGAGTATACATGGAGGACTCTATGGTTCCAGCTATATATGTAGCAAAGGATGGCCTTATCTGACATCAATGGGAGGGAAGGACCTTGTTCGTGTGGAGGTTTGATGCTCCAGTGAAGGGGGATGCTAGAGCAGTGAGGAAGGAGTGGGACAGTGGGGTAGAGGAGCACCCTCACAGAGACAAAGGAGAGGGAAAGAGGGGGGATGGGTTAGGGGGGTTGTGGAGGGGTAACTGGGAAGAAGGATATCATTTGAAATGTAAACAAAATTATTAATAAGAAAAGAAGATAGACACTTTCATCTAAACAACAACAACAACTCAAAACAACAGAACAAACAAACAAAACATACATTCTCCAAGTGTTAAAATAAGGTTGTTCACTTTCAGACTGTATAAGTAGACCTTAATTTTGCCACACTAACTTGCTCTGTTATTCAGTAGGAAAACTATATATATGGAGCACAAAGATACATCCTATCAAGCTTACCAAACAGGATCCATGTAATTATTGTCTCCAGTAAGTGGGAAATGGAATGCAAGACAAAAGGAGATAAGTAATAAGCAAGTGTCACGTATCTAATATCTGATAAAATACACTTCAAAAATAAAAAAGCCAGGGATGGAGAGAAGGCTGAGTAGGTAAGAGCACTGGCTGTTCTTCCACAGGGCCTGAGTTCAGTTCTTAGCAACCATATAGTATCTCACAACCATCTATAATGGGATCTGATGTCCTCTTCTGGCATGCAGGTATATATGAAGATAGAGCACTCATACATAAAATAAATAAATTTTTCAAAAAGCCAAGACACATAATAACCCAACATAAAAATTTTAGGATTTCAGGTTACTTAATGCTCATTAATAGACAAGTCATCTCAACAACAACAAATATAGATAGATAGATAGATAGATAGATAGATAGATAGATAGATAGATAGGAGAATATGAGAGAGAGAGAGACATCACAGTTAAATGGCATTGTAGATCAAATGAGCCTAACATTCAACAATAAATAAATAAAGTGCAGAAATATTTTTAAAAAGATTATTTCATCTAATTGTGTTTGATTGTTTTGTTTTGTGTTTTGTGTTTTGTGTTTTGTTTGTCAATTATCAAGCTTTTATAAATAAATTACAAAATAGAGCACATAGAAAACCGTAACAAATGGGGTAAAATTGTAATGATTTCTGGCATTCTAGCTCACCACAAAGGGATATGTTAAGAAGTAATCCTCCATAATGCTTTCTGAACTGTGCAAGCTAGTCAATATGAAGAGTCCTTGCAGGTTAAGTGTGATTTATCTGTTTCCTGTAACCAAAGTATTAAGTGTCTTGCATGATATGGTTTTATCCTCTAGTTCTGCATATAACCAATAGGAGACGCAAATAGTCTATATGTTCTGAGTACTTCAAGGGCAACCCTAGCCAACACATCATAGACTCCTAACCAAAACCAAGCATTTGGATTTTTCACTTAACAGCCTGTGGCATCTTTGGTTACTTTCTTCACCTTTACAGTGTATGCTTTTCAATTTGTTTAACTGCTTTTAAATACACACCTCTTCTTTCAAATAAATCTCTGTGTATTTAGGCAAGTGGAAGAATCATTGGACAAATTTGTTCCCAGCCCTATCCTGGGAAGTCAATATTTGTGAGATGAGTGTCTCTAGTACTGCCAATTCCCTGGGAATGTCCATATATCATGCTGAAAGAATAAGGCCCTACTTGCTTGTAAGTTGCTTAAGGATTACTTATTGCTCAGTTGCATAAAACTGCTTGCAAGAAGATTTTGGGAGCTGGGTGTGGTGGCACATACTTTTAATCCCTACAACAAGGCGGGGGGAGATTAGTGGATCTCTGATAGAATGAGGACAGCCTGGTCTACATAGTGAGCTTTAAGTAAACTTGAGATATGGAGTAAGGCCCTTTATCATTTTTTTACAGGCCTAGAGTGATCTCTGCACAGGTCCAGAGAACATAATATCCCTCATTGACAGGCACAATATTTGTAATGGACTTGCTAACCTTATAAGGACAAAGTTAGTATTTTTATTTTCTTTTTTTTTAATATTTTTTATTACGTATTTTCTTCAATTACATTTCCAATGCTATCCCAAAAGTCCCCCATACCCTCCCCCCCACACTTCCCTACCCACCTATTACCAATTTTTGGCCCTGGCGTTCCCCTGTACTGAGGGCATATGAAGTTTGTGTGTCCAGTGGGCCTCTCTTTCCAGTGATGGCCGACTAGGCCATCTTTTGATACATATGCAGCTAGAGTCAAGAGCTCTGGGGTACTGGTTAGTTCATAATGTTGTTCAACCTATAGGGTTGCAGATCCCTTTAGCTCCTTGGGTACTTTCTCTAGCTCCTCCATTGGGAGCCCTGTGATCCATCCAATAGCTGACTGTGAGCATCCACTTCTGTGTTTGCTAGGTCCCGGCATAGTCTCACATGAGACAGCTATATCTGGGTCCTTTCAGCAAAATCTTGCTAGTGTATGCAATGGTGTCAGCGTTTGGAAGCTAATTATGGGGTGGATCCCTGGATATGGCAGTCTCTAGATGGTCCATCCTTTTGTCACAACTCCAAACTTGGTCTCTATAACACCTTCCATGGGTGTTTTGTTGATAACATCAATCTGTTGTGACATAATTGAGAAGAGTCATCGTATGTTTGGACAGCAGAAATATTAGGATATTTCACAACTCTGAGAGTACTGTTAGCTATTTTCTTTTTCTGTTTTTTTTTTTTTCTTTTTTCATTTTTCTCTTTTTGTTTTCTGAGACAGGATTTCTCTGTGTAACGCTAGCTATCCTGGAACTCACTCTGTAGACCAGGCTGGCCTCGAACTCAGAAATCCACCTGCCTCCCAAGTGTCGTGATTAAAGGCATGTGCCACTACTGCCTGGCATTTGTTGTTGTTGTTGTTGTTGTTAGCTATTTTCTGTCCTATGTTCACTCCTCTGATGTCAGACTTTATGTGAAAGCAATAAGCAGGACCCATAGGGATTTGAGGGCATATGCAATCAATTTTAGTAAAAAAAAAAATTGCTTCTTAATTATTCAGCATGACTCACTGGACTATGAGCTGCCACATGGAAAATTACTAGGATCTCCGACTCCTGTTGAAAATAGTATATATTTCTATCCATATCTCTTTTTCTCACAGTGGTTGACAAGGTACCTACCAGTTCCATGTTTCCATGGACAGAGCCCTCAACTGTCAGTAGGGAAATCAGCCAAATCCTGTTAGTTTATACCATTCAGAGTGCTCTTAATCAGATCACTGGATACTTTCTCTCTTTTTGTCTCTCTGGCAACATGGTGTTTATGTTAATTTGTGTTCCTATGGCCACTTGTTCTTGTGCCCTTATACTTGTATACTAGCACCTATAGTAGTGGACAGCAAGCAGCCTCTCCAATCTGTTGCCTGGGTTAATTATTGATTCGATTCCTGTAGGATGCTCAGTTCCTGGTAAGGACACTGGCTTCTGCACAGCCTACTTGGTGGTACTAACAGGGCTTTTGTAGAGTCTAATGTTATGCCACTATCATGAAGAGGTTTGTCCAAAAGGCCTTCAGTATAACCCTTATTTGGAGAAGTAACTTTGATTGTTACTGAAATGGAGGAGAAGATGTGTTGAACATGTTGCAGTGTATTATGGGCAGCTAGTAATTATTGTTCTAAGAACTTGGCAGTGAACTTCCAACTGCTTTATTATTGGGTCGAAACCCCTATCAAGACAGGGACCATTGCTCAGTTGTTTTGTACCAGATCTTCCCACTGCAGTCCCCTAAGCTTCTTGTTAACTACCAATAAAAAGGGCACTGCACTATTGTAGTGTGTTGCTGGTTTTCTTGTTTGACAAGAACCTTAGCGTGTTCAAGTCTTTTGATAAAGTTGTACAAAGGACAGAAACCTTGGGTAAAATGGGATGAATGTGCAGTAAATAAAAAGACACCAACACACACACACAGAGACACACACACAGATACACATACACAAAAACAAACAAACAAACAAACAAAACCCAAACCTGTAGGTGTCCTACATTTACCCCCAGAGGCTGTTGTGGAATTTTCTCAATAATCTCTTCAGGAATCCCAGCTCTTACTTATACAAATACTTGCAAGAATTTTACAATTATACCATTTTTGAACTTGTATGGGTCATCCTTATATCACTCATTTGAGGGAGCTTATTCATTGTTCAATTCTTTTTTTAGACCTTTAAGACCTTCAGAGATTAGCATCATATAAAGAAATCTTTGCACAAGGACTGTGCAGAGTCTCTGAAGGCACACCACTGCTCACTGCAAATGCCACTTGATCTTGGGATTAAGCAGTCAAGAGAACACTAGGCCAAAAAGAAAATATGACTAGGTTCAAACCATCAGAAAAAGATGCCTTCACTGATCCTATGTCCCCAAACAGTAATATTTTGGTAGGGGCATGGAAAGGAGGCACTATTCTATGTAGCTCTCTGTAATCTCATAAGCACTCTCCATAAGCCTTCCAGCTCCTTCTTTTGTGTCACTGCTGTGGGGCTACTGCATCCCTCCTGTTGCCTGAACAACAGGCCTACTGGTATACTGTGAGAAACTGTCTTCTAATGGCCAGCAAGCCAGGGAACTAGAGCCACAAGATCATAAAGGTGAACAACTGATATGCCATAGAGCACTCTGTTGCTCTACTATTACACCACTTTTTGGACATCCAGTGCATTTGCAAATTAATTGCATTGAAATGCCTCAGGCTAGATGAAAGTATCTAATCCTGAGTGAGAATGTACTGGATCCACTATGGAGGTGATAGGCGGTAAAAACCAATGTCTAGGGCATGGTTAATCTTTTCTACCTTCTTCCATCTCATCTACCTATTGATACCCTTTGCTCCTGATTCCATTAGGGGTGGTAATGAATTAAGCTATCTAGTTCTAGAGTCCACTATAGCCAAACTATTTTTCACAATACTGGGTACCAATATATTCTCAGTGCAACACAGCACCTTTCTTGGAAATAACCTTGGCCATGCTAGCTCCCTAGAGGAGGCTATTTGTACCCCCAGAAGATTTCTTTCCATCATATTGTGGGTGCATGGTGAGCCTCTATAAGTGTCTATTTCTCACTCCTTAAAAGTATTTGGTAAACTGTTATGTTCTAAAGCCAAACCCTCAATTTGACTCCGTGTCAGCCATCCTCTATTAACTCTATTTTGACACAAATTTCACCACATTTGCTTGCTTTTTGTGATTTACATATGCTCCATTATCTACTTTCCCCATTCCAAATCCCTTTAGAGTGCTTCAGAACTTTATAAATTCACATTTTATATGAGCCCAAATAATTCAAATAAGCCAGAGCCTCCAATATCTTACAAAGATCACGACTCACCATAGGTCTCACTAAAGTCACAAATTCACCATAGCATCCCTGAGATCCTTGCTGAACTAATTTCTGTTTCAAGTCCCCTGTGATCATAGTCCTATTTTGTGTCCAGTGAAATGAAGATTACTGCATCTCTCATAAGGTATTCTTCAGAAATGCCTGACTCTCTGCTATTATCTGCCAGTCCTTGAAATTTACAGGGATCGTAGCATTTGAAAATCAAGTACCCCTGGTGATTTTTATGAACCATGCATTAGAGATTGGCCTCTTCTGAATCAGAATTATTCAGCCTTTGTCTCAGAGAAAGGCAAAAGTTATATCATCGGATGTATATCAGTTTCTGTAAAAGAACAGGCTAAAGTTAGTTATTTTTGCTCTGTTACAGCCTCTCTCCATCACATGTGATACGGAAAGTTCCAGAGGCATTCTGTAATACTCCCTTCTCATTTTGTCTATAAACATGTTTTGGGTACAAAATTAGTGTGTAATCAGGAAAAAAAAGGAGAACAGTCTTGAAGGAAAATTTCGAGGAGAAGGATAAAATAATCTCTAGCTTTTCAAAGGACTTACAGGAAAGCAAAGAATCTCCCATATGTGGGAATTTCCCACCTGTTGCCCAGTAGAAATCCTAAACCTATTTCTCCTCTGTAAGTTGTCAAATGTATTTTTGTGAGATGCATGCTATCTATGCAACTCTCAGCAGCCCATACAGGAATAATATTCTTCCCTACCAACTTCTGTCTCCAGTGTTAGACAGAGGCAGAAATGAGACCCATAGGCCTGAATAACACTGCTGATATAGGGAAGGGTAGGGACAATGCAATCCTGAATGAATAGTTTATCTCTCATGGTAGGGCAAAACTCAGCACCTTCCATCTATGATGAATCTGTGGTCATACACCTGGAGTAAAAGGAGAATTTGAAAAGAGCTAGCTTTAGTCACTTTTCATCCCACAAAAACAGAAAAGACCAGATTTTTCTTGATGCAACTTGAAAGAAAAAACTCTCTTTACTATCTCATGTATATGTATAAGGGGGCATACACACAATTAAAATAATTCTGTAAATGTGAAAGTCATACAAAGTTATGTAGCAACTCAACTGTCACCTCCCTTCATTTAATAATATCATAAAAGAAGATCAAGAAAAAAACAAGCAAACAAACAAATTCTCCAGAATTATGGGCTCTCGAAGCCTATTTCCTTAATATGCTTTCTTTCCATTAAAAAAAATATTTTGCTGTTAGCTATTACTGTGTAGGGCTTTCTTTTATTCTATTTGTTTAGTAACATTTGCAAGAAACAGAAATCATGACAGACTGTGGAGACCTCATGGCAAGACTTTCATGATATAATGTGCCACAACCCACAGGATTTGTTTTGGAACCCTGACTTGCAGCAGGGCAGGAGAGTGAAGAAGGAACAGCACATGTAGAGAAAAGATGGTTCATATGGCGTATGCACACTCTGATGGAGTGGTACCTAGTACCACTAGAACCTAGTGTTTATTGTGTATACAGCCCGGGAGGAAGAACTATCTAGTCTCTGAAGGAGGTTCCTGCATGCCTCAGGCTGCAGTCATCCAGGAGAGTTACAGTTGCTAATTTTTCTACACACTGATTAGTCATGTGTTTGATCACTCATACCATACGTGCACCACAGCAAGAAGGCTTTGCTTATTTTAAGCATGGCCCATATGGAGACTGGTTTAGCCAATTTCCTGTGGGTCTGAGGCCTGTTTTAGTCATTGTCATGGTTGTGTTGATGGCAACAATGAACTTCACAAAGGGTGTCACTCATTCGTGATTTTTGTTCTTCCACACAACTATCTATATTTCTGTTCCATAGCTTTGCATTACTGGGCCAATCAATGCTATTTACCTGGAACTAAGTAATTAATAGTGATTCAGAAGCAACCAGTATCACTGAGGTGAAATCTTCTGAGAAGGATTCTGTAAATTGAATCTGTGTTTCAGAGGCAGCCAGGGGATTGTGCCTCACACTAGCAGCCAAACATGGTGCTGTAAGAGACAGCCATGTGATACTAGTTTTGAAGATATAAAGAGAGTATGGGGAGCATCTGAGGCTTGACACTGTGTGGTAGGACTGGGATCCCTGAAGAGAACCCGGGAAAGGCTTTTGGTGAAAGTCCAGTTCAGTTGCAGCAAGAGATACCAGCATTTTGGGGAGGCTAGTACCAGGGGATGTCCACCAAGATCGGTGGCCATGGAATGGAATCAGTCACAATGTCAAAGACAAGCTGTGCATGCTGCAGGGTTTGAAAAAAAAGAGTACTGACCTAAATCCTGTGGAAGATCCCAGAAGGTTGTGCGTAGATAGCAGGCACTGGGAGTTGAGTTGTTATATAGCTAGCGTTTAGTTTTGCTTTGATTTGATTTCAATTGTGCCCTGTTTCCTCTCTCCTGAAATAAAAAAATAATAATAATTTATTTTTAATTCTATAGAAGTCCATAAATGAGAGATATTAGATTTTTAAAAACTTTAGATTTTGTTGAAGACTATATATTTTGGAGACTGAATTTTTAAGCCATTTGAATTTTTAAATACTGTGGGTTTTTTTAAGTTTGTCAAACTTTTTTTATACTGTGATGTCTTTATTAATGTAGGACCTTGGAAATGAAAGGGAATGTTGTGCTTTAACAGTGGTATGTTTGTGTGTCGAGTTGACAAGGGGTCATTTGTTTGGAATAGTTTCATGTCAACTTGAAACAGGCTATAGTCACTGAGGAGGAAGCCTCAGTTAAGAAAGTTCCTCCATGTTTATCAGCATTTTTAGTTTTGAAGGGCTGGGGAGATGATTGAGTGGTAGAGTGCTTGTCTCGTACACACATAGCCCTGGACTCAGTCCCCTGCGCTGAGAAATGATAAAGGCTTGTAATCCCAGCACTCTGAATGTGAAGGCAGGGGGATGAGAAGTGTTAGGTCATCCTCAGTCACAGAGAGAGTGGGAGGCCAGCCTGTGCACATAACATTTTGTCTCAAAAATTTTTAATGTTCAATTTTACTTTATTATATTTTGCTAAAAATGTGCTCAATTTCCATTATTGAATCAATGTATCTTCAAAAACCACCCTCCAAAGATTACAAATTTATATTGCATAGTTAAAATACAAATAATGTTGAATATCAACATTTCAAAGTAAACTTATTCAGACAAAAGTTTTTTTTAGAATAAAGCCTTGCAAATATTTTTTTTTAAAGTTCCTCCATAAGATTAAACTGTAGGGAATTTTCTTAATTAGTGTTCAGTGTGGGAGAGTACAGCTCATATGAGCAGAGTCACCCTTATGTGAGTGGTCCTGGTTTCTATAGGAAATCAGACAGAGCAAACCATGTAGAAGAGTACAGTGGCCAGTACCCTGCCATGGCCTTTTCCATGTTTGATTTCCTGTCCTGACTTTCTCCAGTGATAGATTATAATGTGGAAGTGTAAGCCAAATAAGCTCTATTCCCCTCAAGTTATGTTTGTTTGGTTTCTTTGTTTGTTTGTTTGTTGTTATGGTGCCTCATCAGTGTTAATAACCCTAACCAAGACATATGGTGATAGTAGAAGTCTTTAGGAGTCATTTTCTTGGTGCATAGCAAAGCAGTAGTATATGGTTTCCCCTGGGTCCCTGGCCTATCTCCTCTCAGGTTCTTGGCCACCCAAGTAGCTTCAGGCATAGACTCCATTTCATGGGGTGGGTTGGGAATGAAATAAGTTGGTTACCCCCAGATCTTTCTTTCAAATTATTGAAAATAAAGTACCTTCTTCTCTTATACACTACATCCTGACTGCAGTCTATGCCTTCCTCCTCCTCCCATCTCTCCATCACTGCCTTGCTCCCCCAGATCCACCTTTCCTCTATTTCCCATCATAAAAAAAAAGCAGGCCTCTAAGATACATCAACAAAGGTCTAGTTTTAATTGAGGCCCATGCCACCAGAGGGAGCCCATGCCCTACAATGCCTGGATGGTCAAGAACCAGAGACTAGATAGCCCTAGGGTAGAACAATGCATTACAAAACACAGTAAAATGATTCCTAATGATATTCTGCATTATTCACATAGATCAGTGTCTCATTCAGCAGTCATCAGAGTGGCTTCCTCCAGTAGCAGATGGGAGTAGGTACAGAGATCCACAGCCAGACATTATGTAGAAAGACAATCTACATTGGAGGTTTCCGCCAGGTTCCTCCCCGTGGAGCTTAAGGAACTCCATGGAAAGGGTGTGGTTGGAAAGATGATAGGAGTCAGAAGGGAGGAAGGACACCAGGGGAACATGGTACACTGAATCAACCAACTAAGCCAGGATCAGTTGGTCTCCCAGAGACTGAAGTTCCAAGCATGGAATCTGCATGGGTCTGCACCAGGTCCTTTTCGTATATGTTATGGCTATGGCAGGTAGCTTGCTCTTTATGTGTGAGTCCTGAGAATAGGAGCAGGTGTGTTACTGATTCTTTTGACAGAACTTATGTTTTTAAACTATTATTGCCCCAAGGTATCTTGCAGCCAGGTCACCATTGTAGGTGAAAGGGTTTGTAGCGGTTTTATTATCTTGCAGCTTGCAAAGTTCCTTTCTGTTGCAACATCTGATATTTTCAAGCATAGAATTTCCACAATGAGAGATAGCAGTCTCTTTTGTTATTGGGTAACCTCACTCAGGATGATATTTTCTAGTTCCATCCATTTGCCTAAGAATGAGTGAGGTAACCTAATCACAAAAAAGCACACACATGGTATATACTCACTGATCAGTGGATATTAACCCAGAAGTTAGGAATACCCAAGATACAATTCACAGACCGCATGAAGCTCAAGAAGAAGGAAGACCAAAGTGTGGATATTTCAGTCCTTCTTAGAAGATGGATCAAAATACCCATGGGAGGAGATACAGAGACAAGTATGGAGCAGAAACTGAAGGAAAGGCCACCCAGAGACTATCCTACCTGGGGATCCATCCCATATACAGTTACCAAACCCAGACTATATTGTGGATGCTAACAAGTGCTTGCTGACAGGAGCCTGATATAGCTGTCTCCTGAGAGGCTCTGCCAGTGCCTGACAAATACAGAAGTGAAGGCTCACAACCATCCATTAGACTGAGCATAGGATCTCCAATGGAGGAGGTAGAGAAAGGACCCAAAAAGCTAAAGGGGTTTTCAGCCCCATAGGAGGAACAACAATATGAACCAACCAGTACCCCCAGAGCTCCCAGGGACTAAACCACCAACCAAAGAGTACACATGGTGGGACCCCATGGCTCTAGCTTCATATGTAGCAGACAATGGCCTTGTGAGACATCAATGGGAGGAAAGACCCTTGGTCCTGTGAAGGCTCGATGCCCCAGTGTATGGAAATGCCAGGACAGGGAAGGAGGGGGGTTAGTGAGCAGGGGGAGGGAGGATCGGATGGACGATTTTGGAGGGGAAACAAATAAAGGGGCTAACATTTGAAATGTAAATAATGAAAATATCTAATAAAAAAGAAACTGGCTATGAAATTTAAGAGAGAGAGAGAGAGAGAGCAGTCTCAGTTTTAGCTCATATAACCCATATTAGGAGTAGTGCAAAAGCAGCTAAATAGAGTAGGCATACCATACACACACCACCACTAACACCACCAACCACCACACATATCTCTCCCACCCACACACTTCTTTACCACACATCACTATACACACATACACCATATCTCACACACACACACACACACACACACACACACACACACACTCACACACAAACACACCACCACCACACACCATGTACATACACCACCACCATCACCACCACAGTTCATGTACAAACATCACACAAAACCCAACACATATACCACACACACACACAAACTACATGCACATACACACACATACACACCACACATACACCACAGACACCCACACTCCTATCATCATATACACAACACATACCACCATTCCACCACACCACCATACCATATAAACTACACACCACACACACTGACACACAGACACACAAAGACACACACACACACACACACACACACACACACACACCTCACACTACCACCATGACACATAAATATGTCAAAATAAAACCAAGGAAAGAGAAGACCTCTATAAAGAAAATGTTAAGACACTGAAGAGAAAATTTGAGGAAAACAGCAGATATTGAACAGAGCACCCATGCTCATCAATTTTCAGAATCATTGTAAAAATGATCTTTCTACCAAAAGCAATCTATAGATACAATTAAATTAAATTAAACTAAGTTAAATTAAATTTCCAAGATTTTTCTTCACAGATATAAACAAAAACCAACAAAACAAACAACCAAATAAACAAAACCTATCCAAATTTGTATGTCTGCATAAAAACCCAGGAGGGCCACATCAGTCCAGAACAAAGAGTATTGCAGGGGTTATCAGAGTAACTAATTTCAAGTCATACTACAGAATATTGTCATTTTTATAGCCTATCTTTCCCAATTACTATTCATACCTCCATGCATTTGATTAATGCACATACATTGAAGGGAAAATAACATTTCAAATGCTTACTGTTCAAGCTCACCTGCCGGGAACATTTTTACATTCCCCTATGTTCCCATGAATTCCATTTTTCATCATATGTGATTACTCTAAGCAATTCAAAGCATGCCAGAGATTATGACAATGAGTATCACAGACTTAGAATAAAAATAGTTTATTGTAATTCAGTTCTCCTGAAAATCTAAACTATTGCCTTGATTTATCTGTTCCATAAATCTTCAGAGGAGATGTTTTTGTAAATATATTTTTCATAATCAACATTTAAAGACTTATTGAAAATTTGCACACTATTTTATGACATCTACCTTCAGACATATAACTCTTTTCTCCCTGAACCATGGGCTAGAATTCAGCTACTCTTTAACACTGAGCACTGCTTATTGCTTTGAATTTTAAACTGTTGACTTTAGTCAACACAGAATTTCTATAGTCACTGATTCTTGTGTGGCTTTTCTAGAACATACCATGGTGCCACAATTATCTCTGTTATGGTTTTGAAGTCATTTCTTGGAGAATCTGGAAGGTAGAAATATACTTAAAACATCATACTCCTCTGAAAATTACATGGCTGAGATAGCATTTTCACTTGTTATATCCAGTATTTCCCCATTTTGTCAAATGACCTATAAAAAAGTACAGAGGCAGATATTACTTGCTTTCCACTTAATCACTTTGTATGGCACTGGGCTCCTTGAGACTTGCGAAACAGCCCTGGAGTCATAAAAGCGAGGTGTGTTATATGACTGGGAACCAAAGGCCAAATGCTTATAATATCCGTTATGTACAAGTGTGGAATAATAGCAAGCCTCCAGGTAAGGCTTTTTTGCTGATTCTGAAGAATAGAGTTTTGGAAACAAAATAAACACTGAAAAGGAAACCTGTAAATCCATTTCATTGCCAATGGCCTGACGGTGAAGGTTATAGCAGGATGTTACTGCACCTGCTGCATCATAATTTCATGTCTTCAACTCTCTTCTGACTTTTGCTTTACTTTTCACAATACCTAATATCAAAAAATATAAAAAAATAGCTTTAAAGAATTTAATATAATGATTGTCTTGCCTTAAAAGTACTTGGCTATGTTACTATGTATGCCTCTAAACATAGTAAGGAGTGTAAATAGAAATTTTATTATTTTAAATCTTACATAAGATTAATACCTTATTTTAGATATTTTTGCTTCATTAAACTTAATATTATAATGTAGTACTTGGTTTGAAGCATATCTCTGATGTAACTTTTTAGTGAGTTACAGGGCCTGGGATTAATGGATATGACTTATCTCTAGGGTATTTTGCTAGTATTAATTTATATGTTCTTAATTGATAGTTGGTGGAAATACACACTACTAAACAGTGAAAGATACTTTTCCCCAGACAGTTTACACTATATTTTGTTTAAGAAATTTGATGTCCTTGTGTGAAGATATGTATGTATCGATCTTGAGACAGCCTTATTTATAATAAACCACACTGAGAATTTGTGAGTATATTTTTAGAGTTTTTTGATGATGTTTTGCATTTGTAAAGGGTATCAATATTATGCACAAAGTTTATGGATGTGATACATGATACCCTGGGTGTATATACTACCACCCACGCATACTACATAACATACATAAATAAAACACTGCCCTGTTTTTTATTAACAGGGAAAATGAATTTAACTAAGAAAATAGGTTTTTTTGGATAGCCAGAGGCTAGACATAATGATAAACAATAATTGTCAACTTTCAGGCTATAGTACCAAAATGATTCAAACACTAACCAGTTGGTACTACGAGTTTATAGTATAAATAGAATTGCTATCTACAGAGTCAACATTACAGGATTTCCCTTATCATTTGTGGAGTCCTGTTCTAAACAGTTGGGAATGCTTAAAGAAGAAATTTGACGTGAAAAACTTAGCACTAGATGTAATCCAGGGTGGTTGTTGAGTTGTTGCTTACATTTGAATCAGGCTATAGAATGTGTTATATCAACTCCACAGTAGCCTTCATTTTAGGAACTTTTATATGGTTCTCCAGTCTTTTGATCAATGCTATACTAATTTTATCTATTTTCCCATTTCTCTCAGACCAGATTCCACTAAATATCCATTCTTCTTTATGTACTTTAGATAGTGGATTTGACAAAGAAGATGTTGCTCTGTTTCAATCTACATTCTCCTAGACTACACATTTATAACTGGTTTCAATTGTGCTTATTTGATAATAATCTCCATATATCATCTGTAAAAAAATTGACTTCATACATTTCTAAATTCTATGAGAATAAGTGTGTTAAAAAGCTTTCAACCTAGGGATTTGGTCAAATTTTTTGACATGCCACTTTAGTTATAAGCTGTATATTATAATCCTGGTTGTTATATATATATATATATATATATATATATATATATAGAGAGAGAGAGAGAGAGAGAGAGAGAGAGAGAGAGATTGGGTCACAGGAATAAATCACATTATTTCAGTTTTCTATATCCTGAGATTTTTCTAAATTTTTGAGACTCAGTCATTAAAACTGACCAATATTATTTAAGAAAAAAAGAAGAGAAAAGGAAAAGGGAAGGGAAAGGGAAAGGGAAAGGGAAAAAGGGAAAGGGAAAAGGAAAAGGGGGAAAGGGAAAGAGGGAAAGGGAAAGGGAAAAAGGTAAACGGAAAAAGGGAAAGGGGAATGGAAAGGAAAAAAGGGAAAGGGAAAACGAAAAGGAAAAGGAAAAGGAAAAGGAAAAGGAAAAGGAAAAGGAAAAGGAAAAGGAAAAGGAAAAGGAAAGGACATTTAACCTTATGTACCATGGTCTTCTATGGGCATGTTACATGTCCCTCATTTTTCAGGAGCCCTGAATTCTCAAATCTAATGCACAGTTTTCAATTATACTTTCTTTTAAGTATCACTAAATAACAGTTAGCCAGAAGATTTTAATCATCTTTGGCAATTATTCCTCAACATAATTTTATTTTATGCTGAGCTACTTCTTTCTAAAAAGAGTATGCACTGGTATCCTAAAACGTAATTGTAATTTCATGTATAACTATACACAATACACGTGGTAAGGCATATCTAAATAATGGACACTTCAAATATCATTTTTCTTAATTTTTATAACATTTTAAGAAATAGATAATATTGCCTCTACTTTGTAGCTAAGCCAACACAGTCACAGGAGATAATGTATTTTCTTTATAGCTCTGGGCTGTGCAAAACCCAGATTCACATGTAAATCAGTCTGAAGTCAGTCTCATTCCAACTTGATAAATCTAGTGCCCTAAGTTTGCTTTCCTAGCATGTGGTATCAGTTTGCATGAAACAAAATAACGGAGCAGTTAGTAATTTAAACAATTAAATCAAGAACTTAGTGCATTCCAACATATTGTAACTTCATGCATCTTCTCATATAAAATGGCATGGAAATATGGATTATTTTTTTCAAAATACTATATTCTTTATGGAACCTCTCTCAGGAGACCGCACATCTCCGATGTATGTGTTTAAGGTCTCATGTTTTATGTCTGTTTACCTGTTGTTATTCTCTATTCTTACACCCACAATCAATCCTTATGTTTCGCTTTACTATTTTAGATAAGATTGTAAATTATCTCACATGAAAATATTGTAATCTGACTAAGAACCACTACTTCTATATCACAACCTAACAAAGCATCTCATAGAATAGAAATGAATCTAGCATTTTGCTTTCTGCATCACAGTTTAATAAAGTATCTCATAGAAAAGAAATAAATGTAGCACTTTCCTCTTCTGTACCCAATTGAAAGGAAAAGCAGTTGATATGATTCTCTAACAAAAAGAAAACTTTGCCTCACACATTTTACAAATTATAAACACCTCACTCTGAAAATAAAATAAAATCTTTCATCTCTTTTAGTATAGGATAGGCCATTTATAAGGAGAAAGATTTGAATACTTCCAGTTTTGAAAATATGAGATTTCTCTAGTCAATAAAATGTTTTAGATACAAAACTCATTCATGTAGTATTTACAAAACTAGACTGGTTACAGATTGTATATCTATACATAAATACATATACCGTAGAGTTTCGACACTCAGTTGTTAACTAGCCCTGGCTTATTTTGACTTTATAAAAGCTTTAGTATATGCATCCCCGCTATGAACTTCATCTCCTGGAGTTGCCATTAACTATACTTTTATTGGTGTCATAATATGACATATATTTTATTCTTCAAAAATATTTTGATATAAAATAAAACCTAATTAAATGGCTTATTATAAATGAAGGTAGTCAAACATACCCAGATACATATATAATAATTCTTGTGAAGATGTTTATAAAATTTTAGTTGAAGTTTTACAGGTCACAATTTTCTGACTACTTTTTTTAAGCTACTAGAATTTCAGGAAGAAATAGTTAAGAAAGGAGGAGATGTGGTAGATGGAGAATAGGCTTATCAGTTAAAAGCACTGACTACTCTTCCAGAAGACCTGGAGTTTATTTCTGTCACCTCCAATGTGGCTCACAACCATCTGTATCTCAACGGACCTGACTCCTTTTTACGGTCTCTGTAGAAAGCAGGCATGCACATGATCGATAAACACATGTGTACATAAAGAATTCATACATTCAAGACAAAAATATAATTAAATTTACTTTGCTGAAAGAATCCATAATATGCCTACTAAACCAGATTATTAAAAATTACTTAAATTATATTTAAGGTAGATAATAATGAATGTATGGTAAATATTAAGATTATACATAAAATTAAACTATGTAATGAAAGTCTAAATATTTTTGAACTTCACTTTTACAGTAATTCTATTGTTTTATTTTACTTAGATACACTAAATAGCTACACAGCTAGAATTACCCTCAAATGCATTCTACTGCCTGTTTATGAGTGTTAGGATCATATGCATTCACTTATAGAACCAGCCTCTTTTGTCTATAGTATTCTAAAGTATTTGACTTAAAATGTCCACAGGTTGTAGTAAGTATTGAAAAGTTTCGTTTCCTGTATGTATGTATGGATATATATATATATATGTATGTATATGTATATGTATGTGTATGTGTATGTGTATGTGTATGTGTATGTGTATGTGTATGTGTATGTGTATGTGTATATGTATATGTATATGTATATGTATATGTATATAATGTATATATATATATGTATTACACACGCATATATATACACATATAGACATATACACATACATACATGTACATATACAAATATATCATATACATACAGATATATCATATACATATATACATACACACACATATACACATACATGCGTAATGTTGTGCCAGAAAATGTTCATAAATGCCAAAAGACCTCCAAGAAGCCAATTTCAATGAAATCACATTAGGGTCTCTTTATTCAAGCTCGAGGTTGGGCTCCCACCAACCCTGATACAGCAGGAAGATGGAGCCCTAAGCCTAGTTAGCAAACATGTATACAGGAAAGAAGTGGGTATCTTGCTACACATCTGAGCCATTATAGCATTTAACATAATGACTGGTGTTGGGAGACAAACCACAAACTTCTGCATGTTTCTTGATTGGTGGTTGTTAGGAAGTGAAGCATCAGGAGTGAACTTGTAACATGAAGGCTCAGATTTGTCAGGGAATAACTTCGAAACTGGTGGTAGACGCAGTTCTTATTGCTGGGTAGCCTAGAAGGTGTTACTAGGCATTGGCCTGTTAGTTAATTTGAGTTCAGCCTTAGGTCAGGCTTTCTAAGATGGAGTCTGAATCCAAAGGATCTGATCTCTCAATATCTTTTTTATATTAAAGCAGAGAAAAGTTTTCACAAGCTTACTTGGTTTAGAACTCTCTCTAGAAAGCAACATTGCTAGCATGCTACACCATCTACCCCTGTGGGGGGAAATCTATTTGTCTGACATACAGAATAGCAAGTGCTGAAAGCTAAGCCAGTGTTCAGTTTTTAGAATACCTCAACTATAGAATGGTTCCCTACATAATTCTAGGAAGAAAAGGGTTAGCTTGTGTTAATTTGTTCAGTATCTCTTTGTAATGTTTCAGAATGATTTGTCCCTTTATAGCTGTGAGCAAATTTACTCAATTATCCATTTTGGTTTCTGGTTCAAACATCCAGACCACAATCTGACTGAGCATGTTGAAGTTCTTTTGTGAGAACTTAGGTATGAAGTCCTTTGCATCCAGTACCTACTGCTTACATTCTGAAAAACAGCAAAGTTGCTGAGGTCCTCCAGGGAAGAGATATTTTAATGACTGTCAAATGCTGCCTTGTTTTTAAATGCATATTTACAGGTTTTACATTTGCCTGAAGATCGTAACCACTTAAAAAATGCTTATCTAGTAATCAAAATAAAATAAATTTTTCCTAATAATTGCCTCAGTTACTTTTAGAGTCAAAGATGAACAGATGCATGCTGGGACTAAATAAACTTTTCCCTCAGCTATCTATTAAAATTGTTGCCTAAATTAACTACTTTTGAGTAATTAATATTTTCATAGTGAAGTTAATTTGTGCCATATTTTATTGTGTAAAGCACAGTTTTTCTTTTCTTTCAAGATTTATGACTAGATTATAGGAGGACACTGATCGCTCACAAGGAATTTGTGGCAAATTATTACTCAAAATGTTTACATCTTGGTAAGAAAAGATGGATGATGAACCCTTCTTAAAGATGACCTGAGCAGACTCATAGATGAAAGACCATCTTTAAAGAGGTAAAAGGCTAAATTTTAGGATGGTTCAAGAGAAAGTAATATTAATAATGTGAGAGAACAAACACACTCCTCAGGGGATCTCTTTAATAATCAACTCATCGTGTAGATATTCTCTAGTCTTCAGCCTTATTTAACAGCCCAAGATGATATACCTTCTTTGAAAGAGGACTAGCTGAACCAAGGCTTGGTAAAGTGCATGTGCACACATGTGCACACACACACACACACACACACACACACACACACACACGATACTACTTGGGATCAAGTAGAAAAATATATGAAGCAATATATTGGTATTAGGAGAAAACTGGGAAAGAACAAGGTAAGTGTGTAGAGCGAGCAGTAAAGCAGGCGTTCTGCCTCCATTTTCCTCTGAAAGCGTTGGAAATGGCTGTATTTTAAGAACATACTGAAGAGGAAGGTTTAAACTACTGATGAATAAACAGGACTATCGAGCAACACCAAACCCATCATAGATTCTTTGAGAAATTACATACTGAGTCTCTGACAATGTATCTGTTAAGTGTATCACTTCAGAATACATCAAAATTCAAATTTAACTGTTAGAAAGTCAGTGTTTCCCAGGGAGAAAGAGCAAACTCTGGAACTGTTGAATGTTCTTCACAGCAATATAGACAGGAAACTGTAAAAGAATCAATATAAGAGAGAGAAATCTCCTCTATATCCCTATTACAGTGTCTGACACGTCCAGGCAGGCTTACCCTATGTCCTAAGCAAACATAGAATTAAACATCTCAATAAAGTTTTGGTGGTTTTTTTGTAGACACAATGGGAATTTTAAAATATTGTTCTTTTCTGGAGATTACCACAAATCACAGATGGAGCTGATTAACTCTGCTTTATAAAGTAGAAAGTTAATATATATAGATTGCTTTCTCTAATTGATGAGTTTCTAGAAATTAAATATATATTTTATGGTGGCAAGTTAGTATTTGTTTAAAAAGTAAGAATAAATCAAGCAAATTCATAATTTTGCAGAACAAAATCTGCATTCTCTCCAGAAAGAATAGAAAAATTAAAAAAAAAACTTTAATTTCAGAAAACTTATACTTTGTAAAACCATCATCTCTCTAATATATGAATAAGCTTAGATGGTAGTGAAATTTCTCCCTATTATCTTTTGATATTCATTTAAAATATTTCTGTATAGCCAATACCTATTAGACATTAAACTTAAAGGGATGATCTATAAGATAATGAAAATTCATATACTATGTTTAAATCGATAGTATTTTACCAATGTTGATTTTCTACTTTGATAGGGTGTTGTGGTCATCTTAACTGATATATTCATGAGAAGCTGCATAAACACATTCTATTGATATGTACACCTGCTTGTGAGCAATATTGTTAAGAGTATTATAAACACAATAAGGCAGGCATGGTGGCAAAATACTCAAAATGAGCTAACATTCAAATAATCATGAAATTGCATGGAACCAGTTCTATTTGATATCAGTTCTTTTTTATTAGATATTTTCTTTATTAGATATTTCTTTTATTACATTTCAAATGTTATCCCCTTTCCTGGTTTTCCCTCCAAAAACTCCCTATCCCAACCCTCCCCCTTCTCACCAACACACCCACACCTGCTTCCCTGTCCTGGCATTCCCCTACACTGGGGCAATGAGCCTTCTTGGGCCCAAGGGCCTCTCCTCCCATTGATGTTCAACAAGGCTGTCTTCCACTACATATGCAGCTGGAGACATGCATCCCTCCATGTGTGCTCTTTGGTTGGTGGTTTAGTTCCTAGGAGCTCTCAGGGTACTGCTTAGCTCATATTGTTGTTCTTCCTATGGTGCTGCAAACCCCTTCAGCTTCTTAGGTCCTTTCTCCAGCTCCTCCATTGGGCATCAATTCTTTGAAACACAGAACTGAATATCAAAATCCTTATGGAAGCTTGTACCTGCCGGATATCTATGGTACTTACCATATAAAAACCAGAATGTTAATTGTAACTTAACACTGAGTGGAGAAGAGAAGGCAACAGTAGGAATGTGGAATAGAATAGCTGTGGTGTAGAGATACAGCTAATACAGGAGACTTAAAGAAGTTGGTAATCAGAATAAAAAGCATTCTTCCTTAGAATAGGGAACAAAACACCCACGGAAGGAGTTACAGAGACAGAGTTTGGAGCTAAGACAAAAGGATGGACCATTCAGAGACTACCCAACCCGGTGATCCAACCCATAATCAGCCACCAAACCCAGACACTATTGCATATGCCAGAAAGATTTTGCTGAAAGGACCCTGATACAGCTGTCTCAAGTGAGGCTATGCCAGTGCCTGGCAAATACAGAAGTGGATGCTCACAGTCATCTATAGGATGGAACGCAGGGCCCCCAATGGAGGAGCTAGAGAAAGTAGCCAAGGGTAGATGCCCCTCAACAGAGGAATGGATACAGAAAATGTGGTACATCTACACAATGGAGTACTACTCAGCTATTAAAAAGAATGAATTTATGAAATTCCTAGGCAAATGGATGGACCTGGAGGGCATCATCCTGACTGAGGTAACACATTCACAAAGGAACTCACACAATATGTACTCACTGATAAGTGGATATTAGCCCCAAACATAGGATACCCAAGATATAAGATACAATTTGCTAAACACATGAAACTCAAGAAGAATGAAGACTGAAGTGTGGACACTATGCCCCTCCTTAGATTTGGGAACAAAACACCCATGGAAGGAGTTACAAAGACAAAGTTTGGAGCTGAGATGAAAGGATGGACCATGTAGAGACTGCCATATCCAGGGATCCACCCCATAATCAGCATCCAAACGCTGACACCATTGCATATACTAGCAAGATTTTATCGAAAGGATCCAGATGTAGCTGTCTCTTGTGAGACTATGCCGGGGCCTAGCAAACACAGAAATGGATGCTCACAGTCAGCTAATGGATGGATCACAGGGCTCCCAATGGAGGAGCTAGAGAAAGTACCCAAGGAGCTAAAGGGATCTGCAACCCTATAGGTGGAACAACATTATGAACTAACCAGTACCCCGGAGCTCTTGACTCTAGCTGCATATGTATCAAAAGATGGCCTAGTCGGCCATCACTGGAAAGAGAGGCCCATTGGACATGCAAACTTTATATGCCCCAGTACAGGGGAACGCCAGGGCCAAAAAGGGGGAGTGGGTGGGTAGGGGAGTGGGGGTGGGTGGGTATGGGGGACTTTTAGTATAGCATTGGAAATGTAAATGAGCTAAATACCTAATAAAAATGGAAAAAAAAGAAAAAAAAAAGAAAGTAGCCAAGGAGCTGAAGGGGTCTGCAACCCTATAGGTGGAACAACAATATGAACTAACCAGTACCCCCAGAGCTCACGTCTCTAGCTGCATATGTATCAGAAGATGGCCTAGTCCATTGGGAAGAGAGGCCCCTTAGTCTTGCAAACTTTATATGCCCCAGTAGAGGGGAATGCCAGGGCCAAGAAGTGGGAGTGGGTAGGTAAGAGAGCAGGGCAGGAGGAGGGTATAGGGGACTTTCGGGATAGTATTTGAAATGTAAATAAAGAAAATATCTTTAAAAAAAAAAAGGATGCAAGGCTGGCTGGGCCTGCAGATAGTGACTGATTTGTAAGATGTGATCAAGGTTTTAATGATCAAAAATAATAAGGAGATGCCATTGAAAGCCTCTGAGATTAAACAAAATATAGGTTATATGATAGTGGGTCAACTTTTAAGATATGATATGTGTGTGTGTGTGTGTGTGTGTGTGTGTGTGTGTTTGTGGTATTCTTGCACTGCTTAAGGTAAATAAGGTTTATGGCACATAATTTTGACATCTTTCCAAAACCAACAGAATTAATTTCTTCCATACTTTATAAGGAAGCAAAGTACCACACACCCCTGGTTCTCCCATCCCCAATCTGTTCTTACCCCCAGCCAGCAAGTGATCACCTTCTTAGGATCTTCCTATTTCACTGTAAATGAAAGGAATTAATGTATTCTTTCATTCACATCAGGATCTCTTATAGAGTATTATGTTTTTTATTCATCCACATTATTGGGTACCATTTGTTCATTTCCATTATTTTTATTCACTGTATATGTGGAATATGTATTGATTCATTATTTCACTTCATATTAGAGGTCTGTTATTTCCATCCATCTGATTTAAAGCACAGAGTATGATGATTAATATCTCAAATTTTATGTGATGTATTCTTTTTATTTTTAGCAATTTAAGACACAACACATAAATAAATGGAATTACTGGAATGCATATTTTACAAAAGAATCATAATGATGTAAGGATATTAGAGAAAAATTAAACAAATTCTTATTAATAAAAAAGTTTGAAATAATAATGTAAACAGAACTTATAGCTCATAAAATAATATATAAATTAGCAGTATGAGAATAAAAATTAATATTTTGATATGATAATGGTATTTTATTTCTTAAAGAATTAAAAAGTAAAAATGAATTATAGAACTCAATATAATCTTTCTAAAGGGATGATGACTTAATATCAAAGAAAAATATATTTATATATTTTAGATAATATATTCATTTCTATTATATTTTAATATATAAATTAATACATTTATTTTATTTATAAACATAATTTTATGAGTAAATGCATAAGTATATAAAATGATAGATTTTGAGATATATCTACATGCTTTCTTAAATATTTTACAGAAACTTGAGAATTTGTCAACCTGAACCATATCTGTGCTTTACCACCATAGTCAGTGTTGCAGAAATGTTGTATTTCAGTTCCTTTGATAAGCAGCTGTCAAAATTCTGTAGGTGTACATGAAACACTATAAGGAGCATCTTTGAAGGACAAGGGGCAGTAAGCTGAGAAAGAGGGAAGGAGGCATCAGAACAGAGTGCCTATTGATGCCTGTGAAGAGATGATGTAGCAGGAAGAGTTTGTAAGTTTGCAGGCATGTGTCTGCTTTAACATCACTGCCATGGACAGGGAGCACAGAAGTGATGACATAGGAGAACAATGCTGAATTCTCAAATATACTCTTATATTAGGAAATGTGTAGGGTGCTCTTTTGTGAATGCTTTGGTCCAGCACTAGAACTAAGCATATCAGAGTGGTACATCCTTCGAGTGAATGAATTTACAGTCCCAACCATTGACTATGTATCTTCAAATTCTCTTCTATTCATAATGGTACATTGTAAGAACTTGATTTTCTTCCATATTAAATCACAATTCTCTTAGCAAGATTACACTAATATTAAAAAGTATATCTGTGGTCCAGGAGAAAGTATAGAGATATATATTAGATTGTAAGTCAGAGCTCCAGGGGCAGGGAGATAATTTTACAAACTCAGGGTTAAGGAGATCTTTGGTAAGCATACCCAAGGACGTTCATCTCAAGGTGACTTATTGTCCCTGGGTTTCCTTTTCCTTCCCTTCCCTTCCCTTCCCTTCCCTTCCCTTCCCTTCCCTTCCCTTCCCTTCCCCTTCTTCCCCTTCTTCCCCTTCTTCCCCTTCTTCCCCTTCTTCCCCTTCTTCCCCTTCTTCCCCTTCTTCCCCTTCTTCCCCTTCTTCACCTTCTTCACCTTCTTCACCTTCTTCTTCACCTTCTTCTTCTTCTTCCCCTTCTTCCCCCTTCCCCCTCCCTCTTCCCCTTCTGCCTGCCCTTCCCCTTCCACTTCACCTTCCCCCTTCCCCCTTCCCCCTTCCCCCTTCCCCCTTCCCTTCCCTTCCCTTCCCTTCCCTTCCCTTCCCTTCCCTTCCCTTCCCTTCCCTTTCCTTTCCTTTCCTTTTTTTTCCTTTCCTTTTTCTTCCTTCGTTTCATTCATTCCTCTTTCTTTTTTAATTATTTACTTTTTTGTGTACATGTGTGTTTGTCTGCAAGTGTGTCTGGGTACTTTGTCCATTCCTGGTATCCTCAGAGGAATTGAAATGAATGTCGGATACCCTGGAATTAGGATTTCTGCAGTTTACAGATGGTTGTGAGCTGTCATGTGGTCAAGTAGGTACCAGGTATCAAATCTGGTCTTCAGCTTTTAACAGGTGAGCACATTCTCCAGCATTGTCTCTCATTTTTCTTTTCTTCTTCTTCTTCTTCTTCTTCTTCTTCTTCTTCTTCTTCTTCTTCTTCTTCTTCTTCTTCTTCTTCTTCTTCTTCTTCTTCTTTTTTAAATCATTCCAGGCCTTCATTGATTGGTTGACTGATTGATTGCTTGATTGGTTTATGGTTAATATACTTATTTATGAGAAACCAAGAGCAAACCTAAAGGACTTGACTTGCTGAGAGACAAAAATATTTCCTTCAAGTAGCATAAAGACACTGAAAGGACTCAGAGCCAGTAGGAGTCAGCATGTCTCATGTGGACTCTTTGCAGCATAAATGGTACCTGAAGTGTTACTGATGTCTTGTCAAAGCCTCAGATAGGTCCAGATATAATATGCATGTATAAATAACATGTATTATAATAATATGCTGTTTATCCTCCTATAAGTGCATGTAGTGAAAGAAACTCAACACATTCTCTTCTGGTGCAGACCCATGAAGGCCCTGCTTGTGCTGCTTCAGTCTCTGTAAGTTTGTAAGAGTTTGAATATGTTGATTTACAAGACCTGATTTTCTTGTTGTCTTCCCTCTTCTCTGGTTCATATGCACTTTCCTTTTATGCTTGCACAGGGATACCTAGCCCTAAGGAGTACAATTTGATAGAAACATCCTTTTTGTGGCTGAGTGTTCCAAGGTCTCTTAATCTCCACATACTGTCTAGCTGTGGGTCTCTGTAATTTGTTCCCATCTGCTGTAAATGGCCAATTCTCTGATGATGGCTGAATAAGTGAGGTACCATATTTGTCTTTAGAGTCTGAGATACCTTATTCATGATTACTTTTGCTTAGTTCCATCTACTTATCTGTAAATTTTGTGAAGTCATTTTTAATAGCTAAATAACACTCCATTGAATAAATCTATCTTGTTATCTATTCAGGGGTTGAGGGATATCCAGGTTGTTTCCAGTTCCTAGCTATTAGGAATAAAACTTCAGTGGACATGGTTGAGCATGTTTCCTTGTGGTAGGATGGAGCATCCTTATATACCCAAGAGTGGTAAAGCTTGGTCGTGAAGTAGATCAATTCTCAATTTTCAGAGGAACAGCCATATTGACTTGCACAGTGGCTGTAAAACTTTGTACTCCCACCAGTAACACAAGTGCTTCACTGCTTGCCAGCATGAGCTGTCACTTATGTTATTGATCGGAGTCATTCTAACAGGTGTAAGATGAGATCTCAACATCATTTTGATTTGCAGCTCCCTGATGGTAAAGGATGTTGAAAGTTTCTGTGTACTTCTCAGCCATTTGACTTTCCTCTTTTGAGAATAGTCTGTTTAGGTCTGTAGCTCAGGTTTTGAATATCTAGTTGCTTGAGTTCTTACATACTTTTGATACTAGCTCTTTATTGGATAGGGAGTTGGTAAAATCTTTTTCCATTGTGTAGGCAGGTACCATGTCAAAATAATGCTGCCTTTTGCCATGCAGAAGCTTTTTGACTTATCTGCTTTTATGTTGACTTGTCATTATCCATTTGGAGTTGATTCTGTGAAGGGTGATAGTGTGGATTATGTAGATTTTTCTACATGCAACTAACTAAGCTGAGAAGCACTACTTATTGAAGATTCTGTCTCTTTTGTAGTGATCATTTCTGACTTCTTTATCAATAAAATTCAGGGGTCCACAGGCATTTGGATTTTTATTTGGGTCTTTCATCATGTTTCATTGACTATGGTATCTATTTTTTATTATTATGCATATTATTCTCTTTTTCTTTTTCTTTTAATTGGGTATTTTCTTTATTTACAATTCAAATGTCATCCCCTTTCCAGGTCTCTTTTCTGGAAATCCCCTCTCCCATCACTCTTCTACCTGCCTCTCTGAGGGTGCTCCCCCACCTATCCTACCACTCCCACATTTCAGCCCTGGCATTCCCCTGCACTGGGGCATTGCATCCCTTCAGGCCCAAGGGCCACTTCTCTCACTGATGTCCAACAAGGTCTTTCCCCTCCGCATAAGCAGCTGGAGGCATGGTTCCGTCCATGTTTACTATTTGGTTGGTGGTCCAGTCCCCTGGAGCTCCAGGGAGTCTGGTCCATTGAAGCTGTTGTTCCCCACCATCGGACTGCAAATCTCTTCATCTCCTTCAGTCCATTGTCCAACTCCTTCATTGGGTGAACCCTCACTCATTCCAATGTTTGACTGCAAGCATCTGCCTCTGTATTTTTCAGACTCAAGCAGAGCCTTTCAGGAGACAGCCATATCAAGCTCCAGTCAGTAAACACTTCCCAGCATCCACAATGGCATCCAGGTTTGGTGACTGTATGTGGGATGGATCATCCTTAGTCATTAGGGGAATGCAAATCAAAAAGACCCTGAGATTCCACTTCATGCCAGTCAAAATGGCTAAGATCAAAAACTCAGGTGACAGCAGATGCTGGCAAGGTTGTAGAGAAAGAGGAACACTCCTCCATTGCTGGTAGGACTGCAAGCTGGTACAACCACTCTGGAAATTAGTGTGGTCATTCCTCAGAAAATTGGACATAGTACTACCTGAGGAACCAGTTATACCACTCCTGAGCATATACCCAGAAGATGTTCCAACACATAATAAGGACACATGATCCATTATGTTCATAGAAGCCTTATTTATAATAGGCAGAAAAACAACCCAGATGTTCCTCAACAGAAGAATGGGTACAGAAAATGTGGAACATTTATTCAATGGAAAAATGGAAATCCCCTCTCCTATCACTATTCTACCTGCCTCTCTGAGGGTGCTCCCCCACCTATCCTACCACTCCCACATTTCAGCCCTGGCATTCCCCTACACTGGGGCATTGCATCGCCTCAGGCCCAAGGGCCACTTAGCTCACTGATGTCCAATAAGCTCTTTCCCTTCCACATAAGCAGCTGGAGGCATGGGTCCCTCCATGTGTACTATTTGGTTGGTGGTCCAGTCCCTCGTTGCTCCAGGACCATTGACACTGTTGTTCCTCACCATCAGACTGCAAATCTCTTCATCTCCTTCAGTCCATTCTCCAACTCCTTCAGCTATTAAGAACAAGAACATCCTGAGTTTTTCAGGCAAATAGATGGAACTAGAAAATATCAACCAGAGTGACGTAACCCAGTCACAAAAGAACACACGTGGTATGCGCTCACTGATAAGTGGATATTAGCCCAGAAATTCAGAATACCCAAGATAAAATTCACAGACTATGTGAATCTCAAGAAGAAGGAAGACCAAAATGTGGATGCTTCAGTGCTTCTTAGAAGGGAGAACAAAATACTGGTAGGAGGAAATATGGAAACAAAGTGTGAATCAGAGACTGAAGGAAAGGCCATAGTATCTGTTTTTATATAAATACCATGCTGTTTTATTACCGGAGATTTGTAGTACAAATTTAAATCTAGGATAGTGACATTTCTAGAAGTTCATTAGTTATTCAAGATTGTTGTAGGTATCCTGGGTTTTGTGTTACCATATTATCATAGCATTACCATTGCATTAAATGTCAATGCTTACTTACTGAAGTGATTGGGTCAGTAGGAATAAAAACCAAGCCAAGTTGATGAGGTCTAAGTAAGACTGAGACTGAGACAAGTTTTTTATGTAGGGTGCATTTTACTTTTTCTTGATTTTGCAGTTGGATTTTTTTTTTCAATCAGACTTTTTATGTACTTATCAGAAACAGAATACAATGGAGATTGCTGGGATGAATACAATAATGGTTGCTGGGATACAATACAATGGTAGTTGCAAACTAGACAGAGCATATAAGATTAATGTATAAGACTAATTGTCCTACCTAATTTCTCTATGCTTTGTTCACTTAAGGACACAGAGAAACATCAGTGGTCTGAATGCATCACTGCCTGAGGAAGTGCCTCAATCTCTCAGGAACTGAAAGACTTGCAGAACCGTAGGAGCCATGGACTCTAATCTGAAAGACCTATGATTCATGCCTCTCAAGGCTACTAGACCAGAACAGCTACACAATTCCCTGGATCATATGAAGCTGAAAATTGTTCTTTCAATATCTGCAAAGAATTATGCTGCAATATTGATTGGGATTGCATTGAATCTTTAAATTGATTTTGGTTGCATGGCCATTTTTAACATATTAGTCCTACTGATCTATGAGAATGAAACATCTTTCCTTATCTTCTGAAATCTTCTTCAATTTCTTTTCTTCAATGCCATAAACTATTTATCATACAAGTGTTTCATTTGCTTTGCTAGAGTTGTCCCAAGTTTTGCTATACTATTTGAAGCTATTGTAAAAATTCTTATTTCCTTAATTTATTTATCAGTCCCTTTGTTGGTTTTACATAGAATAGCTACATTTTCTTTATGTTAAAGCTTGTATCTAAAAAAAAAAAAAGCTTGTATCTAGCTACATTGTTGAAAGAGTGTTGTATCACTTATTAGAATTGTGTTTATCAGCTGTGGTAGTTTCCAGGAGGAGTTTTGTAGGTTAGCTTTTATATAGTATATATTTGCAAATAAAGACATTTTGGCTTCGTTTTTCCAATTTCTATCCCCTTGATCTCCGTCCTTAAGATGTCTTATTGCTCTAGCTAAGATTTCGTGTGCTATATTGAGTAATATGTCTTGTTCTTGATTTTAGTGATATTACTTTGAGTTTCTTTCCATATAAATTGATGTTGGCTATGGGATTGCTGTAAACTCAATCATTATGTTGAGGTATGCTCCTTGTATTTCTAATATCTCCAGGACTTTTATACTGAAAGAATGTTGTATTTTGTCAAAGACCTCTTCTGAAACTAATGAGATGATCCTGTTTTTTTTTTTTTTTCTGTCCTTCTACTTTTTATATTGTAGATTACACTTATTGATCGTTACATGTTGAGCAATCTGTGAATCTCTATGAAAAAGCCTGATTAATTATGGTTGGTTATCTTTTTGATATGTTCTTGGATTCTGTTTGAAAGTAATTTTGCATGTGTGTTCATAAGGGAATGTTGTCTATGGTACTTTTTCTTTGTAGGATTTTTATGTGTTTTGGGTATCAGGGTAACTATGGCCTCATAAAACACATTGTTCAAAGGTCCTTCTGTTTTTATTCTGTGGAATAATTTTAGTAGTATTGGCCCACCAGACAGAAAAGAACTGGTAAGGTAGTAGCGAGGTTCAGAGCCCCAGTAATAATCATAATTGAGAACGGCAGGAGTTCAAACCAGCTCCTGACTAGATTCCTGCCCTGGAGCATATGACCACGATACCTCACTAAGAGAACCATGACAACCAGTCACATAGAATAGAGCCTAGAGTTCTCCATACCAATCAGGTATCTAGGAACCTCAAGTTTTTAGCCAGTGAGCATCCTTCCCTGCAAAAGGTATTCAATCTCTACTCCATCCTCAGTAAGTCATATACATCCTTATTTGCCATGAATAAAGCAGTTGGTACAAGCAAGTATTGTCTCCCTCAACAAGGACTGCCATGTGGGGAGGTCTTCATCATACAGAGCTTCACCTACGTCTCTGGTAGAGGACTTTGCTTCCAGACCCTTTTCACTCCTGTCACTCACTCAGAGCTAAGACAGATTCCAAAAATAGTTGGAGTTACCATTTGATTCTCATGATTTGAGACAAGATCAAGAAAAATGAAACTTTTCATTCATTAAGGAGAGTTTCTAGCTTTCTAGTGGTTAGGATGTACTCTTTAAAACCCTGTGTAGATCTTTCTTTTCCCCAAGGATGCCCAGTACACACCTTACTCCAGAGTAAGCTGATGGGTGGTCCCATAACTGATTATATCAAGCTTTCCTGTTTGAAATCCTTAGCGTGGAGAATTGCTTATAAGGAGATCATAGGAATCTTAGATTGCCATTGGCTCTCTGAAGTACACTTGAGCCTTTGTAAATTTTTTTATAATATGGTTTGAGGGTTGAAGAAAGGCTGCTGTCTTGATATTCTCTGAAGTGGATGCCAAAGAACAAGAACCAGCAACACAGTTCTTATTAGCTTCCAAACACTGACACCACTGCATACACTAGCAAGATTTTGCTGAAAGGACCCAGATATGGCTGACTCTTGTGAGACTATGCCGGGGTCTGGCAAACACAGAAGTGGATGCTCACAGTCAGCTATTGGTTGTATCACAGGACCCCCAATGGAGGAGCTAGAGAAAGTACCCAAGGAGCTGAAGGAATCTGCAATCCTATAGGTGGAACAACAATATGAACTAACCAATACCGCCTGGAGCTCGTGTCTCTAGCTGCATATGAATCAGAAGATGGCCTAGTCGGCCATCAGTGGAAAGAGAGGCCCATCGGTTGTGCAAACTTTATATGCCTCAGTACAGTGGAACGCCAGGGCTAAGAAGTGGGAGTGGGTGGGTAAGGTAGTGGGTGGGGGAGTATGTGGGGGACTTTTTGGGATAGCATTGGAAATGTAAATGAAGTAAATACACAATTTTAAAAAAGTCACAATTTGGGTTGTTGTGGTATCTCAGTAGAAAACACTTTCTGTGAAAGTTTGACACACTAAATGTGATCCTAAGTACCCACCCAAATTGCAGCATGGTGGTCAATAGTTGTAATCCTAGCACTCCAGTATTGAAATAGGAGATGTCATTACTTGGAATTTTGTAGACCAGATAGCCTAAAATATACAGATCAGCACAAACATTTCATTAAATAAGAAGCTAACCACCCAGACTTTTCCTCTGACCTCCAGATATGCAGCGGAGTAGGCACAAACATGGACTCATACATGCATAATTATAATAATTTTAAAATCATAATATAATCAATATAAATATTTTAATATAATTACATATCATAATATAATATAAATAATTAAAATTATATACAATTTTAAAAGAAAGGATTGGTTTATATAACTTCATACATATCAAATATGGTTCTGTAAAACAATACTGTAGAAAAAATATTAATTTCCACCAAGCTCAGTTTTTCTATCCATGTCCCTCTTATATTAAAAGAACTCTTCAACACAGATGATGCTGACTATCTAAAATGCAGACACTGAGAGTGCTTCCGAGGGAGACTGGTCAGAATAACTGAGGAAGGAGACTGTCTAGTCAGAATATCAGTGGAGTCCAAGGATGCAGATGAATATATTCCTTACAGCTCACTCTAAATGGCAAGCATGAATCTCTGTGGTAGGTAAATGTGTAGATATATAGTCTATTTAAAAATGCATTAACAATTTTAAATGCACCATTGAATATTTTATTACTTTTACATATCAGCCAGAATGTTCAATATATAGGAAGAAAAACATCCAAATTAATATAAATTTCTATGCATAACATATGTGTATTGATTTAGTTTTCAACCAATTAATAAACTTTTTAAATGCTAAGATCAGCAATATAGAATTGAAATTGTGAGCCTTCAAGTATAAATACTATATAACTATAACAAAAAACCGTGTTCATAGAAGGCAATAACTTGCTCTCTGTTAACTCACATTTTTGTGGATTTTAATATGTTATTTAAAGCATATGTTATAGATAAAAAGATAACCCTAAACTTGATAATACTTTTAATAAATTAAATAAATAATTTAAATAAAATTAGGTCATATTATCAGAAAATAATAAAATGAAGTTTTTGAAAAGCATTTAAAAAGATACTTTAAAAAAACGGAATTTTATGTTATTTGCACTAAGCCTATCATCTGTGGCAAATACAAACAACATCAACACTTATAAACATGAGAAAAGGAATAGAACAGATGAGATATTCAGGTAACAGAAGAAGCTGTGGAACTTTCAGAAATTCTTGCCAGGATGGTCATTGTTGTGTTTCACAGGAATTAGAGTCAGAGAGGACTGGAGAATGCTTCTCTCCTTTAGCAGCTGGCATAGCTCCTTCTCTTACCATAAAAGCTTGACCCATTCTTCATTTGAGGGACATTTAGGTTGTTTCCAGTTTCTGGCTATTACTAATGAAAGTGCTATGAATATAGTTGAGCAAGTGTTTCTCCTGCTCAATCCATAAATTATTTGCATATATATGATTTTTATGCTGACATTTTGATATTGTGTAAAGTCTTGATGCATTCACCCATAGGGAAGACTTTTTCCTGTTCTTATCATTCCTTAGTTGCCTGTAATTATTTGACTAGGTTTGAAGTCTCCTGAGCTTTTCCTTTTCCTTGTTAGCATACCTACTGGTGTCTTCCCAAACTGAGACTCTTAAAAGAGGAACTGACTGTAAATATTCATTAATAGGATAAGAAAAGACAATCAACTCAAATGCAAAGGGATCCTAGAACACATGGAAACCAGATATCTGACTATATTCTGGAATCATTCCTGGTGCTGCCCAGAAATTACTGTGATAATACACATCCCAAGGGTCCCATGAGAAATGGACCCACAAAGAGCTACAAGTTAATGGTAGAGAAACACAAAGATAAGAGTGTAGAGAGATAAAGAGGGGGAGTAAGAAGGATCTGACTTCTCTCAAGGTCTTACTAGTGCTATTCATGGACTTAGTGATTGTGGTGGTTTTAATAGGAATGGTCCCTATAGACTCCTGTGTTTGAATGCTTGACCTACATGGATTCACATTATTAGGAGGTATGGCCTTGTTGGAATAAGTATAGCCTTGTTGGAAGAAGTGTGTCACTGTGGTGGTGGGAGCTATGAGATGTCCTATGCTCAATCTACACGCAGTGTGGCACACAGCCCCTGCTGCTTTCTGTACTGGGTCTGCCTGCATGCTGCCATCCTTCCTGCTCTGATGATAATGTCCTAAACCTCTGAACAGGTAAGTCAGCCCCAATTAAGTGTTTTCCCTCATAAAAGATGCTATGGTCAAAGTTTTTCTTTACAGCAGTAAAATCCACACTATGTCAGTTAGTGTCATTTGAAATTGAGGACAGGAAGATATGTTGGATGGCCTGAAAATGTATGACAGAACCTCTGCTGAGGAAATACAACCAAAAGACTTCTGATGCTTTGTTGCTGGATCTATCTTGTATTCGCAGCACACTTTTGGAGAATGGAAGCATTAATACAGCCCCATTGCTCCATGGCATGTTTCTATTTAGCAAGTAATTGCACCCTGAAGCCCTCTCTGCCAACTTAGTCAATGTTGTCCAATGCTACACTGTACTTTGACACACTTTCTTCTCAACTCCTCATTTTTCCTCCTTCTGTTTCAAAGGAGGCATATAGCACTGCTCCCTGAAATCTCCCCTGTTGCTTGTTCCTGCAATTTTTCTTCACAGGGTTGCTTCGAGACATCTATTTTATTTGACTTTAGAAGCACACAGAAAGCTCTTGTAGTGGGCTGGATGATTCAGCTGAGGAGGACTGAGGTTCTGATAGACAATCACAGAGCTCCAGTGGCATTAAAACATTCAGTCAAGGAAGGTATCTCGTGCTGTGGTCAGGCTCCTGTTTAAGGCCAGACTACAAGGAGAGAGAATATAAAAATGAACAAAATCAGAAATGAAAGAGGGGACTTAACATCAGATATTCAGGAAATCCAGAGAATCATAAGGATGTACTTTAAAAACCTATACCTTTCAAAATTGGAAAAAATCTAAAAGAAATGGATAATTTTTCAACACATACCATTTAACACAATTAAATCAAAATCAGATAAACAAATTAAATGGATTTAAAATCTCTAGTGAAATAGAAGCAGTCATTAAATCTACCAACTAAACCAACCTAGTGTCAGGTGGGTTTAGCACAGAATTCTACCAGACTTTCCAAAAAGACTTAGTGCAGTTTTGCATTTTTTACTGCTGTGGTGTCAGACTTCTGCTGGGGAGGCAAAACTTAGGGGTTTTAAGCTGAGTTTCTTCCTCAGTGGCAGTGAACATACACTCAGGGGAGGCGAAAGGCACGCTAAGATAGGGGACCTACCCCTTGTTTCTCCAGGTGAGAAACAGTGTGGGCTGGGGCAGAGGCTATGGTTCTCAAACTCCTGAGCACCCAGATGCAGTTGGGCACCTCAAAGAGTTGTGAACAAAAGCCTGCAATAAGTCTGGGATGGGTGGAATCTGGCTTAGCTCTGAGTGAGTGACAGGAGTGTGAAGGGTCTGGAAGAGAAGTCTTCTAACAGAGACTTAGGTGAAGTTCTGTATGACAAAGACCTCCTTGTATGGTGGTCTTTAATGAAGGAGACAGTACTTGCTTGTACCAACTGCTTTATTCATGGCAAATAGGGATGTATACAACTTACTCAGGATGAACCCAATACTGAGTAAAACATCTACAGCACAATCTTTACATCTGAGGCTCAAGGAATATTGAGAAAGTAAGATTGTAAAAGCTAGAGATCTGAAAATCTTCTGTGAGACCATGTCTTCTAAATATAATGGGGAAGCTGAACTCATGATACATCAATAATGTGGTTGCCTAAAGAAGACATACACAAGGGACAATACTAATTGAGTTGCAAAATGTATGGAGGAAATCTCAAAAGACCATATATCTATATGAAGTGCTACAAATAATTACTGACTACTGAGGGAGGAAGAATTAGTTCTCTCAAGTGTGAGTGCCCTGGTTGGTATGTGTGTGTGTGT
This sequence comes from Mus musculus, assembly GCF_000001635.26. NCBI lineage: Eukaryota > Metazoa > Chordata > Mammalia > Rodentia > Muridae > Mus > Mus musculus. The sequence continues at coordinate 31,917,930 of NC_000067.6, forward strand.
GTGTGTGTGTGTATTGGCCTTATCTCCAACACTCCCTATCAAATTCATCACATCTACTTTCTATACACACACACATGGATATGTGGTATATATGTATTTTATATATGTCATATATTAAAAAAAGAAGAAAAACATCTGGTTCTTATCATGAAAATACTTTCTTATTTTGATGTTTGGTGTAATTTTTTTATTGTGTGCTATCTATGTTGTTATTGATCCATTGACTTTTTTCATCTTTTATCTTACCTTGAGATTTCGAGGCTGTTTCCTACATTTCAGTCTTTGGTTTATACTAAGGACAAATGTTACTTAGATGTCAGAATATAAGCTGCTTCTGTTGCAAATAACCATGCACTCCTCTGGATATTACCTATATACAATATATAATTCATGAAGCACAGCCTCACTACAATACTGCAGCAATATTTCAGAAAACCATATTTCTAATTTTATTTACTACCTTTGTCCCTGAGAATTATAGAAGATTAGCACTCACACGTTGAGGGAAAAAAAATGGTTCTACATTTGGGCATTAATTTATTTGGGCATTATTATTTAATAAATTCTATTAATTTATTCAATAGAATGGAAATTAAAATCACACCAAATATTAAAACTCAAGGCAGTTGGCTGTGAAAATAAAGGAATGTTTAAATGCTACCAAAGCCTGGAGACATGGCTTCCTGTTCATGCAATGTACTGTGGAAACAAGAACTCTAAAGTTTGGATCTCCAGAATCCACATAAATACTTGGTTGGAGAGATAAGAACCTGAAATTCTAGCCTATAAAGAGGATGACTGGGTATTCCTGAAACAAGATGAACACCACAATGTTCATCTTGTCTCAAATAAAGTGTGGTTGAAATTCAGAAATCTTTCTGGGAACTACAAACACACATACAAACACATACACACACACACACACACACATACACACACACACACCCAAACACTTGTACATTCACCTGTTCATGTATGTATATCCTCATACATGTTAACACTGAAAATACCTACATACCAATAACAAACACAAAAATTGAAGATAATAGAGGGCCAGACTGAATGAAAATAGGATCGGAGTGAATGTATTTGGAGAGCTTGACAATGTAAAGAGATTTCTTTAACATTTGACATAGAGGTTTTTACAGAGATGTTATAGATTTATCTTTACACATTTGAGATAATCCCAAGTTAACCAATAACTGGTCACATTTATGTTTGCGATGCCAAGTTCAAGAATAATTTGCTCATTTTAATGCTCTGTTTTTACTAGGTAAAAAATGTAATTGGAGAATTTTTAGTTTTTAGTCTGCTCAGAAAACAACTACATGAGTCTTGTAAGAGTTTCATTTTTATTTGTGAACTTAATTTTTTTAATTTTTTATTTTATTTTAATTAGGTATTTTCTTCATTTACATTTCCAATGCTATCCCAAGGTCCCCCATCCCCTCCCCCCCCCATCCCCTACCCACCCACTCCCACTTTTGGGCCCTGGCGTTCCCCTGTACTGGGGCATATAAAGTTTGCAAGTCCAATGGGCCTCTCTTTCCATCGATGGCCGACTAGGCCATCTTTTGATACATATGCAGCTAGAGTCAGGAGCTCTGGGGTACTGGTTAGTTCATATTGTTTTTCCACCTATAGGGTTGGAGACCCCTTTAGCTCCTTGGGTACTTTCTCTAGCTCCTCCATTGGGAGCCCTGTGATGCATTCAATATCTGACTGTGAGCATCCACTTCTGTGTTTCCTAGGCACCAGCACAGCCCCACAAGAGACATCTATATCAGGGTCCTTTCAGCAAAATCTTGCTACTGTGTGCAATGGCATCAGCTTTTGGAGGCTTATTATGGGATTGATCCCTGGGTATGGAAGTCTCTAGATGGTCCATACTTTTGTCTCAGCACCAAACTTTGTCTCTGTAACTCCTTTCATGGGTGTTTTTTCCCCAATTCTAAGAAGGGGCAAAGTGTCCACACTTTGTTCTTCATTCTTCTTGAGTTTCTTGTGTTTTGCAAATTGTATCCTATATCATGGGTATTCTAAGTTTCTGGGCTAATATCTACTTATCAGTGAGTACATATCATGGGAGTTCTTTTGTAACTGGGTTACCTCACTCAGGATGATGCCCTCCAGGTCCATCCATTTGACTAGGAATTTCATAAATTCATTCTTTTTAATAGCTGAGTAGTACTCCATTGTGAAAATGTACCACATTTTCTGTACCCATTCCTCTGCTGAGGGGAATCTGGGTTCATTCCACCTTCTGGATATTACAAATAAGGCTGCTATGAACATAGTTGAGCATGTGTCCTTTTACCAGTTGGAACATATTTAGGTGTTTTCTCAAGCTGCTAGTGTACACTCTCTCTAGTTTCTTTTTAGAGGCACTCAGAGCTATGAATTTTTGCCTTAGAAATGCTTTCATTGTGTCCCATAAGTTTGGGTATGTTGTGGGTTCATTTTCATTAAACACTAAAAAGTCTTTAATTTCTTTCTTTATTCCTTCCTTGACCAAGGTATCATTGAGAAGAGTGTTGCCCAGTTTCCACGTGATTGTTGGCTTTCTATTATTTATTTTGTTATTGAAGATCAGCCTTAGTCCATATTGATCTGATAGGATGCATGGGACAACTTCAATATTTTTGTATCTGTTGAGGCCTGTTTTATGACCAATTATATGGTCAATTTTGGAGAAGGTACCATGAGGTTCTGAAAAGAAGGTATATCCTTTTGTTTTAGGATAAAATGTTTTGTAGATATCTGTTGAATTCATTTGTTTCATAACTTCTGTTGGTTTCACTGTGCCCCAGTTTAGTTTCTGTTTCCATGATCTGTCCATTGATGAAAGTGATATGTTGAAGTCTCCCACTATTATTGTGTGGGGTTCAATGTGTGCTTTGAGCTTTACTAAAGTTTCTTTAATGAATGTAGCTGCCCTTGCATTTGGAGCATAAATATTCAGAATTGAAAGTTCTTCTTGGAAGATTTTGCTTGTGATGTGTATAAAGTATCCCTCCTTTTTTTTTTTTTTTGATAACTTTGTGTTGGAAGTCGATTTTCTTAGATATTAGAATGACTACTCCAGTTAGTTTCTTCAGACCATTTACTTGGAAAATTGTTTTCTAGCCTTTCATTCTGAGGTAGTGTCTGTCTTTTTTCATGAGACGGGTTTCCTGTAAGCAGCAAAATGTTGAGTACTGTTTGTGTAGCCAGTCTGTTAGTCTATGTCTTTTTATTGGGGAATTGAGTCCATTGATATTAAGAGATATTAAGGAAAAGTAATTGTTGCTTCCTATTATTTTTGTTTTTAGAGTTGGCATTCTGTTCTTGTGGCTGTCTTCTTTTTGGTTTGTTGAAGGATTTGTTTCTTACTTTTTCTACGACGTGGTTTCAGTCCTTGTATTGGTTTTTTTTTTTTCTGTTATTATCCTTTGGAGGCCTGGATTCGTGGAAAGATAATGTGTGAATTTGGTTTTGTCGTGGAATTCTTTGGTTTCTCCATCTAAGGTAATTGAAAGTTTTGCTGGGTATTATAGCCTATGCTGGCATTTGTGTTCTCTTAGTGTCTGAATAACATCTGTCAAGGATCTTCTGGCTTTCATAGTCTCTGGTGAAAAGTCTGGTGTAATTCTGATAGGCCTACCTTTATATTTTACTTGACCTTTTTCACTTACTGCTTTTAATATTCTATCTTTATTTAGTGCATTTGTTGTTGTGATTATTATGTGTTGGGAGGAATTTCTTTTCTGGTCTAGTCTATTTGGAGTTCTGTATGCTTCTTGCATGCTCATGGGCACCTCTTTTTCTTTAGTTTTGGGAAGTTTTCTTCTATAATTTTGTTGAAGATATTTGCTGGCCCTTTAAATTGAAAATCTTCATTCTCATCTATTCCTATTATCCATAGGTTTGGTCATCTCATTGTGTCCTGAATTTCCTGAATGTTTTGAGTTAGGATCTTTTTGCATTTTGTATTTTCTTTGATTGTTGTGCTGATGTTCTGTATGGAATCTTCTGCACCTGATATTCTCTCTTCCATCTCTTGTATTCTGTTGCTGATGCTTGCATCTATGGTTCCAGATTTCTTTCCTAGGGTTTCTATCTCCAGCGCTGCCTCACTTTGAGTTTTCTTTATTGTGTCTACCTGTCTTTTAAGTCTAGTATGGTTTTGTTCATTTCCATCACCTGTTTGGATGTGTTTTCCTGTTTTTCTTTAAGGACTTCTACCTGTTTTGTTGTGTTTTCCTGCTTTTCTTTAAGGACTTGTACCTGGTTAGCAGTGTTCTCCTCTATTTCTTTAAGTGAATTATTAAAGTCCTTCTTGATGTCCTCTACCATCATCATGAGATATGCTTTAAATACGGGTCTAGCTTTTTGGGTGCGTTGGGGTGTCCAGGACTGGCTGAGGTGGGAGACCTGGGTTCTGATGATGGTGAGTGGTTTTGGTTTCTGTTAGTAAGATTCTTTTTTTTTGCCTTTCGCCATCTGGTAGTCTCTGGAGTTAGTTGTTATAGTTGTCTCTGGTTAGAACTTGTTCCTCTTGTTATTCCGTTTGCCTCTATCAGCAGACCTGAAAGACCAGCTCCTGAGTTTCAGTGGTTAGAACACTCTCTGCAGACAAGCTCTCCTCTTGCAGGGAAGGTGGACAAATATCTGGCATTCGTACCTGCCTCCTGGCAGAAGATGAAGGCCTGACAGAGGGCGTGTCCCAGAATCTGTGTAGCTTCTGTAGTCCACACTCTCACCTGTGCAGCCTAGTCTTGGCAGAATCCGGGAACCAAGATGCTCCCCCAGGTGCTGTGGCAAAGCCCTCAGGGCAGGGCAGACACCTCTCCTCTGGCAGGGAAGGTGCCCGGATGTCTGGAACCTGAAACATGATCTGCCTCAGAAGCTCTGTGGCTTCCACCTGTCCCAGAAGCTGTTAGCCTCTGCAGTCCATACTCTCACCTGCGCAGACTAGTCTCAGAGGAATCCAGGAACCAAGATGGCTCCCCCAGATGCTGTGGCAAAGCCTTCCTGGGTGGGGCAGACACCTCATGAACTTATTTTTAATCCACACAATATAGCCACATACTTTGGGATCACAGATTTCGATAATCTTATTATGTGTTCAACCAACACAAAAGTGATCAGCCACACTGAGCTTCAGCCACCTGTTTAGCAAATGTCAGACGGGCCAGGAATTCAGGCTCCTGTTTCATGCCACACTATCACAAGTCAGCAATTTTTTGCCATTTAGATTTAATAATATCCAGCAGTGTATAAACTCATCAAAAGATAAATAATCCCATTAGCTATATATAAGTTCCATGACATTTAGATGTGAGATTCCATTTTACAGAACCCCTTTGGATAGGAATTTTGATAGATGAGACAAGTTTATACTGAAGTATTATTTAGGAGATGGAAAGATTGGTTTCAAGGTTTGCTTTTTGAATTCTTCATTTGTTTTAGGGTAAAATTGTTAAATCTATGCTAACTGTTTTTTTTTTTAATCAATTGTGTTTCAATTGTGCAAATAAACAGGTAATAAATGCTGATGCTTTCAGTACAGTCTTTGAAGAATGATCAGGGACATTTTGTCATTAGAGTATTACTCCTGGCTATACACAGCTTGGTGATCATAAACATCTTGTAAGAGATGAGGTGGAATGTCAACCATTAGCCATTCCAACCTTCTGCCTTCTCTACCTGACATTCTAAAATGCAAAAGGTGTAAAAATGAAAACAAATAGACAAAGCAAAACCTACTTTTCCAACATCCACAGAAACAAAATTACAATGCAAATTAGGGTCAGCCCATTCAAAGCACTCCAAAGAGATTTGGAGACCTAAGTGGAGCAGCTTCTGCTATTGCTGCTGGCTAACTTGCCATCATGTCACAGAGTGCTCCTGACATGCTCTAGTCCCTAGCATTAGAGCTATGGAGAAGCACTGACCTTTACAGCTGCACCACAGCCACTGTCTTATGGCCACCATAGTGTTTAATGGAGCCTGCAGAATAAAAGCAGACCCACACCTTTTATTCTCATTATGATACAGGTAGCTGCTGCTCTTCAGGGAGGCTAAGCAAGCAGCATTATTAATTTCTAAATTTTACTCTACAGTCTTTACAAGAGCTAGTGTTTGACTGTTACTCATGGTTGATAACAAGCCTTGCTAGTTACAGGCACTTATTTTTCTGCTTTATTTTCCTGCATTCTCAGCCGCTTCGTTTGTGGATAGGTGATATAGTCATTTTGTTAGCCTTATTCCCCAAAATCCTTTCACAAAGTGGGTAATATATGAATAGTATTTCTAAAACTCTTTGGGGGGCACATAATGGCTTATAATGAGAGTTCTATTACCTTCTGATATAAAAAGATAGAGACACATTCTTTTTTGCTTACCAAGTTGCCATAACTCTACTCTACTAAAGGATATATATATATATCCTTCCCTAGGATGGTACACAACATCATACCTAAGATGTAGACTTCTTATTTTTTGATTGCTGTATAAAATGCCACGGACACAAGCATCTTAGGTAGGAAAGGATTTCTTCAGCTTACAGCACAGGTCACTCCTCATTGCTGAAAGAAGTCAAGGAAAGAAAGGAACCTGGACTTACAAACTAATGCAGAAGCCATGGATCAGGGGCACATTTATTCTTTGTCTTCAATAGAGAGGATGATTTTGCAACCCATTCAGATGTGATACACAATCACTGCTTTATGCAAAATATTGTTCAAATGTTGTATAAAATTGCCATCAAGACAGGCAAACAAGGTATGTACAATAACATCTTATTATATTTCAGGGACTAAATATCTGATAAAAGTTATCTCATGTAGGTTTATTTGGGTTCATAATGCAAAGGCACAGTGTAGCTTGTTCAGGAAGTCATGACCGTTGGAAGAGAAGGCAGCTGGTCACATAGTATCCTCTGTCAGGAAGCTCAGAGACATGAACATTAGTACTCAGCTTGCTTTTTCCTTTCTACACAATCCAGGATCCCAAGTCATCGTCTTGTGCACTCAAAATTAAAATGAGTCTTCCTAATGAATTAACCTAAGTGAGAAATTTCTTCACAGGTATGCTCAGAGCATCATTTCCAATGTGATTCTTAATTCTATCAATTGATGGTGAAGATTAACCACTAAAATATATATGGGACATACATGAATTTTATCTTTAAATTCAAGTGCAATCAACAAGGTATCTTGATATATATATATATATATATATATATATATATATATACATATACATATAAAACAACTTTGAAAAATACATTTAGATTAGAGTATTTTTGTTAAGGCACATCTATTCTATAACAATAACTACATCAAGATAAGCCACATACATCACCTGTTCTTCCTGCTAAAATTCTAACCCACAAAAATTTACTTCTCTGAAATACAATAAAATATGTCATCACTTATCTATACAATAATTATGCCATAGTTTCCATGTTTTAAAAGGCTGCCTAATTTTAAAACACACCTTCCCACAGACTCACTAGCTGATGTCAAAGTAAATATAATATAAGTATTAAATTTTTAATAATATGTTAACTTTGTTCTTATATTGATTTTATTTATAGGCTGACTAAAACTATAATCATGATAGTACTACATCATATTTTGACTTCCCAAATTGCTGATCATTTAGTTTGTCTGCTTAATATGCTTACTACATATGGCCTTACATTTAATGTTTCAACTGTATAAATATTCTAGCTTTCTTCATATTACTATGATACATATCATGGCCCAAAACAACTTAGGGGATGAGATGTTTATTTGGCTTACAGTTTCAGGCCCTGTGGGCTTCAGAAGAGTAAGTCAAGCAGGAGTCAAAACCATAGAAGAGTGCTGGCTGCTTACTAGCTTGCTAATGGCTTGTACTTAGCCTGCCTTCTTAAATGCCCAGGATCACAAACCTAGGGATGGTGCAGCCTACAGAGATCTGTACTCTCAAACATCAATCACTGATAATGACAATCCCTCATGGATATGTTCACAGAACAATATGACTTGAACAATCCCTCAGCTGAGATATCCCAGCTAACTGCTGTTTCTGTCAATGAACTATGAATTTTGCAACCTTCAGCAAAAAAAGATTCTATTTTCAGTAGTTGGTGACTAACACGGAGACCCACAAATAGCCGGGGAGCAGGGAATAATAGACTTTAGAGATTTCAGTCCTAAGCATCACATCAATATCACACCTCCTCCTCCAAAGGCTATTAAGGAGTCATTCCTGAATATAGGATATAAAGTGTGTACGAGCCATAGCTGGTGGATAAATACAGGTAACTGGGATCTTCCTGATATAGCAGGGCAGATGCATGTATCAAATTCACAATAATTTGGATGTCATATACAAGACCTGTGGGAGGTCAAGACCAACAAAATACTAATAATAGGGAATAGGGGGATGTGGACAGCATCAGCTGTCCTAGCCACAGCTAATGAGTTATTGGCAATTGATAGCTGTTAAGAAATGGAAACCCAGTTTTCTTTAAGAATATACCACATTCTAGGGAAGCCAAATATTTAGGCATATAAGGCAGCCAAGCTGGACATAATGTGTTTCATCTAAATTAATTTTAAAAAACAAGTAATATTGGGCAGGCAGAGAAGGGGGTGATATAAATATGGAAGGTCAATATGATTAAAACACAATGTATTAAATGTTCAAATATCCATTCAAAATGTGAGCTGTGGAGTGACATAAAATATTAGACCAGAAACCCAGCACATCTCCAGTATATTCATACTGGTAAAGTAAGGGTGATTATAAAGTATGCATTACTATTTTCACTCAGTGTCATAGTCTGTAGGGAAGCCTGCATGAGTCAAATTTATTCTTTCTGTGACAATCTGTGAAAACCAGATTAAAAGAAGATTATTTTATTTGGGCAATTAGTTTCTGAAATTTTAGTACAGGCTTATAGAATAGACACAGGGAAAAAAATGAACAGTTAACTTCATGCAAGCCAGAATACAGAAGGATGTCTGCATTGAGCTTGCTGGCTCTTCCTTCTACACCCAGCATCCAGTCTTTCCATTTGAAACTGTATCCCATATGATAGAAAGACCCATATTCTGGCCAGATCTTCAACTTCTACTTAATCTTCTCTAAAAGTGTTCCCTTAGATACTTCCTGGTGTATTTTTTACAAACCTAACCAAATTGACAATCGAAATTAAGCAATACAAACATCATACTCAGCTTGACATCTAAGGCCAACTCATTAAATTATCACATTTCACCCATTGCCTGCAGAAATTCATATCCACCTCTTAATATAAAAGCCATCAATCTATCTATAAGAGTACTCAAGCTCTTAAATGTTACAGTAGCATTCAATAGTTCAAGTTCAATGTTTTTTGAAACCCAAGACAATCTCTGTCTGACCTGTGAATTCATATATATATATATATATAATTTCCAAGGTACAATGATAGAAAGTGTATGTTCTGACTCCAAAAGCAATGCAATGTGTGTAAGGACCAAAACAAGAGTAAAGCTCAGCAGAGGGAACATTGGATCATGTACAATTGCACCTTGTACCTGAGGCATTTGGTATCGCAATAAAAAGGCTTGGGAAGCTCCAGCTTTCAGTCTCTAGCCAACCCCGCATTAATTATATTTCTTACTCTAGCTCTACTTAAAGCCTGCAGATTTTCTCATCTGGTCTCCCCGTTCTGGCATCTCTTACTTCCTGGAGTCTCCTTAGCTTCACTTGTAGTTTTATAGATATCAGCAGAGAACCTGGCCTGTCACCTGTTTCCTGGTCTTCTAGGCCTTTCCTGGATATATGGATTTGCAACTAATTATAACAATACCAGGCTTTCTTGGCTGTAGCTTCAGTGGCCTCTTAGTGGCTGAAAACCATTCCTGTGGCAGGGCGTGGTGGCGCATATCTCCAGCACTAAAGTACATGAAGAAAAATCTGAGGTAAATGAAATCTTCAACTAATTCTGAAATAACATGGAAGGAACGTATAACAAAACTTTTATTCACTTCACCCCCATTAGAGCTCATTCTTAGGACCTTTCTAAATATAACATCACTTTGGGAATGGAGTCTAGCCAGGTGTTCAGAATTCAGAGTAATCAATTTTCTTGAACAGCCAGCAGTCTCCATCACAAGGGTAAAATGAATAGATCTTGACAACTAATTAGATATGAAGTATGACAGGGAAGGTATTCAGGGTAACAACCAAATCTCACTTGAACAATTTAGTCTGTACTCCATCCATTTAATTGGACTAGGAAATACAAAAGAAAATATTACCCACATTTTATAATGTTTGGATGATCTTAACAGCAACCATGAAACTTTTCAACATATCTCTATTCTTTCTTTTTTATCTTTTTCAGAAGAACCATCAGAACCTGAGTGGCTATTTATGTTTTGTTTTGGTTTTGTTTAGTTTTGTTTTGGCCTATGTATGTTCTCTCTGCCATGCAACTACTAATGACAGGTCAGGAATCTACAGTGTGCAATTTCAGAATGTTCATCTTTACCTATAATCACAGTATTCACATTAAAACATTCAGAAAAATGGCTATTCATAGTCATATAAATCTCAAAATCCTGGCTACAATTCTCTGTGCCATGAGATCATAGACCATATGTATTAAGAAGCCAAAGTTTATCTGAGAAGCTATATCATTTATTTTTCAATCCTAGACAGCAAGTTCTACAGTAACCACTTAAAAGAGTGGTTGGGACATGCACAGAAAAGAAGTGCAGGCTCACTCTAATTTATGGAGACATCATAATATAATTTTTCCTAAACTATTGGGATCATGTGACTTAAAAGATTGCCATTCCCCAGGAATGTAGCTTGCTAATCTAAAATCTGGAGAATAAATTATATGTGCTATTGGAGAACCATGATAATTAAAACAAACAAACAAACACCAAAAAACAACCAACTAACAACAACCTTAATAAAACCAAGCATCTCTACCCTGCTCCTTTCCTTCTTGTCTGCCTGAGAACTTTCATTTGCTCATACATCTGTCAGCATTTTTCCTCACACCCGCTATACTACCTGCTGGTGATGTTTGCCTTGTAGACTCCTTCAACTTCTTATATACTGTATATAATATAGTGCTTTCTGTCTATGAAGCCGGTATTTAATACTTCCTGAGCTCCAAATGAAATTGTCTTTCCCATTTGATGAGTCTGAACATGGGAGTTAATGCTATCAAATGCCATGTGAACAGGCATGTAGCACATAAACATGCCATGTAACTTTTTCCTTGGAAGCACTATCTATAGATCAGCTGTATATAGATGTATGCCAAAGTAATAAAGATGTCAGAAACTCAGTGTAAAATGCATTCAGACAACAAGCTAAGTAAGAAAACTTCTCTTAGCAATAAAATAATGAAGTATTAGGTACTCTAAATGTTACGTCAGATAGTGCATCGGAGTGGAAAGAAACTGCCTGTGGGATGATTGTGAAGATAGGGAATTAAAAAAAATTATTAGATAATTTTTAAATTTACATTTCAAATGTTATTGCCATTCCTCATTTCCCCTCCGAGAAAACTTCCCTATTCCACCCCCCCCCCCCGTGCCCACTAACCCACCCACTTCCACTTCCTTTTCCTGGCATTCCCCTACACTGTGGCATCTAGCCTCCACAAGACCAAGAGCCTCTCCTCTCACTAATGTCACACAAAGCCATTCTCTGCTACATATGCAGCTGGAGACATGGGTCCCTCCATGTGTACTCTTTGGTTGGTAATTTATTCCAAGGGAGCTCTGTGGGTATTGGTTGGATCATATTGCCGTTCCTCCTATGGAGCTGCAAACCCCTTCAGCTCCTTGAGTTCATTCTCTCGATTATCCACTGGCAACTCTGTGCTCAGTCAATGGATAGATATGAGCATCCACTTCTATATTTGTCAGGCACTGGCAGAGCCTCTCAGGAGACAGCTATAATCAGGTTCCTGTCAGAAAATACTTGTTGGCATCCACAAAAGTGTCTGGATTTGGTAACTTTATATGGGATGGATCCTCAGGTGGGACAGTTACTGGATGGCCATTTCTTCAGTTTCTGCTCAACACTTTGTCTCTCTATCTCCTCCCATCAGTATTTTGATTCTCCTTCTAAGAAGGACCAAAGTATCCACACATTGCTCTACCTTCTTCTTGAGATTCATGTGGCCTGTGGATTGTATCTTGGGTATTGTGAACTTCTGGGCTAATATCCACTTATAAGTGAGTGAATACTATGTGTATTCTTTTGTGATTGGTTTGCCTCACTCAGGATGATATTTTCTAGTTCCATTAATTTGCCTAAGCATTTCATGAAATCATTGTTTTTAATAGGGGGTAGTAAATATACTACGTTTTCTGTATCCATTCCTCTGTTGAGGGACATCTGGGTCCTTTCTAGCTTCTGACTAATCTAAATAAGGATTCTATGAACATCGTGTAGCATGTGTCTGAAAGACCCACAATGTGAGGACTCCCCCACCTTCTGACTCAGGAGAGGTGACACCCCAAAATCACCAACGAGAAACAGTCTTGCTGCAAATTGCAAGAGGATTTTTATTCAAGAGCGCTCTCAGGCCCACGGTCATACACCACGCAGGGGTAGAGGACTGTGGCGCCCCGAGTAGCTGAGTAAGGGGGTATTTAAAGGAAGGAACCACAACTCAAGGAGGTGGGAAGGGCGTTGTTGGAAAATACCAAAAATACCAGTTAAGAGTCACAAGGAAGTACAAAGTCACAGGTGTCACAAGGAATACCTGGTAATTGTTAACTCTCAAGACAGTTTCTAAGAGCCCCTAACGATAGCATATTTGCATTGCAGGTTCCAGCAATGGTCAGGGTGGGCCAGGGTGACTTTCTTTGAATGAACACTCCTTGAACCCAGGAAGCAGGTGGGTGGAGGAATGTCACTATCTGTTTTATGACTAGCATACATTGGAGCACTGAGTTTACTACTCTTTCATGTCCTTATTGCATGTTGGAGCATCTTCTGGATATATGCCCAGGAGTGGTATAGCTAGATTCTCCAGTAGTACTATATCCAGATTTCTGAGAAACTGCCAGACTGATTTCCAGAGTGGTTGTACCAGCTTGCAATTCCAGCAGCAATGGAGAACTGTTTCTCTTTCTCCACATCCTTATCAGCATCTGCTGTCACCTGAATTTTGATATTAGCTACTCTGACTGGTGTGAGATGGAATCTCAAGGTTGTTTTAATTTGCATTTTCCTGGAAACCAAGGATGTTGAACATTTCTTTAGGTGCTCATCAGCCATTTGGTATTCCTCAGTTGAGAATTCTTTGTTTAGCTCTGTTCCCCATTTTTAAATAGGGTTATTTTGTTCTCTGGAATCTAACTTCTTTATTTCTTTGTATATATTGTATATTGTCTCTCCATCAGTTGTAGGGATGGTAAAGTGTTGCGAGCCATCCAGCGGCTCACATGGATGGGGTACACCTGAGTGGCAGGCCAGCGCTGAAAGAATTTGAGAGAAATGGAGCCAAGACAGTGTTCTGATCAAGGCCCAAATGTTTAATGGCAAATGCACTTATAAAAGGGGGGAAGGGCATTACTGCCAATTCATCTTTGGAGCCTGGAACAAGCTGCAGATGATGACGTGCAGGATAGGGCATAGTCTCCAGAATAGCTCTGGGGCCTCTCAGCAGGTAGCAGTATCTTGAAGAGGAACAGAGACAGTGGCTGAACAATAGAGTGGTCTAGGGAGGAAGGCTCCACCCTAGGTAATCTCCTCAGTGGTAGCAAGGTCAAGTTCTGGCTTAGCCAGCTTCAGGCTGAGGGAAGGTTACAATTTCCTCCCTGTTATTAATATTAAAATAGTAAGCTGGACTGAGGAACAACATTTATTTATGTGCCATAGTCCTGCCTGTGAATTATGGTGGCTGGCGGCCGTGCCTGTCTTAGGAAATCTTATATCTTCCCAAACCATCCAATTCTGTCTTGGAGGCTACGTGCAGCTAGTTTGTGTTATATTTCACACAAACATGGCTCTGTAGTGTGTTATCAACAGCCACGGCCTTTTGGCATGTACCTCTGTCTTAGATTGGTATGGTTCCGAGATCTGGGTGCCTGTCATTGACTGTCTGGCCCTCATTAGCACACCTTATTCCCAAATTCAGACCAAAGCCCAGTATGTACTTGGAATATTTCTTGATGAAGATTAATAACTGCCACCTGCGCTGTTGAAAGTGGGGCTGTACACCTGCTGCAGGCAGGCTGAAATGTGTGGCTGACCTGCTTGAGAAACAAGGGTGGGATAGTGAAAAGCAACAGTATAAAAGCTTCTTTGTAGAAGCCCAGGTATTCCATTTAGTTGCAAATTAGCAATGATCAAGCTTAGACTTAGAGCTCCCGGTGTGGGGGAGGTGGCATTGAGAATTGCAGAAAGGCTACATCTTCCTTGGGAGTGGAGGCTGTGCTCAAATTTAACTTTTCAGCTAAAGAGGATTTTTTTTAGCCATGATAAAGGTTAGAGTCATACTTACTACAAGATTCAGGATCTGTGTCCAGTTGACGAACTAATTTCTCAGGTAGCCATCGTGCTCCATCTTCTTTTTGTGAAAAAACACAGACCTAGCCCCTTCCCCAGATTAGGACAGGGTCTGGACCCTTCCATTTATTAATTAATGGGTCCTGCCACTTTACCATGGCATAACTGGATGCCAGTGGTGATCCGCTGCAGACTGACCTTTAACATCAGTTTGCAAAAAATTTAGAACAAATAAAGCAAAAGCAAGATGTGCCTTTGGTGACCTTGGGGGATATAACTGCCCTTGTTTTGTTTTTAAAAGTCAATTTTTTAAAGTGCGATGAGCACGTTCAGCTATTCCTTGTCCTATGGGGTTATAAGGAATTCCAGTTTTATGTTTGTTGCCAAATTCTTTACAAAATGAAGTAAAATTTTTGCTAGAATAGGATAGCGTGTTATCTGTCTTAATAAGTTTGGGCAATCCCATGTCATTAAAGGCTTGTAGGCAGTGATCAATTACATTTTTGGAGGCTTCTCCAGTATGCAGAGAAGCAAAAAGAAATCCTGAACAAGTGTCAATACAAACATGTATATATTTTAACTTTCCAAATTCTGCATAATGAGTTACATCCATTTGCCAAATATGATTAGGCATAAAACCTCGTGGATTAACTCCTAAATGTGGCACTGGAGATAATGTAATTTATTTAGGACATTGTTTTACAATCATTCTTGCCTACTCCTTAGTGATCTTATGTCGGAGCCTTAAGGTATGGCTAGAGAGATGAAATTTTTCATGATCACGTTTGGCCAAAGCAACGGGATCTGAAATTAAGGCTTCTCCTATTAGAGCTCTGTTGATGCAATCATTGCCTTCAGCTAAAGGTCCAGGAAGACCAGAATGAGATCTTATGTGGCCAATATAGAATGGGTATTTTGGGGCAAGAATGATGTTTTGTAATTGTGAAAACAGGGATCCTGCTGGCGTATTAAAGTTAAACATACCACAGGTCTCCAATAAGGGTACCGATTGTGCAACATATAAACTATCAGTAAAAATATTAAAAGCCTCATCCACAGACTGAAAGACATTCAGTACTGCTGTTAATTCTGCTAATTGAGCTGAGAGGCCAGGAGTCTTTATCATTACCTGTTTATTATTTATAGGAAATCCAGCTCGCCCTTTAGAGGAGCCATCAGTAAACACCAGAACAGCATTGTGTAAGGGTTGTAAAGAGGTCATATTAGGAAATATCACCTCATGTACATTCAAAAATTTTATCAACCTATCTTGAGGGTAGTGGCTGTCTATAGTTTGTTAAACCCTATTTGAGCAAGCAACCAATACTGTGCTGTTTCACCCAAGTGTCTTGACCCATAAGGCTGAACGATAATATATGGCTCTTTGCCAAAAATAAGTTAGTGCCTGCTTCCTTCCAAGGATAATTATCTGAGCTACTGCTTCATAAAATGGCAAGATTTTATGTTTAGGAGAAATTCTTGAATGTATACACATTAGAGGAGACTTTTGCTATAACAATCCTGTAGGCTCATGAATCGTAAAAATTAACAGACGTAAAGGCAAAGAGTAATCTATATAAGTGACAAATTGCTCTTCAATAGCTTTTTCGACTCATTGTAAGGCCAGAAATCCTTCTGAGGTTAGAGATCTAGTGGAGGTAGGATCAGAACTCCCTTAAGAATATCAAATAAAGGTTTCAACTCCCCTGTTGTAAGCTTTAAATAGGGGCAAAGCCAATTAATATCACCTAACAATTTTTGAAAATCATTCAAAGACCTTATGTTGTCTCTGAGAATAACTATCTTCTAGGGAGAAACAGCTTGATTAGTAAGTCTCAAGCCAAAATAATTATAAGGATCCTGACTTTCTATCTTTTTAGGAGCTATCTGTAATCCTTTCTCAGCTAAAGCTTTTTGTAAATCTCTATAACACAAAAGCAAATCCTGGAGGTCTTTTCCCGCCATCAAACATCATCTGTGAGATTAATGATGTAAATCATAGGCCATTGTTGTCTCACAGGGTGAATGTCTTGTACCACAAACTTTTGGCATAAGGTAGGACTATTAGCCATGCCCTGTGGGAGAACTGTCCATTGATATGTCTTCATAGGTTCCTTAAAATTTATAGAAGGAACACTAAAAGCAAATCTTTCACAATCCTTTGGATGCAAAGGAATAGTAAAGAAACAATCCTTCAGATCTACCACAATTTTATAATATCCTTTAGGAATGGCTACTGGGGATGGAAGCCCAGGTTGTAAAGTTCCCATACATACCATGGTCTCATTAACTTTTCTTAAATCTTGTAACAATCTCCATTTACCAGATTTTTTTCTTGATAGTGAAAAGTGGTGTATTCCAAGGGGACTGAGATTCTACTAAATGCCCTGCCTCTAGTTGCTCCTGCACTAGCGAAGAAGTGGCTTCTATTTTTTCTTTAGGTAAAGACCACTGATCCACCCACACCAGAATATCTTTAAGCCATTGAATTTTATTGGCCTGGGATGCAGGCAAAATAGTGGCCATTACCAAAAATACTCCAAACCTCTTGTGTTAGAGTGAGGTTTAGGATCTTCAAAGGTCTTCAAAAGTCTTAATTCCTTGTCCCTTGTTTTTTAGCCCATGACCAGGCAAAATTCCCTACCTGAGAGTCTGCTTAGTCACCATCTCATTAGGATTATACGATATAACGCCCATCTGTGACAAGAGATCTCTTCTCCATAGAGTTACAGGCAAATTTGACATAACATATGGCTGATTTTGTCCTGATTTGCCTACCCCATCTCTCCAGGTTAGCAATTTGGAGCTTCATTTTGGGTTACTAGGGTAACCAATTCCTTGAAAGTGAGTAACTGTATCAGTCAAAGGCCAAGTTGAGGGCCAGTTCTGTCCTCTAATAATTGTTACATCAGCTCCATTATCTATCAATCCTTCAAAGCTTATTCCATTAAATGTCAATTTAAGGTTAGGTCTCTGATTAGTAATAGATTGAACCCAATTCACACCAGAGGAGTCAAAACCACCTTGTCCTCTCTCATTCTTAACAAATCTGGATGGTGGTGGATGTAGAGGAATTAAAACAAGTTGAACAATTTTTTGATTAGCGGGTACAGTTATAACACCATGAGGGAAAGCAGCTATGATTTTAATTTCTCCCTCATAATCATTATTTATAACACCTGGATAAATCTGCAGGCCTTTTGCAATAGAACTGCTTCGTCCTAAAAGAAATCCACAAGTTTCTACAGGTAGAGGTCCAAAGACTCCGGTAGGCAGAGTTTGGACTCCTATTTCTAGGGTTAATACTGCGTGGGTGGTGGAACAGAGGTCCAATCCTGCACCTCCTGGTTTTGTCCTGACAAGTTCAAAAACTGATCTCTTTGGCTGGGCAGCAGGTTTATAGCCCCATAAGCTGTTTTCTGTGAGTAAGTCGGGGCCTGGGGCTGGCCCCTTCTCTCGTTTCCTGGCAACGGACAGCCCAAAGTACCTGGCTTCGATTTTGCACACCTTAGCCCAATGGTTGCCCTTCCTGCACCGGAGACAAATTCCTGGGGCACAGCCTTCTTGCCCACTCTCAGCCCCTTTGTTCTTAGAACAATCATTTTTAAAATGACCCAAACTTCCACACTTAAAACATGCATTATTCCCTCATTTCCATGAGAACATTGCTTGTATGGTGGTCCCTTGCAAAGTGGCACCGAAAGCCAAACCCTGATTATATGCCGGCCTGATTTCTGCACAAAGACAGACATATCCCGCTAAAACTGTCCTTTGTGCGGCTGGATAGCGGTGCGACACATTGCGTTAGTGTTCTCATAAGCCAACTGCATAATGAAAGGACTTCCCCAGATTTTCCAAGGATTCTATTAGCTGCTATTAATAACCTATCCACAAAGTTCTGGTAAGTCTCATCAGGACTCTGCCGAAGCTGGCTAAACTCCCACCAACATCCCCTCTAACCCGTAACTGTCCCCAAGCGTGGCGGGCAGCTGCCGCAATCTGCTCCTACACTCCAATGGGAAAACCAATCTTATTACCCTGGCCCTCATACGGACTTTCTCCCAGAAGCATGTTGCTATCCCATTCTGGATTACCGGTCTGAGCATTTAAAGTGGCAGCTTTTTTACTGGCTTCTCGCCATTCAGAATCCCAAAGTAAGAAATCTTCTCTTGACAGGGTAGCCTTACATAGAGTCTTCCAATCTAGGGGGGTTAAGTGTGACTCCATGACCGAATCCAGTAATGCTTGTGTGAAAGCGGCTGAAGGACCGTATTGTACAACAGCTGTTTTTAACTCCTTTATCAACTTGAAATCCAAAGTCTGGTAATGTCTAACTCTAGTATCTTGCTGGTCAATTACTTCGACAACAGGAAAGGCTAGCACATCAGATGTATTCTGTCCTCTCCCATGAGCCTGACTCACAGCTCTCCCTAGGGGCGCTTGGTACATTTCAGAAGAGTTACTCCTTCCTGTATCTGACATCCTTTTTAGCTCTCAAAGCTCATTAGTCAATTTCTGCAGCCTAACTTCAAACTCTAATTTGCTTAGTTGTGTGTCCCTATGAGTAGCATCTCCCGCCATGGAGGCTATAGGTGGGGCAAGAGACTTGCAAGGAGGCCAATCCTCAGAATATTTGGCAGCTACTCTTTCTGAGTGATCTGCTTTGTCTAAACTTAGCTCATCATCAGAGTCTCTATATCTATCAAATTTAGAGTTGAGAGGACCCTTTTCTGAGAAGACCCTCTCTGAAAGGCATTCTTTCTGAGATTCATCAAGCTCCACCTGGGTACTATCTAACCTCTGTGAGACCACCTTTTCAATAGCATCTTTTTACGAGTGCCAATTTTCTCCCAGATTCTGATATCTAAAGTTCCTTCTTCCTTGAACCATGGGCAACAAGAATCTATCCTATCTAAAAGATTTTCTAACAATTGTACTTCGAGCCCTACTCCTCTTGCTCGAAACAACTCTTCAAAACTGAGGAAAATCGCCTGATTCATTTCTTTTTTAAAACCCTTTTCCTTTCACCTGAGGCAGCTTTTAAAAGCTGCAGACAACCGCCTGATCAGTTCCTAGTTCTGATAATTCCGCTGCAGACCCAAGTGGATCCAGCGCTGGGTTAGTGCTGAATCCAAACTTAGCCCGTATCTTTCCACACCTATAGCAACCCTTTAAAAAATGAAGGTTTTAACTAGTGCTAGAATGTGTAACTGTTGCTTCAGTGTCCGATACACTCCTTTTCTTTTTCTTCCCATGGAGCTCCACAAAAAACAGCATTCCTTCAGTGTCTTCCTGAACTTCTTTAGGTCCGAATCCGGGTGCCAAATTGTTGCAAGCCGTTCATGGGCTCACATGAACGGGGTACACCTGAGTGGCAGGCCAGCGCTGAAAGAAAGGGAAACTAGGAGAACAAGAGAGAAATGGAGCCAAGACAGTGTTCTAATCAAGGCTCAAAGGTTTAACGGTGAATGCACTTATAAAAAGTGGGGTGGGGGGACGGAGGCCTATTCCCACCAATTCATCCTTGGAGCCTGGAACCAGCTGCAGGTGATGACGTGCAGGATAGGGCATAGTCTCCAGAATAGCTCCGGGGCCTCTCAGCAGGTAGCAGTATCTTGAAGAGGAACAGAGACAGTGGCTGAACAATAGAGTGGTCTAGGGAGGAAGGCTCCACCCTAGATAATCTACTTAGTGGCACCAAGGTCAAGTTCTGGCTCAGCCAGCTTCAGGTTGAGGGAAGGTTACAGTAAAGATCTTTTCCCAATCTGTTGGTTACTGTTTTCTCCTATTGACAGTGTCCTATGCCTTAAAGAAGCTTTACAAGTTTATGATGTCCCATTTGTCAATTCTTAATCTTAGAGCATAAGCTATTGGTGTTCTGTTCAGAAAAATTTCCCCTGTGCCCATGTGCCAGAGGCTTTTCCCCACTTTCTTTTCTATCAGTTTTTTGTATCTGGTTTTATGTGGAGTTCCTTGATCCACTTGGACTTGAGCTTTGTACAAGGAGATAAGAATGGATCCATTTGCATTCTTCAGCATGTTAACAGCCACTTGAACCAGCACCATTTGTTGAAAATGTTGTCTTTTTTTTCCACTGGAATGTTTTCTCACCTTTCTCAAAAATCAAGTAACCATAGGTGTATGGGTTCATTTCTGGGTCTTCAGTCCTATTCCATTGTTCTACCTGCCTGTCACTGTACCAATAACATGCAGTTTTTATCCTGATTGATCTGTAGTACAGCTTGAGGTCGCGGATGGTGCTTCCCCCAGAAGTTCTTTTATTGTTGAGAATATTTGTTGCTATCCCGTGTTTTTGCTATTCCAGATGAATTTGGAAATTGCTCTTTCTAACTCTATGAAGAACTGAGTTGGAATTTTGATGGGAATTCCATTGAATCTGTAGATTGCTTCTGGCAAGGTGACCATTTTTACTATATTAATCCTACCCATCCATGAGCATGGGAGATCTTTCCATCTTCTGGGATCTTCTTAAATTTCTTTCTTTAGCGCCTTGAAGTTCTTGTCATACAGATGTTTCACTTGCTTGGTTAGAGTCACAGCAAGATATTTTTTATTATTAGTGACTATTGTGAAAGGTGTTGTTTCCCTAATTTCTTTCTCAGCCTGTATAATCTTTTGAGTAAAGGAAGGCAGCTGATTTGTTTGAGTTAATTTTATATTCAGTCACTTTGCTAAAGTTGTTTATCATACTTAGGAGTTCTCTGGTGGAATTTATTGGGTCACTTAAGTGTACTATCATATCATCTGCAAATAGTGATATTTCGACTTCTTCCTTTCCAATTTGTATCCCTTTGATCTCCTTTTGTCTAATTGCAATGGCTAGGACTTCAAGTGTTATATTGAATAGGCAGGGAGAGAGTAGGCAACCTTGTCTAGTCTCTGATTTTAGTGGAATTGCTTCAAGTTTCTCTCCATTTAGTTTGATGTTGGCTACTGGTTTGCTGTATATTACTCTTACTATGTTTAGGTATGGGCCTTGAATACCTGATCTTTCCAAGACTTATATCATGAATGGATGTTGGATTTTGTCAAGTGCTTTCTCAGCATTTAATGAGATGATCATATAGGGTTTTTTTTTTTTGAGTTTGCTTATATAGTGGATTATGTTAATGGATTTCTATATATTGAACTATTCCTGCAACCCTTGGATGAAGCCTACTTGATCATGATGGATGATCATTTTAATGTGTTTTTGGATATGGTATGCAAGAATTTTATTGAATATTTTTGCATCCATATCCATAAGGGAAATTGGTCTGAAGTTATCTTTCTTTGTTGTGTCTTTGTGTGGTTTAGGTATCAGAGTAATTGTGGTTTCATAGAACAAATTGGGTAAAGTACCTTCTGTTTCTATCTTGTGGAATAGTTTGAAGAGTATAGGTATTAGGTCTTCTTTGAAGGTCTGATAGAACTCTGCACTAAAACCTCTGGTCCTGGGATTTATTTATTTATTTATTTATTTATTTATTTATTTATTGGTTGGGAGTCTATTAATGATTGCTTCTATTTCTTCAGGGGTTATGGGACTGTTTAGATTGTTTATCTAATCCTGATTATCTCTTAAGTGGTATCTGTCTAGAAAATTGTCCATTTCATTCAGGTTTTCCAGTTTTCTTGAGTATAGGCTTTTGTAGTATGATCTTATGATTTTTGGATTTCCTCAGTTTCTGTTGTTATGTTTTCCTTTTCATTTCTGATTTTGTTGATATCTGTCTCTGTGTCACAGACAGGGCTCAGGTGACCCCACTCAATCCGTGGGAAAACTTTCAGGGTGCAGACAGGTGGGCATGGAGTTGGCAAGTATTGACAAATGGACACAGGCACAAGGGAGTGCTGAATCTGAATGTAATTTTTCACAAAACGAACACCAGTCTTATATAATACAGAAAACAAAGGAGTAGGGTGACACAGCAGGCAAAGTACATTGAAGTAGCTGACACAAAACAGAGGAATGACTTCAAAGGATGGACAGGAACCAGGTAATGTTTACAGTAAAGATAAAACAGACCTGTTTAAAGTCAGCAAATGACAGGTAAGTATTTCACACCATAGTCACAATTTGTGCTACTCCTTTGAACCTTGTGAAAGCTAGCACCAGGGGGTTCTGCTCTAGCCAACCTTATCATGAATAATGCAATACCACAACCCCCCTTTTTCCTAGGCCTTGGTAAATTCTGGCATATGAGAGTAACTTGGCTGTTCTTTTAAGTATTTGTAGGGAATCTCCACTTCTCAAAAGAATTTACCAACTTTCATCTAATATGTAATGTAGTTTGCTATACCTGGCTGTAATGAAGACTTTGCTAAGCTTGCCCTGAGATTTCTAACTCTTATCCAGTAAAATACTGTAAGAAAGCATGCAAGACCCTCCACAATATCACAGGGACAAATCCTGGGCATTCTAGCTATGGGAATGCCAAGGTTCCAGGAGTCTAGGTTTCCTTGAAACTCTTTGGCTCGTGACTGCTTCCAGGCTTTTAGGCCTGCCAAGTGAGTCACTACTGGAGTGGATATGGCATCTCTGTGCCCTCGGATTAGATTGGCTAATCATTTTTCTACCTTGCTTATTTTCTCACCCAACCAGTTTCTGCTTTTGTTAATTCTTTGTATAACTCTTTTAGTTTCTACTTTGTTGACTTCAGCCCTGAGTTTGATTATGTCCTGCCTTCTACTCCTCTTGGGCATATTTGCTTCTTTTTCTTCTAGAGCTTTCAGTTGTGCTGTCAGGCTGCTAGTGTATGGTGTCTCCAGTTTCTTTTTGGAGGCATCCAGAGCTATGAGTTTTCCTCTGAGCACTGCTTTCATTGTGTCCCATAAGTTTGGGTATGTTGTGGCTTCATTTCCATTATATTCTCAAGTCTTTATTTATTTATTTATTTATTCCTTAACCAAGTTATCATTGAGTAGAGTGTTTTTCAGCTTCCAAGTGTATGTGGGCTTTCTATTATTTATGTTGTTATTGAAGACTAGCTCTATTGTGTGATGATCTCATAGGAAGTGTGGGATTATGTCAATTTTCTTATATCTGTTGAGGTCTGTTTTGTGACCAGTTATGTGGTTAATTTTGGAGAAATACTGTGAGGTGCAGAGAAGACGGTATATTCTTTTGTTTTAAGACACAGTATGTTATATATATATATATCTATTAAGTAAATTTGGTTCATAACTTCTGTTAGTTTCACTGTGTCTCTGTTCATTTTCTGTTTCCATGATCTGTCCATTGCTAAGGGTAGGGTGTTGAAGTCTCCCATTATTATTGTGTGCTTTGAGCTTTAGCAAAGTTTCTTGTATGAATGTGAGTGACATTGCATTTGGAGCATAGATGTTCAGAATTGACAGTTCATCTTGATAGATTTTACCTTGATGAGTATGAAGTGTCCCTCCTCATCTTTTTTGATAACTTTAGATTGAAAGTCAATGTTATTTGATATTAGAATGACTAATCCAGCTTGTTTCTTGGGACCATTTGCTTGGAAAATTGTTTTCCAGCCTTTCACTCTGAGGTAGTGTCTTTGTCACTGAGATGGGTTTCCTCTATGCAGCGAAATGTTGGGTCCTATTTATGTGTCCAGTCTGTTAGTCTATGTCTTTTTTTTCTTTTTTAATTGGGGAACTGAGTCCGTTGATATTAAGAGATCGTAAGGAAAAGTTGTTGTTGCTTCCTGTTATTTTTGTTGTTATAGGTGAAATTATGTTTATAACTATCTTCTTTTTGGTTTGCTAAACAAGGTATTTTCTTTATATTTCCAGAATGTAGTATTCCTCCTTGTGTTGGAGTTTTCCACTTATTATCCATGAAAGGGCTGGATTTGTGGAAATATATTGTGTAAATTTGTTTTTGTCATGGAACACCTTGGTTTCTCCATCTATGTTAATTGAGAGTTTTGCTGGGTAGAGTAGCCTGGGCTGGCATTTGTGTTCTCTGACCATCTGTATGACATCTTTCCAGGATCTTCTGGCTTTCATAGTCTCTGGGGAGAAGTCTGGTGAAATTCTGATAGGTCTGCCTTTATATGTTACTTGACTTTTTCACTTACTGCTTTATATATTTTTTCTTTGTTTTGTGCATTTGGAGTTTTGATTATTATGTGACAGGAGGAGTTTCTTTTCAGGTCCACTCTATTTGGAGTTCTGTAGGCTTCTTGTATACTCATGGCTATCTCTTTCTTATGGTTAGGGAAGTTTTCTTCTATAATTTCGTTGAAGATATTTACTGGACCTTTAAGTTGGTAATCTTCATTCTCATCTATAACTACTTTCCTTAGGTTTGGTCTTCTCATTGTGTCCTGGATTTCCTGGAAGTTTTGGGTTAGGAGCTTTTTGCATTTTGCATTTTCTTGGACTATTGTGTCATTGATTTCTATGGTATTTTCTGCCCCTGAGATTCTCTCTTTTATCTATTGTATTCTGTTCATGATGCTTACATCTATAGCTCCTGATCTCTTTCCTAGGTTTTCTATCTCTAGTCTTGTCTTCCTTTGTGATTTCTTTATGGTTTCTATTTCTATTTTTATATCCTGCATAGTTTTGTTCAATTTCTTCACCTGCTTGCTTGTGTTTTCCTATAATTATTAAAGGGATTTTTGTGTTTTCATTTTAAAAGCTTCTACCTATTTACCTGTATTCTCCTGTATTTCTTTAAGGGAGTTATTTATGTCTTTCTTAAAATCCTGTATCAGTTTCATGAGATGTGATTTTAAATCCAAATGTTGCTTTTCCAGTATGTTGGGGTATCCAGGACTTGCTGTTGTGGGAGAACTGGTTTCTAATGATGCCATATAGCCTTGATTTCTGTTGTTAATTTTCTTGGGGTTGCCTTTTGCTATCTTGTTATCTCTGGTGTTAGTTGGTCTTGCTCTCTTGCTTGAGATTGTCCCTCATGTGGGCCTGTAAGCCTGTGTTCGAAATCCTGAGAGACCAGCTCTCCCTTGGCAGGATCTATGCACAGAGGGTTACAGAACAGCCCCATCTCCTAGGTGCAGTTGGAGGCTGGAAGGGACCTGTCTAAGCTGTTCCACTGCTCCTGTGCACTGTGCACTCCTGGTTTGTCCTGCCTTAGACAGTCACTGGAGAGAAAATGGAGACCTCACCTCAGAGCCTGAGAATCAGAGCACTCCCTGGGGACCAGCTCTCACTTTGCAGGACCTGTGCACAGAGGGTTGTGGATTAGCCCCTGCTCCTGGATGCAGATGGAGGTTGGAAGGACCCTGTCCTAACTGCTCCACAGCTCCTTTGTCCTGTGTGCTCCTGGCTAGTTCTACCTTAGATATTCAGGCAAGACTCATTCACAGAGGGCCGAGGAATCATCCCCACTTCCAATAAGGGGTATTTTTATTAATTTTTTCACTCATTTTATTTTGATGATGTTTTTACCACACACACCCCAACTCTTCCATGATTGTCTTTACCTCTTTACCAAAACTTATGTGCACTTGCTCTCTCTAGCTCAACAAAAACAAAAATGAAACAATGAAATAAAAGCAAGAATACCCCACTACAAAAATAAAACCCAAAACAAATAGCCAAACCATCAATAAGACAAAAATGTGTTCAAACAAATGAAAAACGTAACAAAAAGTCTATAATAATTTCAGATAGAAAACTATCCCATGATCATGGATCACTAGGATTAGTAGTAGGAAAACAATCATCTTACCAAAAAAAATCTGCAAATTAACTGCAATGTTGATAAAATTTTCAACAAAATTCTTCCCAGAAATTGACAAAATATTCTTCAAGTTCATGTGAAAAAAGTACAGCCTCAGGAAAAGCTACAACAGTTCTGAATAATGAATAACTGCAGAGCTATCATCATTCCAGATTTCAGATTGTATTACAATAGTCTAGTAATAAGAATACCACGGTACTGGCACAGAAAAAGATTATCAAATTGAAAAAAAAAATGTGGTGGTAGTAGTAGTAGTCAAATTGGGTGGCTACCATAGAAAAATGAAATATATACAAACTTAACTCTAAATGACTCACAGACACCAACAAAACCCAGATATTCTAAATCTTACAGAAGAGAAAATGGGGTTAAGCTTGAACTTGTTGGCCCAGAAAAGACCTGCTCACCTGGGCAACAATGCCATGGGCACTATGACCAAGAATTAATACATGGTACTTCACAGATAGGCATCTTCTCTCCCTCCCTCAATGACACAGATATAGGCCAGATTAGGTCAAATTAAAAGCAGATAAAGGCAGGTTTATTGTGTGGCAGCTCTCAGTGTCTTCACCAATATCACAGGTGCAGGTTAGTGATATCACACATCCAGGATTAAGTAAGGGGATTTTATGTGTCTAGGCAAAAAATGGATGATGTGTCAGTTAGGAGCTGGGACTGTGCCTATACATCGTGAAAAACTGAGCCCCCAGGCAGGCACTCTTGGAAGGGTTGCCAGAAACTAAGTGACATGTTCCCAGGGAGTTTTCTCCAACAAGCAGGAGAGGTTTTTTTCTGTGTGAGAGGGGTTAGGGTGAGGAGGGCAGATGGGAATTTCTAGCTTGTGTCATGTATGGAGGAAGGCCTGAGTAGGCATTCCAGCCTAACTCTCATGAAAATGAAAAGGTTCTACACAGTTAAAGCCACTAGAATTTAGACGAATTAGAAGCCTACAGAGTTGGAAAATATCTTTAAGATTCCATCTAATAGACAATATTTTTCTAGAATATATAAAGAACTAAAATGAACAGAACATAAAAAAAAAAATAACCCCCACAAAAACCAAAATAACAACAACAACAACAAAACGAGAAGCTGCCACTTGTCACCTGTAGCCAGGTAGGAACCCACTAGAGGATAAAGGACACCAACTCATCCACAAAACTTTCCACCCAACATTTGTCTTCTCTAAAAGGAATTCAGGGATAAAGATGGAGCAGAGACTGAAGGAATGGCCGAACAATAACTGGCCCAACTTGAAAACAACCCCATAGGTAAGCACAAATCCCTGACACTATTAATGATACTCTGTTTTGCTTGAAGACAGGAGCCTATCATAACATAACATAACATAACTTAACATAACATAAGCAGTTCTGCCTAGCAGCTGACTAAAACAGATGCAGTTACCCAATTCCAAACAATGGCAGGGACACTTGAAGAAGAGTTGAGGGAAGACCAACAGAGTCAACTACCCTAGACTCCTGGGAATTCTTAGAGACTTAGCCACCAAACAAAAAACACACACTAGTTGGCATTAGCCAAACCCCTCCCATCACCTCTCCCCAACCCCCACCGCCATACCTATGTAGCAAATGTGCCTCTCAGTCTCCTGTGGGTCCCCAAACAACTGGAGAAGAGACTCTTCCTAAAGCTGTAGCCTGACTATGGTATTCATTACCCAACAGAACTGCCTTGTCTGGCTTCGTTGAAGGAGGATGCATCTAATCTGACAGAGAACTGATGCACTGGGCTGATGGGGAGAGGGGGAATACCCTGGAGGGGGGGGCATCATCTCAGAGAGGAAAGGGAGAAAGAACAGAGAATGGACTCTGTGGGGGGGGGGGAAAGGGGCAAATAAATAAATAATTTAAATTGATTAAAAACCAGTGTACAGAACTAGGCAAAGAACTCTCAACCTGAAACACAAATGGAATTCTAAATAATAAAACATTCAAACTCTTTAGCCATCAGGAATATGCAAATCAAAACTTCATTAAGATTTTCTGTTATGCTAGTCTGAATGGCCAAGATCAGCAGAACAAATGACTATTCCTGCTTGTGAGGATGTGGTAGAAGAAAAACATTCATTGCTGGGAGGAGAGCAAATTTGTGCAGGCAGCATGATAACTGTTGAGAAAAGTTGTCATAAATCTACCTCCAAGATACAGGAATAACACTAGGGATTTGAATAAGAATGACCCTCCTTGGCTCTTACATTTGAATGTTTGGTGGTACTGTTGTAAGGAGGATGAGGAGATGTAGCCTTGATATGGGAGGTGTGTATCTGGAACTGTGATTTCAGGAAGTGGGTTTTACCCATAAGATATAAGCTCAAAGAAGCTCTGAGACACTGTTCTGCTCTCTCGGCATGCCTGCCTGAATGCTGCACCCTTGCTTCCTGACATGATAGCCATGGATTCAACTCTGAAACTAAGTAAACACCAATTAAATGCCATCTCTTCTACAAATTGCCTAGGTCATGATGTCTTTTCTCAGCTCTAGAAAAGTAACTAAGAGATTACTTTTGAGCATATATTCAAAGTGCTTTACATTTTACTAAAGACATACTTGTTTATACATGTTTATTGTGCCTCTGTTCATAATAACCAGCTACTGTGAACAGGCTAGGTGTCCATGAAATGATGAATTGATAAGGAAATTGCTATATTTATATAATGAAATATTATTTAACTGTTAAGAAAAATGAAATTATTAAATTTATCCTGAGTGAGGTAACAGGTAAAAAATAAAAATCTTTTCTATTATGTGCATATGCTAGGTAGAGTTCAATATGTATGCTTTAATTAAAGGATTTTAAAAGATCTATCTGTTCATTTTTACATGTATGAATGTTTTGTCTGAATGTATGTAGACACACTCAGTGAGTAGTACATTGCTTTCAGAGTCCAGAGATAGGCATCACACTTCCTGGACTAAGTTACAGGTGGTTGTGATCCACCCTGTGAGAAAAATCTAGATATTCTGCAAATGCAACCTCTACTTTCAACTTAAGCCACCTCTTAAGCCCCTGGATGGATTTTAATAAGGTTGAGCATGTTGCAGTGTGTGACTTGTTCATTTAAGGCACATATTATAGTTGCATATATATTTTCTCTAGTTATCTTTAATTCAACTGCAAAAAAAATTCGTAGGAAGCATTTATGTATAGAGCATAATACAACAAAACTATTGATGAGAAGAAGGGATATGTAATATAAGGAAAATTAAAGAGCATATTGCAAAATCCAAGATGGAACAAGAGTTAAAAATTAAGTGCTTTTGTTTTTTGTTGAAGGATAGACACTATTGCATATGCCAGAAAGATTTTGCTGAAAGGACCCTGTTATAGCAGTCTCGTATGAGGCTATGACAGTGCCTGGCAAATACAGAAGTGGATGCTCACAGTCATCTATAAGATGGAACACAGGGCCCCAGTGGAGAAGCTAGAGAAAGCACCAAAGGAGCTGAAGGGGTCTGCAACCCTATAGGTGGAACAACAATATGAACTAACCAGTAACCCCCAGATCTCGTGTCTCTAGCTGCATATGTAGCAGAAGATGACCTAGATGGCCATCACTGGGAAGAGAGGCCCCTTGGTATTGTAAACTTTATATGCCCCAGTAGAGGGGAATGCCAGGGCCAAGAAGTGGGAGTGAGTGGGAAGGGGAGCAGGACAGGGGGGGGGTATAGGGAACTTTTGGGATAGCATTTGAAATGTATATAAAGAAAATATCTAATAAAAAATGCCTTTAAAATACACACAAAAGTTAAGTGTTCTCCACAGAAAGAAGTGTAAAATCTGTGCCTTATTTACTAAGCCATCACTTGATTTTGCCAGATAAGTCCATGAAAGTCAATGAATCAATGTTAGAAAATATTTTTGTAGGATGTAGAAAATGCCAGGAGTGTAAAGGCTAGAGAGAATAGAAATAAGGACAGAGGTCTTTCCTGCATCTTTCATTTTGCAGGCTTGGTTCGAAGTGAGTGACTGTGGTACCACCTAAACAAATCATGAAGTTCAAGGTTAGAAAGCAAAGGACATTAGAAAAGATATGAATTCACCTAAGTCCAGGCAACTAAGACATACTGCAGAAGGAACAAATGTCATAAGGTGAAGTCACAGATAAAACACCTGCCTTTACAGGGCTTTGTATACAAGGATAAGACCTGCAATTTGTGACAAGAATGTATACCTACTGATAAGGCACAAACAATCTTTTATAAAGTGCTATCTTTCTCCACATTTAGGCTTCCTCAGAATAATAGACATTTTTAAAAGTATCTTATTTTGTATCATTTCCTAATAAGAAAGTTCAAATTATCTATTTTTGGCAAGCATTAAAGAGTTTGGAGACCATGTGCTAAGACTACATATGAGCCACATTGCGTCACTGGTGGTAAGCATTTCAATGCTTGTTAAGAATGGTAGGTTAATCAAGGTCATATTAGATAATTAAAAATAGATAATAATCTGATAGAGGGTTTATTATGAAATATTAACTATAAAGTTAGTGTGTAGTAACTGGAATTGCTATGGAGAAACACCAAGTGTAAAAAAAAATACAGAAATGGAAGAGATAAGAAGCAGCCACTATGGTAGATCTTCCACCCATAACTTTAGCTGTAACTTCAGTGATCACAGTCAATAATAAACTAACAACATTAAATGGAAATTCCCAGAAATAGATAATTCATGCATTATAATTTCACCCTGTTCTAAGTATCATGATATATTTCTGCCACCATCTCATGTCGTCTTGGGCAGTAAATCATCTCTCTGTCCTGCCCATCAACACACCGTATCCAGGCTCTGTGGTCCAGCATTACCTGAAGTAAACAATTGTCTTTCATCAGAATGTCAACTGCAGCCTTAAGCAAAACCATCATCAATGCTGCATCATCAACTTTTCTCCTCACCTGAAGCACCAAAATTCATCATCACAGAAGGATGGATGCCATGCTCAAAAGCTTATGAGAGACCACATCCACATGTTGCTTTTGTACTATTTATTTGTAATTGGTATTCTTGGTACTGTTAATATCTTTTCTTACCTAGTTTGTAAAAGTAAGGTCTAGCATTGATAATATTTATATAGGCATATATACACATAAACATACACACACACACACACACACACACACACACACACACACACACACACATATCCTGGCACAATCCTATAGACTTAGGAATCAACCAAAGGCCTTCTCACACATCCCTAGTGGAAAATATGCTCTTTCTTTCTTTCTTTCTTTCTTTCTTTCTTTCTTTCTTTCTTTCTTTCTTTCTTTCGCTCTTTCGCTCTTTCACTCTTTCGCTCTTTCTTTCTTTTGCTCTTTCTTTCTTTCTTTCTTTCTTTCTTTCTTTCTTTCTTTCTTTCTTTCTATTGGTTATTTCATTTATTTACAATTCAAATGTTATCCCCCTCCCCAGTTTCCCCTCTGCAACACCTATCCCACCCCTCCCCTGCTTCTATGAGGGTACTTCCCCACCCTCCTCACCCTGGCATTGCCCTACACTGGGGCATCAAGCCTCCACAGGACTAGGGAGCTCCCCTCCCACTGATGATAGACAAGGCCCTCTGCTACACATCTAGATGCAGCCATGAGTCCCTCCCTTGTGTACTCTTTGGTTGGTGGTTTAGTCCTTGGAAGCTTTGGGGTGTCTAGTTTGTTGATATTGTTGTTCTTCCTATGGGGTTGCAAACCCCTTCAGCTCCTTCAGTCCTTGCCCTAACTTCTCCATTGGGGTGCTCACACTCAGTTCGATGTTTGGCTGCCTGCATATGCATCTATATTGGTCAGACTCTGGCAGCACCTCTCAGGAGAACAATCAGAAAAGGAAGGAATCTGGAAATGACCTGCTCCATGGCTAAACCTCCGGTCAGCTCTCTCTGTTCATGACTTACTAACACTGCATTGAGGAAGTTTGCTGAGTGCTGTGTTGGTGGCACTCTCTGGGAAACATATTCTGCAATTCCAAGGATGCATGGAGTTGACATGAGGTGAAGATTGCTGCAAAGTCACTTGAGAAGGTTTTTAGAACTCTGCCTGTGGTAGGACTTCAGACAGGAACAAATGCAGAGAAATCACTTGGAAGAAAAAACTGCTCATCTCTGCAAAATACAAGAGTACATGTTGGAGTATGCACACCTCATCAACCCAGAAGCCAACAGGCTGCTAGTGAAGTTAAATAAACTTAAGGGGTGTGTGTGTGTGTGTGTGTGTGTGTGTGTGTGTGTGTGTGTGTGTGTGTGTATTGGAAACTTGCCACAATGAAAAGAACAAGCCAGAGATCCCAGGGCAGGCAGTGATGAGATTTACAATTCAGATCTCATAAGAAAATAGCCAGGAGAGGATTTGTGTTCTTCCTTGATTAATGTAGTTCTTATTTCTCTCTTTTCTGTCAATACATATCTCCTGAAGAGATATAGTTAGATTATCCAAAGCTGTGCATATGAAGTTTAAAGTCTGTTTATCTTTCTTGCCCGAAAATAGTTATTACTGTGCTATTTCTCAAAAATGTTAATATAATGCAACCATAATATTTGTTTGTTAATTAGAATTGTATCATTAGTAACAGCTTCTAAATTATTAATTATTTTTATGAAAATGAATTCAAGAACAATATCTCCATTATATGGAATGCATTACTATTGCTATTTATCTTATTGCACAAGCTTACTCTCATCTTACTACTAAAAATATATACACAATACAATATGTAGTCAACTCTTCTACAGGGATTTGTCCCTGTCCACATCCACAGTTACCTCTTCTGCCTTCAAGGACCATCTCTCCTCCTAAATTCCATATTAGAGAAGTGACACTTTTATTTGTGAAAATTACTTTATTCACATGTGGTCACCAATTCCATTGACTTTCATGCTAACAACACAATTTTTTTTCTTTGTAGCTAATACAAATTCCATTGTGAAAATACATTGCATTTGACTTATGCTACTAGTGATTATTTTGTATAACCTGTCTGCCAATTTATATAGTAGATGAATTGATACAAATTCCCACTAATATTCCAGTATTACTTAACTGAATTTCTTAATTTCTTGAGTGCTTGGAGAACAATGTATATTGTGAACAAGAGTATATTGTGGTTAATAGGACCTTCATATGGGTACTGGCTAGTTTTGTGTCAACTTGACACAGCTGGAGTTATCACAGAGAAAGGAGCTTCAGTTGAGGAAATGCCTCCATGAGATCTAACTGTAAGGCATTTTCTTAATTAGTGATCAAGGGGGAAAGGCCCCTTGTGGGTGGAACCATCTCTGGGCTGGTAGTCTTGGTTCTATAAGAGAGCAGGCTGAGCAAGCCAGGGGAAACAAACCAGTAAGGAACATCCCTCCATGGCTTCTGCATCAGTTCCTGCTTTCTGACCTGCTTGAGTTCCAGTCCTGCATCCTTTGGCGATTAACAGCAATGTGGAAAATGTAAGCTGAATAAACCCTTTTCTCCCCAACTTGCTTCTTGGTCATGATGTGTGTGCAGGGATAGAAACCCTGACTAAGACAATATGTTTTTTGAGTATGTTATAATGAAGCATAGCTTTGTATAACTATTACAGGATTGCAAAAGGAGGTGTTTGATGTGTGCAGTGCATGTCTGCAAATAGACCAATTCCTGCTCAGTGTCATGTCTTCCTTATCCATGCTATCTTTCTAATTATCCTTCTCGATAACTAATTAGTGTCTAACCTTATTATTTCTGGATTATATCTTTGGGTCAGTCTTTACCCACAGATGTGTGTATTTTCTTCTATCCTCCTTTTACCTTTCATTTAAGACTATTTTGCTTCACTGATTTCAGATGCTACCTCGATTGTTCATTTTCCATTTGCTGCAGATTTACTTTTGAGCCTTCTCTTTTATTTCTCTATTTTATTATTTACATTGTAACAAATAATTACAACGAAGAATTTTAACATAATCCTGAAAGTCTGAAAGCACTCCTGCCCTCTGGTGACTTTTTTCTTTTTCATTTTTTTCTGATTTCACTTGAGGACTTGGTTTTGTTGTGCGGAATTCTGTCTCAGCCTGTCTGACTATATTTGAGAGCTTCCTGATTTCTTTTATTCAGATTACCTGGTTTTATAGATTATCCCAGGAGAGTTGACAAGCTATGGCTTTGGGCCATACTGTTCAGGAGCTGATGACATCTCACATCTAAAAGCACTCTGTAACTTTCAGAAACACTTAAGTTTCTTCTCATAAAGCTTTTGGTTATTGCTTTTAATTTTTTAGTGTTTGATTTTCTTGCTCTTGCAAATGAGATTTTCTCTGTTTTGCTCTCTAGCTGGTTATTGCCTGTGTAAAGGAAGTTATTGATTTTTGTGTGTTAATTTTATAGCCTTTACTGAATTGTTTCATTGTTTTTCATTATTATGTTATTAGCATTTAATTGCTAGTTTAATGGATGATGCTCTTAGAATTCGAAACTTTTCTATCATGTCATCTGCAAACAGGTATTTCAATTATTTACTAAATATTTTTCCTAATTGGCCTTTTTAAAGTTCCATAGGGGACACACACACACACACACACACACACACACAGAGAGAGAGAAAGAGAGAGAGACAGACAGACAGACAGACAGACAGAGACAGACAGAGACAGAGAGACAGAGAGACAGAGACAGACAGAGACAGAGACAGAGACAGAGACAGAGACAGAGAGACAGACAAGCAGGCATACAGAGAGACTGAGTTACTATTTGGCTCTAATATAAGGCCATTTGGAGTACTCTGGATTAAATCTGTAACATCAAGGTTTATTCAACACAGGTGCTGTGTTTATGAGGTATTTCCATACTCCCCACAGACACATATATAGTAGCAGTATAATGAATGCTATGGAATATATGGAAAAGTAAATGGAAGCAAAGACAGTATGGGACGTAGTGAGAATGATAATGGCCCTATATGCTAATAGGAACAGGCACTATTAGGAAGTGTGTTCTTGTTGGAGAAATTGTACCCTTGTTGAAGTATGTCACTTCCTGAGGTTCAAATGCTCCATCCAGGGCCAGTGTCTTAGGGTTTTACTGCTATGAACAGACACCATGACCAAGACAACTCTTATAAGGACATTTAATTGGGGCTGGCTTACAGGTTCAGAGGTTCAGTCCATTATCATAAAGGTGGGAACTTGGCAGCATCCAGGAAGAAATGGTGCAGGAGGGGCTGAGAGTTCTATATCTTCATCTGAAGGCTTCTAGCAGAATATGTTTTTCCAGGCAGCTGAGAGTCTTAAGCCCTTGCCCACAGTGAACCATCTACTCCAACAAGGCTACACCTCTTAATACTTCCACTCCCTGGGTCAATCATGTACAAACCATCACACCCAGTGTCACTCTATTCCTGCTGCCTACAGACCCAAATGTGGAATTCTCAGCTACCTCTCCAACATCTTGTCAATCCGTGTGTCACCATGCTTCCCAAGACAAAAACTCTGAACTATAAGCCAGCCAGAGTTAAATGTTTTCCTTTATATGAGTTTCTGTAGACATGATGTCTCTTCTTAGTGATTGAAACCATAACTATGATACTAGGTATTTTTTCTTATTCTCAATTTATTAAGATAATTATTTTTCATTTTATAAAATAAATATATTAGTTTTAAAAATTCTGCATGTTCTTAAGTTTCTTTAACCAGAATTGTTGAATTTAGAAGACTTAGCTTTAATAGTATATTCACATTTCTTTTTCATTCTGAATATATGTCATAATTTGATAATTTATATTATTAGTGCCTTCTATCTAATCTTATTCAAGGCCTCATCATATTGGGCAAATATTCTGCTATAAAGTACATCTGAACCTCTTGTTCTCTAAATCATTTTCTTGATATTCTGTTGGACTTGGCTTTCTAGTAATTTTCCTACTATTTTTAACTTAATAATATAAATACATACATATATATTTTTCAAATTCAATTCTCAATCTTATATTTTCTATGTAAAATCATTAGGTAGTCCAAATCACTAATAATTCATAAGAACTATTTATAAAACTTTATATCTGTCTGATCTTTAAATCTTTGACAGAATTATATTATCAAATATTGGTCCAACATTGAGTATAAAGGACAAATCTCTCACTGGTGATTCATGAAAGCTTTGGCTATACAATGGAATCAACTTTGTTATATAAGTATTTATTTGAAATTGTGTTGTTTAATTTTTGGATTCTTACTTTTTCAGTCAGTTTGAACATGACAAGAATGGCTCTATAAAGTGAATATCTGTACTTTGAATTGTCATACCAAATATAGGAAAAAGATAATTTGCTGAGTATTTTATTTCTCCTAATCCTAGTGAATGAATGATACATCAGAATCTACATACTGAAACATTCACTGGATTGGGGTATTATTTCTATAGGAAGTCCTACTTCCTTTATGTCTTCAAACAAAGTTACACAGAACTGACCGCAATTAGTCACATAATTTGTTAAAAATCTTCACTTTATTTGGTGACATATCTCCTTTCATTCTAAGCTGACTCCTTAATTTTCTTGGTGACTATCCCTAAATTACCAATGAAGTTTGGGATTTCATGTACATTTTATAATTTATTTTTCTGTCATATTTTTCCTTCTTTTTTAATCTCCTATGTGGTTTTGTTGGTCTTTTGTTTTTGTTCTATGTTGATTTTGGCACTGTAAAAAAATAGATGAGAATAATAAAGTGGAAAAAATGTTTGATCTTGGCTCATAGGTTTAGGCTTATCAGCCCATAATCAGATCCATTGGTTTAGGCTTATCAGCCCATGATTTGATCATTGGTTTAGGCTTGACAGCCTGTGATTTGAACATTGGTTTAGGTTTGCCAGTCCATGATCGGATCCATTGGTTTAGACTTATCAGCCTGTGATCTGATCCATTGGTTTAGTCTTGTCAGCCCATGATCTAATCCACTGGTTTTGGGGACCATTGCAAGGCAGAGATAATGAAGAAGGAGCATAGTAGAGAAAAGGAACTCAACCCTTGACAGCTTTAGTTAGAGATCAAACAAAAGGATCCATGCGCCAGAGGTGAGATCCATCTCTCCAAGGCAGGCTCCTCAGGACCTCTTTCCTCCCTATAATTACGTCCCAATGATGTCATCATGAAGTGGTCCACTGTGAATACTGTTTTCATCAAAAAAGGGAAATTTCAATATATGAGTCTTTTGAAGGAGTATTCTTGACTATATCTCAGCAGCAATGGATTTGTTTTTATAAGTATACCCATATTCATTACATTATATAAGTCATAGAGTAATGTGTGTAAGTAATATATAATATATACATACTGTATTACAAAAAATAAAATTCTATCATGCCTCTGAACAATAGAGGGAACTATAAAGCATCATGCCTGGCGAGACAAGCCCAGACATAGATACACATATATTACATGTTTTCTTCCATATATGGAGTCTTCAATGAAAGAAAGAAAATAAGACAAACATGACTTGAGAGAAAAGAGATCTTTGGAGACTGAGAAGAAGCCAGAGAGGTGTTAGAGGAAGGGAGAGTGACAGAGTAGAAGAAGACAACAACACATAAGCAGCACAGAACATATTTCTGTGTGGAAATGTCACAGAGAACACTACCAATGTGGGCAATCAGCATGTTATTAGAAAGAAAAGGAGGAAAAATCATGTCTGTCACTCAGTCCTAGCAATTCAATTCACAGCATTGCACATCATTTTCAAGTAACTCTTTCTCACAAAGAGATGGCTATCTAGCTTTAAAAAAACATCAAACAATAAAATGTCTCATGAGGTTACACTGGCTTCAGCCATCAAGCTGAGTGAAGTTCATGACTTACTAAGTGCTCATATGCATTTTCCAAACTATACTAAGAACATTCTCTAGTAAACTGTCCTTCAAATGTGTCAGCTTTGGGATGTGTTTGTAAGTTATTATTGTCTAATGCCACATTTCACATCATTGCGCTATCTACTGAATATAATGTTTACATTAGAAAACTAGTGAACAAATATCTAAAATACTTAAGTTATTGTTTGTATGCATGTATTTTTATCTTCTGAATAAAAAAGCAACTCAAAAGGAGAAAGGCTTCATTTTGTCTTACAGTTCTAGAGGGGTTCTTTCCACCATCATGGAAATATTGCAGAAGACAAGAAAAGCATGGTAGTATATGAGCAAGAGGCATCTGGTCACACTGCATCTACACTCTAGGAAACAGGAAAGAGGCAGAAGGTAAAGCCTGTGAATAATACCTGAAGTTAGGCTTCTAGGGTTCCATTTTCTCAAGCAAAACCCCACCTCCTCTAGGCTTAAAAATGTTCCTAATTGTGCCACCAATTGAAGACCAAGTGTTTTAACACATGAACTTGTGGATATTACACAGTTGTCTTAGGTTGGGTTTCCATTTTTGTGAAGAGACACCATGGCCAACACAACTCTAATAAAGTCAAACATTTAATTGGGACTGGCTTACAGTTTCAAAGGTTTAGTCCATTATCATCACAGCAGAAAGCAGGGAAATATGCAGGCAGACATGATGCCTGAAAGGGAGCTGAGAGTTCTGCATCTTAACCAGAAGACTATCAGAAGAAACTGTCTTCCAGGAATCTAGGAGAGGATCTCAAAGCCTACACCCATAGAGACATACTTCCTCTAACAAGGCCACATCTACTCAAAAAATACTATGCCTACTAATAGTGCCACTCCTTGTGCCAAACATATTTATATCACAACTGTCAAACCGCAGCTATTGTATGAGATATAGGCAGAAAAAATAGACGAAGAAGGATGGGGAAGGGGAAAGAGGGAGACAATGTGCTGGGTGGTAATACATGAAGTCTATGTATGCTGGGTAAGATCTCTTGCATAGAATTTCTTGCAAATTTCCCAGCACTAACCATTTTAGATTTTAAGAAAGTCTTTCAGCTAACCACTTTTACCACTTATTGCTAGTTTGTATTTGTTCCTCATCTCCTCTAGAAATTACCACTGGAATCACTTTCGTTAAACTCTTAGTGGTAAGAATATCTTTGCCTTAAAACAATAAGGCTAAAACCAAAGGCTATAAAATGATATAGCTCTCATTAAATTTCCAAGTTTCTTTTTTTGTCTACTTTTTTATTAGATATTTTCTTTATTTGCATTTCAAATGTTATCTCTTTGTCTTAGACAGGGTTTCTATTCCTGCACAAACATTATGACCAAGAAGCAAGTTGGGGAGGAAAGGGTTTATTTGGCTTACACTGTCATACTGCTGTTCATCACCAAAGAAGTCCCCTTCATGCCTTCAAAACCAGTACCACCTGGGTGACCCTTACATATTAGCAAATGCCACTGCAGCAGGAGTACAACCTTGGCCATCTCTGGAACACAGCCTCTTTGTGCTTTCAGAAAAGACTTCCCAGAAGATGTCACCTCAATGATGCTGGTCTCTTCTCA
The DNA here is from genome assembly GCF_000001635.26 of Mus musculus. Lineage (NCBI taxonomy): Eukaryota > Metazoa > Chordata > Mammalia > Rodentia > Muridae > Mus > Mus musculus. Next base: position 31,957,558 of record NC_000067.6, read on the forward strand.
ATCACCACTAATTTCTTAGCTCCAGCAAACCAGCATCAATAGTCCCAGTAATGCAAAGTTTTTGCTTTGGTAGTTCTGGTATCTTGTTAATCACAGCTGATTTTTTCAGCCCCAGCTAACCAGACCTACAGAATCTTTACAATCAAAACAGCAAGGGCCCTGAAGAGTCTTTAATTTCCCCTCTGAAATTTCACAAACCAGACCTCAATCTTCTGCAGTGTTCTCAACATTATCTTCCAAGCTCCTACACAACATCCGACAGAGCTCTTAACAATGGATGGATCTTCAAGCCCAAAGTTCCAAAGTCCTTCCACAGTCCTCCCCAAAACATGGCCAGGTTGTCACAGGAATACCCCACTTCTGGTACCAATTTGTCTTAGTCAGGGTTTCTATTCCTGCACAAACATTATAACCAAGAAGCAAGTTGGGGAGGAAAGAGTTTATTTGGCTTACACTTTCATACTGCTGTTCATCACCAAAGAAGTCAGGACTGGATCTCACGCAGATCAGGAAGCAGCAGCTGATGCAGAGGCCATGGAGGGATGTTCTTTATTGGCTTGCCTCTTCTGGCTTGCTCAGACTGCTCTCTTATAGAACCCAAGACTACCAGCCCAGGGATGGCACTACCCACAAGGGGCCTTTCCCCCTTGATCACTAATTGAGAAAATGCCTTACAGTTGGATCTCATGGAGGCATTTCCTCAACTGAACCTCCTTTCTCTGTGATAACTCCAGCTGTGTCAAGTTGACACAAAACTAGCCAGTACAATTGACCCCTTGTCAACTTGACACACAAACACATCACTAGTAAGCCTCAACCCTTACATTCTTATTCATCCCCAAGATCTAAATAACTTTAAAAGTCCCACAGGCTTTACATATTCTTAAAAATTCAATCTCTTTAAAATATCCATCTCTTTTAAAATCCAAAGTCTTTTTATAATTAAAAGTCTCTTAACTGTGGGCTCCACTAAAACAGTTTCTTCCTTCAAGAGGGAAAATATCAGGGCACAGTCACAATCCAGCAAAAAGCAATCTCCAACCGTCCAATGTCTGGGATCCAACTCACGATCTTCTGGGCTCCTCCAAGGGCTTGGGTCACTTCTCCAGCCATGCCCCTTATAGCACACATGTAGTCCTCTAGGCTCCAGATGCCTGTACTCCACTGCTGCTGCTGATCTTAGTGGTCATCTCATGGTACTGGCATCTCCAAAACACTGCATGACCCCTTCAGTCCTGGGCCTTCAATTACAACTGAGGCCGCACCTTCTTCACCAATGGCCTTCCATGGTCTCTCACAGTGCCGAGCCTCAGCTGCTTTGTGTGACCCCTTCATGCCTTCAAAACCAGTACCACCTGGGTGACCCTTACATATTAGCAAATGCCGCTGCAGCAGGAGTACAACCTTGGCCATCTCTGGAACACAGCCTCTTTGTGCTTTCAGAAAAGACTTCCCAGAAGATGTCACCTCAATGATGCTGGTCTCTTCTCAATCACCACTAATTTCTTAGCTCCAGCAAACCAGCATCAATAGTCCCAGTAATGCAAAGTTTTTGCTTTGGTAGTTCTGGTATCTTGTTAATCACAGCTGATTTTTTCAGCCCCAGCTAACCAGACCTACAGAATCTTTACAATCAAAACAGCAAGGGCCCTGAAGAGTCTTTAATTTCCCCTCTGAAATTTCACAAACCAGACCTCAATCTTCTGCAGTGTTCTCAACATTATCTTCCAAGCTCCTACACAACATCTGACAGAGCTCTTAACAATGGATGGATCTTCAAGCCCAAAGTTCCAAAGTCCTTCCACAGTCCTCCCCAAAACATGGCCAGGTTGTCACAGGAATACCCCACTTCTGGTACCAATTTGTCTTAGTCAGGGTTTCTATTCCTGCACAAACATTATAACCAAGAAGCAAGTTGGGGAGGAAAGAGTTTATTTGGCTTACACTTTCATACTGCTGTTCATCACCAAAGAAGTCAGGACTGGATCTCACGCAGATCAGGAAGCAGCAGCTGATACAGAGGCCATGGAGGGATGTTCTTTATTGGCTTGCCTCTTCTGGCTTGCTCAGCCTGCTCTCTTATAGAACCCAAGACTACCAGCCCAGGGATGGCACTACCCACAAGGGGCCTTTCCCCCTTGATCACTAATTGAGAAAATGCCTTACAGTTGGATCTCATGGAGGCATTTCCTCAACTGAACCTCCTTTCTCTGTGATAACTCCAGCTGTGTCAAGTTGACACAAAACTAGCCAGTACAATTGACCCCTTGTCAACTTGACACACAAACACATCACTAGTAAGCCTCAACCCTTACATTCTTATTCATCCCCAAGATCTAAATAACTTTAAAAGTCCCACAGGCTTTACATATTCTTAAAAATTCAATCTCTTTAAAATATCCATCTCTTTTAAAATCCAAAGTCTTTTTATAATTAAAAGTCTCTTAACTGTGGGCTCCACTAAAACAGTTTCTTCCTTCAAGAGGGAAAATATCAGGGCACAGTCACAATCCAGCAAAAAGCAATCTCCAACCGTCCAATGTCTGGGATCCAACTCACGATCTTCTGGGCTCCTCCAAGGGCTTGGGTCACTTCTCCAGCCATGCCCCTTATAGCACACATGTAGTCCTCTAGGCTCCAGATGCCTGTACTCCACTGCTGCTGCTGATCTTAGTGGTCATCTCATGGTACTGGCATCTCCAAAACACTGCATGACCCCTTCAGTCCTGGGCCTTCAATTACAACTGAGGCCGCACCTTCTTCACCAATGGCCTTCCATGGTCTCTCACAGTGCCGAGCCTCAGCTGCTTTGTGTGACCCCTTCATGCCTTCAAAACCAGTACCACCTGGGTGACCCTTACATATTAGCAAATGCCGCTGCAGCAGGAGTACAACCTTGGCCATCTCTGGAACACAGCCTCTTTGTGCTTTCAGAAAAGACTTCCCAGAAGATGTCACCTCAATGATGCTGGTCTCTTCTCAATCACCACTAATTTCTTAGCTCCAGCAAACCAGCATCAATAGTCCCAGTAATGCAAAGTTTTTGCTTTGGTAGTTCTGGTATCTTGTTAATCACAGCTGATTTTTTCAGCCCCAGCTAACCAGACCTACAGAATCTTTACAATCAAAACAGCAAGGGCCCTGAAGAGTCTTTAATTTCCCCTCTGAAATTTCACAAACCAGACCTCAATCTTCTGCAGTGTTCTCAACATTATCTTCCAAGCTCCTACACAACATCTGACAGAGCTCTTAACAATGGATGGATCTTCAAGCCCAAAGTTCCAAAGTCCTTCCACAGTCCTCCCCAAAACATGGCCAGGTTGTCACAGGAATACCCCACTTCTGGTACCAATTTGTCTTAGTCAGGGTTTCTATTCCTGCACAAACATTATAACCAAGAAGCAAGTTGGGGAGGAAAGAGTTTATTTGGCTTACACTTTCATACTGCTGTTCATCACCAAAGAAGTCAGGACTGGATCTCACGCAGATCAGGAAGCAGCAGCTGATGCAGAGGCCATGGAGGGATGTTCTTTATTGGCTTGCCTCTTCTGGCTTGCTCAGCCTGCTCTCTTATAGAACCCAAGACTACCAGCCCAGAGAATGCACCACCCACAAGGGGCCTTTCCCCCTTGATCACTAATTGAGAAAATGCCTTACAGTTGGATCTCATGGAGGCATTTCCTCAACTGAAGCTCCTTTCTCTGTGATAACTCCAGCTGTGTCAAGTTGACACAAAACTAGCCAGTACAATTGACCCCTTGTCAACTTGACACACAAACACATCACTAGTAAGCCTCAACCCTTACATTCTTATTCATCCCCAAGATCTAAATAACTTTAAAAGTCCCACAGTCTTTACATATTCTTAAAATTTCAATCTCTTTAAAATATCCATCTCTTTTAAAATCCAAAGTCTTTTTATAATTAAAAGTCTCTTAACTGTGGGCTCCACTAAAACAGTTTCTTCCTTCAAGAGGGAAAATATCAGGGCACAGTCACAATCCAGCAAAAAACAATCTCCAACCGTCCAATGTCTGGGATCCAACTCACGATCTTCTGGGCTCCTCCAAGGGCTTGGGTCACTTCTCCAGCCATGCACCTTATAGCACACATGTAGTCCTCTAGGCTCCAGATGCCTGTACTCCACTGCTGCTGCTGATCTTAGTGGTCATCTCATGGTACTGGCATCTCCAAAACACTGCATGACCCCTTCAGTCCTGGGCCTTCAATTACAACTGAGGCCGCACCTTCTTCACCAATGGCCTTCCATGGTCTCTCACAGTGCCGAGCCTCAGCTGCTTTGTGTGACCCCTTCATGCCTTCAAAACCAGTACCACCTGGGTGACCCTTACATATTAGCAAATGCCGCTGCAGCAGGAGTACAACCTTGGCCATCTCTGGAACACAGCCTCTTTGTGCTTTCAGAAAAGACTTCCCAGAAGATGTCACCTCAATGATGCTGGTCTCTTCTCAATCACCACTAATTTCTTAGCTCCAGCAAACCAGCATCAATAGTCCCAGTAATGCAAAGTTTTTGCTTTGGTAGTTCTGGTATCTTGTTAATCACAGCTGATTTTTTCAGCCCCAGCTAACCAGACCTACAGAATCTTTACAATCAAAACAGCAAGGGCCCTGAAGAGTCTTTAATTTCCCCTCTGAAATTTCACAAACCAGACCTCAATCTTCTGCAGTGTTCTCAACATTATCTTCCAAGCTCCTACACAACATCTGACAGAGCTCTTAACAATGGATGGATCTTCAAGCCCAAAGTTCCAAAGTCCTTCCACAGTCCTCCCCAAAACATGGCCAGGTTGTCACAGGAATACCCCACTTCTGGTACCAATTTGTCTTAGTCAGGGTTTCTATTCCTGCACAAACATTATAACCAAGAAGCAAGTTGGGGAGGAAAGAGTTTATTTGGCTTACACTTTCATACTGCTGTTCATCACCAAAGAAGTCAGGACTGGATCTCACGCAGATCAGGAAGCAGCAGCTGATGCAGAGGCCATGGAGGGATGTTCTTTATTGGCTTGCCTCTTCTGGCTTGCTCAGCCTGCTCTCTTATAGAACCCAAGACTACCAGCCCAGAGAATGCACCACCCACAAGGGGCCTTTCCCCCTTGATCACTAATTGAGAAAATGCCTTACAGTTGGATCTCATGGAGGCATTTCCTCAACTGAAGCTCCTTTCTCTGTGATAACTCCAGCTGTGTCAAGTTGACACAAAACTAGCCAGTACAATTGACCCCTTGTCAACTTGACACACAAACACATCACTAGTAAGCCTCAACCCTTACATTCTTATTCATCCCCAAGATCTAAATAACTTTAAAAGTCCCACAGTCTTTACATATTCTTAAAATTTCAATCTCTTTAAAATATCCATCTCTTTTAAAATCCAAAGTCTTTTTATAATTAAAAGTCTCTTAACTGTGGGCTCCACTAAAACAGTTTCTTCCTTCAAGAGGGAAAATATCAGGGCACAGTCACAATCAAGCAAAGAACAATCTCCAACCGTCCAATGTCTGGGATCCAACTCACGATCTTCTGGGCTCCTCCAAGGGCTTGGGTCACTTCTCCAGCCATGCACCTTATAGCACACATGTAGTCCTCTAGGCTCCAGATGCCTGTACTCCACTGCTGCTGCTGATCTTAGTGGTCATCTCATGGTACTGGCATCTCCAAAACACTGCATGACCCCTTCAGTCCTGGGCCTTCAATTACAACTGAGGCCGCACCTTCTTCACCAATGGCCTTCCATGGTCTCTCACAGTGCCGAGCTCAGCTGCTTTGTGTGACCCCTTCATGCCTTCAAAACCAGTACCACCTGGGTGACCCTTACATATTAGCAAATGCCGCTGCAGCAGGAGTACAACCTTGGCCATCTCTGGAACACAGCCTCTTTGTGCTTTCAGAAAAGACTTCCCAGAAGATGTCACCTCAATGATGCTGGTCTCTTCTCAATCACCACTAATTTCTTAGCTCCAGCTAACCAGCATCAATAGTCCCAGTAATGCAAAGTTGTTGCTTTGGTAGTTCTGGTATCTTGTTAATCACAGCTGATTTTTTCAGCCCCAGCTAACCAGACCTACAGAATCTTTACAATCAAAACAGCAAGGGCCCTGAAGAGTCTTTAATTTCCCCTCTGAATATTCACAAACCAGACCTCAATCTTCTGCAGTGTTCTCAACATTATCTTCCAAGCTCCTACACAACATCCGACAGAGCTCTTAACAATGGATGGATCTTCAAGCCCAAAGTTCCAAAGTCCTTCCACAGTCCTCCCCAAAACATGGCCAGGTTGTCACAGGAATACCCCACTTCTGGTACCAATTTGTCTTAGTCAGGGTTTCTATTCCTGCACAAACATTATAACCAAGAAGCAAGTTGGGGAGGAAAGAGTTTATTTGGCTTACACTTTCATACTGCTGTTCATCACCAAAGAAGTCAGGACTGGATCTCACGCAGATCAGGAAGCAGCAGCTGATGCAGAGGCCATGGAGGGATGTTCTTTATTGGCTTGCCTCTTCTGGCTTGCTCAGCCTGCTCTCTTATAGAACCCAAGACTACCAGCCCAGGGATGGCACTACCCACAAGGGGCCTTTCCCCCTTGATCACTAATTGAGAAAATGCCTTACAGTTGGATCTCATGGAGGCATTTCCTCAACTGAAGCTCCTTTCTCTGTGATAACTCCAGCTGTGTCAAGTTGACACAAAACTAGCCAGTACAATTGACCCCTTGTCAACTTGACACACAAACACATCACTAGTAAGCCTCAACCCTTACATTCTTATTCATCCCCAAGATCTAAATAACTTTAAAAGTCCCACAGTCTTTACATATTCTTAAAATTTCAATCTCTTTAAAATATCCATCTCTTTTAAAATCCAAAGTCTTTTTATAATTAAAAGTCTCTTAACTGTGGGCTCCACTAAAACAGTTTCTTCCTTCAAGAGGGAAAATATCAGGGCACAGTCACAATCAAGCAAAAAACAATCTCCAATCGTCCAATGTCTGGGATCCAACTCATGATCTTCTGGGCTCCTCCAAGGGCTTGGGTCACTTCTCCAGCCATGCCCCTTATAGCACACATGTAGTCCTCTAGGCTCCAGATGCCTGTACTCCACTGCTGCTGCTGATCTTAGTGGTCATCTCATGGTACTGGCATCTCAAAAACACTGCATGACCCCTTCAGTCCTGGGCCTTCAATTGCAACTGAGGCCGCACCTTCTTCACCAATGGCCTTCCATGGTCTCTCACAGTGCCGAGCCTCAGCTGCTTTGTGTGACCCCTTCGTGCCTTCAAAACCAGTACCACCTGGGTGACCCTTACATATTAGCAAATCCCGCTGCAGCAGGAGTACAACCTTGGCCATCTCTGGAACACAGCCTCTTTGTGCTTTCAGAAAAACTTCCCAGAAGATGTCACCTCAATGATGCTGGTCTCTTCTCAATCACCACTAATTTCTTAGCTCCAGCTAACCAGCATCAATAGTCCCAGTAATGCAAAGTTTTTGCTTTGGTAGTTCTGGTATCTTGTTAATCACAGCTGATTTTTTCAGCCCCAGCTAACCAGACCTACAGAATCTTTACAATCAAAACAGCAAGGGCCCTGAAGAGTCTTTAATTTCCCCTCTGAAATTTCACAAACCAGACCTCAATCTTCTGCAGTGTTCTCAACATTATCTTCCAAGCTCCTACACAACATCCGACAGAGCTCTTAACAATGGATGGATCTTCAAGCCCAAAGTTCCAAAGTCCTTCCACAGTCCTCCCCAAAACATGGCCAGGTTGTCACAGGAATACCCCACTTCTGGTACCAATTTGTCTTAGTCAGGGTTTCTATTCCTGCACAAACATTATAACCAAGAAGCAAGTTGGGGAGGAAAGAGTTTATTTGGCTTACACTTTCATACTGCTGTTCATCACCAAAGAAGTCAGGACTGGATCTCACGCAGATCAGGAAGCAGCAGCTGATGCAGAGGCCATGGAGGGATGTTCTTTATTGGCTTGCCTCTTCTGGCTTGCTCAGCCTGCTCTCTTATAGAACCCAAGACTACCAGCCCAGGGATGGCACTACCCACAAGGGGCCTTTCCCCCTTAATCACTAATTGAGAAAAATGCCTTACAGTTGGATCTCATGGAGGCATTTCCTCAACTGAAGCTCCTTTCTCTATGATAACTCCAGCCGTGTCAAGTTGACACAAAACTAGCCAGTACACCCCTTTCCTAGTTTCCCCTCCGAAAATCCCCTATCCTCTTCCCCCTCCCCTCTGCTTCCCAAGCCACCCACTCTGATTTCTTGGCCCAGGCATTCCCCTATACTGGAACATGGAACCTTCACAGCACCAAGAGCCTCTCCTCCCATTGATGACTGACTAGGCCATTCTCTGCTACAAATGCAGCTAGAGCCATGAGTCCATCCATGTGTTTTCTTTGATTGGTGGTTTAGTCCCAGGAAGCTCTGGGGTTACTGTTCCTCCTCCTCAGAATACCCAAGATACAATTTACAAACACATGAAACTCAAAAAGAAGGAAGACCAAAGTGTGGATAGTTTGATCCTTCTTAGAAGGGGGAACAAAATATCCATGGAAGGAGTTACAGAGAAAAAGTTCAGAGAAAAGACTGAAGGAAAGACCATCCAGAAAGTGTTCCACCTGGGGATCAATTCCATATACAATTCCCAAACCCAGACACTGTGGCCGATTCCAACAAGTTTCTCCTAACAGGAGCCTGATATAGCTGTCTCCTGAAAGGCTCTGCCAGTTCCTGACATATACAGAAGTGGATGCTCACAGTCATCCATTAGACGGAGCACAGGGTCCCCAATGAAGGAGCTAGAGAAACTACCCAAGGAAATTCCGCATTTCTTAAATCTCCCCAAGTTGTTTCTTCCAGGCCTATAGTCACTATAGTCTCTATTTGCAGACCCTCACATGCTTCTAAATGCTTCTTCTCTTGCTGCAGCTGTGCTTATCCCAGCTTCTCTTCTCTTCTTGGTATTCTTTACTCTTCCACTATTCTTTAAGTTCTTTCTCTACCCTCAACTTTTCTCCCTTTCTATTTTTTGCTTTGTCTCTCTTTTACCATCCACTTTTTCTGTGTTTGCTTTTTGGCATGGAAACTTTAGTCCCTGTGCCCGGTGGAAATTGTAAGCAGTACTTAGTTTTCTGCTTGATTCTCACTACCATCCTTCATGACAACTTTCTTCCTTCTTGGTTAGTGAAAACTCTTTCAAACTTAGTTTTTCTATGCTGTACCGGCATCTTATTTGATCCAAATAAAGGAAGCTTTTCACATTGGCAAGACTACCAGCACCAAGGACAGCACTTTGACCTGCCAGATCTCCAGTAGTCTACAGAGGATCCCCACCATCATAGACCTGGTCCTTATATGACCTCACCATCTCATAGACCAGGGTCTGCCAGGACCTCAGCATCTCACAAACCAGACCTGCCCTGCATTTATGCTGCCTGGTAACAATGGTTTGTTCCTTATTTTATCAACCATTAATTTCCTATTTTCCAGTAGCTATGTTATCATATTTATTTGAGTTTAGGTATTTCTCTCTTTTCTCACTTGCAGTTTTGTTTCAGGAATCTTAAAAGCACTGACTGTATTGGACATAACATTCTACGTTTAATCATAGCAGTGAATCAAGTATGCTGATGAGGTAGACATGAGGAGACAGAAAGAAAGAGTGGGAGAGTGGCTTTAAAATGCTGATAATGATCTGTTTTTTATTTCTGATGGGGAACAATACTTAGGGAACCAATCCCATAGGGAACAGCTGGGATTAAAACATTCAGGTATTGCCAGTGAATTTTGAAATGGTTAATATAAACATGTGATTATTTTCGTCATACTTAAACTCTGGAACAATGACAAACATGGAGTTTCCTTGTGATACAGTATTCATTGTTGGTGTTTGAGTGTCCTATACTAGCTCAGTGCTGACTTCCCCTTATTACTTTTGCTTTTTATTTTTCTTCTTAGAGGAGTAGCTTCTTGCAAAAGCTGTTGTGCCCCTTCTGGAATCTTATTCTTGTTAAACCTTAGCAATTCTATTCAGGTTGAGGTGATTTCAGCAAGAATCACATATTCCTTTAAAAACCTGCTTCAATTCTTTTTACCTGCACTGTGCTAGGCACACTGCAACCAGAGGAATAGTGCAGTCATCATGAGGAGATGTGTAGATTCTGTTGGCTCTGCCAATTTGCCAAGAACACCAGCAGGCTCTGTTCCTCTCATTTTGTGTTTTTAGCTATTCACTAGTTTTTCTGTGGCAGTTATGTCTACTTCCTCACTCTCCCATTTTATGCCACTTCTTTTCTCATCCTGGTTTTTTTTTTTTTTTAAATCAGGAATCTTAACTATTAACCTTAGTTATTTATGAATTCAAACTATGAAACTTCATTTAATCAGGGTAGAGATTTCAGTGTTAGGTCACAGGCATATTAATACAACATTACTCTAGAATTTCCCAGTTAATTTTTGATGACCACATTTTAAGGAGTATAGCAAAAAGTTAGAATTCTTGAGAGTAATGACTTTTAAGGTGAAACTATCTTTCTGTGGTCACTCACTGAAAGAGGAGGATATTGTATACAGCTGTAACTTAGTATTTATATATCAAAACATTAAACGAATAGTTTATAATAAAGTAGCCACAATTTAACATTGAGTGTCTAAACAATGCATCACTAACAATATAGAGACAAGAGTATATGTAACTCCTTTTTCTGAAAAATAATTATGAAAATACAAGAGAGAAGTTACCACTAAGTTCAGTGGCAAATTAAAATCATGTTTTGTTTGTTTTAGCAATGCAAATATAATATACATACTGCACGTTTGTAGACAAAAGATAATTGTTAACACAGCTGCAAAAGTTACTTATATTGTGGCCATTGATTTTTCACCTTTCCAAATGAATGTCACTGATAGTTAAGTGTCCTCCGTGACCCGATGCACAGGTGTCTACAGAGAGATGATACCGCACAAGGGTGTTTTATTGTTACTATGAACTTGTGCTCTTCCCATCGATTTTCACCTACTTGGCTGTTTTGAGAAAGCATATAGACATAAAACATATGTAATTTCACTAACAATGCATAGAGACCAAACCTGGTTATGCATAATAGATAAAAAGAATGTAGATTTCAAAGCACGTATGGAAAGAAAAATTAAAAAAAAGGAAAGAACAAGTCATGAGGACCAAGCCATAGCCCCTGCATCAACTCCTGCCTCCAGGTTGAGTGGGGTTTGAGTTTCTTCTCTGACTTTCCTCAGTAATGGACTGACTATGTTGTGGAAGTATAAGGTGAAATAAACCCTTTACTCACCATGTCGCTCTTGGTCACAGTGTTTTATCAGAGCCATAGAAACCAAACTGAAAAAAGATATTAGTACCAAGGCATGGGATACTGCTGTGAAAGACAGTCTGGGGAAGGATGTGCTAGAAAAGCCCCTGCACCCACATAAGAATGGATACAGTAGCATTCATCTGTAATCTCAGTGCTACTACAGCGAGATGGAGAGATGAGGGGCCAAAGATACTCTTAACCCAGGGATCCTGGCATAAGCAGCAGTGGCCATCAATGGAGACCCTACCTCAGGCAAGGTATATTTTTATGAGCAAAACTTACTGGAGATTTCAGTTTCCCATTTTGTAACAGCCATGATGGTAGTTTACTGGGTTAAATGTTTCTGGAAACATTAGTCTTTATTGTTAATCTGTAATGGTCCAATAGAAGCATAGGGCTTAGAAAATAGTAACAAATACTACTCACTGTTTAGTATAAAGAAGGCAAATGGAAAAGTGTGTGAGTCAGCTGATTGTGCTCTCTCAAATTACTCTTTGACCCACAGAGCTAATGAAGACAGTAGGTTTACCAGACTCCTCTTTGTGAAGGTCTAATGTCAAGTTGAGATATTTTCTTCTGAACTTTGACAAATTGCTCTGAACTCTTGAGTTCATTCACAATACTTGTTTCTAGAAAACATTATCTCTCTTGCTTCTAAATAATTTACCCTAGAAAATAATGATGGTCCAACTAATAATTGGGTGAAACAAATGTTGCATCTATATAACTAAAGGATTTAAGAAGAAAAGAATACATACAAGAACACAAGGTCTAGTTTTAAGAACTGGTGGGAATGTTGAGACTAAATTTTAAGGTACAGTAAAATTCTAATTAAGACTCTTTTGTGATAGGGTATAAAGTGAATAAATTACAATACAGTAATTAATGAAAAAAGAGTATGTTTTCCTTACATAATTACAAAGACCATTGAAAGTAACATAAACAATGAATTGATAGTTGACATATAATGCTAGGAAACATTATTATAAGACTTGCCTATGATATAAGTTATTCATGTCCTGGATAATAGCAACCAAGTCCAATTATATTCATAAATCAATATTGACAGAAAAAAAGGAACTTGCAAAAAACCAAGTGCATGAAGAAGGATTGAGTGCTAATCATTTGCGAGACCATGTTGTTATCATGGCAGATGTACATAAGTGTGTGTTCTGGTGAAGATTAGAATTCTTGCTTAAAATGGTTGGACCTGGAGGGCATCATCCTGAGTGAGGTAACACAATCACAAAAGAACTCAAATGATATGAACTCACTGATAAGTGGATATTAGCATAGAAACTTAGTATAACCGAGATATAAGATACAATTTGCAAAACACATGAAACTGAAGAAGAACGAAGACCAAAGTGTAGACACTTTGCCCCTTCTTAGAATTGGAAACAATCACCCATGGAAGGAGTTACAGAGACAATGTTTGGAGCTGAGACAAAAGGATGGAAGATCTAGAGACTGCCATATCCAGGGATCCATCCCATAATTAGTCTCCAAACGATGACACCATTGCATACACTAGCAAGAGTTTGCTGAAAGAACCCTGATATAGCTGTCTCTCGTGAGACTAGGCCGGGGCCTGGCAAACACAGAAGTGGATGCTCACAGTCAGCTATTGGGTGGATCACAGGGCCCCCAATGGAGGAGCTAGAGAAAGTATCCAAGGAGCTAAAGAGATCTGCAACTGTGTAGGTGCAACGACATTATAAACTAACCAGTGCCCCAGAGCTCTTGACTCTAGCTGCATATGTATCAAAAGATGGCCTAGTCAGCCATCACTGGAAAAAGTGGCCCATTGGACACAAAAACTTTATATGCCCCAGTACAGGGGAATGCCAGGGCCAAAAAATGGGAATGCGTGGGTAGGGAAGTGTGGGGGAGGGTATGGGGGACTTTTGGGATAGCATTGGAAATGTAATTGAGGAAAATACGTAATAAAAAATATTAAAAAAAGAATTCTTGCTTAAAACAATTAATAATTCATAGTGAAAATATTCATACTTAAATGAAATTCTTTGTTCTCATATGTTATTTTTTTAACGTAAAATTGGGTCTATTTATCTAGCTTTGTTATTAGGCTCTACAGAAGAAAATACACAAAAAAATTTTTTACCACTAGTAACAGTGTCTAAAACTAGCAATAGCATCTATAATGCAAAAGCACCTACTTTGAATGCTTATGTAATAAACGTCTGAGGATAAAAAAGGTATTTGCTATATTTCAGGTGCTTTGAAAAATCTACTTAAGCAAGAAAGAAATGTTTATCTTGATGTATGTTTCCAGATAGAAGCAGTGTGATTCTAATCAGGGAGAAGGTATGGAAACATGAATATGAAGTCAGCATGACAATGAGGATGAATAGAGACCACGTTCTATCCACACATGGGAAGGAGAAAAAGAGAAAGGGAAGACTACCTGGACTATAACCAACCAAAGCCCACCCTCAATGGTAAACTTCTAGCAAGGCTCAGCCTTCCCAGGGCTTCATAAGCTCCCCAAACAGCAACAGGAACAGGGGACCACCTGTTCAAACACAGGAGTCTGGAAGACCCTGGGGAATTAAATTTGAAGGAAGAAATAAAGATTGAGTATTTACATTAATAATAAGTAACAAAAATAACCGGGACAATTAGATCAAGCTTTATTTAACCTGAGAGCTCCAGCTACAATGTGATCATAGTCCAGGTCCCAGCACACAGTGCCTAGAGTTTCCATAGATGGCAGACCACATGCATTAATCTGGGTGTTTGTAGATAAAAAAAATAAAAGTGGAGAGGGATTTCACTGAAGGCAGAGTGGGGTGTTATCTGCTTCACTAAACAAGCTGATTTTGAAACTGCAGAGTCTGTTGTCTCCCATGCAATCTCCAGGTGCCTGGGCTCAGGATAGGCTCCTTTCCCCCTACAATTTTCCATGTGGTTGGCTTCCTAAAACACTGAGCTCAGTTGGAATCTTAGTGCTCTAGCTCTAGCTCTCCCTGTCCCTCTCCCTCTCCCTCTCCCCCTCTCCCTCTCCCTCTCCCTCTCCCTCTCCCTCTCCCCCTCCCTCTCCCTCTCCCCCTCCCCCTCTCCCTCCCCCTCTCCCCCTCCCCCTCTCCCTCCCCCTCCCCCTCTCCCTCTCCCTCCCTCTCCCTCTCTCCCTCTCTCCCTCTCCCTCTCTCTCTCTGTACTTTTACCTCCTTTCTCACTCAAACCATCACATGAAAAGAACAAAGTCATTAAAATTATATCTCAAAGCACCAATTTTGTTCATTTTTAAATTTTCTTTGTAATTTTTGTCTTTGCTTGCTTTTAGTTTGTCTGCATTGCTTTTTTATTTTGTTGTTCTTTTTCTTCTCCTTTTTTGGAGCGAGAAAGAAAAGGAACATGAAGTTGGTTGGGTAGGGAGATGGAAATGATATGACATAAGGTGCTGGAGGAGAAAGAATATGATTGAATGGAGTACTACTCAGCTATTAAAAAGAATGAATTTATGAAATTCCTAGGCAAATGGATGGACCTGGAGGGCATCATCCTGAGTGAGGTAACCCAATCATAAAGGAACTCACACAATATGTACTCACTGATAAATGGATATTAGCCCAGAAACTTAGGATACCCAAGATATAAGATACACTTTGATAAACGCATGAAACTCAAGAAGAATGAAGACCAAAGTGTGGACACTTTGCCCCTTCTTAGAATTGGTAACAAAACACCCATGGAAGGAGTTACAGAGATAAATTTTGGAGCTGTGACGAAAGGATGGACCATCTAGAGACTGCCATATCCAGGGATCCATCCCATATTAAGCTTCCAAACGCTGACACTAGCAAGATTTTGCTGAAAGGACCCAAATAGAGCTGTCTCTTGTGAGAGTATTCCTGGGCCTGGCAAACACAGAAGTGGATGCTCATAGTCAGCTATTGGATGGACCACAGGGCCCCCAATGGAAGAGCTAGAGAAAGTACTCAAGGAGCTAAAGGGATCTGCAATCCTATAGGTGAACAACAATATGAACTAACCAGTACACCCCTGGAGCTAGTGTCTCTAGCTGCATATGAATCAGAAAATGGCCTAGTCAGCCATCAGTGAAAAGAGAGGCCCATTAGTCTTACAAACTTTATATGCCTCAGTACAGGGGAATGACAGGGCCAATAAGTGGGAGTGGGTGGGTTGGGGAGTGAATGGGGGAGCATGTGGGGGAGTTTTGGGATAGCATTGGAAATGTAAATGAAATAAATACCCAATTAAAAAAAGAATATGATTGAATTTATTGAATGAAAAAAAAAACCTTCAAATAAAAATTTAAAAATAAATAAGTGTTTCTTTGTCCGTAGCAGACTTCTCTGCAAAGATAAAGATCTCTCCATGCACAATGGCTTCAAAACATGTATTCTGTCAGATAGGAATATAATGGCCACTTTCAAGTAGAAGAGTCTCAAGAAATCCTAGAACATAAAACTCTATATCTATCTCCAAGGAATGAAGATGGATCTGGAAAGGAAACAGAATGTTTTCTGAAAGAGAGACAAGAAGGGACCATCTAAGACATATGGAGGTTTTTCTCTTATATCCCATTGGTATAAGAGAGTAGGGAAAGTTTAATTTGTTGTCTCTTAATTTTTGTTTTAGAATTGAGATAATCAAAACATGTGTAAACAGGTACACAAACATATTTTTTAAATATCCATAGAGATTAAAATAATCTCTAAGGAAGAGACAATTGAAAGGAAAAAAATACAACACACACACACATGTAGATGGATAAAAATAAAGATAAAAACAAAAAATGAGAATAAACCTACATCTGTAGCAATTAATTTATTTTAAATGAGTGTGTCAGTACATTTTCTTCAGTATGTCCAACAAATATATTATTCACCCCTTATCTGTGGGGTGTGTCAGAAGACTCCACAGGTAATTCCCTGAGTCATTAATAATACTGGGCTGTGTTTAGATGTTCCTGAGTATCTGATTGGGTTCCATTCTGAGAAAGCAATCCCAAACAAAATACTGTAAGTGAAAACTCCCCCAACATATCTGTCATAAAATTAAAAATAACAATAAAAAACTCAAAACATAAAACATTGCGTGTAGGAGACCATCTCTGTATGCTATATTTTTTCTTATTTATATATACTTTCAATGAAGTTTAATTTATTAATAAATTAATCATAATTCCTTATAATAAAACACCACCTATAAATAGCCTCTCAAAATGTCTGACCCTATTGGAGTCTCTCAACTTCTTAGGATTTGAGATGATATAGAGCTTATGTTAGGAAATGATGGGACCCAAATTGAGACCCATCCCATGGGCAAGCACCAGTTCCTAACAGTATTAATAATGCTCTGTTATGCTTGCAGACAGAAACATGCTGTTTTCTGAGAGGCTCCACCCAGCAGCTGATTCATACAGATTCAGACACACATAGCCAGACAGTGTATGGAGCCTAGGGACTCTTATAGAAGAATAGCAAGAATTGCAGGCCCCAAAGGGGATAAGAATTTCACAAGAAGAACAGCAGAATCAACTAACCTGGATCCTTGGGGCTCTCAGAGTCTAAACCACCAACCAAAGAACACACACATGTTGTACCTAGGCCTTCCTGCACATATGTAGCAGGTGTGCAGCTTGGTCTTCATGTGGGTCCTGAACAATTGGAACAGGGGCTATCCCAAAAGTTGTTGCCTGCACATGGGATATGTTCTTCTAGACAGGCTGTCTTGTCTGGCCTCAGTGGGCAAGGAAGAGGCTTGATGTGCCACAGTGAGAGATACATTGGGGGAGGGGGGGCACCTGCTCAGAAGAGAAGGGAGAATTGGGAAAGGATTGTAGGAGGGGATGATCAGGAGAAGGCAGTGGGTGGGGCATAAAGTGAATAAGTAAAGAAATAAAATTTAATAATAATAATAATAATAATAATAATAATAATAATAATAATATATGCAATAACATATTCTGGAAACTTAAAGAAAAAAAGAAAATGACGAGAGATAAACACTGTGGTCACTGTGGTCACAGCTTCATTTGATAAAAGCAGGAGGACACCAAAAGCTCTATTTGCCAACAAAAGTGCCCACTAGATGACTAAGTGGCCTGCATTGAGTCCTGGAAGCATGGTTTATTCTGCTGGTACTTGGAACAGTACAATATAACATTTCTGTCACATTCCCCAAAATACTCTCAATCTTAAACTGGTATTTATGGAACCATAAATATATAAAAATCACAAGTCAAGAAACTATTGTTAAGGGCAAGGTTATTTTGTTACACGTAAAAGAAATAAAGAAGAGTCCAAAATAAAGCCAGGACCTTTGCCTCCAAGTTCATGCAATTCGTGATTTGAAGCAGACAGGTATGGTGTTGCATTTGTCCTGACAGCTGTGAAGCACACCACAGATGCTGTTTAGGAAGAGGACTTCAGGAATCAGACGTTTTCAGTTGCACTACACCTTCTCTTAAAGTTGCAGTAACATACACAGGAAAAATGATATAGATATAGTTTGGAACTAATAAGGAAAACTATGTGTGCACACCTTTAAAATAATAAATGGTAAGCAATTTGTTCCTAAGATAGTTTGTACTAGAATGGAGAATTAGTAATGATACTATGAAAACATCTGTTTTGAATATTTATTTTTTTTAAAGATTATTGGTAGATTCAACTGGAGAAATATCAGTTTCTAAATGGTTATTTTAACAAACATTATGCTCTTTGATTGAAAGCATCTCCTTGCCATTATTTTGTTATGCAGTCCTAAGCACAGCCAACAATAAGCTATGTGCTTTACCCACAACATAAATACACAAAGTAATGTTGACTCTCCATGTCTTTCACCCTGAAAACAGGATCCAGTGCCCTTTGCCTTGACAACCTTGGCTCCATGGCCTTCTGTATTGCAAGTATCAGTTCATTGCTCTGAGCATAAAGATAGAATAGTGTGTAGATTTGTCAATAGCAACAGGGTACTTCATCCCTGCATCAGACAAACATCAATTTGTCTGGTACAAAATACTTCCTCTTTTCTCTCCACCTGAACATTCCAAGGGGCAAGGGTCATTGCTCTGCTCTTTGCCACCTGTTAAATTTCCTCATTAGTTCTGATGATGGACTGCAATAATAATGTATCACTCTCTTAATTGGAATCCAAGGGCTATCATCAATTGCAAATTTCTGCATGAAGAGACAGCCATTCCAAATGAAAGCCAAGCATTTGCATAATTTGGATCAATAAACAGAAGCCATTTTACGCTTATATTTTAAATTTTCTGTAATGACACGCAATCCAGGTACTTTCCTGCAGCTATCCCAATGGACAACTACCTACTAAATTACCTACCTACATATCTATCTACCTAAACAAACAAGCAAACAAACAAACAAACTTAATCTCTACAGCTCCTGGTTCACAGCTGTGGAACTCCTCACAGCTCTCTCTCCCTCTCTCCTCTCTTCTCTGCTCCTTTATATAATATATAGACATGTTTATACATGTATATACATGTGTATGCAGTGGTGTGTGTTTGTGTGTGTGTGTGTGTGTGTGTGTGTGTGTGTGTGTGTGTACCTCACTTTAGAGATCAGAGGTTGACTGTGTATTTTTCTCATTCTTTACTTTATATATTGACTCAAGGTCCCTCACCGAATTAGGAGCACACCGATTCAGCTAGACTGAAAATTTAGAAGTTCTCAGCAATTCTTCTGAGATTTCCCTGTGATGTTAATATAAGTGCACATTGTATACACAGATTGTTATGTAGATGCTGGGTATCCAGACTCAGATCTCTGTTTGTGCAGCAAGCTATTTAGTGGTGGAGTCATCTCACAGACCTTGAAGGACATTCTTATAGGGACAAAAGAGTCTGTCCTTTTATTATTAGAGCTCAGATTCATAAGATGCCTTCAATAACCAACTACCTTAAAAGACACTGGATTTAATCCACACTGCTATTGTTTGGAACAAAGCACTCTGTAGATTTTTGCTATAGAGGTTCATTTGAAATGGAAGCATTGTTTGCTTTCTTGTGCACAGGAAAAATTAGGGACAAAAGATACCCCTCTTCTACAATTTCACATGAGTCAGGAGATGGTGGTAACATTCTGAGTATGACATAAATGACCACAATTTTCATAAATGCAGCTATGCTTAATTTAATTCTTAATGATATCTCAAGCCTTGTGATGCCTGGTGAAGGAATAGAATTGAAGTAGATCTCAGCTGCGTTGAAATAGATGGCAGCTGCTGACGGTAGCATGGGCACCAGACTCAGAGGTGGAGCACAGGTCCTGTGACACATCCAGGAAGGCCAGCTGCAGCTCTCAGTCTACTGGCTAGCCTAATCCTTCATTCTATGTTTCAGAAATCTTTAAACTAATACATTATAAACAGCTCAAACATTAATGTTAGGATCTTGATTAAAGCAACATGATCTAACCTGCAGTGGGCTTGTGTTTAACTGTTTATCTTATGCAGTAAGATGAGGTGTACTAAAATCATATAGTACATGGTTTTAGTTGAAACTATTATTTATTTAATAATTAGAATGTAAACTTGTCTTAGGTAGAGTTTCCATTGCTGTGAAGAGACACCATGACCAAGACAACTCTTATAA
Source organism: Mus musculus (assembly GCF_000001635.26). NCBI lineage: Eukaryota > Metazoa > Chordata > Mammalia > Rodentia > Muridae > Mus > Mus musculus. The sequence goes on from NC_000067.6 coordinate 31,977,536, forward strand.
AGAAGAACATTTTATTGGGGCTGGCTTACAGGTGCAGACATTCGGTCAATTATCAGCATGACTGGAAGCATGGCAGCATCCAGACAGGCACAGCACTGGAGGAGTTCTGAAGGTGAAAAGGAGAAAACTATCTTGTAGGTAGTGAGGAGGAAGGTTTCAAAGCCCATATATAGAGTGACACACCTACTCTAATAAGACCACACCTACTCCAACAAGGCCACACTTCCTAAAAGTGCTACTCCCTGGGACAAACATACTCAAACCACCACACTTCATTCCCTGACCCCCATAGGCTTGCGAAACACAGGAATCTATTGGGGAGGGGGGTTCATACCTAGCCATAGCATATATAAAAGACATTTAACCCAACTTCAAAAGTCTATAACAGTCTCAACAGTTTTAAAAGTTCAAAGTTCAAAGTCTCTTCTGAGATTCTTCCATTAATTTAACTATTCTCAAATATAAAATCAAAATCAAAAAGCAGATCACCTATCTCCAATATCACAGGATACAGATTACCATTCAAAAATGTCATAACAAGGAAACACTGGACCAAAGCAAGACCAAAAACTACCTAGTCAAGCTCCAAATTGGATACTTTCATGTCTGATGTCACAGCGCTCTTCAGATCTCTAACCCCTTCCATCCCTGTTGACTGCTGCTGGCAGATCTGTCATTCAGCAGCAGCTCACCTCACTCTCTTGGGCTGGTCCCACTCACTGTTCATTTTTTTACATTTTCATTGTTGCTATTTGTTCCTTTGTTTTGGTTTTTGTGAACAGCAAAATTATATTTGTTCTAATGTAATTTAGTTTGTCTTTTGTTTTTTCATAGTTCAATGCTAGCATTGGAAGTGATACTTTGAAAACTGACAGAATAGTATCTTGAAAATGTATAAATATTAATATATTAAACATATAATAAAATATATTTTAAATATATATAAATATATAAAAAGCAAGCTCTTATTTTCTCTTTATTAAAATCATTTTTATTATATAATATATCCTGTTGATGGTTTTCCCTCCCTCCACTCCTCCCAGTTTCTCTTCACCTCCTTTTCAATCTGGATCCACCCCCTTTCTGCATCTCATTAGAAAACAAACAGACTTATAAAGAATAATAACAAAATAAAATAAGATATCATAAGATAAAATAAAGGCTAACATAATGTAACAGGACAGACTAAACAAACAGAAGGAAAAGAGCCCAACAAAATGTGCAGTAGGCTATGGAACCATAGTTATGCCATGTCATCAAAATATTCCTAAGAATATATTAAGAGCTAAAACTATCTTTGGTAAAACTGGTCTCTGGTTATGGGTCTTTCTTTTCCTCATGGGTCATTGGCCATCAGCTTGCAAGGACAAAGGCAGCAGAAGCTGCAGTCAGGGTTCAGAAAGCCATGAGTATGCTAGAAAGAACTGGGAGTCAGCTTCAGACAGATAGTCATTTTATTCTTGGAGGGGTGGGTAAGTCATAGAGGAGCTCTTAGCGTTGTGGGAAGGAAAAGCTGATTGGTTATAGCCCTAATTTTCATGGAGGCAGGAAGAAAGAGCAGAATTTGCAGGGAGAATTATGCAGGGTTATCTTTTAAATAAAGTCAACATCTATACTTAGAAACATACTCCAGTGGATGTCAGGTGAAGAAAGAGAATCCGGACAAAGAAAGGAAGTCCTCCATTTTACCCCGAGCTCAGAGAGCTCTGCAAACACGATGGATGTGACATTAGTAGTAGGGCCTTCCAACATCAGGTCACTTAGAACAGCCATAAATTTCTAAAAAAAAAAAAAAAAAAAAAAAAAAAAAAAAAAAAAGACCTGCCGACCTGCCCTAAATTCTTATACAATGTAACCCTGAACTAAAGTTTAACTGCCTAACAATTTAACTATCTTTGCTTCTTTAATCAACACCACCTTATTTTAGGTTTCCAGAGCTGGCTTTCTGTATACATCACCATTACATTTTTTCGCCATTAAAAACTTGAACCAACTATAAGTCAAGGCTGCATCCCACTAATCTACTCCATTCAACTTATTTATGCTTTTTGGGAGTTTTTCCTCTTCGGGTACCCCATAACAAAGGCACAAGAAATAGATATTTGTACACTTAGAATTAACTCTTATGTTTTGGGGAAACTAAGGTATTAGTTCTCTACCCAGAGGAAGAAATAGAATTTATATTCTTTGTTCTTACAGGAAGGAATGGTTATGCTCCACTGGGCCTACATGTACTAAATGAGGCTCTACTGCTTCAGAATGGAAATTCACTCAAATGCATAGAGTTTAGTTTGGGAAGAGACAACTGTGTGATGTTTGTACCTGTGAATAAATAAGGATAAATCAATTTTATTCTTTTAAAAATAATTCAGTTATGTCCAGGCATCTTTTAAAGCTAATATCCAAAGATAATATATAATATTAGGTCTAAAAAAGAAACCCTAACACCATTTATGAGATAGGCTGAAACTATAGCATATATAAAATCACTTCCTCTATAAAAATTCAGTTATCCATTTTTGTAGTTATTCACCAGAAAGAATTAGTGTTTAGACTGGAGTTTCAGTCACATTTTCTAGTAGAATGTCCAGGCAGAAGTTAGGAGAACTGATTAGAGAAACCAGAGCAGTCTAATGGCATATTTTGCTTCAGAAATAATGACCCATTCTGTTTATGGTCTAGGAAATAAAGGTACTGTTCACTCTCAAGTCTCTTGCACCTAAACAACCTAGCTATTCTCTATCTCCTTTATTCATCAACAACAATAAAGGTGTGTGTGAGAATAATGTAATTAGTTCATGTTATAAAATCTACAAGGGAAATAACAGAGTCATAGTGATATACTACCTAGGGTTATAGTAGTAATCTTTGGATATAGGGTATAAGAAATTGAGTTTGTCTGTCTATCTATCTATCTATATCATATATATATATATATATATATATATATATATATATATATATATATATGCATGCCTATGTCTGTCTATGTCTATGTCCGTGTCTGTGTCCGCGTCCATGTCTGTGTCTGTGTCTATGTCTGTCTATGTCTATGTCTATGCCTATGTCTATGTCTATTTCTATGTATGTTTCTATCTATCTATCTATCTATCTATCTATCTATCTATCTATCTATCTATATGTCTCTGCCTATGTTTATGTCTATGCCTATAGAGATAGAGACAGAGGTAGATAAATATATAGTTAAATAGATATATAGATATATATCAAATATCAACCAATATCATATCTAATTCCTACTTCTCGACTCCAACTCCTCATAAGCCACCAAAATACATCTCCCTTCCTTCTTCCTTCCCAATACACACACACACACACACACACTCACACAGAGAGGGACATGAACACACATACTCATAATTTAAAGTAATTAAATGTATTTTAAAAATACTTTTCACTTCTCAAATAGAAAATGACTTATCAACTGTAATAAATGCAAAGAAAGTTTATTAATGCTAACAATGTTTTTAATATACTTAGTAGTGAAAAAAGATATTTCAGGTAGACTTTTTGGAATGTGATAATTAATGAATAAGTAATATGAGCAATCTTATGTAGGCTTAGATTTTTCAAAGCATACTTTATTTAGCATTCTTTAATGCTTCGACCTCCCTTCTAGCCTACAAACCAATGTCATGGGAGAAAGATGTTTAATAGTGTAAAGTGGGTTGTGTACATGTTTAGAAAGTAGTTCTTTGGGGTGATTCCAATCTTCCTTATCAGGAGTTCAGTCCAATAACAAACACCAAGGATGAATCAATATCTGCAGAAAACTGGAGGCTCTGTCACATCAGCACAAGACAGAAGAGGTAGCAAGAAGCAGTGGGAATACCACCAGAAGTTCTTTGGCATGATTCTCTCTAAGAAGTCACAACAAGCAAAGATCAGGATAGACCAGAAAAGCATTACAAGCCATAGCAATGCAAGAGCATCCTCTCACTGTCAGTGGGGTTATATTTATATTCTTTCTAAACATCACATGTCCACTCAAGTGTTTACTCCAGTAAAGTGGCATATGCCTTCTCACGTGTCTGCTTCAGCAAAGCAACCTCTCATGTGCCTGGTCTAGTAAAACATCCTCTCATCCGAGAGCTTCCAGAAAAACATCACATGGCACAACTGAGTTTCCAAAGAAACCAGAAATTTCCACTTCAATCTTATTCAAGTTTAGTCTTATAGTTCACTGTGGACAAGTGGAAACATAGCTACATGACAAGGACCCTTGCAGCATCAGTGGTAGTCCTTGTGCCATTGTGCAGCTACTACACAGCTGCTAAGAGCTACTTCATTGCTAGTTGTTGTTCATTCTGGAAGAGTTGCCCTGTGTGCTTCTCTCACTACTGCTTCTGCTTCTATCCATGTTCTCATGTCTTCATCCTTTTCTTCTTTCTTTCTTTCTTTCTTTCTTTCTTTCTTTCTTTCTTTCTTTCTTTCTTTCTTTCTTTCTTCCTTCCTTCCTTCCTTCCTTCCTTCCTTCCTTCCTTTCTTTCTTTCTTTCTTTCTTTCTTTCTTTCTTTCTTTCTTCCCTCCCTCCCTCCCTCCCTCCCTCCCTCCCTCCCTCCCTCTCTCTCTCTCTCTCTTTCTTTCTTTCTTCATCTGTGCTTATACCCATTTCTCTTTCCTTTGATAGATTGTTTTAGATAGTGTCATATTGTTGCAATAGAATACCTTGGCCAAAAATGATTATTAGGGAGGAAATGATTTATTTCATTTTACAGTTCTGCAGCACAGTCCAGCATAGAAGGAAGTCAGGGCAGAAACTCAAGGCAGGAATCCAAAGCCAGGAAATGAAGCAGGTGCTATAGGGTAGCGTTGCTTGCTGGCTAATTCCCCATAGCTTGCTATACCTACTTTATTACACAACTCAGGACAATCTGTCCAGGTTTTGCAAGGGGCTATCCTCTTCTATATCAGTCACCTATTAAGAAAATACCCCCACAGACTCACCTACAAGTCAATGATATATAGGGTTTTTATTTCAATTGTGGTTCCTTTCAGATACCTCTATCTATGACACGTTGATAAAAAACAAAACAAACTAACAAGAAACAAAATACAAGAAACAAGGCTAAAGGCTTATTACATTTGACATATGTATAGTTACTAGAAACCACTATGAAAATGATGTCCAACAATCTAGCATCCTCTGAATTCTCATCTTGATACATTTTAGTCAGATCCACTTCATAATTATAATTCCAGTACCCCATAAACTGGCTTTCAATACATAAAATTTCTCTTTTCTGTAATCCCATCAGTGTTCTGGAAATATATATTTATTGACATAGATTAATTGTGCAATGGATTGGATTTCCTAAGGGCATGCATCTTCATGAAAGTATGTAATACACTTTGACCATATTCTGCCATTACTATAGTAATGTTTTATTTCAAATTATGGAGAAATGTGTGTCTGAAGAATTACTTGTCTAAGAAATTTTTTTTACTGAAAAGTAATTCATAAATTCAAAATTATTTATTCACAGAACATGATTTTTAACATTTCCAAATATGTTTCTCATTGCTTTACAAGAATGTGTCTCAATCTTTGCCTCTGCCATTGGTACCCAAAGCTGTTCTCCACATAGATACTTTATCGTTGGCTAAACCTATGATAGAGAAAATGATGTTATTTACTCAATATTTTTCAGTTCCTATTTGTTGAACCTTTTAATAAGCACATTAGTTGTATGGTCCACTAAAATAAAAATCATTGTTTTGTTTCTGCTTATGTGTAATTAATGTATGTACAGGGACACCTTTCCACAGTGTGTTTGTGAAAGTCAAAAGACAATTTTGTAAAGTTAGTTTTCTCTTTCTGCCTTCATGTAGTTTCTGGAGACTAATAATTATTTTTTTAACCTTTTAATTGAAGAACCCATATGTACTTCAACAGAGGAATGGATACAGAAAATGTGGTATATTTGCACAATGGAGTGCTACTCAGCTATTAAAAACGATAAATTCATGAAGTCCTTAAGCAAATGGATGGAAGTAGAAAATAATCATCCTGAGTAAGGGAACCCAATCACAAAAGAACACACATGGTATGTACTCACTGATAAGTGGATATTAGCCCAGAAACTTAGAATACCCAAGATACAATTTGCAAAACACATGAAGCTCAAGAAAAAAAGAAGATAAAAATGTGGATACTTCAGTCTTTCTTAGAATGCAGATGAAAATACCCATATGAGGAGATACAGAGGCAAAGTTTGGAGCAGAAACTAAAGGAAAGATCATCCAGCGACTGTCCCACCTGGGGATCCATCCCATATATAGTTACCAAACCCAAAAACCATTCTGAATGCCAACAAGTGCTTGCTGACAGGAGCCTGAGATAGCTGTCTCTTGAGAGGCTCTGCCAGTGTCTAACAAATACAAAAGTGGAGGCTCACAGTCATTCATTAGACTGAGCACAGGGTCCCCAATGAAGGAGCTAGAGAAAGGACCCAAGGAGCAGAAGGGGTTTGCAGCCCTTTAGGAGGAACAACAATATGAACCAACCAGTACCCCTAAAGCTCCCAGGAATTAACTACCAACCAAAGAGTACATAAAAAGGGACTCAGGGCTTCAGCTGTACATGCAACAGAGGATGGCCTTTTGGGACATCAGTGAGAGGAGAGGGCCTTGACCATGTGAAGGCTCGGTGCCCCAGTGTAGGGGACAGGACAGGGAAGTGGGAGTGGGTGGGTTAGTGAGCAGGGGGAGGGTGGATGGGATGGGGGGTTCAGAAGGGAAATGAGGAAAGGGTATAAAATTTGAAATGTAAAAAAAGAAAATATCTAATAAAAATGAAAAAATCCTATAAAATATGATTAAACATATATACCTGTTTCATTACAAAATATCTTTCAGATTGTCTTTCTTTGCTGAGTTTTTAAAAATCAGTTGAGTTGGGAAATTAAAAGTTGATTATCTGGCTGGCAGAATCTCACAGCAGGTAAAAGTGCTCTTGCTATCAACCCTGGCAAAGTGAGTTTGGTCTGTGGGTCCTACATGATTAAACAATTGTTCTTGGATCCTCACACATGCTCTGAAGTTCACACACACACACACACACATGCACACACACACACACATACACGCATACACACTCAATACACATACAGACACACACATATTCATATACACTTACACACAATCACACAGGACAAAGATCCTAAAAACAAAAGGTTAATGAGCTCATCCTTTTCCTTAGGTTGAGTTCAGTACTGTTTGTAGATGTATATTTTGGTTTTATGTTCAGGATAAGTTCCCAAACTGTAGCTCAGGCTTGTTCAAACTAATGAACTCTGTTCTCAGCCAGTGCTCAGATTGTAGCAGCAGGTACTATGTCTGGCTGGTAAAGGCATTTTTGGCAGCAATTTGAAGTGCATGGTGCTCATAACCCCATTTCCTAGACCCAGTAAGTACAGACTCACAGCTTCTGACAGCTGTTGTTAGTAACCTTCTGTTTCGTGCTTATACTTTTTTTTCTTGCAAAACCTTCCTTGTTTCTGTTGACATCTGTTCTCACACAGAGAGATAGATCACGATAGATCATGATAGATCATGATTGGCTCAACATGTCAAAAGCAGCTATGTAACCCGTTTGGGTTACTAGGCTTAGTCCAGGACATACAGTCAATTCCAAATGTTGAATGAATCATGAATAATTTTCACATCTCAAATATTGTACTACTTATAATTAGATGGTAATTCATAGTTTATATAAAATTCTAACCTCATTGGGTGGATTTTGCTTATGTTTTCAAAATTGGATGCAAGCCTAGACATAATTCATATTGGTGAAGTACAGTAGTTGTTGACTTTTCAGCTGACCTGTGCAAATCTCTGCTAGACCTGTAATCTAAGGACCTAAGAAAATGAGTCGAACTATAGTCTCCTGCTGCAGGCTGGTTTACTTGTGTCTCCGTGTACTTTTGTATGCAAATGTAATTAAGAAAACAATGATTTAAGAAAAGTTGTTTGAGTTCAGAACATGTAAATAAACACCAGTAAGCACATACTAAATATAAATAGCCCTTTCTCAGAACCTCATCAGGTAGACCATTTTAAACACAATTGCCTGGCATGTACTATATATAGATTATATCTGAGAAAGCACAAAAGCAAGTCAGAAAGCCATATCCAGATTCAGGGTACCCTGACCAGATTGGATTCTATAGTTATGTTCTGACCTCCATTAAGAATAACACTTCTTGTAAATTGAGTGCAAATGTTTGTCACAGGAGGTACGGAATCATACCCAAGAATAATCCAGGGAATAAAATGCACCTGAAATAAAAGACCCTCTACCTTTTTTCTGGAGTCTCTCTCACGATTTTGAAGCCATTGTTCACCATTTGTCATTCTTTTGACCATGTTACAACAGTAGTAAGTCTGATGTGAAGATTTTTCTACCAGAAGGATTATATAAAATTAGTCATGTAATGGATGGTTCAAAAACCATATAGCAATGAGAGCATCAGACTTGGAAAGCACTGTGAATTTTCAACTCTGGAGCAAGTAGCACTGTGACCAAACTCTGTTAGTTTTGTGGTTTTGATTGAAAGAAATATAACTCCTATTTAGCGAGACATCTGAAACCTGAGGCTTCTTGTATAATCTGAATATGATCCTCATAGTTATAATATTGTTCTTCCTTCTACATCCAGAGTACTCTGTAATATTAAGAGATGCATTTACTCAATTATTCTCTGGATGTTTCTTACACTGTCTTCCTGTTAAAAAGTAGGGGTTTATTTACTACTGCATTCCCAAGCTCATCTCCCAGTTCCATTACAGATCAGAGCAAAATGTTAAAAGTTACTATCACACTTTTCCAATCTTAAAAAAAAAATCATCACACCAGAGATGGGGATGCAATGTTTTCTGTGTGGGGTCTAGGAATAAAGTCCAAAGAATGTATTATGCATTTTCTTCTTTTGCTCACAGTTAACTTAGCTCTTTGACATGAACTAAATAAATCACCTGTGATTGTTGTTAATTTTCTCGGTCCACAACATTTGGTTTTACAAGAAATAAAAGTCTTTCCTAGTTACTGGTGGCTAAAGGTATCAGTCATGAATTTTTACATCTGTCTCCATCATTCCCCTCTTCCAGGGTCATCCATACACTGTCTAAAGTTTAAAAGAGCTATCAAAATGCTGTTTAATGTCACAGCCATGTCCTAGAAAAACATGACACAGTTATTTTCTAATTGTTTGTTGTCTAAAAATCAGCATATTTCTCTACGTAGAGTAGAGTAGGTCTCTCTTTGTACTGAAAGAGGAATGGGAAGTAGGTAACCCAGTACGCTTACTGAGGAGCTTATTAGTCTGACTCTAAAGGCAAAAATTAGAACATCAGTTCCATAAACATTTTAAGTGCTCATTTAAAGTGTATTTCCAATTTATTTAGATCTTTATTGGTGAGTTCATTTGCTCATGGGTTGCTATAAGAAAATAGTCTATGCTGTGTTTAAGAAATATGAAATTATACTTGTCAAGATGGAGTTCCTAAGAATTTCAAGATCAGCAGACTTGATGTCAGCTGAAGGTCTCTTTTCACACACTGATATTCTCCCTTGTTTCTTGAAAGGGGAGCGAGGGGTTCAGAGTCTTTCAGGGATTTATGTTAAAAGCTTTGATCCCATACACAACAACTATGGCCTTCTAAATGCATTATTCCCTTTCTCCCTCAACTCTGCTTCAAAATTCCACTTACTAACATTAGGGGACATAAAAAAAACTGATAATATTGACTGAAAGTGCTCTAAAATTCATTGAGAAAATCTTTAATTATTGAGATATATCAGTGGCAAATCAAACAATTGATGTTTATATCAGGTTGGTTTACTGAATAATTTGTTTGTAAGGAAATAAATATGCCATAGATTTGTTGATTTCAAAGTTGCATTAATGTTTTCTAGTCTGAACCTATAAAAATGAAATTTCTAAGATTTTGTTAGTTTTATCCACAAGGTAAAAGCATGATGTAGTTGTTGGGCTAAATAATGGCATTCCAAAGTATCCAGAACCTATGAATATCACCTTGGTCACAAGGTGAAGATAAGGTATTGATATATGATATTTTTCTGGATAATGTAGGGGACTTGGTGCAATAACAGATCCCCCTACAATAAAAAGACATAAGTCAGAAGGAAAGGTGTCAATGTGAAGACACAAGCAGAAACAAATTTGGTTTATTTTGTTTTTCTGTCACTGTGATATAACACCATTGTCAAAATCAACTCAAGGAAGATAAGGGTTTATTACAACTTACAACTCCAAGGTTGTCATAGTTTTTCACTGAGAGAAGTCAGGGAATGAACTCAAGCAGGATCAGAGTCAAGAACCATGGTGGAACACTAATTACTGTCTAGCACTCATGTTTGCTTGGTCTGCTTTATTAGACACCTTGGGACGAGATGCCCAATAGTGTCACCACCTGTAATGGGCTAGGCATTCCTACAGCAATAATTAATCAAGAAAATTTCCCACCAACTTTCCCACAGATAATTTGATAAAGACAACTCCTCAAGTGAGATTTCTTCTTAACAAGATAACCATAGTCATCTGGGGTCAGTTTGATACAGAAAGAAAGAAAGAAAGAAAGAAAGAAAGAAAGAAAGAAAGAGAGAGAGAGAGAAAGAAGCTAAGAAAGAAACTAAGAAAGAAAGAAACAAAGAAAAGAAAAGAAGAGGAAAGGAAAGGAAAGGAAAGGAAAGGAAAGGAAAGGAAAGGAAAGGAAAGGAAAGGAAAGGAAAGGAAAGGAAAGGAAAGAAAAGAAAAGAGAAAGAGAAAGAGAAAGAGAAAGAGAAAGAGAAAGAGAAAGAGAAAGAGAAAGAGAAAGAGAAAGAGAAAGAGAAAGAGAAAGAGAAAGAGAAAGAGAAAGAGAAAGAGAAAGAGAAAGAGAAAGAGAAAGAGAAAGAAAAGTACCATACAAAACAACAACAACAAACCCCTAGGCTGATGGATTTAAGATGAGGACAGCACCATGGGCCAAATAATATAATGAAAACAGTTCTGAAATTTGACAAGACAATTCTCCTAAATGATCAAACAGATGAATGGCAATCGTGTGGACAGCACAGTGTTAGATCTGAGAACCCTGACTCAGATGTGCAGCTTCTAGCACTGTTCATTAATAACCTGTGTTCTTTCAAGACACTAACTTTATGATCAATTATTAAAAAGCAACAGAAAATGACTTTGCTGAGTGACATTTTTTTTCTCGGGTAGTAGACAGCTTCAGGCCCAAGAAGAACTGAGCGTTCAGGAAAGAATGTAGGGCTGAACCACTGGAGTAAACTTGGGAAAAACTTAAGAATGGGAATTACTGATAGATATTTATTTAGACATCTTTTCTGTCTCCTCTTAGAAAACAAACAAACATCAAAGGATAATATAACAAAATAAAAGTACAAGTGAGTGGGGATAAGCAAAAACAGCACACAGGGGGGAAAAAGGCCAAAGTAAAAGCACAAGACACACAAAAGATTCAGACACACATTTTGATGCATATGGGACTCCCATAAAAACATGAAACTGGAAGTCATGATATATACCCATGAAAGAGAGAGTGGGGAGGGAAGGAGGGACGAGAATTCCCTGAGTCAAAATTATGAGGTAAAGAACATCCAAAGGTGGCATTGTGTTTGTTCTATCTTAGTCATCTACTATTGACCATGGGGCCTACCCTTAAGAGTCGGTTGGTTTCCCAGTGAAATTCCTTTGGGAAAAACCTCATTTTTCATATGCAAGTAGCTATCAATTGGGCATATCATCTGAGCTAGAAATGAGGGTGCATGTCAACTTCTCCTTGTAGCTCTCGAACATCATCTGATGCAGACCAGTTCATCCCTTGTCCATGCTGCCACCATATCTGTTATTTCATATATGTTGGTAGTGCTACATTTGAACTACCTTATTTTCTTGGTATCCTCCATCCCCTCTCGCTCTTACTCTCTTCTACTTCCTGTCCAGCACAGTTTTCATACCCATGATGGGAGGAATTTTATGGAGACATCCCATATGAAGTTAAGTGTTCTGAGGTCATTTATTCTCTGCATATTTTCTGGATATAAATATCTGTATTTGCTCCCATCTTCTGCGAGAAGAAATTTCTCTAATGATACCTGAACAAGGTGCTGATCTATAAGTTTAGCAGAATGAAATTATGAGTCATTGCATTGTTACATCTCTTTAGCAGACATAGGATTTGGTTTTCTCCTAGGTTCTTGGCCAATCTAGTCTTAGGTTCTTGGTCACCCAAATAATAGCTTAAAGAGTCACTCCCACAAACTTTACACCACTATTGCAACACCATGTCTTGTAGGAAGTTCAACATTTTACATCAAAGGATTTGTGTCTGGGTTTGCATTTACATTTTTTCCCTTTGGTATCAGAAAGAATACCTTCTAGTACCTTGAATACTAGTCCCTAGAGGTGAAGCCTTTATGTAGCTACCAGCCTGACTTATCCGTGTTCAATAAGTTGTGTAGGTTTGTCTTCACCAGGAAGGCCTTACTGTCTGTTTGTGGAGAGCAATAAATACCCTTGAAAATACCCTATATTGTCTGAGGTTTCCCTTTGGAATCCTTTGGCCAGAAAATAGATCAGATGTAACTGAACTGGTAGCTTGATTTGCTGAAACAGAAGATCAGTTGTGTGCTCTAGCCCACCCTATTCTTTGGTGATTTCAGTTAGACCACCTTTATATATGCATATGTTGTAGGAAGCTTCTACTGTACCAAGTTTCCATACTACACCTCAAATGGCCCTTAGTTTTAGCTGTCCCTCCTGATATTCCCTCCCTCAGTCTCCTCTTCCCCATCCCTCCCCATTCCTCCCATTCCAGTACCACCTACCTTAACCATCTATAATTATCTATTATATTTCCTCTTCCTAGAAATATCCATCCCCACTAGTTCCTCATTCTCTAGCTAACCTCTAGTTAATATGGTTTGTTGTTTCCCTATCAATAACTTAACAGCTAACATCTACATGTATGAGAATACATACCATTTTAATCTTTTTGTGTTTAGATTAGCTCACTCAGTGTGAATTATAGCAAAATCCATTTACCAGCTAATTGAATTTTTGTAATGTCTGAATAATAGTCCATTGCATAATTTTATCAACTCATCTGTTGATAGACATCGAGTTCTTTTTATTATTTTTTTAAAATTTCTCACTATTATAAATGGAGCAACAATGGACATAGTAGAGCAAGTATCTCTATAGTAGTCATTTGTGGGTATGCCTAAGAGTGTATAGCTGGAAGCTAAAGTAAATTGAAACCACTGATTTCCATAGTAACTGTACTAGTTTGCACTCCTACAAGCAAACGATAAGCGTTCTCCTTACTCTACATCCTTGCCAGAATGAGATGTAGGTGGTTTTACTGACAATGGTTATTCTGTATTATGCCCCCATGATATTAATATGAATGACCTGCATATAGAGAGATATTCAGAAAATGGATATCTAATATTTTAGCCTATTAAAAGATTCTGAAGAATTATTTCCTATTTTAGAAAATATACTCTTTTTCATACAAAAAAAATATTTTAAAGAATTTGACCAACTTTGGGTATGCTGTCCACACTTCAAAGGGATACTTCTCAGTACTTTTATGAATAGTTTACAATAACTGTTATTTAAGATAGAAAAGATTTGATGGAAATTAGTCGTGTCCATTTTCTTTGCCTGAAACAATTGAATCCTCTACTACTTTTTTTACATTTAAGTCCAATGAAAAATGGAGATATATGAGCAAAGGTAATCTTTAAGACAATGAAGTCTCAAAGTTTTCCTGTGAGTTTTCCCAAAATGCTTATAAGTAACTCTCAGATCATAACTTTCTGTCATATAATTCAAGACCAAACGGGAAATGCCAGCACTTAACTGCAAAAGTAAATCCCGTCTGCATAAAGAAACAGACTAATCTTAAAGCCAAATAGAGTTAGCATTGATCATCCCAAGTTACTTCTGTGCACAATATTTCACAATGTAATTTTACAGTGGTTTCATTACATTAAAATGTTAATTGTGTTTCATTCCTAAAGGATAATGTAATTGGCTCTTTATTAATATACTTACTTCTGCATTTAAAGAATACATAAGAAAGGGTAAATTCTTTTAAAATGTTATTACATTGGTTTATTGTGTGTAGGGTGGGAGCTAGAGTGTGCATGCATGCCATAGCAGGCATATGGAGGTCAGAACACAACTTTGTGAATTGGGTTTTTTCTACCATGCTGGTTTTAGCGGTCACTGAACTCAGGTTGCCCCTGAGCCATCCTATGAGCCATATTATTTTTTATTCTGTTATTGTCATTTGACTTTCAGAAGTATAATAAAACTCCATTTTTGACTTAAACTTGGTTTAGTCCATAAAAAAGATGAAAAATCCTCATTCCCCTAAAGGAAATGGGAATATTAGATATAGATCCAGGGTTTTGCTTGTTTGTTTTGTTTTGTTTTGTTTTGTTTTGTTGTTTACTACTTAGAACCTATATCTTGGCAGGATCTTAGATCATATTTGTTATGATAGTTTTATGAGGCTAATATAAATGGCAGACTGAGAGATCAAAACTGTATTAGATGTGAACAGATAGAATGTTTCTAGTTTTTGAAGATATTTGTAACAAAATCTGTTGGCAGGATGAAGGTGCCATTGAGCTTATCAGTACCTCTGAGTTATAAACTGGAAAGAAAAACATACTACCTAGAATTAACACGGTTTCTTTTCAGTTTGTACTTCATGGCTTTAATTTTGAAAAGAAGCTTGGCTTTTGAAAGAAAATTAGATCCAAGTATTACTCAACACCTTTTAAGACAAAAATCAAACAGTCAGAATCATTTTCAGCAGCTCAGATTCAAAGAATAACATTACCAGAGGATATTTTTGTTCATTCCCTTTTGCAAAAATGTCTCATCTCTCACCTTTTTATGAATATCAGCACCTATTCTGTTTTCTAGTCAAAAGATATTTCATGTTAAAATTGGCATGAGTTGTTTTGATTTTATGTTGTAATTCTCATTAGATATTACAGTATCTTCAATATCTTCTTTGGACTACGCCCTGATAATAGACTCCTCATCTCTTGAGCTTTGGGTCAGGCCACCATTACTGCCTGAAATCTCTGCCCTTCCCAGACAGAGTGACCATATGAGACTGAGGATATGACCAGAAAGTCATTCCACCTTGGGTGTTTTTCATAACACATCTTATAGCATAGGATCTAAGTCATTTGGGGGTATTGTGGAAAAGTTGGTTGCAATTTAATTGCTCTGACCATATTTCCTGCCAATGGAGAAAGAAGAACTAAGCAATGAAAGAAAACAGAGAAGGGAACAGAGAAGAGATGGAGAAAATTCTACTTATGAAAAGGGTTCTCAGGCCACATTTAAAGATCTGTGATGAGCAACATGAAGCTCTCCCAAAGAGGAAGTGAACTCAGATTTTACAAGACTATCTGGGAATGGGTTTAACTGTCCATGGTCTGCATTTGGGAAATGTTGAACACCTTTGCTTTGAATGGTGACAAATATTTATAAATGGTGCCCAGGACATATTTTTCTTTCTTATGAAGAAAAAAAAGAGATGTATGTATTTCTTTATGAAAAAGTATTTCATGTAGTTAATACTAGGCTGATATGTAGACGTATCAATTTTAGATTCCCCAGCAGGTCCCAATTTTTGTTCCTCAGACATTTCCACCTTGAATCTAAATTTAAGGAAAGCATTTGAACTATTATTTATCAGTTCAACCTTTTCAAATGCTTAGCTGAAGTGACTAGATTAGGACTACCATTCTAGGAAATCCAGAATATTTGAAGAAATTTTGAGAACAAGTAGTTTAAGGCCAATTTTCTTTAAATTACACTACATATGTACATGGATGTACCATATGTAGAGCCTACAAGTGCAATAAAAGTACCTGTAAACGTTCTATGGATTCATTCGTCTCTGAGACTTTCCTCATAAAAATAGACTTTCTATCATTGCTATTCTCAGTTCTGACAAACCCACCTATAGACGCATACTTCAGTCTGCTCATTTTCATATTTGTAAGCCTCTTCAAATTAATAACTTCAAATTTTCAGTGTACTTAAGACTCACATAATCTCATTCATTTTACCTGAAAGAACCTTTAATTGGTTGAAAATCCTTAGAACATTTAAATCTATCTTATGTTTAACTTATTTTTGAGTCATGTGTGAAAACATAAAATTATACATAGGATGACTTGGTAATCTATTCATTGTATAACTTTGAGACCAGAGAAACATATCACCTCAATGTTCATAATATTTTGAATACTTTGTTTTGTTAATTAAAGATAAGTAGCCATCTTCAGAAGTAAAAGTTACAAAATAATCTTCTAAAATGTAGGTAGAAATGGTACATTAAAGAATAGTATTAATAACAATAATGTTTAGAATTGGGTAAGAATATAAAGTTTAAACATTCTTTTTAAAATTTTCATTTTATTTTTAATTTATTTTCTACATTCCATATTTCATCCCCGCACCCCCCCCCCCAATCCACCCTCTGACGGATTAACATTCAACACCTCCTCCCCACCCCACTCCATCCTCATGTGGATGCCCCATCCCCACCCCACCTGAACTCTAAACTCCATGGGACCTCCAGTCTCTTGAGGTTTAGGCACATCATCTCTAAATGAACACAGACTTGGCAGTCCTCTGCTGTAAGTGTGTTGGAGGTCCCATATCAGCTGGTGTATGCTCTCTGTTTGGTGATCCAGTGTTTGAGAGATCTTGGGGATCTAGATTGAGACTGCTGATCCTCCTACAGGGTCGCCCTTCTCCTCAGGTTCTTTCAGCCTTCCCTAGTTCAACCACAGGGGTCAGCTGCTTCTGTCCATTGGTTGGGTGCAAATATCTGCATCTGACTCTTTCAGCTGGTTCTTAGGTCTTTTGGGGGACAGTTATGATAGGTTTCTTTTTGTGAATGCTCCATAGCCTCAGTAAGAGTGGGCCTTGGGATCTCCCCTTGAGCTCGATCCCACTTTGGGCCTATCGCTGGACCTTAAGCTTAAGCATTCTTACAACCTCAAATAATGCACATATGGAGTGATGCATATGTTAATTATTTTAATTTAAATGTTGTACAATGCATACATATAGCAAAACCTTATTTTTCACATTAAAAATATATGTGCTTTTGGTCAATTACTCTATTTTGTAGTTAAAATGAGAGTTATGCAATACAAACCAAAAACAAAAAAACTAAAATCTATTTCTTAGAAAATGTTAATTAAAATGGTAGCACCATGGCAAGACTGATGTGGTGAACTGCTTGACACTCCTTAGTGGGAACAAGGCTCTTCATGAGACCTAAGCTACTATGAACATTTGTTCCTGTGAGATCATATATTTTCCTCTAATTGTAAAATTTTCTTTAGATATATTGAAAACTTCTACAACTGAGAACTGCTTCTTTATTGGCTAGAACATTGCATATTCAGTGACTGGAACTTTATCTCAAGATAGAACTCACACTGTGGAGCCATTTCTAATCCATATCAACACTATGAGCAGGAAACTGAAGTTGCTGATATTTGGAAGTTTTAGGAGAAATATTTACAATAAGATGGTGACTTAATGTGACTATTGCCAGGAACTATTAAAGAGAAAACTGATTCACCAACATATATTAATGAGAAGGTTGTTAAAAGTTTGAAAATCATGTGGATTCCATGACAGCATTTAAAATAACTTTCCACCCCTGAAATCATTGAGAACACAGAAGAAAACTAAGCATGGATGCTTATAATGAGGTGCAATTAATCACAGGGAGATGACATCCTTATGAGAAAATAATAAAACTTAATTTCACTTCATATGAAAAATTATAATTAACGAAAATGTCTATTTTAGTTTATCAATGTATTATTTGTGGGTAAAAACTGCTTATATTTAATGATGCAATTGGAAAAGTTTAGGCACATGTCTACAACAGCAAATTCCTTTAAATCAAGAGACTATATATATATTTATCACATCATCAAAATTTCTATGTTTTCCCTTGTAGATCTTCCTTCCTATGTCTTCTTAGGATACAAAAATCACTGGTTTTACTATAAAATTGCTATACTGATAAGTACCTATTTATTAACAGGGTAAATTTGTCACTAGCAATGGCAATAAATGTAAGCACTTCAAATTTTTTTCTAATAAAAGAAAGAAAGGTTTATAACAGCAATGCAAAAGACCTAAAAGAACCAAGTAGAATATTTATTGGGGCATTTTCTGATGATTAATTTAGTTAATAACTTGTTAAAACTTAAAAATATCTTGAAAGTGAGTCTTAATGTGTCAGGAGTAGTCTCAATTGAGTTAATTAATGTGGGAAAATGAAGCCCACTGTGGGAGGCACCATTCCCTAGACATGAAGCATTAAAGTGAAATGAGCAGGGTGAACACAAGCAAACAAGTAGGCTGTGTGCAAGGATTTATTTCTGTCGCCTCCTGGTGGTGAATGTAATGTGAGAAGACATCTTGAGCCCCCATTATTTTGATGTGCCTGTAGTAATGGGCTTTAAGCTGGAATTGTGACCTAAAATAAACCCTTTCTCCTGTAATTTGCTATTGGTTAGGATATTGTATCACAGTAACAAAAATAAAACTAGAACAAAATATTATACTATTAGCCAAGATTAGATTTCTAGAAAGTAGCATGTCTGGTTAGACAGACGGGTACTGTGAAATAGAATTGACATTGAAAATATTGAAGAGAAAACATTACTTATTCCTAAGCAAGTGTCTTACTTCCCTAGGACTGGCTGTGATGATGAAGAATTATTCACAATATCACTGCATCAAGCTTGTCAACCGTAATCTTGTTTTGCAACAGCACACGAGAACAACTCACTCATATTAAGTACTATATGTACTTCCTGTTAATAACCGTTCCTCAAGCTTCAGTGCACCCTGCAAACTCTGGGAAGCACTGCTCTTTTCTCGGGGCCACGCATGGTTTGCTGCACTCTTAAGACAAGATTGAGCTTTTGTAAAATGTCTCATCCTGTACACAGTTTTTTTTTTTTTCCATTTTTTCTCATTCTGAGCTCATTTATCCACATCATCAATTCAAGCTATTATCAACAGCTGTCAATTTCCAGCTAAGCTGGACCTTGAAGAATTCATTCTCAGAAGCTGTGGAGGTTGCCATATAACAAAATTATTTAGGTCGATTGGATGGTATCTGTAATATTTGAATATTTTCAAAAGTGTATAACTAAGGACTAGTGTGTTGACTCATTGATTAACAGCATTCTCTAACTTTACAGAAGACCTGGGTCTGATTCCCAGTACCCACAAGGCAGATTACAACTGTGTATTATTCCATTTCCTGAAAACTGACACCCGATTCTGGCCTTTGAGGGCTTCAGCCATAAAAATTATGCTCAGACATATATGGGGACAAATCAGCACGCACATAAAATAATTTGAGTATATAAATTAAATGTGTAATAATAAATAACAACAGACTTTATGTATCACTGAATGTGTCTTTCTAAAACACAATAAAGTTATAATGGCTTTAAAGGGAACTTCCATTTGACACATGGAACAAGGTACACTTTTCTTCCTTCCTTCCTTCCTTCCTTCCTTCCTTCCTTCCTCCCTCCCTCCCTCCCTCCCTCCCTCCCTCCCTCTCCCTTTCTCTCTCTCTCTCTCTCTCTTTCTTTGTCCAACTTCAGTGGATAACAGGATGCATAAGATACCAAAAAAACTGGAAATCTTTCTTGGCAGGAAGAAAGGAAAGAAAATAATACAGATGATTTGTATTCACTTCTACTACAGTTGAAGCACAAGTGAGAATTAATTCTCCAATTGCATGCACAGGAGGAGTGACTTTCAGACAGAGACTCTAAGACACTGACTCTTAAATCTAGAGGGCCACTCCAAGGAACAAAGTCAGTTATCTCTTGCTGAGAAAAATACATTGATTTAGATCAGTGATTCTCAACTTTCCAAATGCTGAGGCTCTTTAATACAGTTCCTCATTTTGTGGTGACCCTCAACCACAAAATTATTTCATTGCTACTTCCTAACTCTAATTTTACTAATGTTTTGAACTCTAATGTATATATCTGCTATGCAACCCTGTGAAGTCCTGACCATAGGTAGAGACCAACTGATTAAGGTGGTGAGCCTTGATATCAAAACATTTTTCAAGATCAATTAATTTGGAACATTGTAAAGGAAGCAAAATGAATTATAGAAACTTGCCATTTCTATAACTGCATGCCACAGTGAAGTGAAGCTTTGGTGGGAGGCTCTAGTAAGAAAAAAAATTATGGCTCTAAGGTAAAATTTATTGTTTACATCTTGAAGACAAGTAAAGATTATGTGTGTGGTTAAATGTTAAAAGGATAAGCTGAGGAAGAAACAAACATTACACAATTAGCAAAACAGTATGCGTAATGGGGATTACAAAGGAGGAAGGAACATTCTTGATAATTTTATATCTTAGGCAGAGGAAAATCAATTAGTAATAATAGAAAAATGAATTCATTCTACTGAATAAATTATAATTTTAAACAACAAGAACATACAAACATACATCGAAGGTGTATATGCTTTTAAGTTATCAAAAGTAAGCATATACAATAAAGGAAACTCATATCTTTAAGAGAAAGAAAATAAGTTACAGATAGATACTCGAAAGAACATTAAAATGGAAAACATGAAACCAAGCATAACTTTTATCTCATAAATATAAATTATACTTGTCTATTAAAAGAAAAAGAACATTTCTTATGCTGAAACTCAGTGAAAACCAGTTTCAAATTATGTTGAGGAAACACAGGTATGACAGTAACTTAGAAAAATTGAAATTAAATAGAAAAACTAAAGTAGAAGAAAACTGAAAGTTACAATCCTGAAGCAAGTAATTAATAGCATATAATATATAACTTTGTCTTATAAAATTGAATCAAACATAATTATTGTATTACAAAAATATGTGACTTAAAAATCCTGTAGTCAGGTTCTATAGATGGTTATAGAAAAATAAAAAAAAATATTGCTATGGATTGCTTTATTCAAGATAGGAAAGAAGTATAATACCAAAAGGTTTATTGCTTGTGGTAATCTAATCTAAAAATCTTGAACAAGTGAACACAAAATAGCATTTGGTGAACTACTCAGAAAATTGAAAACTGTAAAATTAAAAGCAGGAAGATGGAAAGCAAGCAGAAATGCATGACCTATGTTGTATCTGACCACTGTTTCCTCCAGTTAGGATTATGCTTTAACATGCAGTTTCTTTTTCAATATTTGAACAACATGGTACGATGTACTGAATGTTTACATTGTATTTCTTGTAATATGCAGAGCATATGTTTGAAGGGAATACACTAATCTCTGTCCCCATATTTGCATAACTATTTTCAAAACGTATCATATATGTAATTTATGAATGGTGACATAGTTGATACATTCTAAAAGGGTCTGTTAAATCATGTTGTGATGTATACAGTAAGTTCCAATCTCAGTGGATAGAATACACACCAAAGGGATGGTTACATTTCTCAGTCTGTTACCAGTAGAGAGAACACAGATTGCTTCAGCTAGGTTATGGTAAGTATTTTCCTTAATAACTCAAAGTATGTATCATACATGGAACTGAGAAGGAAAATGTATAAATTATTTTCATCTGCCCCCTTCAAAAGAAAATATCTGCAAAATATTAATATGATTTCTACTGGTTTGAGCTCTTCTGAGTATCTTCAGGCAATCATCTAAGGGTGTGTTGTGAGGCTATGGTGCTGCACTCAGCATCAGTCATAGCCTTGCCAATCTCATTACACTCTGTATTCATTGAGTATTCACAGATCTCAATTCTTGTAGTTCATAGATAACTCCCTGCCCCTGTTTCATACTGTTCTTTACATACCTCACCTTTACCATTAAACCCTGTCATTCTAAAAGTCCATATACATACTACAATGAAATATGTCAGTTGTGAAATGTCTTTAATATATCATTAGTCTTCAAGCCAGCTCCCTTATAAAATCTTTGTATCCTCCTCTGAAATGCTGTGTTTATAGGTACTCGGGCCTGCATGGAATCTATACAGACTCTGGGCACTCTGTATATAGTTCTCACACTTTCATACTTACATGGGGGCCCCTTAACCACTAATCCATCACCGTAATCAAGGTGATTGTTCTTTGCTGATATTAAGACATTTAGTGCAAAAATTCAAAAATAACCTTTATTAAAATAAATCATAATAAACTCTAAAATTTTTACTATAATTGTCCTGAAGGGTCTACATCAAAGACATGAAGGCTCTCTCTATGTCAATTCAGGCTGTATGAGCAACCATGAGCCCAGGTTAGTTGATACTTTTGTTTTTGTTTGTTT
Organism: Mus musculus; assembly: GCF_000001635.26. Lineage (NCBI taxonomy): Eukaryota > Metazoa > Chordata > Mammalia > Rodentia > Muridae > Mus > Mus musculus. Next base: position 31,999,957 of record NC_000067.6, read on the forward strand.
GTTTGTTTTTGTTTTTGTTTTGTTTTGTTTTTCGAGACAGGGTTTCTCTGTGTAGCCCTGACTGTCTTGGAACTTACTCTGTAGACCAGGCTGGCCTCGAACTCAGAAATCTGACTGCCTCTGCTTCCCAAGTGCTGGGACCAAAGGCATGTGCCACAATTACCCAGCTTTATAGGTTTTCTATGGTACTCTGTGGCTCCTATATTTCTTTCTCTCCATCTTCTGTAGAATTGCCCAAGCTCTACCTAATGCTTGGTTGTGAGTATCTGATCTGTTTCCACTAGTTGCTCAGTGAAGCCTCTCTGTTGATAACTGAGCTAGTCACCAATATATAAGCATAGCAGAATATCATTACCAACCATTATATCGACTTTTTTTTTCCAGTTGTTTAGTGCTAACCTGGATCTCTCTGTGATTCAGTCTCTGAGTCCATTGCTAGGAATCTTAGCTAGCAATATACCCTTCTATATCCTTGGGAGTTTTCATTGTACTCAATCTCTAGCTCCTCTCTGAGATGCACCACAACCCCACTTGTCTTTCCCAGAACTCCCTCCATCCCTCCTTCCCTCATCTGTTTCAGTGTCTGGGATTCCACTTGATCTTTTGGACTCCTCCTAAGGGCAGGCATCACTTCTCCAGCTCTGCCCTCTGTAGCACTCTAAGCTCAGGTTGATCCACTCCACTATGGCTGCTGTTCTTGGTGATCATCCCATGGTACTGACATCTCCAATACACTGGGGTGTTCACTCCAACTAGGCTTCACCAATAGCCTCTCATAGGCTCTCTTCATGGTGCCAAACCTCAAATCCTTTGCATGACCCCTTCAGTCCTGGACCATCAACTACAGCTGAGGCTTCACCTTCTCCAATGGCCTTCCCTGGCCTCTCACAGTGCTAAGCCTCAGCTTCTCTCCATGATCCCTTCATTCCTTCACAAGCAATACCACCTGAGTGATTCTTACACATTACCAAGTCCAGCCGCAGCATGAGGTACAACCTTGGGTATCTCTGGAACACAACTTCTTTGTGCTCCCAGAAAACAATTTTCAGAAGATTTCACCTCAGTGATGCTCATCTCTTCTTAATCACTGCTAATTCCTTAGCTCCAGCTTACCAGCATCAATTTTCCCAGTAGTTCCTTCCATTCTTAACTCTAGAGCCAGAGCCACATGGCTGAAGCTGCCGAGTTCTGCTGCTTACAGGAACTAGAGCTGAGAGTTCTATGTCTTCATCCAAAGGCTGCTAGTGGAAGACTGACTCCAGGCAACTAAGGTGAGGATCTTATGCCCACACCCACAGTGACACACCCATTCTAACCAGGTCACTCCTATTCCAACAAGGCCATAACTTCAGATGGTGCCACTCCCTGGTCCAAGGATATACAAACCATCACACATGGTTATCCTTAAATTTAGTCCACTTATATGTAGGTACAAGCTACGTTTGTCTTTCTGGATCAGGGTTAGCTCACTCGGGATGATTTTTTTCTAGTTACATACATTTGCCCATGAATTTTATGATATAATTTTTTGACAGCTGACTACTAATCGGTTGTGTAAATGAGCAATATTTGCTTCATTCATTCTTCTATTTGAGCTTGTGGTTACTATGAATAAAGCTGCTATGAAAGAAGCTGAGCAAGTGTCCTTGTGGTAGGATTGAGTATCCTTTGAGTATATTCCCAGGAATGGTGCAGCTGGGTATTAACATAACTATTCCCAAGTTTCTGACTAGCCACCAAATTGATTTCCAAGGTTCTTGTACAGTTTGCACTCTCACCAGCAATGGAGGAGTGTTCCTTTCCAATAGAAACCGTTACTTTTTTTTTTTTTGCTCTTTACTTATACCTGTCTTGAAATCTTAGCGTAATTACTGATTTGCATTTCTGTGATGACTAAGGATGTTGAGTATTTCTTTGTTTCTCAGCCATTTGAGATTTTTCTATCAAAAATTCTCTGTTTAGATCTATATGCATTTTTAATCAAATTATTTGCTTTATTGGTGTCTAATTTCTTTGGATACTATAGATATTACACATTCTCCCACACACATATTTATAGAACTGTTTTGACTTATTGACAGTGTCCTTTGTGTAAAGCCTTTTAGTTTCATGAGGTCCCGGCTATTAAATATTGATCTTAGTGCCTTAGTCATTGGCCTTAGGTTCAGAAAGCTGTCTTCTGTACCAATGCATTCAAAGCTGTTCTCCACTTTCTCTTCCATCAGATTTAGTGGGTCTGATTTTATGTTGAGATATTTGATTCACTTGGAGTTGTGTTTTGTAATGTATGATAGATACAGAACTATTCACATTCTTCAGTTCAGTAGACCAGCATCATTTGTTGAAGATGTGTTCTTTCTTTTTTCCATTTTATAATTTCACCTTCTTCATCAAAAATAAGGTGCTATATGGATTTACCTCTGGGTATTTGATTCTATTCTATTTTAAACTAGATTTTGATGTTATTTTTCTTCTTTTAAACTAAAGGATCTTTTAAATATTTGATTTACCTATGTAAGTGAACCTATGTAACATTCTAAGGCCATCTATAATAAGCCACATTTATAAGAAGGGCATTTACAGTGATAGTTAAAATTCCAATTAAGGAAAACTGTAATATGCATATAATGAATGATAGCAAAGCTAGTTAATCACATTCATGATAATGCTTAAGACAAATCTTTCTATAACTTTATTTCCAAAGGCAGACTGCTATTGAAAACAAAGTCAAAGATTTAATTAAGTCTTAAAATAGATTCTGAAAAATTAATGGCATTTGCTAATTAATTTGTAATTCAAACAAGTGACTGATTATATATTAAGTAAATACAATTTTAGTGTGTAAATGGCCTAAAGCCCTTTTCTGTTCAAATTTAATGCATCCTGTTCTGAGAGTTCTGTGAATTTCAAAGAAGGCTAATGGTCTGAATTTGGGTCATGATGCTTAAGGATATTACTAAATGGAGTCTTTTGCTCATCTTGAATTTTATAGCTTATGCAAAGTCATGCCCTCTTACACATTTACACAAAGAAAACTGAAGAGCAGCTGAACAGAAAGCTTATGTTGTTCAGATATAGAAAAATGATTTTCCCAAAACTATGGGACTAATTTTCGGAGACTATATTAAGAAAAATGAAACCTTTCAAGTGATAATAATTTCCTCTAATTTAGGCAGCCATATCTTCTAGAAGACATTACCATGTCACTATATGAAGTATTTATATAAATTATTAGTAATTTATTAATGTAAGATAATAGTATGAAAACAGAGTAGTAAAATTATGCAGCAATAATGCTGAACCTTGAAGGGATTTGTATTCATGACATACTATATCTTAATTATACACCCTCCCCTCCTAGCTGTTAACTTTTGCGACTTGTGCACTTTCCTTGTGCTTTGCTTCAAACCTGTGTTTCTTTTTACATAAAGAGTTGGTTCTTGGTTCTTTCCAGCTTCTGGCTATTATAAATAAGGCTGCTATGAACATAGTGGAGCATGTGTTCTTCTTACCCGTTGGGACATCTTCTGGATTTATGCCCAGGAGAGGTATTGCGGGATCCTCCGGTAGTACTATGTCCAATTTACGGAGGAACCGCCAGACTGATTTCCAGAGTGGTTGTACAAGCTTGCAATCCCACCAACAATGGAGGTGTGTTCCTCTTTCTCCACATCCTCGCCAGCATCTGCTGCCACCTGAATTTTTGATCTTAGCCATTCTGACTGGTGTGAAATGGAATCTCAGGGTTGTTTTGATTTGCACTTCTCTGATGATTAAGGATGTTGAACATTTTTTCAGGTGTTTCTCAGCCTTTCGGTATTCCTCGGTGAGAATTCTTTGCTCAGCTCTGAGCCCCATCTTTTAAGGGGGCTATTTGATTTTCTGGAGTCCACCCTCTTGAGTTCTTTACTCAGCTATTGAAAAAATGAATTCACGAAATTCCTAGGCAAATGGTTGGACCTGGAGGGCATCATCCTGAGTGAGGTAACCCAATCACAAAAGAACTCAAATGAAATGTACTCACTGATAAGTGGATATTAACCCAGAAACTTAGTATAGCGAGATATAAGGTACAATATGTAAAACATATGAAACTGAAGAAGAACGAAGACCAAAGTGTGGACAATTTGCTCATTCTTAGAATTGGAAACAATCACCCATGGAAGGAGTTACAGAGACAAAGTTTGTAGCTGAGACAAAAGGATGGTCCATCTAGAGACTGCCATATCCAGGGATCCATCCCATAATTAGCCTCCAAGCGATGACACCATTGCATACACTAGCAAGCCTTTGTTGCAAGGACGGTGATATAGCTGTCCCTTGTGAGACTAGGCCGGAGCCTAGCAAACACAGAAGTGGATGCTCACAGTCAACTATTGGATGGATCACAGGGCCCCCAATGGAGGAGCTAGAGAAAGTATCCAAGGAGCTAAAGAGATCTGCAACCCTATCAGAGGAACAACATTATGAACTAACCAGTACCCCAGAGCTCTTGACTCTAGCTGCATATGTATCAAAAGATGACCTAGTCGGCCATCACTGGAAAGAGAGGCCCATTGGTCAGGCAAACGTTATATGCCCCAGTACAGGGGAATGCCAGGGCCAAAAAATGGGAATGCGTGGGTAGGGGAGTGGGGGGGGGGGGGGTTGGGATAGCATTGGAAATGTAATTGAAGAAAATACGTAATAAAAAAAAAGAAAAAAAAGTTGGTTCTTAAAGTGATACAGGAAATTTTCAAACTTTCCGTATTCTAAGGAAACAAAGAATGCTGTTGATATGACACAGGGGGTAGAGGTGGTTCCTACAAACCTGATGACCTGAGTTCAAGTCCTGGTATGCACATGAGCTAAATAATATATAATATATAATAGATAGATAGATAGATAGATAGATAGATAGATAGATAGATAGACAGACAGATAGATAGATGAGAGATAATCAAGAATGTAATAAAATAAATGGTTTTATTTTATATCATTAATGCAGCAGAGAAGTAGAATTAACACTAGATATAAAGGAGACATTATAGTTTAAAAGATGGACATATAACAGATCACACTAGACTAAAAGATTTATAGGACAGAAAGTTATGAAGCCTATAAGAAATGATTAAATCTATGTACATATATGTATTTGTACAAAAACACATACAACTCAAACAGCAAAATAATGAATGGTCACATGGAGTCAATGATCAAGTCTCCTAACAAGAACAGCTCTGGAAGTGGCAGCTTTACTTCCTTATTATATCAAATGTTTAAGGAAATATTTAAAATACAGCTCAACCCATTTCAAACCTGAAATAAGAATTCTTATTTCATTTTCTAATAGTCATTTTCCTGTTTCTGTAACCACACATGGACAAAACATCTCAATAAAATCTGAAGAAATAAAATCTATTAGCACATTGAAAAGAATATTCCGAGATCAAGTAGAATTTAGCACAAGGAGACAGACAGCTTCATGTAGGCAAATTGAGACATAGCTGGCTATTTATGTGCAGAAGATTAGCACTTGATTCCTATCACCTTCTACAAAAATCTACCCAAATCAGAAAAGTAACATAAATGGAATTCAAAATGACTAGAAAAACATATACTAGAAAAGTGCTTGAAGATACCAATATGGGAAAATCTGGTAGAAGAGGGTTAAGAAGCCCAGAGTACAGAAAAGAATTAAAACAAACAACCTAACGAGTCACATTATGTGAAATTAGGAAACTTTTGCACATAGTCAACAGGTAAGGTGGCTCGTGCACAGAATTAATCCAACAGACACATGACTGTGGGACCTACATTTCCTGGTGTCTGTCTTAACCTTTGTTTGCATTGCAAAGCTATTGTACTTTCATAGTCAGGCTTATGTTGAGGTCTATGCTTTGATGCGATTATGAATGGCAATGTTTCCTTGCTTTCGTTATCAGTTATGTTTGTGTCATGGCTATTGACTTTGTTATGATAACTTTTTATCCTGCCACTTGCTGAAAGTGTTTGTCAAATCAAAAAGTTTGCTGATGGAATCTTTGCAATCTCACATGCACAGAACTGTGTGTTCTCTGATTAGTGATACTTTGACTTCTTCCCTATGTTTAGTCCTTTTATTTCCCTCTGTGGCTTATTATTCTAGCACTTCAAGTATTTTATTAGATAGGAGAATGAAAGTGCACATTTCTTTTATTCCTGATGTTAGCATGTTATTTTTCTCCATTTAATAAAACAGTTTAATATATATGTGAGTGTATATATATGTAAATATATGTATGTAAATATATATATATATACATATATATATAATTTAATATGTTGAGATATGCTCCATATATTCCTAGTCTCTTTAAGATTATTTTATTTATCATGAAAAGATGTTGGCTTTTTGCCAAAGGCTTTTTCTCAAGCATTTTAAATTACCATGTGATTTCTGTCCTTGAGTACATTTATGTGGATTTGATAATGGTTTAATGGTATTTATATGTGGATTTAAGTTTGCTTTGTATGTATTTTACTGAAAACTTCTGGTTCTGTGCTTGTCAAGAAAATTAGTCAATAATTCTCTTATTTTTGTTGTTTAAGTATTAATAAGGTTCTGTTATCAGGATAATATCAGTTTCATTATTTGAATATTTTTTGGTCCAATGACTATCAACACTGTTTAGTTTTTCCTTTCTTGTGTTTTCTGTTTTATCTTTATCTTTACACTGTAGAGATAATCTTTTGTGAATTGTGTAAAAGCATTTACCTGTCAATATAAATGCTTTTGGCCAATGAGTTGAGGCAGGATTAGAAGATAGGACATTCAGCAGAAATAGAGGATTCTGGAAATATTCAGGCAAGGGTTATTCACCACAGAGACAAAGGAAAATGGTCACATGAATCTGAAGACCAGATAATCAACCACATGGCATTCACTGAATAGAATATACAGGATGTTAAATTATGAGCTAATTGGGGAATAGGCCCAAGCTATTGGCCTAAGCATCTTTTCATATATAAGAAGGCTCAGAGTTGTCATTTCTAGGAACAAATTGGCTGGATGGAAAACACAAGGTTACAGGTATCACCAACAACATTACACTGAATAATTGTTTCCAATACTCTCTCTAGGACTAGCTTGGTAGTCATATATTTTTTTTTATTTATTTGTTTGTTTGTTTGTTGGCAGTTTTATCATGGAACGTTTTCCTTTCTGAAAATACAGAATGTATCCAAATTCATAGAGACTAAACAACAAAGTATTGAATGGTGAAGATGAAATTTCATAAATTAAGAAGAAAATAAAATAAAATTAACTGAAATTGACATCACAACATAACAGAATATATGCCAATCAATGAAGAATGTCCTACAAGTGAAGTGTATAACTTGAAGTGCCTCCATAAAAAATCAGAGAGCTCTCAAATAACCTGTTGAAAACTTAAGGCTTTAGAAAAATAAATAAAAGTCAAACCTCAAAACAATAAATAGAGAGAAATTAATGAAATAGAAATTTTAAAAATTCCTAAAGATAAAACAGAACCAGCTCTCCGAAGAGAAAAACAGAATTTACAAACCCTTAGTCAAGTTAACCAATGGAAACAGAGTACCAAATCAATAATATTAGAGAAGAAAAAAAAAAACCACACAAAAGATAATGAAGAAAGTCAGAGAATCATTAAGACACACATACAAGTTTTGTATGTCACTAAAATTGAAAATGTAAGAGAAATAAATGAATTTCTGGGTGTGTGTGACTGACCAAAGTTTAACCAAGATGAACTAAATAATTTAAACTCTTCTCCAACAAGCAGTAGAAATTCCCAATCACAAAGAAGTCTAGGCAATATATGACTTCTGTTCTGCTATATTGCCCCAAAGCCTAAAATAACTTCTAGGCGATATAAACAGATTAATAATTTATCAGTGTGAAATATAGTTTTAAATATTAAGCAAAAACCATTATTTCCACTTGCAGTTAAAAAATGTAACCTAGATGCTCATGTATTTAATACTGGGAAATGGCATAAATCACAGGAATTCCAAATGGTAGAGTCTGTATTATAAAGTTCAACAAAAATAGTGTGAGATGCAGTATGCTTCCTAAACACAGTAATGAAGCTGCCTCACACTTCCAAGTCTCCACTAGACACTCCACTTATTGAACACAGTCTAACTGGAATAGAGCAGTGTGACTATTGGACATTAACCCTTTAATCAAGGTATTGATATGATCATTGTCTCTGTTTTATTAACAGGATTAACTAATAAGATATGCATTCTCCTGTCATGCAGCATTACTGAACAAGGCAGAATGTGACCCTTTTGAAAGTTTCTCTTTTCCAATAGGTCTTCTCTAATTCCTTGAAATACTGTGAGTGTTTAGAAAGACACTTTCAATAAGTTCTTTCTCTTTTGCATCAGAGCTGATTGCATCTAATTAAGGAGTTTCCAATGCCATGGCTGAAAAACAAACACAGGGACACATTTAATTCACTTTAATCCTAGTTCCTGTTTGTTTTACTACTGGGGGTGAGTTGGATGCTCTCGAAGGTGATAGGTGTGTGCCTTGAAAGATGGCAAGGTCAAAGATGAAGGCAGCAGAGAAACAGGATAAAAGAAAACAAAATAGTCTTGTAATCTTTTCAATGTCAACTCATTTCAGAGAGCCTATTTAACATAGTTTAATACTCAAAAGAACATGTTTTATGAAAAATATTAGCAATTTAATCAGAAATCTTGATAATCAGACAGTATACATATTTAAATGCACAGCCTACTGTAAAGTTAGTTTACAAACTAGTTGTTTCCCTCTCTTGGCAATAAAAGTCAATTCCAGATTGCTTTAGAAGGAACTATAAAAATGCAAATGACTGAGACCTGATTTGGTCTTAATGCCTTAGCTAAGTTCTAATACTTAAACTTAAAATATATGGCTTCTGGAGCTAATTAATACTTGTTAATTTACATATCCAAGAGCCTTTACAAAGTACTCTTTCGTTTTCTAAACTAATATGAAATGACTATTACAAAGCCCATGAGACCATTTATATAGTGAATTTGATTAAAATTTTTGCCTTCATTAAACGATGTTTCAAAAAAATATTAGGTTTGACATTTTAGTTTGCATTCTGTTCTGTATTCCTGACTGGTCCCTTCCTTTGTCAATAGAAAACAGGACAGTTTAGAAAAGATTACATAATTCAAATAGAGAGTACTTTCATAAACTAGCATAATAAAAACTTTTGAAGTATACAAATAATTATTCTGTCATGCACTTAAATGAATAATAAATTGAGATTTGCAATATATACTTGTTAATAAACTATAAGAAACTATGTAGCCTAAATAATTAATTACATTGTAGAAATGAGATGAAGAAAGTCATATTACAGTATTAAAAAGAAAAGTAACTATTATAACATCAGGATGAGTCATTGTAGCTTTCATAGTGTTTTTCTTAGGTTCTTGGTTTTATATATAAATAACCATAACTAGTAATGATCACATAGTATACTGAAAATTATGATGATACTAACTATGAATACAATTCTGTTATGTATAAATGAAAGTATTTATATATAATATATTATTTATATGATATATAATATTATTTATTATATAGTAACATTAATAAGACTATACATAGGCTAGAGCTAAAGAGGGGGGAGAAAATTGAGATAACCAATGTTTGTTTGGAGGCTAGAATACTGCTGTGTGGTACAGTTTTTTAAAGCACCTGGGATTCACAGTTTTATGATGTCTTACTGCTCTGAAAGATCCAAGCTTTCCCTTGCATAGTGTCCTCCTCTTGCTTTGACATCCTCATTACATCTTCTCCAAATTCAAAACAATTGGCTGTTCATGCTTTCCTGTTCAAATAAATTGAAATATATCTTTTTTCAGTTGAAAATGATCACATCAGATGTTAGGGACTTAGGAAACATCAATATATAAGTGGTAGATGAAAATCTTGTATGTATTATACATTCATCAATGTGTGTATCTGATGTGTATGTATGTATGTATGTATGTATGTATGTATGTATGTATGTGTATGTGCCGTTGCACACCTGTGGTGGTCATTTCGCCTTTAGTCCTCAGTTTCCACCTTATTTGAGGGTGGGTCTCTTGATGTCAGCTGTTGTGCTTGCAGAACAGCCTAGGTGGTCTGAAGTCTTCTTCCATTCTTATCATCAGAACATTGAGATTACAGGTAGGTACTCTCTCTCCAGCTGTTATGAGATTTCTATAAATTTGAATACAGGCTCTCACTCTTCCACAGTAAGCGTTTCACTCACTGAACTCCCTCTTCTGTGTACAAATAAAAGTTTTAGTGCAATCATGTCAGTAATATCCTAACAATGCTGTGCTGTCTACTAATATCAAGCAGTTACTCACAACTTCTTTGCCAATGACCTGAGAAAGTGCAATGAAGGTGGAGTTTTCAAAGTTCTTAGGCTGTCCCTTCAGTTTATATATCTATAATCTATGTGTATCCATCAGGGTGGATTAGAAGCAAAAGGTGAGCATGATTACAGGAAAAAGATTCACATTTGTAATAGTGAAAATTTTCCCTGGTGGAGGTAATGAGAGCTTACAACAGTAATATGATCATAAGCTTCAATAATTATGCTTGGATTTTACTTTGAAAACACACCACGATGTCAAATTAATTGAATTTCCCAGCCGCATCTTTGAATTATGAATGTGCAGGTCTGGCAGAAGAAAAAAGATGCTGGTTTACTTTCCATTAGTATTGAAAACATCTTATCCTTAAATTATTTCTGTTGAAACCTTAAAGCTATTCCACAAAAGATGTGAAACCCACTAGTTTAAATGGATATTGGATAACTGGAGAAATGGCTCAACGTTAAAGAACACTGGCTACTCTTGGAAAGGACCTGAGTTCAGCTCCCAGAATCCACATCAGGTGACAAAACACCTCCTGGAACTCCAGTTCCAAGAGATCTGAAGCCCTTTTCCTGCATGGCTGAACATGTGCATTTACACACATGCATGCACACATAATCAGGCTCATGGGTGCACACACATGCCTGTGCACAAGCATATGCACACACACACACACAGATAAATACAAATTATTTAAAATTACACTAAAAGTGGTTATTCTGGGGAACGTAGACAACTTCTCTATAACTAAGCCAAATCCTCAGTTATTGACTTTTTGAAGACTCAGAGGAAGTAGCTCAGGCTAGCCTCAAATTCATATTTGTAATTTGTCTGCCTCTAGGTGCTGGGCTTGTAAACTCTGTCACTATGTCCATCGCTGCCACATTTTAATTCTTCCTTTGATGCATAAATATTTCTCAGGGCTGAAATTTTATTCCATTGAAAAACCAAATGCCCAGTTGCTAGATATTCTTATAACTAGAAAATCAATTCTTTTTGGCTAGGGACAAGTACTCTGTCAACTGCTCTCAGCAATTCAACCAGTTACATTTATTCTTCTCCATGGTAAAGGGAAGTCTTCTCTGACCAATGCTAAGAGCATCACAAGTCTAGAAGCATAAATATTTAGAAAACACTAGAACGACATTACATTTCAATAAATATTATGGTTGGTTTTAACATGAGCTTGCCAAAAATTAGAGTCATTTGTGAAGTGAGTCTTAATTTAAGGACTGTTCTGATTGTTTCCATTGTTCAGAGAAACACCCTAATTGCATATTACATCATCTGGTAACAGTCATAGAAAGGTCACCTGTCTTTTGCTCACTTGGCTTCCCTTCTTGCCACTGAGTTGATATTTCCTGTATTGTTGTAATGACTCCTTAGCTGCTATCACAACCGCAATTTCCAGGTTTCCTGGTGGGCTAGGAACCTACAAGAGCATTCCTGGTTTTCTGCACCAGATCATAACTGCCAGGGCACTCTCATCCTTGTGGACCAGATTGTCTACTGGGACAACTTCAACTAAGGACCAAGCAACTACCAGTTCTCAGCCTCCTGTGTGTGATTCAGATGTTGTTAATTTTAAATATAGGCTGAATTAAGAAATCTAATCCATTCCTAATTATACAACTATTTTGTACTTTAGCTCTTATAAACACCAACACCATGGGATTCTGACCAGGTCTACATTACCAAGAAAGAAATCCCTCTGTGGTTGTTTGAGTAGTCTCAGCCCCCATAGATTCATGAATATGAATACTTGATCATAGGCAGTGGCACTATTAGGAGCTGTGACCCTGTTGAAAGAAGTGTATTCTATGCTCAGGCTCCACCCAGTATAGAAGATAGTCTCCTTCTGGCTGCCTTCAGATCAGGATATAGAACTCTTGGCTCCTTCAGCACTATGTCTGCCTGTAGGCAGCCATGTTTCCTAGCATGATGATAATGGACTAACCTCCCAATTAAATATTTGCCTTTATAAGAGTTGCCTTGGTCATGGTCACAGTAATGAAAGCTTAGGACACCCTGCCATAGAAAAGGCCTTAAATCCAATCAGAAAATTGTTGTTTAATTCATAACAACCATGCTACTGCTATACCAATTGGTGAATCTTAGCTGGCAAGTTTGTAATGTAGGCTGCATATTCCAAAGCTGTCCAATACTATTGATACTTTTTCTTCCCCAATGAACTTTATATTATCTTTTAGAAGTATGAATATGGTAAGCAGGAAGAAAGCTTCTTGGCCAGGTCAAAATACATTTCTGTTTCCTGCAATTTCCTGCAATGTGGTACTTATAGGAATGTAATCAAGAGAAGTGACAATATCATGTGTGTGTGTGTGTTTTAATTATTCTTTTATCTTTTTTTACAGTCTAGTCTTTATCCCCTTCCTAGTCCACACTCTGCTCCACATCCTATACCTCCTTTTTACCAATTCAGTCTCCAAGAGGATGTACCCACCTCCCCAAAACTCCACCCCACCAGACCTCTCCACTTCCATGGGGCTTCAAGTCTCATGCAAAAATACTCAATAAAATTCTCACAAACTGAATCCAAGAACACATCAAAACTATCATTCACTATGATCAGGTAGGCTTCATCCAAGTGATGCAGGTTGGTTCAATATACTAAAAATCCATTAATGTAATCCACTATATAAATAAACTCAAAGGAAAAAAAATCACATGATCACCATGTCAGATGCTGAATAAGCATTTGACAAAATACAACACCCCTTCATGTTAAAAGTATTGGCGAGATCAGGAATTCAAGGCCCATGCCTAAATATAATAAAAGCAATATAGAGAAAACCAAAAGCCAGTATCAAATGAAATGGGGAGATACTTGAAGCAATCTCACTAAATCAGGGAAAGACAAGGATGCCCACTCACCCCATATCTATTCAATATACTACTCAAAGTTCTAGCTAGTGCAATAAGAAAATGATAGGAGATGAAGGGGATACAAATTGGTAAATAAGAAATAAAGGTATCGCTATTTGCAGATGATATGATAGTATACATAAGCGGTCCCAAATATTCTACTAGAGAACTCCTACAGCTGAAAAACAACTTCAGCAAAGTAGCCGGATATAAAATTAACTCAAATAAATCAGTAGCCTTCCTTTATACACATGATAAATGGGTTGAGAAAGAAATTAGGAAAACAACTCCTTTCACAATAGCCAAAAATAATATAAAATATCATGTGTTATTTTGAGGACACTTGAGGCATCACTAAACAATAAATCATAGGTAGTATACTATGTCAAAAACTGTGATTTTCGCTTAATAAAGAAGTTTTATAGGAACGTAATTACATACATGCAGGGTACTTTCACTAATACTTCATTTAAACTAATTATATTATTAAATTATCTAATTAGTGGGTTTTCATATGCTTTGTATACATCATTAGTTTTGGTTAGTCCATCCTCTATTCATTCCTTTCTCCCCTCTGTCTGTCCCATCCTCTTTTAAAGTTTCAAACCCATTTGCTCCCGTATTTTTCATTTCATCAATAATTATGCTAATAGTACTTGAAGAACGCAGTGGGGATCCACATTTGGGGTTAGGATATCTAGAACTGTGAATGGTAGTTTAACAAGGAGGACAGGATCAGCAGCAGAAGTCTAAGAAAAGTACAATCTAGTCAAGAAGAGTTACACCATGGTTGTGAACATATCAGTTCCGTAAAGGTTCAGAAATACCTCTTTCTTACAACCAAGACATTAAAACAAACATAAATCTGTTTTGGAGGCCTTGCCATCCATCTCCTACTTATAGGAGTTAGAAAAAATGGGGGAATCCAATGGTCCAAACTCACTACTACATGAATGCCTTAGCATTTACCTATACATGACTGTGAAAACAAGTAAAACTCAGAAACTGGTATCCATATTGACATTTTTCTTTTATTTTCAGATTATAATATAATTACATAATTTCTCTATTCCCTCTACTCAGTCCAGACCCTCCCACATCTATCCCTGATTGCTCTCCTTCATGTATGTAAAAACAAGTAATAAAGGGAGCAGTGAATTAAGAGAGCCCTGAAATTCCAGCAAGAGTGGAGGAATCTCAGTATAAATTTCATCTGTGACTTTTTGATGAGTGAAGGTACTCAGCATTTATCTTATACTATTTTTGCACATATGAGAAGGTTCTGTTCACTGTATTTGCCAAGTTACTTAAAGAGAGAGAGAAAGAGAGAGAGAGAGAGAGAGAGAGAGAGAGAGAGAGAGAAAGAGAGAGAGAAGGAGAAGAAGAAGAAGAAGAAGAAGAAGAAGAAGAAGAAGAAGAAGAAGAAGAAGAAGAAGAAGAAGAAGAAGAAGAAGAAGAGGAGGAGGAGGAGGAGGAGGAGGAGGAGGAGGAGGAGGAGGAGGAGGAGGAGGAGGAGGAGGAAGAGAAGGAAGAGGAGGAGGAGGAGGAGGAAGAGAAGGAAGAGGAGGGGGGAAAGAGAGACAGACAGAAACAGAGAGAGACAGAGAGAAGGAAAGAGCGAGAGAATGAGAGAGGGAGCTTTTTGTAAATGATAAATGTTAACACTTGTCAGATGAGTAGATGCTAAACATTTTCTGATGGCTATCTCTTCACTCTGTTGTTTTCTTTGCTGTACAGCTTTTTTATTTTATGTAATCTCATTTGTATGTTCTTAGAATTACTTCTTGCCCTATTGCCATTTATAACAAGTCACTGGTTGTCTTTATATTTTGAAGCATTTTCCCTATGTGATTTTTTTTCAAGTACTTTTAATGCTTCATGTCTGACATTCATGTTTGATGCACTTTGATTTTAATTTTTTCCTTAGAGGGATGGATAAAAATCAATTTCCATTCTTCTAAACGTAGTTATCTGGTATTCCCAGCACCATTGGCTGGTGAGGGTGTCATTTCTCTATTGTATTTTTTAGATCCTTGTCAAAACATTGGGTAGGTGTAGCTGTATGGATTTTTATGCTGTGCTCCCCATAGCTTTCCATTGATCTCCTGTCTGCTCATGCAAAGTCTCTTTGAAGTTTTTGGACATTCTTAAAAGTATGACACTGAAATATGGTCCTCACAATTCAGTTATCTCAATATCACTTATTTCAGATATTGAGACATTGTGAGATTTTTGGAGTGACAAATTGGCTTGACTTTATATATCTTTGTGTGTTCCTATGTTGGCATTTATAATATCATTGAAGTAGATGTGTCTCTCCTTTTCTCTACGCATTCTGTTTGCTTTATTTTATATAGATTTTCATATTGGGATGTCTTCCTTTTTACATAAGGTAACAGGAAAAAGTATTTCTAAAAATCCTGATACTAAAATAAAATAAAATTCAATTAGGTTACTAAATTATATATTCAGTGCTGTCAGAAAAATAATTAGCATGTTCTTAGAAGCATGTTTAATGATAGCAAAACTATATAACATAATAATAACCAAGGACTAACAGAATGGGAAAGGAAGAATAGAAAATAAGTATTGAGATGGAGAATACATGGTTTGAAATAAGCAAAACTGTACCAAGCACCACAGAATAGTTGCAAAGCACCGCAGAACTTCCATAAAACATAATCACGCAATGGAAAGGCCCAAAGATAGTAAATATTACACAGGAGTGAAAATTTTCAAGCATACAAATAAAAGACTGAAACAGGAGTGAAATAAAATATATTAAATCCTCCACTGATATCTAGTCCTCTGTATAGTGTATGATGGCTCCTTTTCCCAACAAGTTGCCTTATGGGATTAATGCCACAGCTTTTATCTCCAATTCAAACCTGTTAGACTTGATGTTTAGGTATGAAGTGTAGCAGAGGGTTTTATACATGTTATGTTGACGTCTTTCCCAAGATGCCCATGACTTTATTCTTCAGGAGTTTCCCAGATCACAGCATGGGGAACAGCTACTGAATAATTTTCATCCAAACTGCTAATGTTGTTCCTGTGTTTTGAGTGATCCCACATTCCCTAAAAGGACCTCAATATACAGAGTTCCCGAAGTATCCATGTCTGTACTAGTATTTACCCTTTTAGCTACATATCCTTGACCTACCAGAACTAGTGCATCCTTTTCATCATCTCCCATCATTTTAGCTGTCGCATAGTTTACATCTGCTGAGTTTCAGGTCAAGTTGACCCCCATGGCATGTTTAGAGAGAGCATGAAGTTTATTGTGCCTTGTGATTTTAGTGAATGGAAGTGATTTTTGAGTATTGGGAATGTTCTACTACAGTTTCCTATAGTCTCTACAGAACAGTTGATTGCAGAATTTGCCTTGAGGATTTCTACCTTCTTGTATCAGTGTTAGGCTGCCCAATGTTATTTTTTTGTTATAATGCTTCTGACAAAAACTCATCCTAATACCATGCTGCCAGTTTTACTAAATCAAAGCCATTGGAATAATGGAGAAAAATTAAAAATTGGAGTTCTGAGATCATGGAATGGGGACACTGATGTGGACTCTCTTCTTGGGTAGAGGTTTAAGAAAAAAGTATGTTGTGAAGCATGCTATAGAGACAGTTTGCTTCTGTTTTATTTCTAAGTCGATTTGACAATTTATCTAGTCTGTGTATGAATTAATTGATTGCAAATAAGGCATTCAGAATTTTTCAAGTAAAGTTGATAAGTGTTTGTTGTGCATGGTATGATTGTACATATTATTTGACTAATTAAATAAAGGGTAATTGGATAATAATTAGCAATTGATTACCCAGTTTTGATTAGATATTTGCATTTGACTTGAAAAAATAATGGTTTCTTTGAGTCATTTGAATATCTTTGCCTGAAATAAGCCTTTTATTTTAAATGCTTTAAAAGTTATTTGGTTGCTAAAATATTATAAAATACTGAGGACTTAGTTTGGGGTCAGAGTGGATTACTAAAGCTAGTTGACCAGCCAGTCTATCGTCCATAAGTGAGATTCAGGCAGCGAAGAGACAGATTCAAAGACAAAAGTAGAAGGCAATAGAAGACACTTGGCATTCATTGGCAGCCTGCTTTTTACACAAGCACACACACACAAATTTAAAAATCAATGAGATATGTAATGAAATATTACATAAAGAGTTCAGTTAGCTAATATCACAGAAGAATAATCTAACCTATATAATAAATGTCTTTAAATTATCTTTAAAGAAAAGAGTAAATGTCTTTGCAGACACATTTAGATACAGTTGATTTCCTATGGTGTGGGGAGCCGTGAGCAATGCCATCATGAGCTTCCGCTGTGCCTAACTGGTAAACAAGTAATGTGCGCAGGTGCAAGAGTAAATTCGTGCCAAGTCACTGCCCATCCCGGGGCGTAGTAATGGGGTGATGAGTGAGCAGCTAATCAGGAGCTGACACGTCACATGGAGGGGTATATAAGCAGCATCATTTTCCTTGTTCGGGGTTGTTCTTCTTTCGCCTATGCAATCAATGCTCTCCCAATAAACGTGTGTAGAAGGATCCTGTTGCAGCATCGTTCTATCTGGCCCGTTGAGCGCGTGCAAGACTATGGCCTAAGTATTGATACCTTGGTTGCTAGGTCTGTTGTGTTTGGTTACATTGTGACTAAGGAAATTACAAAACCCAAATATTAAAGGGAGGGGAAATATATTGGTTCCTGGATTAGAGATTTTGGGCTGTGGTTGGCTAGGTCAATTATGCTTAGGTTCTGTGTTGGCCCAACATAATAGCATAGGAAATAAAGGAACAAAGCTACTCAACGCAGAGTAGAGCAAAGAAAGTGAGATGAGGGATCAATATACTCTTCAAAGACAGCTGCATAGAGACCTACCTATTCCAGTGAGGACACTAGGTTCTCTAATATCAAAACCAGCACTGAGTTAATCATTTGTCATTTGATTAATCTATATGAGATTAGAATCACCACTGTCTACTGTCAGTACAAGAATGGTATGAGCTTTCTGTATATGAACTTAGGACTATTTGCTATCTAAGCCTTAAGGTTACACATTTTTCCAAGACTTAAATATATAAGAGTAACAATGTACTCATATGTTTCCATCACTATGTTACATAAAGTGTACTTAGCTCTTAAGCTACATTAATTTTCTATATTTAATATAACACGTTGTATTTCCATGTCATAGGCCCATCCCAGATTCACTATATAATTGAAAAATGTATTTTCCCGTCATTTATTTACCATTTTTATTTCCTAAACTTACTACCTAGGTCACTCTCCTATTTTAACACCCAAATCCTGCTTCCTTGAGATGCTTATTAATTTCTCTACCCATCTTTGTCTAATATTACAATTTTCTCTGTGTAAATGATGATGATCTAAAAGACTGGCTAACCAGCTGGGTTCGCTGGTACATAGCTTCAGTCCTAGAACTGAACAGGAAGAGACAAGACTACTAAAAACTCATGGACTGCATAGGCTTCATAGAGCTACTTTATTTCAAAAAGTAGAAAATATACAGGTTTAAAGTGAATAAATAAAACTAGGATAAATATTTGGGGGAAGTCATATGGCTGTATAAAGCAGCACTATTTTTTAAAATAAATATTTCTGCCTATTCTGAATCATGTATTTATTAGAAAGTTCTTTTGTATCTAGTCTATCTTTGATGCTCATTTAATAATTGTCTTCTACATAAATATTTTCACAGTATCTACCACCTACCACAGCCATTTTTGTATGACTATTTTTTCTGATTTTTTATTTATTTATATGTCAAATGTTGGGCCTCTTCCCAAAGCCATTTTTTAACAGATTTCCAGGCACTTTTTCTTCCCCAGCATTAAATGAATGGGCTAAGTTGAACTCAATACACAAACTCTTTCAAGTTAGAGATCACTAACAGAGTTAGCTGGTCTATTACATGATTCTTTGTCTATACTGTGAGAAAGCAACACACCCTTTTCTCTTCAATTCAAGGAATTGTTCTCCAGATAAAAGCTCCTTAATAACACAGTGCCCTCCTCATCTTCCTGATCTCTTCTCTACCACTGTGCCTTATCATTTTTTAAAATATTTTTATTACATATTTTCCTCAATTACATTTCCAATGCTATCCCAAAAGTCCCCCATACCCCCACCACCACTTCCCTACCCACCCATTCCCATTTTTTTGGCCCTGGCGTTCCCCTGCACTGGGCATATAAAGTTTGCATGTCCAATGGGCCTCTCTTTCCAGTGATGGCCGACTAGGCCATCTTTTGATACATATGCAGCTAGAGTCAAGAGCTCCGGGATACTGGTGCCTTATCATTTTTAATGATATAATTATTTTCCTTTTACCTAATGTCTTTCCATTCCAGCCTATGCCCACAAATTAATTCATTTTATCCAAAAATGTCTCAATGGCATTTCTCATGTGTAGGTCTGACACATCATGCTCAGCTCAGATTTCGCAGCATCTTCTCTGTAATTTTGCTCATAGTTCTTATGTCATGACATTGCTGTTGATGCTGACTGTAATTCCAACCTATCATTCATTCAGTCTCTCTGCAGGCACATTGAACATCTTTTATGTCTAACATAGCTCGCATTATCTGGAGTTTTTCCATTTTGTGGGGGACTTTTGGGATAGCATTGGGAATGTAAATTAAATAAATACCTAATTTTTAAAAAACTTGCTAGTTTTATGGCGCTTCCCTATACTTCATCTTTCAACTTGCCTGCCCATTTGTTTGTATCCTAAACTCTAATGTGGTCTGTGACATTGTCTACATGCACCATTTCCATTTGTGTACAAGCATTAACATAGTGCTGAGATAACACTGAATTTAGATACATATTTCCCCAAATTAGCTTTAAATTAAATACTGTATGACCATATTACATTTATCTCATTTAACATCTCATTAAATTATTAATAGTGTCCATTTTCTTTAATGATTATTCCAAATAAAAACATCATTTTTATATGTACCACACTTAATTAGCAAGTTTTCAATATTATTGACTAATTTTCATTAATGAACAAAATTTCTACTATGAATCAATTTCTCATATTGCTAAATGTGTAGTGAGAATAGCATATATTTATCAAATAATCAGAAATATAATTTAATTTCAAACTGAATGGAAATGAGTACAACACTTAGTTACTCCTTAGAGTTCCACCCTCCATTTCTCTCTTCCTAGGGGAGATTTTAAAAGATTTCATAGGAATTATAGTTTAATTTAGTTTAGACAGTTGAATATATATGACCTGATACAGAAAGCCCCAAGAAAGTTAAAAGTTATTACAATCTACATCAACTGCATTTGTTCAGTCTTCTTATGCAAACAAAAGAAGAATTCATTTATATCCTGTGGGATACCAGCAACATCAAAACTAAAATGATTTGGATTAAAAAACATAAAGGCCATCATCACACTAAAAGTGCTTTCATGAAACTAATCTAAGGCACTCAATGTTTCTTCATTTAGAAATTAAAGTATAGGTAGCTAAAAGATCATTGAAGATTAACGAGAGTAAAACATCTGCCTTTATCAATGAAGAGAATGCTACGTCACACCTGTAAGCTTTCTGTATCAATGTTTATTCTGGGAAGTGGTACTCATGCAGATTCTCTACAGAAATCATTGTTTCATGGTTTAGAAATTGAAAACGTGCTGAAAATGCTGTCTTCTTTCCACTGGATGGTTTTAGCTCCTTTGTCAAAGATCAAGTGTTCATAAGTGTGTGGGATCATTGCTGAGTCTTCAATTCAATTCCATTGATCTACCTGTCTTTTGCTGTACCAGTACCATGCAGTTTTTAATCACAATTGCTCTGTAGTACAGCTTGAGGTCGGGCATGGTGATTCAACCAGAGGTTCTTTTATTATTACAAATAATTTTTGCTGTCCTATTTTTTTTTGTTAATGCAGATGAATTTCCAAATTGCCTGCACCACAATTGTTTATCCAATTTAATTTAATAAATTAATTCATATTTTCTCATTATCACATTTGTAATAAGTATTTTCACAATTCAATTAGAGTAATTTTCTAAGTATTATGTACCCAGAGAGGAAAACTAGCTTTTGCTTTTGTGACTGGTTACCAATTTAAGATGTCTGCTGGGTTGCAGATGGGTTTTGTGTCAACTTTCCACCTCAGCAGTATGACTCCATCTGGCTTAGACCTATGGAGACCTTGTGCATGCTGCCACTATTTCTGTGAATTCATGTGTGTCTTTCCTGTTCTGTCTAGGAGGATTTTTTCCCCTTGGTGTTGTTTATTTTCTACTGGCTCTTACCATTCCACCTCCTCTTCTACACAGCCCGGAGTCCTAAGGGGAGATATTTAACAGAGCCATCCCATTTAAGGGTGAAATCTCCAAGGTTTCTCACACTCTGTACATCTTCCAGCTGTGGGTCTATGTATTTATTCTTATCTATAGCGTGAAAAAATTCCCCTAATGATGGCTGAGCAAGAAATTGATCTAAGTACAGTAGAATTCTATTAATAATCATTTAATAGCTGCATTCCTTTAACAGAACAAACAAGACTATAGCCAAGACTATTGGTTATTCTCCATAAAATGTTTTTAAAATTATTTAGATGACATTATATTTCCCATCTTTTCAAATCTAAACATTACATTGTTAAGATTTCTGTGGTGTTTACTTTTAACTCAGCTTTCAGTAAAATTGACTAAGAGGATGCTACACATCTGCATTCCATTCACTTGCAAAATTAGCTTCTCTGACATTTATAAAAGCAAATTTAGTGTCTCTTCCATTAATTTCATAATTAATTAATTTTTCTACTACTTCCTACTAATTTCATCAGTAATTCAGTATTCATTTTCATAATAAACAACTTAAATATACCCATTAAATGGAACAAATTTGAAACAGTAATTAAAAGTTTCCACACAAGGAAAAGCCTAGAACCAAATGGATTTACTGAGAAATTCTACTAAATTTGTGATGAACAATTAATACCAGCAAATCTCAAACAGTTCCATAAAATATGAAAATTAGAGATACCACCAAATTAATTTTACAAAGCCAGTCTTATCTGTACACCATAACAGGATCAGGGCACTACATAAAGAGAAAGCTACAGTACATTTTTTTTTGATAAACAGATGCAGAAATTCTTATTAAAGTATTTGTAATCTGAACTTTAAAACACATTAAGATTATATACTATTTACATTGATTTTTTTAAGGAATGCAAGACTGGATTAATGTAAACTAATTAATAAACATAATTCAACAAATAGACCTAAAGACATGAGCCATATGATTACATTAACAGACACAGAAAAGACATCCAATACATTTCAATAATCTACACACATTATAAATATCCTGAAGAAAATAACAATCAAGGTACAAAACTGAATGTATAAAAATATAATCAACATTAAATAAGGTAAAAACAACGTGTTTTTTTTTAGTGCCTGGACAGAGGCGGGTGTCCATTCTCAGTACTAAATTCATGTAAAGTGAAATGTCCCAGTCAGATCAGTAAGACAAAAGACATAAAGTAAATTATAGCAAATAGGAAAAAATAAGCCAAAACATCAGTTATGGTACTATACAGACTATCTAAAAAACACTCTTAAATGTACACTTTCATTAAAGTAACAGAATAAACACAATCTGAGGAGGTTTGGCAATTGATATCTGTTTGGGGAAGCTAGTCAAGTTTCAGGAGGCAGTCCTACATCTACCCACATGCACGTAGCACTAAAGAGATGCAATGGCTTTTAAAAGCAGATAGGCTGGGCAGTGGTGTTGCACACCTTTAATCCTGGTACTTGAAAGGCAGATGCAGGTGGATTTCTGAGTTCAAGGCCAGCCTGGTCTACAATGTGAGTTCCAGTACAACCTGGGCTAAACAGAGAAACCCTGTCTCAAAAAAACAAAAACAAAAACAAACAAACAAATAAATAAAGTGAGAGAGAATGATTGAGAAAATACAACAGGAATTTGAGGCAAATTCACAGAACATGGATTTGATTTAAACTGCATGAACATATGAAATTCTCAACGAGCAGAAAATATATTATTAATTTAAAAATTAGAAAATATTCAGCAGTGAGTTTGGTTTTCTTATTTTTGTTTGTTTGTTTGTTTGTTTTCATTTTGTATTCTAATGAGAAATTCACCATAAAATGTGAGTGAAAATAATCTGTTAAAAATGACATCAAAAAAATAATAAAATACCTAAGAATATCATAAACAAAATGGCTAAATATTCATATAATGGCAATGACAAGACACTAAAGAAAGCATTAACAGATACTAGACAATGCAAAGGCTTCTAATTCTCAGGGTGCAGGATAAATACTGTGGATGCCTCTATCTTCCTTTGGTTTTCTTCAGGAAAAAGTATAAGCAGTTATCATTATGTTAACTGAAATAAGCCAGCCTCAGAAAGACACTAGAGATTTTGCATATGCTGATAATACCAAGCTTGTGGGCGTTACAAACAATAACAGATCTGAATTAAGGCCCACTCCACAAGACAGAACCACTCCCTTAGAATATTTTGCAGGCAGTACACCACTGTAGATTAAAGTATTTGTGGCTGGCTTCATGTTTACATTTTCTCTATTGGGAGCATTCAGAGTACCTTCTGTATTAAAGACTGGAATATAGGGCTGGAGGCTCTATGTAGGAACTAGCTCAACTTAAGCATGCTCAGTGAGCTCTATGTGTTGTCTTCAGCAATAGGACCTTGCTGTCTGTTTATTGAAAGCAACCTCTTGTCCTGACAACAGCCTATGTTCTTTGTGGATCCCAATAGGATCGCTTTGGCCAACATCTCAATTATATGTAATGCAATATCAGCAGTGGTCATTGGGAGCTTCATTTGCTTCCAGGCAATGTCCAGTAGAGACTCTGTCTCCTGATTGTAAGGCAATTTCATTTAGATTGTATTCATGTATGTATACATTTTAGGAAGTTACTCCTGTACAGGGTTTCCATATAACCCTCTCAAATACCCCTTAATTTTAGATGTCTCTTGCCATATTCTTTCCCTCAATTCATCTCCTCTTCCCTCTCCACTTGATCCTCCCATTTCTCTCCCCACAACATCTATCCATTGTCTACTCTACTTCCTTATTTTAATAAATTTTACCTGTACCATCTAGTACCTTACTTTATATCTACCGCTCAGCTTCTGCAGATTATATCTTGGTTTTCATTAATATAACAGTTAAAATTCACTTAGAAGCGTATACATATGACATAGTTTTTCTTGACTTTCAATGAATAACAATGGCCATATGAATAAAATTAGAAAGAGCTACCTAGAAAGTCAGATGTGTGTGTGTGTGTGTGTGTGTGTGTGTGTGTAAAGGAATTAGTGGAAAGAAAATGAGGTTAGACCTTCAAAAATATGGACATATGAACTGAGAAAATAGAGAAGTGAAGTAAACAAACCTGTGGGGTTAGAACAATAGAAATGTGCCTTTGGCTTGTAATACTGAGATACTGAACATCATACATACTGTTCTTTTAAAGCATTTCTCAAATCTATTAACAGTTAAATTCTCCCTAAAATTCTCAAGAAGAAAGTAGGATATAATCATTGTTATTGTTCAAGTAAATATGTGATTAAAATAAAAACTTATGTTAACTAACATTAAATTGAATTCATAAATTAACATTTTTATGTTGAAGTTTGAGTTTGTAGTTTACATGGAAGATGGATTTCTAAAAGAGAAAATTCACAAAATCTCAAAAATAGTTTTTAAAAATTCATCACCTCCCCCTTGTTTCCAATTTGCACTTAAGACTCAATTTACCTCTTCCTCATAATCATTTGCTTTATCAGTTCAGGAAAGTAGTTTAACATTCTGCATCTATTTTCCTTATGAATTAATAGGAAACATAAACAGTTGTTCAATTAGGGTTCTTCCTCTTGAACATGTAGAATTGATTATAAGCCTTCCATAATTTTTCTGTTGCAAATTATTGAATTTATATAAACAATGTGCAAAACATTATGTCAAGGAACTTTGAAGTAATTTATATGAAGACTGACTTTGAATTTATTTCCCCAGTAAATAAAAACTAGGTCATAGAGATGAAAATAGTTCATGATTTTAAATGTTTTCATTTTAACATTAAATTATTGCCATTTTGAAGAAGATATATAGAAAAGTGTAAGTTGCAGGGACCCCTAGTACTCGTGAATTTGAATGTTTCAATAAATCGTTATTAGGCATATGAAAACCCAGTTCTGGTGATACATACACTGACATAACATCATAACTCAAGTGTTTCCAAGGCATTATTTTATATGGTGAGGAAAAAAAAAATTAAAGTGAAAATATCCACCACAGAAATTCAATTAAAAAAAAATGTATCTACAGCAGTATACTCCAGTCTTCCCTACTAGGGACCAACTGATACCTATTTCCAGATCTTGAGTTGATATACAGAGGACAAGAAATAAAATACAATAAAAATCTAAAAGAAAACTAGCCAGCACATTTGGATCCTTGTCAATTTAACAGACTAGTACATTACTACCAAACCATAATTGTTCTTTCCCTATTTATCCCTAAGAACTCATGATATAAAACATACTATAACTTTTAAAGTCCAATACTTTTAATACTTCAAACACTTTAAAAGTTCAAATTCTCTTTTAACAATGAAATTTCTTAACTATGTGTTTCTTTAAAATCCAAAACATTTTGCATGCTTTCTAATCTCAATATGGACCAAGACACAAATGCAATAAAATCAAAGAAAGCAACCCAAAATCCAACAGTATAAATTTTCAGTATTAGATGTCTGGTACTAACTCATTGAGCTCCAGAAGATTTGGGCATCTTGTCTTCTAGGCTCAAGTCAACTCCACTCCTCACCTGCCACTGGCCTTGGTCCATATCACAAAGTCCCAGCACAGCTAATATGCTGGGTATCACAGCAATGGAGGCTGCATACTGACCAAATGCCACTTCTGACCCCTTCAGGAAAGCTAACCTTGCCATATGATGCCAAGCTTCATCTTTTCTCCGGAATTTCTTCACTCCTGTGGATTTTATAGCAACTGAGGTTGGACCATTGCCAGTGGACTCTCTTGGAAAGTCACAGTGCCAACCTTCAGCTCTTTCCATGCCCACTTTCTGCCTTTAAAGCCCATACAACATCAAAAACTCTTACACATTGCCATATTCAGCTCCTATCACGAGACATCGCCTTGACCTCTTCTGGATCAAAGCTTCTGTGTGATGACCCTGAATAAATGTTTCATCTTACTAATGTCAGTCTTTTACTTATCACAATTAACTCTTTTGTTTTGTTTTGTGTTTTTGAGACAGTTTCTCTGCTTAGACCTGGTTGTCCTGGAAACAACTAATTCATAAGGCCCTGCTAACCAGTATAAATTTTCCCAGTAAAACAAAGTTTCTACTCCCACAAATTCATAATCTTAAATATCACAAGAAGAGCCCAAAGAAAGCCACATGAACAGCATGGAGTTCTAAGATAGTCTTTGTTTAATTCCCCGAATTTTCACATTCTGACTTCCATTGTCTGTAACTCTCTAAACATTCCTGTGTTTAGGCTTTTATAATAGCTCACTAAGCTTTGATTGCTCACTATCTTTTCTAGCCCCAAAGTCCAGCATTCTTTCATGCTCGCGCGCGCACACACACACACACACACACACACACACACATGATAGATAGATAGATAGATAGATAGATAGATAGATAGATAGATAGATAGATCGATGGATGGGTTGGTAGTTGGATGGGCGGCTTAGTGGGTGACTGGAGAGACAGAATAAAAGGCAGGCAGACAGACAGCTTGATCAGGTAACTCACATAAGCATCACACTCTCTGGTACTAATTTCTGCTGTGGCTCATTTTATATTGCTGAGACAAAACACTAATAAAAACCAACTTGTGGAAAAAATCATTTATTTTAGTCTCTTGCATCTATCAATAAAGGAAACCTAAGCAGGACCCTGGATGCAGGAACTGAAGCAAAGAGAGAAATGCTGCTTACTGTCTTGTTCCCCTTGCTTACTCAGTTTGCTTTTTTATAGATGCTAAGACTGCCTGCAAAAGACTCTCATTTTCAACAGTAGGGTTGGCCCTCCTGCATCAATCATCAATCAAGAAAATCCCCACAGACTTGCCTTTCTGAAAATCTGATAGAGAAAAATTCCCAGTAGAGGTTCCTACTTCACAGGTGACTCTAGTTTGTGCAAAGCTGTAAAGCAAATCAATACACCTGCCAAATATTATTTAATTCACCCTATTTGACAGATTATGTTTAATTGCTAGGATATAGATTTGCATTGTAACTCTTGGTTGATGGGTTTTTTTCTTTTAATGTATCATCAGGGCAGGTAAGATGGCTCAGCCATTGAAAGCTAGGTCACAACCCCCAAAATATACTTTTGAAGTTTATTGTGTTTCAACAATTTAAATTCAGTTATTGATAAAATGAACATAAATTTTTACAAATAAGCAAAATTGTTGCTTTGTTGCATAAAGGATGAGAAATATATACAGACTTCATCCCAGTTTAACTTGTAGCTAGATTCTCATATACATGTTATTTCTGATGTATTTATAAGACATTATTATGATCCTGTATAGCTATTTCCTTGGAACTCAAACATCCAACAAATCAAAAGAAGAGAGGAACGAGGACTCTGGAAGTACAGAAAATGTACAAGACTCACAATGCTATCTCTAAGGTTATGTAAACTATATTTTGTTTAGACTCCCCACTGACCTAGGAGTCTTCAACTTCTGTAGGGAGCTTGAGAGATGCAGCCTTTGAGTCATCCTTCATGTTATGGTGATATTTTCTAAGATATATGTGGCTATGAGTCACATGTATACCTGTTAGTAACATAAACTCATTGATTTCATCAAGGTGGATCTGGGTGGAAAATGTCTTTAGTCTACTATTTCTGCCTCATATGGTAGCAAATTGATGTTTGTTCAAGTACCTCTGGAAAAGTCACATGACATTACACAATATATTTCATTAACTCAGACCTTACACAATTTATATAGCTTTTCTAAGTTCCATGACCCATTCCACACTTTTATACTAATTACATATTCTGAATGATCACTATGAGGTATCCCCTTCTACTTAGATGTCTAAAATTTCTGCCTCTAAGTAGATCTGTGTTATAGACACAAAGTTATTGAACTCCAGGAATAAGCATTATTAATCTGACTTTGGTTTTGTTGTTGTTGTTGGTGGTGGTGGTGGTGTTTTGTTGCTTTGTTTTGTTTTGTTTTGTTTTGTTTTGTTTTGTTTTGAGACAGGGTTTCTCTGTGTAGCCCTGGCTGTTGTGGAACTCGCTCTGTAGACCAGGCTGGCCTCAAACTCAGAAATATGCCTGCCTCTGCCTCCCAAGTGCTGGGATTAAAGGCGTGTGCCACCACTGTCTGGCCTGACTTTGTTTAACTGTATAATAAGTGTTATTATGGCAGTTAACTTTTCCAACTAAGCTATTTGTGGCTTGGAGCAAGTTGTTCAACCTTTGTTTCTTCCCTCTCTGTCATTTTGCTCTTTTTTTATTTTAATAACTTTTTTATTGGATATTTTATGTATTTACATTTCAAATGTTATCCCCTTTCCGATTTTCCATCCAGAAATCTTCTATCCCATCCTCACTTCCCCTGCTTTTATGAGGATGCTCCCCCACCCACCCACTCCTGCTTCCCTACTCTGGCATTCCCCTACATTGGGGCATCAAGCCTTCACAGGACAAAGGGCCTCTCCTCAGACTGATGTCCTACAAGGCCATCCTCTGCTACATATGCAGCTGGAGCCATGCATACTCTTTGGTTGGAGGATTAGTCCCTGGGAGCTCTGGTGATACTGGTTGGTTCATATTGTTGTTCTTCTTATGGGGTTGCAAACCCCTTCAGCTCCTTCAGTCTTTTTAACTTCTCCATTGGGGAATCCCATGCTCAGTCCAATAGTTGGCTGTGAGCATCTGCCTCTGTATTTGTTAGACTCTTGGCAGAGCCTTTCATGAGATAGCTATCTCAGGCTCCTGTGAGCAAGCACGTCTTGGCATCCACAATAGTGTCTGGGTTTGGTGTCTCTATATGGGATGGATCCCCAGGTGGGGAATTCTCTGGATGTCCTTTCCTTCTGTCTCTGCTCTACACTTCTGTCTCCATAATTCCTCCTTTGAATATTTTGTTCCCTCTTCTAAGAAGGACTGAAGCATCCACACTTTGATCCTCCTTTGTCTTGAGCTTCATGTGGTCTGTGAATTATATCTTGGGTGTTCTGAGCTTTTGAGCTAATATCCACTTATCAGTGAGTACATACCATGTGTACTCATTGTGCATATCATTGTGACTGGGCTACCTCAGGATGACATTTTCTAGTTCCATGCACTTACCTAATAATTTCAATAAAGTCATTGTTTTTAATAGCTGAGTCGTACTCCATTGTGTAAATGTACCATGTTTTCTATATCCATTCCCCTGTTGAGGGACATCTAGGTTCTTTCCAGCTTCTGGCTATTATAAATAAGGCTGCTATGAACATAGTGGCGCATGTGTCCTTGTTATATATATGTTGGAGCATCTTTTGGGTATATGACCAGGAGTGATATAGCTGGGTCCTCAGATAGTACTATGTCCAATTTTTTCTGAGGAACTTGCAGACTGTTTTCCACATTTTCTCTTCTGAACTCCAAGCTTTGTCCTTCAAAACATGTATCATGGGAAGAAAAAGACAAATTAACAAAACAAATTCCACTACACTTAAATTTAATCACATATAGTATATGAATAATGCAGTGTGGAGTGTGCACTGTCATTTAAAGGCCTTCTGGGCCACAGATTGTAATCTAGTTTGCTAACAGCCACTATTTGCACTTAAGCACAATGGTCACTAGAGTGCCACATGCATCAGCCCAAGCCTGTTACTGCTCACACAGCCTTCTATTGCTGAGAAAAACAGTTAATCTGATATATTATTTTTTTCCGTTTTTTATTAGATGTTTCCTTAATTTACATTTCAAATGTTATCCTGAAAGTCCCTATATCCTCTCCCCACCCTGCTCCCCAACCCACCTACTCCTGCTTCCTGGCCCTAGAATTCTCCTGTACTGGGGCATATCATCTTTCCAAGACCAAGGGCCTCTCCTCCCATTGATGGCCAACTAGGCCATCCTCTGCTACATATGCAACTAGAGACACAGTTCTGTGGGGTACTGGTTAGTTCATATTGTTGATCCTCCTGATACATCTTTGAGACCTAGTCGAACACTTAATAAAGAAACACAATTAGTAGGAGGAGAGGTCCTTGGTCCTGGGAAGGCTTGATTCCCCAGTGTAGGAGAATGCCAGGGGAGGGAGGCATGAGTGAGTGGGTGGGAGGGAAATAGGAGAGGGGGTTCTAGAGGGGAAACCAGTAAAGGGGATAGCATTTGAAACATGAATACATAAAATATACAATAAAAAAAGAAACACAAATAATCATTTAAATCTTAAACTACGGATATCTGTAAATTTAAGTTTGTAAGCCATTTTTGGGCTAATTACGGAAGATACATAGAGATGAAGTTAACAAAAACTGGTTTTAATTTTACCTTGCCATTATTTTAATATATATGTGTTTATTTTAATACTTATATACATACATATACATCTCTATGAAATTTTTGTTACATTTTATTCATGAAAATTAAAGATGACTCTGGAAATGGACTTTGGGCATTTTTTCTAGTAACATATTTATTGTTCACTATTCACTAAGTACATTTTAAAAGAATATTTTCTTCTTGAATACCTTTCTAGTTTCTATTTTAAAGGCCAACCACTTTTCCATAACATTTTTTTCTTATTTGGAGGAGCAGGCAGTGCTTTATTGATCTCTGTGGGTGGGATATCTACTATATATCTTTAAAATATATATAATATTCATCACTTAA
The DNA here is from genome assembly GCF_000001635.26 of Mus musculus. NCBI lineage: Eukaryota > Metazoa > Chordata > Mammalia > Rodentia > Muridae > Mus > Mus musculus. Next base: position 32,031,188 of record NC_000067.6, read on the forward strand.
AACATATGGCTACATAATTTTATTTCTTAGCATAAAGAGAACCATGTACCTGTTATCTGTATATTAAATTATCTGAATTGTTTACTTAAACTTAATTTTAATAATGGTTTATATGAAGTATCTCATTTTCCTCTTATATTTACAATATTAGAGTAATGATAATTTTTACTTTAAACATAAAATAAATCACAGTACAGAGTTCATAACATATATATATCATTGATTAAAATTTTATTCTAATTTAGATATGATTATCAGAACAAATTATTGCACTGGCTTTTTTCTTGTGGCATAATACTGGAATTTACAAAGTATCCATGAGCAAAAATTTTTATTTCAACAAATTCTACAGTATCTTAATTGGAAGCATACCTCAACACAGCCACTAGTGTCACTTAACTTAAAGTTAATTAAAGTAAGCTTATTCTGATAAAACCAAGAACTAGCAGTTTCATCAAAGTCAAATGAATAAAGAGATTAGAATCACTGAGCACCTACTTCTGTTGATGTGTAACAAAGCTTAGCACATAGGGGAAGATGCAATTATTTGGTGAGCAAAGTGTGTTCAGAAAATCCTCAATAAAACTCAAATCAAGTTTCTTCAATCTTTGCAATTCAACATATTGTAAGTAGTGTTGGCTTCTGAGATAAAATTTATTATTTTCAGTTTTTAAAAAACAGATTTCTCAATGACAACTTTCCAGTTGGAGTTACATGATACTGCAGGCAAATATGTAATTGTATCTTAATTTATCCCCAGCCCCAAATCCTTTGTTAGTACCCACAAGTTCATTTCTGCCTGTATATGTATTAAGTATCATCCTTATTCTGAAACCCTGCATTTCCAAGACAACTCAAAGTTCAGCTCATTTGTAATCCCTTTTGGAAATCTCAGAATAGAAACAAATGTGTGGTGGTATATTACTGTAACAACATCCTTTACATTCAAAGATAACAGAACTTTTGCTGGACCTCACAGTCAGAGCTAATAATGCATGTTATGGTCACTTCTGACCTACTGTGCCCTCAGCCTCTTTGTTTAATTTACCTTTAATAGACCAATGTAACAACTAATCATTCTTGCCTTGGATTTCCCATGTAATCAACTTTTACAAACTCAGCTAAATACATAGCTTCAATTTTATACACTCTCCCACTCCACTGACTTGGAAAGCAGTACATGTGTGTATGCATTCTATGCTAATTAAGGGTAAAATGTAATAAATATTTTCCTCCGATGCTGGAAACAGAATTTGGATGTTACCTAATGGTGGTCTTTTTCCAGTTTTGTTAGTTGTCTGGATAAGTTTGGGTCAATTAACATGAGTGACTTGATCCCTCTTGAAAGTCTGTTAAAGATATCTGTAAATTATTTCTCATTCTTTTCTAATATGGTAGTTTCTTTGCTTTAAACAAATGCATAATAAAATCCATTTGTAGGGATGAGACAAAACAAGACACTTAAATATCAGACAGGCACAGATCTGATACATGCAAAAGACAGATAATTGATAAAGCAAAAGTCATGAGCTATAGAAAAGCTGGATAAAGAGAAGATGCAGGGACAGAGTAGAGAAATTACATCTTGACTCACTTTTGGTCAAATTATTCCAAGGAGTAGTGGCTTTAATGCTTTTTTGTTAAAGCAAGACTTTTGAATAATTTGAAGTTATCACTAATGTATTTTAATGAATTCTCTTTAGACACCTGCAGAACTTTTAAAAAATGAGTGCAATAAGAACATTATTGTAATTAATTATCTTATTTTATAGTTAGTCTTCTTTTCCCAATTGTTTGGCTCCTGCACATCAATCTACTGAGCACACTATCCATTTATTAGATGAATATCTGGAAGTATTAATGAGTATTTACAAGGATTACTGAATGAGTATTTACTATGAACTCATACCCTTCTAGACTCAAGAAATTAAGAAATTAACACAAATCTTCCTTCTTCTTAGAGCTACCGGAATGTACTCATAAATATCATAAATAAATAACAACCTATGAGCATGAAAGATAATTCTGGGGGTCACACTATGGAAAATTTAAAATAGGTAGAAAGAATAGAGTAATGGCAAGTTATGTGAAAAAGATTCTGTGGAGAGTTAACTAATTAAATATTTGTGTGCTAAGAGGACAGAGAAAAGAGAATGAGAGAAATCAAAGAACCATGAGACAAAGAATACAGCAGAGTAAACTGCAAGGAAACATCACCAGAAACTAGGAAAGGGGGTACAGGGAAGCTGCTGGGCAGGAAAGTGTACCATCCTTGAGTTTTTGTGTCTCAGATCCTATCAGTTCACAGGACTTTGCAGAGTAATTACTCAATAGTAATGCAAGCTAGGTACTAGGGGCAAGCAAATTTGTGTTTGAACTTCATCTTTAATTTGTTTAATGACCTAGAGCAGGTTTTGTAGCCTGAGGCTTCATGACTTTGATCAACACTGCTACATTTGCCTTGAAGATATTAATAAGACTAGATACTAAGTCAAAGGGAGAATTATTATAGAAAAATGTTATCCATATAAGGGATAACTAATTGAAAACTTTTCTTTTTTTTTGCAATAATTGACAATAAAATATTTAACAGTACTCAGAAATCAGTTAAGGTTGTTGAGACTTTTTTAAATGAACAAAACTGAAAAGTCTCGTGTTCTTCTGCACTGAAAATTAGCTATTAGAGATCTGTCTTTTATTCACAAGAAACTTGAGCTGTCCCCACTCTTACTTGGGCTCCAGTTTACTTACACATTTGATGTGGACTAAATTCTGCTGTGAAGCTTGAACACTATTGTGTCCATTCTTTAGGAATCCTTTCAGCTGATTTCATATTACTAAAAAGTTGAATAGTCTGAGAGAGAAGGCTCAGCATGTAAGGAAACTTACTCACATGTGCATGAGTGCAAACATGCATGCACTCATACACAAATAAATGTAAACGTTTGTAAATTCTTAAAAATATATAGCTCAAAATATCAAAATCATTACTCTTTGGCCCTTTATCACAACTTTTGTTGAATGCTAATAAAACAGTTATACAAAGACTAATGATGTGAAATTTTGCATGCCAATAATTATAATTTTCATATATCATTCACAGTGGATTTCCTAATCAATTTTAATATTCTATTCATTGTTACCCTATTTTATGCAGGGTAAGATTTATTGACCACAAGTTACAGAAATTATGTACAGCCCCACATTAGTAGGATAAAATATGCATATGGATCTAAATTTATTTAAACAACAAAATATGTACAAAATGAATGTCATGTCAGAAGTTAAGTAATCATGAAAGAATTTATGTGAGATTTACTAAGCTAGAGTGGTTCTTAAACCATTATTATTATACTTTTACACACTCAATACAGTAAAGAATAAAATATAAAAACCTAAATTACTAATGGGAATTTAAAATGCTAAGCATCAATTTTGTTGGTGGATAATATGAATATACGTGATGAATTTTTACTGATGTACATAAAATTATGGGTTTTTTGATCATGTTATGTGACCTGATATAGTTTCATTGTGTTTATTAAAATATCAAATCTGCTATTTGTCCAGAAATGCTTAGATTTATTTATTTAGTTATTCAGTTATTTAGTTATTGGGGACAATCAGATAAAGACATTACTGTTGGTGTTTAATCTAAAATATACAGTTTATTAATGTACAATTAATACAAAGTTATCAAAATGAATTATTAAGGCATATCTTTTCCTCTCCACAGGGTTGTTCCTAGGAATTACTTTTTCAGAAGTCTAGTAGACAAGTAGTAAAAAGCAGAATATATGGGAGGAATAGAAATGCTTAATCCAGAGAGTTAAGTGGGCATTCTACTGGAGCAACCACATTGCTAGAGAAGGCATGACTCCATTAAGAACTGTTAATTTGGCCAAGTTAAAGACAGGATATGGCCTGATTTGTACTGCTGATATATGCCACAAAGTATGAGACTTTGCATCTATACTTTGTATATATCAGGTAAGGTTGTTCATATACACATTTCCTGTGTTTGACATTTTTGCTGCACTAAAATAGACTTCATTTAACAATAGTTCCAAGTAAGTACATATATGTTTGTGTTAGTGTTTGTGTGTACATACATGTGCATGTATATGTGTGTCTTAGGGTTTTACTGTTGTGAACAGACACCATGACCAAGGCAAGTCTTATAAAAAACAGCATTTAATTGGGGCTGGCTTACAGGTTCAGAGGTTCAGTCCATTATCATCAAGGTGGGAGCATGGCATTATCCAGGCAGGCATGGCAAAGGAGGAGCTGAGTGTTCTATGTCTTCATCCAAAGGCTGATAGTCGAAGACTGACCTCCAGGCAACTAGGGTGAGGATCTTATGCCCACACCCACAGTGACACACCCATTCCAACCAGGTCACAACTATTCCAACAAGGCCACACCTCCAGATGGTGCCACTCCCTGGTCTAAGGATATACAAACCATCACATTCCACTCCCTGGTCTTCATAGACTTGTTCAAAAACATGAGTCTATGGGGGCCATACTTAAACATAGCATAATGCAACATGCATTTAGTCCAACTTTCAAAGTCCTCATAGTCTATATCAGTGGGAACAATGTTAAAAGTCCAACATTCAAGGTCTCTTCCCTTCTTAGATCCATTCAACTTAATTAACTGTAATCCCCAAAGCAAGGCAGGAAACCAGCTGGGCAAACTCCAAGCTCTGCCTCTCCATGGCTGATGTCAAAGCAGTCTTTAGATATCCACTCCTTTTTCATCTTTGTTGACTGCAACAAACTGCTTTCACCTGGGCTGGTTTCACTCCCTGTTAGCAGCTTTCCTCAGCATGTATCCCATGGCTCTAGCATCTTTAACATCTTTGAGTCTCCAAGGAAATTTCAAAGTTATAGTTTCTTGTTTCTTGTCTGGGATTCCACTTGATCTTTTGGACTCCTCCTAAGGGCAGGCATCACTTCTCAATCCCTATCCTCTATAGCACTCTATGCTCAGGTTGATCCACTCCACTAAGGCTGCTTTTCTTGGTGATCATCCCATGGTACTGACATCTCCAATAAACTGGGGTGTTCCACTCCAACTAGGCTTCACCAATAGCCTCTCATAGGCTCTCTTCAGGTGCCAAGCCTCAAGTCCTTTGCATGACCCCTTCAATCCTGGACCATCAACTACAGCTGAGGCTTCACCTTCTCCAATGGCCTTCCCTAGCCTCAGCTTCTCTCCATGATCCCTTCATTCCTTCACAAGTAGTACCACCTGAGTGACTCTTACACATTATCAAGTCCAGCCGCAGCATGAGGTACAACCTTGGGTATTTCTGGAACACAGCTTCTTTGTGCTCCCAGAAAACAGTTTCCAGAAGATTTTACCTCAGTGATGCTCATCTCTTCTTAATCACTGCTAATTCCTTAGCTCCAACTAACCAGCATCAATTTTCCCAGTAGTTCCTTCCATTCTTAACTCTAGAGCCAGAGCCACATGGCTGAAGCTGCTGAGTTCTGCTGCTTACAGGAACTAGAACATGACCCCCCTTGTACTATTACATTGTCACTGGCTTTCTGTTTTCCAACTCCTTTATTGCCTAAGCTTGGTTCTCCTGGATCTTTCTTTATAGATTGGCCTTGAACGTGGAGATCAGCATGCATGTCTCCTGGGATTAAAGGTGTGTATCACCATACCTGGATCTAAATTTAGCTGGATAGGATCTTGCCCCAAGGTCCCACTCCCTTAATCTTTTATCTCCTAGAACACAAGATTTTGCTCCATTTCACTTCCTGGTACCCCTTTAATACTCGAACCATATATTTTATATGTTTCCTTTCTAAGCTTGCTATGCTTGTTCAAACTTCTCTTCATAAGACTTAACCAGAGAACAAAGTCTCTGCTCGGGTTTTTGAAACTTCTTTTGTCAATGCAATTAATCCAAGTCTCTTCAACTTAGCCTCAGGCAGACTTTTCAGACAGGGGTAAAAAGTAGCCACATTCTTTACCAAAATACCACAAAAACAGTCTTTATGCCACATCCTGAAATTCTTCTCCTTTGAAATTTCTTGGGCCAGGTCAACACAGTTCAAATTACTCCCAGCAACAAAATCTTCCATATTTCTACTAGGATGACCCATTAAGCCCCATTTAAAGCATTCCACTGAGTTCCAAATCCAAAGTCCAAAGATCCACATTCTTTCAAATAAAAGCATGGTCAAGCCTATCACAGCAATACCCCACTCCCAGTACCAAGTTCTGTCTTAGTTAGGGTTTTACTGCTGTGAACAGACACCATGACCAAGGCAAGTCTTATAAAAAACAACATTTAATTGGGGCTGGATTACAGGTTCAGAGGTTCAGTCCATTATCATCAAGGTGGGAGCATGGCATTATCCAGGCAGGCATGGCAAAGGTGGAGCTGAGAGTTCTATGTCTTCATCCAAAGGCTGCTAGTGGAAGACTGACCTACTGGCAACTAGGGTGAGGATCTTATGCCCACACCTACAGTAACACACCCATTCCAACCAGGCCACACCTATCCCAACAAGGCCACACCTCCAGATGGTGCCACTCCCTGGTCCAAGCATATACAATCCATCACAGTGTGTATGTGACTTAACAACATCTCTGATACATTTGATACATGTTTCTAGCTATCAAAATCTCTTGGTATAATTCACCTCAGCCTTTCCATGACAAAATAGTCCAACCAAATTTACTCCTACTAATGGTAAACATATCACTCCATCTGATTACTTCTGGGAGAAATTAAATTGATTTATTGGCATCACCGACATTAGGATAGACTACATGTGTGTTCATGATGATTTGAGCATTAGATAGGGTGTATACGTGTCAATATATTATATGATACCCTATAAAAGTTTAAAATATAATGAAGAACAAACAGGAATAATTAGAATTATTATAATCAATTAATAAGATAGGGATGATATATTAAAAAAATTCTTGACAAGTTTTAAATCTTTAATCCTCTTTTTGTTCCTGGCTCACACTTCATCCAAGTGAAGTCAGTTCTCTCATTGAGATACTGAAGTTTACAATGAAGAGCAAAGATGAAGATGCTGTACTTTCTTATTGTTGATGAAATGACTTCCTCATCCATTAAATAATGTGAACTTAAAGTCCCAATAAATAATTATTTTCAACATTTGCAGGGATTCCAACTTACAGTTTTGAAGTATAAAATTATCACTCGAGTCAAGTATCAGAAGCTAGATGAATTATTAAAGTATTAATTACACCACCATAATTATTAATACTATCAAACAGAAGTATATTAAACCCATCTAATTCTATTTTCTTGAGCTCACTTTATGAATACCATGCAATAAAAAATTTCACATTCTAAAAAATTCATGAATGATTCTTTAATCGACAGAATGTGTGATAGAAGGACTATATAAGCTTCAGGTCTGTTGACATGTTGTCTTTGGGCCTGTGACTATGTAGCAGATTACAAGGGGAGAAAGCTGGCCATGTACAGAATATGGAAGAGAGAGACAGGAAGACATTTGGAGCCTATAGACTTCTCAAAGTGTAAAGACTTGGTATCTGGAATAACTCCCTTAAGCCCTGTTTGTTAACGTTCTTGTAGCTCCCAATAGTGACAAGCTATGGGCAAACTTTTAGAAAATTGTCCTTTGGGTGACATTACAAGTTTCAAGTATAGCATCTGTTTAATCCAAATGTCTTTTCAACTACATAAATAGCATAAAATATATGAAGAGATAATTTACTTATATTTTAGCAAAATATATCTTTATGTATTTTTAAATGTATTTCAGGCTCTTTGATCTGATGTGGTTCTAATTTTCTTAGCAGTTCAAGTGATCATTTTTGTATATTAATTTGTAATGTAAATTTCAGTTGCCAAATTTTATATTTTTTGTGTGTTTAGATGAAAACTATTTTGAATTTATGGAATAATTTAAAGGGAATACAATTATTTTATAATTATAAGAAAAGACACCTGAAGAAACTCCATGTCCTTTTATATAAAACATACATAAAATGAGCATTTATGAATATCAATATCATGTGTATCTTAAGGCAGAGAGACCAGCACAGAATGTAGTGGAGAAATAATGAAAATTTTCTAGCTAAGGGGGAAGAAAGTATCTATTTTGGACAGTTTTTGCCAACTTGACACAAGATAAGTCATCTGAGATGGAAGAACCTCAGTTAAGAAAACCCCTCCAAAGATCAAGTTGTATGTGAGCCTGTAGAGCATTTTCTTAATTAGTGATCTATGGGAGAGGGCATGCCCACTGTGTGTGGTGCTATTTCTGGGATTGGTGGCTCTGGGTTCTATAAGAAAACAGGGTGAGCAAGCTATGAGTATTAAGAGGTATCAATTCCTGCCTCATGGTTCCTGCCATGTTTGGGTTCCTGTCCTGAATTCCTTTGATGACGAGCAATGTAGAAGTGTAAGCTGAATAAACTCTTTCCTCCCCATGTTGTTCTTCATAAAAAAAAAAAAATCTCAGCAATCATAGAGGATGAAATATTGGTCTCTATGTTCTATGACTCAAGTACATGGTAACTTGAGCAAGAAGTTTTACTGTCACATTCTGCAGGGTAAAAGGGTACTAAAAGTAGCACTGAATGGGGCCTCACTGATCAACAGAGAGGCCAATCACACCATTGCTGACATAGAAACTTTATTTGTTAGGCTGTATTGTTGAAGAAGAGTGTTGGTGTCCATTATAGCACAATTCCACTTGAATTACACATTTCTCCCAAGGCTCTGGGGTATTTTCTGGAAAGGCATGGAAAAATTTTTCCCAGTCCAAGGAGATAAATAACTTCAAGTAAACAGTGAACTCTGAGACACAGCAGGGTAGATTCACAAATGAATTCAGTGTGGTTTTTAGGAAGACCTGAGGGAGTTCAGGCCAGGAAAAAAAAACAAAACAAAACACCCAGAATTGAGGGAGGAAACAGAGATAAAATCCCAACTCTAGCTAAGGAGTGGTAGCTCCTGGGAGTTTTATTTAAGGCTGTGTGCATATGGGGGCTGCATAGTATATGGACAGGACAAATTGGACTTGGATTTAATTGGACTTGGACTATGTATTTTTTTAAAAGTCATAAAAGTTATTGAAAAGGAAGGGAGGGTTGATTTGGAAAGAGCTGGGAAGTGGAGAAAATATAACTACATATATATGAAATTTTAAATGATTTTATATAATAATTTTCCAAATAAAAATATAAATTATATTTATATAATGTACATTAAATTCTTATTATTGGACTTCAATGAAAATAAGACTGTATGATAGCATCACATTATTTATAGTCCTGTTTGTACTCTAACATTAAAATACAATATTATTGCAGCTTTACAGTACTTTTTAGGTAAAACTTAAAGAGATGAGTATAAAAATTTTACAAATCACAGTTAGGCTCAATATTTTGTTGTTAGTGTCATAGTACTCACTGGGCAAATACATTCAAATTTTGTGGCTTATACTATAAAAAGGCACATTCTACTAGTCAAAGAATATTCGGGGAGTATTCACAATACAAACATCCTGTGTCTTCAGAGAGTGTTCAAACTCTAGTAAGCATATGTGATAGGAATCAAACACCTTCACTGGAGGAATCTCACTATAACTTCAGGGTCACCAGTTATACTGACATTACATTTTGCACACATTATTGTCTAATTGCATACTGGCAATTCGAGGCTTCATTATGAATAATGAAACATTTCATCCTTTAGGGGATACCAAGGGCTTAGATATAACCTTCTAAGAGCCTGGAATACAGCATAATGTTTCTTTGGCTGAAGACCAACTTTATCTACTATGTAATCTGTGCCCTACAAATCTTAGTTATTACATTTAAAATGCTTAGATATTGTATAACATAGTCATATTTCTAAATATTTACTAGTCAAACTGACCCCTTTTGGCTAAAACATTTTAATCTTACTTTCTTATTTTGTAAGCTCATATAGAGAGAGCCTGATATAAATATGATCAGGATAATGGATGAGTGGAGTCCTGAAAAAGTCGAACAACTTGCTGCTACAAAAGGAAATCATGAAAATAAACAATGTTGTCAAAAGCAACTATTTCAAGGAATGAATCAGAGCACAGTGACAGCCAAACAAGAAGAATGCATTTCCTTAAGAGTCCAGTGAGAACAATCATGAGTCTCTGGGTTTTGCCTTCAATTCCCCTGTTACTCACCAGGTAAAAACCCAACTTCACCAGAGGCATATGAAACTTTCTGTGAAAATCAGCAACTTTACTGCAATAAGTATTGATTTGTTTCCAGGGAACTGATAACATTTGTGGATTTCAAAATAGGAACAGAAGAAAAATAGAAAAAAAAAAGTCAAATTTACATTCAGAAGGCTTTATGTCAGTTTAGGCAAATGGTAAATTTAGAGGGAATTATCACAGAGATCAAGGAGTTGAGGGAAATCTGGAAATGCAGACATCATAAACTCCCCCACTAAATCTTGAACAGCTAAATAGAATAAGACAATATCAAATTGCTACAGAAGAAATAAAATAATGCATTCTTCAGAACACACACTTCATGGGAAAATACATGAAAGTCATACTAACTCTCAAAAATTGGCCATAGCCTTCTAGCCTGTGTTCAAATCATTGGCTTAAAAGTACAATCATTTACACAGAGAAACATATAAACACACATACATACACACACACACACACACACACACACACACAAATACCAATGACCTATGTGAAACTGACCTATTAGAAACCATACATCCAAGTTGAATCAATACATCTGAACTGTGTTATTGCACACTTTGAAGGAGATTGTGTCAGAGCAATTTTGGAAGAAACCTTCAGATGTAGCTTTTTTCTGTTACCACTCATGTTGAGAGTGACTTTTCGGGAATACATTTCTCCTTGATTAACTCATGTTCCCATAAGTAATTTTGCACTCATCCTTAGTAAATAAACCTATAAGCTTGTTGGTTCACCAAGATATCTGTGTGGAATTGTCTGTTTGGTATGTTACTGGTCTCTAACTTCAAGACAAATGGTAATATGTTCCTCAAATTCTCACACAATGTATTAGAGTGTGCTTTAATATCTTATATTTCAATTATTAATGGAAGTACAGTACTGTAGTTGAATAAAGCTAAAAGGTTTCCAGAAGATGATTTAAGAAAGAAATCTAGATTATGATATTAAAAGCTTAACAAATTTAAAAATCCAGACTGAAGACTAGCACTGTGTATTTCCTTTCTTTAAAGTAATGTAATATATTTTTAAGTTCATACACATACCAGGAGTAATAAGTCCAGAACAAATCTATAGAAAAGCAGTGGCAAATTGTAGCCAGAATTACACACAGAAACACACACACACAGACACACACACAGACACAGACTCACACACACACACAGACACACACACACACACAGACACACACACACACATATGGCTGAATCTGATGTATAGATCACTTTTCTGAAGAAGAAAACCTTTGTAGTGGAAACTACTAGACCTCCTCCATCTATCCCACCTCCCTACCTCCCTACCTGTTTGATATTTATACACACTGATATCCACCTTCCTATCATTAGAAGGGAATGTTTGGGTAGAGATGATAGTCTGTGTTTAAACTCATCCTTATAACTAACCTCATATCAGTGAAATGTGATGAGAATTTTGTAAAGTTTTAGGTAATATTCTTTAGTTTCTCTTTTCCTTTTCTATTGACCATAAAATGTAAAAACACAAACAAACAAGCAAACAAACAAAACCAGAAGACTCTCTTAAGTTCAAAGACATAATTCATATGCCAAAGACACCAATGCAAATAGAATAGCTTGCATCTGTAGAAGCTCTGCTCAAACTCATGGCCTTCTTTTACAGAGAAAATAACTTTTACCTACATAAACAACTGTGATTTAGAGTGTCATTACAAAAACAGCTAGCCCTTCTCATAACCAATCCATCATTCCACTTGAAAAAAAAAATTCTAGTAGTTTGAAACTGTGTGCAGAAGATTAAAATTGAGAATGGGCCCTTCCGGTCTGCTCCAACACCTGGTCACCTTGGGTGCTGAGTCGCCGGACACCCGAAAGGTCCCCAGAGGATTCTCTATGGGATATTAGGACCTCTGGTGAGTGGAGCACAACTTCTGTTCCAATCCAATCTTGCGGGACCTGAGACAGCATTAATTAGGGAAGCAGAAAACTTGGCCTGACCAGGGTCACAAGTCCCTTCCAGTCAGCACCAGCACCAGGTCACCTTGGGTGCAAAATTGGCAGACACCCCCAAGGTCCCTAGAGGAGTCTCAAAGCAATCTTAGGACTTCTGGTGAATGGAACACAAGTTCTGCCAGGAGGCAGGTTCAAACACCAGATACCTGGGCACCTTCCCTGCAAGAGGAGAACTTGCCTGCAGAGAGTGCTCTGACCACTGAAACTCAGGAGAGAGCTAGTCTCCCAGGTATGCTGATAGAGGCTAACATAATCACCAGAGGAAAAAGCTCTAACCAGAGACAACTATAACTAACTCCAGAGACTACCAGATAGAAAAAGGCAAATGTAAGAATCTTACTAACAGAAACCAAGATCACTCACCATCATCAGAACACAGCACTCCCACCTCACCAAAGCATCCGAAAAGCTAGACCCAGATTTAAAAGCATATCTCATGATGATGGTAGAGGACATCAAGAAGGACTTTAATAACTCACTTAAAGAAATACAGGAGAACAGTGCTAAAGAGTTTCAAGTCCTTAAAGAAAAACATGAAAACACAACCAAACAGGTAGAAGTCCTTAAAGAAAAACAGGAAAACACATCCAAACAGGTAATGGAAATATACAAAACCACACTAGACCTAAAAAGGGAAGTAGACACAATGAAGAAAACCCAAACTGAGGCAACACTGGAGATAGAAACCCTAGGAAAGAAATCTGGAACCATAGATGCAAGCATAAACAACAGAATACAAGAGATGGAAGACAGAATTTCAGGTGAAGAAGATTCCATAGAGAACATGGGCACAACAATCAAAGAAAATGCAAAATGCAAAAAGATCCTAACTCAAAACATCCAGGAAATCCAGGACACAATGAGAAGACAAAACCTACAGATAATCGGAGTAGATGAGAATGAAGATTTTCAACTTAAAGTGCCAGCAAACATCTTCAACAAAATAATAGAAGAAAACTTCCCAAACCTAAAGAAAGAGATGCCCATGAACATACAAGAAGTCTACAGAACTCCAAATAGACTGGACCAGAAAAGAATTTCCTCCCGACACATAATAATCAGAACAACAAATGCACTAAACAATATTAAAAGAATATTAAAAGCAGTAAGGTTAAAGGTCAAGTAACATATAAAGTCAGGCCTATCAGAATTACACCAGACTTTTCACCAGAGACTATGAAAGCCAGAAGATCCTGGACAGATGTGATACAGATACTAAGAGAACACAAATGCCAGGCCAGGCTACTATACCCAGCCAAACTCTCAATTACCATAGATGGAAAAAACAAAGTATTCCACAACAAAACCAAATTCACACATTACTTTTCCACGAATCCAGCCCTTCAAAGGATAATAACAGACAAAACCAATACAAGGACAGAAACCATGCCCTAGAAAAAGCAAGAAAGTAATCCTTCAACAAACCAAAAAGAAGACAGCCACAAGAACAGAATGCAAACTCTAACAACAAGAATAATAGGAAGCAACAATTACTTTTCCTTAATATCTTTTAATATCAATGGACTCAATTCCCCAATAAAAAGACATAGACTAACAGATTGGCTACACAAACAGGACCCAACATTTTGATGCTTACGGGAAACACATCTCAGGGGAAAAGACAGACACTACCTCAGAGTGAAAGGCTGGAAAACATTTTTCCAAGCAAATGGTCTGAAGAAACATGCTGGAGTAGCCATTCTTATATCGAATAAAATTGACTTCCAACCCAAAGTTATCAAAAAAGACAAGGAGGGATGCTTCATACACGTCAAAAGTAAAATCCTCCAAGAGGAACTCTCAATTCTGAATATCTATGCTCCAAATGCAAGGGCAGCCACAATCATTAAAGAAACTTTAGTAAAGCCCAAACCACACTTTGCACCTCACACAATCATAGTGGGAGACTTCTACACACCACTTTCATCAATGGGCAGATCATGGAAACAGAAACTAAACAGGGACACAGTGAAACTAACAGAAGTTATGAAACAAAAGAATTTAACAGATATCTAAAGGACATTTTATCCTAAAACAAAAGGATATACCTTCTTCTCAGCAACACATGGTACCTTCTCCAAAATTGACCATATAATTGGTCACAAAACAGGCCTCAACAGATAAAAAAATATTGAAATTGTCCCATGCATCCTATCAGACCATCATGAACAAAGTCTGATTTTCAATAACAACATAAACAATAGAAAGCCAACATTCACGTGGAAACTGAACAACACTCTTCTCAATGATAACTTGGTCAAGGAAGGAATAAAGAAAGAAATTAAAGACTTTTTAGAGTTTAATGAAAATGAAGCCACAACATACCCAAACTTATGGGACACAATGAAAGCATTTCTAAGAGGGAAACACATAGCTCTGAGTGCCTCCAAAAAGAAACAAGAGAGAGTGCACACTAGCAGCTTGACAACACACCTAAAAGCTCTAGAACAAAAGGAAGCAAATTCACACAAGAGGAGCAGAAGAAAGGAAATAATAAAACTTAGGGGCAAAATCAACCAAGTGGAAACAAGAAGATCTATTCAAAGAATCAACCAAAGGTGGAGCTGGTTCTTTGAGAAAATCAACAAGATTGATAAACCCTTAGCCAGACTCACGAGAGGGCACAGGGACAGCATCCTAATTAACAAAATCAGAAATGAAAAGGGAGACATCACAACAGAATCTGAGGAAATTTAAAACACCATCAGATCGTTCTACAAAAGACTATACTCAACAAAACTGGAAAACCTGGATGAAATGAACAAATTTCTAGACAGACACCAGGTACCAAAGTTAAATCAGGATCAAGTTAACAATCTAAACAGTCCTATATCCCCTAAAGAAATAGAAGCAGTCATTAATAGTTTCCCAACCAAAAAAGCCCAGGACCAGATGGGTTTAGTGCAGAGTTCTATCAGACCTTGAAAGAAGATCTAATTCCAGTTCTGCAAAAACTATTCCACAAAATAGAAGCAGAAGGTACTCTAACCAATTCATTCTATGAAGCCACAATTACTCTGATACATAAACCACAGAAAGAGCCAACAAAGATAGAGAACTTCAGACCAATTTCCTTTATGAATATCAATGCAAAAATCCTCAATAAAATTCACACTAACTGAATCCAAGAACACATTAAAACAATCATTCCTCCTGACCAAGTATGTTTTATGCCAGGGATGCAGGGATGGTTTAATACATGGAAATCCATCAACGTAATCCAGTATATAAACAAACTCAAAGACAAAAACCACATGATGATCTCTTTAGACACAGAGAAAGCATTTGACAAAATCCAACACCCATTCATGATAAAAGTCTCAGAAATATCAGGAATTCAAGGGTCATACCTAAACATGATAAAAGCAATCTACCACAAACCAGTAGCCAACATCAAAGCAAATGGTGAGAAGATGGAAGCAATCCCACTAAAATCAGGGACTAGACAAGGCTGCCCACTTTCTCCCTACCTATTCAACATTGGACTTAAATTCCTAGCCAGAGCAATTAGACAACAAGAGGAGATCAAGGGGATATAAATTGGAAAGGAAGAAGTCCAAATATCACTTTTTGCAGATGACATGATAGTATATATAAGTGACCCTAAAAATTCCACCAGAGGACTCCTAATCCTCATAGACCAGTTCAATGAAGTAGCGGGATATAAAGTTAACTCAAACAAGTCAATGGCCTTTCTGTACACAAAGGCTAAACAGGCTGAGAAAGAAATTAGGGAAACAACACCTTTCTCAATCGTCACAAATAATATAAAATACCTTGGCATGACTCTAACTAAGGACGTGAAAGATCTGTATGAAAAGAACTTCAAGTCTCTGAAGAAAGAAATTAAGGAAGATCTCAGAAGATGGAAAGATCCCCCATGCTCATGGATTGGCAGGATCAATATAGTAAAAATGGCTATCTTGCCAAAAGCAATCTACAGATTCAATGCAATCCCCATAAAAATTCCAACACAATTCTTCAATGAAATTGAAAGGGAAATCTGCAAATTCATCTGGAATAACAAAAAACCTAGGATAGCAAAAACTCTTCTCAAGGATAAAAGAACCTCTGGTGGAATCACCATGCCTGACCTAAAGCTGTACTACAGAGCAATTGTGATAAAAACTGCATGGTACTGGTATAGTGACAGACAAGTAAACCAATGGAATAGAATTGAAGACTCAGAAATGAATCCACACACCTATGGTCACTTGATCTTTGACAAGGGAGCAAAAACCATCCAGTGGAAGAAAGATAGCATTTTCAACAAATGGTGCTGGCACAACTGGCTGTTATCATGTAGAAGAATGCGAAATGAACCATTTCTATCTCCTTGTACTAAGGTCAAATCTAAGTGGATTAAGGAACTCCGCATAAAACCAGAGACATTGAAAGTTATAGAGGGGAAAATGGGGAAAAGCCTCGAAGTGATGGGCACAGGGGAAAAATTCATGAGTAAAACAGCAATGGCTTGTGCTGTAAGATCATGAATTGACAAATGAGACCTCATAAAATTGCAAAGCTTCTGTAAGGCAAAAGACACCACCAATAAGACAAAGGGGCTACCAACAGATCGGGAAAAGATCTTTACCTATCTTAAATCAGATAGGGGACTAATATGCAATATATATAAAGAACTCAAGAAGGTAGACTCCAGAATCAAATAACCCCATTAAAAATGGGGCTCAGAGCTAAACAGAATTCTCACCTGAGGAATATGGAATGGCTGAGAAGCACCTGAAAAAATGTTCAGCATCCTTAATCATCAAGGAAATGCAAATCAAAACAACCCTGAGATTCCACCTCACACCACTCAGAACGGCTAAGATCAAAAATTCAGGTGACAGCAGATGCTGGCAAGGATGTGGAGAAAGAGGAACACTCCTCCACTGTTGTTGGGATTGCGAGCTTGTACAACCACTCTGGAAATCAGTCTGGCGGTTCCTCAGAAAATTGGACATAGTACTAATGGAGGATCCTGTAATACCTCTCCTGGGCATATATCCAGCAGATGTTCCAACTGGTAAGAAAGACACATACTCCACTATGTTCATAGCAGCCTTATTTATAATAGCCAGAAGCTGGAAAGAACCCAGGTGTGTCTCAACAGAGGAATGGATACAAAAAATGTGGTATGTTTACACAATGGAGTACTACTCAGCTATTAAAAAGAATGAATTTATGAAATTCCTAGGCAAATGGATGAACCTGGAGGGTATCATCCTGAGTGAGGTAACCCAATCACAAAAGAACTCACATGATATGTACTCACTGATAAGTGGATATTAGCCCAGAAATTTAGAATACACAAGATATAAGATACAGTTTGAGAAACACATGAAACTCAAGAATGAAGACCAAAGTGTGGATACTTTGCCCCTTCTTAGAATTGTGAACAAAACACCCATGGAAGGAATTACTGAGACAAAGCTGAGCTGAGACCAAAGGATGGACTATCTAGAGACTGCCACATCCGGGGATCCCTCCCATAATCAGCCCCCAAATGCTGACACCATTGCTTACACAAGCAAGATTTTGCTGAAAGGACCCTGATATAGCTGTCTCTTGTGAGACTATGCTGGTGCCTAGCAAATACATAAGTGGATGCTCACAGACAGCTATTAGATAGACCACAGGGTCCCCAATGGAGGAGCTAGAGAAAGTACCAAAGGAGCTAAAGGGAACTGCAACCCTATAGGTGGAATAACAATATGAACTAATGAATACCGCCCCCCCCCCACCCCTGAGCTTGTGTCTCTAGCTGCATATGTATCAGAAGATGGCCTAGTTTGCCATCAGTGGAAAGAGAGGCCCATTGGTTGTGCAAACATTATATGCTTCAGGACAGGGGAACACCAAGGTCAAGAAGTGGGAGTGGGTGGTTAGGGGATTGGGGGGACGTTATGGGGGACGTTTGGGGTAGCATTGGAAATGTAAATGAGGAAAATACCTAATAAAACATTTTTAAAAATTGAGAATGGAATATCATTTTTGAAATCTGTAAAAGGAAAGCTCTTCCCCAATGCCCCCCCCACACACAACTTTATCTGTTTTTTCATACAACATTTTATCCAAAATATCAGAAGCTAGAGTCATTTGGAAAGAGGGACCCAAAACTAAGAGAATGCATCTATCAGAATGCCTATAGGCAAGGCTTTGTTTTTGATTGACAGTTCATGTAGGAGAGCTACACAGCTAGACAGTTTGTTTTAGGGTTTTAGGATATATATATATAAACAGAGTGAGAAAGTCATGGGGAGCAAGACAGTCTCTGTTTCAATCATGCTCCCAGGTTTTTACCTTGAGTTCCTTCCTTCCTTGTCGTCCTCTGATGACAGATGCTAGCAAAATTAACCTTGTTCTTCCCAATTTGCTTTTAGTGATGGTGCTTTTTCACAGTAAGGGAAAAATAAGATAAGGTATTTTGGTTTAGTTATAGGTCTAATTTTCTATTCCATGTGTCATGATGTTTTGGTGCTACCACCAAGCTGTTTTGTCTAATAGAGTTCTGCATTATGATCTGAGAGCAAGTATTCCAATACTCCCCATACTACTTTATCTGCTCAAGATTGCTTTGAGGTAATATGAGTAGCCATAAGAAGTTTATAGTTTATTTTTTAAACCTCTATGAATAACATTATTGGATTTCACTGTGACATTTATTGGATTTATAGGCCACTTTCGCTAATAAACCCATTTTTCACTATTAATTGTAAATCCTTGGGCACTGAATTTATTTAAATGTTCAAATGTTTTCTTGAACTTGTTGCTTTAAGATTTTAAAGTCCTCAAAGGAGAGTTTTCCCCTCTTAGGTTTATTTCTACTTTGGTGTCTGTTTGTTTGTTTGTTTGTGTATTTCTTTTTTTAATTATATGTTTTCCTCATTTACATTTCAAGTGCTATCCCAAAAGTCCCCCATACCTCCCCCCACTCCCCTAACCACCCACTCCCACTTATTGGCCCTGGCATTCCCCTGTACTGGGGCATATAAAGTTTGCAAGTCCAATGGACCTCTCTTTCCAGTGATGGCCGACTAGGCCATCTTTTGATACATATGCAGCTAGAGTCAAGAGCTCCGGGGTACTGGTTAGTTCATAATGTTGTTCCACCTATAGGGTTGCAGATCTCTTTAGCTCCTTGGGTATTTTCTCTAGCTCCTCCATTAGGGCCCCTGTGATGCATCCAATAGCTGACTGTGAGCATCCACTTATGTGTTTGATAGGCCCCGGCATAGTCTCACTAGAGACAGCTATATCAGGGTCCTATCAGCCAAATCTTGCTAGTGTATGCAAGGTGTCAGCGTTTGGAGGCTGATTATGGGATGGATCCCTGGATATGGCAGTCTCTAGATGGTCCATCCTTTTGTCTCAGCTCCAAACTTTGTCTCTGTAACTCCTTCCATGGGTGTTTTGTTCCCAATTCTAAGAAGGGGCAAAGTGTCCCCACTTTGGTCTTCATTCTTCTTGAGTTTCATGTGTTTTGCAAATTGAAACTTATATCTTGTGTATTCTAAGTTTCTGGGCTAATATCCACTTATCAGTGAGTACATATCATTTGAGTTCTTTTGTGATTGGGTTACCTCACTCAGGATAATGCCCTCCAGATCCAACCATTTGCCTAGGAATTTCATAAATTCATTCTTTTTAATAGCTGAGTAGTACTCCATTGTGTAAATGTACCACATTTTCTGTATCCATTCCTCTGTTGAGGGGCATCTGGATTCTTTCCAGCTTCTGGCTATTATAAATAAGGCTGCTATGAACATAGTGGAGCATGTTTCTTTCTTACTATTTGGAACATCTTCTGGATATATGCCCAGGAGAGGTATTACAGGATCCTCCAGTAGTACTATGTCAAGTTTTCTGAGGCACTGCCAGACTGATTTCCAGAGTGGTTGTACAAGCTTGCAATCCTGCCATCAGTGGAGGAGTGTTCCTCTTTCTCCACATCCTTGCCAGCATCTGCTGTCACCTGAATTTTTGATCTTAGCCATTCTGACTGGTGTGAGGTGGAATCTCAGGGTTGTTTTGATTTGCATTTCCCTGATGATTAAGGATGCTGAACATAATTTCAGGTGTTTCTCAGCCATTCAGTATTCCTCAGGTGAGAATTCTTTGTTTAGCTCTGAGCCCGTTTTTTAATGGGGTTATTTGATTTTCTAGTGTCCACCTTCTTGAGTTCTTTATATATATTGGATATTAGTCCTCTTTTTAACATGTTGAAACTTATAACTTTTTAAAAGTTGAAACCTGCTACTTTGCTGAAATTGTCCATATGAGGCATGAAGATAGATATCTTAATCTTCTTTCTCATATTAATGCCTCATTACTTTTTCCTGTTCTGTACTGTAGCTAAGACATAAACCAGTATAATGTAAAGAGTAGAGAGAATGGGCACCCTTTTCTCATTTCTACTTTTAGAGAAAATGCCACCTTTTTTTACATCTAGTGTTATCATGGCAATAGTTTTGCACAGTAACTATGGTAAGTTCCTTCTATTCTCATTTCTTTAAGTTATTATAGTGAAGTTCGTTTGCCATATCCTAAGCAACTTTAGGATTGACCCAAATGGACTATAAGAAATAAAGAACTAACAGACATAAGTACAGAGATGCTTGGATAAAATGAGTGATGTACTCTGATAGAGATACACCAGTAGCCTGAAAACTCAGTGCCTTTAATATGTATAACTGAATTTGGAGGGAAGTTAGCTGGCCTCCAAAGGGTTTCTCTATAGGGTAGTGGTTCTCAACCTGTGTTGCAACCCTTTAGGTAAAACACTACTTCCAAAACCATATTTACATTACAATCCATAACAGTTATTAATTCATAAATTAAAGTTATGAAGTAGCAACAAATTTTATGGTTTGGGGTCACCAAACAAGGATTACAGCATTAGGAATGTTGAGGACCACTGCTGTAAGGGAACAGTTTAAGGCTCCAGTCATTCTGAAAAAGTAAGGTATGCTTCATACCTTTTACACACACTGCCAACAATTTCACTTAGAACAGCCTTCACATTCCCATGAGCATGAGATTTGGGAGTCCATGACAAAACTATGTTCATGTCATGAATGTCCATTCATACAGTAGTAGTTTTGCTTTCAGAGTTGTTGAAGTTTCTTATGGCTAGTTTTTATTGCCAATCTATCTAAACCTAGAGTTATCTAGAAAGACAGGATCTCACTGAAGAATTATCTAGAATGACCAAGTTAGCCTATAGGCTGTCTATGGTATATTGGCTTGTTTATTAGTAAAATTGGGATGAAGATATATCCTAACTGAAGCAATACACATTTAAATCAACTAAATGAATGGATACTAATACATTTGTGCATTTTAAAAATATTATGGGTGAAAATAAATAGATTTAGATTTTTCAAAAAAACTAACAAAAATGTGTAAAATAGCCACAAGCTGCAATAATTCTTTCATAGTAGGATTAATATAAATTCTTTAGGTATACCTACAAATATATGGGTGGTGGTGTTTGTGGCAAGTGTTCTAATATTCTCAAATTCTAGAATAAATAATTCTAATATAAATACAAAATATGTAAGAACTATTCGAAATAAAACATAACTGAATAGGAATTCTAGCATTAAATATAATAAAATAATTTAAACTCAATAAAATTTACTTGTAGATTGGAATCAAAGGTGTACCATGACTATGGACAAAGCCAAGCATATGGATAAAAGAACCTACTGCAGGGATATAACCTGAGAATCAGTAATAGCTTTTTATTTGGTGGGGGTAAATTAAAATTTGAAATCATATTAAAATAGTACACTCATATTTTTCAGGTATTGATTAGTTTTTAATTTCCATATGTTTAACTTCAATAAGAGCTTATTTGCAAAACAGAAAATATGAATACTTTGTATTATTACTATTAATATTAGAAAATGTTCATAAATTGTTGAAAGTACCTTTAAGTAAACACATAAATGGTAGTGAATGAAGAGACTTATCAGAATGTAGAACAGCTACTGTTGTTGAAATATGCTTTTTATGAAAGTCATGGTTGTGTCCAAGAAATTTTCACAAAGTTGAAACATTTTTCTTTTTTCTTACAATTTCAAAATTACAACTTGAAATGTTTTGTTTTTTTTTTTAATTATTGCATGACGATTTTCAACCATTTGTGTTCTAAATGGTTCTCTTGATTTCTGGCTATTTCTCCATAATGCCATCCCTCAATCTCAACACCTGGGTTTCAACATTGCCATTATGTTTTTCTACCCAAGGATATCATACAGAGATCCATTCTATATCATCAGATATAATTCAACTACACAAGCTTTTAGCGAATAAATGTGTCTCTGGCATTAGAATGCTCAGATGAATAAAGATATACATTGATGATTGCTGTATTTTCTCTTTTTTATATTCCTATTCTTGTCTCTTAAGTAGACAAAAATTGGTATCTATCACTCTCTCCTAGAGAGCATTTTGGCTGTGTGGGTATGACACTATTCTTAACCCTGAACTTTTGCTGCATAACTTTAGAAATATTTAATCATTAGCAAATTCAACACCTTTTCTCCTGCTTAAAAATATCATTATTTGCAAGACTGTCTTACTAATAAAATGTGAATGCATCTTGATTTTACAAAAAGAAAGAATAGTACCATTTAAAATTTAGGCTTAAAGATCCAGCTACCACATTTTGAAAAGCTTTTCAGTGAATTATGAAATAGTCTAAACATAAAAGGCATATAAAATATTATATTGAAGTAGTTATAGATAGACAAATGAAGACTATGTCTCTAGGAAGAGTTTACATGTAGTAGAATTTAGTTTTATATGTTAACAGGAGAAAGTTCTCTGGACTGATAACAAGATTAAATTCATGCCTGTTAGAATTAATTGAGTGAACAGTTAGCTAGATCATAGAAATGAAACTAATATTATTATTATGCACATAGTACTAAACTGCCCCCTAGATATTATATTTATGCCCATAGATTATCACATTTAATTCCTCGTGAGAGAAATTTCTTTTTTTCAATACATTAATTACTACTAGAATGACCCACAACTTATCAGCATTGGGGTCAACAAATGAGACTGTGGAGTGTTCAGCTAAGTGTAGCATCTATATCACACCTCATTCAGACAATATAGATGATAGGGAAACAGAAAGACAGAAAGAAGCAGAGGTAGTGTGTCGCGTCTGCTCTCGACCAGCAAGAACGACGCGACCACCAGTCCCCCGAACCCTGGGCCTCTCACTCCTTTTATACTCTCTCTCATCCACGCACCGCAGGCCACGCCCCCTCGCCAGTCACGAGGCTTCAGCTAATCAGGGCAGCAGGGGCAAATCTCCACCAAATTGGATTCACCTGTATCCTGGTACACCTGCGCAGCACTCAAGATGTTTGTGTCTTATATGAGGAAGTCAGGTGCAAGTCATATGACTTAGCTGCAGTCCCTGGCGCCTTTGGGACTGCCGCCACACCCGCTCCCCACAGTAGTGGATATTTGAAGTTAAACATTATTTGTTGGACTTGACAGACCAAAGAACATATGCATACATGCATAAGACCTATACAAGATCAAGCCAAATTATATAAATATACAACTTCTCAATTTATAGAAATAGACAGAGACTATCAGGAATATTTCTGGTATAAAATGTGAAGGTTGTAAAAAATAAAAAGTAACAACATGAACATAGCTTTCAAATATATAATACATTTCTTAGATAGTGAACTTTTTATAAAGCTATAATATTTTGTATTCAAATCACATCATACCTGATGAAATAAAAGTGCTATGGTAAAAGGAAGGTAAGAAGGGGGAGAAAAAAATCCACAAAGAATTTTTTTGACTTGAAAAAAAAATTTTCCTCAAAGTTAACAAAATAGATAAGTCTTCAAGTAATAGGAATAATGTGGGGAAATTATGGGAAATGATATCTACCTATGTGAGATGTATTTTGGTAAATAAGAATTAAATTTATAAAAATATATATTTCAAAGTCATGTGGCTCAAATGAAAATTGTCAGGACTTCATCATCTTTCAATGTAGACTTATTAACTTGTTCTTATTTTAACTGAGTACACTTAATTATTTAAAATTGAATGTTTAGGATGCAAATTTTCACATTGTGGTCTTTGCATATGTTGTATGATGATCACTCAAATCAAATTAATTAGCATGCTGTAATCTCACCATTTCCTTTTACTTTGATGGTTAGGATATTCAAAGTACACAGTCTAAGAAAGTTTTAGGTATACAGTTCAGTTTTGTTAACTAAACACTGGGTGATACATTAAAAACTAGGATTTATCTATCTTTTATAACAATGTGTACTTTCCCCAACATTCTCCTATCTCTCCGTCTTAGTAGACAAGTACCATTCTATCTTCTGCTTCTGTGAATTTAGTCAACCCTCAAATGAAAGAGCTCTGAATGAGCTCATGCAGTATTGGTCATTCCCTGAATGATTTACTCATCTAACCTGGTACTCCAAATTGTCTAGATTGTCATAATTCAGAGGATTAACTTTCTCCATGAATGACAGATTATAACATGTGATATGTGTATAGACACTCATAAATGTTATGTATTATAAATATAACTATGTTAGTAGTATAGTCTCTTCAAACTTCTATTTTTTTATATATTTGTATTATTGTCTCATGATGACTATCAAGAATCTTATAGTTCTTTATGACTATTTTGGTTTTTTTTTGCTTTACAGATTTTTTTTTATTTTTAATTATGCGTGCACATTTACACATGCAGGCTTGGAATAGGCTGAGCTATAGGGCTAGGGCTCATGGAGGAAGGTATGGTGGTGCTGGCAATGGATCAGCAAAGTAAGTGACATGAGGTAAAGGCATCACAGGTTTTCATTGTTGAAGGACTTTTAGTTCCTGGGGGGGAAGATGTTTGGAGGTATTTAACCAAAAATGAAGATGAAGGGATCTTTGCTACCCCAAACTGCTGGAGTATTATCATTCCCCTATAAAACTTGTAGTTCATCTTAACTCTGATAACTATCTACAGTGTCTTTGGGGTGTCACTGATCAAATTTTTACTATCCTTTTTGTGACACTATCTGTAGGTTTTGTGCTCCATTGCCTTGATACAATTTACTATATTCCAGGTCTATGACTACAGTCCTGGAGATATTTCTGCTGTCCATCACTGTTCACTTTCTGAAGGCCAGATGACAGGAATACAGAAGAGCTCCTAGTCACCCACCTTGCTGACAGTTACCAAATAGTTATGAAGACTCCAATAGGATAAAGTTACATATGCCCAGCAATTGCTGGGTAGAAGGGCAATTTTATGTCTGGCTTCATAATGGAACTAAATGGAAATATGAGCTAAAGTATGTTCATTTTTTCCCTTGTGTGTGTACTTCCATGAGATTGTTAGTGTTAGCTGTCAAACTGAGTGCAGATTGAAGCCCAAATGGCTGATGAGGCTCTATCAATAGGTAACTTGTAAAAGTCTTTTAAAAGATAACATATAAGACAGTGATAGTGTGCCTAATATACCCCAATACACATAGCAATAATTCAGTTGTCTGTTGTTCCAGATGGAATAATTGAAGAGAAGAAGTTAGAAGCCCCTCTCTTCTGCAGTCACATATATTCACTTTCCTGTTCTTAGACATCATAACTCCTGGGTTTAGCTTGGCTTTATTGTGGTTGATTTGTTGTTTTGGTGCATGTTGATATTGAGACCCATATCAACTACCTTTCAAGGCTCCTCTGTGGTCTTCAGCTTTAGTCTATACCATTGTAGTTACTGTTCCTTTTCTGACCTTCCATTTAAGACTAAAACACACTGATCAATTATGAAAGGAATTACAGGTATAATCTATCAACTAAAGCACTCAATTCTAATTGTAGATTGTAAATCATAATCTACAGATTTCAACACACTCTTCTTATTCCTCTTTAGTATATGAGGAAAAGGGTACAGTTCACTTTACAACTGATGATATGGGGTCAATGTGTGGAGATAATTTCATTTGCTCATCCCAGATAGTTTTCTCCATCAAAAAAGACCTATAGCACTACCCCACCAAGTACTAAAGCTATTTCCAAGGCTACCATTTTCTCTACAACCTGAGAGTAAGATTCTGCTGTCAAGACATCACATATTCATGTCATTACAAAATGCTTTGTGGTATTGTATTAGAATTCAGCTCATTTTTTAATAGTGCATAAATGAAAGGAGGAGGAAATTATGTGGATGCAGAGAGAGAAAACAATACAAATCCATGTTTCTCACAGAGTATTTATTAAGACAATTTTCAAGCAGTGTTTGGGCTTATAACTTTTGCAAGGCAAATGGATAGATTTACAGCTCATGCTAAGCTCTTAAGGCTGTTTCTGCTTCCCCCAAGTTTCTAAGAGCATGCCATATATTATGGCAGAGTACAAAGAGAGAGCTGTTATAACTTGATTAGCTAGAAAAATCAGAAATAGACTTATACACTAACAGTTTCACTAAGAAAAATTCATCACTACATTTTTGTTGTTTTCTATTTTATTTTCTTCCTCCTCATCAGATACAATAGAATACTTCTTTTATCAATGATAGTTTTTCAGATTTGAATCAGTGAATATACATAAGAAAATCAATGTTTGAATTTATAATTAATGTTTCTTGGAATGTGTTTCTTGTTTACATCTATTGTTTCATGACAGTGAATTTGCACTACCAGAGAACACACAACAGTTATTTTTTAAAATATTTTTATTACATATTTTCCTCAATTACATTTCCAATGCTATCCCTAAAGTCCCCCATACCCTCCCCCCGTCTTCCCTATCCACCCATTCCCATTTTTTTTGGCCCTGGCGTTCCCCTGTACTGGGGCATATACAGTTTGCATGTCCAATGGGCCTCTCTTTCCAGTGATGGCCGACTAGGCCATCTTTTGATACATATGCAGCTAGAGCCAAGAGCTCTGGGGTATTGGTTAGTTCATAATGTTGTTCCACATATAGGGTTGCAGATCCCTTTAGCTCCTTGGGTACTTTCTCTAGCTCCTCCATTGGGAGCCCTGTGATCCATCCAATAGCTGACTGTGAGCATCCACTTCTGAGTTTGCTGGGCCCCAACAGTTATTTTTTTCTTTTTGTTGATCCTAGGAAAATAAATTCAGAACACACTAATGTTTCACTATATGACTTTCAATAAACCAGTATTTTTTAAAGCTTACCCAAGCTACTTTGTACATTATTTTAAACCATACAGACAGTGTTTTATATGTGTCTCACAGGCACAGACATCATTAATTAAATCACAGAAGCCTTCATTTGTTTGAACAATTTTAGAAACTATGGAAAATTTTGTGAGATATATAAACATTAATTAATATCTTGAAGTAATCACATGGACAACTTTTCTTCTTGATCTATACATTAAGAAACCATATTTAAAACGTAGATCAGTGTTAGTATTAGCCATACTGTATAGATGATATGAATTTTGAAGGAATAATAAATTCTGGCATTTGTTATATCACTTGAAAATTATAAGACTATAAGGAATATAATTAGTTTAGTATATTGTATGTCATTGAGAATTTTAAAAGAAATCCCAAATCATAGTAATCAACCTCTCTTTAGTTTATATCATCACCATGTTTAAAAAATAGTTGAAAGTAGAGTTTCCAATAAAATCTAAGAAGCCATTCAAATTTTATTTTCTGGTTAACATTAATTTATGGGTGTTTGTATGTGAAATTTAAACCATTATTATCATAAAATATTACTGATTATTCAAATTAGAGGATTAAATGGAATTATCTCTTCAATCAATATATCTGATAACCTATCAAATCAATTTCTCTTACAAGAGGTTATAGTAATCTATAAATAAGAAGATTATAAAATTTCTTTAGAGTGACCCATACCTTCAAAACTCTGAGCAGTTTATATTTGAGAAACTCTCCCATGGTCCTTAGAATATCTTGATATCTCTCAAAGTGAGAAAATCTGTAGTCTTAGCTCAAGTAATATTTTCTATAAAGAAGTGCAAATGAAGAATATATAGCATTATTAATTAGGTGGGCATTTTTAGATCATAATATACCATAAAATAATTGTTCATCAGTAATTGACAAATAGGGATATTTGAAAATGAGATTAGTATAATATTTTCTTTAAAAAATGAGAGTAGGCACTAGACAATTCTCAATGAAAACAATTTTATATTATCCATAAATAAAATTTTTGGAAATTACACTGATTCATTTAACATGGTCATCCTTGCTCTTAAAACATGAAGTTCAAACTTCCAGAAATAAATAATCATAAGTTTGAGTTGTGTGTAATTCAGATAAGTGTGATGAATTCTCATATCCCACCCTGTCTTGGCAAAGATTAAATTATGTTCTTGATCACTATAATCAAGCTACTATGGTCTCCACCTATTATTAATACAGTAGCATTTTTCATTTATTAGATCAACTAAGGCCATCTTAGTACCTGTTCCCAGTTGTAACCTGATCGTACATCATAGTGTCTTATTCAGCCATTTCATCCCATTTTGTAGGATTTATGCCACTTCAAATCACCATAAGAAGGATGAGCACAGTATAATATATTCTGAATGATCAATATTCACAAAACTTGTGTATCAACATGTTTCTGTAATTGTGCTCTTATATTGTTAGTTCTTCATTCATAGCTGTGACTAATTCATAAATTAAAGTTTAACCTCATCATGCATATAGAAAAGACATAAACTGTATCTGATATCCACTCAGCATCTTACAATATAACCCCATGAATGACTTTTGAGTTGCTATAATAAAATGAACAAAATATGATGTTTGTTGACAAGTCATATTTGTATTGACTATGAAAAACCCTGTTTATAAGAGCCTTGATATAAAAAAAAGAAAAAGAAAAGCAAGAGTGATATACTATTCAGAACTAAAATTGTATTTATAAAGTATTTATACAATAGTTAACTCTGACATTTGCTGAGTTATGTATTATTTATAGGACATAATCAATAAGAATCTAGTTAAGAATATTGGTTCTAAACAGAGTGTACAATCTACTCAATTGACCCCAAAGGTCTCGAAAGTAAAAACAGAAGCAGTTTCAAATAGAATATATGACATAGAGCAAATCGTGTTCTGAACTGAAAGACTTACAGCTAAAAGCAAAGATATTATAGCTGATCTATACACATATGCTGCTAAAAAGAAGACTCAGAATTATATACTAAAGCTTTCATGTGCTCTATTTAGCTCTCACCTTTCTTACTCTCCTCTCTAGCCCTTCTTCTCTCTCTCTCCCCCCTCCATGTGACCATGGCCAGCTTCTCTCTCTTTCTACCTTCTCTCTTTCCCCCTGCCTTTCTACAATAAATCTCTAAAACCGCATACACACACACACACACACACACACACACACATACACACACACACAAACACACACACAAAGCTTTCATGTTAGAAAACATATCTGGTAAATATAAACAACAAAAAATGCATAATTTAAATTCTGGGGATAGGTAAAGGTCTGTGGAAAAATACTGCCATTAAAGACGATTATAAAAGAAGATTTGTCCTTAAATGTAACGTTTGCAAGATTATAAAAATGTGGGAATTAGTGACTTACTAGTATGTTATTAAATTATATAATATAGAAATTAAAAATTACAGAATTATAATAAGAAATAACTATATTCTATCACAATGAGATACTAAAGAACTCTGTTTATATGTGGCAAATATCGGTAAAAAATTAAAGTGAATTTAAAGGAATTACCCAACTCTAAAGAAACCAAACCTGAAACACATACAGAAAATTCTCTTCAGTAAGTCAATGGCACAAAACATTTTCAATAGTATACAAAAACCTTAAGAAAACCAGGTTTAGGCCAGCTGGGTTGTTAGGTCATCATTCATGAACTTCAGATTTGATCTCCAGACTCCATATAAATGGAGAACCTATTCCAACAAGCTTAAGCCACCATGTGAGTGCTGCAAACCAAACCCACATTCTCTTCAAGGACAAGTACTGAATTATTTTCCAAGCTTCAAGAATGGTAATTAAAAAAAAAAACTACCTGTAACAATTAAAATAAATATTTCTGTTTATCAATATTTTATTTCTCAATAAAGTCACCTGTCATCATATTACTAAAATAATTAATACCACTATATTTTCAGGTTTTATGACATAAAATTGGAACATCTCCCTGATTGTCTCTATGTCATAAATATGAAGTAAATAAATTCTGAGCATGAAAGCTTTACTAAGCCAGCACCTGACTAATACAGATACAGATGCTCACAGCCAACCACCGACTGAGCCCGGGAACTGCAATCGAAGAGTTAGAGGAAGGACTGAAGGGAATTGCAACTCCATAGAAAGAACAACAATATCAACTAACCTGATCCCCCAGAACTCCTAGAGACTAAACCATCAACCAAAAAGTATAGATGCACGAGTCCATGGCTCCAGATATATATGCAACAGAGGATGTCCTTATCTGGTATCAATGGGAGAGGATCCCCTTGGTCCTGTGGAGTTATGAAGCCCTGGGGTAGGGGGATGCTAGAGGAGTGAGGTGGGAATGGGTGGGTTAGTGAAAGAGCACCCTCTTAGAGGCAAAGTGGAAGGGGATGGGAAGGAGTTTGCAGAGGTGAGACCAGGAAGGGGGAACAATATTTGAAATGTAAATCGACCTAAATTTGTAAGATCCTGGATAAATTATTGGTATAGAGTTGGAGGTAAAGCTCAGGGGCTCAGGACATAAGCTACATTATCAAGAGGATTAGAGTTTGGGTCCCAGCACCCATACAACAAGGTACATTTCCCCCATTCATTTGTAACTTCAGCTTGGAAGTCTCTGACTACACAAGCATGCACACACAAGAAAAAGTATTCACATTCTCACAAACATAATTAAAAATAATATATCTTTTATCTTTTACTAATATTAATCATTGCATTCATTTGCATCTCAAATGATAACACACTTCCTGATTACCCCCCTTCCAACCCCTATCCCATGATATCCCACTTCCTGGTTACCCCTCTGCCACCCTCCAATCCCGTATCTGCCCTCCTCCTCCCTTTTGCCTGTATGGGAGTGCTCCCCCACCCACCCACACTCTACTGCTCCACCGATCACCACTCCAGCATCTGCCTACTCTGGGGCATCAAACTTACCCTAGGACCAAGGGCCTCTCTTCCTGTTGCTGTCTGGCAAGGCCATCCTCTGCTACATATCTGGAGCCATGGATTCTTCCAGGTACACTACTTGTTTGGTGGTCTAAACTCTGGGAGAACTGGATGGTCAGGCCAGCTTATTTTGTTCTTCCAATGAGGTTGCAATTCCTCTCCACTACTCCAGTCCTTCTGCCACCAAGATCCCCGAGTTCAGCCTGATGATTGGCTCCAAGCATCTGTATTGTTCAGTTTCTTGCCGGACCTCCCCAGGAACTGCACTTGGTTCCTGTCTGCAATCACCTCTTGACACCAGCAAAAGTGTTAGGTTTGGTGTTTGCAGACATGATGTATCTTTCCACCCTGTTGGCCCTTACTTCAGTTTTTGTTCATTTTTGTTGTTGTTGTTGTCCCTGTTCATCCTTTGGAGAGGAACATTTCTGGGTTAGCCATAGTGCACAGAGAAGGGGGAAATAGAACCTGTGGAGACCACCTCCTGTGGATAGGCATGGCCCCTGGCTAAGGGATGGAGCCACCTATCCATCTCAAAGATTTTTTCTTTTTTAACCCAGAAATGTTCCTCTCCAAAGCAAGAACAGGGATGCTGTATCTTTTAAAATGAATATTTCTTTTGCTTGTTTTGTTTTTGTTTTTGTTTTTGTTTGTTTGGTTTTTTTTGTTTTTGTTTTTTTGTTTTTGTTTTTTTGAGACAGGGTTTTTCTGTGTGGCCCTAGCTGTCCTGGAACTCACTCTGTAGACCATGCTAGCTTTGAACTCACAGAGATCTTCCTGCCTCTGCCTTCCAAGTACCAGGATTAAAGAATATTTCAAAACCTATGAAGGGAATGTAAATAAAAAATAGGTTAGGGACAAATGTTTTCAAGAGAAACTTTTATAAATAACAACTTTGCCCTTTGAAACTTGTAAATTATTTAAAAGGAATGAGTGATAAACCAGTAAGGACATTACGCTTAGGGTAATAACAGCATTTCAAGTCTTGATTACTCTATGAGAAGCTTTCCACACTGAGTCATTAGCCTCATTTTGGTTTCACCAAACATCTGCCTTGAGCACATCTGGCAGATGTTTTCAAATACAACTCATGCTACAAAGATGCATTTTTCTATAAAATAGCTATAGGATGCATACACTTCCTTACAATGCCATCAAATCAGGTTCAAAACTACAGTAGATAAAACATCATTTATTGAAAGGAACATGTGTTGACTTCAGGTATCAGAAAATGACATTGTCTTAGATAATCTACTAATATGATTTGTTTAGAAAATCTCCTAGTATGATATTTCAGACTAAGGGGTCTAAAAGTGAAAATAATGTTAGCCAAATGGAGACATAAAATTTATATCTAGTTATGGTAAGCGGTTTTTGATCTTTCTTTAACACTTTATTTTTTAGTAAGGCTCTGCTGCTACTATTTTTTTTTTCATTTTTTTTTATTAGGTATTTAGCTCATTTACATTTCCAATGCTATACCAAAAGTCCCCCTTACCCACCCACCCCCACTCCCCTACCCACCCACTCCCCCCCTTTGGCCCTGGCGTTCCCCTGTACCGGGGCACACAAAGTCTGCGTGTCCAATGGGCCTCTCTTTCCAGTGATGGCCGACTAGGTCATCTTTTGATACATATGCAGCTAGAGTCAAGAGCTCAGGGGTACTGGTTAGTTCATAATGTTGTTCCACCTATAGGGTTGAAGATCCCTTTAGCTCCTTGGGTACTTTCTCTAGCTCCTCCATTGGGAGCCCTGTGATCCATCCATTAGCTGACTGTGAGCATCCACTTCTGTGTTTGCTAGGCCCCGGCATAGTCTCACAAGAGACAGCTACATCTGGGTCCTTTCAGTAAAATCTTGCTAGTGTATGCAATGGTGTCAGCATTTGGAAGCTGATTATGGGGTGGATCCCTGGATATGGCAGTCTCTACATGGTCCATCCTTTCATCTCAGCTCCATACTTTGTTTCTGTAACTCCTTCCATGGGTGTTTTGTTCCCACTTCTAAGGAGGGGCATAGTGTCCACACTTCAGTCTTCATTTTTCTTGAGTTTCATGTGTTTAGGAAATTGTATCTTATATCGTGGGTATCCTAGGTTTTGGGCTAGTATCCACTTATCAGTGAGTACATATTGTGTGAGTTCCTTTGTGATTGTGTTACCTCACTCAGGATGATGCTCTCCAGGTCCATCCATTTGGCTAGGAATTTCATAAATTCATTCTTTTTAATAGCTGAGTAGTACTCCATTGTGTAGATGTACCACATTTTCTGTATCCATTCCTCTGTTGAGGGGCATCTGGGTTCTTTCCAGTTTCTGGCTATTATA
The DNA here is from genome assembly GCF_000001635.26 of Mus musculus. Lineage (NCBI taxonomy): Eukaryota > Metazoa > Chordata > Mammalia > Rodentia > Muridae > Mus > Mus musculus. The sequence goes on from NC_000067.6 coordinate 32,064,928, forward strand.
AATAAGGCTGCTATGAACATAGTGGAGCATGTGTCCTTCTTACCAGTTGGGGCTTCTTCTGGATATATGCCCAGGAGAGGTATTGCTGGATCCTCCGGTAGTACTATGTCCAATTTTCTGAGGAACCGCCAGACTGATTTCCAGAGTGGTTGTACAAGCCTGCAATCCCACCAACAATGGAGGAGTGTTCCTCTTTCTCCACATCCTCGCCAGCATCTGCTGTCACCTGAATTTTTGATCTTAGCCATTCTCACTGGTGTGAGGTGGAATCTCAGGGTTGTTTTGATTTGCATTTCCCTGATGATTAAGGATGTTGAACATTTTTTCAGGTGCTTCTCTGCCATTCGGTATTCCTCAGGTGAGAATTCTTTGTTCAGTTCTGAGCCCCATTTTTTAAGGGGGTTATTTGATTTTCTGAGGTCCACCTTCTTGAGTTCTTTATATATGTTGGATACTAGTCCCCTATCTGATTTAGGATAGGTAAAGATCCTTTCCCAGTCTGTTGGTGGTCTTTTTGTCTTATAGACAGTGTCTTTTGCCTTGCAGAAACTTTGGAGTTTCATTAGGTCCCATTTGTCAATTCTCGATCTTACAGCACAAGCCATTGCTGTTCTGTTCAGGAATTTTTCCCCTGTGCCCATATCTTCAAGGCTTTTCCCCACTTTCTCCTCTATAAGTTTCAGTGTCTCTGGTTTTATGTGAAGTTCCTTGATCCACTTAGATTTGACCTTAGTACAAGGAGATAAGTATGGATCGATTCGCATTCTTCTACATGATAACAACCAGTTGTGCCAGCACCAATTGTTGAAAATGCTGTCTTTCTTCCACTGGATGGTTTTGGCTCCCTTGTCGAAGATCAAGTGACCATAGGTGTGTGGGTTCATTTCTGGGTCTTCAATTCTATTCCATTGGTCCACTTGTCTGTCTCTATACCAGTACCATGCAGTTTTTATCACAATTGCTCTGTAGTAAAGCTTTAGGTCAGGCATGGTGATTCCACCAGAGGTTCTTTTATCCTTTGTGGGGAGCGGGTGTGGCGGCAGTCCCAAAGGCGCCAGGGACTGCAGCTAAGTCATATGACTTGCACCTGACTTCCTCATATAAGACACAAACATCTTGAGTGCTGCGCAGGTGTACCAGGATACAGGTGAATCCAATTTGGTGGAGATTTGCCCCTGCTGCCCTGATTAGCTGAAGCTGCGTGCCTGGTGAAGTGGCGTGGCCTGCTGTGCGTGGATGGGAACTGAGAGTATATAAGAGTGAGAGGCCCGGGTTAGAGGGAGGATTATTATTCGAGAGAGGATTACTATTAGTGGGGGAGATATAAAAACAAGGGAGATATAAAAACAAGGGAGATATAAACAGGGGAGATATAAAAACAAGGGAGATATAAAAACAAGGGAGATATAAACAAGGGAGATATAAACAAGAAGAAACAGGACTGAATAAACGTGTGCAGAAGGATCCTGTAGCAGCGTCGTTCTTGCTGGCGAGTTGGGGGCGCGCGCAACAGTTGGTGCTGAAACCCGGGACGGGACGAGAAACCCGGGAAAAGAAACATCTTCAGGCATGAGCGAAGACCCCCTGCTACAGGGAGGATTCAGAACTGCATAACGGGGAAGAAGGGGTTAATAAAGGTTCCCGTGAAACAGACTGTTGAGAAGGATCTGGCGTGAATTCAGAACTCTTCAGCTGGGGAACGGTACTGATGAAGAGAAAGAAGAAAGATGAAGACGGAATAAACTGCTGTTAGAAGGACTGGTGGTCGCGTCGTTCTTGCTGGTCGAGAGCGGGCGCGACAATTGGTGGCCCGTACGGGGAACCGACTCCCCCACCGAGTTCAGAACTTTCAGCAGTCAGTGGTTGCCGGCAGGGTAAGTTCACGGTGAGTGAAACTTGCGACCCCAGGAGTTTAGGAAGGACCTCGGATAAAATAGAGGTGAGCATAAAGTTGCCAGGAAGTAGGCACAAAGTAACCCAGGAGTTTGGGAAGGACCTCTGATAAAATAGAGGTGAGCATAAAGTTGCCAGCAAGCAGGCACAAGGTAACGAAAGGTTCCCGGCTTTGGGACAAGTTAAGGTTCCTGGTTTGGGGACAAGTTAAGGAACTATGATAACCTCAGTGTAGTGATCAATAGATCCTCGCTGTGTAGTTATGCTTTTTTCTCCCATTGACCCTTTGTGGGTAGGTCTGATAGTTTTGGTCTTGTTTGTTCTGATATATGGACTCTGTTACTGTTTGAAACTGTGTGTAGAGGCAGTCAAGACAGGTCAGAAAATCCTTATAGAGCAACAAGAAAATATGTCGGAAGAGGAGAAGGGCTTAAAAAGAAAAAGGAAAAAGAAAGGAGACACAGTGTTATCAGGTGGACAGAAAGGACAAAATAAAAGAGCTGAGGCGGAGGAGGAAGGCGAATTAGCTTTTGCTCCCCCTCCCTATGCCTCCTCGTCAGCCATCTATGGGCAGACCTTCTGTCCGGAGGTCTGGAAAGAGGATAGATTCTCCTTGCTGGGATGTCCTATTTTCACTGATCAAGCTAAATTTGCATGGGATAGAGATATGCTGCTTGATCAAGGTAGATTTGCACAACAACAGACAGGATATCCAGTGCAGGTGTTTGAGCAGGTGAATCAGATTCCTATAAGGGCGTGGAAATCATTGCCTAACAGAGGGGAAGTTAGTGAAAACTTGACTCTCATATTGACTCCCCAGATGGACACACAGGTGATTGAGGTTATGGTCTCATCACCACGAGGTATTGTGTCCATCCCCCCTGGGGATCGAGTAGATCAGGTGTTGACGTGGGCGAGAGGGTCTGTTTGTGTGTTTCCACAGGACCAGATGGAACCTCTTTGGGTGCTGGAGAGATTGGTGAGACGCTGCAAGAATGAGCGTCCTGATCCAGTTGCCCCTGTGGATGTGGTGGATGATCCCACAAGCACAAAGGATGGAGCCGAGATGAGAGATCCTTTCGGTATTCCAGAAGCCGATACCAGCTCGACATGACATTCAAATTTTTCCACGCTTTTTGATCCCTGAATTCCCCTTAAAGATATAGCCCCTCTGGCCATCTATCCCTTGCTTTAGGGAAGATGAGCGGGGGTGAGAGCCCTGGGATGTATGCTTGTTATAGTGTGTGTGTGTTTTGTGTTTGGCACATGTGTTAGGTGCAGAGTGTGCGGGCCCGCACTCTCGCCATGGTAGCGTAGGCTTTTGCTGCAGTGGAGGCGGGACAATCTCCTCAGATTCGGTTTGCCGCTCTAAAAGAAATTATGCTGCGTTATGCCGTGGGGTGCGAGGCTAAGCACTGCACAGAGGATAGCTTGCTGTTGGCATCCTGTGGAAGGCACGTCTGATTGCATGAAGGTTCAGTGTCCTAGTTCCCTTCCCCCAGGAAAAACGACACGGGAGCTGGCCAAGACCTCTCTGGGTGATGAGCCTAAGGGATGGTTTTGTGTAGGGCCCCTATGCTTGCACACTGGGGATCAGACCTCTACCTTCACCCATGAGGCTTGCTTGCAGCAATTAAGATCTGGCCATAGGTTAATTAACATCCTGGCCTTTTGATGCACCTGCCACAAGCAAAACACAATCTCCCCAGGAGTGGCTTGGCATGATTGAGAGGTAGTCAGTGATAAGACTCCCTGGACATGTCACCAACCTAAGACAGGGATCAAACCAATGCTGTTTGTCACCCAAGGACGGGTAAGGGGCATGGCTGCGGGGGGCTATCTACAGACATTCTCTCTGCCAAAAAAGAAAAAAGGGGGAATTGTGGGGAGCGGGTGTGGCGGCAGTCCCAAAGGCGCCAGGGACTGCAGCTAAGTCATATGACTTGCACCTGACTTCCTCATATAAGACACAAACATCTTGAGTGCTGCGCAGGTGTACCAGGATACAGGTGAATCCAATTTGGTGGAGATTTGCCCCTGCTGCCCTGATTAGCTGAAGCTGCGTGCCTGGTGAAGTGGCGTGGCCTGCTGTGCGTGGATGGGAACTGAGAGTATATAAGAGTGAGAGGCCCGGGTTAGAGGGAGGATTATTATTCGAGAGAGGATTACTATTAGTGGGGGAGATATAAAAACAAGGGAGATATAAAAACAAGGGAGATATAAACAGGGGAGATATAAAAACAAGGGAGATATAAAAACAAGGGAGATATAAACAAGGGAGATATAAACAAGAAGAAACAGGACTGAATAAACGTGTGCAGAAGGATCCTGTAGCAGCGTCGTTCTTGCTGGCGAGTTGGGGGCGCGCGCAACAATCCTTGAGAAGAGTTTTTGCTATCCTCGGTTTTTTGTTATTCCAGATGAATTTGCAAATTGCTCCTTCTAATTCGTTGAAGAATTGAGTTGGAATTTTAATGGGGATTGCATTGAATCTGTAGATTGCTTTTGGCAAGATAGCCATTTTTACAATGTTGGTCCTGCCAATCCATGAGCATGGGAGATCTTTCCATCTTCTGAGATCTTCTTTAATTTCTTTCTTCAGGGACTTGAAGTTTTTATCATACAGATCTTTCACTTCCTTCGTTAGAGTCACGCCGAGATATTTTATATTATTTGTGGCTATTGAGAAGGGTGTTGTTTCCCTAATTTCTTTCTCAGCCTGTTTATTCTTTGTGTAGAGAAAGGCCATTGACTTGTTTGAGTTAATTTTATATCCAGCTACTTCACCGAAGCTGTTTATCAGGTTTAGGAGTTCTCTGTTGGAATTTTTAGGGTCACTTATATATACTATCATATCATCTGCAAAAAGTGATATTTTGACTTCCTCTTTTCCAATTTGTATCCCCTTGATCTCCTTTTGTTGTCGAATTGCTCTGGCTAATACTTCAAGTACTATGTTGAAAAGGTAGGGAGAAAGTGGGCAGCCTTGTCTAGTCCCTGATTTTAGTGGGATTGCTTCCAGCTTCTCTCCATTTACTTTGATGTTGGCTACTGGTTTGCTGTAGATTGCTTTTATCATGTTTAGGTATTGGCCTTGAATTCCTGATCTTTCCAGAACTTTTATCATGAATGGGTGTTGGATCTTGTCAAATGCTTTTTCTGCATCTAACGAGATGATCATGTGGTTTTTGTCTTTGAGTTTGTTTATATAATGGATTACATTGATGGATTTTCGTATATTAAACCATCCCTGCATCCCTGGAATAAAACCTACTTGGTCAGGATGGATGATTGCTTTAATGTGTTCTTGGATTCGGTTAGCGAGAATTTTATTAAGAATTTTTGCATCGATGTTCATAAGAGAAATTGGTCTGAAGTTCTCTATCTTTGTTGGATCTTTCTGTGGTTTAGGTATCAGAGTAATAGTGGCTTCATAAAATGAGTTGGGTAGAATACCTTCTACTTCTATCTTGTGAAAAAGTTTGTGCAGAACTGGAGTTAGATCTTCTTTGAAGGTCTGATAGAACTCTGCACTAAACCCGTCTGGTCCTGGGCTTTTTTTGGCTGGGAGACTATTAATAACTGCTTCTATTTCTTTAGGGGATATGGGACTGTTTAGAAGGTCAACTTGATCCTGATTCAACTTTGGTACCTGGTATCTGTCCAGAAATTTGTCCATTTCGTCCAGGTTTTCCAGTTTTGTTGAGTATAGCCTTTTGTAGAAGGATCTGATTGTGTTTTGGATTTCTTCAGGATCTGTTGTTATGTCTCCCTTTTCATTTCTGATTTTGTTAATTAGGATTTTGTCCCTGTGCCCTTTAGTGAGTCTAGCTAAGGGTTTATCTATCTTGTTGATTTTCTCAAAGAACCAACTCCTCATTTGGTTAATTCTTTGAATAGTTCTTCTTGTTTCCACTTGGTTGATTTCACCCCTGAGTTTGATTATTTCCTGCCGTCTACTCCTCTTGGGTGAATTTGCTTCCTTTTTTTCTAGAACTTTTAGATGTGTTGTCAAGCTGCTAGTATGTGCTCTCTCCCGTTTTTTCTTGAAGGCACTCATAGCTATGAGTTTCCCTCTTAGAAATGCTTCCATTGTGTCCCAAAGGTTTGGGTACGTTGTGGCTTCATTTTCATTAAACTCTAAAAAGTCTTTAATTTCTTTCTTTATTCCTTCCTTGACCAAGGTATCATTGAGAAGAGTGTTGTTCAGTTTCCATGTGAATGTTGGCTTTCTGTTATTTATTTTGTTATTGAAGACCAGCCTTAGTGCATGGTGATCTGATAGGATACATGGGACAATTTCAATATTTTTGAATCTGTTGAGGCCTGATTTGTGACCTATTATGTGGTCAATTTTGGAGAAGGTACCATGAGGTGCTGAGAAGAAGGTATATCCTTTTGTTTTAGGATAAAATGTTCTGTAGATATCTGTCAGATCCATTTGTTTCATCACTTCTGTTAGTTTCAGTGTGTCCCTGTTTAGTTTCTGTTTCCATGATCTGTCCATTGGTGAAAGTGGTGTGTTGAAGTCTCCCACTATTATTGTGTGAGGCGCAATGTGTGCTTAGAGCTTTACTAAAGTTTCTTTAGTGAATGTGGCTGCTCTTGTATTTGGAGCATAGATATTCAGAATTGAGAGTTCCTCTTGGAGGATTTTACCTTTGATGAGAATGAAGTGTCCCTCCTTGTCTTTTTTGATGACTTTGGGTTGGAAGTCAATCTTATCAGATATTAGGATGGCTACTCCTGCTTGTTTCTTCATACCATTTGCTTGGAAAATTGTTTTCCAGCCTTTCATTCTGAGGTAGTGTCTATCTTTTTCTCTGAGATGAGTTTCCTGTAAGCAGCAAAATGTTGGGTCTTGTTTGTGTAGCCAGTTTGTTAGTCTATGTCTTTTTATTGGCGAGTTGAGACCATTGATGTTAAGAGATATTAAGGAAAAGTAATTGTTGCTTCCTGTTATTTTAGTTGTTAAAGGTGGCATTCTGTTCTTGTGGCTGTCTTCTTTTAGGTTTGTTGAGGGATTACCTTCTTGTTTTTTCTAGGGCGTTGTTCCCGTTCTTGTATTGGTTTTTTTCTGTTATTATCCTTTGAAGGGCTGGATTCGTGGAGAGATAATGCGTGAATTTGGTTTTGTCGTGGAATACTTTGGTTTCTCCCTCTATGATAATTGAGAGTTTGGCTGGGTATAGTAGCCTGGGCTGCAGTTTGTGTTCTCTTAGTGTCTGTATAACATCTGTCCAGGCTCTTCTGGCTTTCATAGTCTCTGGTGAAAAATCTGGTGTAATTCTGATAGGCTTGCCTTTATATGTTACTTGACCTTTTTCCCTTACTGCTTTTAGTATTCTATCTTTATTTAGTGCATTTGATGTTCTGATTATTATGTGTCGGGAGGAATTTCTTTTCTGGTCCAGTCTATTTGGAGTTCTGTAGGCTTCTTGTATGTTCATATGCATCTCATTCTTTAGATTTGGGAAGTTTTCTTCAATAATTTTGTTGAAGATGTTTGCTGGACCTTTGAGTTGAAAATCTTCATTCTCATCCACTCCTATTATCCGTACGTTTGGTCTTCTTATTGTGTCCTGGATTTCCTGGATATTTTGAGTTAGGATCTTTTTGCATTTTCCATTTTCTTTGATTGTTGTGCCGATGTTCTCTATGGAATCTTCTGCACCTGAGATTCTCTCTTCCATCTCTTGTATTCTGTTGCTGATGCTCAAATCTATGGTTCCAGATTTCTTTCCTAGGGTTTCTATCTCTAGTGTTGCCTCGCTTTGAGTTTTCTTTATTGTGTCTACTTCCCTTTTTAGGTCTAGTATGGTTTTGTTCATTTCCATCACCTGTTTGTATGTTTTTTCCTCTTTTTCTGTAAGGACTTCTACCTGTTTGATTGTGTTTTCCTGTTTTTCTTTAAGGACTTGTAACTCTTTAGCAGTGTTCTCCTGTATTTCTTTAAGTGATTTATTAAAGTCCTTCTTGATGTCCTCTACCATCATCATGAGATATGCTTTTAAATCTAGGTCTAGGTTCTCAGGTGTGTTGGGGTTCCCTGGACTGGGCGAAGTGGGTGTGCTGGGTTCTGGTGATGGTGAGTGGTCTTGGTTCCTGTTAGTAAGATTCCTCCGTTTACCTTTCGCCATCTGGTAATCTCTGGAGTTAGTAGTTATAGTTGACTCTGTTTAGAGATTGTTCTTCTGGTGATTCTGTTACCGTCTATCAGCAGACCTGGGAGACAGATTCTCTCCTCTGAGTTTCAGTGCTCAGAGCACTCTCTGCTGGCAAGCTCTCTTACAGGGAAGGTGCGCAGATATCTTGTATTTGGACCTCCTCCTGGCCGAAGAAGAAGGCCCAAAACAGGACCTTTCTCAGACAGTGTGTTGCTTTGGCAGTTCCCAGGTGGTACAGACTCTCACCTAAGCAGACTAAATTCCTAAGTTCCTTGGAGTCCCAGGACCAAGATGGCGACCGCTGCTGCTGTGGCTTAGGCCGCCTCCCCAGCCGGGTGGGCATCTGTCCTCCGGTCCGGAAGGTGGCCGGCTGTCCCCGGCCCACACAGGGTGCTGCCTCAGCGCCTCTGTGCTTCTGCCTGTTCCAGAAGCTGTCAGGTTCTCTGGCGCACCCTCTCACCTGTTCAGACTAATTTCCTAAGTTCGGCGGGTCCCGGACCAAGATGGCGACCGCTGCTGCTGTGGCTTAGGTCGCCTCCCCAGCCGGGCGGGCACCTGTCCTCCGGTCCGGAAGGTGGCCGGCTGTCCCCGGCCCACACAGGGTGCTGCCTCAGCCCCTCTGTGCTTCTGCCTGTTCCAGAGGCTGTCAGGTTCTCTGGCGCACCCTCTCACCTGTTCAGACTAATTTCCTAAGTTCGGCGGGTCCCGGACCAAGATGGCGACCGCTGCTGCTGTGGCTTAGGCCGCCTCCCCAGCTGGGTGAGCACCTGTCCTCCGGTCCGGAAGGTGGCCGGCTGTCCCCGGCCCACACAGGGTGCTGCCTCAGCGCCTCTGTGCTTCTGCCTGTTCCAGAAGCTGTCGGGTTCTCTGGCGCACCCTCTCACCTATTCAGACTAATTTCCTAAGTTCGGCGGGTCCCGGACCAAGATGGCGACCGCTGCTGCTGTGGCTTAGGTCGCCTCCCCAGCCGGGCGGGCACCTGTCCTCCGGTCCGGAAGGTGGCCGGCTGTCCCCGGCCCACACAGGGTGCTGCCTCAGCCCCTCTGTGCTTCTGCCTGTTCCAGAGGCTGTCAGGTTCTCTGGCGCACCCTCTCACCTGTTCAGACTAATTTCCTAAGTTCGGCGGGTCCCGGACCAAGATGGCGACCGCTGCTGCTGTGGCTTAGGCCGCCTCCCCAGCTGGGTGAGCACCTGTCCTCCGGTCCGGAAGGTGGCCGGCTGTCCCCGGCCCACACAGGGTGCTGCCTCAGCGCCTCTGTGCTTCTGCCTGTTCCAGAAGCTGTCGGGTTCTCTGGCGCACCCTCTCACCTATTCAGACTAATTTCCTAAGTTCGGTGGGTCTCGGACCAAGATGGTGACCACTGCTGCTGTGGCTTAGGCCGCCTCCCCAGCCGGGCGGGCACCTGTCCTCCGGTCCGGATGGTGGCTGGCTGTCCCCGGCCCACACAGGGTGCTGCCTCAGCGCCTCTGTGCTTCTGCCTGTTCCAGAAGCTGTCAGGTTCTCTGGCGCACCCTCTCACCTGTTCAGACTAATTTCCTAAGTTCGGCGGGTCTCGGACCAAGATGGCGACCGCTGCTGCTGTGGCTTAGGCCGCCTCCTGCTGCTACTATTTTTAATGTAGTTTATTCGTAGGAACTTTGGGGTAGTATTTTGACTTATTTCCTTTTTTTGTAAAAACGACAGAAAAAAAAATCTGATTAACAGACTTAACTTGGGTAATGAAATAAGCACCCTTTTCATTGAAGGTTACAAATGTTATAAGATCTTGTGATCAAAAATAAAATTTTTGACTGTGGAAGTGACCACAGCTCTGTAGGCTTCTTCTGGTTAGGTTGTACTCCAATATGAAAGATTTCCCCCATAATAACAGAAATAGTATAAAGAACAACAAACACAAGAAAAATCTGAAAAAATTTATTTCAGAGTGAAACATGTCTTACACATCAGATGTGACAAATATTATAACTGATATGAGTCATGGACTGAGACAGCTAAACTGAAGATTTGACAAATAGGTAACTTTTAGATGACAAACCTAATAAGGAGTTGAATCATAGACAAAATAAGCGGCAGTTATTGAATAAAATTAGGAAAAGTCAAATGTGTATCTTAGCAACTCTGTCCTACATATGAATCACTCAGATAGCACACATCACCTTGGAGCAGAAATTGGAAAGTACAAAGAAGTTGAGTATCTTTTCCATTCTTCTGACACTGGGTCTTGGAGGTCTGTGGGGCTATATATAATCTGAATGTCAGTGTCTCCATTGATGCCCCTCTATGCACATGGGCTAACATCAGTGCCAAACAAGGGCAAGGTAAAGGAACTATGGAACTGAGCACAGTTGACTCGCTACGAGAAGCTCAATTTGAATTGAGAGAAATAACTAGAATACAATCCACGGCATCCTATCTGTCAAACCAAGGAAGACCCTTAGAGTTTTCAGCATACACAACAGACCAAACAACTATTCCAAATTAATGGTATTTTGCAAGCTACATCTAAGATACATGGATTAAAACAACTATTTCATTCTTTTTCACATTACATTGTGTTTACATTTATTTTACAGGAAAGAGACTCTTTAAAATATCTTGTGAACAGGTTGGATATAATTAACATTAAATTTCAAAAGAAATTTTAGTTTCATAAGCAATATATAGTGACAATTTTGAAATTTTTTTAAAAATAAAATCCCTTAAAAACCTTTAATTATCAATATTTAACTTAATAATTTCAGATAAATATAAAATATATTTTATTTACCTAATCAGTATTATCAAAGAACATTCTATAACTGCTTTTAGAATTTATATATATCAAAGTACTATCTTGGAAAAATTTATAAAATTTAATTAGTTTTAATTATTGGGTCTAGGTGTAGTGATTAAAAGTTAGTCTTATTCATTTAAATTCTTCAGTTTCACAATTGACATAAAATATTGCTTGCCTGTGTTCCTGGATATATTGGGCTGGGATATCCAGCTCATAAAAGATACTCCTCTGGCTGTTTGTATCATGATCATCCTGAGACTCATACTCTCATATTGGGAAAGCAAAGAAAGTGATCAGAGACTTATTTATCTACTTGTCTCTAGGCCTTGTGGGACAGGATAAGCTAAGTACCTCACATTCCATCATCAAGAATAGTAAATGTCTGAATGATGGTCAGTACTATAATTTTTTGTCTGATGTGGTCCAGTTGTGTTTCTATGGTATCTTGCACTTGGTAATTAAGTTGCTAGCTATACAGGCCCTGTTCCTTATGAAACACAAAGTTTGTATGCATAAACCATTTTGAAGTACATCTTCTCCATCATAAACAAATTTTGAATCATAACAGCACATAAAAGAACTGACATTGAGTACAAAATATGCAGGTGGGTGCATGAACACTCACACACACATACACACACTCACACACACACACACACACACACACACACACACACACACACAGAGAGGTGCATACCATGTGGAAATCAGATAACAGCTTTATGGAGTCCATTATTTCCCTACACTATACCTTCCAGGAATGGAAGAGGATTATTGGCATCCTTGCAAAGCAAATGCCTTTAACTACTAAGTTATCTTTCCACCCTGCATACACTTTTACATGAGAAATTTTCTTTCTGGGATATATAAGGGAAAAGAAACCTGTGGGGGTTGTGTTTTTGCAATCATTAACAAACACAAAATCTGTCCACACCCATCTGATTGCACACAATATAGTCATGTATGATTCTGAGATTGTACTCAAAGGGATAGGAGGCTAATAACTCTTTGGGACATTTTCAGTTGCATAATTGACATTTAAGCATAAATAATATATTCACACTAGCATAGAAAGTGTAAATTAAGATTGGTAGCAGCCCTGGCATTGGGTATATTAATATCATTTTCTAAAGTTATTATCCCATATAAAAATCTCCCTAGAAAGACAAGGAATGAGCTGTATAATGCAGAAAATATAGACATTGTACAATTGCTTCACATGAAGGCTCTTAAATGATTGCTTTCTGTGGGAATATTTAAGTGGTTGTAACTATCTAATTAGAAATACTTAGAAATACTTAAATTTAGTAAATTTAAAAGTTTATTTCATCCAAAGTAAGTCTTTAAAAAGAACCATGCAATGAGTTGAACAAGGAAAATGTTTTTAAAGGTTTGAATCAAAGTAAGGAAGAAGGTACCACTTTCAGCTTTTGAATATTTTCTTAACTTTTTAGATTGGCAACTTGTCATTGCTGCACCAATGGCTTTGAAGAATATGGCCGGCTTTCTTATTGCCAAGTGGCCAAACATTAGTTTTCTGGTGGCAACCTTGAGAACTCTGCCATCACTAGACACAAATGGTACATAACATCTTATAATTTTATAAGAAATGGCACCGAAGAGGTTGCACCATACTAAATTACTGTCCGCAAAACTCCCTGAGCTAATGAGAGCTGAGAGAAATGAGGCTGGAAATGGATTATTGTATCCTGATGAAGGAATGGTCCATTATCAACAATGGGGATTTCGGGTAGAAAACAGTAAGGTGATATAGTACCCCACATAAACTATTAATCAAGAAAATTCTCTCATTGATATGATTACATGCCAAAGATGTAAAGATGGAAACAACTCAGTTGAGGTCTCCTCTTACCAAATGAATCTAGTTTATACCAAGTTGACAAAACTAAAAAGCATAGCACCTTTTCTAACATTCCAGTCATCTCCATATCATGAAAGGGAAGAATTCTGACAGGATACAAGGACATACTAATGTTCTAATCACACTCAGATGTAGACCTTTAACTCTGAAAAACATGCATTATCTTGGTTTTGAACAATTATTTTTGAGAGCATGTGCTGATATCATTAAGGAAGCACACATATGAACTCCTCATCATCAAAAACAAAGAAGGGCAAAGAGATACTTCAGTGGGTAACATACTTGGCCCTTGCATTAACCATCTCTAGAGGAATAGTATTAAAAATAAATATATACTAAAGGAGATTTATTAAATCAACTTATAATATGTGGTTGGAAAAATCCAAAATGTTGGTCTTACCAGAAGGTAAGAATTAATAGAGAGTACATGAGTACTGCCTTCTGGCTTGTTCTACACAATTTGTTCACCCTGCTTTCTTATAAAATAAAGGACTACCAGCTAAAGTATGGCACCACTCATAATGGAATGAACCTTCTGCTATTAATCACTAATTAGGGAAATGCCCTAGTGCTAGATCTTATGGAGACATTTTCTCAACTGATGTTTTCAGAAGACTATAGCTTGTGTCAAGTTGACATAAAACTCACCAGCACAATTAATCCCTTGTCAGCTTGACATACAAACACATCACTGTTTCCTACAACCTTTCCTTCCTTTTTCTTTTCCAAGATTATACATTAATAGAAATATCACAACCTAAGAAATTTTACCAAAAAATCCCAACCTTACAAATTAAAACACTGTAAAAGCTTTTTTCTCTCAGACACTATATCATCAATCAGGCAGCATACACCAGATGATATGAGGACCCCAACACATATATAGCAGTAGACTGCTGGGTCTGGATTCAGACAGAGAAGATGTACCTAACCCTCAATAGACTGGAGGCCACAGGGACTTTAGAGGTCTGATGTGTGTGTGTGCAGAACATCCCTGTGGAGATAGGGACCCAGGGGAGGTATGGGATGTGGAACAGTCAAAGGGTGGACTAGGGGGGTGGGGGTGGGAATAAAATCTAGAGTGTAAAAAAAAGAAAAAAATATTAATAAAGAAAGTATAATCCAAGTTACTGATAAAGTTCTTTACAAGGAAAAAATATGGAGTTTTTTTTTTTAAAAAAATTCTAAATCCTCTGTAAAATCCCTAAATATCTCTCTCTCTCTCTCTCTCTCTCTCTCTCTCTCTCTCTCTCTCTCTCTCCCTCCTCCTCCTCCTCTTCCTCCTCCTCCTCTCTCTCATCTGTCAACAGTGGACTCCTATAAAATACTACTACTACTACTACTACTACTAATAATAATAATAATAATAATAATAATAAATTAAGCAGGTCACAGTCAGGTCTGAGCAAAGCAAAATCAAACTCCAAAAGTGTAAATAATCCCATGTCCAATATCTGGGATCCACTCACAATCTTCTGGGTCCTTACAACCAGATCTTATGTAGGCATTTTCTCAGTTGAGATTCCTTTCCTTCAGATGATACTAGCTTGTGTCAAGTTGGCATAAAACTGTCTAGCACACCTACATTCACAAGTCCTGGGTTCAAATGAGAAACTTGCCTCAGCATGTGAGATGATAAGCAAGTGAAGTAGATACAAGATTTCAACTGCTGCTCTCCACTCCACACACTAGCATGTACTTTCACATACATGTACACACACATACAAAGACACACTCTATAAGTAAAGTCTAAGAGTGATTCACATGCCTTTTATACCAAGGTTCAGACTGCATAATCATGAATTTTCAGGAGGCCTTGACTAAAAAACAAACACACACACAAACAAACAAAAACAGAAAAACAAATATGCAGGTAAAAGAGCATACACAGGCTGGACCAAGGCCCCCAGCACATATGTAGCAGATGTGCACCTCAGTCTCCATGTGGGATTCTTCACAACTGAAGTGGGTGCTGTATCTAAATCTGTTGCCTGTTTGTTGAATAGGTTCCTGCAACAGGACTACCTTGTCTGGCCTCAGTGGGAAAAGATGTGCCTAGCCCTGCAGAGACTTGATGCACCAGGAATGGAGGGATTTCCAGGGCACCACACCCTCAAAAGAGAAGGGGAGAGCAGTTTTGAGGGAAGGACCTTATGAGGGGTCAGCAGGAGAGGCAGCAATTGGATTTTTTTTAAAACAGGATTTATATGTGTTTTCTTAAAATTTGTATACATGTGTATAATTAAATGTGATATTTGACCCCTGCTTCCACCTCCAACTTCTGATTTAATGGAGCAATAACTGATACAGAAACCTGATCAAAGCTGTCAGATGTGCGGTTATTTCTGGAAGACCACTTAGTGATTCTGTTCTGTTGCTAGTACTTGTGGCCAAGGGAGAATGTTATTATGTCTCAGAGGGGGGAAAAATCAAAAGGAGAAAGCATGCATGCTACTTGCAGAGTCTTCAACTTTTTCTTTGATTTAATAAGTAACTCAAGTTATATATAGAACATGAAAAACATTGCTTTTAGAAGTTAGCAGTCTAAGCAGACAAATCTGGAAAGAACAGTATAATTTGATTTACTGTCTGGGTGGTTCCTTCAGCACTTTGCTGATAGGGAAGAGATAGAAATGGAGATAATGAAGGAAACTGAATGTGATTTGAACATAGTCTTATGCCTTTAAATGAACACTGACCACTTACTATTAGATCAAGTTATACCAACTCTGTGACCACAAGAGTCACATCTATTCTTTAATTTTTCCTTTGGTTTTGTGTGAATAAAGAAACATCGGTAAGAGTATGGAGCTGTGCAGTGTCTCAAATATGGGTGCTGGATTCATTGTTAACACAATTTGAAATGAGTAGGATGGATATACCCAAGGTGCTCCTAGAAAATATATAGAACATCCAAGGGTAAAAAGGTAGCAGCAAGTGAGAGAAGATTACCAGAAAGAGATGATTTGCAGTGCTCGGGGAAGCATGTTAAAAGAGACTATATATGCCCCTTGCAGTTTTTTCAGTGACACAGACTAGAAAAAAAAGAAGTGGGGTATTCTAAGGTTAAGGCATATAGTTCATATACAAACAAAAACATGAACCAGAAGGAAGAGACACAGAGACACAGAGAGAAAAAGAGATGGAATTGGAAAGAGCTGTTGAGTTGTCTGTCATATATTCAAATTCAATTTCCAACTTGGGAAAACTGTGAAAAGAAATACTTTAATATGTGAAGTGATTAAATCCAAAAATTCTTACAATAACAATGAAACACATCAGACCCCTTATCTAATATTACACAATATGAAACAAAATGAGAGCACACACACACTGCCATAGGTGTTCATGAGCTCATGCCTAAACACACACAGACACACACACACACACACACACACATACACAATCATATATACGTGCACCCACATACCACCACCAACACATATCACACAATATGAAACAAAATGAGAGCACACACACTGCCATATGTATTCATGTACTCATGCCTGAACACACACACACATGCACACACACACACACACACACACACACACACACCCGCATATGCACAAACACTCACACAGACAGGCACACATACACACATGCATATGCGCAAACACACACACACAGAGACAGGCACACACACATATCCATATATGTGCACCCACATACCACCACTACCACATACCACACATATACCCAAATGCATATGTACACTTTCCCTCACACACAAGAGCTCTGAGATATTCAAATAGTTAAAAGACAAAGGTAAAAATCCAACTCTTAAAATGGACCTGGAGGGCATCATCCTGAGTGAGGTAACACATTCACAAAGAAACTCACACAATATGTATTCACTGATAAGTGGATATTAGCCCCAAACCTAGGATACCCAAGATATAAGATATAATTTGCTAAACACATGAAACTCAAGGAGAATGAAGACTGAAGTGTGGACACTATGCCCCTCCTTAGATTTGGGAACAAAACACCCATGGAAGGAGTTACAGAGACAGAGTTTGGAGCTGAGATGAAAGGATGGACCATGTAGAGACTGCCATAGCCAGGGATCCACCCCATAATCAGCATCCAAACGCTGACACCATTGCATACACTAGCAAGATTTTATTGAAAGGACGCAGATGTAGCTGTCTCTTGTGAGACTATGCCGGGGCCCAGCAAACACAGAAGTGGATGCTCACAGTCAGCTAATGGATGGATCATAGGGCTCCCAATGGAGGAGCTAGAGAAAGTAGCCAAGGAGCTAAAGGGATCTGCAACCCTATAGGTGGAACAACATTATGAGCTAACCAGTACCCCGGAGCTCTTGACTCTAGCTGCATATATATCAAAAGATGGCCTAGTCGGCCATCACTGGAAAGAGAGGCCCATTGGACTTGCAAACTTTATATGCCCCAGTACAGGGGAATACCAGGGCCAAAAAGGGGGAGTGGGTGGGCAGGGGAGTGGGGGTGGGTGGATATGGGGGACTTTTGGTATAGCATTGGAAATGTAAATGAGTTAAATACCTAATAAAAAATGGAAAAAAAATCACCTAGTAACAATCAAAAGAGAAAGGCAGACTGTATACAACAGGTAACTCAATATTCATAAGAAAATCAGATGGGAAATTTTATACTTGTAGACAGGAGCAGAAAGGTTCTAAGAGCCAGAGGCAGTGATGACTGCAATGAAACATCAGTTTCTAGACCCAGCAGAGCAGCTGGACATTTGAACTCACAGCAGCAGAGAAGACGTGCACAAGATCTGCACATGTACAAGAGTTGTGCAAGCTCAAGCCAGAGCAAAACTCTGCCTTGATTAAAAAGTCTTTCACTAGTTGAGGAAATATTGGCAACTGATAGCTTCCAAGAGAGGAAAAATGGAAACATAAGAGTTTCTTAAGGATATGTTCTTGGAAGGTCAGCCATGTTCCAGTGGAATGCCATGTATCCAACACAAAATCTTCGGCACACACTATATTCAATGTGGTTTTTTAAAAAGAAGATATTATGTTAGGTGGTAGGGAAAGACAGTTCTGGAAGGGTTTGGAGTAGACAGGTGAATATTTTTATAATACATTGCATTAAATTATCAAAGAATTTGTTAAGACAAGGGGAAAAACACAAAACAACATAAGAAAATACACATAAGAGTTTAAAATTAATTTTAAATTTAAAATCAGATATTTTTCTTGCTATTTTGTTTTAGACTACAAGGATATGTCCAAATAAAAATTTATTTGTGAATGTTTCTGCCACTTTTACTTATAAAATTCACACCTAATGATCCAATTTTTATATTAAAATGAAATTATCAAACATGATTCAATATTCATAAAATTTATTTTCCTTAGAAGATAATTATTCATGGTCGAAACAAAATGAACTTCAAGATGATTCAAAAAGAAAGCAACAGAATGTACATGTCTCTATATATGAAAATGAAGACATGATCTAATAGCCAAGGAAATGGCAGAATTGATGGTTGCCCTGTGCTGGAGGCAGAAGACAAGATTGGGAGGAGCAGATAATAATTTTATTAAATGAAATAAATACGTTATATCTTCATTCTCACATTACATTGTATGTAATTGTGAGAATTCAGCAGAATGCACTCGATGTACATTACATAGCACTTGCACTATGTTTCATATTGATTTCAGGCAGATGATGCCAGTCTGGAAAGAGTCTGACTTTAAGGATAATGTCAACTTGATAAAGGTCTTTTAAACCTGAGAATCTCAAGGTTAGGCAGGTTGTTTTCAGCATCAGACCCATTTCACAGATTGATAAAAATTCCTGATCTCTTTAAACGTTAATTTTTCTATGGACACACTGCATTTGAAACAGAAGTAATTAATTCAGAGTTTCCAAGTTACAGGAAAGCAAGCAAACAACACACTGAAGATGTCAGAGTGCAGGTGCAAAGGCTTTCATAACTTCACATGAACTTGAGATGTTTAGCTCAGTCAATATATTGTTTTCAATTTTTTGTTAATTGCCTTCGTTTAAGAAATTTTTTAACAAAAATTAAACCTCAAAATGGATCAAATCAGCTGGGCGGTGGTGTCAGACATCTTTAATCCCAACACTTGGGAGACAGAGGAAGGTGGATCTCTGATTTAGAAGACAGTCTAGTCTATGGAGCTAGTTCTAGGAGAGCCAAAGCTACACAAGAAAACCTTATTTGAAAAACCACAAACACACACACACACACACACACACACACTAAATCAAGTCATTCAGTCCAAGCACTGATGTATTTCCTTATTTGAAAATTTGTTGGTGTATGTTTATTTTGAGACGGCTCTTCTCAAAACTTCTCTGCAGCCCAGGTTTACCTTAATTCCCATCAAATTCTTGACTCCCAACTCCACTTTCTAAATGCTGGGTTTAGGTGTGTATAACCACACCATTCACATTGACCTTTATGTGCAAACTTTAGACTCCTGGTCTGATTATGAACTCCAGAACCAGGAAATTTAGTTTTTTCCTTGATCTATCTATACTTTCAGTGTTAACTGGGAGAGATTAGAGCATCTCTATATCACTTAGGTTTTCTGTCTTTAGGTTGTGGGTATGACATCATCTACTTCAGAGAGATGCAGAGGATTTACCACATTAACATATATTAGTGTCTTGAACTTGCTCCTTGCATCAGTAACCATTATTAGTAGCATTGTCATTATCACTGCACTCCTTAACCTCTATGAATATGATACACTCACAAGATGAGCTAAACTTATAAAACCAATGCTATGGTAAAGGGTATGGTATGATTATCATTGTTATGTCAAAGAATTACTAGAAATTAATGAGGACAGTTGATATGCCCTCTATTTTCAACTAGCCCATTATGTATTTGATTTCAGGAAGGTATCATTTTTATTATTCTTGGAAAGGGTATACTGTGGAAGGTATAGTGTGTGTGTGTGTGTGTGTGTGTGTGTGTGTGTGTGTGTGTGTGTGTGTGTGTGTGTTTATGATCATTATATACGGATGCATGTCAGAAGCCCCGTCAACCTTGGGTATTGTCTTCACATACTATCTTGACCTTGTTTTATGAGGCAGATCTTTACACTGGCTTGAAGCTTGATGATTAAGTTAGGCTGGCTAGGCAACAAGCCCCCAGGGATGTGAAAGTACTTGCCTTCCTAGCCCTGGATTAATAGGCATGCACCAAGACAACTAGCTTTTTTTACATTAATTCTTGGGATTGGACTCATGTTCTTACTCTTGCATGGCAGTCACTTTACAAATACAGTTTTTATCACAGCCTAGAAGTTTTGTTGTTTTAACTTCAAGGGTAGAGCCATACAATATAAGTGGTATCTATTTGACATTTATTGGCTGATAAACAAATAAATGAATGAAGTAATTTCCACCATCTTAACACAGAAGGTTGGAAACAAACCATTATTCATGTTTAACAGGAAGTTAATTGGAATAACTAGCTGTTTTCATTAAGTACATTTTGTAAATATTTAAATCCTTTGAAAGTATTGAACTAGGCTGTGATATAAATAGATTACTTCTGTTGGAGGCATGAGTGAGGATACATCAATTTGTGTTTAGAGAAGGATCGTATATCAATAGTAATCTCACTGAATTCAAATCACAACTCTGGTAGGGAGTGATGGCTGCATCCTTTGGCATAAGACATCAAGAAGCCATTTTCTTGTGTCTTTCCTTAGCTTGTTGCTTGTCTCACCAGGCAAATGGTTAAATTCAATATGTTTCCAAAACGAATTTGAAAATATTTAGCTTTAAGTGTCTCTTTATGATAAGAAAGTGTCATTTTTCTTCTTTTTCTGGTGATCTGAGTGGATGGTTTTCTATTTCTCAGGTTGGTAACATATGGGCAGAGTTTATGGAAGACATGTTTCCAAGAAATCTTGTATCGGGGGAGGATTGTAAACCATTTATTCATATACTAACTTGCAGGAGGTTTCACACTCACATGAAGTAATCTTTTACACTGAAGATTCATCTGGCATTGCTACACACATGGGAACATAAATATTCTTCCTGGAGAGTGAGATCATATCCATATTGATCTGAAACCGTAACTACCATAGTAGCACATGAACACTCGCTCTTTTGTGTAAAATAATTACACTATGATATAATCTTTAGAGAAAGCTGGAAGGCATTGAGGTGGATGGACCTTTGATTCTTATGTACTGTGCTGAGGACAAAAAGTAACCCACTAATGTATAAATCTGAAAAATTATTCCAGGTAATAAAATTGGAAACATTTTTAACATTTCAATATTTGTCCACTGATCAGAAAGGAAAAAAAAAACCCTATGTACTGTGCAATAGCAACAAATATTGAGAATAAGTAGAAATGTTTCTACAAAGATAAAAACGGGCTCCATTGAAGCACAGGAAAATTTGTTATTTGAAAGTGCAAAGCAAATATATTTATATATAAGACATGTATAACTATGAAGACGAATCTTTGAACACTAACACAGAGAGAAGAAAACTAGGCTAACTTTACAAAGGTGTGTGAATAGTTGTCATGTCAACTAGACTGCATTTATAATTACCTATCTGATTAAAGAGATACAGCTGTGAGAGTGTCTGCTTCAGCCTCTCAAGAAAGGATTGACTAAGGAGGCAGTACCTGAAGGTGGGAATCCCGGACAGATGAGAAAGGGGAGAAAAGAAGGAGAGCTGAAGCGCACATTCACTTTGTCTCTGTGCTTCCTAGCTGGCAAGAAGGAAGACTCCTCCCTAGCAATAATCTTCTAAGTGCAGTAAGCCAAGAAACCACGCTGAACCCTCTGTGGTCCAAAAGAAATCCTATTCCTGAAATTTCTTTTAATTAGGTATTTAATCACAGCAATGAGAAAACTGAATAACATAAAGAATCAGAGTCTGTTAGTCTGGGACATCAATATCTTGCATAATTTTTATCCAATAAAAAAACTTAAAGACCATTTCACTAACATAATTTTAATAAGAATGATATAGGACCCAAAGAGGACAAGGACTCCACAGGAAGGCCAACGGAGTCAACTATCCTGTACCCTTAGGGGTTCTCAGAGACTGATCCACCAACCGAACAGCAAGCATGCAATGGACCTAAATCACCCTGGACATTTTAGCAGAAGTGAAGTTTGACCTTCACACAGATCCCCCAACAAGTGAATCTGTTGCCTGCCTGCCTGCCTGCCTGCCTGCCTGCCTGCCTGCCTGCCGTGGATCACGTTCCCCTGAGTGGGCTGCCTTGTCTGGCCTCAGAGGGAGAGAATGTACCTAATCTTGCAATGAAATGATGAGTGTGGCTGGGGGAGGGGCTTCGGGGGTGACACCTGGGGAAAGTTTCCCCCTTCTCAGAAGAGAAGGGGAGAATGGTGGAAGGATCTATAGGGGTACTGGTAGAAGGGGGGTGATATTGGTATGCAAAGTGAATAAATAAAAAAAATGAAAGAATGATGCATCTATAAACCAATTTAAATGAAGGATTAGAGAGTAATCTGAAATTATAAACAAAATGTTAAATAACATGTCATTTTATAGTCTTTCAAAAGCTTCAGCTTCTTGCCAAATTAGGAATTAAATACCATTATACAACTTTGAGAAGTGACAGACTCAGTAATATATTTTTCTTATCATTACATTGATTATTGACATAGTTACTGAAGAACTCAGGCATTAGAATTCTCAGGTTTATGTTATCTATACATATGGAGGCTAGAATTATACTTCAATATCTCCATACAGAAAATTATTCTCCGAAAAAAATTTCCATAACTTTATTATTTGGTTTGCTGAATATATGTTCTTTAACCAGCTGTGAGTAAACATTGTTCTCCCTTGTGTTGGAATTCTAACATTATAATGTATGCCCTAGGGAATAGAGACCAATTTTGAGAATTTCAAAAATAACAAATCTTCTTTCAAGTCATAAGTGATAAAGTTGTGGGGATTCAGGTTTTAAAAACAGGAGAAGCTAGGGAGGCCAGGAAAAAGATAATATCATTATCAGAATAAGTGCACCAGGCATCAGAAACAAGTTATAGTATCTTTAGTTATGTTAACAATTTAATTCTCACAAAAATATGACGTTTTGGGGCAAGGGGATATTTTAAAAGAGGAATTAGCTTATAAATGCAAAATTAGACAGTATTTATGGATTTTAATGTGTCTGTCAGGCTTAATTCATCCAAGAAGTTCTTCTTACTAAAGTCAATTATCTTTTCTAATTAACCTAATTTGATAGAGTTTCTCAGCACACGATTCTTGAGTACCTTACAAAATTTAATATTTGACCAGATTTATGCTGGCATTTCTGTAATTAATGATGTTTTCATTTATTTCTCTTCCTGCTTTTATCCTAATTATGTTCTCAATTTCTAATAGGCTTCTTTTTTTCTACTCAACATGCGATTATTCTTTTAAACTGAATGACTTAATGGGAAGACTGAAGCAAGTGCATTTTAGAAATGTCCTCAGTCTACCTGACTCAGCTTGGCATCCTGATGGAAAGTTCAGTGTGACCTCAGATTTTGCTTTCTTGTCATGTCTGACTGCCAGTGTGGAAAGTCTTAGAACATTACACTCCAAGGTGTCTCTGAAATGAACAGATCACTCAGCACGAGATTCAGAAATTCAGCAAGGATGCACTTCTAAGTACAGATTTCTCCTAACAATTGTGCAAACTGGCTCAGTACTGTGCACTATGCCTGGTCAGTGGATCCCCCTGAGAAATACTCACATGCATTTTACAGTTCCTGGAGGAGCAGCATCCTCTTTTATGAAACTATCTTGCTAATTTGTTATGCACTTGCTTTTCCTTTTCTTTAATTTCTCCTGGTCCTACTCTCCTACTTCCTAGTGTTAACTTCCAAATAAATGACTAGCATGTACTTCAGATATTATTTTTAGTGGAGAAAACTAGTACAAGCAGATGCATGTTCTATGATGGCATTTGTGCAGTTTCACATAACAGGAAACCTCTGGTCTTCCCTTTCAGTATTGTATGGATAAACCAGACATATACATATATCAGAGCTCCCCTACAATGGAAAGGAAAGGAGAAATAACAAGACTATAGTGTGACTCCTAAGTCAAGGCTATCAACCGACTCACAGCAAGCCAAGTAAATTTAATGGCTTAAGAAAATCCCTGCTAGACACCAGGGCCTAGAAGTGGGAGTGGGTGTGTAGGGGAGCAGGGTAGTGGGGGGCGGGGAGGGGTTCAGGGAACTTTCGGGATAGCATTTGAAATGTAAATAAAGAAGATAACTAATAAAAAAAAGAAAGAAAATCCCTGCTATAAGGTAAATTTCCCTGTCCCTTTGCAATATTATTTCTGATCTTCAGAGCTGATCCAAACTACAAACACTTAGGTTTCAAACACTTTTCTACCATCTTTATTCCCTTTCCTTTGCCCAACGTTTTTCTCTGTGTTCATGTGAATATGGGTGATTAAGTGTTGCTTTATTCACAAAGCTGACCAATATAGTAGAGCAGCCTTGATAATTTCCTTCCTCTTGGAGAAAGGGTTTCAGTAGGTCCTAGAATTCAAAAACTGACTTGTTTTTGCCATTTTAGCTTGGCTTGGGTAGTTAGTACAGACCTGTAGAGGCAAACAATCGATTCACAGGGAAAAAAAATGAGCAAACTCACTATTGTACGAAGTTATTCATTGTACTAAATAAAATCATCACATGAATCTACCTTCCTTTGCCTAGGTTGACTTCAATGACCAACATTCCTCTAATGCCCGATATGTTTGTGTGTGCTTATGCATACATTTGTATAAAGATAAACATCTCTGGGTGATATTTAAATGACACAGATCCTGGCAGGAATAAAAAAATATATTCAAGTACCTTATCTCAAACAGCTACAAGACAGATATGGCCTCAAAAAATTGCAACTGAAGAGAAAGTACATAAAAGAATGATATTTTTAGATTAAAAGAGAATTTTATAAGTTTTTACCCTAAGGCCAAAGATCATTCCAATAAAATAAAATAAATAGAGGAAAGACAAGGAGGTTAAAGTATATGAGAATATTTTTTAAAAGTGGGGCATGTTTTAAAAACTTTTTTCTTTTTTCTTTTTCTTTATTCTGTCATACCACAACATTCCCTCTTTTTCATCCCTTGCCTTCCCTCCGTAATAGACAAAACTTTAAATTATTTGAAAATTTGGCCTAATGTACAAAATTTTTATTGTGTTCATCATCTTTAATCCTCTGGAGTAGATGATAAAGGTGTAGCATACAAGAAAAATCAATTCACTTTTAGCTGCCTTAGTTGAATGAACTTCTACCAGTTCTTCTGATTCTAAAACCTACACATTTTAGAAACCTTCTATTAACTGCTTGCAAAATTATATAATGTTAATTTTAAAACTGTATGAGCTAACTAAAATACTGGTTATAGAGTTTACAATTAGTCTCCAGAAAAAATAAAAACTAGGAGAATGCAAGTAGCCAAGGCTATTAAACGACTCACAGCAAGCCAAGTGAATTTAATGGCTTAAGAAAATCCCTGCTATTGGAAATAAAACACCCATGGAAAAAGTTACAGAGACAAAGTTTGGAGCTGAGATGAAAGAATGGACCATCTAGAGACTGCCATACCCGGGGATCCATCCCATAATCAGCCTCCAAACAATTACACCATTGCATACACTAGCAAGATTTTGCTGAAAGGACCCAGATATAGCTGTCTCTTGTGAGGCTATGCCAGGGCCTAGCAAACACAGAAGTGGATGCTCACAGTCAGCTATTTGATGGATCACAGGGCCCCCAATGGAGGAGCTAGAGAAAGTACCCAAGAAGCTAAAGGGGTCTGCAACCCTATAGGTGGAACAACAATATGAACTAACCAGTACCTCTGGAGCTTGTGTCTCTAGCTGCATATGTATCAGAAGATGGCCTAGTCGGCCATAATTGGGAAGAGAGGCCCCTTGGTCTTGCAAACTATATGCCCCAGTACAGGGGAACATCAGGACCAAGAAGTGGGAGTGGGTGGGTAGGGGAGGGGGGAGGGTATGGGGGACTTTTGGGATAACATTGGAAATGTAAATGAAGAAAATACCTAATAAATTAAAAAAAGAAAAAAGAAAAAAGAAAAAAGTAAAAAGAAAAAGAAAATCCCTGCTAGACACCAGGGCCAAGAAGTGGGAGTGGGCAGGTAGAAAATCAAGTGATTTCATCAATGGAAATTAAAGGCATCAAATGACTTTGTCAGCTTGGAAGAAAAAGACTCTATCGAGTTCTTCAAAACATTTGATTTCCTACAAAGTTTTCAAATGTGCCAAGTATCATACATCCTTTTTGAATGCAGAGAAACTGGATGGTGCTCAACTTCAAATGCAGGGATAATCATTTGCCCCAAATAACTACATTCAGAATTCTCTAAGTATTTGCAATTTTTCAGTATTTTATTTCCTAAAGTGTTTTAAAATCATATATATATATATATATATATATATATATATATATACATACATACATACATATATATATATCTGATATATATATATCAGATATATGAAAGGAATATATATATATATATATCAGATATATGAAAGGAACTCGAGTATTCCTGATGACTGCTGTTGCTCTGAAGATCATCTGCTGTCTCTTCTATTTTACTTTCAATTTCTCTTTCTGGGAATATTTTTCCCCCATTACTCAGTGCTAATCATACTATAATAAAATGAAACTGATGAGGTTCTCAGGAATGAGGAGTGGAGGTGGTCATGAGGCTTTGGAGGACGAGGAACAGGACTGATGTTGGGCTGTAGAGCTATTGGAGAGGATCTAGACAACATAAACACAAAGACCATAAAAGCCTATGTGGTCCTTTGTAGAAATTGTTATTTGCAAGACTTGACCTAGAATTTGCAATTATATGAAGAGATACATGTATCCTGTGGTCCAATGACTGATGTATTAATTATCCAGGGTGAACTTGGGGATATCAAGTATAGAAAATTAAAAATTATTTCAAGAAGAAAAGGCATAGATAAGAAAAAAAAAAGGATAAATCCACAGAAAACAAGCAAATGATAGATGGGTTTATCTTGTTAATAGAAAGGCTTGTATATCATCTAGAAACAAATAGTATTAGAAGTAGAGAACATGAGGCTTTGGAATTGCTAGGATGAGGAAACAAAGATTAGAGAATTAAAAGATGATGCACAAGCATATAGACATGAGGCCTTTGTTCTCCCAGCTACTTCAGATGGCAGTACCTAGAGAGATATTAGAGAGAGCTAGCTGCTTTACTTGCACACATTTAAAAACTTTCTAAGAAATCACTTTAACCCTAGCAGTCTGTCACCTTTCTGTTATTACCTAAAAGTAGTTACTGAAGACTGCTGTCTCTGAACCAGGAAACTGCAAGAGCTGTGCCCAGCTATTCGTGAGGATAAACGAGGCTGCGTAAACCTATGAGGAAATGTGCTTTTGCTCTGTGTTTCGTTTCTCTTTTAAGGAAGCAGAGGTTGGGACTAATGATCCATGACTCATAAAATTTATGTAAATTTAAGAATTTCTAAAAAATATTAGTAATAATGAGCCAAGGCTTGATGATGTAGCTTTAATAAATAGGAGACTGGGTTCAGACTCTCTGGTCAGGAGAAGGAAGAAAGGAGAAGAAGGGAGAATAATGAGAATCTTTGGAGAACAGAGAGAGCACTTGAACTGACAGCTTGCATCCACTTCTGACTCTAAGACATTATTAAATCAGTTCCGCTCCCATTCCCCCTCTCTCAAGACCCTCCTCATGCTGAGTTTGGACCTAAGCGGTTGACTTCATTATTTGCCACCCCTTGTGCATCTGGGAACTGGAAACCTGACTGAGAGTGACAGAAGTATAAGAAAGACAGACACAAGTAATGCAGAGCTGGGGTCAGGTGGGCTAAGCACTCTGAGATGGACTAACAGCACAGCATGTTTGTTACATACAGCATGAGTGAGTCAGAAGGTTAGCTCATCTCAGTGAGAGATCTCTGTAGGGACGAAGTCTCAGGGGGATAAAATCCTTCAGTCACTCAGGACAAGCGAACAGCAGTCCCTATTCTTGTGCATACTTTTTTGAACTGAAAGGTCAAACATATATCAACCCCCATACCTGGACTAAGGGAAGGACTTACCTTTCTCCTTCAGCAGACCCAAAGAAAACCTTGCCATTCCTGTGAGTCTGAGACATTGAGGTCCTCAATATGGCCGTGCTTGCCAGGGTATACTCACTCCCTACAATTATTAATTTTTATGGTCAAAATATTTTCTCAAATGAATTGCAAAGGTTCTAATTCGTTGAACTAGCAAGATTGCTTTATTAGGAGACTGTTCCAGTACATAGATTCCACCCTTAAGGAAGCCCCTGATTCTTCATTCTTACATCTATTTGAACATTGTAACCAATGCAGTACCATTCTGTTCATGAGGAAGCATGCATATTTTCTGTTTACAGCTTGATCCTGCTTCAGGCTTCTAGAATCCTTCCTTTTCAGGAACAATCCTATGTAAGATTACTCACATGCCAGCTTGGTCATTCTGTTGCTATGGTTTCCCAGCAGTCATTGGATATGCTTTGTTGCTTGAAATTATGCCTCAGCATATCCTTATAGAATTTCATTTTTCTGCCGTGATTTTGGTTTGCATAAAGCAGTTATTCAGCCAGCTATTGTAATCCATTTGTTTTTTACTAAGTTTATTTGACTCCAGCAGAAGTGAATGTTTTTCCAAGATTGTGTTGGTTCAGAATTTATGGAGGCTTGTCATGTTAGGCAGACCCTACTGCAAAATTGCTACTGCATGAAGTTGAACAAGTGCCAGGATCTTGGAATCTGGTTTCATGCCACCCTGAATCTGGGACACACTATTTACCCAAGAAGAGATTCAAGGTGACACATCTGTCACTTGCACCTGAGGAGTTACCTTTTGTCCACTGTGACATGTTGGAAGTACTGACATTTAGAATAACATCTAAATCTGTGGCTTACAGTCAAATTATAAATTGTACACTAACACCATTCTATGGGCTATTAGCTTGGATAGGAGCATTTTGCTCTGTTGGTGACACACTTTACTAGCTAGCCTTTCTGAGAACATGCTGGCTTTCTTTATTTTGTTCTCTATTTCCTTGACAACATGCTGTGTAATGATATTTTGCCAAAATAATACAATTCAATAGTAGATTTTATTTTTCATCGCCAGTAAAGAATTTATGTTCCTCTACCATGGTGTAGTCTTTTACCTCTGTAGACGTTAGACTTATCATTAAGTACCTCACTGGATAGTAATTAATAAATATTTATTCAAGTAATTTTATGAAAATCAGAAATAAAAAATAAAAGAATAAAATCTGTTTCCTGAGAAGTGTCCTGTTCTGTATCCCAATTCAGGCTGTGATCAAATTTACTCTATACCACAGGCTAGCTGCACATGTTACTACCACCTTAGCCTCCTGACAGATACGATTATAAGCATACCCCAACAATTTAAGTGATTTGATTTTAATTTTTGAATCAAATTTATTTTTGCAAATTAATCCTCCTACATAAACTTAACATTTAAATTCTTGTTATTTAAATTTTAGAAAATTTTAAATTCTAGAAAATAAAATGTAAAGCAAACAAGAGCACAGCGGAAAATATTGATTAATCTTCATAAGCTCTTTAAAGCTATTGATATACCAAAGTTATACTTTACACACATGTACTCTTTTTAAATCTAGTGCATAAATATTTATATATTTCATTTTATGTCAAATACTTTTATATCCTTTACATGCTAGATGATATCTAAGGTACATTTTTCCATGAAACTTACAACACTAATTCTACATATTAGGAGAGAAGCCTACAATGCCCATTCTCTTAAATTTATCCATGGCTACAGAATATAAGTTAATTACTGATTAACTGAAACCCTTGGAAGGAATGGTAATTATTTGACCTGGCTAGTTAAAAGGCAACTCTATCAACTAACTTGTAGAGTAATTTTAATCATGCAACATGGCTGTTTTGGCAATGGATCACATCCAAAGACATTCTTTCAACCCAGTATCTGTCCTGTCTAAATGAAACAGTGACTCAGGGAATGGACAACCAATGAGAACCTCAACTTGAGACTCCCATGGTTGGGCACCAATACCTGACACTATTAATGACACTATTAATTATTAATGATACTGTAAGTTATAATTGCAGACATGAGCCTAACATAGGTGTCCTCTGAAGGGCTCTACCCAGCAGCTGACTGAAACAGATGAAGATACCCACAGCCAAAAA
Source organism: Mus musculus (assembly GCF_000001635.26). Taxonomy (NCBI): domain Eukaryota; kingdom Metazoa; phylum Chordata; class Mammalia; order Rodentia; family Muridae; genus Mus; species Mus musculus. Next base: position 32,094,921 of record NC_000067.6, read on the forward strand.
TTTGATGGAAGTCAGGGACCTTTATGTAAGACTTGTGGGCAGGATTAAAGGCCCAGAAGGGGATAAGAAACCCACACAAAGATCAACAGTGTCAAGTCACCTGAAGTTCTTGGAGCTCTCAGAATCTGAGCCACCAACCGAAGTACATACACAGGCTGGAACAAGGACCCTGGCAAATATGCAGCAGAGGGCTGCCTTGTGTGGCCTCAGTGGGAGAGGATTCACCTAATCTGATAGAGACATGATGCACCAGGATGGGGGGGGGGATATAGAGTCACCTTCTTGGAGGCAAAGGGGAGGGACTGTGGGAGAAGGGACTCTGAGACAGGGAGGCATTTTGGGGTATTAAAAAATCATTTAAAAATGATTCAATAAGTCTTACAGTGTCAATTTTTATATTCAATTAATTTTATTATTATGCATTTCACTATGGCAAGCAAAAATTTTTATATTATTGGTAGTTCCAATATGCACAGGTTTAAGGGAAAGTATTTTGCACCAAAAGTGCCACATAATGGGCAAATGTTCAATGCTAAAAGTTAAAAGACTATATTTTCTATTGACAATAGATTATCAGTCATATATTCACCATTAAAATCCATTTATCCTTGAGGATTTCTTACGGTGTAAAATTTGAATCACTCTTACATGACCTTGAAGTGAACTCTTTAAAAGCTTTACTGTCAAAAATCTAGAGTAATAGTTGGACACTATTTAAACTACTATTTTATGATTTAACTATAATTTTATTGAAATAATTCATGTATTTTGATATACTAAACTATATAAGTGCTACATATTTATGTTTTTTGATAGCTAGGTTATAAAACATGTTTTGGTAGTTTGATTTTTTAATTGACAAACCCCCCAAAAAACTGTCTAGACAATGAATTGATCAATTAACAAATTTATTTTGGTAATAACCATTTGTCTCAAATAAACTGCTAAGTAGCTTTATTTAAAACAAACAATCAATATATTAACATGAATTTGGATTGAACTTTGATCCTTGGTATATATTTTTAAGTGAGTAGATATAATATTAATTGAAGAGATGACCAAGTTTGGGTATGAGAAATGGGAGATAAAAAAGAAACCCTACAAGAAATTGCTACTATAAATTGTGTTTGAATGTATAGCAGGTGCCCATACTGTTGATTGAGGCTGGGATATAATTAATAAATGGTATTATGAAGAAATAATTAAAATTTATGTTCCTTATTTATGAAGACAAAACTGCTTGAAAACAAGTATACACTAAAATGTGTAGGCATGGATCTAACAAAAGATAGATAGCAATAGTGGTCATCAGATGGCAATTAAAATCAAGGATGTGAAGTGAAGATAGAGACAATTTTCAATTCATCCTTGAAGTCTCCTATTTTAGATGGTATGTAGGAGCAATAAAGCTCAAAGGAGTCTAAAAGGTGTTGATGAGAAAGAGGTTTTCAATGGGAGAGTAATCATGTGTGTCAAGTTAAATAGCACACTTTTAGCTGGGCCATCATATTTCAACACTACATATCTTTCCTCTCCCCCAAACTCTTAAGGTTTCTGGTTTAATATTCATCTCTGTCCTTGGTATTTTAAGTCATGTATATGCAACAATTCATTCTGTCATGGAGATTTTATTTCACCTCTAATAAAATGTCTATCAAAGAAAGTTTTCCGCTATTCATCTTTATATGCCCTACAAAATATACTCAATATAATTCTGAAAATGTACTCAGAAATAATTTTTAATTGCATCATATTATTTCTAATAAGAATGCCATCATATCCACCATTAAAATGCAAATGTAATTATTGATGAAGTATTAAATTAGTCTTTCATCATCAAGCCAACACTAAAGTTTGTTGCTGACGTCCACAGTTTCCAGATTTGAATATATATTTATTTCATTTTTTCTCCTCAAAAGTTCTTCTTTGACTGACTTTTAATCATCATTTCCTGAAAACACAGTTAAACTAATATGCTAGTCCTAAAGAGAAAACTTGCAAAGAACCAGGTCAGCCTTGTACGTTGAATATTCAAGAACAGCGTACACTGTGAGCAATTACTGAATTTTTTTTCCTTAAAGGTTGAAATTAGTTGCTGAGAATAATTGGGATTTGTGTTTTGGTTTGTCTTTTGGTTTTGTTTTCCCAAAAAGCCTCTCTGCTCATTTGAACAGAAACAGGGGTTCCATATAAACTGCTCTACAAAGTGTATACTTGGAACTGTGTCATTTCATAAACAAAATTCCTAGAGCTCATTTTATCCCAGAGATCAAAATACTCATGGAAATTTTCCAAGTGGGAATAATTTCTATTCTGTGAGTAAAGATAATGTAATAACAGAATAACAAAGCATATGAAAATATAAAACAAAATGGAATGATAATGCTTCTTTTCTATCAGTAAAGGCATGTATGCTTAAGCCCTCGTTAATTATAAGTCTCCATACATCAAACAGTCTATCAATTCAACTTCATTTTCTGTTTTTCTAGTATCATGAAACTGCAGGATGTAGACATTAAGACGAACCCTAATGGTTTGTAACTCAAACTTCAGCATGCAAGAACCTCTTCCAGGATGTTTCAGTTAGTCATAATTAGAATTCTGGGAAGAGCTTTCCAATCAGACAATTATTTTATCCATGAGACAAAGTAGATTTAATGAAATATAAATTAATAATATCCTTATATTTATCTTTTGCTTGATCCTAGCCATTTCAAATACAATATTAAACTTAATTTCTATTTTGATACTACAGTTCCTGATAAAAGAAAATGTGTATTCTAGCCTGGATGTTTTTAGCTCTATTTGGGGGTGAATGTCATTATCCTTCTCCTTGTTTAATGGTTCCAAATTACCACCAGGTCTAATTGCCACATCTACTTTAGAGATCTCTTGCTATGTACTGTTTATATAAAGACAAAATCCAAAGTCTCTGGGATGTTTAATTTTCTTCATGTTTTTTTTTTTTTCCTTCAAGACACCACAAGTTTACTGTCATTCATTTGACATTGGGAACAAACTGAAAATGAGCTTAATTATATCTCCCTACCTATCTTGTTGTAACACAAGTACCAGAGGGCTGCAGTATGACGGTGTTAGGCTCAAAGTGGAGTAATTTACCCTTTTCAGTCTATCTCTTATGCTTCTTTTTCTATTTTTATTGGATATTTTTTATTTACATTTCAAATGTTATCCCCTTTCCCTGTTTTCTCCCTTGAAAGCCCCTGTACTGGCTAGTTTTGTGTCAACTTGACACAGCTGGAGTTATCACAGAGAAAGGAGCTTCAGTTGAGGAAATGCCTCCACGAGATCCAGCTGTAAGTCATTTTCTCAATTAGTGATCAAGGGGGGAGGTCCCCTTGTGGGTGGTGCCATCTCTGGGCTGGTAGTCTTGGTTCTATAAGAAAGCAAGCTGAGCAAGCCAGGGAAAGCAAGCCAGTAAGAAACATCCCTCCATGGCCTCTGCATCAGCTCCTGCTTCCTGTCCTGCTTGAGTTCCAGTCCTGACTTCCTTTGGTGATGAACAGCAATTTGGAAGTGTAAGCTGAATAATCCCTTTCCTCCCTAACTTGCTTCTTAGTCATAATGTTTTGTCCAGGAATAGAAATCCTGACTAAGACAACCCCTATCCTACCCCCCTCCCTCTGCTTCTATGAAGGTGCTCACCTATCCACTCCTACCTCACTGCCCTCAAATACCCCCTATACTGGGGCATCTAGCCTTCAAAGGTCTAAGGGCCTCTCCTCTCATTGATGCCTGACAAGGCCATCCTCTGCTACAATATGTGACTGGAGCCATGGGTCCCTCCATGTGTATTCCTTGGTTGGTGGTTTATTTCCTAGGAGCTCTGGGGGGGTGGGTCTTGTTGGTTGAAATTGTTGTTCTTTCTATGGGGTTGCATACTACTTCAGCTCCTTCGGTCCTTTTTATAACTCCTCCATTGGAGACCCCATTGGAGAGCCTGTGCTCAGTCCAATGGTTGGCTACAAGCAACTGCCTCTGTATTTGTCAGACTCTGGCAGAGGCTCTCAGAGGACAGCTATATCAGGCTCTTGTCAGCATGCACTTTTTGGCATCTACAATACTGTCTAAGTTTGGTGACTGTTTATGAAATGGATCCCCAGGTGGGGCAGATGTCCTTCAACAGAGAAATGGATACAGAAAAGGAGGCACATTTACACAATGGAGTACTACTCAGCTACTAAAAACTATGATTCATTAAATTCTTAGACAAATGGATGGAACTAGAAAATATCAACCTGAGTGAGGTAACCCAATCACAAATGAATACACATGGTACTCACTGATAAGTGGATATTAGCTCAAAAGCTTGGAATATTCAAGATACAATTCACAGACCTCATGAAACTCATAAAGATGGAAGGCCAAGTGTGGAAACTTTGGTCCTTCTTAGAAGGAGGAACAAAATACTCACAGGAGCAAGTATAGAGACAAAGTGTGGAGCAGAGAATGCTTGTTTTTCATTTAACTCTTTTTGAGAAATTCTCCTTTCTACCTGATTGTTAGCTCTAGCCAGTTCAATGGTATGCTGGGGCACTGTTTCAGCTCCTCCTGCTGTAATGGACTTCTGGGTTTTCCTTCAGGGAACATTTCAAATTTGAATTATATTGAACCATGCTAGATTCCAAGAGATAGGTTTTTCATCATTCTATGTCTGATTTTTTTTCTGTTATTCTCCAAGGAGCCAAAGTTTCCCAGTTAATATAGAAAGGGTGACATTTTATCCTGTCTCCAGCGCCTAAACAGGAAGTGACCCAAAGCCAGACAGAGACATGATAAGGTGAAAAAAGTGTGCTCAGTGACAGGTAATGATTTAACTCTTCTCATTTCCCCTCCCCTTGGGTGACATTATCTTGCCTCAGGGATAGGCAATCTTACCCAGAGACATCCATCACCCTACACTTGCTGTCACTACTCATGAACTCTTTATGTCCTCCCTTTGAGTTTCACGATTTGAAACTTAGGAGTAGTAGAAGTGTTTCTTTCTATTCACTGTTGTGTACACTCTTCCTCTCTGGAGATATCACCCAATGCTTTTACTGCCTAGAAGGAGGAAAGACATACACAAGATAAGAAAAAATCCTGAAGTAATGAGCAAGGACAACCAAATCACATGTTTCCTGAAAAGAAAGTAAAATCATTTACTCCCCCAGTTCAATCCAGTTCAGTACCTTGACATTTCTGATAATAATGTGATTGTTACATAGCAGACTACTTTAAATTATACTCATCATTTAGAGAACATTTAGAGAGCAAAATAAAACAAAAGACTCTCCATTATATTTGGCTTTGCAATGTATTATGATTAAAAATTCTCGCATATCAGCCTACTATTAAAATTAGTCTCCATTAGTCCAAGTAAAAAGAGTGACAGGAAAAATAAATTTCTCATTCAAATTGATCAATCATAAGTAAAAACACAATTTCATGTGTAATTTTTAAAATGCCAACTACCATGTCAATATTTATTGTTCTATATTTACTGGGAATTTGGTAAACAATGGGAAGATTCAAACTGGGTAGTATAAAACATGATTTTTAGTTTATAAGTTCAAAGTGTAAGTCATATATGTGACATATATAAATCAGATATATAAGTGTATAAAATATATGATGATATATGTGTAGAACATTTATATACATATATCATCATATATTTTATAAACATATGTATAGATATAATAATTATATGTATATATAAAATCCTATTAAACTTGATGGAAATTTGCATGCAATAAGTTCTTCTGATGCCTGGAGAAGGCACCAGCCTCTCTAAGCTTGCTGATGATCTTACCGTGGGCTTTTCAGAAGAGATTAGCCATTAGGCAGCGTTAAAGGAAAGAAGAGAAAGTACTCAGTGTCTCTGTCCTTTCGTCATTGCACATAAGAGCCATTCATTTCCACATTTACACAGAAATGTGTCTTAAGATCTCACACAACTGCAATAAGGTATTGTGAGAAGGAACAGTAATTATTTATGGGACTACTATGGAATTTTTATAACTAAGACTATAACTAGCTACAATACAATTTTTTAAAAGTTTTTTATAAATTTAGTTCATATCAATTAGGTTCTAAAATTGTTATTTCATTTAAAAATTGAAAACTTTAATAATATATTAACATAAAAATCTTAAGATAAAATCTAGTTTTACTCTCAAATTAGAGCTTGTAATATGCACTCACACACAAATACACAAACACAACTACCTCTTTTGCTGCTTCATCAAGGGAGTCTTTGCTGAGGACATGCATATATTGGTTTGCTTTACATTGTATTGCTGAGTCACTTGTGGTGACTTTATAGCAAGAAACTTTCCAAAAAACTTTTCATGTGGTTACTCCAGTTTTTTGCTGCTTCCACAGACTCAGGCCAAGTGGTGAACCTCATAGTTTATTCTGGATTGAACTGTCCTTGCTGATGTGTGTGTGTGTGTGTGTGTGTGTGTGTGTGTGTGTGTGTGTTTGTGTGTGTGTGTGATGTCTGATGAGTAGACTAGATTACAGCTGCTGATTCATACATGGTGTTTGCTAGTGGACTGGACTGAGAACAACAAAGTTTGGAATGGCCCCAAAGAACTATTTCTAAACAGGTCTACTTCCCCTGTATCTTAATAATCTTTTCCACTACCTCTGTTGGTAGTGGGCTAGCAGAAAGGTTGAACCCTTATTAAAGTAGGCTGTAGAAAGCATATGCCTACAGTTAGTTCCTCCTTAGATAGCAGTGCCATATTGCACCATTTGGGATTATCTTTCGAAAATAGTCATTATTATACTTCAATATCACTGCTAGGTAAGTGTGTTGTGTTGCTCTACATTGGCAGATTACACAGTACCCCCAGCTATAAGGGCCAGTCTTCAGAAAAGAGGCTTCCAAGTCAGTTCCATCTTGCTTTCTCTAAATCCTGTATCCTAAATGTGTATTTCTTCAACAATTGGGTCTTAACCCTCAGGTTCTGGAAAGCAACTAAGCCAATGGCAACACCATATATTGTCTTGAGGACTCTTTATATATATATATATATAAATTCGTGTGTATGTGTGCGCGCGCGTGTGTTTAGGTAAAACTACAAATAGTGTTTCTAAAATAAAAGAAATAAAAGGAGGAAGACACATGGCTTTTTCTAAAGTGTGGAGAAGAATTTATTTTTTTTATTGTAGATATAAGGGGGAAAGTAGTCAGAGGGAAGAGTCCAGGCTGAACACGGCAGGCAGACTAAACTGTACCATGAGAGGAGAGATGGGGAAGGAAAGCATGAGAATAACTGCCAACTGAAAGGCAGCCTGAGCCAGGAAGCCAAGAGATCAGCATAGTCAAAATGGCTGATTATATAATGAACAGAAGCTGGGGCAGCCCAGTCTCTGGGCTAGAGCGTTCAGAAGAGAGGACAGGGACTCTGTAACAGGTAGGGAAGAACCTGGTAGCCATATCTGCTTTGATATGTTAACAGGCATTTCACCCATTTTTTTCAGGATGTGATATCTAACATTTTCCTTGTATGGAAAAACTGTAGATTTCTAAGCATTCTTAGTGTTATCTCTCCTTCCTCCCTTCCTTCATACTACTCTCTGCTTAATATTTTCCCTCTTCTTTTCCATTTCCCTTTTCACAGCACCTGTGTACTTTTATCCACCTTTTGAGTTCTTCCTATATTCCCCAGGTTCCTTTGTAATTCCCTGGCTTCTGTTGTTACTCCAGAATATGTGCTCATATGTAAATATTTGGAACTAGGGTCTACATGAGAGAGGACATATAGCATTTGACTTTCAGGGTTCAGGTCACTGATATTTTCTGCTTCCATCCATTTAGCTTCAACTTTCAAAGTTTTTATTCCCAACTCTAGCTGACTAGAATTCTATTGTGTACCACATTTTCACTCTACATTCATTGGTCAAAGGTGATTTAGATTGTTTCCATTTCTTAATGAATGTAAGGTGTTGTTGTTTATTAAAACACTGAGAATCTTTCTTTGAACTTTTGGAAATATTTAGAGTCTATTACCATTCTACTGAGAAATAAACAGCAATTTATCTAATTATGATTTAATGATTATCGGTTGATTTTTCTCATACTTCTATTACCTCATCTCCACAGCCTCTGGATCTGCTAGTTATATTTTCTACTTTTGGTATATTAAAACCAGATACATTTGATCTTTTATATGCCAGCCATCTTAGCACATGTAAAGGTATTTTGCTGCACAGATAACTATTCAAACTGAAATTTTTGAAGAGAAGGTCTCTAGGAGTTTATAGCCTCCAAATTGTTCCATCTTTCTCCTTGTAGCAGTATAATTTTACAAATAAGCAATTAATATGACAAGCAGTATGGGAGTTAAAGTATATTAAGAAACTATCAGCATTCTGAATACAAAAGATAACCACAGAAATGTGGTAGAAAGAGAAAATGTGTATCTAAAAATTAGGAGCAAATCTAACAGACGTGGAAATGACTTTTCTTAAGGGATTAAGTTTTACTCCAGCTCCAATTCTCTGTCAAAGTGCCTCTCACCTATTGATACTTTTAACAAGATAGCAGGAAATACATAATTTCAATCTCAACAGAAATAAAATATATTCATTTTTTTTCCTAATTAAGTCTGAAAAATGCAAAGCATCCTTAGGGCAGAGGAAGATTCAAGGAGATGTTTTGGGAAAAATAGTTTGACAGCGAGTTGAAATCATTAATTAGACTTTAAATTTACTATAGATAAATTCTTAGATAATTTCTTTTTTGTAAAGAGGAAAAAATTTGGTTCTGGTGATACAGGGCTATAACCCCAGCTACTTGGAATTCTGAGACAGGAAAATCACAAGTTCAAGGAAAGCCTAGACTGTTAAACAAGACCTTTGCTCAACATAAAAACTGAAAGGAGCTGTGTAGGCATAGTTAAATGGTAGAAAATGTTCTTACCATGCACAAGGTCTAGCTTCAATTCCCTGTACCAAAGAAAAAAATCAAAGGAAAGAATTATACAAATACATAAAGATAATTTTAAGAATCAATTTTCCCCAAATTATAATATAAAAATATTACCAGAATTGTTTTATTTAAGGGTCATATGAGTATATATGTCATTATATATTCAATCTATACACACAAGTAACATTAATATTCTATTTTTATATATTTGAATTTTTAGACAAAATAGTCAATATAATTAAAGTACAGAAAGTGGTTCTAATGGATTACTAGACACTTCTGAGCATATGCAGGAAATGATAATGCCATAGATCAGAAGAGCATGTGTTCCAAGATACACAGCTGTGACTCAGAACATGACTTGAACAGTATTGTATTTGCTTGCTGTGTTGACTCATTTTTACATCAACCTGATGCAAGCCACAGTCATTTTGGAAGAGGAAACATCAAACCAGAAAATTTTCCTACCAAACTGGTTCATGAGCAAGCCTGTTGTACATTCTCTTGGTTAGAACTTGGTGTAGGAGAGCCCAGTCACTGTGGGTGGTTCCATTTCTGGGTTATTCTATAAGAAAACAGCATGCTTCCATTGTCCTGCATCAGTTCTTGACCATGCACGGAACCTCAGGTTTGATGCCTAGTACCACATTAACTGGATGTGGTGGTACATGTCTGTAATCTCTGCATTCAAGATGAGACAAGTGTATCATAAGTTGATTCTTAGTACATGGATTATTGCACACCAGACTGAGATATATGGAAACCTGTCTGGGGAAGAAGAAAGAAATTGAAAATGAGTTGCTAAGTACCGAATCTTCAGAAATGTGTGGATTGAATGAATCTTCTGATTTTTTTTCACGGAAATTCAGATAATCTTAGGAGATTTAGAAAAGAAATATCAACTGGCATATTGTTATTTTAAAAAGTAGTGCAACTTTCTTCTAATCCTCTATCTGTACCACCCATTTGGGACAAAGGCATTGGTTATATGGCTGGATTCTGGCCTGATTAATGTTTAAAATTATATATGCAGAAAGTAGTGGTAATTTTCTAGATTATGGGAATTAATATACATTTGTAGATGCCACTCTGTGAAGTATTAAAAGCTGATAAAAATCCCAATATCCTTGGTAATGTGAAAAATACATATGCATAAAAGGTTGACTATGAAACAAACAGTAAAGATTAGTATCTATGTGGATGGATTACCCTTAAAAATTCAGATGGGTTAAACAGCAGACATTTTTTTTTCTGAAGCTTTAGCTACTATAAGTCCAAAATATAGCTACCATCAGGATTGGACTCTGATGCCACTTAATGGGTCGCTGCTTTCCTGTATCATCTCAACTCAAACCAAATTTTCTATTACCCTGTGTGCATTTATAGGCAGGGATTTGTGTGGACATACTCTTTCAAGTGACTATTTATTTTGGCTTGCAGTTTTAAGGTACTGTCCTTCCCAGAGTAGAAAGCATGGCAGCAGATCCAAGAGACAGCTGATCATATTGCAGCTATAGGCAGGAAGCAGAGAGTTGAAGGAATTGCTGAAGTTATCTACTCTTATACTCAGTCTAAGACCCAAGGCCACAAAATGCTGCTATCCTCATTTGGGCTGAGTGTGATGGCTCAGTGAAATCTTCCTGCAAACGTTCTCTAGACACATCTATAGATGTGTTTCCATGGTAATTAAAAATCCAGCCAAGTTGTCAATGAAGATTAACCATCACATCATAATTATGATGTCAGTACTAGAGCTCGTTGTTCTCCCTGAGAGAGTTCACTCTTAGGTTCCTTCATATTCATCTTTGTTTCTTTCAAAAGTGACTCATAGTAGCAGAAGAGTGATTTACTGTCATAACCCTGACAAAAAAACAGGAAGAAGGTAAAGTTAGGATAAAAAGGGCATGAGTAAGTGAAACATAAAACATATTTTCAGTGAACAATAAGCCCTCAGGAGTTCTGAAAGAGGTTGTGTTACAGTTCAGAAGAGCAGTAGGAGGTACTACTGTCGATACTGACTTCTCAGAAAACAGAGTCAGCTGCTCCAGAGGTTGGCAGAGGCACATACAAACCAAGAGGACAAGAAAACAAGTATCTCTGTAATTCAGGGATGCTGTCCTCCACCAATTCATTCTTACATCTTCTATTCACCACCATCCCAGCTAAAACCCTGACTGTTCTTATCTACAGTGGGCAGGTGGGATGTATTGGAATGAGGAAAACAGATAAACCAAACCCCACAGTGAAGCCTGCAGAGGAGTTCCAATGTACTTTTAGGATTACAGAAAGCAGTCTTTGACCATTAAATTGTAAGAGTTAAATTAACTCAGATTTGAAAGGAAGATCAAAATAAACTTGTATTTTCTATACTACAAATATTTTCTTTTAAAGCAAAACAATGAGTAGAATGTGGCTTGTAACTTAGTGTAGAACAATGCTCTTCTCTCTCTCTCTCTCTCTCTCTCTCTCTCTCTCTCTTTCTCTCTATCTCTCTCTCTCTTTTACTTTTTATTGAAAGTAGAATTAATTTTCCCCTCATATATCATCCGTTCCTCTTCACAACCACTTACATCTGGGTCCACTACCTTTCTATCTCTCATTAGAAAACAAAGAGCCTTGTAATGGATACTAATAAAAATAAGCTAAAACAAAAGCTAACACATCAGAATAGGAGAAAATAAATAAATAAACCATAACAAACAGAAGGAAAGAGCCTAAGAAAGAACCCAGGAAACAGATATAGATGCAGAATCCTACTTGTTAACACATTTAGCAATTCCATAAAAATACTAAACTAGAAGTGTAATATATATACAAAGTAGTATATAATACTACAGTATATTATACTGTAGTATATAATAAAAAGAAAAATATTAAATATATAAAGGAAATAAAAATAAAAAATGAAATCTGTGTTTTATTTAAATTCATGACATGATTTTTATGAAACCAAAAACCTCCAAAGATGCTTTTAAATTTGTTTTCTCTTGGCCATCTCCTGCTGGACATATAGCCTACACATAAGAGTATTTGTTCCCCCAGTGAGACTCCCTTGGAGAAAGCTAAATTTTCACTGGCAAGTGGTTATCAATTTGAAATAGCTTCTGGGTTAGGGTCAACTCAAAATTCCAATTTGGTGTAGATACAGGCTCTCTGCATACTGCCTTAGTCTGTGAATTTATATGTGCATAGGCCCTACTGTGTTTAGAAGAGTTATATAGGTGTTGTCTTCCACAATGGGGATTCGCACTCAGTGTGTGAAAAGAAAAATATAGTCTTGGAAACAGACATGACCTTTGGCGAGCAACTCAATTAGATGTAACACTTCATAAGACTAGGAACTTCATTTAGTGACAAAAATAATCAGTTGGGCTCTCTCTCTCTACTCCCCCATTATTTGGTGATTTCATTTAGATCACATTCAAATACATATTATATATGATTTTTGGAAGCTTCTATTATATTAGGTTTCCATAATATTCCTCAAACTGCCCTCAATATTTTAGCTGTTTCTTCCCACAATCTTTCCCTCATCTCCCGTTCTTCCACTCCCAACATGATCTTTTGTCCCAACACATTCACATCCATCCATAGACATCTGTTCTCTTTTGCTTTTATAGGGAAATCTATATGTCCCCCAATCCCTTACTCTCTATATAACCTCTGTGGTTATACAGATCATAGATTGGTTATCACTGACTTAACAACTAATAGCCACAGAAAAGCAAATGCACACCATATTTATCTTACAAAATCTGAGATAGCTCCCTCAGGATAATCTTTATAGTATCCATTTACCTACAAATTTCATGATTTGATTTTGTTCAAGGCTGAGTTATATTCTATTGTGTAAATATACTACATTTTCTTCATCCACTAATCTGACAAGCATCTACTGTTTTCACATAATGATTATTATAAATAGAGCTACAATACAATTATGTCTGTAGTACAGGTCTCTGCAGTATGATGATCAAAAATGGTATAGCTGCATCTTAACGTGGATTGATTCCCATATTTCTAAGGAACTGCCTCACAGATTTCCATAGTGGCTGCATACATTTCCACTCCCACCAGCAATGAGTAAAAGATCATGTTACTCCTTATCATCTGTTTAATTGATCTTAGCCAGTCTGTCATATATAAGATGAAATATCAAAACATTTTTTTTTTTACTTTTATTTCTCTGCTTGCCTGCTAAGGATGTTGAACATTTATTTGAGTGCTTCTCAGGCACTTGAATTTTTTCTCTTGAGAATGTTCTGTTTAGATTTGTACCCCTTTCTAATTGGTCATTTTGTTCTCTTAATGTTTATTTTTTGAGTTTGTTATATATGTTGGATATTGGTCCTTTATAGGATATTGGTTGATTTAAAAAAAAAAAAAGACAGCTCTCCCATTCTGTAGCCTGATATATTGTCCAAATGATGATGGTCTTTGCCATGCAGAAGCTTTTCAGTTTCTTGAGATTCTGTTCATTAATCGTTGCTCTGCTCTGCTCTGCTCTGCTCTGCTCTGCTCTGCTCTGCTCTGCTCTGCTCTGCTCTGCTCTGCTCTGCTAATGCTAATGCTGCTAGTTGCCTATGCTAATGGTTTTGGTGTTCTATTTAGAAAGTCTCTTCCAGTGCTAATGAGTACCAAACTATTCTTCAATTACTTTTCTTTCAGGTTCAGTGTATATGGTTTTATGTTGAGGTCTTTGTTCCATTTTGGAGCTGATTTTTTTTCTCCATTTTTTGGTTTTTTGAGACAGGGTTTCTCTATGTAACCTTGGCTGTCCTGGAACTCACTTTGTAGACCAGGCTGGCCTCGAACTCAGAAATCTGCCTGCCTCTGCCTCCCAAGTGCTGGGATTAAAGGCATGTGCCACCACACCCGGCTTGGAGCTGATTTTTGCACAAAGTGATAATTTGAATCTGCATTCTTCCACATGCAGGTATCTAATCTGACCAACTTTATTTGTTGAAAATGCTGACTTTATTCCACTGCATATTTCTAGTTTCTTTGCCAACAGTCAGGTGTCCACATGTGCCTTTATTTCTACTTCAATATAGTTTCAATTACATCGATGACCATGTCAGCATTTTGTCAATACCATAATTTGTTAATTACTATAAGTATATAGGAATATTTGATATTGAGGGTGGCAATACCTCCAGCAGTTTCTTTATTATTTAAGATTGTTTTAGTTATCCCAAAGTTTGTTGTTGTTGTTGTTGTTGTTATGTGGTTTTGTATGTAAGTGTGTGTGTGTGTGTGTGTGTGTGTGTGTGTGTGTGTGTGTGTGTGCATTTCCATATGATGCTAAATATTACCCTAGCCAGGTCTGTGAGGAACTGTAGTGGAATTTTGATGAGAATTTCATTGCATTTTTGGTTTGGTTAGGATGTCTGATTTTACAATGTTAATCCTAGTGATCCATGAACGTGAGAGACCTTTCCATCCTCTGATATTTCTTTCAAGTTTTTTCTGCAGAGACTTGTAGTTTTTATCATACAAGTCTGTCACTTGCTTGGTTAGTTACTTTAATATATTTTATGTTTTTGAGGCTATTGTGAAAGGTGTAGTTTTCTTGATTCTTTTTCATTCAATTTTGCATTTGTATATAGACAAGTTATTGATTTTGTGAGTCAATTATTGTACCCAGGTACTTTGTTAAAAGTGTTTAACAGCTATAGGAGTTTCTTGGTGGGATTTTTAGTGTAACATGTATACTATCAAATCGTTTTCATATAAAGATACTTTGACGTCTTCCTTTCCAATTGGTATACCCTTAATCTCCATAAGCTTCCTTGGTGTCTGTTGTTAAATACCCATTTTTATCTCCATTAATTTGTACCTTTTTCCCACAACCTTTTAGTTATTTTGGATATGAATATGTCTATCTTTTTTATTTTCTTAAGGAGTCAACTCTTTTTAATGATTAATTGTATTATATTGTTTGGTTTGTTGGTTTGGTTTCTATTTTAAGTATATCAGCCCTGAGTGAAATTATATCTTGCCATTAACTTCTTTGGGGTGTAATATCTAATTTTTATTCGAGAGATTTTAACTGTGCTATTAAGTTACTAATACGTAAACTCTCCATTAAAACAAAAATGTGTAAGCACTTAGTGCTATGAACTTACCTTTAAAGATCTCCCAGGCTCATGGATTGGCAGGATTAATATATTAAAATTGCCAAAAAAAGCAATCTACAGATTCAATGCAATCCCTATCAAAATTCCAACTTAATTCTTCATAGAGTTAGAAAGATCCACTTGCAAATTCATGAGGAAAAAAAAAATCCAGGATAGTGAAAACTATTCTCAACAATAAAATAACTCTGATGAAATCACTATCCCTGACATCAAGCTATAATACAGAGCAATTGTGATAAAAATTGCATGGTACTAGTACAGTAACAGACAGATAGATCAATGGAATAGAATTGAAGATGCAGAAATGAATCCACACACCTAATGTCACTCGATCTTTGGCAAACATGATAAAACCATACAGTGGGGAAAAAGAGACAGCATTTTCAATAAATGGTGCTGGTTCAACTGGTTAGCATGCAGAAGAATACAAATCGATCCATTCTTATCTCCTTGTACAAAGCTCAAGTCCAAATAGGTCAAGGACCTCCAAATAAATCAGATACACTAAAAGTAATAGAAGAGAAAGTGGGGAAGAGCCTAGAACACATAAGCATAGGGGAAAATTTTCTGAACAGAACACCAATGGCTTATGCTCTAAGATCAAAACTAGACAAATGGGACATCATAAAATTGCACAGCTTCTGTAAGGCAAAGGACACTATCAATAGGACAACATGGCAACCAACAGATTAGGAAAAGAACTTTACCAATCCTACAACTGATAAAGGGTTAATATCCAATATATACAAAGAACTTAAGAAGTTAGACCCCAGAGAACCAAATAACCCTATTAAAAATGGGATACAGAGCTAAACAAAGAATGAGGAAACACAAATGCCTGAGAAACACCTAAAGAAATGTTGAACATCCTTAGTTATCAGGGAAATGCAAATCAAAACAACCATGAGATTCCACCTCACACCAATTAGAATGACTAAGATCAAAATCTCAGGTGAGGATGTAGAGAAAGAGAAACACTCCTCCATTGTTGGTGGGATTGCAAGTTGGTCCAACCACTTTGGAAAACAGTCTTATGGTTCCTCAGAAAATTGGACATAGTACTACCTGAGGACCTAGCTATACCATTCCTGAGCATATACCCAGAAGATGCTCCAACATATAATAAGAACACATTCTCCAATATGTTCTTAGCTGCCTTATTTATAATAACCAGAAGCTGAAAAGAACCCAGATGTTCCTCAACAGAGAAATAAATACAGAAAATGTGGTACATTTACACAATGGAGTACTACACAGTTATTAAAAACAATGAATTCATGAAATTCTTAGGCCAATGGATGGAAGGAGAAAATATCCTGAGGAGGCTACCCACTCACAAAAGAACACACATGGTATGTACTCACTGATAATTGGATATTTGCTCAAAAGCTCAGAATACACAAGATACAAGTCATAGACCATATGAAGCTCAAGAAGAATGAAGCACAAAGTGATGATGCTTCCGTCCTTTTTACTCATGGGAGGAAATATGGAGACAAAGTTTGGAGCAGAGCCTGAAGGGAAGGCCATCAAGAGACTGTCCCACCTGGGGATCCATCCCATATACACTTGCCAAATCCCGGAGGCTCTTGTGGATGCCAAGAAGTGCTTGCTGACAGGAGCCTGATATGGCTGTCTCCTGAGAGGCTCTGCCAGAGCCTTACAAATACAGAGGCCTATATTCACAGCTAACCATTGGACTGAATAGGAGTCCCAAATGGAGGAGTTAGACAAAGGACTGAAGGTGCTGAAAGTGTTTGTAACCCCATAGGAAGAACAACAATATGAACCAACCAGACAGCCCAGAGCTCCCAGGGACTAAACCACCAAACAAAGAGTAAATATGGAGGGACCTAGCCGCATATGTAGCAGATGATGACCTTGACAGGCATGATTGGGTGGAGAGGCTCTTGGGCCTGTGAAGGCTCAATGACCCAGTGTAGAGGAATGCCAGGACAGGGAAGGAAGAGTGGGTGGGTGGGTACCGGAACACCCTTATAGAAGCAGGGGGAGGAGGGATGAGATAAGGGCTTGGGGGTAGGGGGTCAGGAAACCAGGAAAGGGGCTAATATTTGAAAAGTAAATAAAGAAAATATCCAGTTTTTTTTTTTTTTTAAAAAAGAACAGCCTTTATTGTGTTCTAAGAGTTTGAGTGCTTTCAATTTCATTCAACTCTAGAAAGTTTTAATTTCTTTCCTAGTTTCAGTCTTGCCCATTGTTTTTTTTTTTTTTTTTTTTTTTTTTTTTTTTTTTTTCATTTAGCAGTAAGGTGCTCAGTTTCCACAAGTTTGTAAGCTTTCTGTTGTTGGTAGTGGTGATATAGGATTGTGGGTATTAATTCAATTTTTTTTATACCCAGTCTTGATCTGAAACTTGCTTTGTGTTTGAGTATGTAGTCAACTTTGAGTGAAGCTTCATGACTTGCCAAGAGGCAGGTATGTTCTCTAGTGTTTTGGTGAAAAGTTCTATATCTCTTAGGTCCATTTGGTTTATAACTTCATTTTAGCTCCCACATTTCTCTGCTTAGTTTTTGTCTGAATTTTGTGTATTTGCCCAAGTGTGTTATTTAGTCTCCCACTATCAGTGTATGATACTACAAAAGGAGAATGCTAACTGTGGAACTACAGCAACTAATACAGTGTAGAATTATAATAGTTTGTATAGATCTCATTACTTTATATTTTCTCCAGGCCTTCTACTTTCTTTGACTTTATTATAGCTACATCAATTGTCCATATTATTTGGGAAGTCACTTGCAATATGGGAGCTCATCACTCTATGTAGGATTTCTCATGCCTTGTAATGAAGTTGTTTCTGTTAGGCTGCCATTCACACAAGGAACATGGTGGGCCTAGTGGGCACAAATTTGATTTCTCTGTCTCTGTCTCTATGGGGAATAGGTATATATATTATAATTTAAGATAAATAAAATTAATATGATTCTAAAAACCTGGGCTTTATTTTTCCTTTGTCCTTTCTTTGCCTTCTATATTGAGCAAACTCTCTCAGCTCCAGTGGAGCCACCTCCCCATTTTTCTGTGTTCCACTTCATATGAGCTATCCTTTTCCCACTGCCCCCAAAGCCCCTCCTCCCACATGGTCTATTTATGCTTCCCTAGTCTCTGATTTTACTCCATACTGTATACTCACATTTGAAGTATTGGAACAAGAGACTGGTAATGAGATAGACTCATTATGAGATGGCATGTTAATGCTAGATCTTGGCTACCTCACTCAATATAACCTTTTTCAGGTTTACTTAGAAATTTATTTACTTAGAAATTTTATTACCAAAACAAGTGCCTAACATTCCATTTTATATATATATATATATATATAAAATGTGGTTATAATATATATATATATATATATAACCACATTTTCTTTAAACATTCATATTTTGAAACACATTAACATTGTTTTTCAATTCCTAGTTATTGTGAAGAAGGTAGTCCAAACACAAAAGACAGAAAAGAAATCAAAACAGAAATTATTAAACAGAAATAACACAAAATAAATCAATGAATTTAAGAGCTGGATTTCTGAGAAGATAAACAAGTTTAACAGAATCTTGGCCTAAGTAACCAAAAGAAAAAAAATACAAATTAAACAAATTAACAGAATCAGAAATGAACTGAGAAACAACAACAGACACCAAAATAATTTTCGGATATTATATGGTATAAGGGGACACTTTAGAAACCTGTACTACAGTATGTTAGGGTAACGGAGTTGGAAGTTGGGGAAGAGAGGATTGATTTTTTTGACTGATCCAAATTACCAAGGTTAAATTAAGAAGAGGTCTCCAATACAAAGGAGAAGATTAAACAGTAATGAAAAGCATTCTGACTAAACTCCGGGAAAGGCTGGAAGAAGCTGAGGAGGAGGGCAACCCCATAGGAAGACCAGCAGTCTCAACTAACCCAGACCCTGAGATCTCTCAGTCACTGATCCATCAACCAGACAACATACACAAGCTGGTCCAAGGCCCCCAACACATATACAGCATATGACTGCCTGGTTTGTCCTCAGTGGGAGAAGACTAGCCTACCCATTTAGACACTTGATGCCCCAGAGAGTAGGGAGGCCTGGTATAGGAGGAATGGGATGAGAAACTGGGAGATTGAACCAGGAAGGTGGGTAATGACTAGACTGTAAAAAAATAAAAGTAATAAAAAAATTTTGACTCACAAAATGTTTCAAAGTTGTGAACATAATGTTAACAACCCAGGCACCCAATATTCCCAATTGTAGCATATAAAGGATTCTGTCATCTTTTGTGTATCTGACGATTGCTAGTTTTTCGACTCTAAAGTTGCTGTGTGTGCCTTTTTCCACTCTATTCTTTAGAAGGGGCCATGACATTAAGGTTCTGTAAGGCATTTACATAATTAATTCAGGGTATATCACAGTGTAAAAATAACAGTGTGCCATAAAACATGAAATAAGAACTTCCATGAAAACCTGTGTGTAATTTATTTGGAAATCTAAGCCTAGGATACAAGAGTGACAGGCAAGCACACAGTGAACAATAAGTGAGAATAGAAATCTGTCTGTCTATTGAAATGCTTAGTGCTATGTGTGAAGATGCATCTTATAAAATAAGCTCTGAATCCTTTCCATTTCTCAGAGATATAAGCTATTGTGAAATTGACTTCTTTCTTGTGATAACTGACATTTGTATGAGACCATGACATTGGGTTTCTAGCAGACAGGAAAGAAATAAGAGAGGCTGGGTAGATTGTACAATAGTGGAGGGGATTGGTTATAGTTTTACATTGTAGAATAGTGGAGGAGACTGGTTTTAGTCATAGGTTGTAGGGATGGTGAAGGAGGCCAGACTTAGTTGCAATTTTTAGGACAGGGGAGGATGCTGGTTGTAGTTGCATGTTGTAAGGTATTAGATGATGCTGGTCTTGGTCTGAAGTTCTAAACTCCAGGTGTATGATAGTGGAAGATCCTGGGCTTAGCTGCACTCTCAAGAAGCTAGTCAAGCCTGCAGAGTTGGCTACTTGAGCCCTGTCTGGAGTTACAAGTGATTGTTGCAGTTTATGAGATATAGAGACATACGTGAGAGATGTCAAGTCATGTGACAAGGTCATATGATCAGGTCCAATAATATCAACATCAATCTCTATCTAGTTCCTTGCCAGAAAATACAGAGCTTTAATTTTTTTCACAAGAAAATTTATTAATTCGTTGGGCAAAGAGTGGAACAGAGACTAAAGTAAAGGTTATCCAGGAGACTGCCCCACCTAGGGACCCATCCCATAAGTAGACTCCAAACCCAGACACTACTGTGTATGCCAAAAAGTGCTTGCTTACAGGAGCCTGATATAACTGTCTACTGAGAGATTCTGCCAGAGCCTGACAAATTCAGAGGCTGATGCGCAGAACCAACTGTTGGTCTGAGCACAGGGTCTCAAATGGGGTTCCCAACAGAGGAGTTAAAAAAAAAGGGCTGAAGGAGCTGAAGGGGTTTGCAACCCCATAGCGAGAACAAAAATATCAACCAACCAGACTCCCCAGATCTCCCAAGGACCCTTGATCCTGTGAAGGCTTGATAGCCCAGTGTAGGGGAATGGCAGGGCAGTGAGTAGTGGATGGGAGGGTTTGGGAACACATTTATAGAAGCAAGGGGAGGGGAAGGGGATAGTGGGTTTTTGTGGGGTGGTAAGTGGGAAAGGGGACATTTGAAATGTAAATAAAATATCCAATAAAAACACAATAAAGAAAAAACAATAAAAAGAAAATTTATTAATTCGTATTCACTGGTGCAATTTATAGAACTAGATTTGGCAAGATGATGTGATCTTCAAATGTTAGAAAACAAACAAACACTTGAGTATTTGTTATTGTGTAGCATGTCTTTCTGTCTAAGGATCCTGACTCCAGACTGCTTTTCATCTGTTATGTATTCATTCCTTACTCTAAAATATAGCATTTTATTCTATTCCATTTAAGTAATCGATGGGTCTTACTCCACTGTTCTAGTAACTGAAATAATCTAAATACCTCACATTTCTTTTAGCATTTGGACCTCACTCAATCAGCAACATCCCCTTTCTTGAGACAAAAGTGAATAACTTTATATGTTTCTAATATATTTGTTGCTAACTCCCTTGGTGGACTAAATTACAGTGTTCCAATGCAGTGATATTACATAACTATTTGCATTAAAATTCACTCATGTCTCTTGATTGGGGACTTTGGGGATGAGCCATTAGTTACAAACACATCTGTTTCTTTTTAATTAGAGAAGTTTGGGGGTTTCAAAAATCAACATTTTTATCTGACAAATAATAAATATTAAGTGAGTCTGTGCACACAGTAAAGGTGCATAGGGGTACGAGTACCAAGTGAATTCTAAACATCACAGCAAGGTTTAATTAACCAAAGGGGTTCTCGATTTCATCTTCTCTGCTCAGATGTTATTT
Source organism: Mus musculus (assembly GCF_000001635.26). Lineage (NCBI taxonomy): Eukaryota > Metazoa > Chordata > Mammalia > Rodentia > Muridae > Mus > Mus musculus. The sequence continues at coordinate 32,116,442 of NC_000067.6, forward strand.
TACCACCTTTGATATATTTTTAATTATCTGCAAAATTTTTTTCTAATCTCATTTAAATATCTGTAAAGTTCCAGAAATTCACCAACATTTCACATAATTCACTGGTTAGTAGTAACTACACTCTATGCTGTATTCACTTTGTGCTAATTGTGTTACACACATGTAGCATTCACAAAACTCCATCACCTACAAATACATGAAAGCTGTCCAGTAGACTGAGGAGGACAGCAGAACCAATTTTAATAATTCAATACAGACATGTACATCTCTATTTTCAGTGAGACAAACCTAGTTTCAGAAAGGCAGATGTTGGTCCCACACAAACACTAAGAATAAAGGCAATTACTGTTTCTGCATGATTTCTATTAGGGTTGCTATTCAATCCTAATAGAAATTAGGATTTCTTTTGTGAGGTTCTCCTACAGATTTCCTAGTCAATGCTGCATCCTAAGAATTTCTGTGACTTTCTTTAATACAGTGACCACATCTCTTTTATTCTCAACACATGGTCTCCTATTCTTTCACTGTGGTAGAGATGTGTATATATATATATATATATATATATATATATATATATATATATATATTCTTTGTTTCCTCTCACACATTTGATGTTAAATTCTTCTCTCTCTCTGGTCTCTAAACTTAACAGAATTCTCCCCTCTAATTCCATCTCTTCTTCAGAAAGTTCTCATTAAATGCCCCTTTCTCTCTTTTTATGTGATCTGAAGCTGACATTGTGCCCTTAGATGCTTTTTGGGCTTTTAAATAACTGGATTGGTGTGATAAAGAGACTGCACCTTTATATTAATATTTTTGCAATCCCAGGAGTGCAGAAATAGTAGGATTTATATCAATAAATGAAAGATGAAGGACATGTATACTCCAGATTGCAAGGAAAAGATGAACAGAAATTTTTTTCTGGTAAATTCCAAGGCCAGTGGAGAAAATTGCCTTTATTAGCAGAAAGGAAATTGGATCTTGTTCACCAAAGCTTTTGTCATTCTAGTCCAAGATGACCTAGATTTAAATAAACAGATATTGATGTTCTATTAAGTCATTATAAGGGATTAAGAAAATAAAATGTTGTTTTAAAAGAAGTCTTGGGTAAAACTGATTTCAAAGAAAGAAAGAAAGAAAGAAAGAAAGAAAGAAAGAAAGAAAGAAAGAAAGAAAGAAAGAAAGAAAGAAGGAAAGAAAGAAAAAAGAAAGGAAGGAAGGAAGGAAGGAAGGAAGGAAGGAAGGAAGGAAGGAAGGAAGGAAGAAACAAGAAATGCAGAGGAAAAGAGGGGAAGAATGGTAGGAAAGATAGGTAAGAATCCAACACATTCATGGGCTAGGCTAAAATCTGAAATCAATCCAAAATTTACTGAATAAAAACTATTTAAATATCAAGAAAACACAATCCTAATTTCATAGTCAATTAGAAAATGAATGGTCAAAGTACATAGAAAATAAATTTAACTATACCACCACAATAGAACAAAAATTAATGTTCCTTATACTATAGTACAGTTTTTAATCAAAGAGAATGTTCTTATAATCCTATTCCGGAAATATCCAGATTATCTCAATTTAATATTGAAAAATAAAATTTTTGCTCTTCAAGGAACAGAATTCTGTGCTATGATTATGGATTAGTGAAAGAGTCATTCCTTTCCATCTCTGATACACAGCATTTGATACCCTACACTTTTAAAACCACGCAAAGAAATAAGTGATAAAGTCCCATAATGGCTTTTAAATTAACATTCTGGGATCATGTATATTATCAACTGGAATTATTAAAGAATGCTATGCATTAAAGGTAGTTAATTTGTGCAAATGATTTCTGTACTCAAATAGTTGACCTTTCATGAATACACCAACAATTTCAAGGTGATATTTAAATATCAGCCTTAGTTTCAGGTATGAAAATTTTCCTTTCTATTCACCATACTGTTTTAAATTCCATAAGGATCCCAAGGTGGGGTGATCTCTGGGTGGCCTTTCCTTCAATCTGATCCAATTTCTGTCCATGCATTTCTTTTAGACAGGAACAATGCTGAGTTATAAAATTGAGATGCGTGGGTAGCCCCATACCTCAATGGGGGGGGGGGGGAGGGCAGTGCCTATCTACTGGAAGTAGTCTCTTCAGGTATTACTATCTCCCCTTTGTTGGGTATTTCAGCTAATGACATTCCCATTGGGTCATGGGAGACTCTTGCATCCCTGGCATATGGGACTCTTCAGTGGCTCATATGTTAGAACTGAGTTCACTTTTTTATATATTTGTGTTCAAACCTTCCTGTGACGTCTTGGAGGGAGTAAATTAGGGGATTTCAATCTTTTGCAATTGTCAAATGAAAGGTTAAAGAAACTGACTCAAAGCCTATAAAAAGTTATCTTATTCTATTGAAGAATGTCTCTCTCATGTTCTTATGTAGAAGGGAATCTTGTCCAGTCCTTTTAATCTGAAATACTTTTCAGCACAATAAGGCTTTAGCCAACTTTGCTCTGGTGTTATTTGTAGGTTTTGTTTTGGAAAGATTCTTGACTTACATAGCTGTAACCTCCCCACCCTCAGCCTGAAACCTGTTAGCTCAGGTTTCACTATCAGCAAGAAGAGAGCATATGGTGGAGCCTGCCACCCCATCATTCTGCCACTCCCACTACTGCTACCTGCTACCTACTTTTCTGGAGTCAAACACGTGGTCACCTGCAACTTTACTCCAGGATGATTGGGCGCGAAAGGGCCCCTCCCCCCTCCTTCATAACTCAGTGCACGAATTAGTAAAATTGAGCTTTGATCAGAAACCGATTGTCTTAGCTCCATTCTTTCTCCCGTCCGTCTAGGCCCTTTTCTTTCAGCTGGAGCCTGCCATCTCAGCATACCCGTTCCGCAACACATAGCCTCAGCTGACCTCAAATTCACAGTCCTCCCATGTCAGCTTCCAAGTGGAGGGGTTATAGACATTCTCTGTTATGCTGTGCTCCTTGTTCTTGTTACCAAGTAAGCAAGTGTGGATTCCTACAAGAATAAAATAAGAACAACTCAATTCCAGACTGAGAGTGCAGAGAAGTGGCCATGCTTGAGAGGCTAGTTTTGAGATAGTTGTATGGACACAGCAAAGCAAGGGCTGTCCCTTTTCCCCAGGGAAGAGGTCATGAAGTAGGCAAAAGGGTAAAATGAAAAGGAGGAGAAAGAACATGGGCAGCTCTGGTATAATAGGACATATGAAATGTAGCTAGCTTCAAGTAGTTTAGTTAGAGAACATTACCTTATGTTTGTGTTTAGAGGCTGAAGGTCACAATATTAAAATTCATGGGATAAACTGAGATTCTTGATGTGACATTTGCTTTATGTGCAAGGTACCCTACATGACATACTATTTCATGTATTTGGACAAACACATAATGTTGACTACATTTTTCCTATTATAAATTTAATCTATAATTATATTGCATAGCCAGCTATAGGCACATTTCTGTTTGTGATTCCAAACTTAAAACTTGTTTCCAATAGAAATAATACTTGTTTTACAAACAGTTGAGGGGTGTGTGTGTGTGTGTGTGTGTGTGTGTGTGTGTGTGTGCATGTCTGTGTGTGAATTGTGTGGTATGAAATGAAATAATAAGTGTAAAGGGAGAGGTAGACTTGGAAAAACACAAAAAAAATATAGTAGCAAAGATAGGAGGCAGCTTCAGAAGTCACCCATCAATCAACCGTAAAGCCATTCTTTTTAGTCTTGAGCTTCGGCATAAATAATAGACTAGCTCAGATGTAAAGTACTCAGTCTACCTGGTAGTGACTGAATTATGTCCCTCTGCCTTAAATTCACATGATGAGAGCCTATTGTCTAATTATTTGTTGAGACTGTATTTCTGTAAGGAACATAAGGGTTAGATTCCAATACCACCAGTTATGGGAAATCTAAGAGATAGACAATTGTGCTAAGGAAAGTTCATGTTAGGACACAGCCAGAAGTATGTCATCTGCAGGCTACAAAGAGGGCCCTCCTCAACCATAAAACCTTGCCTGAGAATTGAGAGTATCCTCACCCCAGAACTATGAGGAAATGAATTGCTTTTGTTTATTCCCCACAGCCTGTGGTATTCCCGTTAGCCTAAAATGATTAATATACATCGTCAGAGAAAACAGGCCTGGATGTTTATAGTGAAGAAACTTCTACAACAGAAACTTCTGTAGGAAGATAATCAGAAAGGGAGAGCATTATAAGTTTCCATATTGAAGGCAGTAAAACAGAATGGGAAATGGGGTGTCTATTTGGGGTCTAAATTTGGAGTCTTTTCCTCTTGTGATTTGGGGAATTAATATTTATAGCAGTGTTGCAACTTCTGTGACTCTTGTTATAGAAAAATAAATGTAGTAATTTTGTCTCTTAGATTAACTATAATGGACCACTTTGGTGGTATTTGCTTATAGTGTGAAGATACAATCTACAAGCTTTACTTCAGAGAAATGCATGCATTCTTTAAGGAAGAAAAGGAAGGTTTAGAAATATAGTACAGTGGTTGGGTTCTCATGTGGCAAGCTTGAGGTCCTGGGTTTGATTGCTAGGGTCCAAGAATTGCTAAAGGAAGACCCTAGACTTAAATAATATTCAAAAGCAAAGAGCATCTATTCATCTGAATTTCCTTCTTGCAGGGGTCTCCCCATTTGGAAAGGAGACTTCTGGTGGACAATCAGGCCTAGCTTTTATTGTCGGTTAGGGAATTCCAGAGAGGGGTATCTGTCCTTTTACCTTGATTGCTTAACTCTTTCTCTAGGATTTTGCTGATTCTATAATTGGTTAGGCTCTGGCGAGTTGCTGGGCGTTTGCCTACTCATTCTATGTACCTATTCATACTTCAGACCAGATGACAAGCTGTCCTTGGATTAGCTTCTTGCAGCTGTGTTGGCTGACTATAGGTTCCTGGAACTGGGTTCTCATTTCTGGGAAGCAGTAACTTAGGCCTGTACTCCCAAACTGCCAGTGTGCAGCCTGTCATGGAGTCAGACAGGCTCTGGTTAACTTAGTTCTCTCGTGATGTCATATGGCATAGATAGATGGATGGATGGATAGATAGATAGATAGATAGATAGATAGATAGATAGATAGATAGATAGGGTGAGAAAGGAAGCATTAAAGAGAAATACAAAGAAGACAGAAAATATGTCCCTGGTAGTCTACAGAGGGGAATCTGGAAAATTAAAAGTTGGGTCACTGGCAATCTTAACTCCTAAACAAATGGGTTAGTACCCAAGTACATTTGCAGTAAACTTTTCTATTCCCACACATTTGGAAGTGATTATTGGTCATACCAAGAGAAGCAAGACTTCCAATAGAAAATCAGCAGATATCACTATAGGCTTAGATTTTTCAAAACCTAATTTAATAAGGGTTCTCAAATACTTTGACTCCCTTCTAGCCTACTGTCAAAGGGCAGGGGAGGAAAGATGGTAAATAGGACAAGGGAATGTGAACCTGCTTAAGTAGTTCTTTGGGGACAATTCCAATATCAATTGTTAGGATATCAACAGCCCAGTTCAGCAGTGTCAGGATACCAAATATTCATCAGCAGGGGTGGCAAGATCCAGCAGAAACAGTTAATTGGCATGAATCAACAGGAGTGACCAGGACTAGCTGGGATGCCAGAATTGAAGACTCTAGACAAACAAAACATTTCAAGGCAAGCAATGAAAGTATGCCATCACTGTCCTTTAATTCCCAATTATACTCTTCAGACATCAAATGTCCTCCCAATGGCCATGCCTCAGCAAAAGACCACATGGGTCTGCATCACATGATACAAACAGAAACTTTGATTTCGCACCCTCCCATGGTGGCTAGCACTGAGGAAGTTTAGGCCCTGATGCAGTGACATGAACTTGAGACTGTGCTGTTTTAGTTTAACGTTTACTTTCTGTCTGTCTGTCTGTCTGTTGTCTGTCTGTCTGTCTCTGTCTGTCTCTGTGTGTGTGTGTGTGTGTGTGTGTGTGCGCACGTGTGCGTGTGCGTCTCTCTCTCTCTCTCTCTCTCTCTCTCTCCCTCTCTCTCTCTCTCTCTCTCTCTCTCTGTGTGTGTGTGTGTGTGTGTGTGTGTGTGTGTGTGTGTGTGTGTGTGTGCGTGCATGTGCGGGCATGCTGGGTTAAGTGGTATTCCTGTGTACAAGCAAACACCCATGTGCATAGGAGACCACATAGGCCAAAAGAGGTCATTAGATCTCCTAGAACTGAAGTTACAAGTAGTTTTGAGCCACCAGATAGCTTCTGGGAACAGAACTCTGGTTCTCTGCAAGAAAAATAAAAGGTCTTAAACACACAGCCATCTGTCCAGTTGAAAGAATGTATTGTTTTTAAAGGGCATTTGGTATACACCACCAAAGAGTAAGTCATAATGTCACATCTACTTATAGACCACATATACCTACAGACCATCCCAGTTCTAAAGAGATTAGTATCCATGTTAAGTGCTAAAGATATATCTCACTCTATTACCTGTATATGGGTGATTCTTTATTTCCTACAGGGTTATATAGCCAAGCCTTGATATGAAGGTTTGTGCATAGTCTTATTGAATCTGGTTACCCTGTATTCAGTCAATATCTCTGGGAGGCCTGCTTTTTTTCTGAAATGACACAAAAAGAACAGTGGATCTGGTTGGGTTTGGGAAAGGGCTGGAAGCAGTAGAAGGAGGGGGAGTGTACAGTCTGGATTATATATGAGAGAATAAATAAAAAATAGTAATAATGATACAGAATATAATCTCTCTCTCCTTTTATCAATATATACTGTGCATCATTGTAAGACTAAACATAATTATACTGATGCAAACATTTGCAGATAAAATATCTCTGTGAACTTTGTGTTAAGTACATATTGAAAATAGAAAATAGAGATAACATAAATTTGTAAATTACCACATGCAGCCTCAGTCTGAAGTCAAGGAAACATTGCAGTCCCTGATAACCTAGGGTACATACTTTATAATTTTAAAAATATTTAACAAATCAAGATTATATGAAGTCAGGTGTGGTGGTACACGCCTTTAATCCCAGCACCTGGGAGGCAGAGGCAGGTGGATCTCTGAGTTCAAGGCCAGCCTGGTCTACAGAGTGAGTTCCAGGACAGCCAGGGCTACACAGAGAAACCCTGTCTCGAAAAAACCAAAAAAAAAAAAAAAAAAAGACTTTATATATATTAGAAGTAAATATGTTTATAGATCCACCACTAATACTATTTCTATTACATCACATACCTTGTCTGTTGTAGGCTGATCAAGAATGGGTGGAAAACAAAACTACCTCCATTACAGGTATGAAGTCCCCTGCTTCTCAACACCTGGCATTTTCTGGTTTTGTAATTTAGTATTGGAGCAATATAATCTAAGGAATGCACCAAAACTCACCACATAGAGACATTTGTGCTGTCAGAATTTTGCAAAGGCAATAAAATTCCTAAAATAAGGCTCTGATAATCAAATCCAGTGTTGATAATGAGTTTACTATATGAACTTCAAGAGACATCATGAGTGGGCCATGGGCTATGGGAGCTAAGAAACATCATCATAAGATGTCCCCAGTTGTTAGATAAAGGAGTCTGAGATGGTTAACTTTCCTTACTCTTTCTTGATTTACTATAATTAGCATTTTCAGCACCCAAATTCAATCTCCATTAATAGTTTTCTTATAATCAATATGTAGGTTTCAGTATAAAGAGAATATTGTACTTTCCCAAAGTATTTATTCAAATACTTAAATTATTACATAATTTCAAGCTCATAGCCTTTTCTATATGTGCTTTCTTCTTTGCTCTCATGCGAACAAAAGATGAATTTACTATTTTCTAAGACACTGAACATTGCAAATTAAAATTGTGTCTCAGCATTATTTTTTAGTATAGGCCAAATATCTAATTTTGAAATCAAGTTTATCTAAAGATACTTACAAAGCCATGTATTTGTTAGGAAGTCATTTCCAACTGCCATCCTTGTCTTTGACTTATTTGTAAGCTCAGCATTGAAAACAACCGTTAGCACATAGTGGGCACTGAAAATAGTAAACTGAATGGAAGAGCATGACTTGTCATGTTTCAGAGAAGTATAAGTATCAATTGTTAAATGCTATAGCAATCAAGATAATAGTCACATTAAAACTGTATTAGTGACTGCCATCACTAATGAACAGCAATGGACAACCACATAACAGTAGAAATCATTCTTTTAAGTCACAATGTATAGAACATACTGATAATGGTGAAATTCTATTGAAAACTACCTTACATTTTATTTTCATTTACAATTATTTTCCTTATTTGTCAATGTAAGTCTATTCTTAAAGCTTTTAACTATCTAAAGATTTAGTGGACACATAAAAACATAAAAATTATGATCTATGAGACAAACAACCCTGTGATGATTTGTTCCATGCATTTTGGGCTATTTAAATTAGGATAAATATATCTTCCTCCTCTGAGAATTGTTACTGATCTGTGAGTAAAGATTGTAGTTCTGTGCACTGTACTCTCATAGCAAATGTGACCTCACTTAAAGACTATTCTATATGACAAGTACTCATATGAATTGCCTGTTCAATTATAATTCCAAAACGATGGGGATTGTTGAGTGCCTTTCCTTAGGAAATTGTGAACAAGAATATATTCACCAAAGAAAGACACTATTGACAGAGCAAAGTATCAATTCTACCAAAGTCCAATTTAGTGATCTTATGATTTCATTGGTATTCTTAGAAGGCATGAATGAGTGCTTATTTAAGGAATCATGTATGATTCAATGTTACTAACACCATTGAAAATGGCTAACAGCTTAAAAGTTGGCTCCCTGGATCTTCTTCCACCCTTTATAAACTGCTCCATGGTTAGTCTCCTCTCCCAGAACTGTTATTCCTTGTATAATCTTGGAGAGAGTCCTTGTAAATCTTCATTTCAGGAGATGCCTGATGCTTGTTAATTTCTTTACTTCACAAGTCTTATGAGTCTCCCTCTTTCCTAAGGGAGAAATTTGTTAATTTGTAGATATCACTGAAAAGAGATTAATCTCTCTCATATATAAATGGCTGTTTTCTTGATATTAAGAAATTCATATTTGAGGCTGGAGAGATGGCTCAGCGGTTGAGAGCAGTTACTGCTCTTCAGAAGGTCCTAAGTTCAATTCCCAGCACACAAATGGCAGTTCACAAATGTCTGAAGCCCTCGTCTGATATGCAAATGTGCATGCAGACAAAGTTCTCATATACATAAAATACATAAATAAAGAACTCTTTTAAAAAGATGTCATTTTAAGCAGATGCTGGCGAGGACTTATTTGATTAATATTTACTAGGCACCCACATAGTAAGTAGTTCTCATACCACACTTTATATCGTTTCCATAAGAGACTGAATGGGATGTGAAGTTTTATTCAATAATATACTTAAAAATAAGGACTCACAAGCCAACCAACCACATTGTATAGCTCAGAACCAGTCTCACACAGGCACTCACAGGTCTTTCACTGAGCCTTTTGCTGCTTTATGAAAGAACAATTTAAAAGATGCCTATTGGAAACCTGCCCTCCACCTGACAGCCATTCTCAGTACCTGCTTATCCTGAGCCTTGGTGTTGAAGAGCTTTTGTGGTAATGTAAACCTGCAAAAGGCTGTCCATTGCCTTTGCAGCTGGGTAAAATTCCAGTCCTCAGTGTCCTAGCCCAAATCTGAGGCTCTCATTTTATTTCCTTCCTTTTCTTGCATAATGGTTGCTAATTAAACTGTGCAAGTTTTCTGTTGTCATAGATTATCTCTTCTAGGACCTTCTACCTTGGCAGTACCTAGTTTATTAACTACTAGGTCACTCATTGCACAATATTTGATCACACTGTGAACCCCCACATTGTGTTATTTACTGGAAAAACCTGTTTCTAGTTGTGGTGCGGCTCAGCCTTAGCACACACCTTTAATCCCTCTGACCAGGATTTAGACACACCCTTGGTCTTTAGACTCACCTTTAATCCCAAACAATGACAGTAAACTTAGTTTGTAGAAAAAACAAACAAAAAAAACAAACAAAAACAAAAAACAAAAAAAAAAAACCCAAAAAACAAAAAACACCCATGCTTGAAAGTGATGGTGAATTGAGTGGCAGACAAACTGATGAGTCAGAGACATATTTGACAGAATAGGATATTTGCTCAGCTCTCATGAGAAGAGAGAAGAAAGGACAACTACTTAAGAGAGAGCAGTACAGAGAGAGAGAAGGCAGTCTTACCGGGCAAGTTTTGCATAGTCAGGTTGGAGAGAGAACCAGCTAGAGAAAGGTTATGAGCCACAAGATTAGAACATATTGCCTCTTACTATGATGCCAAACTGAACAATTCAGTAAGAAACCGAGAGAAGCCAGAGTGAAACAGCCAGCGAGAGTTCTAAAAGAACTAGAACGCTGAGCATATGAAAGAGTTAGTCTCAGTGACTGAAAACATTCTAAAAGATTGTAAAGAGGCTAGAAGTTTCTAGGGCCTTATTAGCCTCAGAGACAATTACATCAAGCAAATAAAGGTTGCTGACACGGGATTTCACTCTTCCTTAAATCTTAATGATCGGTCTATTATTTAGCAAACATTTGGAGTTGATCACTATACCATTTTTTTGTTCTATATAGCACCTGAAATTTGTAATTTATTCTCAGGCTACTTAATTTTATATGACAATTCACTTATTAAATGGTAATTTCTCTAACATTGGGACATGGCTCCACTGTTCACTGCCCCCCCTATTTAAAAAATTTATGAATAAACTATTTGTACCTTGAAATAAACAGGACAGAAGGGTCAAGCTGAGACACGCAAAGTAGGAAATAACTGAGTAGACAGGAAGATCAAGAAGGCTGAAAGAAACATGGTATAATTCTCTACATGTACATTAGAGAAAGAAGTTGTGAGACATTATAGATGCCAAACAAGTGAATGGTGAATGGATGAATTATAGATGTGGCTCTACCCAGAAAGAGTCATCCAAAATATAAAACATAAGCTAGAGGAAATGTGAAAATAATGGGCAGAAATTTTAGATGGTTTTGTGTCAGTTTAGAAACTGTTAGGCCAAAGGCATCTGTGGGGAACAGACGAGCAATTTGTGTTGGATGGCCCAATTTTCATCAACGAGACAGCCACAAAGCCATCTTCCTGGGTTCAGGAAGAAAAGGCATGCTGATGACTGAGGGAGAACAATGCTTCTTTATAGTGGCTTCTGTGTGGAAGAAAGAAGAAGGCAACAAAACAGACACAAATGTATGTGCAACAATAAGACTCCAGCTGGAGTGACAAGCAGGCATTCGTGCACCCACAGAGAGCACGATTTTCTTATTTTATCCAGAGAGCCTACATGACCAGATAACTAAAATCATTTTATCAGAGAGCATCACAAAAATTATAATTGGAAATACTGAATATAAATTGCTTACAATTTTTATTTAAAAGGAAAAAAAAACAGAGCAGTTTTAGGTACACAACAGAATTGAACAGAAAGTGCCAAGAGCTCCAATACAGGCATCCATAGCTTACAACACCCAGTATCCTCTGTCAGAGTGAGAACAGAGCATTTGCTGCATTGCCAAACATACTGACACATGGTTATCATGAAGAACATACCTTACATTAGGCCCGCTCTTGGGGGTCTGTGTTCAGTGAATATCAACATTTGCTTAAAGGTAAGTGATTTCCAGATGGGCTTCACCTCCTGGAACATTCCTAACACTCTGCCTGCTCATCTCTCCTCCCCTTTCTCCAGGGGATCTGACATATTTATTCCCTGACATCCACAGGTCTCTGTATGCATGTGGTACACATAAATCCATGTACACACAAACATATACTGAACAAAATAATAAATAATTCAAAAGGCAATGACTGATTCAGTTAATTTGTGCTTTTATTGATTAGATTACTTATCCCTTTTGTATTTATTTTAGAGTTACTTTGAAGTTGTCGGAGATTTGCTTCCCTTGTATATGATGTCTCTTCACTCTGCTGATCTGTTCATTTTGCTCTACAGAATCTATTTTCCTTTTTTTTTAATTAAATATTTTCTTCATTTACATTCCAAATGCTATCCCCAAAGCCCCCTATACCTTCCCCCTGCCCTTCTCCCCAAGCCACCCACTCCTGCTTCCTGGCCCTGGCATTCCCCTGTACTGGGGCATATGATCTTCACAAGACCAAGGGCTTATCCTCCCATTGATGGCCGACTAGGCCATCCTCTGCTACATATGCAACTAGAGACACAGCTCTGGGGGTGGGGGTGTACTGGTTAGTTCATCTTGTTGTTTCTCCTATAGGGTTGCAGACCCCTTTAGCTCCTTGGGTGCTTTCTCTAGCTCCTTCATTGGGGCCCTGTGTTCCATCCAATAGATGACTGTGAGCATCCACTTCTGTGTTTGCCAGGCATTGGCATAGCCTCACAAGAGAGAGCTGTCAGAGTCCTGTCATCAAGAATCTTTTTAAATTGATACCACCCGTTATTTCTTATCTTCACATTTACTTTATTGTTGTGTTCAAATTTTATGTTTTCTTTTCCTTAACTAATACTAAATACTAGTTTTCTTTATAGAAGTTTAAATTGTTAATGATTCTCATCTCCCAACCCTCATCCCCATCACCTTGACCAGTTATAGCATACTACTCTCAGTAGCCCTTTCTCTGTTTTCATGTCGATGTGCTGTATGGCCCTCTTCCTTCCCTCAAAACTCTTTCCCCCCATTTTATGGTCCCTATTCTAATGTTCACAGATACACAAATATATAGAAACACACAGAGAGAGAGAGAGAGAGAGAGAAAGAGAGAGAGAGATCTTATATGTATGAAAGAGCATGAAGCATTTGTATTTCTGAGACTGTATTTCTTCTCACATTTCTTGGCTTACTTTTTATTTTCAGTCCATTGTGTACATATACCACATTTTCATTACCTATTATCAGTTGATATATATCTAGGCTGATTCTATTTCCCTACTATTGTGAGTATAAACACTTAAATGTACGTGTCTCTATGTTGAACTGCTGCTACAGTTGAAATTTGATTTACAGAAAAGCCCCGAGCTTGGTGCAAAATGATGAACTACCTTTGTGAGCAAGGCTTCCTCTTCTCAACCTGGGGAATTCCAGACTCCACATTTTATACCTGCAGGCTATCACTTAACCTTGGATAGAGTACAGGTTCAGCTTCTTCTGTAAAGAACTCACATTCAGTTAGCACCTGGTACTCTTATTTATTTATTTATTTATTTATTTATTTATCTATTTATTTATTAGCTATTTTCTTTATATACATTTCAAATGCTATCCCGAAAGTTCCCTATACCCTCCCTCCGCCCTGCTCCCCTACACACTGACTCCCGCTTCTTAGCCCTGGCATTCCCCTGTATTGGAGCATATAAAGTTTGCAATACCAAAGGGCTTCTCTTCACAATGATGGCCAACTAGGCCATCTTCTGCTACATATGCAGCTAGAGATATGAGCTCTGGGGGTACTGGTTAGTTCATATTGTTGTTCCACTTATAGGGTTGCAGACCCCTTCAGCTCCTTGGGTACTTTCTCTAGCTCCTCCATTGGGTGCCCTGCAATCCATCCAATAGCTGACTGTGAGCATCCACTTCTGTATTTGTCAGGCACTAACATAGCCTCATATGAGACAGCTATAACAGGGTCCCTTCAGCAAAATCTTTCTGGCATATGCAATAGTGTCTGGGTTTGGTGGCTGATTATTGGATGGATCCCAGGGTGGGTTAGTCTCTGGATAGTCCATCCTTTAGTCTTAGCTTGTCTTAGTTCCAAACTTTGTCTCTGTAACTCCTTTCATGGGTATTTTGTTTCCTATTCTAAGGAGGAGATGTCCCTCAACAGAAGAATGGATACAGAAAATGTAGTACATTTACACAATGGAGTACTACTCAGCTATTAAAAACAATGGATTTAAGAAATACTTGGACAAATGGATGTATCTGGAGGATATCATCCTTAGTGAGGTAACCCAATCACAAAAGAAGTCATTAGATATACACTCACTGATAAGTGGATATTAGCCCAGAAACATAGAACATCCATGATACAATTTGCAAAACACAAGAAAATCAAGAAGAGGGAAGACCAGTGGGTGGATACTTCATTCCTCCTTAGAATAGGGAACAAAATAGCACCTGGTATTCTTGAAATGCATCTATTGGTACCTTAGCTTCTAGCCATTGACCTTTGACCACCCTGAATATCCTTACCCCTTAATCCAAAACTATATTATCCTTGAATCACCCCAAGTAAAGTTGATCTGTCTCTCAGAAACTGGTCCCAATGTGCCATTATTAACATTCATACTCTTGGGTCAAACAAAACCCTATTTGTGAATTCTGCTCTCTTTGTCCTGATGAGCTGGTATCTAAATGACCCAGGGGAGAAGGGAGACCCATATCTCTGTGGTAGGATGTAGTGCCCTTTGTGTATAATTTTATGTTGTAGGTCATTAGATAGTTCAATATATAAGAATTTTAGAAACTGTCGTATTCTTTTCCATAGTGACTGTACTGGTTTAACCTCCCACTGGCAGGAATGGTTCCTTATTTCCCACCCCTGCATCAAGATTTGATAAAATTTCATTCCTTGATAATAGCAATTATTGTCAGGTGAGATACAATTAAAATAGTTTTAATTTTCATTACCCTAGTAGCTGAAGATATTGAAAACTTATTGGTCATTTGTATTCTGCTTTATCAAGATGTCAAAACTATGCATTAAAGAAATAATAGCTAAAACTGTAAGGAAAATGCCAACTCATATAAAAGCAGAAATGCCATAAACATTTCACATTTTCATCATCAACCCTGAAATCCAGGAATTTGTGGAATGATATATTTTAAGTTTTAAAAATATATAACTATCAATCAAGACTTGTTTCAAACAAAGAGACTTGTTAAAATTAATTTTAACAATTACAATAAATAAATGACATTTCAGGGCAAGCTCAAATTAATGCAATTACCTGTAACTAAGACAACAATGTAGAAAAACCTTGAAGAAACGGACCATCTCTACAACAATCCTACAAACTCCTAATTCTAACTTGGGAAGAGGGAGAGATATAAACAGTAATTCAAGCAGAATATTAACTAACAGAACTGTTTCCTAATCTCAACTTTCGCCCTCCCTTGTTTGGTGTATTAATCTCTATCCTTGCATGTTCTGTCTCTATCTCTGTGAGTAAGGTGTAGTTTTTGTAGACAACAAATCACTGGACTTTGTTTGATGATATTGTCTACAAGTCTGAATCTTTCAGCTATAAAGTTAATTTCATTTACATTTGAGTCTATTATGAAGAGGAATATGCTTGCTTTTGCAATTTTGTTGATTTTCTTTTTGGTTTTGTTTTTTTGGCATATTAAGCTTTGTGGATTAACTTCCTGGATATTTGTGATTCTTCGCAATTCTCACGTTCCTTCATTTCTCTTTTGGAATTCAGTTTTTCTTGAGTTCTCATGGTTGTTACCATATTCCTTCCTTACCTCTGGGAAAGAGTACTTCATAGACACTTACTCTTTGCAAATGAGTTACATTCACTTGTACTTAATTTAGAAGCTTTTTTTGGGACAGCTATGCTGAATATTATAATTTTGACAGTTATTAATTTTCATTATGTGAAACACACTATCTATTTGGGTGTTTCTTCTAGGTTTTTTAATATATAGTTCTGATGAGTTTTAACTTCTTAACTATCTTGACAATTCGGTTTTGATATTATTTATTTCTTTTATCGCTCTGTATACATTTTACTACTATGTGAAATGGAGGTTTTGCTTCATAAGCATTGACCTCATGAGCATGGACTTCACGAGCTCTGTGTGACTGTGTCCTGCACTTCTGTGTATGTTTATGTCCACCACCACCCCAGATTTAAAGAGTTTTATGCTATTTTTTTTAAGTTTGTCACATTGTCTTTTAACCTCTTTTTGTATTTTATCTCACGGTTTCTTAGCTTTGGCATATTGTCTTAGATCCTACAAATTCTTTCTTCTGATTCACCTAGCCTATTGGTAATGTTTTGTATCTAATTTGCTGTTTCTGATTCCAACTTTTATACTTGACTTGGTAAAGTTTCTTTTTCATTTATATAAAGTTACTCTATGAGGATTGAACCCAGATCCTCACATTTCACAGCAAGTGCCTGTATTCCTTAAGTCTTCTCCCAGGCCCCTTTCCTTCATTTAAATACCTGGTTTGTATTTGAATTATTGTGTTCTGTCCTTTTTATCACAGTGGAAATTAAGTGCTGTGGGAAGTATGCACATGATAAAACTGAGAGATATAGTAGAAGGAGAAAACTGACTCTCCTGAGTGCTCTTCTGAATACCACATACATGCTGTAGAACACACACAGCCATAGAGGAACACACACACACACACACACACAGAGAGAGAGAGAGAGAGAGAGAGAGAGAGAATAAATAAATATAAGTTTTAAAGAAAGATACAAAAATTAAAAAGACTTCCAATAAAAGATACAGAAGAAATAAATTATAACACATTTAGAATGAAAAAATTAACATTATTAAAGAAATGTACCTAGAAATAACAGAAATTGAGAAAGGAAAGAAAAACGAAGAGGAATCTGGTATGTGCTGTATGTGTAAGATTAGAATCAGACTTCTGCTGAGATGATTCCCACTGGCAAAGCAAGGAAGGCCAGAGACCATTGCCCTGGCATCTGTTTGCTGCACTGTTTTTTTTTTTTTTTTTTTTTTTTTTTTTTTTAATGGGGACTTACTACTCCCTCTTTTTTTTTGTTAGATATTTTTTTTTAAATATTTTTAATTGGGTATTTATTTCTTTTACATTTCCAATGCTATCCCAAAAGTCCCCCCACACGCTTCCCCACACGGTCCCCCACCCACCCACTCCCACTTCTTGGCCCTGGCGTTCCCCTGTACTCAGACATATAAAGTTTGCATGACCAATGGGCCTCTCTTTCCACTGATGGCCAAATAGGCTATCTTCTGATACATATGCAGCTAGAGATAAGAGCTCCAGGGGGTACTGGTTAGTTCATATTGTTGTTCCACCTTATAGGGTTAGAGATCCCTTCAGCTCCTTGGGTACTTTCTCTAGTTCCTCCATTGGGGGCCCTGTGATCCATCCAATAGCTTACTGTGAGCATCCACTTATGTGTTTGCTAGACCCCGGCATAGTCTCACAAGAGACAGCTCTATCTGGGTCCTTTCAGCAAAATCTTGCTAGTGTATGCAATGATGTCAGCATTTGGAAGCTGATTATAGGATGGATCCCCGGATATGGCAGTCTCTAGATGGTCCATCCTTTTGTCACAGTTCTAAACTTTGTCTCTGTAACTCCTTCCATGTGTGTTGTGTTCCCAATTCTAAGAAGGGGCAAATTGTCCACACTTTGGTCCTCATTATTCTTAAGTTTCATGCGTTTAGCAAATTGTATCTTATATCTTGGGTATCCTAAGTTTCTGGACTGATATCCACTTATCAGTGAGTACATATTGTGTGAGTTCCTTTGTGATTGGGTTACCTCACTCAGGATGATGCCCTCCAGGTCCATCCATTTGCCTAGGAATTTCATAAATTCATTCTTTTTAATAGCTGAGTAGTACTCCATTGTGTAAATGTACCATATTTTCTGTATCCATTCCTCTGTTGAGGGGCATCTGGGTTCTTTCCAGCTTCTGGCTATTATAAATAAGGCTGCTATGAACACAGTGGAGCATGTATCCTTCTTATTGGTTGGAACATCTTCTGGATATATGCCCAGGAGAGGTATTACAGGATCCTCCAGTAGTACTATGTCCAATTTTCTGAGGAACTGCCAGACTGATTTCCAGAGTGGTTGTACAAGCTTGCAATCCCACCAACAATGGAGGAGTGTTCCTCTTTCTCCACATCCTCGCCAGCATCTGCTGTCACCTGAATTTTTGATCTTAGCCATTCTGACTGGTGTGAGGTGGAATCTCAGGGTTGTTTTGATTTGCATTTCCCTGATGACTAAGGATGTTGAACATTTTTTCAGGTGCTTCTCAGCCATTCGGTATTCCTCAGGTGAGAATTCTTTGTTTAGCTCTGAGCCCCATTTTTAATGGGGTTATTTGATTTTCTCGAGTCCACCTTCTTGAGTTCTTTATATATATTGGATATTAGTCCCCTATCTGATTTAGGATAGGTAAAGATCCATTCCCAATCTGTTGGTGGCCTTTTTGTCTTATTGACGGTATCTTTTGCCTTGCAGAGGATTTGCAATTTTATGAGGTCCCATTTGTCGATTCTCCGTCTTACAGCACAAGCCATTGCTGTTCTATTCAGGAATTTTTCCCCTGTATCCATATCTTCGAGGGTTTTCCCTATTAGAAAGGGCAATCTGCAAATTCATCTGGTATAACAAAAAACCTAGGATAGCAAAAACTCTTCTCAAGGATGAAAGAACCTCTGGTGGAATCACCATGCCTGACCTAAAGCTGTACTACAGAGCAATTGTGATTAAAAAACTGCATGGTACTGGTATAGCCACAGACAAGTAGAGCAATGGAATAGAATTGAAGACCCAGAAGTGAACCCACACACCTATGGTCACTTGATCTTTGACAAGTGAGCAAAAACCATCCAGTGGACAAAAGACAGCATTTTCAATGAATGGTGCTGGCACAACTGGCGGTTATCATGTAGAAGAATGTGAATTGATCCATTCCTATCTCCTTGTACTAAGGTCAAATCTAAGTGGATTAAGGAACTCCACATAAAACCAGAGACACTGAAACTTATAGAGGAGAAAGTAGGGAAAACCCTCAAAGATATGTTTGCTGCACTGTTAACAGATCTCTCATCTTAAGCTGTACCTTCACTAGAACGCACGGTTGAGGTCACTTTTCATCCTGTGGCTTGCTTCTTCTGTTATACTCATAGCCCTGTTAGGCAGGTTCTCTTCCTTCCTTGTTTGCTTGCCTAGCACATGATAGATGGTCTCTTTCTGCTTTTACAATTTTCACTCTCTGTATTCTTGGATCTTTTGTGTTCTGTATCTTCTGCTAACCACTGGATTCTCTATGATTTCCACAGTATCCACCTTTCCATTCAGGCATATTCTTGACAATGGGCAGCAAATGTGTAGTGGTAGGGGTAAGCTGGGGTCTCTTTGTCTTTGTTCTCTGGTATATGCAGTCTACAATGCAGTTCTGAATTCTAACCTACAGAGTATTTCATAGAGATAAGGAATATATGTGTCTAGATGTGTTATTTAAACACACACTAAATTCCAATTATGTGCTTTAATTAAGTCCAATGTATTAATATACATTTACTAATTAAATGTCAAGTAAAGCCTAGAGAAGAAATTGACTAATAAAGTGACAGTTTCCTCTACTTTGTTTTTAATTATGTGTCTATATCTCTGTGTGCAGGTGTTCGTGGATTTCAGGAAAAGGCATCAGATCTGGAGTTACAGGACAAACTCCTGACACAGGAACGAAACACCAAACTGAAATCCTCTGTAAAAAGCCATGAGCACCCTTATGTTACTGAGCCATCTCTTCAATCCAATGACAAAGTTTCTAAATTTGCTTTCTGCTAATAATCAAATAAAACCGAGAATAGTAAAACTAAATGTATTTGACTAGAAAGTATTTAAATAAATCAAAACACTATAAATTTTCTATATTAAGAGTAACCTTAGTGATAATTTTCACCTCATAATAGAGCAAAGCATTTCCATCTTTAAATGTCATGAATAATATTTGCTTGTACTTTACTTCTTACAATACTACTTTTTAATTGATAGTTCTTCCTCTTTTACTAACTAGAACATTTTCAGGTGATAGCAAGTACTTATTGTGCTAGTAAGCTCTTCTCTTTTCACATAAGCAGGTATAAGTATATATTTGGAGTGAGCCTATAGGCACTTAGCCCTTCTCTCTTCATCATAGCTATAAGTGGATATTGCATTACCCTGACCCAGCCTTTCCTTCTACACACAGATTGACATGATTTCTAGGTTTGGATCTAAGTGATTCAACATAACATATACTGAGACATGATGACATGATCTGAACTTGGACCTGAAGTCTATGATTTAAGTAGTCATTCTAGTACTTTTGATAAATCCCATATTTCTATCAATGCTTTTCAATCCTTGAGTTAATGTGTACTTATTGATACAAGTTTTTAACAGCCACTGAAATAAGCATGAGAAAGAAAAGATGAAAATAAATCCTCACCTAGGACTTTTATGGCTAAAGATGTGATTTGATATTATAAAAGTCCGTCTCTGTTTGTTTCAATCCCCTTGACTTATCATAACCATTAAAGTTGCAGTCAAGTGTATAAACATCTTACATTCACTGTCCCAAGTTTCAAGGCATGCTGGCAAGTCCTTGATAGAATATTCATTGTTAATGTGTGCTGTGACCTCCAACCGATTTCATAGTTTTTCTCTACTAACACTGGTTTAGAACCCCAATATTTCTCTAATTGTTTCATATTTTAGAGATCTCAACATATTGTACTTTCTCAAAGTAGATGTTCTCAGATTTTTTCCCTGATTTTTTAAAGGCATACAGACATTATGAAAGAAGATACTTGGCAATTTGTCAATTTTTAATCTTATTTTTAATGATGATTCAATTAAATTTATTTATGTCTTAGATTAATGTCTGTAGACAAAAATCTGTGAATTAGAACATGTTCACTAATGATAAAATAACCCATGGTCCTTGGGGGTAAGTTCCAGGCTAATGAAAGAAACAGAATAACAAAAAGAGTGCCTGGGTTCATCTTCTAAGTCCTACTTACATACCTCCCCTCTGGGACAAGCCACTGCATGCATACCTTTCCTCTCTCACTTCTCTCCTACTTTTCCTTTGTTCTTTTGTATATCTTGAAATTTCACACACTATCTTAGTGGCTACTTTATGTACTCTAATCTCAATTAACATAATTAGAAGCTAACTTGTGTTCTTAATTGGGATATATATTAGATACAAAATAAAATGGAGAAAAATAATACTTTCAGATAGTTCTATACTTTCTTTGCCTGTGAATGTAAATTAAGATAACAAAATATCATGAGTAAGATATGGCAGCAAAATAGAAGGTGTAGGAGAAGAAGAAGACGAAGGTGCAGAAGATGAAGATGCAGAAGATGAAGGAGGAAGAGGAGGAGAAAGAGAAAAGGAGGAAAAGGGGAGAAGAAGAGGAAGAAGGAGAAGAGGGCGGAGAAGGAAAAGGAGAAGAGGAAGATAAGGGAGAATGAAGGTGCAGGAAGAAGAAAGAGGAGGGGAAGGAGGAGGAAGAGGAGGAAGAAGAGGATACAGATTCAGACTTGAGTATTATGGTCAGAGGGTCAGTGCCTAAACAGAGAAAAACACTGATTTTTGTTTGAGAGTGGCCTCATATATCATCTGAAGGAACTCTGGGATATTTATGAGAGAATATTAAACTCACACCTATGACAAAAAGTGTGCTTCTTTCTCATATCATGATGAGCAGCTATGGGAAGTTTGAGCTTGATTTTTGATTTTTATTTTGTAAAGTATGAACTGTTAAGAGAGAAGGAGTTAGTACAGAAAGAAGAATGTAAAATACTTGAAATAATGCAGGGAATAAATAATGAATGAGTTTTGTGCATTTAAAAAATTAATTGAACTTATAAAACATTTTTCACAAGGGAATTTGGCATATAACTATGATTCATATTATTTTCATTTATTCTGATAAGGACATTTCTTTTTTTATAAAACTCATTTAAAAGTTCTTACTTTTTTAATGTAAGAAGGTTCTTTTGATATCAGTAGATAGGAGTGACTGTGAATGAATAGAGGTTTTTCTATTTTTTGGGCTTGTGCCTTGCTCTTTGACAGCTCTCACAAGAGGAGAGGAATCTACATCAAGGTTTAAAACATAGTACTGGTTCTGTATATGTTATCGAGTTTATTCTTTCTTCACACAGACTAATGTGCATCGATGGAAATGACTATTTAAATTTATGTTTGTAATAAACCTTTAGCTCATTAGAAGTAGGCTTCTGAAATTTTAAGAAAGTCTTGATATTTTAGGCTACTTAAATTATTTTTGATATTATTTATACATTTTGAAAATAAAATGTTGCAATGATACAAACAAAAAATAAAGTTTTACTGTCTTCCATTTCAGAAGGCTACTCACTATAGGTGAAAGTCTTGGAAGGGCCAGAGCAAGGGATTGTATAATGTCCTCATTTCTTTATGCTACCTCCTCACATACCCCTTCTCTGTCATCATTTCCTTATTCAAATAAGTCTTGTAACAATACAAAGCAATAAGACACACACATGCAGCCTCATTTTATCGTAAGCATGTCTTTAAAGCCCCTATTGCTGGAATCAGGGTTATTTCCATGTACTTCATAAGGACTAAAATAAATAGATGTGAGAACACAATTTAATGAAACATAATAGAGACATTATGGAAATCATGTTGGAGGCTCCTCAAAAAGTTTCAAAGACAACTAGTGATCCAGTAATTTCACTCCTGAATGTTTATCCAGAGAGCTCCACATATTTCCATAAGGTATGAAGTATTATAGGAATAGTATCCCTTTCATTTCCAAGAGACATGCCTTTTTATGCAATATTTTCTGATCGTTAGGTACAATAGTTGTGTTGTAAGTATATCCACAGGGCTGGGCACCATCAGTTGGTCTCCATTTGGTGATCTGTTGCAGGTCTATGTGATGGTCTCTGCTTGATGTAACAAAAAAACTTTATCTAATGAGAGTGGGAGCTACACTTATTTTGAGGTATACGAAATCATTTTATAGTGTGGTCTAGTAAAGTGACAATGATGATAAGTTCTCCTCTAAGATTTGTTACCTACCTAGCCCTGACTGGTTGGCTAGGCATTTAGAACCAAACATGATTAATCTCCTACTGAGTGTGCCCTAAGTCCAAGTAGATAGTTGCTGATTATAGCCAAGATGTGAGTGACACTATTGTATCTTTGGGGATAACTTGCCTTGCTAGTCATAGTTGTTATTCATAGGGGTCACAGCCAGGAAGGGTTACTGATTGCTTCCCTCGGTTGGAAGTTTGCATGGACCTAGATTTCTAGATTAGATCTAGTGAGAATCATCCTGATCCTGTGTCTGAAGTGAATGCTGTCTTCAGCAACAGGAATTCACTTTCAGCTGATATGCTACCAGAGTGAGAGCAGACAACAATGTTGTTTCAGGAGTGGCTGTCCTGGCCAACACTAGAACAGAAGTTTATGGTGCCTTGAACTAGATAGAGGTTTTGTTGGAGAATCTATAGCTTTATTAGGGAGTACTGTGACCCTAATTACATAACTTCATTTATATGTTAAAATATACTACATACATTTATAATTATATATTATATTAAATATATATTTACATTACATATGGTTTTAAGTAAATATAAAATAATATGATTCCTTGAAGCTTTATCAAACAACCATGGTATTATTTGCCTTTTGTCCCACTTTCTCACGAAGGGAAAAGGGAAAATGGTGAGAGGGCAGTTAATACTTTACCTGTATTAAATAAAAAATTTAATAAAATAAAAATAAATAAAATAATAATAAAAGTTAATTAAATAAAAATTTAAAGATACATTTGTAAATTTATTGTAATTTTCTAATTTTAATTAATATTATCCAAATTGTTACTATGTACCAACCAGTGGGACACTTTGGTTAATAGTTTTTAATGCCATAAGACCTTTCACCATTGAGTTTATTTGGATTGGAAAAGGCAAGAATAGACAAGTAACTTAGTAACACTAGGCGTGACCATAAATATCTTATGGGAAAATAAAGCAGAGGAAACAGAATGAAGAAAACAGACATGAAAAGAGCAACAGGGAATAATGGCTGAGCCATGCAGAGACTTTTGGGAGTCATGCTTTCAGTGGAAGGGCTATTCATATGCTTGCTTCAGTTACAGTGAGAAAGAGCCAGAAGCAAGGGAAAGAGAATGATCATAAAACTAAACAATTAGGGGGAGGTCCCACATGAGATGATTAGGGAACCATAGGAAGAAAATTACATTTTATATATTTTATTGTTATAGTAATTATATATACATTTTATATATTTTATTGTTATAGTATTATTATATAGCATAATATTTCATATACCAAGTATTATATTTTGTTATGACATATTATAACTATATAATTACACATTATATAATTATTGTACATAATTATATAATATAACATAATATATAAGATATATGATTTTATATTATATTTTACTAATATTTGGATAATATGGATTGTCTGATTCTTCACACAATTTTCCTATGTATTATGACCTGTGGCAAACTTCTTTTTTTAGAATGTGAAGACTCAGACAGTCTAGTGGGAATATTGCATAATATTGCATTGTATAATATCAGCTTTCCTAACCTAACTGATAGAATCACTCCTTTGAATTTCCTGTCTGTTAATTCTTCCTCATGTGATTATTATTAGAAACTATCAATGGCTTATTGAAATGATGGGATGAGAACCGAAGTAAATCTGTTAAAAAATTTTTGAAAACTCTCATTACTAGGATGGATCATGAAGTTATTAGAAATTAAAAGAAAAGGAGATGATTGTGTTCAGGAACAAGTGGTAATAAAATTGGAGAGAAAGGAATAAATATATGAGACACTAATTATTAATTACCTTTGATCTTATACCCAAAGGGTCTGGGCTTAGTAACACGTCTGCTGCTAGAAGACGAAGATTATACCACTGCCTATTGAGGTTTCCAAATGCACCACAAGCCTTCTGTAAATACACTCCATTGATAATAAACTCTATTGTAAATGTTATAATTTAAATGTGTAATTCATTTTCTCTTATGGCCATAGCAGAAAGTGGTATGCTCAGTGGCTTTTACCTTTATTTTTTTCCATTTTTTATTAGGTATTTAGCTCATTTACATTTCCAATGCTATACCAAAAGTCCCCCATACCCACCCACCCCAACTCCCCTACCCAGCCACTCCCCCTTTTTGGCCCTGGCATTCCCCTGTACTGGGGCATATAAAGTTTGCAAGTCCAATGGGCCTCTCTTTGCAGTGATGGCCGACTAGGCCATCTTTTGATACATATGCAGCTAGAGACAAGAGCTCCAGGGTACTGGTTAGATCATAATGTTGTTCCACCTATAGGGTTGCAGTTCCCTTTAGTTCCTTGGGTGCTTTCTCTAGTTCCTCCATTGGGGGCCCTGTGGTCCATTCAATAGCTGACTGTGAGCATCCACTTCTGTGTTTGCTAGACCCTGGCATAGTCTCACAAGAGACAGCTATATCTGGGTCCTTTCAGCAAAATCTTGCTAGTGTATGCAATGGTGTCAGCGTTTGGAAGCTGATCATGGGATGGATCTCTGGATATGGCAATCACTAGATGGTCCATCCTTTCGTCACACTTCCAAATTTTGTTTCTGTAACTCCTTCCATGGGTGTTTTGTTTCTTATTCTAAGAAGGGTCAAAGTGTCCACACTTTGATCTTCCTTCTCTTGAGTTTAATGTGTTTAGCAAATTGTATCTTATATCTTCGGTATCCTAAGTTTCTGGGCTAATATCCACTTATCAGTGAGTACATATTGTGAAAGTTCCTTTGTGATTGGGTTACCTCACTCAGGATGATGCCCTCCAGGTCCATCCATTTGCCTAGGAATTTCATAAATTCATTCTTTTTAATAGCTGAGTAGTACTCCATTGTGTAAATGTACCACATTTTCTGTATCCAGTCCTCTGTTGAGGGGCATCTGGGTTCTTTCCAGCTTCTGGCTATTATAAATAAGGCTGCTATGAACATAGTGGAGCATGTGTCCTTCTTACCGGTTGGGGCACCTTCTGGGTATATGCCCAGAAGAGGTATTGCTGGATCTTCTGGTAGTACTATGTCCAATTTTCTGAGGAACCGCCAGACTGATTTCCAGAGTGGTTGTACAAGCTTGCAATACTCATAGATTTCAAATTTTGTATAGAGAAAGTAATACTGGATTTACTACCAAAATTAAAATAAACAAAGAAACAAACAAGAAATCCCCATCAGGTCATAATGGAAAGAAAATTTTAAGAAACAAAATTGTGTGTGTGTGTGTGTGTGTGTGTGTGTGTGTGCGTGTGTGTATAATATATACATATATACATATATAAATGTATATATAACATGTATAGCCATATATAGCCATATATATACTATATATATATACATATATATATAATATCATATAAATCATACACACACACACACACACACACACATATATATATATATACACACACTTACACATATAATTTGTTTCCTCCATCTCTTTGACTACTAGTATGAGGAAGTTTCTAATATAAACTACATGAAGGGAAGCCCAGATAGTAGTGGAAGGGAGAATAGAGGCAGATGAAGGGTACTCCCTAGTTTAATGTGTTTAGCAAATTGTATCTTATTTGGAATAAGAATTCCAAATATTCAGAAAAATTCATTATTATGTGGATCCAAACCAACTATTCAAAGCCAGGAAATAAGCATCAAGATGGACTGAGAGGAGCTCTCCCTGTTCTAGCAAACTGAAATGCTCATCCTACAGGACAGAGTGTGCACTCCTCAGTAAGCCTTGACCCCCGCAGAAAGAAGTCAGCCGTAGATCATGTGATGCTCCAGAATCATTGTGTGACTCACTCATTTAACCAAAAAACAAAGAAAGGGAATAAAAAAATAATTGCAAACATTAGCACATTGTAGATTAAAATCAACATATATGGGTGATTATATGAACTGCAAATCCAATTTTCAGAGAGAATAAAAAAATTAAGACACACTTCTTTATTGTTACATAAATCAATATACAAAGTAGTGCAAGGTTGGAAAATAAACAATGATTTAAATCTTAATCATAAGAACTCAATGTATGGTGGTCAAAACTCCATGAAACAGAAAACCACTACAGAATATACATGAGCATTTCATATCAGTAGAGGAGACAGCTTCTCAAGGAACCGTGATATTAAAAGATATTTAAAGATGTTAAATATGCTAGCACTTAGTAGTTGAGTTTAAATATTTCAAAGAAAATATATAAAATATAAATAACAAAATCTCAGGACTTAAATTACTGTCAACAAATTTACTAAAAGAAAAGGAGTCACCTTTGAGCAAATATCCCAGCAATGCCCTTTTGTATTCCACAGAACTACTCAAATAATGTTAACAGAAATAAACTGTATACTGTTGATAAAAAGCACTGAAAATGAACATATTCTCTACTGTAAAACAATGAAATTGAAATATCAAAAAAATATTCCAATGCTTACTGAAATAAGAATGATAATAGTGCTGATATGCAGAGAAGAATCATAAAGCAAATTATAAATAACTGGGATGATGGTTCTAGAAAATTTCATCCTGAGTGAGGTAACTCAGTCACGAAAGACCACACAGGCTATGTACTCATTGATAAGTGGGTATTAGGCAAAGAGCATGAAAAACCCACAATAGCACTCATGGACCACATGAAGCTCAAGAGGAAGGAAGACCAAAGAATGGATGCTTCAGTACTACTTAGAAGAGGGAACAAAACAAACAAGGGAAGCAGAGGGTGGAAGGAATTGGGAGAAAGAGAAGAGAGGGAGGGGAAAAGAGGGAAATATTCAGGTATGGGAGGAGACAGAGGAGATGTACAGAGGGTCAAGTAACTGAACAGAGATGTGTACTAATGGGAGATGGGCAAATGGGGATTGTAACCAGAAAGACCCAGATACCAGGAAAGCAAGAGCCTCCCAGGACCCCACAGGTATGACATTATCTGAAATACCCCACAAAGAGGAGGGAGAACCCGTTAAGGCCATATCCAGAGGTTAGGCATGCCCCCCACCCCCCGTTGAGGGAGAAAGCCACCCACACAACTCCAAAATTTTAACCCATAATTGCTCCTGTCTAAAGGAAAGACAGGGACAAAGAATGGAGTAGAGACTGCCCCACCTGGGAATCCATCCCACACGCAGACATCAAACCCAGACACTATTGCAGATGCCAAGAAGTGCTTGTTGACAGGAGACTGATACAGCTGTTTCCTAAAAGACTTTGCCAGATTCTGCCCAATATAGGTGCTGAGGCTAGAGGCCAACCATTGAATAGACTCAGCACAGGTACCAAAATGGAGAAGTTAGGGTAAGGACTGAAGGAACTGAATGGACATTATCTGGCATAGATGACAGGGAAGGCCCTTGGTCCTGTGAAGGCTTGATGCCCCAGTGTAGAGGAATGCTAGCATGGTGAGGAGAAGCAGGAATGGGTAGGTGGGTGGAGGAGCACCCTCATAGAATCAGGGTAAGGAGTGAGAGGGATGGAATAGGGAATTTGCAAAGGAGAAACTGGGAAAGGGGATAGCATTTGAAATATAAATAATTAAACAAAATAAAAATTACAATACAGAATTTTCACTTCAGTAGGACTCACAGAATTGTTTAATTGTGCATATGTTGTAATATTTAAGCTAAAAATTATATTTTATATTTATTCCCATAAGATAGTGACAAAAAATATAGCCCAGGTTGTACTGGGTCTCACCAGTTAGCCCAAGATGGCCTGAAACTTGTGTCAGTCCTCTGCCTCAGTTTACCAAGGAATTGGAATACACTGAAAGGCACTATACTTTGCTAAAAACATTAATGAAATAACTTTAAAATGAATGAAAATGTATAAAAGCTGAGAGCACACTTTCCCACTGCGAAGGTCCACAACAACCAGGACACACTTAAAATTATTTAATTTTATGTGCCATTAGGCAATGGAAGCTTAAACGTAAGGAAAACCAGTACATTAAGTAAAAATATTCAAAGTTACCTAGCATGACAAGGTGAAGGGTTGGTAAGGATGTGAAACAAATGAAAATCTGAAACTTATATACTACTTTATATTTTCTGTTTCTTAAAAACTAAATATTTTCCTACCACATTCTCCACAATGCTTCATACACATAAAATGTGTGTCTATAAAAAGACTATATCTGTGTGTGTGTGTGTGTGTGTGTGTGTGTGTGTGTGTGAGTGTGTATGTGTAAAGCTTTATGAAAAATTCTCAAAAGCTCTCCCTCAATAAGAGAAATTATAAAAAAAAAAAAACCAACACCAGCAGCAACAGCAACAAACAGCAATCCTGGTAATGTGTGATTTGGTGTATTACAAATTGTTCTAGAAGTGTCAAAACAAGGATGTAGGACAGTAATCTGAAAGGCTGTATTTTAGAACAAGGATAGGGATGAAGGTGATATTTTTTGAGAAGAGATTGATCCTGGGGATTAAAATTAGAGTCTCATACACACTAGTTGTTTTAGAGTTTCCATAGCTGTGAAAAGACACCACAACCAAGGCAGTTGTCATAAATACCATCATTTAATTAGGTCTGGCTTATGTTTTCAGAGATTCTTCCCATCATCATCATGGTGGAAAACATGGGTGTGTCCAAGCAGACCTGGTACTGGAATAACCCAGAGTTTTACATCTTGATCCAAAGGTAGTAGCAGGAGACTCTTTGGCAGGCAGCCAGTTTGAAGGTCTCTTCTATACTGGGTGGACCTAGAGCACTAGGAACCTTCAAAGTCTGCCGCCTACACAGTAACATGCTTCCTCCAACAAGGCCATACCTATTACAACAAGGCCATACCTCCTAATATTGCTACTTCCCATGGGCCGAGCATATTGAAGTAACCACACTAGGCAAATGCCCTAACATTGACTTTGTTCCTTGAGCCCCAAGGAATGAATATTTTAAAAAAGATTTTAAGATTAATTTTTTTCGGTGTAGGCTCATGAGAGTTTTGACTGCATATATGACCATGCAATATATGCATACAATGTCATTAGAGGTTTTGGAACCCTTGGAAGATGAGTTACAGAAACATAACTCCATGTGGATTCTGAGAATCAAACCATATCCTTTGGAAGAGCACCCAGTGCTCTTAACCACTGAGAAATCTCTGCTATCTTATAAAAATGAAGGATTTTTGATGGAAAACCAGAAAAATGTTTGTAGTGTTGAGCACATCTGGCAGCATGATTGTAGTAGCTAGCACAAAACACATCAGAACAGCTGGACATGGCAGTTTAGAACAGTATCTTTTGTCTCAGGTGGGAAACTTTGTCAGAAATTCAAGGCCAACCTCACACATTGTGAATTCAAGGCCAATCTGGGCTATCCAGTAAGGATCCATACAAAAACCAGATCAAACCAAGAAATTATTTTTCAAATTATATCTACAGAATGTGAAAAACTGAATTGTAATATTCACAGCTAAACAAAAATTAATCTAAAACACACACACACACACGCATGTATATATATATATATATATATATATATATATATATATATATATATATATATATATACAGTGAAATGAGATTTGAATTGGAAAAGAATAAGAATAAAACCCTGCCACCAGAAAACAGTGCATTCACTGAAAATACCTGTTTGAAATTAAAGTCATTAGATATGGAGTTGAACAAACACACACAGAAAATCTGCAATGGATGAATCTCTGAAAGAATATTGCAGGAAAATGATGAATTGTCCCAGTAAGTGCTGGATGTTATGGAGTCACCTAAGCTGGAGAACATAGTGATCTTCATTTTTAAGATTTATATTTATATTTTCCTATGTTTCTGTCTGTGTCTGTGTATATCCTAAAAGATTCCCAGTGGCCAGTGAGAAGAAAGTGAAAGATACACAGGAGCAAGAGTTACAGCCAGTTGTGAACTGCCCAACATGGGATCTGAAACAGAGCTCACATCCTCTGGAAACGCAACAAGCACTGAGCCATCACTCCTGCATTTCATTCTTTAGTATTGATTCTTGCAATGGAGCACATTCAAACTATACAATGGAAACAAAAACATAGCTAGACAAATAAACATTGGATTTGAATAGTGTTGACATCACACTACAAACCTCACACTGAGGCCAGCTTTGACAAACTTTTCAACAGTGCAGGGGATTTTGTCACAACTGACCATAAGTTACATAATAAGGAAAATCTAAATATCTAAATAATTTCACAAGATCAATTTAATGCAGTCTGTTTTCTTACATTATGGAATTAAGTTAAAATTCAATAGCAATGTCTGGAGTATCATAAGTGGAAATTAAGCAATGCTCTTCTATATAATCTATGGTTTATATCTAATGAACGGTAATTAAAAAAAACATTTTGAACTAAATATTAAATCTACAGGCATGAGGTGCAGATAAAAAATGAAAATCAATTGTCTAAATGACGATCCTAAAATGTAGAAGAAATTTATAAGAATAAGATCAAGAGTAAATAAAAGCGTAAAGTGCCCAACAAAACCAATTGATGGGGCTTGAAAGGAATGAATTAAAATGGCAAATAGCTGGATTGGTCAATGAATCATGTACAAGATTTTTTTTTTTTAATTTTCAAGACAGGGTTTCTCTGTATAGCCTTGGCTGTCCTGGAACTCACTCTGTAGATCAGGCTGGCCTCGAACTCAGAAATCCGCCTGCCTCTGCCTCCCAAGTACTGGGATTAAAGGCATGCACCACCAGTGCCTGGCATTGGACAATATTTTAATATCTAAACTTTACTAAATATAATTCACTATGTCACAATGAAAATGAAATTATACAACTAATCCTTTACTAGACTGCAGAAAACTTTTTGATGCATTTCATAGAAAAAGCTCATAACACCCAAGAATAGAATTAAATATTTTCACTGGTTATTTTTCTACAGAATTTCTATAGCAAATATAGAATGCAAAGGAAAAATCAAGAAACTTTCCATGAGAAAAGTGTGATGTCCATTATAGCCACTTCTGTTTCTTATAATGTTAGAAATACAAGCCAATGCAAGGAATCAAGAAATTTAAAAAATAAGAAATATAAAATAGTATAGGTTGTCAAATGACACTAATAACATGTATATTTAAGAATCAAAAAGAATATTAAGTCAATACATTAAATAATGACATAAACATTAAATAAGTTTAATGGATACCTAGACAGTAGCTAACAGTCAATGCATTGTGTACAGAGAAAATGAACACATAGACATTGGAGTATGTGTTATGTAATATGGAGGCCAAAGAATCAAATATAAATTCAATATAACACAGGCTACTCAAGGCTTTCATATTTTAAAATGCATATACATTGTAACAAAGGGCAAAATTTACAAAACTAAAGAACAAAGCTATATACTTATTTCATGGATTGATTTTTTTTTAATTTTAAAGTGTCTGCTGCTCCCAAATTAATCCACACATTCAAAGATTTTTTTAATCAAAATTTAAAGAGCAATCTCTGAATTCCAAAATGTTCTAGGAGGCAGGATACATCTAATAGAGTTGTTGGCCAATGGGGTCAAATAGTAAACGGCAAACAACACAGGTTATTTTCAAGGCTGTCAGTGACTCTTCATAAATGGACAGTAAGGTCCTATGGCTCTACACAACTCAGAGTAACTCACTGAACATGAAGAAGTTGACTGGTGCATACATAGAGCCTTCAAGCCTGCATCTGGTACTGAAAGTTACTGTGCACGCTACCAAAGAATAAAAGTAAGCCCCATTCCAGCAACCAACCCTTGGGTCTATGTGAGTAACTTGCCTTCAAAGGTATGATGGTACAATTGTGACACAAAGAGTATGGAAGTGACAAAACAATATCTGATCTGAATTAAGTCTCAGGAACCTATGTGTAAACCAAATATTACTCTTTTTCTAAACAAATGTAGCAATAAAATAATTTCTAGGAACATTCTGCTATGCTCATAGAAAAGAAGTAATTACAAGAGGTGAACTATATTTAAGTACATTTAAGTAAACTTCTTCCAATCTGGCATAAGAGCTGCCTTTGAAACATCATTTGAGTTCCCTCAAAATCACTTCACGTGAAAACAAAGGTAAAATGACCATGACCCTGGCTACTTGTCACTTTCTAAAGATTCTTTTAGAACACTAATCTTCTTATTTTTAAATTGTTCATGTTATCTCAGTGGTGATTAGTATATCAGTCTTGACACTGCAGTTGCCATTAGATGCAGTATATCCATGCATATGCCCGATGATATGTTGGTGCTCTTGCTCCTGTTTTAGCTCAAAACACTTAGCATTCTAAGCTTCTACTCCCAATTTTTAAATAAGAGAAAATAAGAGGCATCTTTCTTGTTTAATCTCACTGGGATTATTGCAAGGGTGTGGTTAATTACTCTCTAGGATATTTTCCAGATAAAAAGTAGCATGCTTTGAGGATACTAATATTGGGAATTAAAATAAAGTTATATAAAAAATTGAATAGACTAGACTTGAATAGACTAGATAGGACTAGAGTAGACTAGATTAGACTAGACTAGAATACATGCAAAAAAAGGACCTAGGAAAGTATAGTTATCTTTAATCATATAACAATGAAGTTTAGATAGACTCTGCTAGAACTTACAATGGTATGATTTATTTATATTGTGATACTGTGTACATGTGCTACTGATTATAGCAAATTTTGTTCTCATTAAAAAATATAGCTGTCCCTTGTGAGACTAGGCCGGGGCCTAGCAAACACAGAAGTGGATGCTCACAGTCAACTATTGGATGGATCACAGGGCCCCCAATGGAGGAGCTAGAGAAAGTATCCAAGGAGCTAAAGAGATCTGCAACCCTATCGGAGGAACAACGTTATGAACTAACCAGTACCCCAGAGCTCTTGACTCTAGCTGCATATGTATCAAAAGATGGCCTAGTCGGCCATCACTGCAAAGAGAGGCCCATTGGACTTGCAAACTTTATATGCCCCAGTACAGGGGAATGCCAGAGCCAAAAAATGGGAATGGGTGGGTAGGGGAGTGGGGGGGGACTTTTGGGATAGCATTGGAAATGTAATTGAAGAAAATATGTAATAAAGAAAAAAGAAAAAAAAAAGAGTGCTAAGACACACACACACACACACACACAAAACCACAGCCAAACAGATCCCCACAGCTCCCAGGCAGGGACTAAACCACCAACCTAAGAGTGCTCATGGAGAGACCCATGGCTCCAGCTGCATATGTAGCAGAGTATTGCCTTATCTGGCATCAATGGGATGGGAGGCCTTTGGTCCTGTGGAGGCTCAATGCCCCAGCATAGGGGAATGCCAGGGCAGTGAGGCAGGAGTGGGTGAGTGGGTAGTAGAGCATCCTCATAGAAGCATGAGGGAGGGTGTGCAGAGGGGAATCCTGGAAGGGGGATAACATTTAAAGTGTAAATAAATAAAATAAGCAATGAGGAATCCAAGACAAGGTGAAACAGAGATTTAAATGGGAAGGATAAAATAACCAATGCCATAATAAGATAACTTTGTTGATGACCACAGGGGAAATAGTACATTTCTACAGGAGGGTTAAATGAAAAGACAGAGAATGAAAATGTAAAGGACAGATAATAAAATTAACAACAGCAAAATTTAGAGCCTCTGCTTCTTTAAAGGCACAACCCTGCTTGTTGGGGAGCTGATGGCTAATCTAGAGAGCCTCAGGAGGGAGGTCATGCGTTCCAGGCCAGCCTATCTTTGTTTGTTATTAGAGATTTTTACGATGAAAATTCAACTAAAAGAGATGCAGAAAATATTTGTAGGGAATATATTGAACCATTTCCTAAATTTTAAAATACTTCAGGGAAGTCTACTGGAAAATAACACTATCATCCAGAGAAACAGTAAAATATTCAAAGTATGAGAAGTTAAATTACAATTTTTCCCAAAGAACTAGTGAGCATACAGAGATGTCCAACATCATCAAACCCAGATAACCCCAAATTTTCAGAATATACAATTCCATATTTACAAAAACCTTAAAATTGGAATTTAGACAATGTAATTTTTAATGTTAAAATAACTACAACTATGTGTATAATAAATGATAATATGATTGTACAACTTTTTTGAATAATGTCTCAGCAATTATTTTGCAATTGAAATGCTGGTAGCAACAATACTTTCTGAGACCTCCAACCTGAAATGCCTTCAAATGTTCATCAAGAAGTTCAAATAAAAATAAGTAAGTAAATAATAAACATAAAGTGGCATGGAATTGGCTCAGTGGGTAAGAGCTGACTATAAACAAGGAGACATAACCTCAGATCCCAGCACCAATGCAACAGACAGACACAATGGCACAAGATGCAATCCTAGGAATGGCAGAAGGAAACAGGACAGTGCTGGCTGACTGGCAATGTCTATCTAGGTGAGACAGAGAGGTCCAGGCTCAATGAGAGACCCTGTCCCAAATTATAAGGTGGGCATATATTTATAGAAAAATATATGTCATACCTGTCATTTCTTATTTCTTTTCATGGGCAGCAGTACAAACATACATCCAAATAGTAAAACTGTGTGTTTATATAATGTAATGATACACAACAATAATAGTTATCAAAGGCTATACAAATTAGCGCAACAGTCCTAAAATCATAACGTTTTAAGCTCAATAAAAGAAACATTAGACTAGACAAATGATGCTTTTATGGCTTGATTATGACACGTTCTCCGAAGAATTCTGTGGTGAAGTGTGGATCTTCACTGCATTATTCAGAAGCAGGTATTCCTGGAAGTGCGGTCTC
Source organism: Mus musculus (assembly GCF_000001635.26). Classification (NCBI taxonomy): domain Eukaryota; kingdom Metazoa; phylum Chordata; class Mammalia; order Rodentia; family Muridae; genus Mus; species Mus musculus. The sequence goes on from NC_000067.6 coordinate 32,152,062, forward strand.
TGAAATGAACTCATAATGTATGGGCTAATCCAGTGTGGACTAGTGGCTGACTGAACTATTGGAATGTGATGTAGGTGGGGGATGAGGGGTCTGCTCGGGGGAAATGGTAACGGATGATGTTTCTTTGATGGACCTATCTTACTAGGAGTTTCTCTGAGCTGAGCTGCACCTTTACCACATACTCAGGCCCCAAAGGGCTTCTGCTATGCTGCAGGTCCCAGCATTTCTGCCTTGCCTGATGTCCATTTGGCATCAGGCTCAAGACCTAGAATGTGTCAGCGAAAACAAACAAACAAACAAACAAAAAGGAAACAAAAAAGAACAGGGAAAGAAAACATTTCCTCAGTGTTTAAGTTGCTATTCCTGATATTTACTCATAATGTTGATAGCTAACAGGAAGAAAATTAATATGCTATCTGACTCAAATTTTACAAATTGTAACACTTCCAAGATGAGTCAATATAAGTCTAATAATAGATATTGTTGGAGAGTAGAGCATTAATAAATAAATGAAAAACCATCAGTAATAGGGTGCTCCTTATGATTATTGACATAAATGCTAGCTTTATGTACATGTTCACTTTGGATGTAATTTAACTAATGTTCATATGGATTTTCCTATAGAAATTATAAAATATTAAACTTAAAAAAAACTTTAACAACTGGAAAAGCTCTTGTATTGCCTGATGTGGGGAATATGTCTTCTAATTTATAAAGTGCACCTGCGAATGAAAACACAGAGAAACCCCATCAATATCATTTGAATAACAATGAGAGAAATGAACTAGCTTTACAAGGCAGTGAACAAGATGTTTTATCATTTTATAACATGAGAAATACAGATAGAGATATAATTTATAAAGTATACTTCAGTCACACATGAGATTAACAAAGATGCAAGAGTGGAATACTATGAAGGAAAATGATACATTCTTGATGGTACCATAAATTATTAATAAAGTGTGGAGGCTTGTCAAGAAATATCTTAATGTTAAGAAATTCTATGTTTTACATGCTTTAGTAGGTGCATGGCCCAAACACTCATAGTATATAGTAATATCATTTGAGTCCTCCAAGTTACATGTTTAGGTTTAGTTTTCTTCCAATTGGAGAGACCACGTGGCTCACTTCTCTAAACCACGTGTGTGGGAGTGGAATTCACTTAGAACGGTCACCTGACTTGTAGCCCCAAGCATTTCCCAGTCATTGAACTACAGATGCCTAATGAATCAGAGCTCTCAGCAAAAGAATTTAGTAAAGAGGGCATGGAATAAGAGTAGCTAAAATATTGTAATAATAATTCATACATGAATCATTTTAAGTGTACATCTTTTCCAAATTTTAATGAATTCATTTACCTTACTATCATTTTTAAGTTTTAACTAATTAGTGCTATACTTACAGTGATGTCTAGTCAATATTTATGATTTCATTGCTCTCTGATGATGTCATATTTTGTATCACTATTAATCTTATTCTCAATAATGTAATCAACTCAAAAATTAATATTACTCTACTTATCACTAACACCTAGTGAATATTCACAGCATGCTTCACAGTGTCATAGGGGATTGGCAGGTATTAAGTAACATAATTTTCACAATACTTCTCAGAGGGAGACAATCTTAGCTTCATAGTGTGGATGGAAAAAAGTGAAAGATGGTTTGCCAATTTCACATACAGAGTTGGTCTTCAAATCCACCTTTAGAGACATATCTAAATATTGTAATAATCAATGACTTTTTCATTCTTGAAAACCAATCTCACTTTTAATGAAAGGAATATCTTATTATATTCCTCAACACATTTGCTTACAATTCTAACTCAAATTTCTCATTTTCATTTGTTTGGGTGTCAGGTTATCTACTCTGTAAAATGTTGGTAATGCCTCAACGCTGTTACTTAGTGTTTTTATTAACTCTTTGAAAACTCTATATAATGTGTTTCCATCATACTTACTCCAACTTCACATCCCTACTCACCCAACTTCATAATCTATTTTCTATTTTTCTTTTAGTGTCCAATGTCTTACTTTGAATACTAGTGTTCAATGTGAAGATGACTGATCTGGCAACTTTGATGGCACCCTCTTGTTCAACATAAGGCTAGAGGACAATCATTCTTTTAATCTCTTTGATTCTCTTCTTGTGTCTACAATAGCCTAGAAGTTTCCCCAGTAAAAATAAGTTTTCTTTTATTTGTGATCTGGTCTTTTCCTTTTTGCAAATGTATAAATGACCTAAATATTTAATTTATGAAACTTTGAGCTATTATACACTCCAAACAATGATTCTATATCCATGATTCTCTATGTGGTAGTTGTCCTATGACTGATTTCTTATACTTTCTTACACTCCAATCAATGATTTTATATCCATGAGTCCCCATGTGGTAGTTGTCCTATGACTGATTTCTTTTACTTTCATTGAAATTCTTCAGGTCTATCAATTTTATTGTAAGTGATAGTATGTGATTCATTTATGACTTAATAGTATCCCACTGCATAACAAATCCTACTGTACTATTAAAAGTAGAGAGATTACAGCACATAATAACTTGCTATAACATTTGTGAATAGCAATGAAAGACTCAAAAGTTTTGAACACAAAGTAATAAGGAGTTGAATCAGCTGGGTGGTGGTGGCACATGCCTTTAATCCCAGCACTTGGGAGGCAGAGGCAGGCAGATTTCTGAGTTTGAGTCCAGCCTGGTCTACAGAGTGAGTTCCAGGACAGCCAGGGCTACACAGAGAAACCCTGTCTCAAAGACAAACAAACAAACAAACAAACAGGAGTTGAAAACATTCATGATCCTGAGTCAGTAAAAAAATAGTATATACACATATGAAACATGACACTGTAATGCATAAATGTGTATGATTACAATATATTAGTAGTCTTTTAGTCTATTAAGAAGATAAAAAATATTAGCTGTGCTGATTTAACCTCTCTCTCTCTCTCTCTCTCTCTCTCTCTCTCTCTCTCACACACACACACACACACACACACAGAGAGAGAGAGAGAGAGAGAGAGAGAGAGAGAGAGACTTTATAACCCCTAACTTTCATAAATAAAGAAGAGAACATATTTCTGTTTCATTCCAAAATTAAACTGACATCTATGTAACTTGTTCCTTAACAGTGAAAAGTCTTTCACTCTTCCATAGCAACCATGAGAGTTTACATACAGAGCCTGCAAGAATTTCTCCTTGGGCTTCATGTAAGAAGTACACAAGGAAATCCTATTGTTAGAGTTTGATATTAAAATTTTGATTTTAAGCTACAAATATGGACATAATTTGGTTTTATTTGAACTGGGATTGCTTCTTATTAAAACGATTAAAATTTCTATTTAAGTTTGAGCACTGGACTGGCAACACATAAAGCTGTCAGAAAATGGAGACATTTTCTTTGAAAGCATCTATCAAAATTAAATAGCTATCACTCATAAAATACTTTATCTATTTACCAATTTTATATTTTTACAAATGTCTCATGAATTTATTTCTCTTTGTAGTGTATTAAAATATACTAGACACTTCTCAGCAATGACTTTATTTTCCGTTTTTCAGAAAATGTTTACATGAAAACAGTGACTATAAACATGTGTTTTTTTTTTTTTTTACAAAGATGTGAACAAAACAAGAAGAGAGATTGTGGGAAAAAACATTATTTGTATTTTTTAATATTTTAACAGAAAGATGTAATCAAACAAGAAACATACAAAATACTCAATATGCAAAAAATATTAGGATATCTAGGGATATGGCAAGAGATGCTGACTTCAGTTCCAGAGAAAGAAAGGATGCTGCCTTTGTTCAGGTAGGGTTAAATTAACCCCAGGGTGCTGAGCAACCCAGCCAGGAACTTGACTCTCAGGAGGTTCATGAACAGCAAAGCATCTGAGGGCATCATAACCATGTGTACAGTACTGAAAGCAGAGATTTCTGCTTAATACATAGAATGATGCAGTATGAGGCTTCCTTGACACAAGTTAAAGAGCATCACTAAAGAGAAAAATAAAATACCAGAACAACATGAGTGGAAAAGCTCTAATTTCCTCAGTAGTGAGCAGGCAGGTGTTAGTGGGGAATTTTAAAATCACCAGGTTGTCAATATTCTGTGTATAAATATGCCAACTGAGAGAAAATTTAAGGTCACACTGAAGGCATAATTTATTTATGTGTTAAATTATTATTTATTCCTGCAACATATTCATTACCAATGGGCTACATAGTAAGAAAGTTCATGAGTGGCAAAGCTCATTTTTGTTGGCTTTTTTAAAAAATGTAGCTGATAATAATGACAGCCTTCATAGTAATTTGGTTATTTGTGTGTTGCTTTAGCTGAATATGAACTCATTCAGGTAATAAATTATTCATTTCTCTTTCAGACCCACTCACTTAGAAGAAATTCTGCCAATAAGCAATTTTCAATGACTCTAAGCATCCTATACTTTGCATGTGTGTGTGTGTGTGTGTGTGTGTGTGTGTGTGTGTGTGTGTGTGTGTGTGTAAACTTTTTACATTTGTATCTAAAATCAGGGGCGACCAATTAGCATGCTTACCCTATACACATGGTCAATGTCTAGGACACCCTGTAACAATATATGAAGGACAAGAAGTGCATTTAAAAGAGGGATTCAAGGTTAAATAATGCTACATCACTAAATTATTGTTTTTCTATAAAAATGTGCTCAGTCTATTCTCTAATGGCCACCCTATATTTTCTTCTGGTGGGCAGTGGCTATTCTTTATTTACTCCCCTTCTTTCTCATTTAAATATTATACATTAGACTACCATTCTCGATTTTACCACTTTTTACTGCCTATGGGCTTTCTTCTTCCAGCTCATTTAAAAGGCATTATGCTTTGATAATGGACTGTCTGAAGATGGAACTGAATTATAATTTTTTCAAACTTCAATTTAGTTAGTGCCAGAGGCTACTCAAAGATATAGATTTTCTCACAAAAAGTTTTACTCTACTTGAACTCTTATTCAAGTATTGGTTTCTTTTCTTTTATTTCTTTCTTTTCTTTTCTTTCTTTTTTTTTGCTGTAAAACTTTCACAGTATAACTATATGAATATGCATGTGTAATTATATAGATATGTCAACAACTATTTTAATGTTATAACTAAATTATCTTTTGGATAATGCTATTTGTAGGGTAAGCATAAAAGAATGGGAAGAACATGGGCCTTGGTTTGATAAAACAGCTTTGACCACCTCCAAGCATTCAGCTTGACATTTCTTAGGAAGTATGGTCTTGAACTCTTGATACTCCTGCCTCAGTTTAGCACCATTCCTGACTAGATATAGATTCTTGGCCTGTATTTTTCTAGCTATGTCACTTTGGCAATGCTACTTAACTCACCTGGAAAATGATGACCAGCCTCACAACTCAGGTTGCAGTGGCACTTTAGATCACTAGTGTCAATCAAGCTTTGGAGACATTGTCTTTCCCCTCGGATAAATGAGAGAAGCGATTGGTTTAAATATAGGTGGTGTGTGCCAGTGGAGTTGAGATCTAGAACACTTCCAAACAAATAAAATTGCAAATTTTCACAGAAGCTTAATCTGCCTCTTGGTAATAAATTACAAATAGTGGCCTAAAGAATTCCCAAATTAGCTTCTAATGTCTTGGCAACATACTACTATGAAGTTTGTAATGAAGTTAGCAAACAGATTCCTTTCTGATGCCTGATGGATAGAATACTTATGCAAACTAAATGCAAGGATTTAAGAGCATGATTGAAGAATGTCCAGAAGTGAAACATTTCCTCTCGCTCAGACAGGCGCTCTGCAATCCCTCCCAGTCAGTCACCATGGCATTATCTCCCATAGGAATTCTAGTAATAAAGTTTTGAATATGTTCTAACATTTTTAACCCTCCCATCCCCATTCTATTAAGTCTTCTCATACTATACCTCAAAAAAAAATCTAGATTCATTCCTCTTCTCCATACTCCCCAGTACTCTAAGATTCTCTTAACTATGAAATCAATATTTTGGTTATTTCATGCAATAACCAAAACAACCCAGTAACGATTGCTTTATAAATGTAGTTGCTTTCTTTCTAATATAAAAAATTTTAAAAATTAGTTAGATAATTTAGATCTTGTCATGGTGGTTTTCAGAAGCTCAGAATCAGCTTCTGTCCAGCTTAGGACATGGAAAATGGCTCTCAGACCCACTCCATGGTTCACAGGCACAGCCAGAGCTTCAGGTACCATGTGCAAGAGTATGGGGGAAGCACAGGGAGTGGGGGATGTTCCTTGTTGTTAACGAGATCATCAATGATCCACAGAACATCCTCTCACCTCTATGCTGCTGTTCCCACCTGGCTATATGGCTTCTGATTTCACCAAATTCTTGCTGGCCTTCTGACCTAATGTTGCCATTGCATCCTAGTGTTCTTCTGTGTTGCCATCTAAGGCTGTGTTAGATTAGTGTGCACACTTATCTGCCTGATTTGTTTATTTCCATTCATATACTGGACAATCAACCCTCACCTTTAAGATTTATGTCCATGAAACTTCTCTAAACTGATCTACCTTGAGAATTTAATAAAAACCTCTACCTTTCTATATTCCTCTATCTAGAAGCCCATTATTCCATTTAGGACTTTACTGATGATTCTATATATTCTTTTTCCTAGTAACTGATTTCAATCTCATTCATCTACTGCCTTAAGGAGCCTGTGAGGGCATGGACCATTTGTCTTTATCAGAAAGAATGTGATTTTAAAAAGTGTTAATAAAGCTTCAAAAGAAAACAGGAAATACAGAAACACGGATGAAAGAAGGAAGAGAAGAAAGGAAAGAGAGGCCATGGAGGGAGTAAAACAAGTGAGACACAAAATGATTTAGAAAATAGTCCTTTCAATATATGGAGATATTAATGTACTTTATGAACTGATTGCTAGTTTGACTTTGTCATTCTGGTTGAATATTTTTCAATCTCCTTACCCCACAGCTATAGTTTGAAACTACATATGTAATTTAACAAATATCAGCAGAGGGAGTTATTTGATCAGAAGTACAAAAGCAATCAGCACTGACTATAAACTCTCTTTAGAAACAGCACCATAAAATTTGTATCCACTGGATCTAATCCCCCAATGAAAACTGCACAGTGAGTCCAAAGGTTTTAAATCATTTCCACATTGCCTGATAAGAGAAAGTCTTTAGTGAGGTTTGGAATGATGTATACATTTCCAGACAAGCCTTTATTACAAAGATCTTGCATGCATCTCTGCAAGTCCAGGGACAAAAACGGGAATTTCATCAGCGTAAGTGGTGTCTTAAAGAAAGTGCATTGGTGTTTTATTTAGTCATGGGAAAGTGAAATACTCTTGAATTCCTTCTGCCTGTTCAGTAATGAGTATGGAAGTATACCAAGAACCTAATACTCGCAACAAATTAATGTAACTGTATTACATTACTGCCTACCTTGGGGAAGTTTTGCCAGTCCTAAGCATAACTTATAAATGTGTGTTCAGTTTTCTATAGCTTTGATCTTTTAAGGATGATAGAATTACCTTTGGTAATTATTATCAAACCTGAATCCAAAGCCAAAACATGCCATAAATATATTACATTTTGTATTCACCGTACTTAGCCAACCAAATATGTACTTCATTTAATTAAAAAAATAACAGGGGAATGGGGAGATATTTCAATTGGTAATGTGCCAGCTGGGCATGCATAAAAACCGGGGGTGTGATCCCCAACAGCCATATAAAAGGCCTGGCATGACAGAACACTTGTATAATTCCAGCCCTGGGTAATAGAGAAGAAGAAATTCACTGGCCAGACAACGGAGAAGGATTGATGAACTCTAAAGTTCAGTGATATATCTTATCTAAAGCCATGGGTTGGAAAGTCTCAGAGAAAGTGTGGGAATGTGACCTCCACACACACGATCCGACTGAAGAAACGTGTATGCACACCACACGCATGTACAGAGAGGAATTTTGACTTAGTTTGCGCTGAACTGCATTTGTGTTTTTCTGCCATGATTTCATTTTTTCTTTCAGTTTGTGCTAGAGGAAAGAGGAATTTCCCATAAGCCAAACCACCTTTGAAACGAGTATTTTCTTTAGTTTTTCCAGGAGAAAAATTTTTAAGCTGATAAAGGTATGTATTGGCTATACTTTGGCTAAGCTGATAAAAGTATGTGTTGGCAATGCTTTAGTTAAGCTATGTTTTATTCTTAATGAAGAGCATGTTCAGCATTCATTGAATGATATTAATAGTTTTTGCACATCCTATTTCCATTTGACTTCTTTGTATAGGTAATTTTTTGTTATGTTAGGTTTCTCAGAAAAAAATATAAGGAAAAAATCTTGTAAATTTCACTTCCTTACTAACAGGCAAGCATATTTTAAAGGCAAGAGGTCATTATCTTATATATATGTGTGTGTGTGTGTGCATATATATATATATATATAAACACCTTATATATTTATATATATATGTTACATATTATATATAAACATATATAAATATAATAATGCACATTACTTTCCTGCATGCCTTGGGAAAGTAGCACGCACACATTCATATGTGTGTGTGTATGTGTATTATATTCATTTAAGTGGAGGACAATACATAAATGAAAATATAGTGTTATGGTGGGGTAAACAATAGTCACATTTTAATCCAAGCCACCTAGTTATGAATAATATTTTATTATTTTGTGGCACTAATGGTTAGAAGCTGAGGTGCTAGAATTGCTGGATACTTTCTGAAGTACTGTGATATAAATATGTTATTTCTCTTTCAAGGGAAGAAATACAGTTCTCAAACCAGACTGCTATTGCTGCACAGTACAGCCTTCCCCTCCTGGATGATTACCCTTATTTGGAGGATGATCTACCCTGGGAGATTTTGTGTGCATTGGAATCCTAGGTATCAACAGTTTTAAAACAATGACTTAGCTCTGTGATTTAATATACTGTGTTCAGTGGTAAATTATAAAAATGAAGGAGACCAAAACAAGATCAAGAGAGAATGCCAACTTTTCATTTTTTTAACTACCTTTGTATTCTTTTAACAACTTTGTGTATCTTTTTCTTTTTCTTTTTTTTTTAAGTTAGTTTTTAAAATGTCTGTAACAACAGGTATTCAATTTCTCAAAAATTGGTCAATTTAAATTTGTCAGTAAAACCCAAAAAATTTCATAGTTAACATATCTTGCTGTCTTTAAGCTTCTTGTGTTTACACTGGAATGCAGTTACTTTATTAATAACATAATGTCTAACTTTTGCATAGAAAAATAAGATAGTAACTATCAAGTAGGAAAATATATTACACACAGATGCACACACACACAGAGGAGGAAGGCAGAGAGATAGAGAGCAGCAAACAGACACATAGACACACAAACACACACACACACACACAGAGAGAGAGAGAGAGAGAGAGAGAGAGAGAGAGAGAGAGAGAGAGAGAGAGAGAGAGAGGGAGAGCAGCAAACACAGACACACACACACAAAAGTTAAAGAGAAAAGGACAATACTTTCAGAAAATAAATAATTTTGTATGATAGATTTGTAGAATGTAAGAACCAGACAGCTTAAAGACACTATAAAAAGTCTGAGTAAGTCTCTAAAAGATTAATGAAAGACAAAATTTAGTGATGGCAAGCATATGATAAATTTGTTATAATTAAAGGCTAATTAAAGATTTTCTGATTTCAGATAGTGCCAGATTCTTATTTCATCAATGTGCTTCTGACTCTAGGCAGAAGCTACAAAAAGAGGCAATGAGTTCCTAGACACTCTTTCTAAGGCTTACCTTACAATTTGGCTTCTGTGATTTTCAACAATCAAGACAAAACCAAGTGTCCAAAAAGCTCAGAGAAAATTACTATTGACACACACAAAAAAAAATCCTTAATGGTACCTTTAACTCCGGAAATGACATGTTCTCACAGAGAAAACTTGTCCCTCTGAAAAACCTTTAGCTGAAGAGTGGATACTACATAACTAATGCTTGGGTGGACAACGGGGAAGTGATGCCCATATTTGTCTTCTAAGAAATAGGTCTTTTTTTTTTCTCTAAACAAAGAAAACAGCCATTGTAAAAATGTAATCATGCTCTACCTTATGAGAGAGAAGGAGTCTCCGGCTCCATTGATGGTAGCCAGTAAAAACTGGTGCTTTTGCACATTTCCTGGCCAGTCTGTGGCCAGACTTCTCTCTGTCCTGAATCCAATGTGAGTCATTTCTTCAGCTATACGGTATTAATATCTAGTTATGTTACACAAGAGAAGAGCACTAGCAATAAGTTGTGTTATTTAAGAGACCTCTGCATCCTTCTTTTTCAGATGTTTCCGTGCCGGTTACTGGGATTTTCATTTAATAACCAATATATTCTTAGATCATCATTGCCCACCCAAACAGAACATTTTTTGTTCATCCTCCCTTTTTAATATGTCATAATTTTTTTTTTGATTTTTTTTTCATTTTTTATTAGGTATTTAACTCATTTACATTTCCAATGCTATACCAAAAGTCCCCCATATCCACCCACCCCCACTCCCCTGCCCACCCACTCCCCCTTTTTGGCCCTGGTGTTCCCCTGTACTGGGGCATATAAAGTTTGCAAGTCCAATGGGCCTCTCTTTCCAGTGATGGCCGACTAGGCCATCTTTTGATATATATGCAGCTAGAGTCAAGAGCTCTGGGGTACTGGTTAGTTCATAATGTTGTTCCACCTATAGGGTTGCAGATCCCTTTAGCTCCTTGGCTACTTTCTCTAGCTCCTCCATTGGGAGCCCTATGATCCATCCATTAGCTGACTGTGAGCATCCACTTCTGTGTTTGCTAGGCCCCGGCATAGTCTCACAAGAGACAGCTACATCTGGGTCCTTTCAATAAAATCTTGCTAGTGTATGCAATGGTGTCAGCGTTTGGATGCTGATTATGGGGTGGATCCCTGGATATGGCAGTCTCTACATGGTCCATCCTTTCATCTCAGCTCCAAACTTTGGCTCTGTAACTCCTTCCATGGGTGTTTTGTTCCCAAATCTAAGGAGGGGCATAGTGTCCACACTTCAGTCTTCATTCTTCTTGAGTTTCATGTGTTTAACAAATTATATCTTATATCTTGGGTATCCTAGGTTTGGGGCTAATATCCACTTATCAGTGAATACATATTGTGTGAGTTTCTTTGTGAATGTGTTACCTCACTCAGGATGATGCCCTCCAGGTCCATCCATTTGGCTAGGAACTTCATAAATTCATTCTTTTTAATAGCTGAGTAGTACTCCATTGTGTAGATGTACCACATTTTCTGTATCCATTCCTCTGTTGAGGGGCATCTAGGTTCTTTCCAGCTTCTGGCTATTATAAATAAGGCTGCTATGAACATAGTGGAGCATGTGTCCTTCTTACCTGTTGGGGCATCTTCTGGATATATGCCCAGGAGAGGTATTGCTGGATCCTCCGGTAGTACTATGTCCAGTTTTCTGAGGAACCGCCAGACTGATTTCCAGAGTGGTTGTACAAGCCTGCACTCCCACCAACAATGGAGGAGTGTTCCTCTTTCTCCACATCCACGCCAGCATCTGCTGTCACCTGAATTTTTGATCTTAGCCATTCTGACTGGTGTGAGGTGGAATCTCAGGGTTGTTTTGATTTGCATTTCCCTGATGATTAAGGATGTTGAACATTTTTTCAAGTGCTTCTCTGCCATTCGGTATTCCTCAGGTGAGAATTCTTTGTTCAGTTCTGAGCCCCATTTTTTAATGGGGTTATTTGGTTTTCTGAAGTCCACCTTCTTGAGTTCTTTATATATGTTGGATATTAGTCCCCTATCTGATTTAGGATAGGTAAAGATCCTTTCCCAATCTGTTGGTGGTCTTTTTGTCTTATTGACGGTGTCTTTTGCCTTGCAGAAACTTTGGAGTTTCATTAGGTCCCATTTGTCAATTCTCGATCTTACAGCACAAGCCATTGCTGTTCTGTTCAGGAATTTTTCCCCTGTGCCCATATCTTCAAGGCTTTTCCCCACTTTCTCCTCTATAAGTTTCAGTGTCTCTGGTTTTATGTGAAGTTCCTTGATCCACTTAGATTTGACCTTAGTACAAGGAGATAAGTATGGATCGATTCGCATTCTTCTACACGATAACAACCAGTTGTGCCAGCACCAATTGTTGAAAATGCTGTCTTTCTTCCACTGGATGGTTTTAGCTCCCTTGTCGAAGATCAAGTAACCATAGGTGTGTGGGTTCATTTCTGGGTCTTCAATTCTATTCCATTGGTCTACTTGTCTGTCTCTATACCAGTACCATGCAGTTTTTATCACAATTGCTCTGTAGTAAAGCTTTAGGTCTGGCATGGTGATTCCACCAGAAGTTCTTTTATCCTTGAGAAGACTTTTTGCTATCCTAGGTTTTTTGTTATTCCAGAATATGTCATAATTTTAAACATTAGCTTAAATATGAGTGAACTTCCATATTCTTTGTTTTAGCTAACCCATCTCCTAACCTCTTGTCAGTTAGGGTTGGTTTGTTAGCTGTGTGTTCCCATGCTGAGTTCTATGACCCAAGATCAGGTTGCAGTCTGCACATGGGAATTGTATTGAACAATGAACTGATAGAATGCTCTCCAATAATCTCTGAGTGGATAATAAAAGGTCAGAGCCTGTGACTGGGCAGGAGAGTGAGGAAGGCCGAACTTGAGATCTAGCAGTGGGTCTCAGGTAGGGACCTGGAGGAGACTGAAAAAGGTAGGCAAAGTTAATATAGACATAAGGCAGGATTATCCATGAGGATGAACCATGAGCGAGCATATGGCCAAGAGAAAATCGCCTTGAGGACACACATGCAGCAGAGCAATCAGCAAGATTCAGTTGTCAAGTAACAAGGGACCTATGGTTGAGATGTAGGTTAAAATAGCTCAGAACCTGTTCAGTTTAGGCTTACCGGTTGCTAAGAAAAATACCAGGTCTCTGTGTCTTTTATTCGGGAGCTATATAGGCTCATGAAATTACTAATTTATTTGTTCAGGCTAGTTTTATGTCAACTTGACACAAACTGGAGTCATTAGAAAGGAGGGAACCTCAACTGAGAAAAATGCCTCTCAGGATCCACCTGTAGAACTTTTTCTTAGTGATTGATGGGAGAGGGCCCAGCCCGTGGTGGGTGGTACCATCCCTGAGTTTGTGTAAGAAAACATCCTGTGCAAAGCCAGAAAAGCAAGCCAGTTCCTCTACAGCCTCTGCATCAGCTCCTACCTCCAATATTCTTCCCTGTTTGAATGTCTGTGCTGCACTCCTTCAGTGATGAACAGTTGTGCAAGTGTAAGCTGTACAAACCTGTCTTCCCCAAGTTCCTTTCATCATGGTGTTTCACAGCAACAATAATTCTAAAACCTGTCTCCTCTCTCCAGTTCCCTACTCAGACATAAACTTTTAATGCTGAGTATTTCCCCTAATTCCTGCCAGGGTGTCTTTGTTTACTATTCATCTAGTTGATATCCTCCTACCCCCTTGGGAGTCTGCAAATTTCCATGTAGCTTGTTCACACAGCCTTTATTTTGGTTAAGTTTCCTGCCAGCATCTCATTTCCCCATCTCCTACTATCTCCACATTGGAACTTATCTTCAACAGCATTTTCTCTCTCTGCTTTCATTTTATAGATGGCTACTCAGAAACCTTGAATGAGTTGTGATACGACAGGAAAAAATGTTAATTTCTTTAACAATGGATTGTCAATCTCTCAGTTAATAACCGAAGACTCCTTAGAAATTATAACAGCTAAATTGGAGCAAATGGATGGGCCTTATGAAGGCTATAAATACCTCCTTATGTTTGTTGTCATTTTCCCAGGGACACAAAATACCTACCTTCTTAGACTAAAAGATGTTACATATTGTTTTCTAAAAGAGAAACCCTTTGAGTCTCTAAAACTTCAAGATTCTTGAGTAAGAACATTAAAAATAAGGCTACCTACACCTTAAAATATGCTATTGGACTAAAAATACTTAAAAATAATCTTCAATTAAGAAATATCAAGACAAGCTCAATTTACATACATGAAAGTAGTTGCAGTCTTCCTTTATCATTGGGTTTCTTAATTACTATTTTGTTTTCACTATCAGCACTATATATACACATGAATGAATGACCATGATGATCCCATGATTTTTGATTTTTGTTTTTGTTTGGTACTCCATGAAATCACACCCTTAGGATGGCTCTCCTGGGACAAACATGGACACAGCTTTCTTGACACTTGATCTTTCTTTGACTATTGTTTGGCACAGTTTTGCTACTCAGGCTTAGACTTTGTAGTTCAAATCCTATACAGTTTGATTCTTCTGAGATAAGACACCTTGGAGGTAAATTTACTATTATACAGGGATTCTAGCAACTCATACAGCATGGCGTCAAGGCAGCTTCTCTACCCCATGGATAACACAGGAAGAGTTTGGGATTTCTCCTAACCAGGGATTATACTGCTCATCAATGTGATCGTGGTTATTGAATACTGGTCAATAATCTGTACCATGGCTCTCAAGTGGAAATTGTGGTAGGAGAGTATGGAAGAGTGGATAAGGCAGCATCAAGATTCAGATATGAAGAAAACCAAGGACTATGAGAATGACTGGGATCTCCCAGAGCATGAATAGGAAATCCTACAATCTATAGATGCTGAGGAAGGCAGGTGACATGTACTCAGCCCAAAGACATTTGAAACATTCATGGCTTCTCTATCTCTCTTCAGGTTCTGAACATCTCCAATTCTCAGGAGTGTCTTCCCCTTAAATATACTCTATCTATAGCACTATCAGTTGCTCCTTGGCCCAATTCCTTCTGGAACTTGAGAATCTTGAAATGTCTGTGGGTTTCCTCTGGACCTCAGCCCAGGCAGAGGTTGTTATTTCTAGTGCCTATTATAATCTAATATATGTAATGGGTCTTTTCATGACAGAGTTTCAGTACATATTCCAAGATGGCCTCACGCTCATGATTTTCCAACCTCCATCTCCAGAGTACTAGGATAAGAGGGATGGGCCAGCCCAGTTTTCAATAATAGTTGTTTTAATAAATGTATGCACATATAATTTTAAAGAATAATTGAAACTAAAACATAGTAATTTACATTATTGTTTGAAATTTAGAGACATAAAGATAATTATTTATTTATCTATTTTTGGTATATTTCCAATTTTTCTAAAGTTATGAGTGCTCAAAATACTACTAACTTCACAGTGAATTTGTGAATTCCATGTAGACAATAATTGGCACTGTATGGCTGAAGTGCAGGCCTGCCATGTTCAAGGCCAGCTTGTAAAGTGTGATACGTCAAATCATTCATGAGTTATATCTACTAAAGTTACCTTATTAACGCTAATTTTTGTTTGTTTATTCTGAAATCACATCACATCCAAAAAACAGGCAAAATCATGGAATTCCTATTATGTGCATTATACAATTTTCCTCAAATGTTGATATTCTACCCTACCTACTATATCCTTGTATCATGTTCTCCATCTCTGCTCCTGTGTCTATACAATTTTTTTTCTTGTTTGCGGGTAGTATCAAATATGATGCTCTTTACTCCTCATATGCCTTATCTGCTCTCCTCAAAGCACAGGTAATTGTTTATACAATCATTACGCAATGAGAAAAAGTACAAGAATGGAATCATAAATATTATTCTTGTTTGGTCAATTCCACTGTCAGGATTGTTAGGGGTGGGGGAAAGAGGAAAGTCTGTCCCAGGATCTAATCCAGTATTAAAGCTGTTTCACAGTGAGATAATTTCAACCTATGACATTGCTCAGAATCCCAATACTTATGTTTTTCTGTTTTTCTATTTTATATAGGATATATGAATTCTTAAATTTAGATAATTTTTCTTGAGATAAGCTTTCTATGTAGTCCATTCTGATCTGGATCTTAGGTTCTATGTAGTCAGGTCTGATCTGGAACTTCTGGTTAGCCCCTTCCTTAGCTCACAAATATTGCTATTGTATTTGTGTACTACCAGACAAAGCTGGAATGTCATTTTCAATTTCATTACTCTCTTCAAATGCCTGACATTTGTGTTATTTTTGGGGTGGGAAGTTTACCATCTTAATCATCTTTAAGTAGACACTGTCTTTATTTTAAGCATATTTAAAATTTTGCACAAGTCATCTTCAGAACTTTTTTTAATCACAAAATTTCAACTCTGCACATGTGAAACAATTCTTCTTCTCCTCAGTTGTACCTTCTGCCCTGTCTTTGAAATATTTACTTCTATAGTTGCTACCTACATTATAAAAATATTTTAGATAACATGGTATGTTTATTCTGTACAGCAGGACATCACAATAATTATGCCATATACATCAAAATGCTACACACAGATGAAGAGCTAGGAAATTTGTGTCATCTGGATACTTGCAGTGATTTAGTCTTTGAGTGGGATGGCATTCTCTTATGACTCTAATTTAATATTAGGCAGCTCTTTCAGGAATGTCGATAAGTAATTCCTAAATCAAAATTAAAACTCAATCCAATCTTTACCCCTTGTGTTAGTCACGATACATATTGAGTGAAAAGAATTTCAATTTACCTGTCGGTTTTCTTTTCATATTAAATTTCCTTGTGGCCTTCATCTCCTTACTTTATACCAAATAGAATGGAGACCAGATCTTGATTTGCTGTGCACGGAAAATATTACATATTCGTGCTGTAATTCCTTACTTTAATTTGTTTTTCTCCAGAAAACAATCAATAGTTGAGCAACAAGTCAACTGCTATTGGATTTAATATTAAGACCACAGACAAGAGCTTGCCTTGACAGGATAATGACAGCTTCATTGTTTATAATCAGGAATCTCCTATCACTGCCATCATCAAGGGTAGTAGCTACTCAGAGGTTCACTTTGCTTAATTTCACAAAAACAGATAATTCCAACACCAGAAATGTATTACTCAGATGTTGAGGTCACTTCATAATTAGGACAGTCTTTTTTTTTTTTTCCCCTTGGACATTTGTTCAAATTGCGAGCATTCAGAACAGCAGCATTACAACTCAGTGGCCAACCCTCAACTGCCAGACCTTTTTCCTTTGTGTATCTCTTCTGCCATGTTTAACTTACACACATTTCACCTAAATTATGCCATGAATATTTTAAATTTTTCTAAAACCAGCAAGCATATATTTAGGATATAAGTGGTGCATATTAACTTGTGCAGTGACACATTTGCATATAGCAAATTTTGATTCTTAACACTTTGTGTGGCCGACTTTTCCTTTTCTTTTCCTACTCTATTATTTTCACAATTGAGATTATAATACAATACACTTTGGTCATATTCACCCCAATTCCTTTCCTTAACTCCTCTTAGCAGAGGATTTGAAAAGAGAGATCTTTTGCAGTATATATAATCACTGCTTTTGATATTCAGTGTAACCAATTCTCCACTCTTCATTCGCATACAAAAGTTCTTTATATTTTATTAGAGTTATTGTGTGTTGGGAGTGGGTATGTTCAAGCAATTCTTGAGTAGTAAGTACTTAGACCTGGTGAGACATTTGCCAGACTTCCCCATTCTCTTTTATAATCCTAAAGTATATTATATACTCGATATGTGCACTGACAGATGACTTGTGTACTTAATGAAAGTAAAAGAAACTCAACATCAAAATAGAGGCTTTTCACTAATGAGAATCTGTGAGACTCTTCAGCAAAACATTAATCAGTTAACATTTCAATTCTCAATTATATTAGACAATACATCTACTCATTAGAATTCTAAACAGTGATTATACACATGGAGGACAGTTGTCTCCATATTATTGTACAAATTACTAATTTCTGCCAATTTTGTTAATCTGTCATCCTTCCTTGCTTGCTTCTTTCTTTCTTTTCCTGTTTCCTTCTTTCTTTTCCCTTCCTTCCTTCCTTCCTTCCTTCCTTCCTTCCTTCCTTCCTTCCTTCCTTCCTTCCTTCCTTCCTTCCTTCCTCCCTCCCTCCCTCCCTCCCTCCCTCCCTCCCTCTTTCTTTCTTTCTTTCTTTCTTTCTTTCTTTCTTTCTTTCTTTCTTTCTTTCTTTCTTTCTTTCTTTTCTATTTCCTTCCTTCCTTCCCTCCCTCCCTCCCTCCCTCTCCTTCCTTCCTCTCTCTCTCTCTCTCTCTCTCTCTCTCTCTCTCTCTCTCTCTCTCTCTCTTTCTTTCTTTCTTTCTTTCTTTCTCCTTCCTTCTTTCTTTGTATGCATTTCTGTGAGTTGACTCACCTGTGAGTACTTAGGGGCCAGAAGAGAAGACAACCCTGTCCTTTATTTACTCCTTTGAAGGAATGTCCCTCCCCCCACCCTAAATATGTGGCTCATCCTTTCTCAGCTAGTCCAGAAGGGAGGTAGCTTTGGTGATCCTCTTGTGTTTGCCCACTGTAGAGATGACATTACAGGCATTTGGGGGAAACTAAGCTTGCTATGAGGGTGAGAGAAACCAGTCTTCATAACAGGGAAACAAGTCCTCTTGATGACTGGTCTATCTGTCCAGATTGTTATTGTGAATGTGTTCTGTGGCCGTGTGTTATACAAAGGTTGATTGAAACAATGAAGGAAGTACAAATGCTTTAACTTATTTAATAATTTATAATGTGTATATCCCACTAGTGTGGCAAGATAAGCTGAATAAATTTCTTGGATGTTCATAGGATATGTAAAAGAAATAAATATGTGTCTTCTACATTCACCACAGAACATATTCTGTAGAATATGTGCCTTATGCATCATTTGGATACTAATTGACTTGTGACATTTTTCTTAATAAACCACTTTTGAAATAATGGTACAATAAGCAAAATTGAATCTTAAATTGTCTTTCAGGACTAGAACTCAGGTTGAAAATCAATTAAGGTATGATTGAGTCTTCCTAGCATCAGAAGAGGGAAGCATATAAATAGTTATAATTTATTTATGTATAACCACACATATTCTATTCAACAATAATTTATTTATAGGTTATCAATTTATTTACATTTGTATTTATAAGATAAAATATTTAATGCACAGTTTTGATGGCCTCAAAATATATGAGTCAGGGGAGAACGCAGTGATTTGGAGTCACCTACTGGGAACATATGGATTTGAATGTGGATGAGGGCACCCCTCCAGGGTATTTGGGTTTTTGCCTTTGGTTGCTAATCCTCTGGAGGTGAATAATAAGAATATTGGTTTCTAAGGGTCAATATAGCTTATTTTTATTTTGTGATGTCCATTATGTACTAAATACACAAAGTACTCTACAGATTAGGATTATGTGTAGTCTAGTATTATTTCTGACATTTGTCATGTGTTTCTGGTTCTCTTTGTCATCACTCATTAGAAAGCATCCCCGTGAGAGAAAACACAACACAGTATGTCTATCTCATTTGGCAATTATTCAAGTCCAGTCTCTAGACCCTTTTCAATACTTTTAAACACTAATTGGATGTATGCACAGTCTAAAAGTGTCTAGCATATGGGAGAGTAGGGTAAACCCTGCTGTCTGAAGCTTCATACTACTTACATTTGAATTTTAGCCTCAGCTTTAGCATAGCTATGAGGTATATTACACCGACTACAGAAGCAAAACCTGGTATCTCTGGGTTGCTCAGTGTTTTTCTGAGCTGGAGTGAGTTATCTCATGGATGTGAAACATGTTAACTTTTTAAAATGTCATACAAAAATCAATATAACATCCTAATTTCACCTAAAATAAATACTTAGGTAACACTGTGGACAGAATAAGAGAAATTAGGAAACTCCCAGCAGGTTTTATATACTGGGAAAGTTGTCCCAGGTGAATGGGTGGTAGAAATATTGACAAGGGATTGTTTGGGAAAAGATAATTTTAAAGAAAGAATCATTTCATTTTAAGTAGACAAGGTACAGCTCAGGGGTCCCATCTGGAAGGGAAGGGTACCTCCCTTATCCCTCCTTCCTTGGCGATGATTCTTGTGGGTAAAATACTCATTTAAATAAAGGTGGGGCATATACAAAGTAGTTCAGCAGCATTCCCATGGCAGCGAAAGAGACCCTGATGTCTAAAATAGGAGAACATCAGAGCGACAGAAGTTAGGCATCATCTAGCTTCTTTCATTCACAATTCTCCCCGCTAAGTTTACACAGTGAGTGAATTTTGCACCATAAGAATGGGTGGATCCCTAGAACTAATTCTGTATCACGGGCAAGGTACACTGGAAGCGTTTTGCTCTACTACAGAATCCAGGCACTTCTTCATTTGTACATTAGTGGACATCCTTCTGCCCCAAGATATAGGTCATGGGAAACACAGCCCACATTTTGTCTCAGATTTCCAACCTTGCCCAAGAGTCTGCGATCATCCAGGGGAGAGACACCTGTGCCTTGGAGACCTAGGTGAAGTGCTCAGCCTCTGTGCTCATGGGGCACACATTCTTGCTCTCTCATCCTCGTGCCTGCCTGGCAGCCCGCACCCACTCCACAGCACTGGCCAGGCCTGAGAACACGGCGGGCTAAGGCGGCCAGGAGAGTGCGCTTGCACTTCGCACACCCCTCCCCTCCGCAGCAGCCTCCTGCCACTCAGGCGACTCGACTTGCGGCCCCGCCCAATGATAGTCCATAGTCTCCGCGTGCGCCCCGCCCTCGGACCCCGCTTCCAATAGGAAGCCGGCGGGGTTGGGCCGCACGGGCATCCTCTCCAGCTGAGGCCACGGCCGGAGCCTGGCTGGGGCGCGGGAGAGGCAGGTACCAGCGCGGTCTGCGCAGCCCCAGGCGCTAGAGCTGCGCTCTACGGTGGAAGAACGGTTCCCGGGGGAGCCAGGGACCAAGGCGTCGGAGCGGGCGGAAATTGCGCCTGACCGGGCACGGTCCGAAGTCCGCGCTATGGGAGAAGAGAAATACTTGCCTGAGCTGATGGCAGAGAAGGATAGCCTGGATCCATCTTTTGTGCACGCGTCGCGCCTTCTGGCGGAAGGTAGGACCGGCTGGGCTCCTGCCAGCCCCGGCAAGGCGAAGTTGGGGAGGGCAATCTCTCAGCTGGGCAGAAACTGTCCCTGAGAGCCCTTTCCTAATGCAGGAGGCACAGTGCTGGATGCCTGGCTCCTCGGAGGCTCAATTAGCCCTGAGGTCTAATGGCAGAGTGATGCGACCTGTTAGGGTCCTGGACAGGGAAACTAGCAAGTGTCAGGTGATCCACCGGGACCTTGTTACTTTGCAGAAGCCAGCAAAATCAGTTCAGGAGTAAATGCGATCCATGGAGTGTTCTGAGAGTATCTTGGTCACAGATTAACGTTATTATATATTTATTTATTTATAATATATATTTTTCCTTCTGCGTTTCAAAGTGATTTTGATAGCTTTTAATAGGTATTTTCCCTGGAAAGTCTTAGAATTATTCAACAATAAAGTATGCATGTTCGTATATTTATGTGAGCGTGGTAAGCAGAGGCTAAAGTGCTTATAAATGTAATCGAAACGTGATGATTGGGTACTATGCAAGATACTGGTCCCTAGGAACGCTCCATAATTGATCAACTGATTTTTAAACCAGGTGTGCGTTTTCTTTTGTGTACCTGTGATGTAGCAGAGATTCAGTTCCCAGAGGAACATCTATGTCTTGCCTTTTGCATTGCTTTGAAAGGTCGTTTGAAAAAAAAGGTACACATGAAAACTTCTCCGTCAGAAATATTAACCCAATATAGTTCCATATATGTGAAACAATGGTAGCAACTGAAGACATCCAGGATACCTGGTACCCTGCACTCTCCTATTTAACACAACTGCAGAATTTTTAGATGAATGTTTTATTAATAATGAAGTGCTTCATCATCAAACTGGCTAGAGTGTAGCTTTGTAGCCTGAGGTCTTACCCACTAGAAGAATCAGTGACATCTTTCTCTCAGCATGCCCCTCAGCATTAAGATACTTTTGAGATTTACTTGTGTATCATAGAAAGATTTTTACTCCTCATACGATTCAGAGACATTAGATGCATTTTGGCATTTTTAGTGGTTGCTATTTATTATAACCTATAATAACAAAGTATCTCATGAAAGACTGCCAGGAAAAAATGTGGAATGTGAAATACTTATCCTGTTTTCAAGGGAAAAGCTGGCTTTGTAGAGTAGTTAGGCAGTGAAATGCAATCATGTTTACCACTACCTAATAATCAAGTCATAATAAATTAAACTGAAATACTAAAGTTACGAACAGTACTCTTCTCTCCTGTTGGAGAGCAACTGCATATTGGAAAATAATGACTCAATAAACATGAACAGATTTAAAATGTGTTCTTTGATTTGTTTGCTTCAGTCAGTTCTTCAGAAGTATTTCCATTCAGTGTACAATGAAAGAAGATTCAAAATCTTCTCTGACCTGGAGCTCTCTTTGGGACAGATGGCTCAATAATTAGCTCATTTAATAATTTAATAATTTAATAATTAGCTCAATTAATGTGTATTAATTGTATTTCTAAAACTTACAGAACTAAGAGATGTAGATAAAAGTCTTACCAGGGTGAGATGCATGAGTATTTTTGACCAGTAAAAGAGTTAGGAGACCACGAAGTATCTGGTTTCCTGCTGATTTTTTCTTTCCCAAACACTAGATTTCTTCAGATTTAGGAAATCATTCTAATGTACCTTGTAATTTAATTTTTTCCCAGCAGGGGGAAGCATGGCCTGCTTTTGTAATGGGTTATTTTAAAAAGCTCAGGACTAGAAAGGCATCTCAGTAAGAAACAAAGAGGGTGCCTAAATTTCAGAGAATTCCTAATGAGAAAAGAGAGAAAGAGAAGGAAAGAGGTGGCGGCAGTAATCCTAGAGTAGTCAGATAGTTCCATAAAAAGATGCACAGGGCCGCCATCACTTCTGTAACTGTACACATGCTTACTAGAGTGTAAGGTAAGCGTGCTTTGGAGTCTCAGCGAATCATAATGCACATGTTGCATTATAGATTTTTTTCCATTGTCTTCTCAAAGGCCATTTGTGAGGGTTTCTAGGATCACTGTAGAGATTTTATTTCTCATACCTGGAAATGCTGCGTTTGAAGGCATCGGCTATAAATAAACCTGACACAGATACTCAAATGGAAGGAAAGTGCACACTGGAGTGCATGTCAGCAGTGCTGGGCAGACAGTCTTGAGACTGAGGGGGGCAGTAAGAATGATCTAGATGATTCCATTCTTTGGAATGAGTTTCGAGAGGCAGAGATATAAAGCAGGGAGCTCTCACAATGGCTTACTTTGCTTTCTGGTTAGTGATAGATACCAGCCTCTCCTTAGTTGTGCCTGCTTCTTTAAGCGTACAAGGCTGTGGGGCTTTGAATAACTTTTGTTGTTGTTCTTTTCATTGTATTTTATTTCATTTCTTTCTGTTTTGTATTTTCAGTAGGGGTCATACAAAAATAATTAAAAGACAATAATTTATGATTTTGACTATTAGTTATAGCAGATTTTGAATAATATGTGTTAAGGGGTTTGTATAATGCATAACTTCCCTGCTGTAATTACAGTTTTATGTAGTTGGCCATTTGTTATGGAAGGTGTTTCTGAATCTGCTCACGGGACAAACCCAGCATGATTCTGAAAGTTCTGGCGCAGGTCGGATTCTGCTTTAGCCTTGGAGTCACATGAGGCTATTTGTATCTATGCTACCTTAATTTGATTCCATGCTTATTTAGCCGAATTTTGTAAGTTTTCCTTCCCTGGTCCCAGTTTTCTTGTCTCAAAGAAAATAGTGAGACTAGGAGATCCTAATGTTTCCAGAATTCTTATTCACTCCCAGATGCCCTCTGCTGAGAAGAGTGATGTTTTCGGATTCTGAACAGAAAAAAAAAAAAAAGAAAGAAAGAAAGAAAGAAAAAAGTCAATAGCTGAACATTTTTGGTATTTTTCCATTCCTTCCCAGTATAAGTAAATATAGTAATAATACATTTCTTTCACCATAGCATGATTTGAGGCATGTACACGATGCTGTATAGTGGAGACAGATTCATGCTCTTAATTCTATTGAACTACTTTGAAGGCTTGGGTCTTGTATGTGAAGTACCTGTGTGAACATATGCTTGTTTTTGATTGAACATGCTGGGTGGCAGATTCATACTTCTTGATTCAATTGCAGCATTTAATACTTTCTGAAGTATTATTCAATTCAAGTAAAGATGATTCAGACAAGGCTTTCTACTCTGCATTCTTCACAAATATTAACGGATTAACCAATGTTTTAGCTAATTAGTGGGGAGGAAAAATCAAAGATTAACAAAATAGTTTTGAGCTACTCTAGGACTCTTGGTGACAGACTTGGCCTGACAACTGTAGTTAACCTTTATGTTTACAGATGCATATGGGTTTTTAAGTGTGGGAAGATGGCATCCATTTGTATTTATCACAAATGATAACGTATCAAAACCGAGCTGGATTTAAATTCTCAGTAAGGATCACTTTAAAATTTAGATCATATTCCCTAAATGTTCTCCGCAGAGCCAGGCACAATGGTTAAGTCATGGAACTTATCGACCCTATGCCTAAAATCATCTTCTGGCTAAGAAAAAAAAATCTACTCATGCAACTATTTCAGTGGACTTTCCTCTTGATGAATCTAATGTTTTTTTTTTTTTCCTCTCTGTTGATATTGTATAATCCTATTTACATTTTGAAAATAAAAACAAACATGGGCATAGATTAAATTCTTGATATCTTCAGTCTGCAGTCTAACCAATGAATAACGTAGTAAAACAATGCGTTTTAGCAATGAACAATCTGGTACTGAGTACTGACCCCTGCACAGGCTGCGCTGACGCGAAGATGCGTCTGCTTTCCTGTATGGTACTCTTTTTTTTTTTTTTTTTTCCTATCTGTAAAATGGGAAATGCAATGCGGATCAGAGAGACAATTTGAGGTAAGTATTTTTGCTTACAGTAAGAAGGGGAGAATTTTATATAAATATAAGAAACACATTTCTTTAGCATTTGAACATGTCTGCTTAACCACATTTGAGACTGGATTTGATAAGAATAGGAAAATAATTCCTACTTTGCTATTTGAATCAATGCTGAATAAAAATTTAACTCATAAACAAAATGAGAAAACAGATTTTCATGATTGCAGGGAGAGATTTTTTTTTAATGCCCCTTCCCATCAATGGTTACTTCTCAGGCTAGTTTTTTTTTTTTTCTTTTCTTTTCTTTTTTCTTTCAATGATGACATCAGATCTCATCAAGCATCTTCAGCTTACAATGCCTTCCCACTTAGCAGCTTCCTGGGTCTCTGTGTATATGCTCTGTTGTGTTCCTTACTTCCTACCACATTCAGATTACATGCCCTTCACATACAGACTTCCTATTCATGCTTCCATACTCCATGTCCATCTGACATACAGACCCCCTACCCTCACATGCAGACCCCCATGCTCATCCTAACAGGCAGATCCCATGGCCATCATCACATGAAGATCTCATGTTCATCCTCACATGTAGATTTTAATTGGGCTTACTTCTGTAAACAGACACATGACCAAGGCAACTCTTATAAGGACAACATTATTTGGGGCTGGTTTATAGGTTCAGAGGTTCGGTCCATTATCATCAAGGTGGAAGCATGGGAGCATCTAAGTAGGCATGGTGCAGGAGCAGCTGAGAGTCCTACATCTTCATCTGAAGGCTGCTAGTGGGACTGACAGCAGCTAGGAAGAGGGTCTGAAGCCCATGCCCACAGTGACACACTTACTCCAACAAGGCCACACCTACTCCAATGAGGCCAAACCTCCTAATAGTGCCACTCCCTGGGCCAAGCATATACAAACCATTATACAGACCCAATGTCCGTCCTCATGTGCAGATCCCATGTCTATCCCTTTATTTGCTCCATGTGCATCCTTACATGCAGATCATATGTCTGTCTGCACATGCAGACCCCATGTTCACCCTTTTATGTAGGCTCCATGTCCATCCTCATCTTCTTGTAATAACAACAGCTGATTATGTTCTTTCAGCGTCAACATCTACATCACCAGTGCTTCCCATGCACACTGAGGTTGTTTCGGAGACAAAGTTCTTTCCTTGGGTCCCCCACTTCTATTTATTCTTGTAACTGCCTTTTCAACATGAATAACTTAAAAAAATAGAATGTGTCTCACTTGCAAAAGTAATAATATTAATCTTTCTTGACACTTATCCTCCCTTGTGTCTTTCAAGTGTCTGATGTTATCAATCTGCATCTGGTTCCCTCATTTTTCTTATTTTATTTTCTCGAAACCCTTCAGTCTAGCCTGTGTCTTCAATATTGTCCTAAAACAGTCACTCTACTGTCGGAGTCACCCCTAACAGCTGTGTCCAGTTTCTCTCTACTTTCCCCCTACCCATTGGGCCTGTAATTCCTACTGTTGATACTCTCGCAGGGTCCGTCTCCTCCCTTTGCTTGTGCAGCTGGCCATGGCTGGGTTCACCTTCTTTTTAGACACTTCTGCCTCTCAGTCCACTTCAATAAATACTGTATTTCACAAGGATTCATCTAAAGTGGAATTTTGACTAGCACATGCTTTTTAAACTAATTTCTTTTTTCTGAAACATGTAGTTCATACTCTTTGACACTCTTACTACATATCTCCTTTGCAGTCTTATCTTTTGATCCTTTCAGCTTGATTTATCTCACCTGGAACAAATAATTCACTTCCCTATGGCCACTCTCCTCATCCTTACCTGTCCACCCCAAGGCTGCTCTACATGGTTTCTGTTTTCTCAAGATCACTGATGTCAATTCATCATTCCAGGGTGGACTGGTCCATATCAGTAGACTGCACTCATAACGCACAGCAAATTATCAGCATTGAATCAACTGTATCCACTATGAAAGCTGTTCAGATAGTGCTTTTCAGCCCACTCACAGAAAGTTTTTCTTCAGCCGACTTCAGAAGCTTCCCCTGGGGGCCTCTTTCCTATGCCATCTGGCATGATATATAGTTGTCTGCCTCTTTTCTCCCTCCTGTAATTCAGGTTTCATAAGTGTTGCATCTCTCTGGAATGACCTTCCTTAATTTGTCTACCTGGTTGGAATTACTATTCATTCAACAACTTGGGCCAGGTTGCCCCTTAATCTGTGAAAATAGCTTATTTATCTGGGTTATCTATTGTGGATTAGAAGAACCTGCCTCTCTTGTTTTTTACTTTTGCACAACTACACTGCAACATGCAATTTTATTGGATTTTGTGTTTCTTTTCTCTAGCTGGGAGGTTGGATTTGTGACTTAGGTCTCTGAATCTTTAATGCTTGCCTTCATTCTCTGCATCTGACACATGGATACCAAGTGGATGAAATCAGTCTTACATATTACCTTTATTCTAGTTAGAAGACATCCCCTGAAAACAAAATTCCAGAAACTCGTTCACTGTCAAATTCAGCCATATTTTATCAAGTCTTACTTCTAATCACAGAGGATCATTTTCAGAGCATGTATTCACCAAAACAAAACAAATCAAACAAAAAAACCCAAACCCCAAACTTATTTTGCAGTTGTTATGCATTTGCCAGTAATTGTGAAATGAGAAGAGAATGTGAAATTTTAGTGTATAATATCCAAACTGAGAAGATGGCATTGATAGACTGTGAGGGTGCAGCTTTGCTGTGTCTTGTGTGGTCCTGTGTAGGCTTGCATGATTACTACTGCTGAGATGTCCAACTGTCTCCCCCAAAGATCTTCTACATTAATGCCTAGGTTACTCCCTCACAATGTCCCTGCCTATTGTTTACAGTTAATTCAGCTTTTTAGCCAACATCCCTTCCTTTTCCTTTTCTTCTTGGATTCTCACAACAAAGGGTATACATCTTTTTCTGTGGTCCCTGACTTCCATCCGATGGTTGGCTGTGAGTATCTGTATCTGTCTCGGTCAGCTGCTGGCAGGGCATCCCAGAGCACAGCCATGTTAAGCTCCTGTCAGCAAGTTCAACATAGCATTAGTAATAGTGACAGGATTTGGTGCCTGCCCATGCTATGGATCCCAAGTTGGGATACTCACTAGTCGGCCATTTCTTCAGTCTCTGTTCCATTTTTGTCCCCGCATTTCTTTTAGAGAAGAACAATTTGGGGTCAACATTTTTTAGAAGGTGGGTTGGTATCCCTATTCCTCCACTGGGGTCACTATCTAACTACTTAAGATGATTTCTTCAGGTTCTAAATCCCCACCGTTTAGCCTTTTGGCTAAGGTCATCCACATTGAGTCCTGGGAGCCTCCTCCATCCCTGGGACTTTCTAGAGGACCCCCCTAACCACCGCCCCTGGCATATTTCCATTCATTCTCCTGACCCTCTGGGTTTCTCCCTATACCAGATCCTCCCCTCCCTCCCTCCCTCCCTCCCTCCCTCCCTCCCTCCCTCCCTCCCTCCTTCCCTCCCTCTGCAGTGATTATTTTGTTCTACCTTCTAAGTGTGATTGAAGTATCCTCATTTGGGCCTTTCTTCTTGTCACATATCTTCTTTTGTTCTGTATATATTATAAGAAATACATATTGTTGGGTGGTTGTGGCTCATGCCTTTAATCCCTGCATTCAGGGGGTAGAGACAGGTAGATCTCAGTGAGTTTGAGGCCAACCTGGTCTACAGAGTGCATAGGCTACATAGAGATATCCTGTCTCAAAAAATTAAATAAATATATGAAATTTATATTAACTGAAATTATATTTTTATACATCTGTAGTTTTTAAAACTATCAATAGCAAATGTTTTACTTTATTTTTAGGTTAAATTTACTATATTTTTATTTCAAAAATTAAAAAAATGGTAAATTTAAATAAAATAAGAATGACCAAGAAATAGATTTTTTTTCTTTTCCAAAAAGATGATTAATAGTTGATTTCTCAAATAGCAAATACTCATGTTATAGGAGCCCTCATTTTCTTAAGTGAAAAATCCTTTAATGACTGCATGCTTGATACTTCTAGTATTTGAGGAGTCAGGACCCAGACATTCCTTTGCTATGTCACTAACTCCTTGAAATTAGTTATTCACAGCTCATCTTCATTCACAATAGAAGTATGGTAATCATTTAAGAACAGTATGGATTGCTTTAAGTTACTTTCTATAAACATTCTTAATTTAGCTATAGTTTGGGAGACATTCTTTTGGGCTAGGACCCTATTATATTTAATCACACAATCACACTTGTCCTTTAATGTGAGTTGGTGACAATAAAGATATGCTGTTGATATACATAGAGATATTACATGATTAATTCGTGAAGTCTATGGGCCATAGGGGATTTAACAATTCATGTGTGTATACAATGCACATAAGTACATATACATGCTGATGATATCAATATTTTATGGATGATCTGCTAGGTATCATGTGAAATGTGAAGAACAGTCATTTTGAAGATCACAGGGATTCAGAGTCACCATGCCTACTATTGACTGCTCACACATAGGTCATGATCTTTGTGGGGGACGGCATGGGGTGTTCTACAGAGTTTACCTTGACTTTTACCCACAAATCACCCTAGATTATTATTGGCATTGTTCTTACGAGTGACAGGACTGAATGCTTATTATTTAACAAATTTCATATAGAAAAAAAGAAATGCTGATCTGAAATCCAGATTTTCACACCCAGAGGCCATTAAAATATAGTGCTTCACAGGGAAGAGACAAGAATTATTCATGCTTTGAAGGAAGGTCAGATATTAATGTATGAAATTCATGTAGAAGATTTAATATTAATTTTTCAGTAAACTGCTCATATTAGTTTATGAATGCAAGTATTACATGAATTATTATGCAGTGTTATAAAATAACTACAGTGAGTAAAACGTGCATGGATTAGTGGTGTGGGGATTTACAGTATAGACCTAAACTGAGGAACCACAAATACCTTATATTTAACCACAAATACCTTATATTTAACTACAAATACCTTATATTTAACCATAAATACCTTATATTTAAGGATGCTGCTATTATTATGATTATGATTATGATTATGATTATTATTATTATTATTATTATTATGTTTATTTAAGGATGCTAGAGAGGCATAAGTGAACATTTCAGCATTTTTTATTTTCAATTTAATAACTCAGAAATTATTGGAGAAGTTGTGTGATTTGCCAAGGTATTTTCTTTCCAATTTTATTAAAGGAGAACTTCATATATTTGTTGAGTTTTTCTCTCAACCAAAAAACAAACAAGCAAACAAGCAAACAAGCAAACAAACCTGTGGCTTCTCTCATGGCCCTTGAGCAGTGAGGACTTGGTTTAATATTTGAAAACAAGTGGATTGCAGATTTGGGCAGAAAGAGATGTCTTGATTTAAATGTTAGCCATAGGTGTGAGCTTTTTGAATTGAGTAAGTTAGAAACATTGATTGATGTTACTGATGTTACTGTGATGTTATCACAGAGGATGGAATTAATGACTATAGCCTTTAAAATGTTTGTGATTAGGTTTATTGTACTAATCAGGAAGCAGACTCTGCATGGTTTCCCCAGGGCGCATTTTAGCAGGAGTGTGTCTCTATGTTGGATAACGTCAGGCCCCAAGAGCAGCTCAGCAGATGTAGCCTTAGTGGCAAAGAACAATGAAAGAATGTATTGAATGACTGTAAGAGGATGGTTAAGTAATTAGACATTCATTTAACATGTTTTCTTTTACAAGTCTTTAGATTATATTACAAAAATAAGGAATATTGCTCTCATTGTAAGGTAAAGAGACTGGTTAGGTGACAGCATCACTAACATGTATTTTCTTTGAGAACTTCATACATGAGTACTGCTTCTGTACCACACTTATCTTTCCTTCCTGCCTCCAACCTCTCCCATATCAACTCTTACAAAATAAATTCCTGACCACTTTTAAAAATATTATTTTAAAATGTATATATATTTATATATATATATACACATACATATACATACACATACTCGTGTCTAGTTTACTGAATCTATTTGTCCAGTTAACATTGCTTATACTCTCATGTGTCCAGGCTGACAGTTTGGCACTGGAGACCACACACAGGAGCTCAGCCCTGTAGCAAGCTGATTCTCCTTGTCTCTGCAGCCATTGATCAGCTCTGCTCCTCTCTTAGGGGCAGAACCATAGGCACATATTTGATACAATTAGAAAACAGGTCAAAAGATGTTACTAATCATTTACACACACACACATTTGTTTCAGGGAATATAAAAATCCTACTTTAGTAAACTTTTAGATGACTTAAAATGCTTGTTAATATATAATTTCCTGATTTGTTTAAATTAGCTTTCTCCAGGAAATTAAGGAATTTGATTTACATACAGTAGGGCATTCATTTCTTATAACATGAAAGCATGGGAGTAGAATCCACCCACTGCGCATACACATGTAAGTGATACAAATGAAAACATTGAATTGAGTATAAAACTGGACTAAGGGTGTTATACTCTTATTGAAAGACTTAGATTGAGTTTACAGTTCTTCTTCTGGAATTCAAGACCCGGTGAAGTAGAGCCCTTTAAGTTGTGTGAATTTGAAAGAATATTTTGTGGGTTGAGGCAGATGGCATTTTATGGTATGTTATTGCTTTGGAATGGACTTAGAGAATGACACATGGATGTGAGCTATTCTACTATACTAAATTTGTGAAATACTGGAAGTTATATCACATCCACAGAAGGAAATTCTGGTAGAATAAACCATTATGATAATTAAAAGCAATTTAATAAAGATAAAAGAAGTGATGAGTATTGACAATGATTTGCAATAAACCAGATGTTTTCCCTCTGAGTAAAATCCATAGAATGCACACAGGCACATGTATACAAAATGCATATCATATGTGTGCTACTCATAGATTATACATGGGATTGATGGAGTAAATAGAGGTTTGTTCAAAGTGGTTCTCTCTGCTATCACTGTCTCACATATGCATTAGTGGGGAGGTGACAGGGAGTATAGGAAACTACATAAACAGTTTCCGTAGCATGTGTTAATTATATCAGTAAAGCAAACACAGCATGCCAGGCAGGATACCTGAGAAAGTCTACAGAAATCTTGGGAACCTTCTATAGGAGGGAGCTTGTGAGTCGAAATCTGAAAAATAAGTACAGTTTGGCCAGAAGTTAAGTGTGTATGGCGATATAAGTGCAGAGTTTCAAGAGAAACTCTTGGTGCATCTCTCAGAAGTCTTGTTGTGTCTCTAAGGTGTGCACCACCAATTTCCCCTCACATGTCTTTCTTCATTTCTCAATGGCCATGCTTATATATATATAGATATGTATAAAACCATTCTTTTTCATTTTTTTTACAATTTTTTTTAAATCACTTTACATCTGGTCGCAGCCCCCTCCCTCCTCTCTTCACAGTCCCAAACTTACAAATCCCTCCTAAGATAAGGGAACCTCACCTCCCTTGGGTACAATTGCCTCCTGAGACATCCAGTCCCAGCAGGACTAGGTACATCCTATTCCACTGAGGCTCAACCAGACAGTCTAATTAAGGGGAAGGGGATCCAATGGCAGGGAACAGAGACCAAGGCAACCCTCTACTCCACTTGTTATGGGATCCACATGAAGACCAAGCTGCACCTTTGCTACAAATGTGTAGGGGATTGAGTTCCAGCTCCTGCCTGCTCTTTGATTGGTGGCCCAGACTCTGTGAGCCCTCATGGTTCCAGGACAGTTGACTCTAGGTCTTCTTGTGGTATCTTTGACTTCTCTGGCTTGCTCACTTCTATCCCTGACTTTTCCATGGGAGTTCAGAGCTCTGCCTGATATTTGGCTATGGGTCTCTGAATCTGTCTCCATCTGCTGCTGGATGAATCCTCTCAGGACACAGTTATGTTTGGTTCCTGTCTGCAAGCACAGCAGACTATTGTCAGGGGTTGACTCTCTCCCATGGGGTGTGTCTCAAGTTGGAGCAATCATTGGTTTATAGCCAATGACTGCCCCAACTTAAAACTATTCTTAGTGAATCTCAATGTCACTTAAAATAACATAAATGAATATCAATGTCTAAAGAGAATGGTTGTGTTTCATTGTACATGCTTTGTAAGGGATATTTAAGTGTTTGGGCTACCTGCTTAAAACGTAATAAACCATTTAAGAGCATTTGAGAAGTAGCAAATGGTTCAGCATTTCATTGACACATAATATGGCTGCACTCTAGGAAAATGTCCAGTGTACATATTAGATGCGAGCAGGACACGGTGTGGCTAAAACAGTAGGCTGGTTAAGAGGCTCTGGAGAACCAAAGTCAGATCACACAGTGCAGAGAGGGATAATTTAAAAGTCTGTTTAAAGCTTACCAGCACAGTGTAAAGACTTGGTTTGAATAGAGAAGATGACAAATAAGAATTATAATGGCTGCTGTCAGAGGTGCTACTCACTACTAGGGTTACAGGTACTGTCAGTTGCTGACGTGTTGCTCAAATTGTTAATGCTGATGCCAGGCGGATATGCATTGAAGAACCAGTCCAGTGTTTAGTGCAAATTCAAGGACAGAGGTAAAGACATGGGTATGGGGAAAGTTCTGAGCTCCAGTGTTCTTAGTGGAATAACTAACCGGGTTCAATGGTACACACTTGTAACCAGGGTGCTTAGGAAGTGAAGACAGGAGGATTGTGAGTTTGAGGTCAGCCTAGGCCACATACTGATATATGTATGGTCTGAAACTCTACGTTACCATCAATAGGCAACAATAGCCAAAATAAATCCCAAAGAAAAGAAAAACAGCCACAAATGCAATCTAATCGATATAAACACAGAAACGAAAATAAAGAAACACAGAAATGTGGAGAAAATCCATATAGAGTAGAGGAACAAATAGGAGCCCATGTCCTGAGAAGGTGATTGCTGACTTCATAGGGCAGCATACAGAACTTTCTCAAATTGATACTAGTTATTGTCTTAACTGGCACACATAGTTAATTTGAGTGGTTAAACATCATAGGGAGTTAAAGGAAGAGAGAGCCACTGGAGTGTAGGTTAAATCATCAGTATTGCAGCTCTGCTCCTCATGCCTGTTTTCTTTTCCTGAAATAAAGGCCTTAATTTTAAATTTAATGTGATCCTTTGACCTCATGTCTAATGTGGTGGCAGTAGTAAAATGAGAAAATAATGATGGTGTTCTGTTTAATGCTAACTATTATTATTATTATTATTATTTATTATTATTTATTATTATTATGCTAACTATAAATAACACATGTACTATCCTTTGTCCCTCCATGCCCATTATCTGTCTGATTTGATCTATTTTCCCAGTTCATCACTGTGACAAAGAACACACTTTAAAAGAATTACATCATAATAGCATAACACACATCCTCACATCTTTTCTAAGGCCCGTCCTTGGCATTCCAAGCCTTTGACTCTCCCAGAGTCCTTGTTTACACCCGCTTTTCTCTCTGCTGGTTTGTATCAACTTGTTGGAATGTCTCATCTTGAAAACCATTGCAACCTTCCTGATGCTTTTTCTCCTTTTTTGTGTGATTTCCCACTGAGGTTAAAAATGTACCACTTGCATTTTGGCTGCTGGAGTAATGGTCTACTGATCATCAGGAGTTGAGAGGCCTGAGTCTCCCATGCTGTAAATCCTGACATTTCTTCTAGTATACTGTGGCTGGATAAAAAGACACACATATTCCTTTGTAGATAAGCACTCGTGAATACATGCAAGCGTATTCTCTTTCCATGCTTTGGCAACTGATACCAGAGCTGCTCCATTCTGGAATAGCAAAGGCTGTGAGGACATAAGAAAAAGCAGGTACTTCTGTGCCACTTAAAATGTATGTTTTGGATTAAACGTCATTTTGTGAAGCATTTATTACAACTTGTGTGATAGATTTGTTTATAAAATTACTAGCTTATTTCTTACTCTGGAATGTGATAAAAAAAATCATTCAAAAGCTACTACTGTTCTAACAAAAAGAACTTGGCATGCCAAATGAAAAACCAAATTCCAGATCTGCTACCTGGTTGCTTTCTAACTCTGGGAAATTTTCTCAATTCACGTTGGCCTTTAATTCCTTGTGAAAATACAGTTTCTTGGATCTGCAAGTTACCTGATAAATTATTTGTATTTCTATATGAAGTATTTATATTGTGAAGATATTAATAACACCTATTTTCTTTATCTCTTTCAATGTTTGCATTTGTCTTACTTAAAAAAAATAACGAGGTGAAATTTGTTAACCAAATGGATATTTAAGATGAACACTTGCTGAGATTTGTTAATTTACAATCTTTATAAGTACTACCCTTGACTACTACACAGATGATATTTCTATCAGCTCAGATCATGCCCTCACATTTCCTTCCCACGATCCTCATATCCTTTAACAAGCGCTGTTCTGATTTTTGCCCTCAATTTCCTGTAGATGCATTAATATACTATCTAATCATCCCTCTTGAGAGCTCACTGTATCTTTTGTTGTCATCTGTGCTGGTGTATCCCTCAGTAGCTTATTCCCTTTATTGCAGAATATCTGCTCCATCTTATAAAGTGCCATAGTTTATTCTCTTTTCTGAATAGACATGTGGACAGTTTTCTGTGGTAACTTATTATATGAATAAATTGTTACAAATGTTCACAACCCACTTTCCCCTGTCTGGTATGACGTCATTGTAGCCCAGCTGTCCTGGAATACTCTATGCGTCCCCATGGATGTTAGGATTTGCTTCCTTGGCTTCTTAAGTGGAGAGTACAGTCTTGCGTCATCATGCTTGGCTTAGGCAATATTCCTTTATGAGGAGTAGAGCTAGCAGTATGGAACCACAATTTTGTCTTACCTTACTTGTGATGCATGGTCAGTTCTCTAAAACCCAACAGGCTCTGTCACAACCTCTTCAGGAATGTGTTAACATTCTGGTGGTCATTCCTTCAGGTCATCTTTTGAAGTTCACAGTCTGTTTAATAACAGCTACTCTGTTGATTTGAAGGGTTAAGACAGTGTGGCTTTTATTCGGGTTTCCTAGATAAATAATGATGGGGAACATACTTTATGTGCTTTTTGTTTCCATTGAAAGGATTGCTCAGAAGTTGACATTTTAAATTGGACTGTTGCTCTTTTATTGTTATGGGGGTTATGTGTATGTTCTGTATTTGTGTCCTTTATGAACAGCATGGATTGCAAATATCTCACTCTAGTGTACAACTTAAAATTTCATTTTAAGAAATGCCTTTTGGCTATCACAAATAAGGCCACTATGAACATAGAGGAATAATGAGCCTGTGGCATGGTGGGGCATCTTTTGGTTATATGCACAAGAGAGGTATAGCTGAGTCTTCAGGTATATCTCTTGAAGTTCTAAGGACCAGCAGAAAGAATGGAAACAGGCAACCTCTGGAAGTAGGCAGGGGAGCCTCTAGAATGTACCAGAGACCTGTGAGGTGACTCTCAGGACTCAAAGGAGGGGACCTTAGATGAAGTGTTGAACTCTACAAGTTGAACTCTACAAGTTCCCCCTCCCCACCTAGATACAATGGGGAGGGGGGAACTTGTAGAGTCCACATCCACTAGAGGAACAGGACATCAAGTGGAGGGATGGGGTTGCCACCCCACAGTCAAAAGCTCTGACCCAGAATTATTCCTGTCTGAACAAACTGCAGGGACAAAAATGGAGAAGAGACTGAGGGAAAGGAAGTCCACTGATAGGTCCAAATTAGGATCTAGGGGAGGCTCCAAAACCTGACACTATTTCTTTTTCTTTTTTTATTAGATATTTTCTTCATTTACATTTCAAATGCTATCCTGAAAGTCCCCTATACCCTCCTCCTGCCCTGCTCCCCAACCCACTCACTCCTGCTTCCTGGCCCTGGCTTTCCCCTGTACTGGGGCATATAATCTTTGCAAAACCAAGGGCCTCTCCTCCCAATGATGGCAAACTAGGCCATCCTCTGCTACATATGCAGCTAGAGACAGGAGCTCTGGGGATACTGGTTAGTTCATATTGTTGTTCTTCCTATAGTGTTAGACCCCTTCAGCTCTTTGGGTACTTTCTCTAGCTCCTGTATTTCATCCAATAGATGACTGTGAGCATCCACTTCTGTATTTGCCCATCTTTAACTCTGGATCTTTACTGGCATATTATCTGACAACTGTCACCTGGAATAAGACAGACATTTTCAGAGGTTGCTTAAGGGCATAACTGGTGACTTAGTGTTTAGTCTTAAGGCACACATACCAAAGCACAGCCACTCAGTAAATACGGTCATCCTCATCACATCAACACTAAGTACCCAAAGGAGAGCTGACAGTGATCCAGACTGACAGAAACCATCAATGCTGCCATCTGACAAGATGCTTCTCACACTAGGATGTTTCATTACAGGCAAGAAGGCTATAGCCCCTAAAGAAATATCGATGTACACATGATATTTTCACTTTCACATTTTCAAGAATGCCATGCACCATGAACTGTAATCCTTTTGTAATAGAATAGATCTGATTATTATGATGTGAGATGGTTATTATTTGTTATATTTGCAAAAATACCAAATGGGATTTGACTAAAGGGCAATAGAGTGAATGTAAAAGCACTGGCTCTCCCTTACAATGTAAGCTCAGTTTTCCTACAGGTAGACACTGAAGTGGGAAGCTTCATATGGCAACTTTTTATACTATTACTAATTCCCAAGACACCTTATCAATCTAAATAGGTAGATATTTTTCTTTGTTTGGATGTGTATAATTCTAATTATGTATAAATTCAAATGGAATATTTCTTAACTATTTCTCTTTCAAAAACCTTCCATCCTTAGGGATGGAATATGAAGGATACAGAATATAACTATTCTATTACCATTTTCCTACTTACTGTCTTTTTGGAGTCAATATCAACTTCAGAATTCACTTTGTTCATTTTGGCACACAATTTACTGTAGCATATACACTGCCTTAGAACTTTGTCCTGATGTAGCTCTTGAGAGAGCTTTCTTGAAACATAAATGATTTACTTATTATTGTTATTTTAATTATTGACTAATCTATTTGTACACATTAATGGGTATCAGTTATATGCATATACTAATTAATGCATGCACATACCATTATGTCCCTCTCTTATCCTCTTCCCCCTTCCTTGGTTCCCATATCCCTTTCCTTCATAACCCCTCTTTGCTTCCTCTTCTGATTGGTGGTAATCATCTCTCTCTCTCTCTCTCTCTCTCTCTCTCTCTCTCTCTCTCTCTCTCTCTCTCTCT
This sequence comes from Mus musculus, assembly GCF_000001635.26. NCBI lineage: Eukaryota > Metazoa > Chordata > Mammalia > Rodentia > Muridae > Mus > Mus musculus. The sequence goes on from NC_000067.6 coordinate 32,190,198, forward strand.
CCCCACATGTGAGAAAACACATAAGATGCTTCTCTTTCTGTGTCTGCCTTATTTCAGTGATGATGATGAGCTTGTATTTCCATCCAATTTTCTTCCAATAGCATGATTTCATTCTTGCTGATAACTGAAAAGTGTCCCCTTACATGCACCACCCTTTCTTTATCCATTCACCTGGTGGCAGATGCAGAGATTCTTCTAATACCCTATATATTGTGTTTTTCTTTTTTTAATCAACATGGTCTTGTTGGCGTCTTTTAATGGTGACTTTATTTATTTATTTTTGAGTATAAATGAAGCACTGACCTGTGTGAATGATGTGTTAATTCTTTTATAGACTTATAAGAAGGTTTTATGATGTACATACCTTACTGTATGTACCAGACAATAGTGTACGAAGGTCCCTTTTCCTGCATGTCCTAACTCATGTCTTTACAATTGTTGTTAATAGCCATTTTGCTTGTGGTGAGGTAGTTTTAATTTCATTTCTGTTAACTAAAGATGCTGAGCATCGTTCTGTATCTATTGCCAGTAGCAAAGGATTTAGAGCATCCTCCTGTTCATTGTTTGGACTGTTTGCTCTTCTGGTGGTACTTTCTGAGTTACTGTATTCTCTTCATTAATCTTCTGCCAGAAGAAATGGTAAAGATTCTCTTCCACTCTACCGATGTTCTCTTTATTCTGTTGGGACAGACATACACACCCCAGGCTTAAGATAGAAGACTCAGCATTAAATCCATGCATTGGCAAGCATCTGGTCCGCAAAAAGGGTGCTAAATGTTTTGAAGTGTGCCCAGGAGAGGATGAAGCCTCAGTGAAAGGAAAGGTGGCCCCAAGAGAGCTTGATTTCAAGCAAGGCATCACTGTAGGAAACTAGTACTTCATCAAGCATAGAGACTTACCCTAAGAAGGTAAAATATACACAAACTGAGAGCTGAAGTATTAGAGCATTTCATTCATTGTTGTTGGAAAGCTTCTTCTAGTGAGTGTGAATTCCCTAGCAGATCATATTTGTCATTAAAAAAGAAATATACTCTCTTAACCACCCCCAAAACACCCAGAAATAAAACAAAAGCAAAACTAAAAACAGCACCAACAAAATACCTCAAACTGAGATCTCTCTCTCTCTCTCTCTCTCTCCCTCTCTCTCTCTCTCTTTCTCTCTCTCTCTGATATGTATATATCGACAACAAAACCTCCAAACCCCAAAACAATAACAAGAAACAAATGATCCTCCACTGCGCATACACAGGCCCCAGGGAAGAAATACAGACAATCTGGGTCTTGAAATTTTGGTAGATACACTGCCTCCAAAGGGATAAGCAATGGTAGTTAAATACAGACCTGCAACATGTGACCTACTATAGTGGAAGGTGATCTTTAATCCTCTTTGCCTTATAGTACAGACTATAAGAGATTGCTTAGAGATTGCTTAGAAATGGAGGAGCTAGAGAAATTACCCAAGGAGCTATAGGGAACTGCAACCCTATAGGTGGAACAACAATATGAACTAACCAGTACCCGGGAGCTCTTGTCTTTAGCTGCATATGTATCAAAAGATGGCCTAGTCGGCCAGCACTGCAAAGAGAGGCCCATTGGACTTGCAAACTTTATATGCCCCAGTACAGGGGAACGCCAGGGCCAAAAAGGGGGAGTGGGTGGGTAGGGGATTGGGGGAGTGGGTATGGGGGACCTTTGGGATAGCATTGAAAATGTAAATGAGGAAAATACCTAATTAAAAAAATTCTGTAGCAAAAAAAAAAAAAAAAAAAAAAAAGAAAAAAGGTTAAGTACTAATCTGATTGGGAAAATCATTCAAACAAAATAGCTGGGGAGGGAGAGTTGGGTGCATTAGGTTCCACAGATTTAGATAGTGTTAAATTTATGGAAAGTTACAATTAAGGGAATGGGTAATCATGAGAGAAAGAAAACAAGGGGTGTGTATATGGCTGAAGACTAAGACCTGACTGAAGACTAATCCTGAAACAACTGATACACAAGCACAGCCATTGTGATCCTTATGTGGAAAAAAGGAAATCAAAATAAAGTAAGAAAAAAAAAAAAAAAGAAATGCATTTCTAAGAGATTGCTTAGAAATGAATGAACCAAGTTATTTATCTGTGCAGCCTCTCCTTCTCCAAATGGATACACGTGAACTGGCATTGGAGTGTGCCTCCCATGTAAAGTTTCTGGATGGATGAACCTCAGAGCAATGCTACTCTTTATTGAGCAGAGGTAAAATATTGTAGCTGCCTGATAACAGCCTGCCATGTTACAAATCACCACTTTCGAGGTTATACCAGGCGCCTTTAGAAAAGGCTAAATGAGTTACTTCAAATGGTATGTTTGTATTCAAAGGGAAATAGCTGGTAGTTTGGGAGTGACAGTCTTTTCTTTGGGTTTCAAAGGCCCCATTGCCATGCTATGCCTCTTTTCTGGCTGCTGTGAGCAGAAAGCCTGCAGTGAATAGGTGAATAGAAGATATTTCTAATTGAGAAAAAAAGTAAGAAAATATTTTTTTTTGGAAAAAGTCACAATGTTTCTTATGTTCTTATTGTAGTATTTCTATGCTTTCGGATTGGTTAACTAAATCTAATTGAAAATATGACATTTAGTTCATTCACCCTCTTAATCTTAAACTCAGTTCTTTTCCAGTACCACTGATCATTAACCCTAGAACAGTCCTTATAATTTAACTAGCTACTCTCAAACACATGCACTCATATATACAAGTAGGATAATTCCCAGACAGCTATTATTCATGTCCGTCAATGTGGATACTAAATATTTTCAGTTTTAAACTTAGAGGAGATATCTGTGTTGTGTCAAGTGAAAATTGAGAGATGTTCTCTGTGTGGTCTGGATTATCCTTCCCTTCTATCATTTACTTTTGTTTGAGTAACATCAAGACACTTCATATTCTAAATAACATTTTAACATATCTTTCTCCCCCTCCCCCTCCCCCTCTCCCTCCCATTCCCCTCTTCCTCTCCCTCCTCCTCCTCCTCCTTCTGTTTTGGATACAGTTTCTAACTATGTAGCTCTGGATGCCCTTCATGTCTTTAGTGTGTCTTTTACCATTGGCCACCAGTATTTTCAAAGGCCCCATTTTTTCTCTTGGCCAAGTCTTAAGAAAAAAATAATTAGCTTGGTAACTTTCTGAGAGTTTATGAATTTAAATTCATTTTAAATGGTTTTATCATCTTCTGCATTCATTCCAAAGTAAATACACAAATCTTAAGATCTGATGACGACAAGACCCACAAAAACAGTATGAACTTATGACATTTGTCTTTCTGGGTTATGGTTCACTTCACTCAATATATTGTTCCTAGCATCAACTGTTTGCTTATGAATTTCTTAAATTTTTAATGGTGGTTTTTTTTTTTTGCAGCTGAATAAAGTTACACAGAATATTGGTACCACATTTTCATCCTTCATTGATGAGCTGATGGATGCAGAGTTCATTTTGGGCTTGGCCTTGTGCATGTGTATTCAGATACGAGTCCAGTGCCCCAAGATCAGTGTGTGGTCTGAACATGGATGTTGCATTGACCAGAATGCTCACCTATAACCTAGGATTGGTTAATAAAAGACCAGAGCCTGTGACGGGGCAGGAGAGAGAGGAAGGTAGAACTTGAGTAGGGGGTCTCAGGTAGGGCCCAGGAGGAGAAGCAGGAGAGGGGAAGAGGAGAAGGAGGTTGCCATTATGTGGGGTGAACCAAGAACAAATCGCCAAGAGAAGTTCACCCTGAGGACAGACAACTAGCAGAATCTGCCTGGGAGACACTAATTTGGCAAGTAATGAGGCATTCATGTAAGTTTTAACAGCATGGAAGGATTAATACAGCTCAGAACCTGCCCAGCTGAGTGCTGATAGCTTATTAATAAATTACAGTACTTCTGTGTCATTGTCTTGAAAGCAAAATAGGCAAAATTAGGATAGAAACTCTAATAAATACAAGGGGTTATAGCAATCCCCCGAAATAGTTATAGCAGTACTAGCTATTGTGAATACCGCAGTTGATGAACATATAACTCTTTAGTAGGAAATAGTCTCCTATCTGGTACATGCCCTGGAGTGGAGTAGCTGGGTCAGATGGCAGATATATTTCTGAGATACTTCCCATTATTTCTACTGCATGGATTTGTACTCTGACCAATAGTGTGTGAGAGGTGACTCATAAAGTACTTTTTAATTTTCATTTTCTCCTTGGGTAAGATGACAGACTTATAGTATTTATTAGCCATTTGTATTTCTTCTTCTGAGAATTCTGCTCAGTTCCATAACCCACATTTTAATTGGGTTGTTTGTTGCTGTGTGAGATCTTGAGATCCTTATATATTCTAGACATTAGCCTCTCCTCTTTACTGACCCAGTTCTCAGGCACTGTGCCACTGAAATACAGTAGCCAAATGCAGATTCTCTGATACTGATCATCTGCACCTTTTGCATTTAAGAGTTTATCTTAACATCAGAACTTTGGAATTGTTAACTTGTGGTGCCTTTGTTAGGAGAGGTAGGAACAGAAAATCCAGTAGTGGCTACAGAGCTGTTTCGGGTTAGGATACAGTCGTGCATTGGAAGATAGAACAGTGGCTAATGTCCCAATATTTTAGCTGCTTTTCAAATTTTAGACTTAGTGGTTTTATGGAGGTATAGGGGAAAGATAAGCTTAATGAACTGAATAATTAAGACAATAATGATGAAAGCCCATGATTAGAGAGAGAATGTTGGACAATTAGTGAAGACAGGATTAAGTGATTGGCCACTGTATAGCTCAGTCATAGAAAGGCACATCCACTGATAGTTGTGTAAGAAAATTAATGTAAACTTGTTAATCAGTTTGTGATTTGCTGTATCCTCCCCCCCCAAGACTTACAGGAGGAAGAAAGGATGATGTGACATCTGCTCTGTGTACCTCACAGGCCACCACATTTAATTTGGAACTTAGTATGAGAACTAGTGCGCCATCCTTCTATTTAAATGTATTCTGTACATGTGTCAGTGTACAGAATTTAAAAATTATTCATCTGTTTCTCTGTGTATTAGAGATTTTGATGAAAGACTCAGAAGTATGTAGCAGTATGTCAATATTTCAGGTTGCTAAGAGTAGAACCCTTTTGTAGGTCCTTGAAACGTGGGATAATTATTATTTTATGATTTACATTAAAATATGAGACATAAAGCAGTTACAGTAAGGTACTCAGCCAAACTCATTTTGTTGGAGTGATAGGACTCAGTTAATATTTACTGTTTTATACTAATTTGAGGTAGTCATAAAGTCTGTATTTATGTTTATGTGAATCTCTTGGGCCAGATAACCACTCTCTTTGTCATATCAAGCAAGATCTACTTTAAATGAGAGACAGTATCTTGTTGATAATTCTGATTATATTCTGTGAACAAACACAGACTGGAAGGCACCTTCTGACAATAAAAGCATTCCTTGGGTCTTTAGACTTTTAACAACAATAACAATCATAATTACAATGTTGACTTTCATTTCTAGCCTATGAGTCATTCTAGGGATCTGAAATTTAGCATTTTATGACTTGCACAAAATACAAGGAACTTACAGTCTTGAAAGAAGAAGTTATTAATATAGTTCGATGAAAAAGAATATCAGATCATTGAGTAAAGCTGTCTCACCTCAATAATTGATGCAGGTTTTTATAAATCCCTGGATGTAAAATAGCAACTTAGTAACTTTAATTCATTATTCACAGAAATCTGATTTCATCAGAAAATGATTTAATATTTTTATATATTTGTAAGAGCAAGTCATATTTCATTATCTGTAAACTGTAGTTAAGAAAAATATGTGCATATTTGTATGGATTAAAAGGTAATTTTTTCACAAAATGAAAAGCTTATATTCTAATGATCAAACTCCATAGCATGCAGGTCATTTATAACCTTCAAATACCATGGGCTTTCCTGGGCAACTTCTCAGTGAATAAAATATATAGTAGCTCACGAATATCCAGTTCATTTCATGTAATTCTTATCTTTCAGTACGTAGTCTGACTTATATTCTCTCTCTCTCTCTCTCTTCTTGCATATATGCCTTAGTACAGGCATGCTTAAATGTCTATGAAATTGCTTATATATGGGAACATATTGGACATATATTTTTAGAGTTACTGTTTGCTTACCTGAGGAAAATTGCAGAAGAGATTTTCATTCTATTTCTGGGTTATTTATTTTTCTGTGAAACGGGGCTCACGGTGCTGTACACACACTTGTAGACTCTTCTGGGTTTAAACCTGTTCTGGTAATTCCCCTTTGTCTTATTGTGTGTTGAGCACTGTGATCAATGATAGGAAACAAATTAATAAATTGGGACTTTCTAAAAGTAAGCCCCCATCCTTCAAACAACTTCCAAAATTTAGATACTAGGTTAGATCCTACAACCTAAATGTAATACATTTTAAAATAAATTTAAATAAACATTGACATGTAAAGCCAGCCATTTAAAATCTGGCTTAACATGTCAATGTTTATTAAGCTATCTTATTAAATATCCAACATTATCTTTGCTTTCATTTCTTTGAGTTGTAGGCTGATATAAAAAGATTTATGGTTCTGAGAGTAACCTATGTGAAAATTCTGACATACTTTAAGTGGTTATTTTGGCAGATGAATTTTAAAATAATTCTATTTGAATTTACTTGCACCTGCCATACAAATCATTTTCTAGCGTAGATTCTGAAGCTTGGTTCTAGGAGTGCACAATGGACTTCATAATCCTTGTTTCTGAGTTCAAACAGTGGGGTTGTGTTGTATTTGGTGAGGTAATTAGGGGAATTCCATTATGGGGTGTACATCTTGCCTCCTTTGATAAGATTAAAATGAATGTGGTAATTAGTGGAAAATGGATGAAGAACATCCATCCAGTGTGGATTTTAATGCTCCAAATACAGATATTCTACAATGGCCTAAGTCCAGGAAATAACTTCATAGCAACTTTCATAGTGTGTTAAGTGTCATGCAGGACTTTAGTTAAATTTGTCAACTTTAAACATAAGTATAGCAAAGTTCCAAAAAATGTAAAAGCTAATGTGCCTATGTCATCGGATGTTCGTGGGGACTTTGGAGTGAGAAGAAGTGAAATTTAATCATGAGCTGTAGAATTCATATCTATTGACATGAACTTAACAAGTTACCCAAATGCCATGTGTTTTCATTGGAAAGTTTGTGGAACAGATGGATGGCGTACCATGTTGACTTGCTAAGTTTCAGCATGCTCACTTAAGTGTTAGCTTTGAATTACCTAAAATGGCAATGAAAGATATCTGTTACCTCTAGCTCCAATGCAGCTTGCTGGAGTATACTACCAATGATGAAAAAATGGCTCATTTCTCTCAAAATCAGATGTCTTTTTGCTTCCACAGTGCATCCATTAGATCATAAGGAATGTGCATAATCTTCCTAGTGATAGTGTATTAATTATCATGACGAGATGTTTTACCTAGCAGACAGTGGCATATTTCTTATTCCACAAAGCAGAGTATCCTCACCTGCTGCCTTGCATTGAGGCAGCTGGGGTACTGTCAGTTAAGACTACTGCCTTTGATAACTCCCAATTATGGGTACCACTGTGTCCTTCATAGCCTATGAATACAATGTGATTTCTTGGGTATTCCCCTGAGGAGGAGGATAGGCAAGCATGAATGGTTGCCACTGGAAGACATGAGTGGGATAAGATCCTGAAGAAATTTATGCCCCAGTAAACTTACTGCTGCTATTTTAGATAATAAGGAATAATTAAAATAAAGATGTAAATTTATATTTACTTAATTCTACTCCGCTAAACAACATTAGCATACTCATTTGGGATCTTGTCTATTTTCCCAATTAAAGCTATCATTATAAATTAACAAAAGCAAATACATTTGTTATTTAGCATTGAATTAGATATATTGCCAGTGGCTAGATTTCAAGAGAAATTTGGCTTTGAGGAAAAAAAATATAGTGGAAAAGAAGACTAACCTAATTACATTATGAATAATTATTAACTTTTTCCTCATACAGTATAGTTTGCACGTTTTTGGGTTTCAACTTTTTGTGTTTGTGTTACACTCACTTTAATTAAATAGAACTGAAGAGTCTCAGAACTGGAAGGAGAGGAAAACTCTTTCCACAGTAACTTTACCTTAAACCTGTTAAACAGAGATTAAATGATAAAATCATAACTGTTTGCCAGCTATCAGTATAGCCTAGTGGTATGCAGTTTAGCCTAGTGGTGTTCAGTATAGCCTAGTTGTATGCAGTATAGCCTCATGCTTGGCTATTATACATGGGGACATGGGTTATTAAAACACTTTGATTTTTACAATAATATGTATCCATAGATGGATATTCATAGATGATATAGATATCTAGATATATAAAGATTTACATATGAGCATATAAGCATATACACATATACAAAATGATATATATGGATAGATACAGATATCTAGATATATAAATATTTACATATAAACATATATATGTATGTATACATAGATAGAAATAGATACAAATATACATATATCTATCTACATATATTATCTATATATCCATCTATATAACTATCTCTATCTATCTATCTACATATATATGCATGTCTATATATGTATATATAAATATATATATATATATAAATGTTTATATATAAGAACACATATGTTTATCCACAGATGGATATGGATAAATGCAGATATCTAGATAAATAAATATTTGCATATAAGGACACATATATACATTCTACAAATGTCAGTCTCAAAAAAATTCATTGAGCATTTCAGGTAAAATGGTCAGGCTAATAATGTCTCCTTGCCCCTTGAAACTTCTACCTTCCCTTTTGGGGGTGGGATTCACATCTTGGCCATAGTGTAGAATTTTTATTTTTTTTTAAAGTTTGATTGTTACTGATTTAGGGACAATTGAGTGATGGCTGTCATTGGTTTCCTTTAATGTAAACATGCAGTTTAGCACAGGACTCCCTGGCCACCAGAGTTTCGACAATAGGAGAAAGAATTATAAATGATAGGGTTGTCATTCTGTCCTCTCATGTAGAAGCACAATATAATCTTAAAGATTTTGTAGACTAACATAAGAACTCACACAGTGTTGTCTAACACATGTAGTGTCATTCACTTGTTTACTGCCACTAAGCCTACACAGTGAGAGAGGTGCAGGCTAGAATGGACACATGAATCTTACTGGCAGCAAGTTCCAAAGTCCCCTGCACATACCACATAAGACACATGATGAATTCCAATGTGCAAGCCCCACCTGGAAAAGTATACTTGCAAAGCACACGAATGTGTGTGACTACTGAAGTCTTGCTTTTATGCTAGACTACAAGGGGAGGTTTTTAAGGGCTCCTTTTGATTAGAACTTCATGCATTTGTTAAGAAAAGCATGGTAAGTGTAAGACTGCCTTAGGGCAGCTTTCTCTTTTCACATTCTAGGACTTAATACCACAAATGCATCACAGAGCACCAAGCTGCTTATTTAATCAACTTATCAGAACAAGAGTCTATCATTTTCAGTTAAGATTCTTCTCAACATCTCATTTTCATTTTAAACATTCCAAGCTTCTCCAGTGTTCCCTAATCATGTTAGCCAAAGAAAGTGCTAAGGGGGCTCTGCCCTTTAGACATGTGCTCACCATAGCAACTCAGAATGCAGTGGCCAAGGAGGCAATGTAAATCAAGTGATGGAATGGCAGAGTTTTAAATTAGAATAGCAAATCCAAGGTCTTGCCTGACTGCAGAGTGAGTTCAAGGCCAGTGAGACTCTATCCCCAACTTAAAAGTACAAAGTGAGGCAGTAATAAGCGTACCACAGCTTTGTGACAGTGTGCTTACCCAGGGGTGTGAGCCCTGAGCTTAGTCTCCAGGACAGAGGAAAAAAGCATTGTGTGACAGTTCACTCAATAGCTATTTATAAGCAGTGTAGCCTTACTGAGATATGTTATGCCCATTAAAATATATTACTTGGGTTATACTTAAGGGTTAATTAAAATGACAGAATTATATATGTCCTATGGTAATAAAATAAACATTGGGACATATGCTGATATATCTGAATTCTTTAATCATTTATAATAATTTTATTATTATTTTGTTAATATTTAAATTTTTAGTAATGATGATAATTTTCATTTAAAGCTAGAGAAAAATTATTATAAGAAAAAATCAAATCATTTCTATTATAAATTTGTTCTACAGAAGGCACACTTTTTTTTTTAATTGAGTGTTTCTCTAGTCCCTCAGTCATTTGAACACAGGCTTAGCTTGTCTCCTGGTTTGGGTCTTGGTAAAAGATGCTTTGAGAAAAAAAAAATCAAGTTATCATTTCACTATTTTCTTTTCTGAATTAAGGCATCACATTGGCTCACCTGTAACCCCCTTTTAGGGCACACTGGCACTTTTCAAAATGCTGTTGTGTCTAAGAAGCAAGAGTGGTAGGAACATGGCCAGAGGTGTAGCCATCTACCAAGGCACACCAGAGGGAAAGTTGCTAGTTTCTTGCATTGACAAATAGCTCTTCCTTCTTCCTGCTTGAGGACAGGCTAGTGACTCTAGGGAATACAGTTAAAGGCATCTGCCATGGTTGAATAGAGAAGACAGGTCAAGATGATGCTTATGTGGATCTCACAACATTTTTACTTGAAACTTCTGAAGCTGTTACACAAATAAAAATCTTGTTCAGAAGAGAGTTGACTAAGAAAGGTAAAACTCTTAAAGTAGCCAAGGAAAAGGGACCCCATAACTGAAGGTGCTGTCCAATTCCCAAGCAAGTACAATTTAGATGCTTTCTTAATTACTGAGAGCAATATGCCCAGAGCTGGGAATAAGAAATACCTGAAGGATTTCTGGTACGAAATTTAATGTCCACAGTGACTATTCAACACATTTGAATCCTCGAAAATATGAGACAGTGATAAAAGCTTGAAATATGTATAATGAGAGGATTGCTTCACATTCTGCCAAGAACAGTCTGTTTTATATTGCAGATGTTTTCAAGTGTGATGGTTTTAATAAGGCTAAACAGATAATTGACAATATATGGAAAAGAGGAAAGGGAATATATATATATATATGTATATATGGAATATTGGATTTTCATATAACACCCACATAATAGTACTGATATCAAGAATGGGTCAACCCCATAGCAATTCATTTTGTCTCTAACTACATGGTTAGGAGAATGTACAGCTTCCTGGTTGGAACTCTGACTTAAGATCTAGGCAGCTAGCATTCAAACCAAATACCCCAAGTTACCTAGGGAAAAGTACTTACATAATGTGACACAGGCCAGTCTGTGCTTTGGTAAAATGAGCATTGTATTTAAGTTCACAAGAGGTAGTATTAAAGGTTGATGCCTGGGAAGCAGGTGATGTATGAGGGCACAAGGAGTAAGTGCTGTGACATTTCTTTCTGCACATTATGGGCATATAGTGTTTTATTCTTACAGATTAAGGATTCTGAAGACTGAAGAACATAGTTTACCTGCCACATGGTTTGTACAAATGCAACAGGAGTTCTTGTATTTCTTGATTGTTTTACTGCTGTGCATCTCATAAGGAGGGACTCATAATCTCCCTGGCCCATCACCATTGCTGTCCTTCTTGTAGTTCCTGAGCACAGCAATTTAAATACTTCAGAAGTACATGCAAGTCAATGAGTAGAATGGTACCAGGTTTTCTACATCCTCATCCTGGATCCTGGTATCTAGACAGAGATGACTTACATAGCTAAGCCTTAAAACTTAAAATCTTTCCTTATCTCCAAAATGAGAGTTATTGTCCTGACTTTGCTACTCAAGATTTATTTTACAGCTTTATAACATGTTGTTTGCTTTTGTCTTGGGTAGGATAAATGATACTTCAAGATGGAGGATAAGATTTTACACATAAAATTCCACAAATATTTTAGTTAGTGTCCACAGGAAAATGACAGCTATTTCTACTTTGTGTATCTGTGTGTGTCTCTGTGTGTGTGTGTGTGTGTGTGTGTGTGTGTGTGCGTAAAGATGAAGAATGAGAATGAATGTAGTATTGCATGAATGTTAAGAGGATTTAAAATTAAAGTCTGAGCTAGACTTTTGCTGTGAAGGAACTGAATGCATGGGCTTATTGTTATATTGTTTCTAGCGTTTCAATGAAATAGGTATCAATACAATGGATAAGAGGGAGCTTTCCAAGCTTTCATGGCTAGTTAATTGACATTCATTCCTTCTATACTGAAGTGCACTTAGGAAGATGATCCATTTGTAATTGTGTATGGTGGTTTGAATGGGAATGGACTCCAGAGACTCATATGTCCTTTGTTGGTAGAGCTGTTTGGGAAGGATAAGGAGGTGTGGTCTTATGGAGGAGGTGTATCACTGGGACAGACTTTGAGGTTGCAAAAGATTCATACTATTCCTTTTGTTCTCCTGGCCCCTGCTTGTGGTTCATATTAGTTTGTATAAGCTGCTTTAGACATTTGGTGCTTAATATCCCTGTTTATTTAAGATCTCTGCTGCCATCATGAAATCTAAGCCTCCAAAACTGAAATCCACAAACAAACTCTTTCTTTTGAGAGTTGTCTTGGTCATGGTATCTTATCACAGCAATAAAAATATATCTGATACAGAAGGGAAATCCTTAAATCCTCACCAACCCCCAGATTACAAAGTTCTTGACCTCTACAATGATAGAGGCTAGAGAGTTTATGCTTGTTTAATTCTCAGGATAATGTATTGTTGAACGACTTTTTCAGAATTCGTAGGCCATCAAAACAATAAATAGTTATCACTACATATAGGTTTGACATATAATATACTGAGTACCTTATTAATACTTGAAGGACATTGTCAAGTTAATGAACAATAATTGGGTGGTAGTATCATTTCCTCCTGAGAACTGCTTTAATTCCTTCCTTCAGCTGCTTACAACTCTAGCTGCCTACTGTGAGTGGACTGCACTGTAATATATAGGTCATGGTCATAGTCATGGTCGTGGTCAACTCTGCTTCCCCATTGGCCCCCCTCTGTCTTCATGACCTGATTTTATACTTAATCCACTGCTCCTTTGCTCCAGTTGTGCACATGCCCTTTCTCTTCTTGGCATGTCTTGCCTGTGCTACTTGTTTACACTTCTGAGAAAGCATCACTCTAGATCTCTGTGTGACCAGTATCAGCTTGCCTGTCTTGCCTCAGCTAAGTCACCTTCTGTGAGCAACTTAATAGTAACTACACCTTCCTTTGCTTCATTATCACTTTTCCTTTATTGAAGATGACACTAAATTCACTTCTACAAATACTTCCCCCCTTCATGCCTTTGATCATCTTGCATATTTTATGACAGCAGGATCTTTTGTCCCTTGACTTCACTGTTCCTAGAAACATCCTTGGCACATATGAAGCATTCAGTTATTTGTTGAGTAAATGAATGTGTGGGTATATTTTAGAAAGGCTACAGAATATGTCTATTAAGGTTAAAGCATGTCTTCCATGACCTACACATGGACTCTGTAATACAGATGCAAAACCTCACAGCTGAAGTGGGAGAGCCAATTAAATGCAGGAGCAGCCCTCAAAACCAAGCTTTAAGGTGAGTTATGATATGTTATCTTTCAACATATGTTTGATTTTGTCAAACTTTGTAAAAAGAAGAAAGGCTTGCTTTAGTTCTTACTGCTTCTTTCCTTTTCATATGTCTCTGTCAGCAATGAAGTTCTGGGTCAGTTAGATTTTTTGCTGTGCTCTTCAACAGGGCTAGGAACTAATAGGATTCCTCAAAAGAAACAATTCTGGTGTCTGATCCCCAAGGCTATGAGAGGTGGCAAAGCATTCCTCTAGTCATACCAGAAATATCCATGTTCTGTTATTTTAGAATGTTGTTGCTAATTGCATTAGGCTACAAATCAAACATTGTGTTCATTAAAATATCATGTAGGGTGTTGGAGAGATGATTTAGTTGCTAGGAGCACTTACTAGCTCTTGCTGAGAATTCCTGAACTCAGTTCCCAGAGTCCATGTAGGTTCTATACAACTATTGCTAAAAGGCATCTGATATTCTTTTCTGGCTTCCATGAAAACTGCACTCATGTCAGATATATATAATTTTAAAATATAATTATTAGAGAAAGGTCAAAGAAAGGTGGAAAAGACATTTGGCAAGTATTTAGACTCCAGGAGGAACCCCGAGTATCATTGTAATAGTTATTATGAAGTACATTATTTATAAAGACTATTGTTCATTTAAAAATATATTTCATTATTTTATTTCCCTTTGTACTCTTGTTTATACTACTTCTGGATGTCACTTTTATTCATATGTTTGATAATTTTTTAAAGGCAAGTGTTCCTGGATATCAAGCAGCTTTTAAGTAATACATCTTTGCAGCTTTCCTTAAGAGGATGGGTAATAAGTAGAGGCACTTTAGACAGAGCAAGTGAGCAAGTGAAGGGAGGGTAAGCAGAGGGAAGGGGAGAAGCCTTTAAAATATTCTCAACAAAAGAAGTATTTGAATTGTATTAATTTATGATCATTATGTAAAAATTTGCAGAGAAGCATCTTATCAACCCAGTTGGCTCAAGTGTTGTTTCTCCAGGAGGATCAGATAGAGAATACAGTTAATGCTTTATTGAGGTGCATAATTACATGAAAACTTACATTATATATATATAATCTCCCCTAGTTTAAATAATGGACACAGTGTTAATAACAGGCCTTGCAGGAAATACAGGTTTAGACATGGCAGCATGAAATTAAAATCTAATCTGTTGCTTCAAAAATCCCTCTGGCGGCTAGAGAGATGGCTCAGCGGTTAATAGGAAAGGCTGTTCTTCCAGAGGTCCTCAGTTCAATTTCCAGTAACCACATGGTGGCTCACAACCATCTATAGTGGGATCAGTTGCCCTCTTCTGTCAGATGCTCTTTTTTGTCATGCAGACATACATGCAAATAGAGCAGTCATATACATAAATAAGTATATCTTTAAAAAATCCCCCTGGTATTTTGGATGCATAAAACAAAAGTCAGTGTCAATCCCATTCTGTTTCTTCAGAGATACCCTTGTTACATATGCTCTTTAAGTATGGTTTTGGGAGGAAGGCCTGGAACAATGGGAAGCTACCCAATAGCATAACTGTTGCTCATAATCTCTGCATTATGTGTTATTCTGTTTGGTTTACAGAATTTTTTTAATTTTTATTAGTCATGATCATGTTTTATATACATTGTTTTAAAAATTGCAGTATCTACTTACTATTTTAAATAGAGATCTGTAGTTCAGACTCAGCTAAACAGAGCATGACTGGAGGGGAAACTGGAAAATTTTATGAAGCAATATTTGTTCAAATTGGAACTTTAAAAATTTAAGAATTATTTGACTAATACCTTATTTTTTTCTTCTTTGCAATTGTATGTATCATGAGACATTTCAAATGAATGGGTACATTGATATTTAAGTTTGATCCAGTTTAAATATCACACATTATGATTTCCACTCTAGCATTTCTCCACATGCACTGCCATCTCTATTCTGCTCAAATCCAGAAATCTCTCTTCCCACTGAAGTATCTTCTTCCATCTTTCTTTAATGCCTTTTTCTTTAAATGAGCTCTCTTTTAATGTGAAATTAGAGTGCATATTTATGTTTCCTAATTTGACTTTTATGTTTCCTAATCTGACTTCCTTACTGGACATTATCTAAAAACAAGCAGACTAATAAGGATGGTTTCACTGTGTTTCCATGGCCCTTACCTTAAAGTCAGATCAGATTTGCCTTGTTTTAAACTCATATTTGTATTTTGTCATTATTTACACTATCAATGAGAGACAGTGTTACTTAGGCTACTAGAGAGTAATTTTTATTTTTTTAAATTTTTTATTAGATATTTTCTTCATTTACATTTCAAATGCTATCCTCAAAGCCCCCTATACACTACCCCTTCCCTGCTCCCCAACCCACTCACTCCCGCTTTCTGGCCCTGGCATTCCCTTGTACTGGGGCATATGATAAAAGAACACACATGATATGCACTCACTGATAAGCAGATATTAGCCCAGAAACTTAGAATTTCCAAGATACAATTTGCAAAACACATGAAACTCAAAGAGAAGGAAGACCAAAGTGTGGATACTTCACTTCTTCTTAGTAACTTCTAATTGAAGTATTTCATTAATAGCCAGTAATGTCGAGTGCCGCTGACTGGCCTCAGTTAGGCCCCTCAATCCTCTGAAGAATCAGGATCCCCGTGCGGGTGGGCAGGGAGTCAGTGAAAAGTGACAGACTCGAACAGAAGGGAATGCTGATTGTAATTTGAATGTAATTTGTCAAAGTGAGCATCAGACTTTTATATTACAGAAGAAAAGAAAGAAGCTAGGTGACTTAACAGCCAAGGTACATTGAAGTTATCTGACACAAAACAGAGAAATGCATTCAAAAGACTGGCAGGAACCAGGCAGTGTTTACAATTGAGATAAGGTCAGCACTACCTAGAGTCAGCTAATGACAGAGGCCAGGTGAGGATTTCATACTATAGTCACAATTTATGCTATTTCTCTGAGCCTTGTGAAAGCTTGCACCAGGGGGTTCTGCTCTAGCAGACCTTTTCATAAATAATGCAATACTGTAGTTTTTCCTCAAACCACAACCCTCCTTTTTACTAGGCCATGGTAAATTCTTGCATATGGTGTTGTGTCCGGCCAGCAGATCATAGCCTGGGTTCTAGCCTGGAAAGGCATTTTGGAAACCTGGAAGAGAAGAGGGGCTGGGCTGCACGAGATAAGGAAGGAACCAAGACAAAGGTCTCTGCTCAAGGTTCAATTTTTACTATTCCGGCACTCTGTTATGAAGGAAGGGGGAGGGGCCCGATTCCCACCAATTAATCTTGGAGTCCAATAGCAGGGTGACCACGTGTATGGCTCCGAACAGCAAAGCGGCAGGTTCCAGCAGTGGGCATGGCTGAACGATTGAGACAGCAAGCTCCATCCAGGTGTAATCAGTGGAACCATTAAGGCTGGGGGAGGGGAGGCTACAATGTGGGAGTAACTTGGCTGCTCTTTTAAGTGTCTGTAGGGAATCTCCATTTGTCAGGAGAACTCACCAACTTTCTTCTAATATGCAATGTAGCCTGCCTGCCATACCTGACTGTAATGAGAATTCTAAGTTTACTATTTTGAACTAGCCCTGCGAATACAAGCTCCTCTCTGGCAAGAGGTGTTTGATAACTAACTGTCAACACTGGGGCATTTCATCTGAATGAGTAACATTCTTACGAAATTCCAAGCTCAGGGTCAGCTCACGGACTGCCTAGGACATTGGTGAAGTCCAGACAGTAGAGTTCAACCTGATGTAGGTATTTGTAAAATCATGTCTTGGAGGCACCTATAATAAAATAATACTGAAAGAAAGCACACAGATTCATACACCAACTAATGCAGGGACAGGTTTGGAGCATTCGTGCCAAGGTTCCAGGAGACTAAGATTCTGTGAAACTCTTTGTCTCGGGTCTGGGTCCAAGCCTTTAGGCCTGTCATTCAGACTTCACTGGAGTGGGTGTGTCAGTTGAGGAAATAGTTCAGTGTTTTAAAAGGAACCATTGATTGACCCTACAATGTCTTTTGTATCTCCATGGTTGAGTTTGTAAGATGATGTTGTTGTTGCTGCTGTTGTAACAGTGTCCCTAGGACTATTTCTGTTTATGATCTGACGTAACTCAGAAGCATTTTTCTCTAACTTGACTCCAGAACAGATTACTACAGCTAAACAGAAGATCATTAAGAGGCAGCATGTGGGTAAGTGGAACATCTAAACACACAGGCATTTAAAAAGGTGTCCTTTCCACTGTCTTAGCCATTTAAAGAATGGTGTTGTTATAGAAATCTACCGTAGATTCAGCCATTACTTACAATGCCCTTCACCCTGTTGGATTATCCTCTGAGAGAAAGTCAGCTGCTTTCATTGACAGGTTTTGAAGCTGAGGATAGATTATCATCACCAAAAATGAAATTGGGGGAGATATTTTGTGTTGCAAAATTTAAGCACACACTTACACCTGATCTACAAATTAGTAAATTTATCTAATTAATTTAAATTATCCATGATTTTGCATACCTTCTCTCTCTTTTTTTTTCTGACTCAAAAAAAATTATAGAAAACTAGTATAGAGACAAATATAATTTATGCTGTTCTCCTTAAATTTATTTTAGGACAACTGACCATATAAAATAGAGCTAAAAATTCCAATGTACGTTAAAAACCTGGGGAATATTGTTTTTATGAATATTTTTTCTATCTAGAAATCCTTTTGGCACTAAGTTTGAGGTGGTGTGTTTGAACCTTGTATTTCATCTCAGTAGATGTAAGCAGTGTGGAAGCTGAGTGTGCTGTTCCTTAGTGGGGAGAATGCAGCTGGCCTGCAGACCCTAGGGAGGAGGACTAATCGTGCCACCATCTTGCTTCTCTAGTCACTCGTGTAGTCTTACATGAAAAAAAAGAGTACAGTTTTATACCGGTAATTGTAAAAATGGCTATACTATTATTTTTAATTTAATTTATGTTACTATTGAATCTCCCTTCTCTCTCTTTGCTCTCTCCCTCTCTTTCTCTCTCTCTGCTCTGCTCTGTGTGAGCATGACAAACACACACACATGCACATACACAGACACACACACACACACCATTGTGTGTAAGTAAAGTCAGAAGACAACTTACAGGAGTCACTTTCCTGTAACTTTCCACTTTCCTTTTTTTTTTTTTTTCCTTTCCATATTTATTTTTTAAACTTGCACTGCATCCCAATTACAGCATCCCTCCCTCCTTTCCTCTAGCATAATGGTCTCCTGAGAGACTTCATCCAGCAGCAGATGGAAACAGATGTAAAACCTATAGCCAAATGTTGCACTTTTCTTATCACACTTTTGTGTGAGTTACAGAAAAGAAGTGAGATCAACCACCTTGTGTTGTTAGTTCCACCCTGTGAGCCATCTTGCCATCTTGCCAGGCCCTGTAGTGTTTTTTTGTTTGTTTCTTTTGTTTTGTCTTGTCTTTTTCCATAGTCATCATCAGTCCATGAAGTCAAAGGCATCCTTTGCTCTCTTTATGAATAAAGGCTATGGGGATTAGCAGTAGAACCAAGGTAAGTAGAGGAAATAAATGACACAGCAATTAGCTCAAGTCATTAGATTTAAATGTTCAGCAAACCATCAGCCACCATAGTGCTGGTGACCACAGAAATTCAGAGCAAAGACCGATGGTAGTTTTCTAAGTTTTACTGTCAATACTTTCCCTTTTTCTTCGCAAGCAAGTGTTTGTTGGGATGAATTTGGGTATTGATCCAACTAACCTTTCTTCCGAGTAATGAATCATTGATAAAAAGTCTCAAGACTGCATCTTTTGACTTAGAACTCGATCTGCCAATTTCCCTGGTAAAATGTAATGCATTTCTGTCAGGCTCTCTTCAGAATCATCACTCCTGGGCATTATTGCTAATTTCCAGCCTGTCTTACTAAAATATACCTTATGATTGACCATTATGCAGTATTTGCTTTAACTCCAAATAAACTGGAGTGATTATGATCCAGTAATATTTTGATTTACCGAATAGGAAAACACACATTAAAAACAGAAGTCCCTGAGAGATATGCTGATAGAGATACAGATATATTTCCCTGAAAGCCTCATTAAAGATACATGAGGGTTCATTTTTCTTTTCCTACCTTGTCAGCATTGAATGGCTCTGAGCCTTCCTTCTGAAAGCAGATTAAATATCCTATGTGCTCTGCACCCAAAAGTTTCTTTTACCGTTTATTTCTGAAGCAAGATGCTTGGAGTTGATCTAAAGATGGCAGAGAATAAGGGTAGAGTTTCAAACCATTTAATTATCAAAGATAGGAAACTACCCACGGACAGTGAACTGTTAGCAGGACATAGTGAGAGGGCAAAGATGTTTCTAATACAGATATCACAGGAATAAAGGGACGTGAGGAAATATATTTTCTATGGCAGTCTTCAAATCTGACTAGCACATGCAACTTGCAAGAAATTCCCTAAATTCTCATGCTTGCCATGCATTCTTTTATCTTATCTTTGACCTGTCCTTGGTTCTCTGCTCTTCACCCTTTTCTGACTTTTTTGTAGAAGTCAGGAACCCTAGATTTTAGTGTGTATCCCCTCTCCATTTTATGCAAGTGTTTCATGAGTCAAATAAAGATAATCTTAGCTTATGGCATAGCTTTAATATATGTAACATTTTGAAATAGCAAATAGTTTCATCAAGGGTTAAATGCTCTCAAGAGCCTATGAATGTGTGTATTATGTGCATATGCATATAAAGAATATATGGTTATCATATGCCTAGAAAATTCCTTAAAGATGTAATCATTGACACATAATTTTTATTTACTACGGGAAACATAGGTGGGATATTAGAAAGATCAGCATAAACACTGTTCTGATTGATCCTTGCCATAACGTGTTTCTCTTCTTCTTATTGTTGTTATCATTGTTATTATTGCCATTATATTAGTTTTCCTTTTATTGAAGATAGATTGTTTTCTCATTCAGTACTTCCTGATTTTAGGTCCCCTTTCCTCTACCCTCACAGTTCCTCTCTATGTCCCCTCTCCTCTAGACTTTCTCCCTTTCTGTCTCTTATTAGAAAAGAACAGGCTTCTAAGAAACAATAACCAAACAGGAGAAAATAATATATCAGATGATGAAGCAAAAACTCTCATATTGAAATTTTCCTCAGCAACACAACAGGGGGAAGTGTTCCAAGAACAGGCACAAAAGTCAGAGACTCACTTTTTCTCACTCACTGGAGTTGCAATAAAATACTAACCTATAATATATATGCATAGAACCTGGTGCAGACCATATAGCTCATGGGCTTGATGCTCCAGTCTCTGTGAGTTCACCTGTGCCTTGTTTTGTTGATTCAAAGGCCTTGTTCTCCTGGTGTCTTCCATCCCCTCTGACTCCTATGATCTTTCCAGCTACTCTTCTAAGGAATTCCTTGAGCTCTAAAAGGAGGGATTTGATGGAGACCTCAATTTCTCTCTCTCTCTCTCTCTCTCTCTCTCTCTCTCTCTCTCTCTCTCTCTCTCTCTCTCTCCTTTCAAGTTATATAAAGACGTGTGGCTGTTTTGATGGGGATTGGATTGAATCTGTAGATTGCTTTTGGTAGGATGGTCATTTTACTATATTAATCCTACTGATCATGAGCATGGGAAATCTTTCTATTTTCTTATATCTTCACTATCATTCTTCAAAGAGAGTGAAATTTTTTAATATAAGTCTTTCATGTGCTTATTTATAGTTACCACAAGATATGTTATATTTTGAAGCTATTATGAAAGGCACTGTTTCCATAATTTCTTTCTCAGGCCATTGTTATTATTACATACGAAGGCAACTGATTTTTTTGTGTTATCTTATATCCAGCCACTTTGATGAAGGTATTTATCAGCTGTAGGAGTCCTCTGGTGGAATTTTTATGTTCCTTTTTGTATACTATTTATCATTTGTGAATAAAGATACTTCAGTTTCTTACTTTCCGATTTGCATCCACTTGATATCCTTCAGTTGTCTCTTTGCTCTAGCTAAGACTTGAAGAACAATATTGAATAAATATGGAAAGAATGCAAACCTTGTTTTGTTCCTGCTTTTAGTGAAATTGCTTTGAGTTTCTCTATATTTAATTTGATGTCAGTTATAGGCTCAGTGTAAACTGTCTTTATTATGTTTAGGTATTTTTCTTGTATCCCTATTCTTTCTAGGACTTTTATCACAAAGGGGTGGCCAACAAGGTACTTCAGGAATTGAATTTATACAGAGAATAACTTTCACATCAGCTGAAGTAGAAATAGGAATAAAATAAAATTAATTATTAAACATTTAACTTTTGAAAATGAAGCACAATTTTAAGAATTTCACAGTCACGAGGCCAAGACAATTTTCTCTCTGATCAAAGCCCGTGAGTTTACAAGAGACTGTGCTTATAAAGAGGGGAGGCCCATCCCCCCCCCCCCCCAAACCATTCTTGGTGCCTGGAGCCATCCTGTAGGCGACTTGTAGGATAGGATATGTCTCTGGAATGTCTCAAGGGTCTCTCTTCAGGTAGCAGAGTCTTTGGAGAAGAGCAGCAGCAGGAGACAGAACATTAGAGCCATCTAAGTCAGAAGGCTCCACCCCAGGAGGTCTCATTCTCAGTGACAGCAAGGTCAAAGTCAGCCTACTCAAGGCTGGGGAGGCTACACTTATGGGTCAGAGATATGACTGTGTGATGGCAACCCCATCCCTCACTTGAAGTCCTGTCTTCCTGCTGGGGGTGGGCTCTATAAGTTCCCTCTCCTTACTGACATTTCATCTAAGGTCCCTCCCATTGAGTCCTGGGGGTCTCTAGTGCATTCTGAGGGGGTGCCCCCAACCTCCTATTTCCTAAGGTTGCCTGTTTACATTCTTTCTGCTGGCCCTCAGGGCTTCAGTCCTTTTCCCTCACCCAATACCAGATTAGCCCCTCCCCCCACACACACTTCCCTCCCACCCCATCCACTTTCCCTCCAAGCTCCCTCCCTCCCTCCCCTCCCCACTTGTGATTGCTTTCTTCTCCTTCCCAAATGAAACT
Source organism: Mus musculus (assembly GCF_000001635.26). NCBI lineage: Eukaryota > Metazoa > Chordata > Mammalia > Rodentia > Muridae > Mus > Mus musculus. Next base: position 32,212,822 of record NC_000067.6, read on the forward strand.
CAGAAGTCCTTACTTGGGCACTTCAACTTGTTGAGCTTTTTGAGTTCTGTGGACTTTATCTTGCATGTTCTGTACTATTTATTTATTTATTTAAATTTATTTTTGGCTAATATCCACTTATTAGTGAGTGCATACCATGCCTGTCCCTTTAGGTCTGAGTTACCTCACTCAGGATGATATTTTCTTGTTCCATCCATTTGCTTGCAAAACTCAGGATGTCTTTGTTCTTAATAGCTGAGTAGCATTCCATTGTGTAAATGAACCATGTTTTCTGTATCTATTCTTCTTTCATGGGACATCTAGGTTGTTTCCAGCTTCTGGAATGCTTCATGAACTTGTGTATCATCCTTGCACAGGGGACATGCTAATCTTTTCCATATCATTTCAATTTTAGCACATGTTCTGCCGAAGTGAGCACGAAACATTGCCTTTTTAAGAATAAGACTGTCATTGCTATTTCTTGTGTTGTGTATTATTTTATTCTTAAAAACGCAATGTTTCATGCTCACTTCAGCAGAACATGTATTATATATATGATGTAATGTTATAGAGATATATGTATAATATACATATTTATTCCTGGGGTATCTGATAGCTCTGTATTTTGTTATGGAAGTCGAAAGAAAAAAAATTATTTTACCTCGAAAATTAAAATTAAATTTAAAAACAAAGGGAAAAAATTAAAACAGAAAAAACAGATATTCCAACAGGATGAAGTGATAAGCACACAACATAAATAACATGATTTCGTATTTAGATTTAGACATTGAGCCTTGAATAAGTCATTAATATGCACAGCCATCTTATATATGAGAACAGCGGGTGCCTGGAGCAGGTGCTGTTTCACTTGACTTGTGAAAAATACAACATAGTTCAGTAGTTGGAATAGGACTCACAGAATCAACCACAGTAACTGAGTAAGGAGACAGGAAGGTGCGTGGTTTCTTTGAAACTGACAAAGCATTGTGAGACTCTTGTGGCTCGGTCTGTGCCATATCTGGCAGACAGGGATGCTGAGATTCTGCTATGCCAGGGTCCATTCCTGACATTTGTGATGCCACATCACCCTCTCCTTCAGCAGTTCTGCATGGTTGGCAATGGCATCACCACTTGACATTATGAACTGAGAGCCACGGTTTCACCTTAGAGAGTCTGTCACCAAAACCTGCATTCCACACTTATCCCTTATTACATAGTCTATGCTTGCATTCTGTCTCCGTATAATGATGGCATATTCCTTCCAAGTTATTAATCTGCATCATTTCCCTCAGAAGTCTGTGCTCCCATCACTTTTCAAAACCAATGAAAAATGAAAGTATAAAAAAAATGTCCTTGATGTTGGGCATCTCAACAGTTTACATCTATGGAACACTCACAAGCTTGACTGGTGGTGTGAAAAAAAATCGTTTTATATTTCCCTGTTGGGCCTCTGAATCTTGGTAGATTCATTGCATTGTAGAAGTATTTGTATTATGAAATTTGAAATTGAGCCACAAAGCCATTTAAGTGTACCATGTCGGGCTTGATCGAGGAGTTCTCTGTAAAGTCATTGTTTCCTACCTTTTACAGTCCAGAGCTTTTCTTACTAATGTGTAGTTAATGTGTATCGGTTGTTTGCGGTTACACCTCACCCTGTGCCCAGACAGCTCTGAGGTTGATAAATAGCTTCTATGTCACTTCTTTTTAAAGTTAGACTCAGGCTAACCTGGCACTAAGCTCACAGAAAGAGAGCAGTTTCTGAGTGGAATGACCTGAGTACAGCCCACTTCTCTCTGATCTGTCATCTGTAAGTGTTGTGCTCATGGTACCTGACAAGGTATATAAAAATAAAAAGCCATGTCCTGCAGGTGTAACCTGCAGGCCAGCTTTGGATTGGGTTTTAAATTGTGTCAGTTCCATAAGAGCAGATATCTTCAAAGAAACAAGCGAATTTCAGCAATTTTCTGAAAGAAATCACACTGCACAGTTCTCCACTTCTGAGGATGTAATTAATAAGAGATGCAAACTCATTTCTTCACTGCTACTGAGGTTCAGTCTGTTTTGCAATAGAAGTTAGTTAATCTGTAGCAGCAGCTTTCTAACTCTTCTGATTACTCCATTATCCGAGATTCTTCTCCTCTGCTTCAGTGAGTGCCGTTCTGCTCAAGTATCATTTCCCAACTTGAGCTATCCATCCCCAGGGCATCTGTCTGTGTTTGGAGACTTTTGACTCTTGTTACAGGGGGTAAGCTACCAATTTCTGGGTAATGGCCATCTGACATGACGTCTCGAAACACAGAAAGAACATCAAGCAAACCTCGGGCAGTCAGAATCAAGTGTGGAGTTTGGTTCATGATAATGTATCAGTGTCCGTTCATCTGTTGTGACAAACGTAATGTATCATGTTGATGATAGAATAAGATACTATGTAGCATACAGATGTATGTTCTACATCAGCTCTGAATTAACGTAGTTATATTAAGTGTTTAAAATGTGCCTACCTTCCCAAATGATATTTTGTCATTGTTTTCTTTAGCCATGAGCACATTTACACTTCAACACCTGTGCTTTTCTGTTATATCTGTTGTATATAAGTTACAAACTATCAGATTATTTGCCTCTTATTCAGATTGTTTAGCATTTACTTGGGGTCAATGAAGGCATCTTCCCTATATACCACCACTGTCATAATCAAGAATATGTTAACTTGTGAACAGGACATGGCTGTCAGCCATAGTAACTTCCAGCATGAAATTGCCTGCACAAGATTCACAAGTGATGAAGACAACAAAATTCAAGCATGAAAGGAGGAGGTACCCCTGGGGCCACATGCCTATCAGAGGTGCTCTTGACAGTTTGTGGATACTGAAGGAATGAAAATCATCCTGTGGCATGTTTTATACATTAATATTATACAAGAATTGTATTCAGAGGACATGGGGTGGCCAATCTCAGGAGAATTGAAAAGAATTAGTGATGAAAATATATGATCAATTTATATTGTATAAATAAATGAATGACAACTCTAGAGAAATAAAATATATTAAAAATAGAATTACATAAAATTTCACATAACACCTTTTGATTGTCTTGTTTCTGTTCTGTTCTCTAGACTTTCTTACTTTTGTTACTTTAACTTGAAAAACTTAAAACTATTTTATAGCACTGAATATTAATTCAGGGCTTTTTTTCTAATTAAACTCGGGTTAAGAATTTTATGACAATTAATACATAAAGTGTGACATTCTCTTTGTGTAAAATTGAGAGACCATGAGTTCGGTACATTCCATTACTGCCTATACAAGGTTTGCACTCAATATCAAGTTGCAAAGAAAGTCTCCTGTTATAACTAAAATAATCACCTTCGGGGCTCCATTGCATACACTAGCAAGATTTTATCGAAAGGACCCAGATGTAGCTGTCTCTTGTGAGACTATGCCGGGGCCTAGCAAACACAGAAGTGGATGCTCACAGTCAGCTATTGGATGGATCACAGGGCTCCCAATGGAGGAGCTAGAGAAAGTACCCAAGGAGCTAAAGGGATCTGCAACCCTATAGGTGGAACAACATTATGAACTAACCAGTACCCCGGAGCTCTTGACTCTAGTTGCATATGTATCAAAAGATGGCCTAGTAGGCCATCACTGGAAAGAGAGGCCCATTGGACATGCAAACTGTATATGCCCCAGTACAGGGGAACACCAGGGCCAAAAAAAATGGGAATGAGTGCGTAGGGAAGTAGGGGGGGTATGGGGGACTTTTGGGATAGCATTGGAAACGTAATTGAGGAAAATATGTAATAAAAAAATAAAAATAAAACACCCATCTGCTGCAAAAAAAAAAAAAAGAATTGAACTTCTTTGCATAGCACTTAAGAAACTAAGGTGCAAATTAGTATGTATCTGAGTGTATGGGTACAGTGGTTGTTTATCAATCTTTAAGGAATGAGAGTGGTATTTAAGAAAGTCCAATACCTTTTGTGTTAGTGTGAGATGGAGCAATGAGAACAGTATCTTTGCCTCTTGGTGTGTTCCTTCGAGTAGGAACAGCTCCTGCACTTTCTTGTTCCTCCTTTATTGGTTTATTTATTATACAATATTTATAATTGGAAGACCCAGCTATACCACTCCTTGGCATATACCCAGAAGATGCTCCATAATACCACAAAGAAAGGTGCTCCACTATGTTCATAGAAGCCTTATTTGTAATAGACCAAAACTAGAAGCAACTCAGATGTCCCTCAACAGAAGAATGGATATAGAAAATGTGATTTATTTATACAATGGAATACTATTCAGCTATTAAAAATGAGGAGACCATGAATTTTTCAGGCAAATGGATGGAACTAGAAAATATAATCATGATAACATTAACTGAGACCCAAAAGGACGTGCATAGTGTATACTTACTGATAAGGGGATATTAGCCTGAAAGTACAGAATACCCACGACACAATCCACAGACTTTAGGAAGGCCCAATCCCTTAGGAGGGGTAACAAAATAATCATGGGAGGCATAGGGTGGGAGGGAATTGTTTGGGCAAGGAAAGGAGCAGAAGCAGGTATGGGGTGAAACAGGAGAGTAACTCAGAGGGCCAGGAGAATGAATGGAAATATGCAGTTACTTGGAGTTGGGGTGAACCTCAAAAAAGTCCCAGAGACCTGGGATGTGAGAGGCTCCCATGACTCAATGGGGATGACTTTAGCCAAAATGCCCAACAGTGGGGAGATGGAACCCGAAGAGACCACAACCAGTCAGACAGGGATCCCCAGCGGAGGGACGGGGACACGAATCCATCTTCACAATTTTAGGACTGTTCCTAAAAGAAATTCAGGGACAATAAATGAAGCAGAGACTGAAGGAAAGGACGCCCAGTGACTGGCCCAAGTTGGGATCCATCCCAGGTGTGGGCATCAAATCCTGACACTGTTATTGATGCTGTGTTGTAGTTGCAGACAGGAGCCTGGCATGGCTGTCCTCTGGGAGGATCTTCCAGCAGCTGACTGAGACAGATGCAAATACTTACATCCCATCATTGGACTGAGGTCGGGGACCCCTATGGAAGAGTTAGGAGAAAGATTGGAGGAGTTGAAGGGGATGGCAACTTCATAAGAAGAACAACAGAGTCAACTAACCCAGGCCTCTGGGAGCTCCCAGAGACTAAGCCCCAACCAAAGAGCATACCCGGGCTGGCACATATGATGCCCTGGAGAAGGGGAATGATGGATGGGGAGGGAGAGCATCTTCTCATTGGTGAAAGGAAGGGGCTGTGGGGTGAAGAACTATGGGAGGTGTGGCCACAGGGGGATAACATTTGGAAGGTAAATAAATAAAATAATTAAGTAAAGAAAGAGAAACACCATTTTGTAATTGTCTTTATTAGTTATTTTATTCTTAAAATATTATTTTCCTACTATCACATTTTCTTTTTCATGGTACTGAACAAATAAACTACTCCAACCTAAAATCTGTTGACCTCTAAATCCAGTAGTTTATGTAGATAATGATAAGACAGGACTTCAGTAATTTTAAACGTTATTTTAAATCATAGATAGCTCTTTGACTTTTTCTTCATATAAAATCATATACTGAGAGAGGACCTTGGCATTAACCCTCCTAATCATTAAATAAATGGGTGCCTGTGATATTATTTCACTGTAACAGTCTCAGGTTATTGGTACTAAGAATTGTAAAATCAATGAAAGGATAACCCTCAGAGACTCTTCCTTTACAAAACACTTTAAGAGTGCACATGTAACGTTATGGCATCTCTTACATATAATAAGCAGAACATTTAAAGCAATGGCAGCCAGCTGAAAGGAGGAAATAACGAATAAGTCAGAAATTAAAAGAGCCATGGTTTGGTGAGGAAGTATGCTGTCCTGTAGAAACCATGAAATTATTTTAGATAGATACAGTTTTTTTTATATATTTTTATATTTTTATTACATATTTTCCTCAATTACATTTCCAATGCTATCCCAAAAGTCCCCCATACCCTCCCCCACACACTTCCCTACCCACCCATTCCCATTTTGTTTTTTGTTTTTTTTTTGGCCCTGGTGTTCCCCTGTACTGGGGCATATAAAGTTTGCGTGTCCAATGGGCCTCTCTTTCCAGTGATGGCCTACTAGACCATCTTTTGATACATACGCAGCTAGAGTCAAGAGCTCCGGGGTACTGCTTAGTTCATATTGTTGTTCCACCTATAGGGTTGCAGATCCCTTTAGTTCCTTGGGTACTTTCTCTAGCTCCTCCATTGGGAGCCCTGTGATCTATCCACTAGCTGACTGTAAGCATCCACTTTTTAGGATACCCAAGATATAAGATAAAATTTACTAAACACATGAAACTCAAGAAGAATGAAGACTGAAGTGTGGACACCATGCCCCTCCTTAGACTTGGGAACAAGACACCCATGGAAGGAGTTACAGAGACAAAGTTTGGAGCTGAGACGAAAGGATGGACCATCTAGAGACTGCCATATCCAGGGATCCACCCCATAATCAGCTTCCAAATGCTGACACCATTGCATACACTAGGAAGATTTTGCTGAAAGGACCCAGATATAGCTGTCTCTTGTGAGATAGATACAGTTATATGCATACAGTAGGGATTAAAGAAAGAAACACAGGCTAAGATAGTAACTAATACTGTTTAAGTTTCTATAAAAATCATCTTGTTAACTCTTAAGTATTTCCCACTCTTACCAGGATGTTGTGACAACATCCTCCATCCTTTCTCTCTCACATTCACGTACCTCTTCCCCATTTAAAAAAAAAAAATCCGACTGAGTACTGAATGTGTGTGTGTGTGTGTGCGTGTGCGTCTGCCTGTGCGTGTGTGTGTGTGTGTGTGTGTGTGTGTGTGTGAAAACACTCCACTGGAGCTGGCTTGATCTTTCAGGGTTACATTGCTGTAGAAAATGGACTCTCGCTCCCGGAGCATCAATTTTAAATAGGCTCAGAAAATCTCTCTCTCTCTCTCTCTCTCTCTCTCTCTCTCTCTCTCTCTCTCTCTCTCTCTCTCTCTCTCCCTTCCTCCCTCCCTCCCCTCTTTCTTTCTTTTTCTCTTGTCTCCCTGGTGACTACTAAAACTTTCCTTTAGTTTTCAGGGCAACTTTGGTCAGCCAAAAGAGATGATAATAGGTGACCTGAGTGGTGGAGGCAGAAACCTTAGTCTTACATGGTGGTTGGTCCATGGTGTCTCATGAAATCACATCTCCCTGCTCAAATCATGACAGGATATTCTGGGTGTCAGGTTAATGCTGGGTGGGCCCTGATGAAACTGATGCCTGTATTCATCAAACTTGCTCTGGATATTCTACATGCAGATGCAGTTTACAAGGAGACTGTGTTCTCATCAATGCTTTGTTCATGCCTGCATTTATAAAGTACTCTGTGAATACTAGGTATGTTAGTCTGCTCTCCTTGCAAGCACATCTTTATAGCAAAAGGATGCAGCAATTAGCTGTAACGTTTTACTTTACTCAGGGAGAGTGAGGTGGGCTGCCAAATGTGTGTGGAAAAGCAGGATTCAGACACCATCTTTGAGATTCTTTCTCTTCCAAGCTTCTCATGGCAGCTGACACAAGTTGTGATGGTAAATGGGGGACAGAGCTGAGAGACAAATTTACTGTGACCTAGTTACACTTTGTTGGTGGCCTCTAGTTCCCTCATGGCCTGCTTTAATTCTAGACTTCTAAATATATCAGATAGTAAGTTACCTGGTTAGAGGGCATCTCACTGTTTTTATTTTATTTTATTTTTTTAATTAGCACTTAAAACCATGGGAGCTGAGCCTGTGGGGCTGGCTAGTGATCCCAGCACCTGGGGTTGAGGCAGGAGAATCACAAATTCAATGCCTTCCTGAGCAGAGGAATGAGATCAAGACCAATCTGGTCAACATTGCAAACCCTCCCAAAACAAACAAGCAAGCAGGATATACAGGTAGGGATGGCACCAGTGGTAGGGGAAGGTTTATAGCCTGGATTTGACATCTAACAGCATAAAACAAACAAAAGAAAAACAAAACAAACAAATAAACAAACAAACAAAGCATGAAATCTGATTTGTGTGGCCCAACTACTCAAAAAAAAAAAAAAAAGGCAAATGAAAGAAACTTTGTAAAGGTACATTGTAAAGTTACAAAGTTTCATTAAAAAGAAGCCTTTACAAACGTTCTCGAGATATCACAGGAAACAGATGCTTTTTTTTTTCTTTTTCCTTTTTTTTCTTGGACCCTGTCCAAGAAGCTCTGTTGCTTCTGTGGCCCTTGTGCTGTCCTGCTCAGAGTGGTTGAGACCTGGATACAAGATGTTGCTCACCTGAGTCCTATGGTCAGAGCCCTCTGGAGGTCGACTCTACTCAGTGATCCTAAGATCCTGGTTGTGCTAGAGCGCCTGCTGCGTGGAGAGTCCTCTGGGGACTGTGGGACCATCTGCTGAGTTCGCGCCCAAGGTGGCACAGGGCTGGTGCCCACTGGAGAGAACCCCAGTCGCTGGTCAGGCGGGTTTCCTGTATCCCTGTTCCTGCTGGCACAGGCCCCTCCAGGTTATTTTGGAACAGATGTTGTGTTTCACTCACCAGTGATCCCAAGATCCTGGGTGTGCTAGGGCGCCTGCAGCGTGAAGAGTCCTCTGGGGGCCGTGGGATCACCTGCCGAGTTCGCACTCAAGGTCAAACAGATGCTTTTAATAATATACTATTCATTGTACCAACACTGGGTATGGTGGTCTAAGAGACTCTATAGGCTCAAATATTTGAATATTTTTTTTCCCAAGTGGTGGACAGTTTGACAAATATAAGGAGGGGGTGGGGTGTATTACTGGGACTGGGCTTTGGGGATTCAGAAACACACACCATGCCAAGTTTCTTTCTGTCTCCCATGTATGGATCAGATAGATTTAAGCTGTCAGTTATTTATCCAGAGCCATACCTGCCTGCTTGCTGCTGTGTTCCTAGTCATGAAGTCATAGACTAACCCTCTGAGACTTTAAGTATGCCTGCAATTAAGTGATTTTTTTTTTTTCATGGTAAAGCAGTGCTTTTTCTTTCTTTTTTTTTTTTCATTTTATTAGGTATTTTCCTCATTTACAAAGTGATTTTTTAAAATAAACTCCCTTTTTTATGCTGTCTGTTCATAGCTATAGAACAGTAACTAACACTTAGGGTTTCAGGTATGTTTTTCTGGAGTCTGTAAGTTCAATTGTGTGTGTGTGTGTGTGTGTGTGTGTGTTGTGTGTGTGTGTGTGTGTGTGTGTATGTGTGTGTGTGTGTGTGTTTGTGTGTATATATATATACATATATATATAGTGGTATAGGATTATACCATTTCTAGTTTAAAATTACTTTCCTCTGTGTGTAATTGGCAAATATGTATAGTATTTTCAACAATAAAGTTTTACAGTAAAGTTGTAGTGTGGACCCAAGAGAAGTATCAGAAACACTGTGAGTGAGTTATGGATAAAGAGATGCAAGCAAAACTGGTATCCAACTCCCTCAGGCCAACATCCCTTCTTACAATACCTTCAATGATCTGCTTTTCTTAATTATTCCTAGAGTTCTCTTGTGATGTCTAAAGAAGAATGGTCTGACAAGGACATTGGCTATCAATAACTTTTATGAAGGTATACAGCTCATGTATGCCATGATACTTAGGAAACTTTAACAGTTTAGGAATATAATATTATTTATTATTTTCAAATTTATAATGTTTTAATTGTTTATACTTACCTTGCTTTTTATACTCATGATTTGATATTCTTAATTGGTTATGTACTTTTTTTCTGTATTGCACATGGTTGATTGAAATAAGGACTATCAGCAGTCTCATAGAAAGCTTTGTACACAGGACATGGGGTTATGGGTGCACTTTAATCAAATTGCTAATATAAACAAATTTATGCATGCAAAGGCTAAAGGAAGGATGTTAGTATAGAAAGAGAAAGACCCCAGAGGGGTAGAAAAATGTTGATTGACTATTCAACAGGAGAATTTCAAGGTACCTTTATGTTTATTACTATTCTAGTAAGAAACTGGATAGCTCGAGAGCATCAATTTCCTTAATAAGATACATAGATATAAGATACATACATATAAGATACATAAAACACATTTTCCCACTTAGGATTTATAGAATCCAATGTTTTGTTTTATTTTTTTTTATTGTATGGTGATAGTGGGTGAGTGAGTGTGTGTGTGTGTGTGTGTGTGTGTGTGTGTGTACAGAAATATTTGTACAGGTTCAAGTAGTACTGTTCACAATAAGCAAGCTATGGGAACATTAGTAGATAAATATGAAGACAATATGAGATATATACAATTTACTATTTATTTTTCTTTTCTTTCTTTCTTTTTTTGTTTTGTTTCTTTTCAAGCAATTTAGTATTCATTAACTCTTAGCAAAATCAGATTTTATACTATTCCACACAGTGGAGAACATTTTTCTAAATGAAACAAAGTAGATGCAAAAAATATTATGCCATATCACAAGAGGAATATTTTGTAAAAAGACAGTGATGTACACAGAGAATCCAACAGACACCTTGTATTTGGAGAGGGAAAGACATTAGCTGAAGTGTCTTAAAATTTATAAATCAGCAAATATGTACAAGTCTGAATAGCTAATGTATAACACTTTTGTGGTGGGTCTTTGTTAGATTTGTGAATTTTACAGGCTTTCTTTGCAAAAGTAGGAGCAGTTTAGAAACTCAGTTTGTTAATCTGTATCACTATCACTGCTGTTTTGAAATCTAAATATGCATGCTAACATTTATACCCCAACTATATAGAATTTTTTCTTGGAAAATAGCATGTGCATAGACTGGTCCTCAGAGGGCATTGTGCCTGCCTACATGAGAATATTGAGGAGGATAAATGCAAGATAGTCTAAGAATAATGTTGCACAACACAAAGGAGCTTGGCACAGTCCACTTGAAGCCCCATTTGTTTCTCTTTGTGCATCTTTCATTTGTTGCAAAGCTTTTGAATGGAAAGTTCAGGAGGGTTTCTTATTTGGCTTTCAGAGAGGAGTGGGTGTCACCATTGGTTTCCATTGCTGTCATCCTTTTTAAGCTTAAGCTGACAGAGTCAGGGCTCTTGTTATAAACGTAAACCACACTGGCTGTGATCTTTGGGCATAAATTAAGTACTGAAATTATATAACAGAGTATACTATGGAAAAACAGACCTTTTAAAATAAATAAATCGTTCCTTTTATGAATTTTACATGCACATATGTGACATTCCCATTTTCACTGGTTTTCATTTTTAGAATCTCTAGCACTTTTTCAATTGACTCTCTCATTACAGACATGACTTGGTTCTATAGCTTATAGAATTTGATGTAGAATAAGATACATTTTTCATAACTTTTGTCAACTATTTTTAGTCATGAACCAGTTTTACTTTATAACTTTATACATAAGTACATTGAATATATTTATATAACTCTCACTCCTTCGTCCTCATACAACTCCTCCCATGTTCCTTTTATGCCATCACACCCCCTCACAAAATTATGTCTTTTAATTATTTATTACTATTGCCTTACACACACACGCACACACACACACACACATACACACACACACACTATCCTTACAGAGTCAAGTTATTGCAGTGTTTCATACATAGTTTCAGGGCTGAATGCTTATGCTTGGCAGCCTCTCAGGAAGGTAATCCATGAAGAAAACAGTCCAACTGGTCCTCTGGCTCTTAAAGATCTTTTCTTTCCCTTTCCTTTAATGTTCCTGGGGCATTTGTTATGGAGGTTATGATACAGTCCGATGTAAGGATAGGTATCCTATGGTCATTTATTATCTGCTCTTTGACTAGTAGTGGATCTCTGTAATAGCCAGTGCTTGCAGCAAATATATCACAATATCAGTGTTTCAGATTTTTAAGCACAAATGGTTTCTATTGATAAAAGCATCTGAGGATGCCATCCATTTACAGTCAATGCATGGCTCAATCAATATGTGTTTGTCTGAGTTTTGTTTTCACCAGGCATCCAGGAGAGAAACTACAGTCAGAGAGTTGTCCTTTCTGAGCACTCCTAGATGCACATTTGTACTCTTGCCTAAAGATGTGGGTTGAAAATTGCAACTCATATTGTACTTCATGGATTTTGCTAAAGCCACATAATGCGTTTCCTAAATTTTGGCAGAATTTCATGAACTAAAATGTCGATTTTAATAAAGCTGATTTTTCTGGTTGTGTTCTACCACATTTAGACTGTACCATGTCAGAACTATGCCTTAGACAGCAGTAATCAATGATTACTTTTCATGCATAAACCACCATGTTATTGACCAGTAGGCATTCTAGAGTATGTCTCATAGTCCCTCTCAGTGAGTCTTTTTTATAGTAGACCACTCTATCTGGCTGCCCCAACTCAAGCACCCATAGCTGGACTAAGAGAGCCATTCAACCATATCAATGATATTCCTTTTCAAGTTCTGGCTGCTTCCTGGCTTCTAAGATATTAGTTCATTACTCTGATCATTTCTTTCTAATTCTATTCACTACATTTTTCCCCCAAGACCTACGATTACTTATTAATTACCCATCACTTCCAAATCTCTTGCTATAGACCATCTGGTGCTTTTGCTATAAATCTTAAATGTTTACTTATAAGTATTCTTTCTCTAGCCTTTATTTATTTTCCTTGTCTGATCTGAAGATACAGATTTCCTGGACTAATTAGTTTTCCTTCTCTGAATAAGTCAGCATCATAACCAATGTAAGATTCAGAGAACTCAATCATTTCTCCTACTCCATCATAACTACTATTACTTTTACATTTTCCATTCCAGCCAATATCATCACAATTGGGCCAGAAATTAACAGTAATACTATAATATAACTTCACAAACTTCTCTGTCATGCCCTTTGTTCTGTAAATAGGCTGTGTATGTTTTATTTGGTACACGGGAGTAAGAAACTTACTGATAAATAGAACTTCTCCTTACTGCGGTTCCTGTGCCTTTTATTCTCTGAAATGTGAGCACCTCAGGCCTTTTCTTTGTAAGCACAGAAAGCCAGCCTCCCTCTCTTCCCTGCTTCCTGATATCCATTTACTTTCATCTGGATTTATTTTTTATTTATTGCTTTGCAGTTCAAGGGACACCTCTGTAGTTATTTGAACCAAACAAACCAAGGAGTATGGAAAGCAATAAACTCAATTCTTGCATCCTAAGACATTTTGGGCACAATGCTGGTGAATAAATATAGATTCGGGTATTTTTGTTGTTTACCCTAAGAGCAGTGATCAGTGAAACTGGCTTGGATTAATTCTGGCAAGATATTGTAGTTTGCTGACAAGTAAACTGGTCACATTTTTGTGGACAATGACAGAAGATCTACCATTTCTCAGAGCAGGAGCAATGGACAGAGTGTCCATATTTGTTGGTACGTTTGCTTTCGTTTCCCACAGGGTGATGGGAATGGGCCAGATCTTGCCTATAGCGGCAGTAGATTTTTATCCCAGGCAGGGCACCAAGGTTAGGAATGTGGGATTTTTTTACCCTGGGCAGTAAAATGTCTGGAATTTCCCCAAAATAATTTTTACCTTTATTACTAAGTGCATACTCTTTAGGGAGAAATACTTTGCTACTTTTGAGTTTATGGCTACAGAGAGATCTATGAAGAGCTGGTAGCAAGTAAGGCCTTCAGTGCTCTACTCACAAGATCCTAAGGAAAGTGAGCGAGTCATGTTACAAGCAATGTCTTAGAACACCTTCACGGTTTTAGTACTTACTCTTCTTTTCCTCATCTACGTCCCATTCCTGAAGCCGATTTTTCTTGGAAATGTGTGGCCACTGTGCTCTTTTCTGCAATGGTCCACTGTGGTGCAGGATAAAATGAAGACAAGAGGAAGTCATGGATCTAAGAGGGCCCGGGTGGGCATGGGTAGAGCTAGAGCAGAGAGAAAGATGGGTGGAGACATGGCAATACCATAGTCAGGCATGCAATTCTCAACAAATAATAATGAGAAGGAGCAGTGGGGAAGGATCAGCAGTTAAGAGAACTCATTGTAGTTGGGAAGACCCATGCCCACCTCCTAGCATCCTCATTGGGTGGTTCATAGGCATCTGTAACTCTAGCTCCAGGTGAATCCCTTGAATATACCTTCCATGGTCCCCTGCATTTTTCTGTGTATAAGCACTCACATACTGACATGCAAATATTTAATTAAAAAATGATAAAAGTAACTACTAAATAATCACATGAAATATTTGTTGTGAAGGAGGATATTAACAAATTAATGCCTTTTCATTGTGATTCTGTCACGGACTTTGTATTTTGGGTGATGGGTAAGTGTTTAAAAATATATGTGTAGCTGAAGTGTAAAAATCCACTCTAAATTTCACAGTTTCAGAACCACCATTCTAAGTGAATGCTTAATTTTGGCATTAATGTTTATTTTATCTGCAATATCTTAATAGTATAGTTTATTAAAATATTTATAAAATTATAATTTTATATTATTTTTAATAAAATGATTCTATTAAATTATTAAAATATTATAAATATAAAAATCATATAAATATTTATGAAACAGACTAGCAGGTCACTAGAAAAATTGACCAATATTTCAGATATATAATTATAACAATGCAATAGAGGTCTGGAGTGACATAGTTTTTATGTTTGAGGGTTAGCAGAAGGTGATGACTCAAAAGATAAAGTTTTCTTGATTGATATGGATGATCAAAGAACACAGTTCTTAATTAGTTAATAGCAGTATTCATATTCATCACATGTGATATTGGAATTTGTTGTTATTAATACATGATTTCCTTGTAAGATTTTTAGTGAGGTAACCCAATCACAAAAGAAATTATTAGACATGCACTCACTGATAAGTGGATATTAAACCAGAAACAGAGAACACCCAAGATACAATTTTCAAAACACAAGAAAATCAAGAAGAGGGAAGACCAATGGGTGGATACTTCATTCCTCCTTAGAATAGGGAACAAAATACCCATGAAAGGAGTTACAGAGACAAAGTTTGGAGCTAAGATGGAAGGATGGACTATTCAGAGACTACTCTACCTGGGGATACATCCCATAATCAGCCACCAAACCAAGACACTATTGCATATGCCGGAAAGATTTTGCTGAAGGGACCCTGTTATAGCTGTCTCGTATGAGGCTATGCCAGTGCCTGGCAAATACAGAAGTGGATGCTCACAGTCATCTACAAGATGGAACACAGGGCCCTCAATGGAGAAGCTAGAAAATGCACCCAAGGAGCTGAAGGGGTCTGCAACCCTATAGGTGGAACAACAATATGAACTAACCCGTACCCTCAGAGGTCATATCTCTAGCTGCATTTGTAGCAGAAGATGGCCTAGTCAGCCATCTCAGGGAAGAGAGGCCTCTTGGTATTGCAAACTTTATATGCTCCAGTACAGGGAAATGCCAGGGCCAAGAAGCAGGAGTGGGTAGGTAGGGGAGCAGGGTGGAGGGAGGGTGAAGGAAACTTTCAGGATAGCATTTGAAATGTATATAAAAAAATATCTAATAAAAAATTTTATGGTATATAATTGAAACAACACAGATAATAACTATTCTAATTTTTCTATAAAAAGGTTGATTTTTTTCATGTTGTATAGGAAACTGCATCTATTAAGGGTAAATATTTATTGGATATACACTTAAGTAATTTTGTAATTTTAACTCTAAAGATCATTTAAATATGCTACTCTAATATATACATAAATATATTTCTGAAATTTTATAGATTTGAAGATCCCTAAAGAATTGTGTCTTACTTTAATGAAAACGCTGAAGTTCAAAATGCATAAAAACTGGAATGACTGAATGTTATTTATTTTAATATAATTTTATACTACCTTAAGGCGTCTATATATAAATTACTTAACTGTTCTAGTATATTCACATTTGCAGGATAGAATATTTTATTCTTCTAATCCATTTGTCTAAGCTAATGATAAGGGTGGCTTTCTGAGACACTTATTTTATTTGAAGTATGTTTTTCCAATTTGTAGCTCATGGACTGTTGTCATTTGTAAACTATTAAATTTCCATGATATGATACCTTAAACTAGCCAACACAACATTGTTCTCAGCATGTTTAAAAATTCACAACCCTTTCTAGTTTCAAACTTTCAGAGACCTCTCACATATGCCACACATTAATTAATCCTTCCTGTTCTCTGCTTACCTGGATATGCTTCATCTGTTTGTGCAAGCATTTACATTCTTATCAGTGCCCTGAAATCTGTGTTTATAAATTCATGGGCTTTGTCTGCTCTACTCAGTAGAGAGCTTTCATGTTTATTAGTCTGAAAGCATGCATGCCTCACGAAAGCACATTTTTAATGCTTGGTGTGATCAATATTTGAGTTGGCGGCATGTGCTATGAGAAGGGTAAACTCCTTTAGGACCCATTATCCCTAGCAACCTTGCTCTCAGAGGAATCTTAAGGAAAGTTTTCAGTAAATGTTAGGTGATGTATTGCAGGATACCAGTTACAAATCATGCTGATTAGATTTTAACCACAGGTTTTTCTCAGTAAAATACAGCTTGGCAGAAGCATTGTTTAGTCTATGTTGTAAATTGAGTTTGCAACTTTTAACTTGATATCTTGGTATATAACATTATCATGGTTGCCTTAGGTTGTGATGGAATTTTCGGGAGAGTGTGAAACTGTTCAATTTAGTTACACATCCTAAGGGATTTGAAATTGCTATGTATGATCAGTTTGTTTCTTATCACATAATGTAACACTTTTGGAAGGAAGGTTTCATTTCTTCTATATTTATTCTACAACTTTTCCATGAAAATCCCAAGCATAGTTGCCTTATAATTTTTTAACAATATCTTTTCGGGTCTTTTCTCTTCTCTTCTCTTCTCTTCTCTTCTCTTCTCTTCTCTTCTCTTCTCTTCTTTTCTTTTCTCTTCTTTTGTTTTTTGTTTTGTTTTGTTTTTTGTTTTTGTTTCTTTTTTTTTTTTCAAGACAGGAATTCTCTGTATAGCCCTGGCTGTCCTGGAACTCACTCTGTAGACCAGGCTGGCCTCGAACTCAGAAATCCACCTGCCTCTGCCTCCCAAGTGCTGGGATTAAAGGTGTGTGCCACCATGCCCGGCAACAATGTCTTTTCAATGAACTTTTTTTTTTTCTCACATAATAAAGTGTAGAGAACAAAGTAACCACAGTTATGTTCTTCACTGACCTGCATGAAGGGGGCATCTCCTGAGCTCTTTCTGAAGTGAGATTTCCCATGATCTTATGTTGCCTTGTCAGACTTCTTTGGGGTTCTATTCCTGTGAAGAAACACCATGATCTTGGTAGCCCTTATAAAGGAAAACATTTAGCTGAGGCTTAGAGTTCAGAAATTTAGTTTATTGTCATGACAGGAAGCATAGCAGCACACAGGCAGACATGGTGCTGGTTAAGAAGCTGAGAGATATACATCTTGTTTTAAAGGCAGATGGAAGTTGGCTTGCACTTCTGAGACCTCAAAACCCAACCCCTAGTGACATAGCCCCTCCAGTATGGCCACACCTACTCCAAGAAGGCCACAGCTCATAATATTGCCACTCCCTATTGACCAAGTATTCAAACAAATTAGTTGATTGAGGCCATTCCTATTTAAACTACCATATTTCACTCCCTGGCTCCTATAGGCTTATAGCCATTTCATACAATTTCAAAGGCTTCCATAGTCTATAATAGTTTCAAACTTGTTTAAAAGTCTAAAGTTCAAAGTCTCTTCGGAGACACATATACTTTCTTAACTGTACTACACTGTAAAATCAATATGAAGCAGATCACATACTTCCAACAAATAATGGTGCATGATATATATCTATATTACCATTCCAAATTGGAGGAAGAGGAACATACTGAAGAAGTTCTTTACCAAAGCAAGACCAGAAACCAGCTGGATATGCTCCCAACTGTGCATCTCCATGTCTGATATCAAAGCACTCTTCATATCACCAACTTCTTTCATCTTTGCTGACAGCAACACACTTTTTTTTTCCCTCCTGGGCTGGTTCCAGTCCGTTAGCTCCTCTTTTGGGGCAGGTATCACATGACTCTGACATCTCTATATTTTGGTGTCTCCAAGGCAACCCAGGCTTCACTTTCAGAAATTCATGCAATGGTTTCTCGAATCCTCCATGTAGGAATATCCCTGGCACATGCCTAGCCTTAGCAGCTTTCTTTAATCACAGAGAGATTTTATAATCCTTTTTTTTCTATCCTTGACTCTAAAGCCAGAACCATGGGGATGAAGCTATAAGTTTTCCTGCTTGCTGGGGGTGGAACATGACCCCCTCATTCAAACACATCTTTACCAGCTTTCTCTTTTTAATCATTTCTTTAATCATCTCTCGACCAGCAAGAACGACGCGACCACCAGTCCTTCTAACAGCAGTTTATTCAGTCCTGATTCTTCTTGTTTATATCTCCCCCGAACCCTGGGCCTCTCACTCCTTTTATACTCTCTCTCATCCACGCACCGCAGGCCACGCCCCCTCGCCAGTCACGAGGCTTCAGCTAATCAGGGCAGCAGGGGCAAATCTCCACCAAATTGGATTCACCTGTATCCTGGTACACCTGCGCAGCACTCAAGATGTTTGTGTCTTATATGAGGAAGTCAGGTGCAAGTCATATGACTTAGCTGCAGTCCCTGGCGCCTTTGGGACTGCCGCCACACCCGCTCCCACACTTTCATTGCCCATGCTTAGCTGTCTTTGAACTTGATCTTTAAACCAGGCTGAACTTCAACTCACAAATATCTGCCTGCCTCTGCCTCTGCCTCTGCCTCTGCCTCTCTGCTTCTCTGCCTCTCTGCCTCTCTGCCTCTCTGCCTCTCTGCCTCTCTGCCTCTCTGCCTCTCTGCCTCTCTGCCTCTCTGCCTCTCTGCCTCTCTGCCTCTCTGCCTCTCTGCCTCTCTGCCTCTCTGCCTCTCTGCCTCTCTGCCTCTCTGCCTCTCTGCCTCTCTGCCTCTCTGCCTCTGCCTCTGCAGTACTGGGATTAAAGATGAGAACCACCACATTGGCTTTAAGTTTTAATTTCTTTTTACAAGTTGGAAGCTTTTCTGAGTAGGATCTTACACTGAGGCCACAGTTCCCTTTGTTCCATTTTTCTCAAACTGTTTTTTGATCTGTTTGTCTCCTTGTACATAGGAGTTAGCTCTATTCTACTTGCTAGTGCCCCTTCTTAAACTATATATTTTCATTATAGAATTGTATAAGGGTGAACACCAATAGCCACACAACATAGTCAATGCTAGCTTGTTTTGAAGTGTTGTCCTCTAAAGATGCTAATACATAATTTTTCAACTTAAATTCAGGCAGATGTTTTTAGATAAGGGCAATAAACAGCTTCATTCTTCAACAAAATATTACAATAACAATCTCTAGACTGTATGTTAATATTCTTCTCCTCTGCAATGTATTGTGCCAGCCCCAACCGTTTAAATCACTCCAGTACTACTCTCTTAATTGCTCCTGCTTATGTGACCTATTAAGCCCCATTTAATGCATTCAAATGCTTTTCTAATTTAAAATCACAAAGTCCACATTCTTTCAGACAGTAGCATGATCAGACTTATCACAACAATACCCCAGTCTCTAGTACCAACTTCTGCTGATACTCATGGTATGAAAAGACACCATGAGGATGGAAACTCTTATATTGGAAAACATTTTAATTGGGACTGGCTTACAGCTTCATAGGTTTAGTTCATTATCATCATGGTGGGAACCATGATAGCATGCAGAGAGACATGGTGCTGGAGAAGGAGCTGAGAATTCTACATCTTGATTTATTGGAAGGCAGCAAAAATGAACTGGTTTGAGCTTCTGAGACTCAATGCCCTCCCCCTCATGACATAGCTCCTCCAACAAACCACACCTACTCCAACCAGGGCACTTCCCCTAATAGTGCCACTCCCTGTGGACCAAATATTCAAACACATGAGTCTATGAAGCCCATTCATATTCAAACCACCACATTGTTCTTTGTAATGTGAAATCTTATAGGTCTAAGTTGTGCCTTTGTGCAGCACTGCATCTCCCCATTCTGTAGAATATTCTGGTCACATGAAACCCCCAAGTTAAGGTCACTGGGCTCCAGGACTATGATCACATAGTGTCTGAAAGCATATCCCAAAAAATTCCAAGGAAAGGCCTTGTTGAAGCTTGTCAGAGTGGCTGGGCATAAACCTTCCCACACAAGGGCCACGTCAGAGTTGTGCACACCCCAAGCCAATCTATTTGAAGGGATGACTCTCTTCAGGGACATTGGTCATGTGGACTAAGTATTCATATGCGTGATGACATGGCTTCCTAACATTTAGATGAGTTTAGATCTCATTATACTTTTTATTATATCATTCAGAGGAATTCTAGAAATCTAAGTTCTAGCAGATTGCTACCAACTTGGAGGAATAGCTATTGAAAGTCGATTGACACCAATATCAGCTATTAATACCAATACCAATGTCGAGATGAATGATCTGCACATCATGATAGGATAATTAAATTCACTTAATGGTTGGTTAATGTGTCATATAACTATGTAACTCTATGGCAGAAGTGCCATGGCTAGACATTGATTACAAAGCCTGTATGGTAAAATCATTGTCTATGTTTAATTTGGGAATTGGACTATCTCATAGAAATGATGAACTTGGAGTTTATTGATGAAAATTGTCTACCTAGAGTCAAGAGAAGACCAGATTTAAAATCTGTAACAAATTTTTATTTGCCTTATATCATAGTATTTTATACACAGGAAACAACACCCCACTAAGCAACATCTTCAGTTTTTTTTTAACTTACATTATAAAATATATTTTCTTTTTTATCACTTTTTATAAGTTTTATTTAAAAATAATTATATCACTTATTTCATTTTCTTCCTCTAGCAACTCTCTCTAATCTCTCCATGTCTCTCTTCTCTCTATTTAAAGTTCATAGTCTCTTTTACTTTTATTAATATTACATCATTTAAATTCAACCTGCTACCTATACTTACTGTTACTTGTGGTTATATAATTTACAGGTAAATCATTTTGTATTGGATAATTACATAATGGGCTTATCCTTGAGACAATTCTCCCTCTTTCAGCAATCATTAGTTAGCTGTAGTTCTTTGTCTAAAGGTGGGATCCCATGAGATTCCCTCTTGTGTGTTAGCATGACTATTGGCATTGTCATTTGGGTTTTGTTTAGGCAGCCATATTGTTGAGGTTTAATGGGTAAAGCATTCTTACCATTTCTAGGGAACACAGTCTTAGCATATGTCCTGGTCTTTTGTCTTGTAATTTGAGCCTTATTCCACAAGATTCCATAAACCTTGGGTGGAGGAGTTGTGCTGGAGATATATTCATTGGAGCTGGGCACCCTGTGATCTGTTGATCTCTGCATCAATGCCAGTTGTTGTTACCTGAAATTGTCTCTGTTTGCTGCAAAGAGAAAATTATTTGATGAGGGATGAAGGCTACACTTATTCATAAGGATGAGAATGCATTTTAGACATTCTACACAGTTAGGAATACCTAGGTCTATAAAGCATAGTAGTAGTAGATTCTCCCTTAAGGTCTTTGGCCCCACTAGGTTTGGATAGTTTTCTGGACTTCTAGTCCAAAGCATGGATTCCTTCCTATCAGCAGGACTTAGGTCCACTTCTGTTCAGTGTTTCATGGCCTGTTTGTTTGTGGTCCAAGATGATTGGAGGTGGAGGCAGGAAGATAACTTGAGAGCAGGAGATTAAGGCTAATAGGAAGTAATTTTTAAAGTAATTTCTAATGTGTAATAGTATTCCTCTTTTCTCCATTGTAGTCAGGTGTGGTTGATTTGAATTATCTCAGTCTAGCTTTATCCAAATTCTCTACAAGCATTTTGCTCCTCACTGATATTTTCCGGTGAGGATTGAACTCTGTTGAGAGGTCATAGTTGAACTAACCTCAGTAGATGTATTATTATACATGCCACTCATTTTGCATTCAACCACTGGAGATTTATGGAGTGCTCTGTTCCCAAGGGCTTTTGACTCATTCATTAACTTAGGAAAGATTTGACAAGTGCTGTTACTATTTCCAGTATTGCTTTCCATTCTTTCAGAATAAGGAAAGTATTAAGTTGTGTTTTATAATAAATGTATTCTTTTTCTAAGGGAGAGATTTTTTTAATGACTATGAAAATTTCAATTAAGCATTATTCCCTGTTTGAATTTGTGTCATTACAAATTTACTTGATTTAAAAGAATTATATAATATGCTTTTTTACTTCTAAAACTTTGTGAGGCAATGTAAGAAAGATTTATTATTGAGAGAATACAAGAGTCCAACTGTGAGTGACTACAGAAAGTCCTAAAGACTCAACCCCCAAATATTAGAACTAAAGAATAGATTCAGCAATGTGGTCAGATGTACAGTCATACAATGTTGGTTTCATTTCTTTGCATTGGTAGCGTAGTATTTAAAAAGGAAATTTACAAATAAATTTGGGAACTGTATCAGATGTTGCTTCCCATCTTAGAGCAGACAGGGAGAAGCACAGTGAGTCCAGAAGAGAAGAGGGCCCAGGAAGCCTGTAAGCTTATAGTTATAGGACAGTTGGAATGCCATGGAGAAAAACGGTAAAACTGGGAGTATAGCCTGTATTTATGGCTTGATAAAGTCCTGTACAGATGGCAGGACTGTAGACTCAATGGAATACTTCTGGAAATATTGTTTCATTTAACACAAATTAATGTGTACATTCACATGGAATCCAAGAGGCCTAAACTGGCTAAGCTGTTATGACAAAGATGTATACACTTTGACGATATACTGATCCTGACATCAAAATATATGCCAATATTCTAATAGTCAAGGAAAAGTTATCTTTACATTTGACTTTAATTGACTGTTTAAGAGTAATTTTTGTAAATTTTAATTTTCAATTAATTAACATTTTGAGATTATACTATAATTTATACATTAAACAGTTAATTTATAAATTAATCCATCATCTCCCTCTTCCCTTTTCTCCCTCCAGAATCATTCCATATAACATTAGCTCTCTTTCCATGACCTCTTTTATAATTATTCGCTATTGTGTGCATATATGTATATACATATACATATGTGTTCTGAAATACATAAATACAACCTGTTCAGTTCATATAATGTTACTTACATGCAGGGATAATCATTCGATTTGGATAAACATTTGGTTTTCTCTTCTCAGGGGAAGACTATTTCTCTTGTCTCAGCATCCTTTAGTATTCTATAATTCTCTGGGAAGGGTTTAGGCTTCTTAGATTTTTCTCCTGGCTGAGCCCTTCTGACTTTTAATTTTATAGATGTGCACAAAATTGTACATGTTAACTAGGTGGCATGTCTTCATGAATACTTACTTCATCCAGGAGTTAAATTGGGAGAACATGTCTGTATTTTTAAATTTTCATCACTTATATTGAGAAGTCTCATTTCCTTTTCCTAAGGTGCTGGATAATTCTAACATCACTACCTCTGTGGCTTTCCAGCTGTGCAGAAGCAGAGCAGAACTTATTTCCAAGTGAAATGAGTGACCCTTTGCTGAGCTCTTTCTGACCCAGTCACCCCTTTTCTCTCCTGCCCACGGAACCCACCATTGTACTTTTCACTTTCTATGAGAAAGACAGTTTTATGTTCCCTACATGAGTGGAGATTATGCAGTAGTTATCTTTCTGTTTCTGGTCTAATTCACTTACCATGACATCAAGTTCTATCCAAATGACAGGATTTCATTTTTTTTCTATGACTCAATAGCATCTCATTGTGTATACATACTGATTTCCTCTATTACGGCAAATTTATTTGTTTTATTTAGTTAGTGTTGTTATTGTTACAGTGAGCACTGTAGTACAGAAGTTTCTTTCAGACAATAATTTCACTTCCTTAGAGATTATTCTGTCATATAGTCATGAGACTTTATTTTATGGAGGCATCTTCTTTCTCCTTACCATGGTTGGTGATTTAAATTTCATTCTCAGGAACTGTGCAAGATTCTCTGTTATCTATAACCATGGCATCTTTCTGATATGGCCAAACAATTGCAGTAAATAGTAATGAACATGTGGATATCCACAACCAAGAAAACTGAGTTTGTGTCTCATTTTCTCCACTTTTAAACTGAGTGATATGAGAGAAGTGTATGTTACAGAGGTCCGCCCCAGATGAACCAAACGCTGCTTTGTAAGAGCTGAAGCCACATAAATAGCTCAGGGAAAATGAATGGGGAGGATCTTCCTTGGTGTGCCATAAAAGATACACACACCACAAACACACACACACACACGGGCACACATACACACACACGTTTCTATTCTGAAAATACTAAGGATATGAAAACAACTTTAATAATATGTTTCTAAGTTCTTCAGCCAATAAAGAATTAGTGTCAGATTCTAAAGAGTAACAGTAATACTTACTACAGTCATTATTCAACAATTGACTGAGAATGGTTTGTTTTTTTTTTTGTTTGTTGTTCTTGTTGTAAATATTCCAGGTGCCATTCATTAATAGAGTGTGATGAATATGAAGCAGATTATATTCACTCATATTTAAGTAATAGTGTTGACAAGAAGAAATTGTGAAAGTTGATTATTTTTCTGATGAATTATGACATAGTTTAGGAAGTTCAGAGAAATGTATTTTTAAACTCAAGGAATGTCTAATGTAATTAGGTTTCTGAACATCTTGAAGCTAAATTAATACAAATTAGTGCACATCTGGTTGTAGCTTTCTGTAAACTTAAGTCTAAAATGATGAAAAAATGTTATTTTATATAATTATGGCAGTTAAGGCTTAGAAAAGTAGTGTTTTAATTTTAGGCAAAGCAAGAAAAACAGAGTGTTTGCTTGTCATTGGAATGACTTATTTTTATTATTAACATGCGTTTAAAGTATTTTTTTTTAGCAAGGCACTTTAGTTGTCATAGAGCATATATTATTTTCTACCTGTGCTCATTGTTCCTTTAGTGTGAGCTAAATTGAGTTGAGGACCTAATTTAGCCTTTCTGTCTCAGGAGGCCGTGAGACAAAAGTATAATATGACAAGAATAAGATTGGATTGGTTGATTGAACAGTGACAGGAAAATGTTAGATAGTTAGTCTCTAGTTACTAAGAGTCCAGAATATTCTGCAGAACTGGCACTCTGAGTACTTTGTATAGTCAAAGTATAAACATGACAAACACCAATGTAAGTAAAAGAAAGACATGGCTGATACTCCTATGTCTGTATTAAAATCACTATGGTGATGAAGGGAAAAGTCACGTGGAGGTCTTCAGGAACTAGTGCCCACAGTGAGAAGCTGACAGAGCAAGAGAGCCAATGGCAGGGCAACGTGGGTTTGATCCCTAAAGAAAATACAAACCGAGTCCATGCAAAGTGAGGTGCCCAAGCTGTGCAAGAAACCCGTGTCAATACAAGACTCTATTTTTTTTCCAAATTAAAATGTTTAGCATTAAACTTAGAAATTTGTTGCTGGTGTGTAAAAATCAGCAAAGCATGTTCTCCATTTGGTGAAGAATGACTGTATTTGTGTGTATAATGTTACAATCCTATTAAAAATGTTTATACATGTTTAAAGATGTATTTGAGGAATCAAGAATGTATCCTATTCTTTATACCATCATTGTGGCCTAATTTTTCTCAATCCATTTCCTACTCTGCGGTTTATAGTTAAGGTATTTTGCATATTATTAGCATATGTGTAATGAGGTTAGTGTGATGCAGGGCATATTGAAGCATAGAACATAGTATGTGCCTCCCCTCTATATCTTACATCTATATCAGTGTGCGCAGTCATACAGGCAGGACAGATGTGGAGGCCAGAGGACAGCTAGCAGCAGTCAGTTCTCTGTTTTCACTATTGAACTCAGGTTCTCAGGTTCTGTGGCAAGAACATTTATCTGTTTGGCCATCTTCCTGGCCCTTGTGTTGTTTTACTTACTTCCTCATTAGCATACAATGTGATGGGCTTCACTAGGACAACAACATGCATTTGTATTGCTACACTATGCTCTTATTTGCTCCTCTAGGCTTTGCTTTGTCACCTCTTTTCCTTACTCACTGAGGCCCTCCCTATCCTGATAGTCCCCAACCCTTTCATGCTTCAAATCTCTTGTAGCAGCTCTTCTTTCTCATCCAGTCCTCCAAATAGTATCACCTGCTCAATTTAAAGTATTATTGCTAAGTTGTCCTGTATCACTATTAACGAATATGACATTTTCATGGTTTCCATGAATGATCAACTTTATCTCATCTTCACAACCATTCTGACAACCTTTAAGTGCTTTGTGAATCAGTCAGGTGTCCAGTTGCCTGATGACCATGAATCTGAAAGAGCTGTTACTGTGTTAGGGTATTTTTGCTAGCATTGTTCAGACATAAAATAATCATATTGGCATTAAGATATTTTTACAAGTAACTATCCATTTTACTTTTGTGTTTGAAGCCAGCTTTAGGCCATTGTTTTTCTTCAGCCATTGTAGTCTGTGGGCTTGGGAGAGAGGCTATAAAGAATGTAAATGACATATTTCTTGAGATATTTCAAAATAGAGAGAGATGGGTATAGGATACTATAGAGCCAAGTCTGTACAGATTTTGGTCAGAGAACACAAGATGATAACCCAAAGCTATTTTTGATAGCTTTGCTTTCTCTAGTGCAGGAAAACTGAGTCTAATGACCTTTCTTCAGATCAAGTATCTAAGGATGAGGAAAGCTGTTTTCTTTATATCAGATTTAATTCCATAAACCACAAGTAGAAACTAAAGACATTTTGCAGCGTTAAGATTGTTGGGATAATATTTTTGATGCAAAAGAATACATAATTGTAAAAGGAGTGAAAAGTAACATTTGATTGCTAATTATGAGATAGATGATTTGAACCCACCTTTTACTTAATCATAAGTAAAGCTTATTAATTTATAAGCTAATTATACATTATTATATAGGATAATACAAGCATACATTCACACACACACACTCACACACAACTCTTTCCTACAACATTATAAAGACAGTGACTAAAGAAAGAACAACATAAGACATGGTTTTTGAAGTCTTTTTCCATGTTGTAATATTACATGTAGGGTGCAGTGGTACGTGCATATGAGCGTATGTGTCCATGTTCGTGGTAGCGATCACTCCAACCCCAGAACATTTAATGCATTCTCTCTTTCTCTATGTATGGTATTTAATATATGGTATATTATGAATATACATGGGTTGCGTTGTCCATAAAGGGGCATGCAGAGGCTAGAGATTGTTTAGATATCCTCTTCAACTGCTTCCCCAGATTATTTTTTAGGCAGCATCTCTCAGTAAATATTTAAGTCACCATTGTGGCTAGATTGGCAGGCCAGTCAGCCCCCAATTCCTGCCTGTTTTTTCTCAGTGCTGCACTGACAGTTAAATAAAAACACACAGAGATCCAATTTCAGTCGCTCCTGTTTGTTTACCATGTATGTTTCTTTTCCAGCACTGTTTTTAATTTCATGAAATGTAATGAATAAAATCTTGGTACTATTTTCTGAATTACCGCCATCTATCTGAGAACATCATAACCTAAGCTAATAGCTGGAAGGCAAGCAACCTTTTTTTTTCTCTAACATCTTCAGAGTTACAGGGTTTTCAATGAGATCCTTCCCCGTTTCGATTTAACTTGTTCATAGGCTTAAGATAAGGATCATTTTCACTCTCTTACCTGTTTTAGCCAGTCATTCCAGGACTACTGTTTAGAGAGACTCTTTCTTTGTGGAAGTATTTCTGATTACTTTATTTAAACTCAGGGTTGTAACTGTATTCTTGTGGCTATGCACTCTTCTCATCTGCCTGCCTGTTTTTGTTTCTATGTTGTTTCATTCCCATGCCTCTGTCATATGATGTGAGATGGGATACTATGCTGCCTCCAGCATTGTTCTCTTTGCTCTGTTTCGAGATGTCTGTGTTGTACAAGTCTTCATTACTATTACTATCTTACGACTAGCAGAGTCCTTCTTTCTTTCAGAGTTTTCTCACAGTTTCTCATTACATTTTACTAAAGCTTCTAGATATAAATAATCACTATTTCTGTCCTATCTTGTCCTATCTTCAACGTTTAGCTTCTCAGTGCCACCATTTTTATTCTGTTTTCTTGTGTAGGGAATTCAAAAACCATTCCTGTACGAGGAGTGTATGACCATCGAAACAACAATCCTTTGTCTGTTCAAACAGGACCAATATAATTTCTCAACTCAAGTAGCAGATATTTAGTTGTTTTAATTATGTACACAGTATACAAACACCATTCTATTGCTGAGTACATATGCCATATACATAAATAGTCACATACCTCTTTATCCCAAGACACATTTTATAAATGTTGTGTGTTTGTGTGGTGTTGTATCATGTATTTACATCCTACCATTGACTCCAACAACAAAGCAATTGTCATAAAACATTATTAAATCCTGCAAACTTTAACTACAAAGAAACCCATACTTGAGATCTAAAATACGCAACTAACAGAGCAAAATCATTTGAAAAAAATTAATATTGGCATAAAATGAAAGCATCTGCCACACTCAGTTTCTGTAATATGCTGCTTAACAACGTTTAGAGAAAAGGGAATGAAATTTCAGAAGTTTTGTAACAGACTTTCAAGGAAAGCCAATTAATCTGCATATGTAACATCAGATACTAAACATTTTCTTATTAAAATATTAAAAGAACTAAAAATGTTTATAAAGTATAATGAAGCTTGAGAAAATTAATTTTAAAGAAATGGTAATGTTGCAGGTGAAATGAAGTAAGAGAAAATCAGAAGTGACATTCCCTGTGAGTTGCTTTCTCCTATGGCCTTAAGTCATTAAGTCATGAAGTGGTTGGAGACACAATGAAGGAAGGCTGCTTTGCATTTTCATGTAACACAAGGTCTGTAGTGCTAGTGTTAGAAACTCTTGAGTGACTATATTCACTAATAAATAAGTGGAAAGAGAACATACTTCAAGTTTTAAAACAATCACCTCTAATATATTAGATAACATTTATTGTGATGTACTAATCAGATTTAAATGGATGCTATGTGGGAATCTGAAATGATTTGATTATCTATACAATATTTTGTAATCAGTGAGCCTTTGGAACTTTATGAATAACTGTATACTCTAAATGTTGCAAAGCCCATGCTTTGATTGTGCAATAAATGAAAGGATCATTTTAAGTTAATCCTGGTGACACAAGCCTATATCCTAAGCTCCCTGAGAGGCTGAGGTTAGTCTGTCTTATATTTAAGGACACTATGTGATACATAGTGAGTTCAGTTCACTGTGGGAATCTTAAGGGTCATACTTTAAAAATGAGCAGAGAAAAAGCAGACTGGAGATATACCTTAGTGATAGTACATTTGCCTAGCATTGTGTATAAGGTTCTGGAGCCAATCCATAGTACCATAATTAGCTAACTGTAGAGCCAAAATTCAAATAATTACTTTATGTATATGAAAATTAAGAACCTGAGGACAAAAATAAAATAGGAAATGGGCTACGTAAGTTTGAAGTAGGCAAAGTTTGGTTCTACCATTTTGTGGCACTGCACTTGACACGTAATTGTTGAGGTATTACTCTTACAGATATGTCAGGGAAGAAAAGATGACTGTGTGAATCTGTCAAGAGGCCAAAAGAAATGGCATTTCAAAGGGAAACTGTAGAAATGAGCAGGAAGAACAGTGAAAATGACATTTCTTTTAGCTCTTCTTCTTGATAGGAACATTATTAGAATTATTCATAGAATGATCAAATCATAAGTGTCTAAAAGAGTCTAACTTCGAGTTTTTGGGGAGGCAAAGAATGTCAGACAAATTATGTTTCTTTTTGTAACAGATCGAAAAGAAGTTATTCATGTAACAAATTGGGACTAGAGTGAGCTTCTGCGTGTCTCATGTTCCAGTTTCCTCAACAGAGGAGGAAGCCAAGTGTAGGGGGTGGGGAGTAGGTGCAAGTCTCAGGGGCAGTGAGCTGAAGTCCATTGTCACTACAGAGTACATAAGTACAGAACTGACCTGTGGTTGCCAGTGTTCTGCTTATGAACGGTTACAAGGCAGGGAAAGATCTGAAGAGCATCTTGGGGTTTGTAAAGAAGTCAATTTAAAATGACCCCATAATATATTGGATATATTGAATACTGGCATAGGAGAGAAGAAAGCTGATGTCACCATGCTAAGTAGTAACCTCTACATATCTAACTGGACTGATATCATTCTGTCAAGCCTTAAGCAAAAACTACGTCCCTTGTGTCTATTCTCATTTCCTTTCCTTTTCTTTTTTCCCATTTAATAGACTCATGGTGTGTATTTTCTCTTCCCACACATAAGCATTTATCTCCTGGTTGTTTTTCTCATTAGGATACATATGCGATGAAACCAGGTCCCTTTCTATTTTTTATTCTTTCTCTGATATTCACAGTAGAGATCCACATATTTAATGAAAGTATTAAAAATGAAAGAATGAATAAAAAGTGTAATTATATTTAGAACAGCCATGTCAGAACATTCTTAAAGGGCAAGATAAGCATTTTTTCTCAGCATTTACTAATCACTATCTTTATATTTTATATGATCCTTTTAACAAGATCCTTTATATTATATTTATAATATAAAACCAATTTATTTTTGCTATATTTTGAAAAACTTGATGATGACTATTAAATATGTTTTAGGAATAATTTTATATAAGGTTAAAATTATAGATGTACAATATGCTTTGCTCTAGCACTGTTTCCAGGAAAGCCATTTGCATAGACAGTTTTAGTCTCAAGATATATTTTTCCTCTGTTTTGTAAGAAGATACACCCAAGCAGCTAAGTGCACCCCATCCTTTCTTCCTGTTTCAGTATCACTTTTTAGTTGCTGTTGGCAGGGGTTGCCTTGTAGTGGGATTCAGATAGCTGTCTGCAAGGTGCAGCTTCCACCTTTATCAGAATTACTCAAACTGTATGTGCAGTGGTACAAACAATTATCATGTCACTCATGTAAATAAGGGTGGCTCATTTTTCATATCACTCACCTTGGTTTTGTGATTATTATTTTTTCTTTCAGAAATTGAGAAATTTCAAGGTTCAGATGGGAAAAAGGAAGATGAAGAAAAGAAATATCTCGATGTCATCAGCAACAAAAACATAAAGCTCTCTGAAAGAGTATTGATTCCTGTGAAACAGTATCCAAAGGTACTGCATGCATGCAGCATGTACTTCTTCGTGCTCAGTGTGTTGGAACAAAAATGATAAAAGTCTTGGTGTTTTCTTCATTGCCTCTTAGGAGTTCAACATGTAAGGCTTTGCTATCTGAATCTATGCAAATGCAGAGCAATGATAAGGGCAGGAAAATGGGAAGGACAGTGAAAGGCATTATGTTCCAGTGAAATCTGCATTTCTAGTGCATTTTTGTTTTGGATATGGAAAGCATTATTACATGTTTTTATCATGTAGGCACCATGACAGTGACTCACCAATTTGCCCAATTATTTACACCACATTATTATGTCTTCTTTTGGGTTCTTCACAGACACAGACACTTAGACACACACACACACACACACACACACACACACACACACACACACGCACATGCACACACATTCTTGTTTTTGTAGAGAACAGAAAGGGTACACCATTAGGTAATCACTGGGCAATTGATATTATTTAATTATTATTATCATCAAGAGTACAGTATATTACTGGTTTCATGGTTACTGTTTTGTCTTCTACAGACAGTTTTAAAACTAATTATGGTATTGTTTCCAGTGTAATACATCTCTAACTATGTTTGTACCTACAAGTAATTGATTATAATATAATACAGCATTCATTGATGTGGTTTCTTGAGCAATATTAATAAATTTCAGTGGATAAAAGGTGTTTCTACTCCTGCAAATAAATGAAAAATCTAAAAATAGATGAAATAAATCAAGCTGATAATATACTTTATAATGAGTGAATTGGAAACAAGGACAATGTAATTATCTTAATAAATAAAGATTACAGAAATGAATGCTATAGTTTTACAATTGCCTCTTACTGTGATAAAATGTAATAAATATAATTAAGTCAAATGCTTTGTTTACTATCACCTGAAATATGGGAAAAACTATTCTATCCACAAGCCATAAAATTGAGCTGTCAGATGATATTATTAAGGATCAGGTTCATTTTGATTTTATTTTATTAAACCAAGCCTAATCTGTTGTAATAAAGTATAGTCAGTAGAAAGTTTTTGTCATAAATATTATTTGATTTTTGTGAATATCGACTTGGGCGATCTTATAAAAGTGTATGAAGGGATGTGTTGCATAGCAATTGATTATGATAGTGGTATGGTTGACTTTTAAGGAGGAATTAACCAATTATATTTGTAAGTAGATATTTCTTTAATATATAATTAGAAATGCTATTACTGGATGCTGTCTCTTGGTATGACACTTGTCAGACTGGGTTTCTGAAATTATGACAATTAAATGCTTCTCTGTATCCTCTAGCCAAATGTT
The DNA here is from genome assembly GCF_000001635.26 of Mus musculus. Taxonomy (NCBI): domain Eukaryota; kingdom Metazoa; phylum Chordata; class Mammalia; order Rodentia; family Muridae; genus Mus; species Mus musculus. Next base: position 32,245,344 of record NC_000067.6, read on the forward strand.
GTTGGCAACATAGAAGACCTTCAGAGACCTGAAGGCATTTCAAGTATGTGTGTTGTTAAATGCCAAATGTTAAGAGTCCATAATTGATTCATAATTATAACTATTAAAACAGGAATATCGTACAGCATCAAACTTTTATGTGTTGTATAATTTCCTAATTAATTTGAAGATGTTCAAACCACAGAATTGGAAATTCTTTTTATTTAGATGTTTTGGAATCAGAATGCTTAAGTTTCAGCTAATTTGAGATGTCAAAGAATTTGTTATATTTATGCTACAGATCAGAAGAAATTTGTGATTTTTTTTAAAAAAGATCTTTGTTACTGATGAAGATTTTTAATACATATTTTGTTTCCTTTTTCAAGCAGTTAAAGTTGTAATTTAGTTGATCATGGTTAAGTGTTTGTTTTACTTCTCATGTAAAATATGGACAGCTGATGGCTTTCAAATAGCTAATAGTAGTATATAGGATAGTCTTTTGACAATTTATGCTTCAGAAAAACCTCCCATCTTTTCAATTGCTGAATAGCCTGCCAACCATTTTAATATTTCAGTCAATGTCAATTCCATTTATTGATCACACAGATGAGAACTCTAGAACCCTTTATAGAAGGAAGAAATACTGTCAAAGAGGTTACCTAACTAACTGGTGGTCTGAATATGCTTAGCTCAGAGAGTGAGTGGCACTATTAGGAAGTGTGACCTTGTTGGAGTAGGAGTGGCCTTGTTGGAGGAAGTGTATCACTGTGGATGTGAGCTTTCAGAATCTCTTCCTGGCTCTGTGGAAGCCAGTCTTCTCCAATTTGCCTTAGGAACAAGATGTAGAACTCTCAGCTCCTCCAGCTCTGTGTCTACCTGGATGCTGCCATGCTTCCTGCCATGGTGATTATGGACTGAATTTCAGAACCAGTAAGCCAGCCCCAATTAAATTTTGTCCTTTATAAGAGTTGCCTTGGCCATGGTGTCTCTTCACAGCAATGAAAACCCTACCTAAGACAGAAGTTGGTACCAGGGACTGGTGTATTGTTGTGAAAGGCCTGACAATGTTTTTGTTTGGAGGGATGTGCACTTTGTGACTTTGGATTTGGGAAGCAGTGGCATTCTTTAAGTGAGGCATGATGAGCCATCCCAGTAGGAATATGGAAGATATTGGTGCTGAGGGTCATTTGAACTGTGGAGACCTGTCTTAAAAGGTTTCAAAGGAGAATGTTAGTATGTGGCCTAGAGACTGTTTTTGTGGTAATTTGGTGAAGAATGTGGCTGCTCTTTGGCCATGTCTGAAGAATTTGTTAGGCTAAGTCTAAGGTGTAGAGAATCAGATTAATCTCATTGACCAAAAGAAAAAAGAAAAAAAAAATCCCAGAAAAGTCGAACATATACTTTGTCCAGCTTACCTCTATTAAACATTGTCCTTTATAATAGTTGTCTTAGTCATGATGTCACTTCACAGACACTAACCCTGACCTGTTTTGTCACTTGTCAATGGTAACCTGCTTGGCTTTTATAATGATATAATAAAATCATTTTTCAAAAACATACCTTGTTTCACCATTTTCTCTAATCTTTTGAAAGAGTGCACCACATTTATTACAGAGTATTGATTCTCTTGGAGTATTTGTTGACACTTGACATAGAATATCAGAATATTTCCATTTTGCTTATTGAACCTTAGCTATGTGAGCACATTCATGAGCTCAGTTAGCATGGTGCGTTGTGATAACATGAAACACTCAGCAGTGAACTGGATATAGAATTTAATCTTGTATGTTAAAACTGACTGGCCCTTCATGGCTGGGCTCTCCAGGATGACTTTCTGTATACAAGGCTGTCTAAGAGTCTCTCTTCTTCATACCTGCTGTTTGTTTGCACCAGTAATTAGTGTGTTGATGACCCTGTCCTATCAAACAAAGGGCAGTGATGAAGTGTGGAAATTCTTCAGGGAAATGACCTTATCATGACATTACTACATGACCTTTTCCACATAGATTTTGTTTCAATTAGTCTCCAACTTCAGGCTAATTTGCTGACTTAGTTGAATACTACAAGGAATTGAAAGAAGTTTAAGATCTTAAATTATAGAAATTATAAGAATGCTGTTGAGGAGTTTTAATGATGACTTATCTAGCCCTAGCCTTTTCTGTTTATTGATTTAATTTAGGGGAAATAGGCCATAGTATCAAATAATTTTAACATAGAGTTTTTAATATTTGAGTGAAGATTAATAGAGGAGTAGTTGGTAATCTTGCAAAAAAAAATCGTGGTTTTGTTTTTGTTTTTGTTTTCATTCTCCACTAGAATGCATATTGTCTTTATGTTTCCAATAACACCAGAGAAATTATTTAAAATATAAACAAGATTTCTTTAGGGGCCATCTACTGTTTTAGAAATAGGTATTGTATATATCTTTGCATTTGCAAGGTAACCCAGGAACTATTTCTTGGTCGTCAATCCTCATAAGAAATTCAATCTCTGTCATGGAAAGAATGCCCATTCTTAACATTAGCTTTTCCTCCCAAAACCCATCTGTGCTTTATTTCATAATTCAACACACACTTCTTAATTTTAAAATATGAAATTCATGTGCATATTAGAGTTAGAATCATTTTCAGTCTGTCAAGCCAGCTATTGCTGTGGCTCCTGGGTACTGTTGGAACAGGTGTAAACTACATCCTTGTGTTTTTGTTTGGTTGGTTTTTGGTTTTATTTTTGTATTGGTATGGAAAGGACCTTTTTGTACAGTATATTCTCACCAAGGTTTCTCTCTCTCTTTCTCTCAAAGAAACAAATAAATAAAAACATAATAAAAAACAAAAATCTTAAGAAACACAAAACATACACACAAAACCTCACACAAACAGAATATCAGAAATCATAATATTCAAGCCAAAGTCCTGAGGAATAATGCCAAATAAATGATATGAGAGAAATAAAAAAGATCTATAAAAATGCAATTTTGGATGTGCGTCTCAATGAAGTGAATTTTTAATCTTGGAAGACTGAGACATTGCATTGTTTTTTGAAACACAAGAAAAATATATCTGGATAGGACTTGAGAACCCAAGATATATACAAATATTGAGAGCTGTGCCCTTTATGATTGGTCATGTTAATGTGAAACTATCCAAGGTTCTGGGTAATTTTGGGAAATGCTACAGACTTAGATGTGGAGGCCTCCATTGTAAGGGGATAATTGCGTGTTTCTAGTGAACCATTTTTCACATGGACAATTCAGCCTTCCAGTGACTTTAAAAACGCTTCTCGTGGTACAGTCGGAATCCTCTAAGACGTGTTACACCATTTCTTCAACCTCATTTGTCCAATGACCACTTCCTCTTTTTCAAGTTATGTTGTTGCCATTGTGGAAGCACTTATTATTTCTATGTGGTACTGAGATCTGAAAATAACTGGAGAAATAACTAGTAAGCTCTGCAGGGAGAACACTCTGTAGCATTAACTCTTGATTATCTTTTTTTTTTCAAGGAAACACAGAGCAAATTTGATAAGCTCTTTAATTTTCAGCTTAATTCATGTCAGTCCCCTAGCCTGCCACATTTGCATTTAAGTATCAGCTGAAAACAGTACTGTGCAACCTAGATTCAATTTTTATATGAGGAAACACATTGCAATATGCTTAGTGCTTCATTATCTTCATGAATTGATCCTGATTCCAACAAAATTCAGCGATGGCACAGTATCTACTCCTTCTTATTTTGCATGACCTTTAGTCTTATTTCCTGGCCTTTCTATGCCTTTCAATGTTTTCGCTTTTTCATTGTGCAGTTCTGATCATTCTCACCAACTTATATGGACAATGAATTTTTTTGAGAAAAATATTTTCCTCTTTTATTAGAAATAGATTATTTTCTCACATAATATATCTTGATTATGTTTCCCCATGCCCCTCTACTCCTTTCAGTTCCTCCCTACCTCCCCTCACATTTGGATCCACTCCCTTTCTGTCATTCAATAGAAAAGCTTCTAATGGATAATAATTAGGTATAACAAAATAAAATATAAGATAAAACAAAACTCTCAAATTGGAGTTGGCCAAGACGATCAAATAGAAGAAAAAGAGACCAAGAGAAGGGACCAGAATCAGAGACACATTCATTCAGAAATTCCACATTCAGAAATCCCCTAAGAATTCTAAACTGGGAAACAGTTCTCTGTGGTTTCATATGAATTTTGATCATGACTACTTAGAAGGCCTTGTTTCCTCAATGTCCTCCATCACTATGGATCTTGCTCTCTTCCTGAGTCCTCTTCCATAGTGTTCCCTGAGCCTTGCTCTCTTCCATAGTGTTCCCTGAGCCTTGAGGGTAGAGATTTGTTGGAGGAATCCCATTCAGAGCTGAATTTTTGTAAGTTTCTCTCTTCAGGTGAAATGTTTTCTGTGAGTTTCTGTTTTGGTTTCTATTTGCTGCATGAGGAAGCTGCTCTGGAGTTGCCCGAATAAGGAACCTATATGTAAGAATAGCAGCATATCGTTAGGAATCATTGTATTGTTCCTTTTTTTTTAAACCAGTAGTATTTGGTTTTATCCTAAGACTCTGGCTTTGTAGTATCTGGTTCTTGGTCCTTCAAACAATATTGGGTACCTTGGTTCTATCTCATGGAGTGACCCTTAAATCAAATAAAGTATTGAGTTGTTACTCCCATAACCTTTGTGAATGAATGCTATAACATCTTGCAGGCAAGACACCATCATAGATCAAAGGGTTTGCACCTAGCTTAGTGTTCTCTTATGGCTTCTCTCTCCTGGTAGTTATCTACTTGATCTGATCACATCGTTATCTAGGTATAGCATGGAATAGTGAAATAGTTGTCTCACTACACACTTTTGTCATTACTTCACAGACTAAAATGCTCTTGATTATGTTGCTTTTCAATTATTAAATATCCACCCATCTAGGTGAACAATCTTGTCTTCAAAAAGAAGACAGGGTCGTTGGAGTGTGTAGGGATATTGAGGAGTCTGAGAAAACTTGTGACTTTAGAAAGAATTACACTACAGTGTTTTATTTGTTGTTGTTATTATTTGTTTTCTTTATTTTGTTTTTTGTTCTTTGCATCTCTTTTTTGTTTTTTGTTTGTTTGGTTGGTTTTTTTCTGATGAAATGCTTGTGCAAATGTAGTCTGATGAGGGAACAGAGTTTCCAAGACAAAGCTTGCATAATCGATTACCATAAACTATAGTCCACTTCTGCTTTTAGCAGTTGCCCATTGTCTTAGGAACAAACATACCAGGAAGCTGGGCATCTGGTTTTGGTCATTTGTTCCCAGCTTTTGGAAGTCAGGGTGGATAGAAGAAATTTTTCCATAAGATGACAGACTTGAGGCATGCAGACAAAAAGGAAGACTACCACTGTGTCTGTGAAAGTTTGTCTATCATTGTAAGCCTGTCCCAAATCAGATATACTGACTTCCAGTCTTGGAAATTCTCCCCTCTCCTCTATCTCTTGGCCCCTTGTCTGCACAATCTAAAAGTCCCACCTCTATCCTACTGCCCAGCCATTGGCTATACAGCAATTCCTTATTATCAATCAAAGGCAGCTGGGGGAAGAGACCCCCAGATCTAGAAGCACAGCTTTGGGAGCCAAATTAACACAAAGCATTAGAACCAATTCCCAACAGTTACCTCAAAGGCAAGTATATGAACACACATTTGTGTGTGTGTACGTGTGTGTGTGTGTTTGTATGTGCGAAATGAAGGAAAGATGACATAGCCTATTCAATGGAAAATATAGAAATCAGTAGAAAGTGTCCATGAAAATAATCTGGTGGCTGATCCTCTAACCAAAGAATTAAAAATAGCTGCCTTGAAGTTACTTGAGAACTAAAGCAAAGCATGAGCCAAAAATACATTGTGTAAATAATTAGAGGTATCACAAAAGAACCTAAACCAAACACAAGCTGGAATACTACAGCAGAAACTTTTAACAAATTTTTGAAAAACTATTAATAGGAATTCAAGGAAATATGTAAACAGAAGAAACAATCAACAAATACAAAGATAGGACTATAGAAACTAAGTCTGAAGGGGCTAAGTAGAGTGAGGAGTCAAAGGGATTTATAGTACAGTATTAGCAGGAAAAGTCACATTATAACCCCAGAGAAGGGGAGGGACACAGAGGGTTCATGATGAGATAATAATGGGAAACTTCCAAATCTGACAAAAGACACAAAATAAATATCCAAAAAGAAATTAGAATATTAGAGGATAAACTCATATACTTGCAAACACATTGTAATTAATTTCAATAAGACACATTAATAATCAACAGTAAGGGAAAACAACTTGTCACATACAAGGACACCCAGTATGACTCCCTGAAGTTTTCTTATCCAACATTGTAAATACTAGGATACTGTGTTTTTTTGTCTTCCAAGTCTTAAAGCAAAACACAGAAAAACAAACAAACAAATAAACAAACAAACAAAACCAAAAACAGTGTCAAATAAGCACTCTAAGGATGTATATATAAGCAAATTTGTGCTAAAAAGTAGAGAAATTAAGACAGCCCCTAATAAACAAACACAAAGAGAGATTATTACCACTAGAACTTTCCTATAAGATTATTTAAGAAATCTTTCATGTTAAACATTTTAATATTGATAAGTTAATACCAGAAGGTCAAGACTTACTGTAAGAGTTGTTACTCTATTTTCTACTTAATTTAATCCCAGATAGTTGGGAGATGGGGGAGAGTGATTATTTAATGATTAAATATTATCTGTACAGGAGAACAGCATCATAGAACCTAGTCATTGACATATTCATACCATTATAAATGTATTTAGTTCCACCGAATTACAGACATGAGTAAATGAAATGCTCATGAGCACTTTCCTAAATTCAGTGAGTTGAAGAAACAGGACCAGCTTCTTTTTTTACCTTGTGGTCTGGCATCAATTTCTCCCCAGTTGATAATGGTCGTAGCCTCTTGTCTGTTCTTATTTCTATAGTAGCCTTTCCAAACTCTTCTTAGCAGACCCAGAAGCTCAACTGATAAGATACAGTTCAGATCACACCATACCATTCAATAATTTCTCAGAGAATTAATTTAAGATCGTACAGAACATCTCCAGCACTTCCCCATTTTGCTCTGAAAAAAAAAAAAAACCAACAACAACAAAAACAAAACAAAACAAAACAAAACAGAAACTGATGGACTCCTCAGTTGGTACTGAAGCCTCTGTGGGACGCTGCTTCGATACTCACAGTCACTGTGACTTTCCCTGCCTTTTCTTTTTCCACAGTGTACCTCACCTTTTAGCACACTTTATGCTCTTCTTATTCGCTGCTTGTTAAATCCCTCTCTTACATAGATCAAGACAGCATGTTGTTGTGCTCTGTCTATCTTTGTAGAAGCATCTAAACATAAAATATTTGTAGACCACACATAAGTCAATCGGTCCTGGGATATGCTTGCTAGTGTAAACACGGGTTATATGAAACTAGGCTAGAATGTGCATCCCTGGATCACCTCTCATCTGCAGAATTTCTGTAATCCTGCCACCATGGAGTAGTCACCACAGACACCTAGAAGTAGTCTCAACTGCTAATGCCACTGGCATCTCTCCACCACTGCTCTCATCATGTCACAGTGTCCGCCTATGAGAATAAAATAATTCTAGTGGAAAATCTACTTGACTCTCATGCCTCTTTTATCAATTATGTTACCTAATCAAATTTCCTGCTTAAAATTAAGTTAAAAGGTTAACTCAGGAATCAGTTTCAAGTTACCATTGAATATTGTATTAATGGTTTTATTACTTAATCACCCATTTTTACTAAGTACAGTATATTGAACATTATTTGACCTTTTACAGAATAGCTTTCATAGCCTGCACATCATCCTCCAGAATATTAATTTCACTTAATTCATTCAGTCATTTGAGAGATATTTATTCAATCCATATCAGACATTTGGCATTCATCTCATAATTATGAATGTGAAAAAGATGGGATTCTGAAGAATATTAACGTCTTCTTCATATGTTCTATATTATGATGGATACATAAAAATTGGGAAGTATGTTAATTCATATAAAAAACTCAAACTAATTTTTAAAAACAATTCTTCTTAAAATGTAGAGCTAAGTTATGAAAAAGAAATGAGAATATAAAATAAGGTCATTATTTGACAGAGTCAGACAGGAAAAGGAAAGGAGAGGAAGCAGCTGGGAAGAGAGAGCAGAAGGTTGGTGGTACAGAGAGACTCAGACACTGAGACTGAACATTAATAGACTAATGTTTGGCACACAAGGTAAGGAGAAACCAATGTAAGTCGTGATGATGCATTATTGTCAAATCTTCTGAGGAAAGAAACATTTATTCCTACACGTGTCCTTGTAACTTGGTCATTTTTCCATTTATTTATTTATTCAGTTTACTTTTTTATCACAGCAACTCCTCTCCTCCCAGTCCCCACTCTCACATGGCTCCTCTCCCATCTCCATCTCCTTCATCTTTGAGAAGGGAAAAGTCCCTCCCCACCCCCAACTCCAACCCCACCCACACCCCACCCTGAGCATACCAACTCACTTTGGTACTTCAAGCCACAGCAAGACAAGTCCTGTCCTCTCTCACTGAGGCCAGACAAGGCAGCCCAGTTGGGGTAACAGGATCCACAGATAGGTCCCAGACTCAGGGACAGCCCCTGTTCCAGCTGTTGGGGACCTACATGAAGACTGATCTGCACTTCTGTTATGTATGAGTAGGGGGCTTAGGTCCAGCTCTTACAAGGATCCAGGTAAGTTGATCCTGTTGGTCTCCCTGTGGAGTCCCCATCCTCTCCTGGTTCCTCTATTTCTCTCACAAAACTTCCAGAAGACTTCCTGAGCTCTATGTAATGCTATGGTCTGTTTCCAGTGAAGTTTCTTTCTATCTGGAAAAAAAAATCAAATCAAAATAGAGCCAGTAAAGAGAACCATGGAAAAAAGAATATGAGAGAAAAAGAATCAAACTGTGACTTGTATTCAGCTGTGGCCATTTCAGATGCCCTATCATTAAAGCAGATTAATGACAGGTTTCATGAATACAATTGTAAAACATCACTCTTTACATCTTTGCTCAGTTATGCTAATGTAGAGATTGAGATCTTTGAAAAATACATATTGGAAGTTGGATACTCTATGTAGATGATGAATTTCACAGAAGTTGTTATGAACGATATTGTTTTATGTGTAGATTATTGACCTGTTGGTTCTATTTTGTCTTTGATTAATATATTACTCACTTCCTACCCTCCTGCCTGACAACTGTCTTTGAGACACTTTTGTATCTAATGCCTAATGTTTCAGACAGTGGCTTCTTTTAATCAATAGTACATTGTAAACAAGGGTGAAGTTTCTGCACTGCACCGTCTTCTGAGTGCTTATTAAAGGATTCCAGAATTACCTGAGAAAGATTGAAGCTTTGTACAGTTTTTGTCATTGGGTTATGAAAATGTATAAGGTTAATAATTTTCAAGAGTAACTAAGTGGTGATTGATAGACAGAAACACAGACAGACAGAGATAGACGATATATTTTTAAGATTTGTTTTCAATAGGAAGAGAAAGGAAAATAGAATGGATAATATAGGTGAAAAGGGAGAGAAGAAAAGGGAAGACAGCACGAACAAGAGAGAATAATAGGTATGAAATATGACAAATATATTTTTACTCTCAAGTGCAGAACTTAACTCCCTATCTCTGTATCCATATACATGCATACAGCCTGATATTAGAGTGCTCCTCTTTGGAGGAAAAGAAAGGGAAAAGCTGAAGGCGAAGAGAGGATAGGATGGGGCAATGGATAATGACTACCTATGTGTATGAAAAAGCTATAGTGAAAGAAATTATTTGTATACTAAGTAAGATATCAATTACAAGTATAGAAGATGTGGAAATAGAACATAGTGGGTTGTAAGGAGGGCAGCTGCCAGGAAGAATAGGGAGGAGGCGATGTTACAGGGCAGGTGGCTGATTCTGAACAAAGAGTATGCTGTCCTTTTGTGAAGATAGAATGGTGAGACCAAATGCTTTACAGATGTATTCAAATATGTCATCAGTTGATGAAATGCATCATGCAATAAATACAGGAACACACCATTGGATATGACTTGGGATACATGTCATACTTACAGTTCTAATACTTTCACTTTTGTGCCACAGATGGTTTGAAGTGTCCAAGAGGTTTGTACCCACTCTCATTCTGCACCTGAACAATCAGGTGTTATTAGTATTTCTAGGATTTATTGGTTTTACAAAGTATCTAGAATTGCCTTTTCTGCATTTTGGAAATTGTATAGGGAAGGCATTGAATTAACATGCAAAATTCTACTGCCAAATGTTTTCTAACTAGACGGAAAAAATGCTGTAATCCTGTTTCACATCTGTGGGGAAGAGTGAGCCCATTAGGTACTCTGAAGTTTTGAAGAGAATTGTTTCCAGCATTGAGGATATAATACTCAAATATTCAGGGAAATGGAAAAATTATAGACACCTACTGCCTTTAATTTTACCCCATTTCCATCATTTTTTCCAATGAATTATTTGAACTGTATTTTTGTAAATAATAAAAGACATATCTGGGAATCCTATTGACTGTGAATTTTTAAAGAATCAAATGAAGAAAATGCACAGAGCAAAGGTAATTGTCTTACCATCTTACAAATGGAAAAGCCATCGGCCTTATGGCTTTGGCCTGGGTTTCTCACACTTAAATGATACCTGACAATGGCCGTATCATTTTCTGATATGATTCTTACTGTCAGGATTTGCTGATTATTGCCTGATTCATATTTTCAACCATTACTGCCTCACCTGCCTCACCTCCATTTATGTGTAGCTTAGTTGACATCTTCAGCTCAATGTATTTATTGCTTCTATGAGCCAACCCCTTGTAGCACTGCTTACCCTGCTCTTCCTGAGGCTGCACCATCTACAAAGCCTTCTCGAATGCCTTCACACTCAGCCTCTCACTGTGGCTACTTAGGATCCTGCTTCGTTGCTTCCCACCTTTCATTGCCTCTTAGGAGATACCATTGTCAGCTTTCATTACACAGTCATGTACCCAAAGGGTTTGTTTGTTTGTTTGTTTGTTTGTCTGTTTGTTTTTTTAAGCCACAATCAGTGAAAAGGTAAACCAATTCCATATAACCTTCCTAGCCAAAAACTACAGGGAATACCTGTTTTGTGGTTTCCAGTATCTAAGTGGTGGACTCACAGGAATAGGTGAGTGCTGCCTTAAAAATCACCTCATGAAACTTTAAATAACCTCTGGAGTGATGGACTGGGAAAGGGCAGCAAAGTAGGTTTCTTGGATGGTATTCTCGATTCCGCATACTGAGCATACTTTACACAAGACACTTTTCAAAGAGCTCATGACAATAACTGCTCTTGGGTCCCTGCTTAGTTATAGGTAATATACCGAGGTTCCCCCCCCAAAAAAAAACATTGATAGCTGATCGTTCACTCTATCTGCTTTGACAAAACTCAGCAAGCACAAACATCAAGGTTAAGGTTTATATCATTTATTTATGTTTTTATAATTTGAGAATTCATTACATGTGTATAATGTCTGATCACATCCAAACCTCATTCCTTCCCCTGTACTTTATTGCAGTCCTTATTACAACTTTATTCTGAAAATATCATGTAGTTTGCTTTGTTTCCATTGTGTCTACTTTATACCTTCCTGTTTGTGCTTGGGTGTAAGAACATGTACTTGACCTGTTTTTCAGAGGCAAAATTCTCGAAAAAAAAATCTTATTCTTTCTCAACCAGCAGCCTTTAGTAGCCAGTAGCTTCTCAACTAGGGGTGGGATTTTATGAGCTGTTCCTGGGTCCCTTTCTAGGATATTTGTTCACCTTGATTTTCCACATTTCTTGTGTATGTAGTCACAGGTACTGTGAGTTGATGTGCGCCAGTCTTTGTCATGTTCACCAGATACTGTCTTACTGCATCTGTTAACTACTTCCAGCACTTGTAATGCTCCTGTCCCCTTTTCCAAGACGATCCCTGATACTTGGAGTGTGTGTGATATAAATGTGTCATTTAGAGATGAGCATTCCACAGTCTCCTGTTCTCTGCAAACTTGTAGAATTCTCTATTAATCTCCATCTTCCACAAAATTTTTTTCTCAATTGAAAGATGAAGTGATTAGTGGATAGCAAGACAAGAACTGAGGAGGAAATTTAGTAATGTGTCCATCAACATAATGAAGAATATGATGATCTCTCCTAGAGTCTATGGCCTAGCTCCTAGCCAGTTACAGTGTTTGTCCTATGTAAGGGTTCCATAATTTGGAGCAGGATTTAAAGTTACTTAGGAAATGACTGGTCACCACTATAGTATTTGTGCTATTACATTCGTTTTTCTATCTTGCTAGGCCTGTTATTGTAGCTTGCAGGATTCACAGCTGGTAAGATAGTTGAAGATTTTGCTCCCATGGAAGCACAGATAAAAACATCAAGAACTGTGAAAGCTAGCCAGTAAGGACAAGGCTTCCAGGTCCATATCAGTCTGCTTTCTCCATGTTCTCTTATTCAAGTCAGTGGCATCTTCAGCAATAGGGCCATGGCATCAAATTCCAGAAGATAACCAAGTAGAATGCCAATAGCCTGTATTATTTGGAAAGGGGTTATGTAACTCCACAGAATAACAATTCAAAGAGAAGCAACCCATACCTGTCAGTGGCATTGTTATAGATAAACTATTGTATTTAGGAGAAAAACTGCCCATCCATTATACAGTAATACCATTGTCATGGTTAGTGTGTTACTGCTGTGAAGACGTTCCATGACCAAGGAAACTCTTGTAAGGACAATGTTTAATTGGGCTGGTTTAAATGGTCAGAGGTTCAGTTCATCATCCCCAAGGTGGGACCAGGGCAACTTCTAGGCAGGCATGATCCAGGCAGAGCTGAGAGTTCTATATCTTCATCTGAAGGCTGCAGGTATAAGATTGACTTCCAGAAAGCAAGGGTAAGTATCTTAAGCCCACACACACAGTGATACACTTACTTCAACAAGGCCACATTTCCTGATAGTGCCACTCCCAGGGCAAAGCATATACAAACCATCACAACCATTTAATCTCCTTTTAAGGTTGATATACTGATTATTTGTTTCTCCATGTTTTAAAAAATACAAAGCTGAAACCTGCTTTTTCAAGGGCATGCATTTATCAGAGTGATATGGAAAACAAAGAAACCATTTTCTATCTGCAATGAATCATGTGTGAGTGCCCAAGAATGCAGTGCTATTTTGTATTACTAACCAATTTTAGTTTATAATAAAAGTTCAGGAATTTCATTATTTGCTCAGAGTTAGACTTATACAAGAAAATTTGGATTTGGATTTTAACTCTGCAGCATGTTCCATTTAAATGAAGCAGTTTATAGCAGGTTATTTCCCCAATGTTCAATTCATTTATAGTTTATGGAAATGAACTTAATTTTGGAAGAGAAGGAAACTAATCCTTAAGATATGGCCTTAAATTGTGTAGTTTAATATTCATCCTTTGAGCAAGCTATGGAATAATGTTTTACAGTCCAGGTTTTCCCCTCAAACCATGATTTGCATGCATAATCAACATGAAGTCTCACCTTCACCAAAACCTTCATGCCACCAGTTAGTCCAAGCCTCTACCTTCGCTCCGGTGTGCTCACAGAATCCAAATGCATGCTGTTGGAGCACTAGTAACAGGCTAGTGCTATTAATTTGTTTATTTCAGGTCTGAGTTATGCTCCCTGGGGATACTTGTCATGCACACATTACAACTCAGTCATTCCCAAGGAGTCACAGGTTTGTGAGTGACAGCACCAGAGCAGCTTGTACCAGTCTATGCCAATCATCTCCCTAAGGCGAGCAGGTGGTAAAGGCATAAGTGAGCCATAGAGAAGCATGTAGTCAGGCTAGAGTTTGAATATGGATTTATTATCTTAATGGCTAGTATTATTTTAGAATCTTCAATGAAAATTCTACCTCTTCATTTTTTTGAAATAAAATTTCAGTATATATTATTTGTAGAATGTCCTATTACAAGATTATACATCTATTATACATACTTGGGCCATGTTCATCTACACTGTATTTACTTCCCCTCTTCCTTTCCCTCTTGCTTGTAATCACCCCCTTGGACTTTTCTCACATATTTAGTTATCATTGCTGTAAGTTTCATATATGAAAGAATGTATGCTGAAAGACAGTCATATTTTTTTATTTTTTTTATTAGGTATTTAGCTCATTTACATTTCCAATGCTATACCAAAAGTCCCCCATACCCACCCACCCCCACTCCCCAACCCACCCACTCCCCCTTTTTGGCCCTGGCGTTCCCCTGTACTGGGGCATATAAAGTTTGCGTGTCCAATGGGCCTCTCTTTCCAGTGATGGCCGACTAGGCCATCTTTTGATACATATGCAGCTAGAGTCAAGAGCTCCGGGGTACTGGTTAGTTCATAATGTTGTTCCACCTATAGGGTTGCAGATCCCTTTAGCTCCTTGGGTACTTTCTCTAGCTCCTCCTTTGGGAGCCCTGTGATCCATCCATTAGCTGACTGTGAGCATCCACTTCTGTGTTTGCTAGGCCCCGGCATAGTCTCACAAGAGACGGCTACATCTGGGTCCTTTCAATAAAATCTTGCTAATGTATGCAATGGTGTCAGCGTTTGGATGCTGATTATGGGGTGGATCTCTGGATATGGCAGTCTCTACATGGTCCATCCTTTCATCTCAGCTCCAAACTTTGTCTCTGTAACTCCTTCCAAGGGTGTTTTGTTCCCACTTCTAAGGAGGGGCATAGTGTGCACACTTCAGTCTTCATTTTTCTTGAGTTTCATGTGTTTAGGAAATTGTATCTTATACCTTGAATATCCTAGGTTTTGGGCTAATATCCACTTATTAGTGAGTACATATTGTGTGAGTTCCTTTGTGAATGTGTTACCTCACTCAGGATGATGCCCTCCAGGTCCATCCATTTGCCTAGGAATTTCATAAATTCATTCTTTTTAATAGCTGAGTAGTACTCCATTGTGTAGATGTACCACATTTTCTGTATCCATTCCTCTGTTGAGGGGCATCTGGGTTCTTTCCAGCTTCTGGCTATTATAAATAAGGCTGCTATGAACATAGTGGAGCATGTGTCCTTCTTACCAGTTAGGGCATCTTCTGGATATATGCCCAGGAGAGGTATTGCTGGATCCTCCGGTAGTACTATGTCCAATTTTCTGAGGAACCGCCAGACGGATTTCCAGAGTGGTTGTACAAGCCTGCAATCCCACCAACAATGGAGGAGTGTTCCTCTTTCTCCACATCCACGCCAGCATCTGCTGTCACCTGAATTTTTGATCTTAGCCATTCTGACTGGTGTGAGGTGGAATCTCAGGGTTATTTTGATTTGCATTTCCCTGATGATCAAGGATGTTGAACATTTTTTCAGGTGCTTCTCTGCCATTCAGTATTCCTCAGGTGAGAATTCTTTGTTCAGTTCTGAGCCCCATTTTTTAATGGGGTTATTTGATTTTCTGAAGTCCACCTTCTTGAGTTCTTTATATATGTTGGATATTAGTCCCCTATCTGATTTAGGATAGGTAAAGATCCTTTCCCATTCTGTTGGTGGTCTTTTTGTCTTATTGACGGTGTCTTTTGCCTTGCAGAAACTTTGGAGTTTCATTAGGTCCCATTTGTCAATTCTCTATCTTACAGCACAAGCCATTGCTGTTCTGTTCAGGAATTTTTCCCCTGTGCCCATATCTTCAAGGCTTTTCCCCACTTTCTCCTCTATAAGTTTCAGTGTCTCCGGTTTTAATTGAAGTTCTTGATCCACTTAGATTTGACCTTAGTACAAGGAGATAAGTATGGATCGATTCCCATTCTTCTACATGATAACAACCAGTTGTGCCAGCACCAATTGTTGAAAATGCTGTCTTCCACTGGATGGTTTTAGCTCCCTTGTCGAAGATCAAGTGACCATAGGTGTGTGGGTTCATTTCTGGGTCTTCAATTCTATTCCATTGGTCGACTTGTCTGTCTCTATACCAGTACCATGCAGTTTTTATCACAATTGCTCTGTAGTAAAGCTTTAGGTCAGGCATGGTGATTCCACCAGAGGTTCTTTTAACCTTGAGAAGAGTTTTTGCTATCCTAGGTTTTTTGTTATTCCAGATGAATTTGCAAATTGCTCCTTCTAATTCGTTGAAGAATTGAGTTGGAATTTGATGGGAATTGCATTGAATCTGTAGATTGCTTTTGGCAAGATAGCCATTTTTACAATGTTGATCCTGCCAATCCATGAGCATGGGAGATCCTTCCATCTTCTGAGATCTTCTTTAATTTCTTTCTTCAGAGACTTGAAGTTTTTATCATACAGATCTTACACTTCCTTAGTTAGAGTCATGCCGAGATATTTTATATTATTTGTGACTATTGAGAAGGGTGTTGTTTCCCTAATTTCTTTCTCAGCCTGTTTATTCTTTGTATAGAGAAAGGCCATTGACTTGTTTGAGTTTATTTTATATCCAGCTACTTCACCGAAGCTGTTTATCAGGTTTAGGAGTTCTCTGGTGGAATTTTTGGGGTCACTTATATATACTATCATATCATCTGCAAAAAGTGATTTTTTGACTTCCTCTTTTTCAATTTGTATCCCCTTGATCTCCTTTTGTTGTTGAATTGCTCTGGCTAATACTTCAAGTACTATGTTGAAAAGGTAGGGAGAAAGTGGGCAGCCTTGTCTAGTCCCTGATTTTAGTGGGATTGCTTCCAGCTTCTCTCCATTTACTTTGATGTTGGCTACTGGTTTGCTGTAGATTGCTTTTATCATGTTTAGGTATGGGCCTTGAATTCCTGATCTTTCCAGAACTTTTATCATGAATGGGTGTTGAATCTTGTCAAATACTTTTTCTGCATCTAACGAGATGATCATGTGGTTTTTGTCTTTGAGTTTGTTTATATAGTGGATTACATTGATGGATTTTCGTATAATAAACCATCCCTGCATCCCTGGAATAAAACCTACTTGGTCAGGATGGATGATTGCTTTAATGTGTTCTTGGATTCGGTTAGCGAGAATTTTATTGAGGATTTTTGCATCGATATTCATAAGAGAAATTGGTTTGAAGTTCTCTATCTTTGTTGGATCTTTCTGTGGTTTAGGTATCAGAGTCATAGTGGCTTCATAAAATGAGTTGGGTAGAGTACCTACTACTTCTATCTTGTGAAAAAGTTTGTGCAGAATTGGAATTAGATCTTCTTTGAAGGTATGATAGAACTCTGCACTGAACCCGTCTTGTCCTGGGCTTATTTTGGCTGGGAGACTATTTATAACTGCTTCTATTTCTTTAGGGGATATGGGACTGTTTAGAAGGTCAACTTGATCCTGATTCAACTTTGGTACCTGGTATCTGTCCAGAAATTTGTCCATTTCTTCCAGGTTTTCCAGTTTTCTTGAGTATAGCCTTTTGTAGAAGGATCTGATGGTGTTTTGGATTTCTTCAGGATCTGTTGTTATGTCTCCCTTTTCAGTTCTGATTTTGTTAATTAGGATTTTGTCCCTGTGCCCTCTAGTGAGTCTCGCTAAGGGTTTATCTATCTTGTTGATTTTCTCAAAGAACCAACTCCTCGTTTGGTTAACTCTCTGAAGAGTTCTTCTTGTTTCCACTTGGTTGATTTCACCCCTGAGTTTGATTCTTTCCTGCCATCTACTCCTCTTTGGTGAATTTGCTTCCTTTTTTTCTAGAGCTTTTAGATGTTTTGTCAAGCTGCTAGTATGTGCTCTCTCCCGTTTCTTCTTGGAGGCACTCAGAGCTATGAGTTTCCCTCTTAGAAATGCTTTCATTGTGTCCCAAAGGTTTGGGTACGTTGTGGCTTCATTTTCATTAAACTCAAAAAATCTTTAATTTCTTTCTTTATTCCTTCCTTGACCAAGGTATCATTGAGAAGAGTGTTGTTCAGTTTCCACGTGAGTGTTGGCTTTCTATTATTATTTTTTTTGTTATTGAAGATCAGCCTTAGTGCATGGTGATCTGATAGGATACATGGGACAATTTCAATATTTTTGAATCTGTTGAAGCCTGTTTTCTGACCTATTATGTGGTCAATTTTGGAAAAGGTACCATGAGGTGCTGAGAAAAAGGTATATCCTTTTGTTTTAGGATAAAATGTTCTGTAGATATCTGTCAGATCCATTTGTTTCATCACTTCTGTTAGTTTCAGTGTGTCCCTGTTTAGTTTCTGTTCCCATGATCTGTCCATTGGTGAAAGTGGTGTGTTGAAGTCTCCCACTATTATTGTGTGAGGTGCAATGTGTGCTTTGAGCTTTACTAAAGTTTCTTTAATGAATGTGGCTGCCCTTGTATTTGGAGCATAGATATTCAGAATTGAGAGTTCCTCTTGGAGGATTTTACCTTTGATGAGAACGAAGTGCCCCTCCTTGTCTTTTGTGATGACTTTGGGTTGGAAGTCAATCTTATCAGATATTAGGATGGCTGCTCCAGCTTGTTTCTTCATACCATTTGCTTGGAAAATTGTTTTCCAGCCTTTCATTCTGAGGTAGTGTCTATCTTTTTCTCTGAGATGTGTTTCCTGTAAGCAGCAAAATCTTGGGTCTTGTTTGTGTAGCCAGTTTGTTAGTCTATGTCTTTTTATTTGGAAGTTGAGACCATTGATGTTAAGAGATATTAAGGAAAAGTAATTGTTGCTTCCTGTTATTTTTGTTGTTAAAGTTGGCATTCTGTTCTTGTGGCTGTCTTCTTTTAGGTTTGTTGAGGGATTACCTTCCTGTTTTTTCTAGGGCGTTGTTCCCGTTCTTGTATTGTTTTTTTTTTTCTGTTATTATCCTTTGAAGGGCTGGATTCGTGGAGAGATAATGTGTGAATTTGGTTTTGTCGTGGAATACTTTGGTTTCTCCATCTATGGTAATTGAGAGTTTGGCTGGGTATAGTAGCCTGGGCTGGAATTTGTGTTCTCTTAGTGTCTGTATAACATCTGTCCAGGCTCTTCTGGCTTTCATAGTCTCTGGTGAAAAATCTGGTGTAATTCTGATAGGCTTGCCTTTATATGTTACTTGACCTTTTTCCCTTACTGCTTTTAATAGTCTATCTTTATTTAGTGCATTTGTTGTTCTGATTATTATGTGTCGGGAGGAATTTCTTTTCTGGTCCAGTCTATTTGGAGTTCTGTAGGCTTCTTGTATGATCATGGGCATCTCTTTTTTTATGTTTGGGAAGTTTTCTTCTATTATTTTGTTGAAGATATTAGCTGGCCCTTTAAGTTGAAAATCTTCATTCTCATCAATTCCTATTATCCGTAGGTTTGGTCTTCTCATTGTGTCCTGGATTTCCTGGATATTTTGAGTTAGGATCTTTTTGCATTTTCCATTTTCTTTGATTGTTGTGCCAATGTTCTCTATGGAATCTTCTGCACCTGAGATTCTCTCTTCCATCTCTTGTATTCTGTTGCTGATGCTCAAATCTATGGTTCCAGATTTCTTTCCTAGGTTTTCTATCTCCAGTGTTGCCTCACTTTGAGTTTTCTTTATTGTGTCTACTTCCCTTTTTAGGTCTAGTATGGTTTTGTTCATTTCCATCACCTGTTTGTATGTTTTTTCCTCTTTTTCTGTAAGGACTTCTACCTGTTTGATTGTGTTTTCCTGTTTTTCTTTAAGGACTTGTAACTCTTTAGCAGTGTTCTCCTGTATTTCTTTAAGTGAGTTATTAAAGTCCTTATTGATGTCCTCTACCATCATCATGAGATATGCTTTTAAATCTAGGTCTAGGTTTTCGGGTGTGTTGGGGTGTCCTGGACTGGACGAAGTGGGAGTGCTGGGTTCTGATGATGGTGAGTGGTCTTGGTTCCTGTTAGTAAGATTCCTACGTTTACCTTTCACCATCTGGTAATCTCTGGAGTTAGTAGTTATAGTTGACTCTGTTTAGAGATTGTTCTTCTGGTGATTCTGTTACCGTCTATCAGCAGACCTGGGAGACAGATTCTCTCCTCTGAGTTTCAGTGCTCAGAGCACTCTCTGCTGGCAAGCTCTCTTACAGGGAAGGTGTGCCGAAGAAGAAGGCCCACAACAGGGCCTTTCTCAGAAGCTGTGTTGCTTTGGCAGTTCCCAGAAGCTGTTAGCTTCTGTGGTGCAGACTCTCACCTGTGCAGACTAAATTTCTAAGTTCCAGGGAGTCCCGGAACCAAGATGGCGACCACTGCTCCTGAGGCTGAGGCTGCCTCCCAAGCCAGGCGGACACCTGTCCTCTGGTCCGGACGGTGGCCGGCTGTCTGCGGCCTGCCAAGGTTGCTGCCTCAGCGGCTCTGTGCTTCCGCCTGTCCCAGAAGCTGTCTGGCTCTCTGGCGCACCCTCTCACCTGTTCAGACTAATTTCCTAAGTTCTGCTGAGTCCCGGAACCAAGATGGTGACCGCTGCTCCTGAGGCTGAGGCTGCCTCCCAAGCCAGGCGGACACCTGTCCTCTGGTCCGGACGGTGGCCGTCTGTCTGCGGCCTGCCAAGGGTGCTGCCTCAGCAACTCTGTGCTTCTGCCTGTCCCAGAAGCTGTCTGGCTCTCTGGCGCACCCTCTCACCTGTTCAGACTAATTTCCTAAGTTCTACTGAGTCCCGGAACCAGGATGGCGACCGCTGCTGCTGAGGCTGAGGCCGCCTCCCAAGCCAGGCGGACACCTGTCCTCTGGTCTGGAAGGTGGCAGGCTGTCTGCGGCCCGCCAAGGATGCTGCCTCAGCGGCTCTGTGCTTCCGCCTGTCCCAGAAGCTGTCTCGTCAGTCTTATTTTGATAAATAATAAATGAATAGACAGGCAAACAGACAACCAGGATGCTCTCTGCTTTCACCCACTTTCTCACAAATGGCACAATATTGTTCTTTATGGTTGGGCAATATTCCATTATGTACATAACTCATATCTATTCATCAGTGGATGAACACCTAGATTGATACCATATCTTGACAAATATAGATAATATATCTGTAAACACAGACATTTTCTATCTCTACAGCCAGCTGGCTTGTTCTCCTTCAGGGATGTGCATATGGATGTCTTCTTTTTAATATTTTGTAGGACCCCAGAACTATTTCTGTAGCTTCTAGACTATTTTTTATTTCAACAATTAATCTTTAGGTTCATTTTCCCCATAGCGGAAATAGTATTTTTTTTATTACTTTTTATGATGAAAATCATTTCAATTGGGTTGAGATGTAATCTCAGTTTAGTTTGGTTTGCATCGCCCTGATGACTAAGGATGTTGGGCATTACTTTATGCAGCTTTTAGTTATTTGCCTTCCCTTGTCAAATATTTGAACAGTTCTGTTCACATGTCCATTTGTAGGTTGGGTTAGTTTTGATCTAATGATTTTGAGACATTATATATTAATCATTTGTTTGATGACTAGCTAATGAAATTTTATATCATTGAGAAGGATTATTCAGTCTCTTTTTTCATTTGCTGTATTGGAAGTTCTTTAATATGATAAGTTGTCATTTATGAATTCTTGCTTTAATTTCCTATTTTTTCATTTTTATATAGTTTAGTAAAATTACAAGGTATATATGTGAAATGGAATTTTAAGAATGGATATTTTATCTATTTACATTTCAAATGTTATTCCCTTTCCCAATTCCCCCTCACTGAAGCCCCTATCTCATCCCCCTTCCCCCTGCTTCTATGAGGTTGTCCTCCCCACCAGCCGACCCACTCTTGCCTCCCTGCCCTATTATTCCCCTATATTGGGGCATCGAGTCTTCACACAACCAAGGACCTCTTCTCCCATTGATGCCCGACAAGGCCATCCTCTGTTACATATACAGCTGGAGCCAAGGCTCCCTCCATGTATACTCCTTGGTTGGAGGTTTACACCCTGTGAGCTCTGGTTGGTTGATATTGTTGTTATTCCTATGGGGTTGCAAGCCCCCTCAGCTCCTTTAGTACTTTCTCTAACTCTTCATTGGGGACCCACTTATCAGTCCAATGGTTGGCTGTGAGCATCTTCCTCCTTTAATGTCTCTGAGGAAACAGCTATATCAGGCTCCTGTCAGCATGCACTTCTTGTAATCCACAACAATGTCTGAGTTTGGTGACTGTATATGAGATGGATCCCCATGTAGGGCAGTCCCTATATGGCCTTTCTTCAGTTCTTTGAGAAAATCTACAAGATATATAAACCATTAGCCTGACTAACCAGAGGGAATAGAGACAGTATCCAAATAAATAAAATCAGAACTGAAAAGGGAGAAATAACAGAAACTAAGTAAATTAAAAAAAAAAAATCAACAGATCCTACTATAAAAGACTATACTCAACAAAACTGGAAAATCTGGATGAAATGGACCATTTTCTAGACAGATACCAGGTACCAAAGTTAAATCAGTATCAGATAAACCATCTAAATGGTCCCATAACCCCTAAATAAATAGTAGCAGTCATTAAAAGACTTACAACAACAACAACAAGGAAAGGGAAGGACCAGATGATTTTTAAGTGCAGAATTCTATCAGACCTTCAAAGAAGACACAATACCAGTTCTCTTCAAACTATTCCAGAAAATAGAAACAGAAGGAACACTACCCAATTTGATCTATAAAGCTACAATTATGCTTATACCTAAACCACACAAAGACCCAACAAAAAAAGAGAACTTCACACCAATTTCCCTTATGAATATTGATGTAAAAGTACTCAATAAAATTTTTGCAAACTAAATCCAAGAACACATCCAAAGATCATCCATCATGATTAAGTAGGCTTCATCCCAGGAATGCAGGGATGGTTCAATAATCCATCAACATAATCCACTATATAAACAAACTCAAAGGAAAACAAAACACATAATTATCTCATTAGATGTTGGGAAAGCATCTGACAAATCCAAAACCCCTTCACATTAAAAGTCTTGAAAAGAGCCGGGCAGTGGTGGCACACACCTTTAATCACCCCACTTGGGTGCCAGAGGTAGGCAGATTTCTGAGTTTGAGGCCAGCCTGGTGTACAAAGTGAGTTACAGAACAGTCAGGGCTATACAGAGAAACCTTGTCTCGAAAAACAAATAAAACAAAACAAAACAAAAAAGAAAAGGAAAAGAAAAACAAACAAAAAAACAAAAAAGAAAGAAACAAACAAAAGTCTTGGAAAGATCACGAATTCAAGGCCCATACCTAAACATAGTAAAAGCATACAGCAAAACAGTAGCCAACATCGAATTAAATGGAGAGAAAATTGAAGCAATCCCACTAAAATCAGGGACTAGACAATGCTGCCCACTCTGCCTATCTGTTCAATATAGAACTCTAACCTAACCAGAGCCATTAGACAACAAAAGGAGATCAAAGGGATACAGATGGGAAATGAAGAAGATAAACTATCACTATTGGCAGATGATATGATAGTATACTTAAGTGACCCCAAAAATCCCACCAGAGAACTCCTAAACCTGATACTTTCTGAATTTTCAACATCACTTTGAGAGATTTTACCCATGCTAATGTAAAATATGTCTGCTATGCTTCTAGTATTTTTAAATTTTCAAGCTCTTATAGTAAGACTTAGAAATCATTAGAGGTGACGTTTGTACATGTAAGAAATAAGAATTTGAATAAGAAATAATAACTCCATTATTCTGCAGGTGTATGTACCATTTTCACAGCCTTACTTTTTGAGAAGGCAGTTGTTTATTGGACATGTGTTTTCAACATTGTTCTCTACAATCTTGTGGCTCTATGTGTATGATATTAGCCAGGTCTTCTACACTAAATTGAATTGGTCTACATATCCATTTGTACGTAAAATCCATGATTATTATGGCTCTGTCGTATTTTAAATTTTGGATTGTGATGATCCATTATTGTTCTTTGTACTTGAATTGTTTTATAGATTTTGTTTTATTTTTTTGTAATTTCATGTGAGTTATACAATTTGATTTCCTATTTTGATAAAGAATCATTATGATTGTTATTTTTGTTAAATTTCTGGATTACTTTCTGCACAATTGTGACTTTAATAAATTCTCAGGGCTGGAGAGATGGCTCAGTAGTTAAGAGCACTGATTGCACTTCCAACCATTTGGTGGCTCACAACCATCTGTAATAGGATCCGATGTTCTCTTTTGGTGTGTCTGAAGACAGCTACAGTGTACTCTTGTAAATAAAATAAATTTTTTAAAAAGACATTATTTATCCAAATCCTCATACATGGATTTTTCCACATTCTATTGTAAATTAATGTTTATTATTTTAATTTTGAGATCATAATATAGTTACATCTTTTTCTCTTCTTTTTTTCTCCCTCCAGAACAGTTCTAAGTACCTCTCCTTTGCTTGCTTTCACACATATGAACTATTTTCTTCTTTAATTGTTGTTCTGTACATGTATGTATATTTATATACATTTCTAAATACATAAACAGAACCTGCTCAGTATATATAATGTTATGTGTATATATGTTCTCAAGGGTGATTATTTGCTATTAGATAAGCAGTGGTTGTGCTCTTCTCTGGGGCAAAAATAAGGACCCGTGTCCGCTTGGGGCAGTTGTGAGAGGTGGATGTGGGGAGTTTGACTGCTCGGACCCCAGGCTGCAGCTGGATGGGCATTGGAATGTGAGAAGCTGCAGGATTCCACTCCGGTGGGTGAGGAAGGCTCAGCCTGGGGTCCTCGTGGACCTGCTGGAATCAGACTCTGGCTCTCAGTCACCACAAATGCTGCTGGGTACCTCAGAAGAGCTGGTTCTGGGATCTCTGAGCAGCACAGAGGCCAGGGATGACAGGTTCTCACTCTCAGACATCTCAGACACTGCAGGAGGAAGCGCTGAGAACAGGTGGAGGCCTGGGGTTGGAGGAGAGAGCACTGGCAGGTTACTGTCGGGAGTATTGGCTTGCTCAGGCAAGTGTCTTGGGTTGGCAGAAGCCTTGGCTGGAGAGCAGGGAGGCCTCCAGGGCAGGAGGTTAGACTTGCAGCCTGCTCCATTGCTCCAGCATGGTGGGTCCAGATGAGCAGAGACAGTCCATGGTTTTAAGGCATTTATTGTAGAAAGGCAGAGAGAGGAAGAGAGTAGGGAAGTAGAGGCCAGGCATGTCCACATGGAGAGACGGGAAGGGAGGGGAAGAAGTAGGGGGAGAGGTGAGAGTAAGAGCAAGAAGGTAAGAGAGGGATCAAGAGAGAAAGAGAGGAGGGGCAATTGCGAAGCTCCTTTTATAGTGGGATGGGCCATCCTGGCTGTTGCCAGGTAACTGTGGGGGTGGAATTTAGACAGAATACCAGGAGCTTCAGGCATTGCCTACATGACTGGTGGCCATACACCTCTCTTCAGGGGGGGGGGGGGGAGGGAAGAAGGAGCTATGGGAGACTAGCTGCCAGGAGCCCAGGAGGCGTGGCCGAACGCCTTCAATCCCTTATGCTTGACTTGGGACCAGGCTGTCTCTGCATGGCTCACTGCCCACACACTCTTCCTTGGAGTAAACTAGTTTTTTCTGCTTGCAGCTTTCTTTATTTCTCTGTGTAGGGTTGTAGCTCCTTAGCTTTTCACCATCTACCTTAGAATACAAACATCTACTAGACAATGCCTACCCCTAAGGCTCATGGGAACGAAAGACTGTAGGTTCATAGCATCTGGAAGTTTACTGTAAGACTGTTTCTCCAAGTGATATCAGTAGCTCTATTCATAAAGTCTCACCCACATGACTGCCTAACCATGAGCTGATCAAGGACAGCAATCAACATGCTAAAGTAAAAGTTTTATAAATTCAGTTATAAAAGAAGAGAAAGTGGGATATTCAAGGCAATGGGCCACTTGAGTCTTTTGAAGACAAATCAACTTAAGTAAAGAAAATAGTGCCTGTCCTAAAACTGAGGAGGAGGCTGAGGAGGACCAGCAGTTCCAATTAACGTGAGATCTCTCAGACACTGGACCACCAACCAGGCAGCACATATCAGCTGATAGGAGGCCCCCAACACACATACAGCAGAGGACTGCTGGATCTGTCTTCATTCAGAGATGATGCACCTAAACCTCAAGAGAGTGGAGGCCCCAAGGAGTTTAAAGGTCTGGTGGGGTTGGGGTAGGGGTGAGAAAATCCATGTGGAAACAGGAGTGGGGAGGAGGTATGGGATGTGTAACCCATTGGAGGTATCAAAGGGTGGACCAAGAGGGGAATAAAATCTAGAGTGTAAAAATAAATAAATGAATGAATGAATGAATGAATGAATGAATAATAAATGATTAAAAAAGAAAGACACCCAAGTATATTTTCTGTAGTGCATTTAAAAATTAACATTTACATATTTTCATTGTATTCTGTGATTGTGCCAATTGCTTCACTTGTGTTGGTTAAATCCCATATACATCCATGTGATAACCACTATGAATCATACTTAATGACATGCTAAGGTGTAAGGGTAGCATACATTTTTCAGGTTCCTAGCTATCAAGATACAAATTTAGGTGCTAAATTTGGCAGTTTAAGAGGCAACTTTCATCGACTATTCTATGAATATACTGTTGTATATAGTTTATCACGTTCAAAAATATTCTATTCATATGGTTGATCTTTGTTACACAAAACCACAATTTAAGATATTGCCTTTTTACTCATGTGCTATGTAAGATATCTTTTATGAAGATTTATTTATTCTTTATTTATATGAGTACACTGTAACTATCTCCAGACACACACCAGAAGAGTGCATCAGATCCCATTTCAGATGGTTGTAAGCTACCTTGTGGTTGCTGGATAATGAACTCAGGACCTCTGGAAGAGCAGTCAGTGAGTGCTCTTAACCACTGAGTCATCTCTCTATCCCCTACGTGAAGTATTTATTTAAACTGTGCTCTATTGTCAGTCATTTACTAGGATGCTTTTCAATTGTAGTGCATTGCTTGAACTTACATGTATATGTGACATTTTATTTTTCATATTATGGTGTAGACAAAGACTTTAACTCATGGTCCAACAATCAGAGAGAATCCTGCTTCCCCTGCTTCCTCTTCCTTCCACATCTCTTTGGTTCATCTGTAAGTGTTAAGTTATATTGTCTTTTGTATACTATATATAGTCCTGGAGAAGATTAAATTGCATTTCAATTTTCCACAACTTTAGGCATGTTTACTTAAAAAAAGATTCCTGCTCTCTTCCAACTAGCTGCCATCATAGACATGAGTCATGTGCAGCTCATTAAACTGGCTAGGGAAACCAAAATGCTGAGAGAGATTGGTTCACAGGAACAGTGCATGCAGGTGTGTGTGCAATTTATGGATGATACTCTATTATCAGAAATATCAAAGGCCCATTTGAGAGGGTGATGTGCTTGCTGTTGTTAGAGTAAAAAGAGAGGCTATGAGGTTGTGTTGACCTTGATGCTGCATCCTAGGTATCCACCACTTAACCCACAGAATGATCTGCAACTGTTTTTTTTTTTTAATTTTTCCCTTTTTTTAATTAGGTATTTTCCTCATTTACATTTCCAATGCTATCCCAAAAGTCCCCCATACCCTCCCCCACCCACTCCCCTACTCAGCCACTCCCACTTTTTGGCCCTGGCGTTCCCCTGTACTGGGGCATATAAAGTTTGCAAGTCCAATGGGCCTCTCTTTCCAGTGATGGCCGACTAGGCCATCTTTTGATACATATGCAGCTAGATACAAGAGCTCCGGGGTACTGGTTAGTTCATAATGTTGTTCCACCTATAGGGTTGCAGATCCCTTTAGCTCCTTGGGTATTTTCTCTAGCTCCTCCATTGGGGGCCCTGTGATCCATCCAATAGCTGACTGTGAGCCTCCACTTATATGTTTGCTAGGCCCCAACATAGTCTCACTAGAGACGGCTATATCAGGGTCCCATCAGCAAAATCTTGCTAGTGTATGCAATGGTGTCAGCGTTTGGAAGCTGATTATGGGATGGATCCCTGGATATGGCAGTCTCTAGATGGTCCATCCTTTTGTCTCAGCTCCAAACTTTGTCTCTGTAACTCCTTCCATGGGTGTTTTGTTTCTAATTCTAAGAAGGGGCAAAGTGTCCACACTTTGGTCTTCGTTCTTCTTGAGTTTCATGTGTTTTGCAAATTGTAACTTATATCTTGGGTATTCTAAGTTTCTGGGCTAATATCCACTCATCAGTGAGTACATATCATTTGAGTTCTTTTGTGATTGGGTTACCTCACTCAGGAAAATGCCCTCCTGGTCCAACCATTTGCCTAGGAATTTCACAAATTCATTCTTTTTAATAGCTGAGTACTACTCCATTGTGTAAATGTACCACATTTTTTGTATGCATTCCTCTGTTGAAGGGCATCTGGGTTCTTTCCAGTTTCTGGCTATTATAAATAAGGTTGCTATGAACATAGTGGAGCATGTTTCTTTTTTACTAGTTGGAACATCTAGATATATGCCCAGGAGAGGAATTGCGGGATCCTCCGGTAGTACCATATCCAATTTTCTGAGAAACCGCTAGACTGATTTCCAGAGTGGTTGTACAAGCTTGCAATCCCACCAACAGTGGTGGAGTGTTCCTCTTTCTCCACATCCTTGCCAGCATCTGCTGTCACCTGAATTTTTGATCTTAGCCATTCTGACTGGTGTGAGATGGAATCTCAGGGTTGTTTTGATTTGCATTTCCCTGATGATTAAGGATGCTGAACATTTTTTCAGGTGTTTCTCAGCCATTCGGTATTCCTCAGGTGAGAATTCTTTGTTTAGCTCTGAGCCCCATTTTTTAATGGGGTTATTTGAGTTTCTGGAGTCCACCTTCTTGAGTTCTTTATATATATTGGATATTAGTCCTCTATCTGGTTTAGGATAGGTAAAGATCCTTTCCCAATCTGTTTGCGGTCTTTTTGTCTTATTGACTGTGTCTTTTGCCTTACAGAAGCTTTGCAGTTTCATGAGGTCCCATTTGTCAATTCTCTATCTTACAGCACAAGCCATTACTGTTCTATTCAGGAATTTTTCCCCTGTGCCAATATCTTTGAGGCTTTTCCACACTTTCTCCTCTATAAGTTTCAGTGTCTTTGGTTTTATGTCGAGCTCCTCTGAAGAAAGAAATTAAAGAGGATCTGCAACTGTTAAATAAAGAATTTGTATTATTTAGGAAAGAAAAAGAAAGAAAGAAAGAAAGAGAGAGAGAGAGAGAGAGAGAGAGAGAGAGAGAGAGAGAGAGAGAGAGAAAGGAAAGAAGGAAGAAAGAAAGAAAGAAAGAAAGAAAGAAAGAAAGAAAGAAAGAAAGAAAGAAAGGAGGGAGGGAGGAAGGGAGGAAAAAGGGAGGGAGGGAGGGAGGGGAGAAGGGCGGGAGGAAAGAAGGAAGGAAGAAAGGAAGAAAGGAAGGAAGGGAGAGACTAAGTAAATCCTATTCATCAGTGAAGAACAACATCTTGTATAGAATATGTACTGCATTGTTTAATGTCGTTTTAAAGGAATATTTCAAGAGTGGAGCAATTTCCATCAGTGATTGTGAAGTGCAGAAAAGGATAGTTTGTCAGTCCAGTTATTGTTTTATCCTAGCTAAAGATTAGAGCACTAATGTCTGCTAAGAATATAAGAAGTAAATTATAGTATAATTGACTATTGTATCCAAGTCAGAGTCATGAAGAACAAGGAGGCTAAGGGAAACTTTTTACACACTTACCAGTGTTTCACTAGGCTCTGTCTAAAGTATAATTTAAGGATCGGAGGCCAAAGTCCTTAAATATTTCTGTGTTCTTCCTGCTGCTATAACAAATGTGCTAATGGGCCACTGACAAGTTACAGAGACAGATAAGAGGTACTGCCCTCTATATGTTGCTCCCTATGTTGTCACTGGAGAGATATAAAATAAAGAACCAGCACCAGCACAAAAGCGTTTTGCTTGTGTTTTGAACACCTTAATAAATGCAATTAGTGCTCTCCAGATGCTCATGGAAAAGAAGACATGAGGTTGGGAGGGAGGGCATATTGAAGAAACACAGAGGGACTTAGAGGAGGAAAACAGGGAGTAGATATTATAAACTGTTTTCGTGTTATATAAAATTTCTTTTAAAAAATCGAACATATTTTAAAATTAAAATGTCCTTTATTTCATTTAAAATTGAAGTAAATAGATCAAATGTCTTCTATTCAACAATGAGCCAATCTTCAAAGTATAGTATTTAAAATTTGTTCTGCTTTGGTGCCAATTATTTCCTAAGCATCATTCCTTTAAACACCAACACACAGATGGTGGCAACAAGCATACTTTTAGGGTTCTTAATAAAAAGAAACATTTGTCCTTCATAATAGTAGAACTGCTGTGCAGTAGTGAATGAATCCAAACCAAACAGATGGGCAGAATTTAATATTTGCTTTGGTTTGGTTACTCTCTAAGACTGATTTAATGCTGTTCTATTTCTTACTGTGAGTTAAAATAAATAAAGGTAGATGACTAGCTTACAAATCACATAGGAGGTATTAGAATTCATCTGCGATACATTATTGGTTTGCTACCAACTTCTAATACTTTGAGATCTAAGAAGACAAGACCGAGCTTAGTCAGCTTAAGGCCAGATTCTCTTTAACTACACTGTTGGTAAACCTGGAGGGTTTGTTTGTTTGTTTGTTTGTTCATCATTTCTCTCTAACTTGAGATATCATCAATCAGTTCCTATGCACTGTATCTTCTTGCACTTATCCTTGCATGGAATGTTGTTTACCATTCTTATAATGCACTTTGCTTGTATTATGTCAGCTAATGGGATTTATTCTCCATAAGCTCAACTATGTAATGAACGAGTGTTGAGAAAATTACTTCTGAGCTGTAGTGCACTAGATCATGCTTGGGAGCCCAGACTCCCATAGGAACACTTGCTCCTACTACTCACTGCTTTCCACTGTGTAGCTTGGTAAAGGGCCAGATGAGCAGATCAGGAGAGAACTGTGGGAGAATGCCTAAAAATTATACTGCATAGGGGGTCCCTAGCTTAGAATAAGGAAGTGCTCCTCAGAGGACCTGAAGAACATTTGGGAATTCCTAGGTAGAAGAGAAGTTTAGGAAGAGAACAGAGCTTCAAGGTGAGCCTGCTGTAGGGAGATGCAGGTATATACTAAGACACCTCTGCATAACAGCTCTTTAAGGCCTAACAGAAATTTCTGTTGTTTTTATCTTTACTTTTTCTTTTCTCATCTTGGTCTTATTTCTATGACTATGATGGAACCTGTGCATGCTTCGATGATGCTGTCACATAATACCTACTGTTTTAAGGCATTGTGCTTGTCTCCAAGACTCATAAACTTCTTGACCTTAAAATGGATTCATTTTTTAATATTAGATATTTTCTTCATTTACATTTCAAATGCTATCCCCTTTCCTAGTTTCCTCACCAAAAATCCCCATCCCCTCTCCCCACTCTGCTCCCCAACCCACCCACTCCTACTTCCTGGCCCTGGCATTCCTCTATACTGGGGCATAGAATCTTTGCAGGACCACCAAAGTCTTAGCATGTAGCATAGTTCCACACAAAGAAGCATTAGTGAACAAATAAACAATTGGTAGTTAGTGTTTGAGTAATAAGTCTTGTTCCCTTTATTGATAAATACTCAAAATTATGCCTTATGGCCAGAAAAAAGTCATTGATAATAATGAAAGTGTGAGTTTTATTTTTTCTATTGGATGCAATCAATTAAAACAGGACAAAAGTTAATCCAGTTATCACAACTATTTATTAATTTTCAGTCAACTCCACAAGTGCATCTATTCTTTAAACACTTCCAGAATGTTGTCCAAACTGATTTTCACAATTAACATTTATCAGCCTGCTTTGTGCACTGTAGTGATTCGCTATTCTGTGAACTGTGGGGGATATCTGTCCTTGCGTGTTTGCTCCTAGTTGAAAGTGGATGATACTGGACTCTTTGTGTTTATCATCCCTGCATATGCAGATTGCTTAGGGCTTAAGTAAATGACTTTGTCAGAGTTTCCTGCCCTCCTCTGAAACACATGCCAGAGAAGAAGATGAAACCTTTGGTGGAAAGCGAAGATATCGTTATCAGTATCTGTATACTTACTGTCTTTCTTTATAGTGAACTGTGAGCAGCCGAATGGTGGCTTTCATCACCCCCTGCAGACATCGTACCTCCACATTATTCCTGGGCACACTGAAATGCTTGAGATCCCTGGCTTCTTTAGAATTATCTTGAATTCTTCATGATACCCCACCCATCCTGTGACACTCTGTCACTAATGAGACATTCTTAGTGACTTCTCACCTATGAAGAATCAATAAAGGGTCACAGCAGCAATATGTTTTGAGAGTAAAATATCTTGAAGATTGGAAGAAGAGAATACTAAGCAAGGAAGGCCAAGACCATGAGTAATGACTTGTGAGTCAGCCCCTCTTGCTTTGCAAGATACCATATGCCATTTATAAAACAATACTAGCTTACAAAACACTTTTACTAGTATTTGGCAGATTAGAAGAAAACCTTCTGTTTAGTAAGACATTTATGAAAAGAGGTAGCAGGGAAACTTGCTTGCTTCAGTTTGGATGGTCTCCAGTCTTTAAATCATTAAGATTGATCATTCTAGGGAGATTTATGCTATGTCCTGCAAACCAGCAAACTCCTTGGTTTGTTTGCTTCATACACAGATTAACTAGTAGATACTTAAATAGAGTTTGTGAATGGAGTGTCCTCAGAGGGCTTGAATAAAGGTGTATAATGGGCGTGTGAATATTGTCTTGTGTGTCTTTTGTTGTTGTTGTTTTTTCAAGACAGGATTTCTCTGTATAGCCCTGGCTGTCCTGGAACTCACTTTGTAGACCAAGCTGGTCTCAAACTCAGAAATCTGCCTCCCTCTGCCTCCCGAGTGCTGGGATTAAAGGTGTGCACCACCACGCCTGGCTCTTGTGTGTCTTGAACCTTAAGCATTGTCAAAGGTAATAGATGTTAATAATTAAACACAAACACACCTCATAAAAAGCAACCTCCTATAGTGGGAATCTATCTTGCCTCATTCATTGAGTGCTACTCAAGACTCTTATGCCAGAGTAGACGAGGCTATAAGGGTAGCACTTTTTCAAATATATTTTGTTTTCTATCTGCATGTGATTGTGCCCATTGATATTTTAGAGTTATTTATTTCTTTCTTCCCCAACTTTTCTCTATTTACTTGTTAACCATAACCTTCCCTAGCTTTACCAATCTTTAACTTGATAAGCCAGCTTTCCCTTTCTTGCTACTTTGTAACATTGGTTTGCTCCTTGTCAGCTAACTTAATCCTGTCATTATACAGACTTCTTTCATTTCATAGTATCCTAGAATACACTGTAGTATCCTTGTTCATGACCCCAGTAGTAATTAAAGTTAAAGATATTTTTATTATTAATTAACATTGACATGCAGCATAACACTTGTGAACCTGCCCATCCATCACGCGCAGTGACAGAGGAATAGCATGCAGTGCCTTGAGCAATGGCCCAAGGATTTATTTACTGAACTGTGAACCTCATCACTAGCACACCCAAATTTTACTTTAACTTAGTAAATACTTCAACAGTAAGAATATCATTAATTTTTTAAAAGAATCTACGTTTACTTTTAGAGTAAAAGGGAATTGATCCTGAAATTCTCTAGACCTACTGGAAACTCTATTTTGTTGGATAAAGTACCTAGTCTGTACTCAGTTATATTGCCCAATAAATGATTCAGTCTGTTGTTGATGAAGAAATTGGCCTTGAAGTGAGTCATATTCTAATTAGAAGAATGTGAAGTTGAATTGTGGCATAAAGAGAATGGAGGAACCCAGATGTAGTGGCATACACCAATAGTCCTATAATGATAGGAGGTGGATGAAGGAAGGAGTAACACTAGCCTAGGAATGATTGACAGACCAGTTTGAATAGTACACTGAGACTCTGTTATAAATATTCAACAGTTTCATGGATTGTACATATAAACAACAAATACTATGATATATAAATATACTTCTATAACCTCATTTGGGAAGCAGTGAACATCATAATTAAGAATAAAAATTTGAATCTGTAATACATAAAATTTCATAAAAGAATGATCATTATAGCTTTATTGAATAGATA
Source organism: Mus musculus (assembly GCF_000001635.26). Taxonomy (NCBI): domain Eukaryota; kingdom Metazoa; phylum Chordata; class Mammalia; order Rodentia; family Muridae; genus Mus; species Mus musculus. The sequence continues at coordinate 32,279,369 of NC_000067.6, forward strand.
AAAACTTGGAGATGGGCCTGCTAAGACAGGCATATAATTCACAGTGCTCTGGGAATTACTACCATTCTGGGTTGTAGGGTGATTTCAATTTAGATATTATATCAAAATTCAAAGAAAAGTAAAAACAAGGCTAGGACAGGGTGAGAGGGAGAATGCTTGCTTGTCAAGCTTGAAGATATTCTGTGAGCATGGTTCCCAGCAACAACTACAGAAAAAGAGCTGGCCTAGTGGTTGCTACAGCTAATTCCAATTATTCCTGATTTGGATGGTATAAGGAAGTGTGTATTTTATTCCACCTCTCCTCTTGGTGTGTCTGGACAGCATCTGGACACCACTTTGGAGAGGACTGGGTGTAGTCTGGAACAGGTGGGGTCCACAATCTTTTTCTCTGTCTCTCCAGAGAGTCAGATGCCACTGCACACCAGTTTGGGAGGGGTGAAGCAGAGTCCAGGATTAATAGGGTCTGCAGAACTCCCATCTGGCCAGAAATGCCCAAATAGTGTTAAAGCTCTTAGAAAAGGAGTAAAAAGGTTCAGGCCAGAGAAGGCACCTGGTCAGGTGATGATGCTGGGGGTGATGGGAAGAGGTACTGCGCTCTGATGCAAGCCTCTGTGAGTGCCTGCAGCATGGTCAGTCAGGCTGGTCCAGAGATCCAAGGATGAATGCTTCCAGAGACAGAGTTCTCCCTCAAGTGTTGCAGCTCAGTAAAAACAGCCAGTCTCAGAAGGTCCTTGCTGAAATAGCCTGTGTTCTCTACTCTCCATGTGGACAGGGACTATATGAACCTTGGGAAATAGGATGGGTTTTGGGGGGGTAAATGCTTTCTATTGGCTGAGGATAAGATCCTGTTGATGCTCTATTTGCATGGGAAACAACATCAGGTGCTGGGTCTCATGACTGACACCTGTGACCTCCTGGTTGGGGTCACCAGGCAGGCACAGAAACAGAGAGGGAGTTACTCCTGCTCCTGCCAGTCTCAGGGTGAGATTTTAAATATCAGATTTTGAGATTTCTGGGATTTTGACCATGCATCACCTCACCAGTTCAGTGCCAGTTCCTTAGGTGGTGCTGTCCACGTGTCACACAAGGAAGGACGAAATGTGTTTACAATAATTCCAGACCCTTTGTACACAACAGTTGCATAAACCAGCATTAAAGGGTATTTCGGACAATACTATCAAGCTACTGTGTATGTTTGATCGTGAAAAGTAGCATGGATGTTTAGAGATTTGCAGGGATTTAAAATGGTAACTGGCTGCTCTGGGTGAGTTGAGTTAAAAACTACTGATTGGATAGCAATGATAAAGATAATCATCATAGAAAGAGTATTAAAAGACAACTTCTGTTCTAATGTAAAATAGAAACAAATGAATATATATATATACACATATATATATACATACATACACACACACATATATATATACATATATATGCATGCATGTATGCGTGTATGTATATATTTCCCAGGTACAAAGTAACTATGAGAAAAGTAACTGAAAGACCATACCTGGAAACTAGAAATCTGGAAATGTCCATTTCAGTCACTGTTAGTGGCATACAAAAATGTATGCACTCTTTTGTCCTAGTCTGTCTGAGGCAGTAGGCTGATTTTCCCATCATACATTGCTGTTTCAAGCTGCAAAAGATAGTTATTTGACTGTATTAGCTATATGTTGTGCATTTCAGAGAAATAAATATAAGATGGTATCACTTGTTCCTGACTGAAGTCTGAAACACTGTCCTATAAACCCATAATCCAGGGCTGCTTTAAGACAGCTGCATACTCTTCACATAAGTGAGTTTCCATTCCCCTGTCTACTCCCCAGACTCTTGAACACTGCCTTGTTTTAAGCCTGGTACTCTCAAATAGGGGAAAACAGTACTCTGAAACTATCCAGGCAAGAATGACCATATAAACTATGATTAGAGATTTGTTCAGAATAATGTCCGGGGAAGAATACAGGCAACTTAAATTTGCCTTTGAAAAGAATTTTTTTGAAAGGTTCCTGCTGAATAAAAATGTAGCAATTCTGAGCCACACTTTGGGCATGTATCTGTTATCCTCTCAGGAGACCAAGAGAGAAGGTTTGAGTTCACGGTCAGTTTGTGTGACATAATGACATTTTTAAACTATATTAAATTCATAATTATTGTCATAATTATTGTGTTGCTTGCTCTGTGTGTATTTTTGCTTCTGTCATGGTTTTTAGAGATTCAACTTGGGTACAACATCAGACTTGTACAGCAAGTGTTTTATTGTCCAGAAATGCTTACCTGCCTTAAGTAATGAGATCTAATGAGTGGTTAGGACAGCAGCAAGGAGAAAGAAGGAAAATGCAAGGGGAAAATGGAAAGTGAGGGGATGAGGTGAGAGTGGAGAAGATGAATCTTCAGACTTGGCAAGGGAAGACATGTACTTAGCAAGCTCCATGCAATATGTCCATTTCTTTTTTTATAGGATATTTTACTTTTTTACATGGAATGTATTTATCTAAGAGGCAGGAATTACACAGAAGTCATTCAACTTGATTGGAATGGTGACAATCTTGTGTATGCTTACCATTGAAACCAAGACATTGTAAATGCTAGGCAAACTTTGTACAACTGAAATACACATAAAATCCTTGGATAATGAATAAATATATACATTAAAATTAATCAACATCTATATAAAAAGAGCCAACTACCATAATGTAAACACAAATAATTATTTATGGGTTTAATCTGTTTCTCTGTGTTAGCTTTAGCTCTGTCCTTAATGCTTGTGTACATATATCTCATTGGAATCTTATTCTTAATTTAATTATATTGAATAATTGTACTTAAATACATATGTTTCCAGAAGTATAAGCATATGACTGACAATTTCAGGACTCATATAGTTCTTCAGAGTACAAAGACAGCATTTGTCTCCATTTGGAGTAGTCCTATTTCCTCATTATCAAAAATATTCACACATTCATGTTGGTTACTCCATTGTGTCTAGAAATAGTGCTACTGGTGTTTACCTAAGGATAATTATATTAATTACAGTTTTATGTGGAGAATAAACATATTTACATGTAAAACACTGTTTTTGTGTTGGCAATTGCTAATCATGTTTATGGGCATTGGAAGTGTCTCAGTAGCCGGGCAGTGGTGGTACATGCCTTTAGTCCCAACATTTGGGAAGCAGAGGCAGGCAGGTTTTTGAGTTCGAGGCCAGCCTGGTGTGAGTTCTAGGACAGCCAGGTATATACAAAAATACCCTGTCTCAAAAAAAACAAAAACAACAAACAAACAAACAAATAAAAGTCAAATAAAAAGACCCTTGGTCCTGTGAAGACTCTATGCCCCAGTATAGGGGAATGCCAGGACCAGGAATGGGAGTGGGTGGGTTAGGGAGGAGGGGGAGGGAAAGGTAATAGGGGATTTTTGGAAGGGAAACTAGAAAAGGGGATAACATTTGAAATGTAAATAATGAAAATATCTAGTAAGAAAGAAAGAAAGAAAGAAAGAAAGAAAGAAAGAAAGAAAGAAAGAAAGAAAGAAAGAAAGAAAGTGTCTCAGTGAAATCCATGTAAGAGTTTCTTTGGAGTTGGAAGGAAGGCCATACAGTTGTATATTCAGGGAATATGGAGAATAGACTTTCAGATTAAAAATACATTAAAATAAGTGTAAAATAACAAGTTATTAAGACAGCAGAATCATTTCATATTATTTAATGTTTTCTCCTTCTTGCCTAGACTTGTTTGTTCATTAATTTTCCCTTTGTAATTACAAAAGCAACTTAAGAAAGAAGTGGCTCATTTTTATACACACTCCCATCATGTTATTGGTGGCCTGGAAGCACAAAGGTTTCAGACAAGTGGTTGCTAGCCATCTATAGTTGGAAGTAGCATCAGGAATGAGTGCTAATGGTCTGCTCATTTCTCCTTCACATCTTTCTGATCAGTTCAGACTACAGTTGATTAGATGATGGTACCCACATGTAGGGTTTGTCAGTTATGACTCTCTGTAAATGTTCCCAGACATAGCCAGAATTTTCCCTTCTAAGTGACTCCAAATCCTGTCAAGCTGAAAATGGACATTAGCTGAAACATCTTGTGACCTTTATAAGCAAACACCCTGTTCCATGTGCTCATTGGTGTTTTACAATCTCTCTGCAGGCTAGAAGCTTGCTTGCATCAATACTCTCTGATCTGTCATTCCTGAAATTTTCAGTGAGATGAGAGAAAACAGAGGTATGACTGCAGAGGAAATTGGTTAGTTATTAAGACCCCGAAACTAGTGATGGTGAGATTTTTTTCTCCTTTGAAAGAGTTACATTTCACTAATATCCAATATATAAAGAACTCAAGAAGGTGGACTCCAGAAAATCAAATAACCCTATTAAAAATGGGGAACAGAGCTAAACAAAGAATTCTCAACTGAGGAATACCGAAGGGCTGAGAAGCACCTGAAAAAATGTTCAACATCCTTAATCATCAGGGAAATGCAAATCAAAACAACCCTGTGATTCCACCTCACACCAGTCAGAATGGCTAAGATCAAAAATTCAGGTGACAGCAGATGCTGGTGAGGATGTGGAGTAAGAGGGACACTCCTCCATTGTTGGTGGGATTGCAAGCTGGTATAACCATTCTGGAAATCAGTTTGGTGGTTCCTTAGAAAATTTGAAATAGTACTACTGGAAAATCCAGCAATTCCTCTCCTGAGTATATACCCAGAAGATATTCCAACTGGTAATAAGGACACATGTTTCACTATGTTCATAGCAACCTTATTTATAATAGCCAGAAGCTGGAAAGAACCCATATATCCCTCAACAGAGGAATGGATACAGAAAATGTGGTACATTTACACAATGGAGTACTACTCAGCTATTAAAAACAATGAATTCATGAAATTCTTAGGCAAGTGGATGCATCTGGAGGATATCTTCCTGAGTGAGGTAACCCAACAAAAAGAACACACATGGTATGCACTCACTGATAAGCAGATTTTAGCCCAGAAACTTAGAATATACAAAATACAATTTGCAAAACACATGAAACTCAAGAAGAAGGAAGACCAAAGTGTGGATACTTCACTCCTTCTTAGAATGGGGAACAAAATACCCATGGAAGGAGTTACAGAGATAAAGTTTGGTGCTGAGACGGAAGGAAAGACCATCCAGAGACTGCCCCACCCAGGGATCCATTCCATATGCAACCACCAAACTCAGACACTATTGCATATGCCAGAAAGATTTTGCTGACAGGACCCTGACATAGCTCTCTCTTGTGAGACTATGCCAATGCCTGGCGCATACAGAAGTTGATGCTCACATTCATGGAGTATGAAGTGAAGTACAGGGCCCCTAATGAAAGAGCTAGAGAAAGTACCCAAGGGACTAAAGGGGTCTGCAACCCTATAAGAGGAACAACAATATGACCTAACCAGTAACCCCCAGAACTGTGTCTCTAGTTGCATATGTAGCAGAGGATGACTTAGTTGGCCATCAATGGGAGGAGAGGCCCTTGGTCTTCCGAAGATCATATGCCCCAGTACAGGGGAATGCCAGGGCCAGGAAGTGCGAGTGGGTGGGTTGGGGAGCAAGGTGGGGAGGGTATAGGGGGCTTTGGGGATAGCATTTGAAATTCAAATGAGGAAATATCTAAATTTAAAAAAGAGTTATGTTTCAAGAATTATCTTAAATTATTTGGAATCTGTTCCATGTGTACAATACTTGATTAAAACATTAGATATGCTAAATTTTAGGCATAGGAAAAGTCACCTTGGAAAATATGTCTTGGAAGCAATATGGAGAAGTGAGCTCATGCAGGTTTACTCTCATTTAATATTTGAATACAGAATCATGTCAGCATGCATAGCATGACTGGTGCCAGAACAAATACATAGGTTTACACTATCTGTGAGCCCAGTGTGTCCTAGAGACAGAACACATACTTAAAAACAGGATATAATGTTTAGATGAGTTGTACACTTAAGACAATTTCTATAAAGTTAGTTTTATTGGAGATAGAAAGATGCTTCATTGTATAAGACCTTGTGTGTGTGTGTGTGTGTGTGTGTGTGTGTGTATGTGTGTGTGTGTGTGTGTGTGTGTGTGTGTGTGTGTGTGTGTGTGAGAGAGAGAGAGAGAGAGAGAGAGAGAGAGAGAGAATGGAAGATTTTAGTTCTTCAATGATGGGAGCTGAGAACTGGGAATTTATATTTTTCAGTTAAAGAATGTTATGAAAAGACATATTATTGTACAAAATAGAAGAAAATGAGGAATCACATGTGCTCTTGGCTGTCACCTATTTTATTGTAAAAATTGCAGTTATAAGCCAGATCTCTTATCAGCAGCCAGTTCTAAACTTAAAACATCAGTATTGATTATATAGATGATAAAGGTTAAAGGATAAAGGAGAAAAATAATTCTTTTACTACTATTATTTGTCAATGTCAACTTGTCTACACATATTTTTCATGTAGTCAAAATACATTTTAAACATTACCTGTTGTACATAGAAAATACACATCTAGTCCCTGCCTACTGCTCTATTCTCACTCCCTCATTTTATCTTTAAACGTACATTGTACTGTCACATGTTCAAGTTCCTATGCTGTGCCTTCTCTATTTTGGCTTTTGTACTTATAATATTTATATATTACATATATTATAACATATTTTGTGCATATATATGTATATAGGTACACACACACACACACACACACACACACACTATATGAAATAGGGTCCCAGGCAATCTCGAAGTTATTTGCTATAGCATAGGCTGGCCTCAAACTAATAGCAGTCCCCTGTCCTTAGTCTCACAAGTACTTTGAATTATAGATGTAAGCCCATGTACCTGGATGATGACATTTTTTTTAGTAACCCCTGATCATTTACCCTGACTTCAGTTAATTTTGAAAATCCCATTATTCCATTTTTTTTCAATTCATGGAAAAATGGTAGACATGGAAATGCCCACTATTATAGTTTCCCAACTGTTCATCTAGTATTGCTCTACAAGAATATTCCCTATGGTATTAATAGATCTGCCACCTAATCTATATAATCATCTAATCTAAAGCATAAGGTTTGCAGTCTTACATGAGCTGATTCTCATGATTTACCCACCACCTGTCTCTTCTGCTACATGCAGACCTACTGTACATCAATATTTTCCGTAGACTTTTTCTAGGAGTCAAGATCTCGAATTTTTATTTCATCATTCTTGTCTCAAAAGCTCACACGTAGGAGGTTGATTAAAGCTAGAAAAGTTTCTTAACAAAATCTACAAAACCCTACAGCTTTTGAGAAATGTAAAAAGGAAGCCATATTAAAGGTGGTGTTTTTCAAATTTTAGATTATATACTTATGAAATAAGATTAATTGGCTATGGTGTTCAGTTTGTTTTCTATTTATTCAATCCATATATGTATCATAGTCTATGTGCATATTTGAATAGTAAAGTGGACAGAAGCTGGACTGTGTTTGCCAGGTGAAATCTCATTCACAAAGTCAAGAGGAGGAACTGGCATTAGGAGGAGCAGCAGAACACACTCGTTTCTGAGGAGGATTAATTACCCACTGCTAAGCAACGTTATGCTTTGATTACCACTTCATGAATGGTTTGATTTACCTCATGTTACTATAATGGCTTAAGAGTCAATGACCTTGTCATGTTCTGACCAGCTAGCATGGCTGAGCATTGATGAAGTGTGTGTTTTATTGAGTAGAGTCCTGCATGATAACAGTGTGGGCTCAGTTGATATTTAGAAGATGGGGCAGGAAACAATAATATTTGGAATCTCTATGTTCTCCCCAGATGTGTCAGGTTAAATAAATGATGGAGGGCATATTAACTCAATATCATAAGGTCATTTTCATAAAGTCATATATATTTCTGCCCTGCATTTTTCTCAGGCATACAGGGAAACTATTTTTCTGAAATTCTGGTCAGGATGTTTATGAAAAGTAATAGAATCTGAACCTAAATTTTTGAAAGTACAATGTTATCAAATTCTTTTCCATAGTAAAATATCAAGGAATTTGTTTCCAGTATTACTTATTTCAGGATAAAATGAATAGCATTCTATTTGCAAATCTAGAGTGCATTACCTACAGCCACTCAGGACCTGTCAGTGGAGGTTTCATACACCACACTGCAATCATTTTAAATAACCAATTTTACACTCTTCCTGGAAAAGATCATGTGCAGTTTGATAAGAAAGAACATTAAAGATGCACGCTGGCACTTGTTTCTGTTAAACCTTTATTATAAGAACAACACACACTTGTTTCTGTGGCTTGTCTCCTAGTCTCACGTTTTTCTTGAGGGAGTAATCTATATAGGTTGTATCTGCAGAACATAATGGGTTCATAAATTCTAGTTCACAGTCAATTTCACACAGAGCCATTTCTGGGTTTAACCAACCTCCTAGATGCACTTGACAAGCTTCAGTTATTCTGTTATTTCTATTGTTTGGCAACAGACTGCTATTTTGGGATTAAGTGAAAATTCAATATATGCACTCATTGTAGAATCACAAATTCATCTGCCTCTGAGCTAGTCCTAGTACTAAGAAAATTTTTAAAAAATAATTATAAGCACAAATTTATTGTTTTATTTATTTTAATAATAACAAGAATTTTATCAGCAGTAACATTTGATTGTATGCTTTCCCCCTGAAATATAAATCCCTTGAAATGGACCAAATGACCCTTATAGATGCTGTTTTCATTGCAGAGTAGCACTGACTCCTGAAACTATCTGATTAGTGGAAAGGGCAAATGCATTCCAATGACTCAAGTGTTGGAAATTGGTGTCAGCTATAGGGTAATTGAAACCTGTCCCTATAACCTGCATAGCTGAAAAAAGGGGTGAGGGGGATGATGGTGTTTATATATTCAGGCTTTGTATGCAAGAATGCAGGTCCTTGAGTGCTGTAGCTTGGTCTGGAAGTGTCATTCAGAACACAAGAACCAGTCATGGCCTTTACACCATGATAGGCTCAGCATACAAGTCCAACATGGACCAAGTGAATACCGCAGCAAATTGATTGCACACAACAGCACAACTCCTGTGGTCATATTAAGATGGCAGGTAAACTTTTGTAGATAATTAAACCACTTAATAGAAAAGAATGTTCATTTAATTTGAACATCATCAAGCTCTGTTCTCAGATACTGAATAAACTTTTAAACCTTAAATGTAAATATATAAAATGGCAGTTCCTGGGGTATATATTTAACAATTATACTACTCAAAAATCAAGAATAATGGAAAAACTCTTTTGAGAAAACCAGGAAAGAATGTGATATTGTGCATGTATAGATAAGAGTATTAATCAATTGGCTGGATTTAGGCCCCTTAGATTAGAAACACTGTGTTTATTTTCAAGCAAAGTTATGTGTTTAATTTATATTGGTTTTTATAACTACAATTGCTATTCTACATGGTTTCCAAAGACAATGAGCCACCACTGTTGATATAAATAAATATGCTGAAACGACTTCACCCCAAAGTGGCTACTTTAAATGCCAGACATCTAACAGGCAAAAAGAAAATTTCAGTTCAAAACGCTGAATATTCCATTGTTTTGAGAAATAACAAAAACTACCAAGGTTAATCAAACTTTGGATACCAGGAAGCTCACATTACTGAGACTGCTCCCTCTGGTAGGAACATTAGTGATATCCTTATATTGTGGCTTCACTATTAAAATTATTCTATTATCAAACCTCAAAGCCTTAACACTCTAAAGCCTAATTAAAAAACAAACAAGCAAACAAACTATGATATAAGCATCAGCAACCACACTTCTTCATACCACGGTTATACAATATCAATGTTGTTTTGACTAAGTTATAATGAATAGAATTATATGGCAAGTTAATTATGGTGAATTTTTAGGTTTACAGTAGTACTTTACACAATAGGTAATCATGAAGTGAAATTTTCTTTTTTAAGGTTGGCTATTTGGACTAATATCATCACTTGATTTGGGATAAGTTTTCTTATGTGAAGTGCAGTCATTAGAATAAATGATCGTTTAGATCTAGTGGTAGTAAACTATCATCTGTGGGCCAGTTCGTCTGATTTGTTGCAGAAAATAAAACTTCTTATGAATGTTCCTAACATTTTTAATCGCAAACACATATACACAATTATTATATATAATGATATAATATGCAGTAATACTACAATGCACACTAAATTAACCATATTAAACACAGCAATCATCTCAGAGAGGTACTTTTCTTTACTTATTTTGTAAAACAGGAGGGAAGTTGAAGCTTATCAAAAGGAATTGTTTAATAGGTGTAACGGAAGTGCTCAGGCCTTAGACATATTTAAGTAAAGATGTGGATTTTATTAATAAGCTTTCTTCTTCCATCATGTGCTGCAGTTCCTATAACATATGAAGTATATAATGTGATATTTTTATTTAGAGTACACAATAGACATGAGGTCTCTCACTTATTCCTGAGATAGTTACATCTTTGTCCCTATACTGTGTGACTTCCTGCCTCACTTTTCCTAATACCTGTTCTTATAAAATTTATCTCTTTCCCTTTCATTTTATATATGAGATTATACATCATTTCTCTCTGTGCTTGTATTATTTCATTAATGATAATGATTTCTAAGATCATCTGCACTACTAAAAAACTTCAGGACCTATTTTTATTTCATGTGTTCCAGGCATGTTTGTGGCTTTCCATGAAGCCCCTTTGGCCAGCAATACAATCAGATATAATCTATTCCCAGAAGTCAAAAGTTCCCTTTAGTGATGTGAGATGTCCAGTTGGGGCTCCATCCCTCCCGTTATTTGGTGATTTCATTTATATTGATTTCATTTATGTATATACTTTAGCAAACTTCTACTCTATTTGGTTCCTACTCTACCGCCCCCCCGCCACACACACACACACACACACACACACACAAGTTGTTTTAGCTGTCACTGCTTCTGTTCCCTCCCCTGCCCTCTCTGTCTCATCCATCGTCCTGTTCCAGCCCCTCTTCTTGTCCATTCATCACTATCTAACCTATTTTCCCTTTCTATTGTTTATTAAGAGTAGGGATTGCTGGGCCAAGTGACAATTCCATCATCTATTTCATTGTAAGTATCAGTAGAGTTTTCCTGAGAGAATGGTGATCCTGAATTACAGATCCACTATAACTGTGCATTGCATCCTTCTTTTATCATGCATCATTTTTATCTCTATTTTTTTTTCCACAGTGGTCATTTTTATTTGAATATAACTTACTTTGCCAGCTTACTGCCAACTTACTGTTATGATGCTTTCTATGTGGTGACACAGTTGAATAATTCAGGAGACCACATAGTTCCAAAACCTACAATATGATCCATTTGGGCTTTTGTGGAAAATATTTGTAGATTGTATGGCTTTATTCCTCATCTAACGTTCACAAGTGTGTTACACCAGACAAAGCCATGCTAGCCTGGCTCAAAACCATTTTGGATATATATCATGATACATTATTCTAGTCTTTATACTTAATTTTTCATCACTATCAGAGAGGAAATGGATAGGGCATCTTATTCTGTTAAAATATTATGACCAGTCATGTTGTAAGGCTGCATGTTTGGACTAAGCATGTTCCCAGAAACAGCAACAGTGCCCGTGGTATACCATTGCATCAAATTTATGATTTGATGAGGCTAAAACATTAGGAGAATGCTAATCTATAGTATTGTTCCTTCTAAGTACTCCAGCTCAGCTGTGATGGCTGACTGCTGAGTTGAATAGGTTTTAGAATAAAGAAATCCCATTCAAGCTTTCACTCATTAGATTCATTCTGAGCTTCAAAAGATAGCCTTAGGCCTCCAACTCAGAACTTATCTGTTAGGGTCAGTGCAGAGGTCAAGCTATTTTTGGTTCCTTTTTAGAGTTACAATCCTAAGTATTTATTTAGTGATGCAAGGGCAAAGGACTGCTTCACCAGGCCACGGACACCGGACCTTCCTCAATGAACTATCTGACTTTATAATTACACTTCAGTTGGGATGATTACACCATAATTTTCCCAAGAACTGTTAAATTCACACTATTAACTGATTTCTTTCTCTATTCATTAATTTTAATAAAGTTATATATCTTCTTAATAGTTTGAAATTTAAACATAATAACCTCACATTGGAATATGTATTTAACCAGAAAATGTGTGTGCTATTTAGGATACTTTTTCTCTCTCAGTTTTAGAAAACGTTAGGCATCTAGACTTTCTCTTCAGGTTATAGTCACTATTTCGTTATATGATCTTCACTCTTCAGGGATGCCATTGCCCACCAGCACTTACTGAATGGAAAGAAATGTCCTCACAGCATTCACACAACTGTCACTAATCACGTGAATGCTAAGCACCTGAAAAGAGGTAGTGCAGCTTAACAACTGAGTTCTTAGACATTACTAATTTTCATATGACTTAAATGCATGTAACATCGTGTGACTGGTGGCCATAGTGTTATCAGAATTGTCTATAAAGCATGCTGTGTGGTATTGTCTTGCATCAATTCTATTGGACAAACTTGAATAGTATTTTAAATCTGTTTTTTATTATTATTATTATTTTAAACTTGGGAGTAGCTAATAGATTTAAGACCTGAAATCTTTTAACCTCAATAATTCATCCTTTTGTATGGCTCTTTCAGTTGGCAAACAGTGCATCAAAACTATAATTACACTTTTGTATTCTGGTCATATTGGCATACTCATTTTGCTCCTGTGTTATATCTATTTTTCATGGCTGTAGTTTTACTCTACCTAGAACTTACTCTCTGTACGTGATGGATGTTGTCAGAAAATTTCCAACGTGTGAGCAGTCTCCCATGAAATCATGACATTTACCTAGAATATAGTCCAATGTATCTTCCATAAATCTTTAATCAAGTACATACCTTGTTGTGTGGTTTTTAATAAACCAGTAAGCATAGAAAATGTAAAGCCATTGTTTCCTGCTGTTTTAATCCATAAAACATAGAAAAGTGGTTGTTATTTTATCCCTCTCTAGCAAGGCTTGGAATAAATACATTGAATATGATACCCATTTTTCAGCTGGGCCTGGCATCCAACTTCATGAATAAAAAAGATGTCATTTATCATGTGGTAATAGTCATACACATCATATTTATCATGTTTGTAAAGGAGTAAGTTATTGGCTGAAACTCTGTTATTTTACTATGTGGAAATTAAAATGTGAAGCAATTATAATCATTATGCATATATAGAGAATATACTTATTTCAAGATCATCTTTAATTTTTTTAGAAACATGGATGGTACATGGTTTTAAAGTGTTGAAATATTTGGTCTGTCAAAACTGTTTTCATCTGGAAGAAGTTATTGCTGTCACAGTGTTAAATATATCTCTTATAGATATACTTAAAACCTGTAAAACTTAAATTTATCAAGTTGAAAGAAACATTGAATTAATCCCATAATGGTTTACTTGGTCGCTGTTCTAGTCTTCAAAGAGACTATGTTATTTTCACATTTTTCCATTAAATGTAATACTATGCCTAGCTTAGGTGTCTATGCAAACAAGGCTCACACTCGGGAGCAAGAGACTTTCACATTGAGGATAGCCTAGTGATATCAGAGCTGGAACCTGTCTTTTAAAAAAAAAGAATAAAAGAGAAAGAAAGACAGAAAAAGGAAGAGAGAGAGTGTATGTGTGTGTGTGTCTGTGTGTGTGTCTGTGTGTTTTGTGTGGTGTGTGAGTATGTGTGTGTGTTGTGCACATGTGAATGTAAGAGAAGGGGAAATGACAAAGATCATGTTTTGAGTTTTTAGGTTAAATGGCATTTAGTTCCTAAACATCTCTTTTTAATAAGCCTGAAATGTCTTTAACACATAGCTTCAATAGAAAGACTATGCAGTGGATATTAGGACTGGTTCTTATGCCAACATGGAAGTAGACTGAAGAATTCAGTCATCGCAATGCCCCAAGTAACACACATTTCATCAATCTGTAGTTTTTTCATAGCAGAGCTGAAGACATGCACAAAGAAATACACAGTCACCCTGAGGATTACACTAGCTAACACTTCTAGCAATGGGGGATATGGAATCTGGCAAGGCTATCTCCTGCAACCAGTCAAGATCTGGAATAGAGGGAAGGATGAGGACAAAGTCCCTGCAGAAATGTGCAGGATCAGGTACCTAGCATAACTGTCATCTGAGGGTCTTCACCAAGCAAATGATGGAAACAGATGTAGAGAATCACACTCAAACATTAGCAAGATCTCAGGGAATCCTGTGGTAGAGGGGAAGGAAGGATTGAAGGACTCAGAGATATCAAGGACATCACAAAAACCTAGGGAATCAGCTAACCTGGACCCAAAGGGGCTCTCAGAGTCTGAATCACTAACTAGAGAGTATGCATGGGATGGACATAGGCCCTCTGCACATATATAATAATTGTACAGCAGGAGAGTTCATGTGGGACCTGTAATAGTAGGATGAGGGGATGTTTCTGACTCTGTTGCCTGCATTTGGATCCCTTTTCTCTAACTGGGCTGCCTTGTTTATCTTCAATAGGTGAAGATGCACCTAGTCCTACTGTAACTTTATATCCCAAGGCATATTGATATTGATGGGAGGCCTCCCGTTTTCTGAAGAGAGGAGAAGGTAGGCAAGAGAGACAGACTAGGAGAAGAGGAAGGAGGGAAAGGAAATAAAAGAAAGAAATACAGAAAATAAGGAGCTGAGCAAGGACTCATGTAAACCCCTGATTTTCTCTGCCCTAGGAAAAGAGACCAGAAGTAATGGTTAGCGATGAGCCAATTAAGTGCTGGGAACTTACTGGTTGGGTATTATATTCACAGAGGCATTAATAAATGAATAAAAGTTTTGAAACCTACAAAGTTTAGGTCATAAGAAGGTCTCATTTTAGTGTTAGCAATTTGCTGGTGTCAATTAAGAGACCCCCTAGCATGGACCTTGGCTTCTGGCAGACAGTAAATATAAAATGTCTGCATAATTGAATAAATGAATAAATCAAGAAATGATCTCTTAGAAGAGTTGATGATGGACTTTACAGAGACCATACTCAGAATGCTACTGAATATTAAAATATATGGAAACTAAAATTGTGACCCGTGAAAGACAAAGATAGCTTTAATTGTACCAGAAATCCTTTAATAAGAAGATGATGTTTCCCGTTTTGGAAGTACTTTCTTCTAAAATTGTTTCAGCCCTTAAATTAATACAGCGTTTTCTACCATGGTATATTTGTGCCAGATAAATAGATACAAAATTTTCAAATTTAAGCTATTTGCCCCTATTTTAAAAAGTATTGCCAGGTTATACGTCACTATTCTCAAATGTAGAAGTTGGACCTGGTTGTGCCTCCTCTCAGCCCCATGCTCCCAGAAATAAGACTCAGAATCAAAATATATTTACAGATACATGGGCCATATAGCTAGGCTCTTCCCTGTCTAGATCATAACTTAAAATATTCCACTTATTTAAGTCTGCATTCTTCCATGTGGGTGGTTACTCCTCCTCCGGTACCATGTGTTGGTCTTGTTACATCTCACACAGGGAAATCTACCATTTGACTCTATTCCAATTTTTTTTCTCCTCCTGGATATCCCAACTCTCATTTCCTGCCTGAGACATAAGCCAAAGCCTTTTAAATTGACCAGTGATGCATCCATACAATACACAAGATATTCTCTCTACACTCAAATACTTTGATTAAAGCATGAATCCTTTAGCTCTGGAATCTGAAATTGTTTCATGGAGAGGAGACTCTTGGATACCAGGCCCCTAATCTAAACTGTATCAAGTAAAATGTTCCTGTGTACAAGTTGGAATAAGTATTTTCTTAAAATCCACAGTTTACCTCATCTTATTTTAAATGAGATCATAATTTTCTCTCATTCTCTATATATTTAGCAGTGCAAAAAGCTCTATTTGGCTGATTACTCAAAGAACATGGATTGCCAATTAAAGACACTCTAAAGAATGCAGTGAATGTGTTCACAGAGAAAATACCCCTGGTATAGCTTATTGGTTTAGAAATGGAGAAAATGGACTCTGAGAAACTGTAACTTCCCAAGGAATCTCATGATGGAGAGGCAAGAGGATGGGTCATGGTGCCAAGGAGAGTGGCAGTTTGCCTTCCAGGAAGATATTTCAAGCAATTGTGACTTAACAGACCACAATGGATGAGAGAGTAGAACAAACACAATTATCGACTAGACCCCATCTTGACCCAGATTGCTTAGCTATGTATACCTCTTGCCTGTAATAAAACCCAAGCTTTATCTCAAGACCCTAAATTTAGACTTGACTTTAGAGATAGATTTGAGTGCCACTGAAGGTCATCATTTTCTCTTCTTCTCAATGCAGCCATTTTGAGTAAATCTTCTTTGCTTCTCATTGGTCCTTCTCTGAATAATTGGCCTTTCAGCGATGAATGGTAGAAACGTGCTTGCTCTTTATGCTAGGTTTTGCATCTCTGCTTAACAAAGCCATGGTTCTAAAGGAGATATTAGAATGTGTTCTTCTTGAATGATCATCCATTAACACTTTACTTCTGTAAACTTCATGTTAAAAAAAAAAGTGAGAGAATTTTCTTAGACCTTGTAAGGAATAGAAAACTTCAACATGTGTAGAAGATGAATGCTTCCCAGGAACCAGTTGAAATTTGCAAGAGTTCTGTAAAGAAATGCAAGCTCGTTAGATGGTTGCTATGAATGGGAGGGCAGTCATGAACACTTTTCCACTATAAAAGTCAAAATTATACAACAAAGAGAAGTACAATTGTAAAGAAAACAATAAAAGAAAAAGTGTTTGTAATAGACTAGTCTTATATGCTATTGTAATTAAACCAGTTCCTTTACAAATTATATGATTGATGTGTATATACAATTATTTATGAGTCCAGTATCAGTGCTAATATTAAGCATAGTAAAGACTTTTAAATTATTCAATATCTCTATATAATATTAAGCTACATAGCAAAAGTAACCAAGAAAATCCTTCTAGCCTTTGTCTTTGCACAATTGGTGGGTTTAGAAGGAGGGACACTTTCAGCAAAATCTTGCTAGTGTATGCAATGGTGTCAGCTTTGGAGGCTGATAATGGGATGGATTCTTGCGTATGGCAGTCTCTAGATAGTCCATCCTTTCCTCTCAGCTCCAAACTTTTTAACTCCTTCCATGGGTATTTTGTTCCCAATTCTAAGAAAGGGCAAAGTGTGGACATTTTGGTCTTTCTTCTTGTTGAGTTTCATGTGTTTTGCAGCTTTTATCTTGTATCTTGGGTATTCTAAGTTTCTGGGCTAATATCCACTTATCAGTGAGTACATATCATGTGATTTTTTTTTTTTTTTTGTGATTGGGTTACCTCATATAGCTGTCTCTTGAGAGGCTATGCCAGGGCCTAGCAAACACAGAAGTGGATGCTCACAGTCAGCTATTGGATGGATCACAGGGCCCACAATGGAGGAGCTAGAGAAAGTACCCAAGGAGCTGAAGGGGTTTGCAACCCTATAGGTGGAACAACAATATGACCACACACCCCCCCCCCCAGAGCTCATGTTTCTAGCTGCATATGTATCAGAATAAGGCCTAGTCAGCCATCATTGGAAAGAGAGGCCCATCGGTCTTAAAAATTTTATATGCCCCAGTACAGGGGAACGCCAGGGCCAAGAAGTGGGAGTGGGTGGGTAGGGAGTCGGAGGGAGGGTATGGGAGACTTTTTGGATAGCATTGGAAATGTAAATGAAGAAAATACCTAATAAAAATAAATAAATAAAAATTTCAAAGAAAGGAGGGAAGCTGATTGGCAATCACATGTGTGTGTGTGTGTGTGTGTGTGTGTGTGTGTGTGTGTGTGTGTGTTTTCTGGTATGGTATAGCCCCCAAAAGCATGTGATGAGGAGCATTTAGAATAGTTTTCAAATCGAGGACAATTTGTAAATAGAACAAATTTCAACTAAAGAACAGAGAATTCCAAAAGGAGGGTACCTTCATGAGGATATAGTATAGGCTTGGATCATAGACTAAAAGATTTGTGAGCAAGAACCTCTTCATTGATAGCAATTATTGGTTGAAAGAATCACTGGGTTCCCTGGTGGATGAGAATCATGCCACTGAAAACTGTGCGTATGGAGAAAGTTTGGACTTTTACAATGTCTTGCAGGGAGTTATAAATTGCTTGGGCTTACTGCGCAGGATTCAGGCTCCAATTGACATTTATTATGTGGTGCTTGAAGCCAATGGGATAAACAAGGTCACTTACAGAATTTAAGAAGGTCACACTCAGTCTCATGAGAATACTGGTATTTAGAGTTCAAGTCTTTACAGAGCAGTCAAGTAAGATAAGAACAGAAAAATGTCCATCAATTTTAGCAATTTTGAAGTCATTCTTAACCTTTGCCAGAGCGTTTTAAACACATACGGTGAAAAGGGCAGACACAAAGGGGGAGGCAATCAATGAGTGGAGGTGATGTTGTTTGGTGTGCCCTGCATGCTCTCAGGGCTCAAAAGGGCACTTGATCTGCAAGGAACATATGCTGTTTTTTTGTAGCCCCATTGACAAATGCAAATCTCTCAGCATTACAGAACACGCAAACAACAGAATAATGCTTGTAAGTTTTCTCAGGCTCCAATGGCTGAGTATGAAGATCTAATATGTCTCACAGGAATCTATGGGCCACTTTATTTATGGCTATTGTCCCCTGAGAAAATAACAATACAAAATGCAATATAAAAATGTGCTATATGTGTGTCTGTTGGGCTGATGGTCAGCTTGCAATATTGAAAACTGTAGTCAGCATTTAAGGATGACTTTATCGTGTTGCTTTAAAAGGTGTGTTTGCTGTTCACCATGAATATTTTCATTATAATGAAGCCAGTCTTGATTCACATGTAGGTCTTTCCATTTGGGTGGACTTAAAAAAGAATACATTAGAATAGAGGTTAATGACAGAAGCTTCCATTATTTCAGCCTGGATATTGTCTCACAATATAATATTTTACCTAACTGCCAATCAATAATGTTTTGAATTTTCAGAGTTGTATTTTTATCAGTCACTCAGAGTGAAACAAAAACACACATGTACTATGTCATACTGCCTTCCTTCTCCTTTGGTGAAAGAACCATTTTATAGTTCAGGGGGAAAAAAAAAAGGTTGTCAAGTTCTTCTTTAGAGCTTAGGGCTTCTGTTTTATCTTTTACTGTTTGATGTTGTGGCCTCTCTAAGCCTCAGCATAACTGTAGAAGAATAGTAATGATGCCATAAACAGCAAACACTATATACTAATGCTGATTTCAAGAGTGGCCAGCCTGGGATGAGCTGGGTCATTAGTATAGAATGTCTTGAATGAAGAAATTAAGTCATGCTAACCTTGGCCTCATGTCGTGAAGCCCTTGTTAAAAAAATAATGATGCCTTAATTAGCAAACTTGTTCTTTTCACAGGCAAAACTAATGTCTAAGTGTATTCAGACAGCAGATAACATAAATCTGTCATACAGAGTTTCCATGATTTTTTTTTCTTTTTGTTTGTAAAATTGTGGCAGCAAGATGACTCAGTGGTTGAAACCACTGGCTGCCCTTCAGGATAGCTCAAGTTCAACTCACAGGACCCATATGATGGCTTAAAACTATCTGTAAATCCAGATCCAAGAATTCTAATGTATTCTTCTGGCTTCCTTTGTCACCTGTGCACACATAATGCACATACATACACTGAGGTATGTACTAATAAAATAAGTAAGATGATTCTTAAATATTTAGAATGAGGATAATTTTAATTCAGGTAAAAGACTCCTATGATGAATGACTGCAAAAGCATGACATCTGACATCTAGTTTCTTTCTACTATAAGATATTATGTCAATGAAAGACTAATAATTTGGTAATTACTTAACGAGTATTTAATACTATATACTCTCTTTCATGAAAATGTGTTTTTCTCATGATTTTAATATCATGTTTACAAGCTAATATCATTAAATAATTCAGATTTTTAATTTTAATGTTTCTGCTTCTTCTGTTTAAAAAGATTGAGGTAGCTGAGAATTTAAAGTATGACCTACATGTATGAGTTTAATGTACATGATTACTCGCTTGTAAAATTGCTACTATAGAATTATAAATATATTAAAAGAGCTGTCCTATAGGAATCGCTTGGGACAAAAGTTGGGGTGTGGTAAAGCTAACTAAAAGTCAGGAACCACTTACATTATTGATATCCTGTCTTCCTTTTATAACAGGATTTCTGTAATTAGGTTAGTAATGATATTTATTTATAGAAGACTTTTGAAGTCTATTCATTTATCCTACTGTATTTCATACTCTTTAGGAGTAATATTGTTCTCATCATACCTCTGAGGAAGGAAAAATAAAGTGTGGGGTGGTTTAATGATGAGCTTATTTATGAAGAAAATTCTCATATTTGCAAGCCTTTTGTTAAATCATGGTATCATCTCTTCTTGGTCTCTTCTTATAGTACATGCACAGTTGAACAGAAAGACCTAAATTGATAACTCATTTTTTTCCTTTTAATTCTTAGGGAGTTGGCCACTTTCTTAGTTGCTGGCTGTCAGTTTCAGCTGTGTGAACTGAGATACCATTAATGGGTAGGATTTGTAGTGTCCTATGTCAGGTAGCTCTCCATAACTGGTAACTCACACGTGTGCACAGCACCTCACACATTTAAAAAGTCTCTAGCAAGCCTAACGCCTGACCTACAAACCTATGATCAGACAGTGTGGGTATCTGCTTCTAAAAGCATTTGAAACAATGCTTCATAGTGATAGCTTTCTTTTGTTACAGCCATAGAAAGATCACTTGACATGACTCTCTGTGTATAGAAAAATAAATACATGAAGCAATGCTTATTTGTCTCTGAGTTAGAAAATACAGGTCTAAATATAGACACCAAAATCAGTTTTTTTTCAAACAAATTTTGTAAATTAAATTCTGTATTTTTCCCTCACGATGTATGTATGCACATATGCATGTGTATCGTATGTGGGTATATGTATTTCAACTTCACTACACCTATTTCCAGTTCTCTCTTAATTGTAGGTCTTACCTACCTTCATGTATGTCATGTTTAGATATGCAGTGAAGGATGTGTTCCATCGGTTCTTAAGAGCTACGGCCTTATTGTATGACCCCATCAGGCTCACACTCAGGCTACACTGTACTAGGTGCTTCCTACTTCCTACTTCCCAACCCACACAATTCTCTCTCTCTCTCTCTCTCTCTCTCTCTCTCTCTCTCTCTCTCTCTCAAATAAAATGGACAAATCAAAACCAAGAGGACAGAATTACTCAGGCTCCCATACTTAAATCCCAAATCACTTAGCTATCATAACTTTTGCTGATATTTTAGTTTTTCTTTGAAATCTTTCTCATTTGTTTAACAATTCCTGGAAAGATTTGTAATTGACTGCAGTTCTGAGGTATCAGATTCCCCACTGTTCTGATAATACTTGTATTTTACTATGCTGTTAAAGCATAGAGACCATTAAAGTCTTCAATAGACAAAGTTCCCACTTACCTAACCTATTTCAGTGAGATTAAAATGTTGTGAAATTGTCACGCAGAAACATATTAATCAAAAACAGTACCAGATATTCTGGGAGAATGCTCAGGAGACAAAATTGCTAGCTGTGTAAACCTTACATCAAGGGGTTTGATTCCCAAAACTCACATGAAAATTCAGGTGCAGAAGCATGTATGGAATTTTCCAGAATTCCTATGGTAAGGATGGGAGGTGAGACATGAGGGTCCCCCAGGAACTTATAGGCCAGATAGCCTGGAATATACATCAGGGCAGCAGAAATTGTGAGATAATGGCCCAATAGAAGGTGGTGGCAAGGTAGAGCAGTCTCTAAAAGGGTTTTCTCTGATCTAAACATGTGCTATGACATGCTTACCATCTCTCTCTCTCTCTCTCTCTCTCACACACACACACACACACACACACACACACATACACACACACACACACACAAAACCAAACACACACTTTCACAGCACACACATATTCATATACACATGCACACATATACAAACAGGTTAAGAAAAAAATTTAAATGCAGTATAATTGGTTCTTTATGAAGTTTTCATCCCTTGCAATTACATAACTGTTCTCATTTATAGAACGAATCATCATAGCAGATGTGAAGTTGGTTTTATCACTTTTCACTAAGTTCTAGCCTTCACTTGTATGCTTCTCATGGGAGCTCAGCGAACAGATTTTCCAGCATATAAATCCCCGTGGAGATGCCCTATTTATTCAGTGTTCCCTGCATCTTCGATGCCCAAAGGTTTTCTTCTGATGCTCTTCTTCATTGTGATATTTTTAATGTTCTTGGTACAGATGACTCAAGCCACAGAATTGCTTAATGCAATCATTTGCCCCGTTAAAGCAGTGTTTACATTACTCTCCATTAACTGAGGAAATAACTCAGGTTTTAGGATTACATAAATGTTCTTTCCATCTTGTGAAAGAAGCTTTGCAGGTGCAAATGCCAGCTTGAGGAGCCATGGCTTAGTTTAGCTATAGACTTTCACATTTGTAAACAAGATTTCTGAGGTAAGATTCAAAAGGAATAGTTTGTCCTGGATACTATTTATTTTCCTTCCCCCTTTGTCTATTTATACACTTTAACTAATATATGGTAGATGTAAGCTCCATTACAAAATCTCTGAGTGTGTGTATGTGTGTGTGTGTGTAAATACAGATGCACGCATTCTATTACATGAATATAGATATCAGAAGATGATTTGACGGTTGTCACTCACCTGCAAGCTTGCTTGGGACACGGTCTCCTGTTATTCGTAACTTTCTATGCTGGGCTAGTTGGACTTTTAGCTTCTGATGATTGTTCCTTTTCTACCCTCCATCTCACTTTAGGAATGCGGGAATAACATATTTTCTGATCCTCACTCTTTTTAAAAATCACTTTATTTCATTTATACTTCAAATGATATCCTCCATCCCAGTCACCCCTCCACAATCTCCCCATCCCATTCCCTCCTTCCCTGCTTCCCTTTACCTCTATGAGGATGTTCCTCCACCCACCTACCCACTCCTCTATTGCCCCTATGCTGAGGCCTTGAGCCTTCCTCCCCTCCCATTGATGTCAGATAAGCCATCCTTTGCTACATATATATCTGGGGCCAAGGATCCCTCTATGTGTACTCTGGTGGGTGATTTACTTCCTGTGGCCTCTGGGTGGTCCAGTCAGTTGATATTGTTCTTCGTATAGGGTTGCAATCCCCTTCAGCTCCTTCATCCTTCCCCTACATTTTCCAGTGGAGTCCCCAGGCTCAGACCTATGGTTGGCTGTGAGTATCTGCATCTGTATGGGTCAGGTACTGGTAGAACCTCTCACAGGCATATCAAGCTCCTATCTTCACTCTTATGGCACATGAGTGTATCCACTGAGCAGTCTCTTAGCCTAACTAAACTCTCTTCTTAAATAGTAACAAAGTAGGTTTTCCTAATGCATCAACACTTTTAAAAAATCCAAATATAAAGATCAAGCATTAGAAAGGAATGCACTGAAGATACCTGAGACCCAGCCTACACATCCTGAGTCAGAAATGCACAATTGCTTGTTTTCTTCACCTTCCCTTACTTTTATCTAACAAATTTTCCCTTTATATCAGTATATCTGAAGTTCCAGACCATCGAATACTTCAAATTTTCTAAAGAAAGATGTAAGGCCTGAAGTGACTAACGTTAGAAATTATAACACAGATCTTGGTTGGTTGTTAATACCTTCTTAATTTCAACAGCTTTGTTAAAGTAAAATTGTGCTTGTCTGTTGCTGTAATTTCATGTTTTTACAAGAACATTCCTCTCTAAGTATCAGTATAAACATGATAATGAACAGATTCTCTACCTTCAACTTTTCCTTCTCAGAAGATTGTTTTTTAATCTCTAACTCCTATGCCTCTTTAGCTGATACAGTCTCCAGGGAAATTATCATTGTGTTTTTGTAATTATGTATGATTTTGCATGACATCACATTTTGCACTAACAAAATTCTGCTGTTTGAGGGCAGCCTTTCAATTCAGTGCATGCAATTATTTGGAGATGCCTCAGACCACTAGCCTATTAAAAAGAGGCTCCTTTCTATTGTGAGTCACATCCTTTAGGGAGCCTGTAGTATTTACTCATTGATTGAATGATGAACCATTTGGTATTTTTTTTCTAGGTGTTGTTAATCGACATAAAAATTCTGTAACCATCAAAGGAGTGAACATTTTTGTTAAGGCAAAGAAACTCTGTTATATAAAATGATGAACTTCAATTTGAGTATGTGAATCATCACTTAAGACACCTCCAAGCTTGTAAAAAGTAGTTGTGCCATTTAGTATTTCTATAAGTAATATATGTAAATGTCTCTCTTTCATCACTGATCCTTGATATGGTCATTATTTTTAAACTTGCACCTTTCCAATAGCAAAGCTTCAATAGTACGCAATGGTTTCAGCATACTGTTCTTTGATCAGTACTGGTAAATGACAGTCAGCAGAGCATATTGTCATGTGTTTTTGCCCTGTCAGCAGATCTTTATGGTGTGCATCTGGGGTGTATGTTTCCTTTCTTACTACTAGGTCTTGAACTCTCTCTCTGTGTTTTTGGATACAACTCCACAGCTAGATCTGGGCTCTGAAGGTTTACCTCATTGCATGCTTTTTTTTTTTCTTTTGAAGAATAGACATTTAAATTTTGATAAGATCTGTTTAATGAATGTATCAGTGTTTCCTGTTATGGGAACATTGTGCTTATGGTCTCATACAGAAGACATTTTATCATCAAAGTAAGAAAGAATTTTTGTATTGTTTAAATTCATGGCTTAGGCTTTATGTGAGCTATATAATCTATATTAATTTTGGTATATGAAGTGAGCTTTAAAATGAGATTTCTTTTTATTTTCTTTTTGTTCTGTATTAGATATTTTCTTTATTTACATTTAAAATGTTATCCCCTTTCCTAGCTTCCCCTCCAAAAATCCCCTATCCTCTCCCCCTCCCCCTGCTCCCCAACCCACCCACTCTCTCTTCCTGGCCTTGGCATTCCCCTCTACTGGAGCTTAGAGCCTTGAGGTTTCCTTCCCTTCATTTCCTTTCTTCTTTCTGTCATATACATATGTAGATAAGATATTTACTAATCATTTGGGGGGGGACCTAAAAGCTGTTCTTTCTCTTATTAAACAGACTGAACTTTTCAAAACTAGCATTGTGAACGTATGTGTGAGTTGGGATCCTGTATGGATGCATTCACCTCTGCTTCCTTTTCCCTACTGCGTGGGTTTGGCTTCTTTGTTAAAGATCAAGTGTCTGAAGGTGTGTGGGGTTTTATCTGGGTCTTGGATTCTATCCCATTGATTAATCTGTCTGATAAGCCAATCAGAAAGTGAGAGAGGGAGTGTTTACAAAACATTGAGTCAGGTGATGCTTAACAATACCAAAGTCCAGCCTGTAATCAGTTTTTTGCTGGTTCAAAAACCAACATTTGTGAGCTACAGAGACAATCTTTATACAATGCATAAAATCATCTCTCCAACATTAGCCTGTTGGAATTGAGGGGCCTTTTAGCACTTCTTCATTTGGTCTGCGTGGAGTAAATCTTAAATCAAGTGAAGTTACCTTTTCTACATACCAAAATATTTCAAAATAAAAGACTTTAATTCTGAAGAGCTATAGGAATAATCTGTCCCAGATGGGGATTAGAAATCCGCTGTTCACATATTTTATTTCTTCTGTATTTGGACACTGTTAATGATCTGCTCTTTCTCTCTCCCTCCCTCCTTCTCTCTGTCTCTCTCTGTTTCTCTGTCTCTGTCTGTCTCTGTCTCTCTCTCTCTCTCTTCCTTTATGTAACTCTATGCAGTGATGATAGAAATTCATTTAGATTATTTGATTTTGTCCTGTGCTTTTCCCTGACCAATCTGGATGAAAGTTTGTTAAGTTTTTGGAAAGGCCATTTATTTCAATGATTTTTTTCTAGCCTTGCTTTGTAGCCCATGTCACTTGTTTGCATTGTGACATTTCTTCTGCACGTAGTCAAGATTTTATGTATTCTCCCTTTTCTAGTTTGTGGAGTGGGGACCTGGAATCACTACCTAAGGCTTTTTGTAAATATACAGAGCTTTTTCTTACCCTACATATTTTTTTTTTGTTTTCTTTTCTGTGATTTTCTGTTATTTTCTTGTGTGTTTCCTTCACCTTAGTGTACATTTTTATTACTTCTTCCTTATGTATTGACCTGTATGTTAATTAAAAATGCAGTGCTCTCTTTCCAAATATTTGGGAATAATCCCGATGTTTTTCTTTTACTGATACTCAAATTACTTCATTTATGATTATAAAATGCATATTTAATGAGTTGTATAATTATAAATTGATGATACCTACTCCATAACCAAATATGGTTTTGTACATGTGTTAGATATATGTGGTAGAGCTGCATATACACTATTGCTAGAAATTGTAGAAAAACTGTTGATATTCTCAACATATCTAAGTTTGTTCAAGTCTTCACATAATTTGATGGGTTCAAAAGTAGTATTTTGAAATAACTATTATCTTTTAAAGTGATTTATATGATGAAAATCTAAAGCATATTCCCAAGTGATTAGCATATCTTGTGTTCTTTGAATCTTCTTATAGAACTTCATTTTCTTCTGGTATCATTTTTCATTATATGAATGTTATTCTTTACATCTCCTGACACATAGCCTGATGAATATATTCAGCTTTTATATGTGAAATAACTCGACATTTCATCTGAATTTTAAGGTATATTTCATTTTACTATGTGAAGTATTCTTGGTTGATAATTTTATTTTGTATGATGCTTTAGGTTTGGCTACATCTTTGAACTTGCCTTGTTTGTGATGGGAAGTATGAAGTTCATACTTTCCTTCAAAGTGTGTTTGTTCTCTGGAAGCATAGACCTTTTTTTTTTTAATTTATTTATTTTTAATTAGGCATTTTCTTCATTTACATTTCAAATGCTATCCCAAAAGTGCCCCCAGACCCTCTCCCACCACTCCCCTACCCACCCACTCCCACTTCTTGGCCCTGGCGTTCCCATGTAATGAAGCATATAAAGTTTGTAAGACCAAGAACCTCTCTTCCCAATGATGGCCGACTAGGCCATCTTCTGATACATATGTAGCTAGAGACATGAGCTCCAGGGGTACTGGTTAGTTCATGTTGTTGTTCCACCTATAGGGTTTCAGACTCCTTTAGCTCTTTGGATACTTTCTCTAGCTCCTCCATTGGGGGCCCTGTGTTCCATCCAGCAGCTGACTGTGAGCATCCACTTCTGTGTTTGCTAGGCCCCGGCATAACCTTACAAAAGACAGCTATATCAGGGTCCTTTCAGCAAAATCTTGCTGGTGTATGCAATGGTGTCAGTGTTTGGAGGCTGATTATAGGATGGATCCCCGGGTATGGCAGTCTCTAGATGGTCCATCCTTTCGTCTCAGCTCCAAATTTTATCTCTGTAACTCCTTCCATGGGTGTTTTGTTCCCAATTCTAAGAAGAGGCAAAGTGTGAACTACAGAAGCACAGACATTAAAAAAAAATGTATTAGATATTTTCTTCATTTACATTTCAAATGTTATCCCAAAAGTCCCCTATACCCTCCCCTTGCCCTGCTCCCCTACCCACTCACTCCCAATTCTTGGCCCTGGCTTTCCCCTGTACTTGGGCATATAACGTTTGCTAGACCTAGGAGACTTTCTTCCCAATGATGGCTGACTAGGCCATCTTTGGCTACATATGCAGCTGGAGACACGAGCTCTGGGGGTACTGATTAGTTCATATTGTTGTTCCACCTATAGGGTTGCAGACCCCTTCAGCTCTTGGGTACTTTCTCTAGCTCCTACATTGCGGGCCCTGTGTTCCATCCTATAGATGACTGTGAACATCCACTTCTGTATTTGCCAGGCACTGGCAAAGCCTCACAGGAGACAGCTATATCTGGGTCCTTTCAGCAAAATCTTGCTGGTGTATGCAATAGTGTCTGCATTTGGTTCATAGTGTAGACATTTTTATCTTTGTTGCCCACATAAACCACTGGAGTATGCTGCACTGTATACCTTTCTCTGAGTTTCTTCTTGATACTAGCGCTTGCTGAGTGCTATGAGATGCATCTTTGTGTATGTGATTTTCACAAATTTAAAATATTTACAGCTCTGTTATCTTGTTTTGTAAACTATTCTAGCCATTTTATATAGAAATTATTCAGGTTTTGAAAAATGCCTTTAATTTTAGGAACTTTTTAAATTTTGAAGTATATAAATTAATTCTATCACCTATAAACATTTCAGGACAGAATTATATGATTAAAATGTATGTCACAATCAGTACTAACTCTGATGGCCTTGCATATCCTTTTGTATGCAGTGTTTTATTCCTCAATATGCTAATATAAATTTCACTTTACCTACCCTTCCTTTGACCCTTATAATCAGGGAAAACATTTCTTTCTGTCAGGAACCAGTTACATAACTGTGCAGAAACCACACATCAAGCACTAAACATAGGATACTTAAGTTTCCCCTCACATGTTTCATGTGTTTTAGGGAAGTGTTCTTCATCATCTCATAAACATTAATTTGGATTGTTGATTTTCCTTCATATATATTTTATTTTTTCTTGATTCACAGTTTATTTTTTATCTTCTCTGATAGTCAAAGATCCATTTATCTTCACATGATTTTTTTACTAGTCTGTTTTATTTTTAGCATTATTTGGTTGAATCATATTTAAGCCATCAGAAATGTATGTCTGCTGATATGATATTTTTATACTTTATAATATCAATGATGTGCTTTCCTCAATACTAACTGTATAGATATTTGAGCATTAGTGAAATGTCCTATAAATATAGTTATCATTAAGGAGTATTGGAAGAGACTTTGAAATCTGACTGAGGATTTTACTTTAGAGTTACATACTTAAGAGCCTTGGGGATGAACATTGGTAGGTGGATGCTTATTTATAGAGTACAGGGTAGACAGGTGGGAAATATTTAAATATTGAGTCACCAACCTATTTTTAGTAATACAAGTTATTGACATATATGAACTGAGATTAATGATTAAAGACAGATGGATTTCAGTTTTCCTTCTAGAGTTCATACATCTTGCCATTCATGATAATGTTTGTATAATAAACCAAGGCTTCCAGATGTATAGATAATGGAATATAACTTCTGTGAACATTGACTTATAGTATTAAATAAACTACCCACATAAAACTGTGAAAGTCTTGCTGTGTACATTTTAGAGGTTAATCTGTCTGATGATGCCTCCTAGGAGTTTCTTCTAAGCATTAGAGCTAAGCTAGAGAGGAACTACAGTTGTTCCTTAATTCATCCTTGTCCACTTGGTTGCAAAATTTTATAACAAGTTTCTTTTCTTCAGTGGAAATTAAGGGGTTGTGTTGTCTACTCACAACCTACTGATGCCTTCTACACATGGCCTATAGAGTCATAGGCAACCCATTTGTAATCATGGGTTGTGGTTTTAAATAGTTGTACAAGTGTTGCTTATGGAGAAGAGAAAAGAATACATTATCAAATTCTACCAATGTGAAACGAACCCTTTAAAATGACTAGGGAATTATAAATAAAAGCAAATTTCCATTTTCTGAATATTCTCTATTAGTAGCACTGGGATAATAACCATGGATATGTTATAATATGGTATTCGAAAATTATAGCCTGTAAGGTGTTCCACAAACTAGCAAAATGCACTGTACTGTAATTAGGTATATGTTGAACCTTCACTCTTTATTTTAGATCTATAATTCTAGGACAGTTCCCATGGTGTTTCTCTCCAGACAGAACTCTCTGTAAATAGGGTCCTATGTGGTTAGGGGTGTGGCAGTCCTATGCCCTCCAGTCCCCTGAAGGGCAGCTTGCCACCCCTGCCCTTGTGGCAGTGCAGCATTGTTCATCACGTGTGCTAAGGCTGATTCTTCTTTTCCTAGTTTTATATCCCCTTAGGTTATGGAGACCATACTCTACCTGTGGTAAATGGAATTTTTTCTCGCCATCTTAACCTTGATGAATGGGACTTAAAATGCTTGCTGGTTAAAATTTCTTTAAATAGCTGCAAAAGCACATGCTCTTGAATATATCTCAACAGTGTAAGAGAGTTTCAATTAAAGTTTGCAACATAGAATGATGAATCTTTCGGAGAACTTCATTTAACGGCAGGAAACATTGGTAATGTGTGTGTGTTACTTTAGAAAAATTCTGTTTCTTTTATAATGAGACTTTTGGATGATGAAACACCTCCATTTTCTCTGGAATATTACCATGTTCACTTTTTTTTTTTTTTGAGCATCATGCATGGTTGGTGCTCAATAAGTACTGAGTAGACATTGTTCTATAGCCACTGGAGTTTCTGGCAGATACAGCCTTGATCCATTATTCCACTTATTCACCAGAAGGGAATTAGCTTTGCCACTAAATTATGTGCCAATGTGTGCTCTTACACTGCCAAGTACACAGCTGTTGATTAATACATACTGGCTGATAATGGATGTAGATTTCTATTTCCTTTTTGAAGTACATAAACAATGGCTATTTTTAGAACTAACTATGCTTGAGGCAGTTAAGACTAGCAACTGTGAGTAGAAATATATTCCTCTAATGAACATTGCTAATCCTCTCAAAGTTTAGTCCCTTGAAAATAAAAGCATTTACCTATTTAAGTAATCCTTTCAATTTCATACCAATTTTCAAATTATATAAAAGATGAGACTTTATTCTTGTTTTCTTATTGTAGATTTATTACTTCTATTCTTCACATCTTCACTATTATCTCTCTTTCTTAATTGGACCTTTTTTATTTGAAAATTTTGTTTTCCTATTGCCTGGGGACTTTTCAACCACATGTATTTCCAAACAAAGTGCAGACTTCATAGTTTCTCAACCATTAAAATTTACTTGAGTTCAAAATCCCTGTGTATGTATCCCATTACATATTTTCTTAATCTAAAATGTTCTATGCATTATTTAACCTAGGTAAATCCACTATAGAACAACAGTGTTAGAATAACATAATTGCCCAAATATTAAAATAAACAATCAGACAAACATATTGCTAGAATGGCTCTATATGTAAAATTCAGTGGAAAATTATCTACCCCTTAAATTAATTACTTAGTCTAATTTTTGGTATTTTTTTATTAATTTTAATTATTTCTGATATTCTTTGCAATCATTCAAATGTTCTTTCTTAAAATATAATTATTTTCCTTAGTATATTTATATCATTATCAATCACCTACACTTTGGCCAATCAAATTGTTCATTTCCTATGAATATTGTTTTGTTTGCTCTAAGCTTATTTTTCATCTTGCATGTGTGCTCTGATCCCTCCTTTTCTCTGTTTGTTTGTTTATTTCAGGAGTGTGCAGCAAACCTTTATCTTCCTGCTTCTGTGAATTCTGAAGTCACCCATATCTAGTGCCTATGGCTCCTAAGAAATTTTTGATTTGTCACTATTAAAAATCTGGACTTTACACTGATTCTTGGACTGGTGGTTCTTATCCATCAGCTTGCTGAACCTTAGTACCTGTCTCATCTCCAGCTGTTTTGCCAGAGCTGCCGCCTTCCCAATGCAGCTCAATGAGCTTGCCCAATTCAAACTTGGGTTTCTTCAGCATTTTTACTTTTCTAATAAAGACATCATGAAGAGAATAAATGGACTGGCGAGCCTTTTCTATGTCTTTCCCAATGCTGTCTGGAATCAGTTTATTAACTACTTCCTTCAAGTCATTGGTTTGCACCTCTCGGGTCATGATTTCCATCATCTTCTTAAATATAATCTACTCACATTATATAATGTTACTTATACATAGTTTTGACATAGCTCTTTGGCATTAGGAAATCCATTGGTGTACTCTTCCCTCCAGAAGACCACTACCAATCCCAGCTTTATTCAGTTGGCTGTTAATTCATCAGTTTTGGCCAGTCCATTGGGTTCATCCTTGTTCAGCTCTTGTGTGGGCAGTGAGATAAGTAAAGACTTGATGGGTTGTAGCTTCTGATATTTCTAGGAGGCACGATCACACAGCAAACTTCCTAATCTTCTGGCAATTGTATATCTAATTTCAGTAGACAACTGTACAGTAAGTGTATAGTAAGACATTGTTGATCCTAGCGGTAACCATGCCTGCTGTGCCTGGAATTTTTACATATACAGAACACTGAACCTTAAAAGAACAGAATGCTGAGATATAACATATACATAGTTTTATCTCAGTTACACATTCTTTCTAAGTTTTCATTATAGATTTGTTTTATTTCTTTACATAAAGTTGATAGACTCTATTTCTTCAGTAGAGTCACATTAGATTTCCTTAGCAAACCAACACTAGAGAAACTTTTCATAGCTTGATTCAATGGTTGTTAGAGATGCCACAAAGAAAGATCTTTGGGTGGTTTCTAGTAACCACAGGCAACTTCTCAGGTGTTCACTGACCTCTGGCCAATAACTTCTAGAAGCAGGATGGTGGGGGTCGGGGGGCATGGCAAGGAGACTCGTTTGAAAGCTGCTTTGGAATGAAGGGTGTCAATAACCTTCCTAGTAGAAGAGACAACTTTCCTAGTCATTTTCCTCAGTAAATCTGTCTTGAACTTCCTAACATTTGGGGTGTGAATGAAATTCACACTGATACATGTATGATTTTCTGACCCAGAGAAAATGCAGATGCACATTTTAAATCACAATACATCCATGGCAATTTGTCATGCAGTAATACAAAATGTAGATCATCCCACAGATATTCACTTTCTTTATCAGAAATCGCATACATAACAATATTCTTTCTAGATTTACTGCAAGCTAGGAAAGTAAAAACAGGAAGGGAGTAGAAAGAAAGGGAGAAAGGATGGTATGTCTTCCCTCCAAGTGGCATGTTTAGCAATTTGTGCATCTAACAGCAATTAATGAAAAACAAGCCGTGATTTTGAAAAAAAAAAAAAGATGAAGACATGCTTGGAGGAGAATAGAGGAAGTGATATAATTATAATTTCAAAAAAAGAAATTATTAAAAATAAAACAAGAAGGGGCATAGTGTCCACACTTCAGTCTTCATTCTTCTTGAGTTTCATTTGTTTAGCAAATTGTATCTTATATCTTGGGTATCCTAAGTTTGGGGCTAATATCCACTTATCAGTGAGTACATATTGTGTGAGTTCCTTTGTGAATGTGTTACCTCACTCAGGATGATGCCCTCCAGGTCCATCCATTTGGCTAGGAATTTCATAAATTCATTCTTTTTAATAGCTGAGTAGTACTCCATTGTGTAGATGTATCACATTTTCTGTATCCATTCCTCTGTTGAGGGGCATCTGGGTTCTTTCCAGCTTCTGGCTATTATAAATAAGGCTGCTATGAACATAGTGGAGCATGTGTCCTTCTTACCCGTTGGGGCATCTTCTGGATATATACCCAAGAGAGGTATTGCTGGATCCTCCGGAAGTACTATGTCCAATTTTCTGAGGAACCGCCAGACTGATTTCCAGAGTGACACTATGCCCCTCCTTAGAATTGGGAACAAAACACCCATGGAAGAAGTTACAGAGACAAAGTTTGGAGCTGAGATGAAAGGATGGACCATGTAGAGACTGCCATATCCAGAGATCCACCCCATAATCAGCATCCAAACGCTGACACCATTGCATACATTAGCAAGCTTTTATTGAAAGGACCCAGATGTAGCTGTCTCTTGTGAGACTATGCTGGGGCCTAGCAAACACAGAAGTGGATGCTCACAGTCAGCTAATGGATGGATCACAGGGCTCCCAATGGAGGAGCTAGAGAAAGTACCCAAGGAGCTAAAGGGATCTGCAACCCTATAGGTGGAACAACATTATGAACTAACCAGTACCCCGGAGCTCTTGACTCTAGCTGCATATGTATCAAAAGATGGCCTAGTCGGCCATCACTGGAAAGAGAGGTCCATTGGACTTGCAAACTTTATATGCCCCAGTACAGGGGAATGCCAGGGCCAAAAAGGGGGAGTGGGTGGGTAGGGGAGTGGGGGTGGATGGGTATGGGGGACTTTTGGTATAGCATTGGAAATGTAAATGAGCTAAATTCCTAATAAAAAATGGAAAAACTAAAAATAAAATAAAACAAGACTTAAAATAATGGCCCTATTAATGTATATCTGTTATTATCACAATGTGAGTTCTCTACCTTAGCACTACTACGAAGTTCCATATGTAGCTATCTGTCTATTACCCCTTTATTTCTTTGATGACATGTTTTTATTCATCAGTTGATTGAATAAATCTCCTTGTAGATAGACTCATCAGAAATATTATGTGCATGGTATTTCCATAGGTATAAGAGATCAAAATTTTGGTCTTTATTGTCAATATTTGGGTAGATTTTTCAATTCTTGAGTCATGATTATTTTTATCCCTGAGTATGTCAGATGGTTTTGAAGGACCTCATGAAGACATGCAGGGCAATGATGATCCCATCTCCTCCCTTTATTAGTCACTCTATCTGGATATTCAAAGAAGTTCATTTTTTTATTAAGCGTTCTGTAATTTTACTTGAAACATTCCAGTGTTATGTGCTTCTGATCTCTGTAGATACTTGATATATTCATAAAACAAATATCCTCCATTTTTAAACTAAAAGTGTTATTGCCTTTATGTTGTATCATATTGCCTTAGGTTTAATTTCCAGGGAACTTTTTTATCAATATTTTTATTATTTTCTTCATTTACATTTCAAATGCTATCTCAAAATCCCCTATACCCTCCCCCTGCCCTGCTCCCCTACCCACTCACTCTCACTTCTTGGCCCTGGCATTTCCCTGTACTGGGGCATATAAAGTTTACTAGACCAAGGGGTCTCTTTTCTCAATGATGGCTGACTAGGCTATCTTCTTCTACATATGCAGCTAGATACATGAGCTCTGGGGGTATTGATTAGTTCAAAACCTAGAATACCCAAGATACATTTTCCAAAACACAACAAAATCAAGAAGGAAGACCAACGTGTGGATACTTCATTCCTCCCAAGAATAGGGAATAAAATACCCATGGAAGATGTTGCAGAGACAAAGTTTGGAGCTAAGACAAAAGGATGAACCATCCAGGGAACGTTTAATTTACTATATTCAATTAGGATGTCATCATTTCTGGTTTAGACATATGGAGTACAATTATTAGCATAGATGCTGTAAGTCTTGGCTGCTTCCATTCACCATCTAGTTTTCAAATTTCACTCTAGCTTCTCACCCAAGATGATGCCACTGATTTTGAATTAAGTTTAAAACATCTGGATTTTTATGGTGTATGGTGTTTTTCATATTCTTTAACTCATGTTGCTCCTTTAACACCAACCTTCCTTTGCAGTCTCCTCTGAGGAGGATGTTTGTGCTGGCTGGTTTTATGTGTCAACTTGACACAGGCTAGAGTTATCACAGAGAAAGGAGCTTCAGTTGGGGAAATGCCTCCATGAGATCCAGCTGTGGGGCATTTTCTCAATTAATGATCAAGGGAGGAGGGTCTATTGTGGGTGGTGGCATCCCTGGGCTGTTAGTCTTGGGTTCTATAAAAGAGCAGGCTGAGCAAGTCCGGGAAAGCAAGCCAGTAAGTAACATCCCTCCATGGCCTCTGCATCAGCTCCTGCTTCCTGACCTGCTTGAGTTCCAGTCCTGATTTCCTTGGTGATGAACAGCAATGTGGAAGTGTAAGCTGAATAAACCCTTTCCTCCCCAACTGCTTCTTGGTCATGATGTTTGTGCAGGAATAGAAACCCAGACTAAGACAATGTTTTTCTAGTACCTTGCCCATCTATGTACCTTTTCATGTCTATGTTCAACTTTCTTCCCTGTGGATTTCATAGTCCCATTCTGGACATTCTGTCAATTTACCCCTTGAATTCCATGGTTTCCTTTATTTGCTTACTTAGTTTATTTATTTATTTATTTATTCTTCTTCTATGCACATTCTCAGTTGCTTGCATACAGTTCTTCATTTTATCTGGCTAACACAGTTAACCTAGCATGCCTCAACACCTTTATGGGAGTATCATATAACTAATATGTGATGTCTTATGTGCTTTTATTGGTATCTAAAATATATCTTATGCCAATTTTATTATCCTTTTAAATTTAATTTGTTTCTATTTTATGAGTGTTGGTATTTACATGCATGCCTGTATGATATATGATGTCTGTATGTCAGTGTCAGATCCTATGGGACTGTAGTTACAGACAGTTTTGAGCTGTTGTGTCAGTGATAGAAATTGAACCAGGATCCTCTGGAATAAAAATCAATCAGTGGTCTTAACCTCTCAGCAATCTCTCCAGGCCACATATGGTAACTTTAAAGCTAGGAGATACTGGAGAGTTCTTTACAATCTCAGAAAAATTAGTACTATTTACACTTCAGTTTCTAAGAGCTTCACTGTTATGTATGACATGTTTGAATGCCAGCTACAAATATTTAACTTTTTTTGTAGTGATTTTATAGTCACATGCTATGAATTTTTAATATACACCACAACATTTATTCTTGCAGAAAAAAAGAAATATTTGCAATTGAATTTGTCAAGGAATTTATGTCTCACTAGTGAGTGAAATGCAATTTATCTGCCAAAAGGAGTTGTTTCTCAGATATAATAAATTTGAAGATGAGAAATCGTGATGATACAATGCTTCACCAAGACTGTTTACTGAACATGTACATTTTATACAATAATGCAACACGGCTCATTCATGTAGTTTTTATGTTTGTTATAAACTCAGAATTATTATATCAGTTCTAGAGAACCTTTTAACCAATTTAATCAATACTAATATATATTTTTTTTTGCCACATGAACCTCTTTTATGTTTCAAGAGAATCCAATTCAGGCAACCTTCTCAGAATTCCCTTGCTCTCTATCGTTCCTTTGAGGAAATGCTGATCTCCCTGGGGGCTGCCTATATCCAGCATCCCCAGAGCAGTGTTGTGATGTTTTCTCTGAACTGACTCCTTCATTTTTTATGTCACCTAGGAACAGGGAACCTTTTGTTACTATCTTTGATGGAGCCGTATAGCTCACACCTTCAGTATCATTGAATAATCTTTAAAAAATAATATCTTTGGTTTTTATATGCAGCATCCTCTTGGGAAACAAAGACAGAACAATGACTTTGGTAGATGTAGACACTAAACCCTCATTTTTTCATGTTTTCCCCCATCACCCATCCCATTAGCAAAGCATTATGCTAATATATACCAAGTAAGGACATTAAGCATTCATGGTCTTCCTTAGCCAGTGACACTTAAGATCCCTCTGAGTGGAACAACATAACCACATAGAAATTAGAATACATTTGGTTTATGTTTTCTCGACATGTAAGAATGAAAAATGCATCCTATTTGTCATGGCATTTATTCCATGGTTAATTTAATATTTGGGCATTTCTCTTCATTGTATCTATTCCTACTTTCCCAGTATAACAAAGAAATTTGATGGTATGAAGCTATCAAAAGGTAGAAAATGCAGGGGTCTGAATAATTAATTGATGCTGTTGAATCTGTATTTTTCCACATTTTGTTGATTGCAAATAATATCAATTCAGCTTACATTAGAATTAATAGATGTTATCTCAGGGACCTCACATATTTCAAGAAAATCTTTATTCATATTCAGAAGGAATAGAGGATAAATTAAGGCCCCAAGAATGTTGGCGAAGGTGACTCAAATATCAAGAAGCACTTCATCTCTAGTATCTAATATCCTCTAATTACTTCCATTTTCTCCCACTGTAAATTAGTTTCCTGTGACAAAAATACACTGTTCTTAGTTTTGATTTTCATGTTAAGACACCAATCAGAGTATGGGATTTTAGGTTTCATTGCTTAATTCTACATTTAAAGAATTCAAAGGTGTGCCGGAAACTGGGCGTGGTGGCAAACACCTTTAATCCCAGCACTTGGGAGGCAGAGGCAGGCAGATTTCTGAGTTCAAGTCCAGCTTGGTCTACAGTGTGAGTTCCAGGACATCCAGGGCTACAGAGAAACCCTGTCTTGGGGGGATAAAAGTGTGCTTGAGAGATGGCAGTTAAAGAGCTTGCTATGTGAGCAAGAGAAGCAAAGTTCAGATCCCTTGAACTCAGGCAGTTGCTGAGTGTGTATGTAAGCGTGTCTATACTTTGACCTTCACATAGTATCAGCTACCTGATGATCTGTGGAATTGAAGTGAATAAAAGCACTGTAGAGTGGAAAAAGTATATAAAGTGTTTACCATTCTCATGCAGGGACCTGAATTAAGATTCTCAGAACCTGATCTTGGTTCCTGGATGCCTCTGAGACTAGTCTGTGCAGGTGAGAGTGTGGACTACAGAAGCTAACAGCTTCTGGGCCAGGCAGAAGTGACACAGCTTCTGGGGCAGACCCCATTTTGGGCTCCAGAAATCCAGGCACCTTCCCTGCCAGAGGAGAGGTGTTCGCCCCACCCAGGGGGGCTTTGCTTGAGCACCTGGGGGAGCCATCTTGGATCCCGGGTCCCTCCTAGACTAGTCTGCACAGGTGAGAGTGTGGACTACAGAAGCTGACAGCTTCTGGGACAGGCAGAAGCAACACAGCTTCTGAGGCAGACCCCATTTCGTGCTCCAGATATCCGGGCACCTTCCCTGCCAGAGGAGAGGTGTCTCCTCAGCCAGCGAGGGCTTTGCTGGAGCACCTGGAGGAGCCATCTCTGGTCCGGGATCTCTCAGAGACTAGTCTATGTAGGTGAGAGTGTCAATTACAGAAGCTACACAATTTCCGGGACAGGACCTGTTTTGGGCCTTCATCTTCTGCCAAGAAGCAGGTCTGAACACCAGATATCTGTGTACCTTCCCTGCAAGAGGAGAGCTTGCCTGAAGAGAGTGCTCTGACCACTGAAACTAAGGAGAAAGCTAGTCTCCCAGGTGTGCTGATAGAGACTAACAGAATCACGGGAGGAACAAGCTCTAACCAGATACAACTATAACAACTAACTCCAGAGATAATCAGATGGTGAGAGTCAAACTTAAGAATCTTACTAACAGAAACCAAGACCACTCACCATCCAGCAAAATCCAGCAAAATCTCAGCCAGTCCTGGGCACTCCAACACACCCGAAAAGCTAGACCCGGATTTAAAAGCATATCTCATGATGATGGTAGAGGATATCAAGAAGTACTTTAATAACTCACTTAAAGAAATACAGGAGAACACTGCTAAAGAGTTACAAGTCCTTAAAGAAAAACCGGAAAACACAACCAAACAGGTGATGGAATTGAACAAAACCATACTAGACCTAAAAAGGGAAGTAGACACAATAAAGAAAACCCAAAGTGAGGCAACGCTGGAGATAGAAACCCTAGGAAAAAAATCTGGAGCCATAGATGTGAGCATCAGCAACAGAATACAAGAGATGGAAGAGAGGATCTCAGGTGTAGAAGATTCCATAGAGAATATGGGCACAACAATCAAAAAAATACAAAATGGAAAAAGATCCTAACTCAAAACATCCAGGAAATCCAGAACACAATGAGAAGACCAAACCTACAGATAATAGGGGTAGATGAGAATGAAGATTTTCAACTTAAAGGGCCAGCAAATATCTTCAACAAATTATAGAAGAAAACTTCCCAAACCTAAAGAAAGAGATGCCCATGAACATACACGAAGCCTACAGAACTCCAAATAGACTGGGCCAGAAAAGAAATTCCTCCTGACACATAATAATCAAAATAAACAAATACACTAAATAAAGATAGACTATTAAAAGCAGTAAGGGAAAAAGGTCAAGTATCACATAAAGGCAGGCCTATCAGAATTATACCAGACTTTTCACCAGAGACTATGAAAGCCAGAAGATCCTGGAAAAATGTTATACAGACACTAAGAGAACACAAATGCAAGCCCAGGCTACTATACCTAGCCAAACTTTCAATTACCATAGATGGAGAAACCAAAGTATTCCATGACAAAACCAAATTCACACATTATCTTTCCACAAATCCAGCCCTTCAAAGGACAATAACAGAAAAAAAAAACAGACAAACAAACAAACAAAAACAATACAAGGAGAGAAACCACTTCCTAGAAAAAGCAAGAAAGTAATCCTCAACAAACCTAAAAGAAGACAGCCACAAGAACAGAATGCCAACTCTAACAACAACAATAATAGGAAACAACAATTACTTTACTTAATATCTCAATATCAATGGACTCAATTCCCCAATAAAAAGGCATACTCTAACAGACTGGTTATACAAACAGGACTCGCCATTTTGCTGCTGATAGGAAACCCATCTCAGGGAAAAAGACAGACACTACCTCAGAATGAAAGGCTGGAAAAACAATTTCCAAACAAATGGTCTGAAGAAACAAGCAGGAGTATCCATTCTAATATCTAATAAAATCGACTTCCAACCCAAAGTTATCAAAAAAGACAAGGAGGGGCACTTCTACTCATCAAAGTTAAAATCCTCCAAGAGGAACTCTCATTTCTGAATATCTATACTCCAAATCTATACAGCCACATTTATTTAAGTAACTTT
Organism: Mus musculus; assembly: GCF_000001635.26. Taxonomy (NCBI): domain Eukaryota; kingdom Metazoa; phylum Chordata; class Mammalia; order Rodentia; family Muridae; genus Mus; species Mus musculus. The sequence goes on from NC_000067.6 coordinate 32,319,943, forward strand.
AGTAAAGCTCAAAGCACACATTTCTCCTCACACAATAATAGTGGGAGCTTCAACACACCACTTTCATCAATGGACAGATCATGGAAACAGAAACTAAACAGGTACACAGTGAAACTAATAGAAATTATGAAACAAATGGATTTAACAGATATCTCCAGAACAGTTTATCCTAAAACAAAAGGATATACCTTCTTCTCAGCACCTCATGGTACCTTCTCCAAAACTGACAATATAATTGGTCACAAAACAGGCCTCAACAGATACAAAAATATTGAAATTGTCCATGCATCCTATCAGATCACCATGGACTAAGGCTGATGTTCAATAACAACATAAATAATAGAAAACCAACATTCACGTGGAAACTGAACAACACTGTACTCAATGATACCTTGGTCAAGGAAGTAATAAAGAAAGAAATTAAAGACTTATTAGGGTTTAATGAAAATGAAGCCACAACATACCCAAACTTATGGGACACAATGGAAGCATTTCTAAGAGGAAAACTCATAGCTCTGTGTGCCTCCAAAAAGAAACTTGAGAGAGCACACAGTAACAACTTTACAACACACCTAAAAGCTCTAGAACAAAAGGAAGCAAATTCAGCAAAGAGGAGTATACTACAAAAAATAATCAAACTCTGGGGCAAAATCAACCAAGTGGAAACAAAAAGAACTATTCAAAGAATCAACCAAAGGAGGAGCTAGTTCTTTGAGAAAATTAACAGAATAGATAAACTCTTAGCCAGACTCCCTAGAGGGCACAGGACAGCATCCTAATTAACAAAATCAGAAATGAAAAGGGAGACATAACAACAGATTCTGAAGAAATCCAAGTATTATATTGAATAGGTAGGGAGAAAGTGGGAAATCTTGTCTATCCCTGATGTTAGTGGGTTTGCTTCAAGTTTCTCTCCATTTAGTTCATGTTGGCTACTGGTTTGCTGTATATTGCTTATGGGCCTTGAGTTATTGATCTTTCCAAGACTTTTATCATGAATAGGTGTTGGATTTTGTCAAATGCTTTCTCAGCATCTTAGGAGATGATCATGTGGTTTTTGTCTTTGAGTTTGTTTATATAGTGAAATTTTGTTGATGGATTTCTGTATATTGAACCATCCCTGCATCGCTGGAATGAAACCTACTTGGTCAGGATGGATGATTGTTTTTGATGTATTCTTGAATTCAGGTAGCGAGAATTTTATTCAGTATTTTTACATCGATATTCATAAGGAAAATTGGTCTGAAGTTCTCTTTGTTGGGTCTTTATATGATTTAAGCATCAGAGTGATTGTGGTTTCATAGAATGAATTGGGTAGAGTACTTTCTGTTTCTATTTTATGGAGTAGTTTGAGGAGAATTGGAATTAGGTCTTCTTTGAATGTCTGAATGTCTGATTGAACTCTGCATTAAACCCATCTGATCCTGGTTTTTTGTTTTTTGTTGTTTTTGTGTTTTTGTGGTTTTGGTTTTTGTTTTTTTTGGTTTTTTTGTTTTTTTTTTTTTTTTTTTTTTTTTGGTTGGGAGATGATTAATGACCATTTCTATTTCTTTAGAAGAAATGAGACTCTTTAGATCATTAATCTGATCCTGATTTAACTTTGGTGTCTGGTATTTGTCTAGAAATTTGTCCATTTCATCCAGGTTTTCCAGTTTTGTTGAGTATAAACTTTTTTAGTAGGATCTGATTATGCTTTGAATTTCTCAGGTTTTGTTGTTATGCTTTCTTTTTCATTTCTGATTTTGTTAATTAGGATACGTTCCCTGTGCCCTCTAGTGAGACTGGCTAAGGGTTTATCTATCTTGTTGATTTTCTCAAAGAACCAGCTCCTGATTTGGTTGATTCTTTATATAGTTCTTTTTGTTTCCATTTGGTTGATTCCAGCCCTAAGTTTGATTATTTTCTGCCATCCACTCCTCTTGGGTGAATTGCTTGTTGTTGTTGTTGTTATTCTAGAGATTTTAGGTGTGCTGTCAAGCTGCTAGAGTATGTTCTCTCTAGTTTCTGGTGGCACTCAGATCTATGAGTTTTCCTCTAAGGACTGCTTTCATTGTGTCTCATAAGTTTGGGTATGTTGTGGCTTTGTTTTAATTAAACTCTAAAAAGTCTTTTAATCCCTTTCTTTATTTCTTCCTTGATCAATTTATCATTAAGTACCATATTGTTCAGCTTCCACGTGAATGTTGGCTTTCTATTATTTATGTTGTTATTGAAGATCAGCCTTAGTCCATGGTGGTCTGAAAGGATGCATGGGACAATTTCAATATTTTTGTATCTCTTGAGGCCTGTTTTTTTTACCGTATATGGTTGATTTTGGAGAAGGTACCATGAGGTGCTGAGAAGAAGTTATATCCTTTTGTTTTAGGATAAACTGTTCTAGAGATATCTGTTAAATCCATTTGTTTCATAATTTCTGTTAGTTTCACTGTGTCTCTGTTTAGTTTCTGTTTCCAGGATCTGTCCATTGATGAGAGTGGGATGTTGAAGTCTCCAACTATTATTGTGTGAGGTTCAATGTGTGGTTTGAGTTTTACTTGAGTTTCCTTAACAAATGTGGATGCCCTTGTATTTGGAGCATAGATATTCATAATTGAGAGATCATCTTTTAAGTGTTTACCTTTGATGAGTATGAAGTGCCTCTTTTTTCTTTTTTGATAACTTTGGGTTGGAAGTCGATTTTATTCAATATTAGAATGGCTACTCCAGCTTGTTTCTTACGACCGTTTGCTTGGAAAATTGTTTTCCAGCCTTTTACTCTGCGGTAGTGTCTGTCTTTTTCTCTGTGGTGGGTTTCTATATGCAGCAACATGTTGGGTCCTGTTTATATAGCCAGTCTGTTAGTCTATGCCTTTTTATTGGGGAATTGAGTTCATTGATACTAAGAGATATTAAAGAAAAGTAATTGTTGCTTCCTGTTCTTTTTGTTGTTAAAGTTGGAAGTCTGTTTTTGCAGCTGTCTTCTTTTAGGTTTGTTGAAGGATTACTTTCTTGCCTTTTCCAGGGCATAATTTCCTTCTTTGTGTTGGAGTTTTCCCTTTATAATCCTTAGAAGGGCTGGATTTGTAGAAAGATATTGTGTGAATTTTGTTTTATCAGGGAATAGTTTGGTTTCTCCATCTGATTATTATGTGTTAGGAGGAATTTATTTTCTGGTCAAGTCTATTTGGAATTCTGTAGGCTTCTTATATGTTCACTAGAATCTCTTTTTTAGGTTAGGGAAGTTTTCTTCTATAATTTTGTTTAAGATATTTACTGGCTCTTTAAGTTGAGAATCTTCATTTTTATCTATACCTATTACCAGTAGGTTTGGTCTTCTCATTGTGTCCTGGATTTCCTGGATGTTTTGAGTTAGGATCTTTTTGCATTTTGCATTTTCATTGATTGTTGTGTTTTCTATGGAATCTCTGTACCTGAAATTCTCTTTTCCATCTCTTCTTTGTGTTGCTGATGCTCGCATCTATGGTTCCTGATTTCTTTCCTGGGATTTCTATCTCCAGAGTTGTCTCCCTTTGAGTTTTCTTTATTGTTTCTATTTCCATTTTTAGATCTTGGATGATTTTGTTCAATTCTCTCTCTTGTTTGGTTGTTTTTTTCCTGTAAGTCTTTAAGGGATTTTTGTGTTTTCTTTTTAAGGACTTCTACCTGTTTAGCAGTGTTTTCCTTTAATTCTTTGAGGGATTTTTATGCTTCCTCCTTAAGGGCTTCGACCTGCTTAGCAGTGTCCTCCTGTATTTCTTAAACTGAGTTATTAATGCCCTTATTAAAATCATCTACCAGCATCATGAGATATGATTTTAAATCAGAATCTTGCTTTTTGGGTGTGTTGGGGTATCCAGGACTCCCTGTGATAGGCATACTGGTTTCTGATGATCGGAATGGTCTTGATTTCTGTTAGTAAGATTCCTACATTTACCTTTCACCATCTGGTAATCTCTGGTGTTAGATGGTCTAGCTGTCTCTGGCTGGAGTTTGTACTTCCTGTGATTCTGTTAACCTCTGTCAGTATTCCTGGGAGTTAAACTGTCTCCTGTCCAAGAAGCTCTGTTGCTTCTGCAGCCCCTGCGCTCTCCCCTGAGGACTGGTCTCTGAGAGTCCTGGGATACAAAATGATGGTCTCACCTGTGTCCCAGGGTCAGAGCTCTCTCTAGAGGCTGACTCTCCTCAGTGATCCCAAGATCCTGCGTGTGCTAGGGTGCCTGCTGTGTTGAGAGTCCTCTGGGGAACTTGGGACTGTCTGCTGAGTAGATGCCCAATGTAAAGCAGGGCTGGCGCCAACTGGAAGAGTAGTTAAGTTTTCGAATTATTTTCAAACACTACTAATAGGAGTATCTGATTTTTTTATAATAAGCTTTTATTATTCACTATAATTTTTTATCTCTGAGATAATCATATGTATACACACACTCACACACATACACATTCCTTAAAACTATATGATAATATAAAACCTCTCAATGTTAGCAGTAAAAATCTAATGGCCTCTAGAGCTTGTGTCTCTAGCTGCATATGTAGCAGAAAATGGCCTAGTCTGCCATCATTCGGAAGAGAGGCCCCTTGGTCTTGCAAACTTTATATGCCCTTGTACAGGGAAATGCTAGGGCCATAAGTGGGAGTGGGTAGGTAGGAGATCAGGGCAGGCGGGGGTATAGGGTACTTTTGGGATAGCATTTGAAATGTAAATGTAGAAAATATCTAATAAAAAATTGAAAAGAAAAAGAAATAAATCACCTAGAATGCCAGAGTATTTAGAAATAACTTCTAAGACAACACTAAAACAGTACAACACATCATTTAAGATGACATGGCATAAGTACATCCTGTTTTTTTTTAACTAAACTACTAAAATTTATTTTAAAATATATAAAAAAATCTAATGACATTTTCAAAGAAGGCAAAAATAATGCAAAACACAGATTGAAGTTAATTGGTTAGTTTCATAATATTAATAGTTTTATTGGTTACTTTTCCTCTTGATCTGATTAATCAAATAGAAAAATTTCCATAAAAACAACTTAAAGATGGAAGTGCTTATGTGCATGCTGTCTAACATGGTAAGTGAATCATGGTGGCAGCTGGTCATTTTTTTTTTTTATATCTCCATGTCAATAAGAAATTAGTATGTTCTTTATGGTTTTGACATATGACCTAAGGGTGGTAATGGATATGAAATTTCATGGGGTTCTTAGCACATTATGAACCTTTAATAAATATCAGGTATATCAGCATACTTTGAGGAATGCTATTTTATAAATTGTGGCTTCCAACATTTTGCTACATGGAGTAGAGAATCTCTTTTTATAGTCATTGAAATATATTTCAAGTTCTTTCATATTATATTTCAACATTCACTTTGCTTTAAAACACACTTTCTCTTCCTAATCTTGTATACTTTATAACACTTTGTCTCTCATTTGTATTTTCCTATAAGAATGATCACAGTGAAGGTAGTCACATCTCAGAAACCCTGCCAGCACCATTGTATTCAGGTTCCAGACAATAATTTTACTCTATAATATATATATATATGATTAGCAAGATTCTCTGTCCTACCTCATTCTTCCTTGCACAGACATTATGGGTCATTGTGGATTTACCATAATTCCTTGTGTGATGGTAATTCTGCTCTATCAAAGTTCTTTGGATCATTTCATTATCACAGATGTTTGGACACTTGGTCTTCTGTAGGTGATGCTGTTTGGAGGCTTAGAGGTGTGGCCTTCCTAGAAGAAAAGCATCATTAGTGGATTTTGAGGTGTCAAATCTGACTGCATTCCCAGTTGACTTCCTAGGCTTTCTGGCTTAGGTTCAACTTTCAGCTTGCTACTTCAGCTGCCATGTCTGCTCCCTCTGCTCTGACATCATGAACTCGAACTCTAACTCTTTGAAACTGTGAGCCTGGATAACCCATTCTGTAAGTTGCCTTGACCATGGCCTTGTATCACAATAATAGAAAATAAACTTACGTGGATGTACACACAGTGAAATAAGTAGTAACAGATATTTGAAATAAATAATATTATATTTTAATATTTGGTTAGCAAAATTACCTTTCCCTCTTGTTTGCTGTTCACTAGTTAAATCCAAAGTCATTAAGACTCTCATGTGTTATACTCTTTTTTTTTTTCTTCCAGAACCTTGTGTATAGAACTGAAGGGTCTTAGAGGTTTGTCTAGCAGAAAAATTCTTAATTTTCACAGATGCTGATGCATGACTCCCACCTAACCAACAAGCCTTTATTAGTGGGAATTCTTCCTCAGAATTTGTGACTCATCTTCTTTGATACAAATTTAAATAAAACCAACCATTCTTAATAGTGATACTGTAAAATAACGGTAAATGTTTTAATCTGCAAATAATAGTGTATCCAATCGAGGGAAATGTATGTTTCTTTTTTTCCATTTTTATTAGGTATTTAGCTCATTTACATTTCCAATGCTATACCAAAAGTCCCCCATACCCACCCCCCCACACTCCCCTACCCACCCACTCCCCCTTTTTGGCCCTGGCGTTCCCCTGTACTGGGGCATATAAAGTTTGCAAGTCCAATGGGCCTCTCTTTGCAGTGATGGCCGACTAGGCCATCTTTTGATACATATGCAGCTAGAGACAAGAGCTCCGGGGTACTGCTTAGTTCATATTGTTGTTCCACCTATAGGGTTGCAGATCCCTTTAGCTCCTTGGGTGCTTTCTCTAGTTCCTCCATTGGGAGCCCTGTGATCCATCCAATAGCTGACTGTGAGCATCTACTTCTGTGTTTGCTAGGCCCTGGCATAGTCTCACAAGAGACAGCTGAAACTTAGGATACCCAAGATATAAGATACAATTTGCTAAACACATTAAACTCAAGAGAAGGAAGACCAAAGTGTGGACACTTTGCCCCTTCTTAGAATAGAAAACAAAACACCCATGGAAGGAGTTACAGAGACAAAATTTGGAAGTGTGACGAAATGTATGTTTCTTAGGAGAAGAAGTCCTAACATGTTCACTAAAATATCATGAAATTTTTAGACTGAGAAACTCAAGACCTACACAGTGGACAGACAATAAAGGATCATTGGAAACTAATGCTTGTTCAGGACTTGAAGGAATTATTAAGAGATTGGATATTATTCTATAAGGCTTTGTTCTATTATCATTCTTCCTCAGCAATTTGGGATGTAATTTGCCTATGGTGAGGAACGATTATGATTAAAACTTTGAAGAAATTGTTTAAAAATACACTTTGCTTCCTCTGTAACAGCAAGTCTTCTCACAATGACACATAAAAGTGTTCCCTTTTAGTACCAAATACAAAAAAAATATATTGATTTTTATCTAAAGCGTGTCATTTGCCATTTTGCATTAAAGCACTTTAAAACCTTTTAACAACAAGGAAGTTGAAACTAAAGTACTTTAAATGTACTTTCTGTGGTATAATTTCTTAAGAATATTTGATTTTAGGTATAGAATAATGACTGCATTTTATACACACTTTCATGAATTAAGTTTTTCCTTCAATGCCTGTCATGGCTTCTATAGCATAATTACAAAGTAGTCTTTTCCTTCATTCTTCAAATACAGTGTAAGATAAATTAAAATGCTTTTCTTTTAGAAGTCAAATATTTAAGTTTCATATGCATTTTGAAGGAAATGACTGTGAGTATTCTTTATCCACCTAGAAGAGATAAAAAACACTATTCATATGAATTACAAATGTGGTAATTAAAACAATACTGCCTTGCATATTTAATAGTAATATAATTCCCTAATAAAGCTGTGTATTTCTGATATTTTTAAGATCATTGATAAAATAAAAGAAATGATACACATAATGTCCTTTCATAATGTCATCATTATTCACATGTGATAATAATCATAATGTTCTAAGGTACAAATTGTAATTTTTTTCTGTCATGTAAAATTCACATTTTGTCCATTTGTACTCATTAAATGTTAACAGTTAGATTCAATTTAAAACTGATTTTGTAAGTAAGGTGTCATGTAAATGTTTTTATTAAGTCACATTTATTGAGTCATTGCTGAACATACAATTTCCATACAGTAATTTTTCATATGTATGCACAAATGGGCACTTAAATGATATTTGTCTCCTTAAAGAAAGTGCTTAGAATGATAGTACTCTCAGTAGCTCCCATTTAATTTTTAATTAATCATTTTATTCATTTATATTTCAAGTGATATCTCCCTCCTGGTTACCCATCTGCAAATCCCCCATCCCATACCCCCTCCCCCAATTCCCCTCCCCTTTGCTTCTATGAGGGTGCTCCTTCACCCACTCACCCACTCCTACCTCACTGCTTTAGCATCCTCCTATGCTGGGGCATCAAACCTCCATAGGACCAAGGGCCTCCCCTCCCATTGATATCATATAGGATCATACTTTGCTACATATGTATCTGGAGTTGTTTATTCCTCCATGTGGATTCTTTCACTGGTGGTTTAATCCCTGAGAGCTCTGTGTGGTCAGGTTAGTTGATATTGTTGTTCTTCCTATGGGGTTGCAATCCACTTCAGCTCCTTAAGTCCTTCCTCTAACTTTTCCTTCCATTGGGGTTCGCTGGCTCAGTGTGATGAATAGTTGGCTGTGAGTATCTGTCAGCCTGTGTGTATCTCCTGTCAGCAAGTACTTCTTGGAATCTGCAACAGTGATGGAGTTTTGTGTCTGCAGATGGGATGGGTTCCTAGGTGGGGTGGTCTCTCTTATTTCTTAACCTTCTCTTCACAGGTGACACTATGCCTGTTGTCACCTCATAGCTCTGATGTATTCTGTTTGTCCCACCCTTATATCACTAGATAAAGTGACACTTCTCTTACTGAATTCATTAGTTCAACTCCTTGTTTCCTTTTGATTATAGATAGCTTCTAGTTCATAGATAACCTGTACGTGTATGAACATTATTCATTAGGGCAGAATGAGAATGAAGCTAAAAAATTAAGCCATTGTTCGTGTTCAATATCATTGCAATTAAGCAACATAGGGTGCTTTGAATATTGTTCTCCAAGGACCATCAGCAAGCAAATGCCAGCTGGACTTAGCCCAGATAGTGAGAATGCCAAGCTACTGGGAAGATATCTGTATCTGGAAATTGCCTTTTGAGGTTGAGGGATGGTGGAGTTCTATAATAGTATTGCACAAGAAGAGCAGAAAGTTGGTGATTCAAAGTCTGGGCATTTGCCTCATTCAAAAGAACAGGAGTTGTGTGCACTGGTGCCTATAGTGGTAATTCAAAATTGAGGTGTCAGCACCTTGATGTCTATATTTAGTGAGGGCTTGTTATTTACTTGATATATAACACCTTCTCATTTTATCCTTAAATTGTCTACAGGATGAGTGTGTGTCTTGTAGGTCTCATTTTTTAGGCTATTTGATCTCATTCATGTAATCAGAAACCTCATGTCCTAACCACCTCATAGAGAACCTAGTTTTCAAGCATATATAGATATTATTGGGCTAGATAAACCCACAACCAATAATGTTTAAAAATAATGTGGATATTATTAGAGAACAGCCAAGAAAACCTGCTAAGTACATGCTTGCAGTAAAACAGAATTGCATCCAGAATGTCAATAGATAGGCAATAAAAGCCAAGACCTGGCCTTCTGGGATGGCAATTTATGCCTAGATTAGAATAGAAAAATGTTTCAGATTACTAATGTGTGACCTTGGAGAGCAAAGTAAAAGCAACCAAAAGAATATTCTGTTTTTTTTTTTAAAGTTGATCAAAACTGACAAATACTTAGACTATGAAAAGGAGATGGGATGACTGAACTTAGCAACCGATATAGAGGCACTACTACCAACATCATCCTTAAAATATTATGACACAGTATTACTTATACCTGTATGCCCACAAACTAGATATCTTAGATTGTGGAAAAGGCATAGTTTCTTCAAACCAACTCAAAAAGAAGGAAAATATCTGAAATTATGTATGACAAGCAGATGGATAAGTGCTAACTATGAAAACAGTAACAACAACGAAAAATTCTCAGATGTAGCGCTCTTGTTTGTTGAAGTTTATTGGATGTTCGAAAGTAACTTCAGTATATTGTTTGCTATTCAAGCCTGCAAATCTGAGTTGATTGCCAGGACATGGTTAACACCAGGTATGTGTTCCTGTAATCATAGCACATGGAGACAGACAGGAAGGTACATGGAGTTTGCTGGACAGATAACCCATCCAATTCGGTTAGCTCCAGATTCAGTGAGAGACCTTGTCTCAAACTAATAGTCAAGGTTAGCTGAAGAAGAGACCAAATACCTACACATGCCTCCATGCCCACGCGTACAAACCTGATACATCATGGCCTACATACACATGGTCTGATCTTGTTTATGTCTTTCTGTTTGTGTTATGTACTTACGGCATCCATCTACCTAGGAACTGGGCATATAGTACTAAACATATTTCATCACTTTCCATCTCTAATTGTGCATGGCTGCTAGGACTCCTAGACTTCTCTTTTTTGCAGTGCTACCAACTTTGCAAATATATAAAACTGTCCTCAACTGCTTGTTCTATATCCAGTTTTGTTGCCAGTAGAAAATTATCCTTTCTTGCCTGCTGTGAATATATTTTGTTATGTTTTATATTGTTGAACAAGGATATATAATTTATTACAGCCTAGAGTTACCAGAACATTCCAAGCTTGTAAGTTTCCATACCTTATGGTTAAAGCCTTCACATCTCCTTTGTTTTTCTTTTTACCAATTCTCTTCTTGTGCTGTCTTTCATGCACTGGCCATTCTTCTGTTCACAAATGTCTTACTGCTCATTAACTTATATTAAAGGATTTCTGTTGAGCTCTAACATTTCTTGGGCCTCAAATTCTAGATCATTCATCCAAAGTTTTCCCATTTAGAATTTGCTGGAAGTGCTTGCTGATGGAAGCCTGATATGGCTGTCTCCTGAGAGCCTGACAAATACAGAGACAGATGCTCACTGCCAACCATTGGACTGAGTGTGGAGTTCCTGATGGAGTAGTTGGATAAAGGGCTGAGAGAGTTGAGAGGGATTGCAGCCCCATGGAGGGAGCAACAGTGTCAACAGGCCAGACCCCCCAGAGCTTTTGGGGACAGGACCACCAAAAAACAATACACATGGAGGGACTCATGGCACTGACTACACATGTAGTAGAAGATGACTTTGTTGGACATCAGTAGGAGAAGAGGCCCTTGGGTCTGAAGGTGTTTGATGCCCCAGTGTAGGTGAATGCCAGAGCAGGAAGATTCGAGTGAACGAGTGGGTGGAGGAGCACCGTCAGAGACTTAGGGGAAGGGAGTATCGGACAGGGGCTTTCCATAAGGGATACCTGAAAATGGGAAAACATTTGAAATGTACAAAAAGAAAATATCCAGTAAATATTGACAGCTTAAAAAAAAAAGAAAAAATGCTTATAAATTTTCCCTTTTCCATGCCCAGTAAGGAAATGAAAGGGGGGAACACGAACAGATCTCATAACTTCCCCCTAGTCAAAACAGTTCTTTCTGTGATCTCCCTGGCCTCAATCTTGACTTTGTTCCATAGCATTTACAACATTTTGTGTAATTATATATAGTATTTCATGTATGAGACCCATTTCCTCTTAGTGACGTGGTAAGTTCATAGACATTTTTTAAAATGGAAGTTCCATTTTTATTTTACATTTCCAAAATTGAAGATTATAAATAATTGTTTCAGGTTCCATATTATATATATATATATATATATATATATATATATATATATATATATATATATATATATATATATACTGAGTAATATGTAGTTTATGGCAGCATGGTGGTGTGGCACCCCCATACCTATGTTGTCATTCAGCGAAATGAAAATAAACGTTGTTACTGTCTCTTCACCAGCACATGCATACAGTAAAATGAGCCAGCACTCCATCAGAGATCATTTGGTGTCCATGCCTAACACAGCTTATATGTGTACGGTTTAACTCCTAAGTGTTTTAACCTCCTCTCAGCTCAAGGCACAGGATGGTGCTTGGTGCCACCTTATCCCACTCAAGCATGGTCCCTTAGTTATGAGATCTCCAGGTTGGCTGGGATTTAAGACCTTTGGAAAACAGCTTGTTAACATACTTCATCCTAACAGAAAACCATAGTTTCTGTATGTGGTACTTTTACCCAGTCAGAAGAGCAGAGCCTGTAAGACATCATCTAAGGCAGTTAGACTTAAGCACAGCAAGAGACTGCTTTAGTTACTTCTCCCAGACCTGATCCAGGATTGCCACGTTCTTTAAGAAAACTGCACGGGGAGGCAAACAAGAAAGAATCACATGCCCAGAAAGGGAATAGGGTGTTAAACTTTAATTTGAGCCCTAGTGGTGAATTAGATAAATCGGTGCAATAAGAATGGCTGTGTACTATTTTGTTTCTAGGATTTGTCTGGTATGAATTTTCACTTTTTCAAAGAAATGTTAGACCTAGTTCATAAATTAACCTAAAGCCTTGTAATTAGAATTTCATTATACCTTAAGTTGGAATTAATTTAGGAATATATATGTGTGTATGTATATTTCTATATTCATTAATATGATTAATTTCAAACATATTTCACTTTATCTAATACTATCTATTAAGTAGATAATCAATTATATAGTTAATATCTCTAGTATTGTATTTTATGTATTATACAATGGCTTTGAATTTATATAGTTTTATTTATTTCTAAAATATTTTAGTCCATTATAAACATCATTTCTCTCAAAAGATGTATTTTAAAATTATGTATTGGCAATATAAAAAGATTGATTTTATTAAGATTTATTGGACACCATTGATGGTCTATGTATATAAAACCTTTGTCTTTCTTATGTTTCTAACTTTAACTTGTTCTACAGCCTACATCTTTGACATTAAATAAAATATAAAATGTATATTTCATGGATGGAAAGACATCTCAGTGTTATCTGGCTTTGCTTTTCCAGAGCACTCAAGTTTGGTCCTCAGCCCTCACTTAAAGAAGCTCATACACACCTGAAATTCCTGCTCCAACTGATTTGGGGCCCTTTTACGGCTTCTATGTATACCTGAGCACAGAGGAGACACACATATGTGTGCCCCCCCCCCACACACACACATAGAGAAAGAGAGAGACAGAGACAGAATGAATTTTAGAAGAATACACATACTAAACTGCTTCTAACATTGCTTTAACATTGTCTAGCATCGGGTATATGTATAGCTTTGAAGAACCTTTTGTATTACTTGAGGCACCTTAGTATTTTTTGCTAGATGATGTGTCTTACTTGATTATTGAGTAAATAATATTTTCACTATATCATTGATCTTGGGTCTCTTTTAGGAAGTAGTATTCCCTTAAGAGATTTTTGGATTGGAAGTCTGAAGTAATTTCCAGTGTTCTTGTGTGCACATGTAAAAATGTGTACATATCTGTTGTGGTACACCTCATAACTTCTCAATGATAAATTTGAAAAGCTTGTAATAGTTATACTTTACAGAAAGTATACTTTTCTCTTTCTTAACTCACACATGCTGTTTTTTTTTTTTTCAGTTCAATTTTGTGGGGAAATTGCTTGGACCAAGAGGAAACTCCTTGAAGAGGCTACAAGAAGAAACGGGTGCTAAAATGTCTATCCTGGGCAAAGGGTCCATGCGAGATAAGACAAAGGTACTGAGCTTTGAAGTTGCTTCTTCTCATGTTAAGCAGGGCTCCAGCATCTGGAGCCCTGTTTACAATATGTGGGGATGGCGTTCCCTGTTTTCTATGAGGCTTGCTTTCTGGTACCACACTGTTGCCCAGTCTGAAGTCACTATTTTCTTCCATCATCCCCCTGCCTCCTTCTCAGGACATAGTTCCTGTGTTGCCTTTTGTAGTTCTCTTTGTAGGTCACTGTCATATTGCTACACTTTTTAAATGCTCGGTGGGACGGTTCTCCATTTTGGTACTTGTTTGTTTTTAATTTTAATGTTTCTAATATTTTCTTTTTTAAATTGGATATTTTCTTTATTTACATTTCAAATGCTATGCCCTTTCTCAGTTTCCTGCCCTAAAAGCCCCTATCCCATACCCCCTTCTCCTGCTTCGAGGAGGGTGTTCCTCCACCCACCCAGCCAATCTCCCACCCACCCACTCACCCACTCCTGCCTCTCCACCCTGGCATTCCCCTACACTGGGGCATGAAGTCTTCACAGGATCAAGGGCCTCTCCTCCCATTGATGCTCAACAAGGACATCCTCTGCTATATATGTGGTTAGAGACATGGGTCCCTCCATGTGTATTCTTTGGTTGGTGGTTTCGTCCCTGGGACCTCAAGGGGGTCTGGTTGGTTCATATTGTTCCTCCTGTGGGGCTACAAACCCCTTCATCTCCTTCAGTCCTTTCTCTAACTCTTCCAATGGGGACCCCATGCTCAGTCCAATGGTTGGCAGCGAGATTTTGCCTCTGTATTGGTCAAGCTCTGGTAGCCTCTCAGGTGACAGCCATATCAGGCACATGTCAGCAAGCGCTTCTTGGTGCCCTCATTAGTGTCTGGGTTTGGTGAACATAAATGTGATGGATCCCCAGGTGGGGCAAAGGTTGGGTTTTTAAATTCCCTAGCTGGATACTTTTCCTTCTACTACCACATAATGCCATCCATTGCTCCTTGGATCCTCTTCAGTATTTCACTTGGATCCCGTTTGCTGAGGTTATGCTATATATTTATCAGAAAACGGAAGAATCCTGGTTTTGCCGTGAAGGGTTTCAGTGGTATTTATTACATGCATCATCTGACCCGAAGGCCACAACATGCTAAGGGACATCAAGTTTAATGTTTGTAATAATTTATTTCACATCTGAACCACTTTGCTCCTCACTTTCTAAACTGGTAGAAATTGTTCAGTTAGAATTCAGGGTTTGTGGAGATGTATTCATGAGGAATCCTAAGAAATAATTTGGTAAGCAGTGGAATGGGTGCAGTTGCATCTTTCGGACAAACTGTATTTTTTATCCTTTCATATATTACAGTGTTCTAGAAAATGAAAACCTCAGGTTTGACTTTGACTTAGAAAATCATGTATGGCTTTTAGCTTTAAATGATCGAGGAGAGATCTTAAATGAATGAATTTCAAATGAAAAATGTCACTAGTCTGGTCATTAATTTCATAATTTTTGTAATAGTAGTTTCAGAAATGAATAAATTGTGGCCAGGCACCTCCATTCTAGTTACTCTAGTCCTATTTAGAAGAAACAATGTAAATATTTAAGAGCTTGTTGCTATAAGATGATTCCTTGCCAGTTGTCACATACAACCCAGTTTATATTTTCTTCCTAAACAAGATGAAATTTATATATTTTAGTTATATTTTCAAAGATTCTTTAATATTTAATTACTTATTATAAAACCTTATATCTGAATTTCTTATTTTCTCCAGCTGTATCATGTTCTTATAAACTGTGTGCTTTTCCCAGGATTAAGGATTAGATTAGACATTATATCTCTTGTAAAGTTTAGTGAACCATTTAGTATCTTGACATCTTTGTTGTACTGAAGACATAGCTGACTGATTTATCTGCATATCTCATTGAAGTCTTCACTCTCCCAGAATGGAATTGGCCTGATTAGCATTGCACATTAGGGACCTCCATGCCATCTCTTCCTGACTTTTAAAATGGATAAGTGCATTTTTTCATCTCTATATAGTTGAGCATTGTGCTGTTCATAAAGTACCAAATTGGATGCCCTTCCCTATAAACATGTTAGGTACCAGTAAAATTCTAAAAATCCAATAGGAAATATATTTGCTTCCATTAAATTGCTATTGAGTTTAATTTACCAAAGTTTTTTATTACTTAAAATTCTGTTTCTAATTAAGTTATGTGACCCTCCCAACATAGTTGGTTCTGATTGGAATGTTTTTGGTTTGTGCTACAAAATTAAATATAAAAAAATAGAGTGAAACAAAATGAGGTGATTAATAATAATGTTGCATCATACTATGCAAAAGATTTTTCTCACATTAGGCCATGACTTTCAATAGTAGTAGATTTTCAATAGTAGTAGACATCACATACATAAATTTAAAGGGTCTTTTTAGTATACATTTGACTAAAATAAATTCTCAATAAGTCATTGATGACTCTATTGCTATTTTGCCTCTTAATAACATGACCTGGTTTCATATGGTTTGACATTTAAAAATATATAATTAAAATTCATCTAACTTTTCAATGAATATATATATATATGTGTGTGTGTGTGTATATATATATATATATAGTCAGTCATTTTATAGCCTTGAATACATGCAATAATTTCGATAGTATTCATTAAACAATATATGACCAGTTTATAAATAATGTTTTTCCTCTTAGAATTTATATTCTGATGAAGAGGCAGACAATGTGTGAGTACAGTTTGAACTGTGATTGTTTGATAATTATTAGAATTTAGAAAACAGGAAAAGAGAAGAAATGAGTAATAGTGAAAGCAGTGATTTGCCACAGGGATAAAGATAATTGCCAGGTATCAAGAACCAACCATGAAACACAAAGAATTGAGAGAAAGGGTGCAGAGGGCAATGGTTCTAGGATGAACATGAGCCTTTCCCTTTAACCTTCTAGTAACAATAGCAACCAACATCAGAGTTTAGTGAAACTGTTATGTTACATATATTTATGTTATTAACCCATAACTGGGATAACGTTTACTGCAAACTGCTTTGCACTTGACTCTCACGTATTCCTCTCGGTACCACTCCCCACTCTCTGCAAATATGCTCTGCTTCTCGTTAGATAATTTCCAAGGCCTTTCCTTTGATTTTTACATTCATCACATACACTGTGATATACATGCTTCTTATCCAAAGCTTCATTGTTGACTGCTGGTTGTCTAGTTGGCTTAGTCATGGAATGTAGAGATTTCTTATTCACCAGTCTAAAATGATGATATTAGAAGTCTAGTGGGAACTAATGTGTGTGTGTGTGTGTGTGTGTGTGTGTGTATGTGTGTGTGTTGAGGGGAGACATTTGTGCATGCATGTGAATGATAAACCATGGTTAACCAAACTTTGGTCAACTTCCCCTTGTGTCCTTGCTCAGTTTGCCTTCTTATGCATTGCATCAGAATCAGTGCTAGTTTGATGCAGTGGCCATTAAGGAGAATGACATTTCCCCCAATGTTTTAGATTGTTTTCCATGACTCTGATAGCATGTCCCATAAACACCATAATCAAAAGCAACTTGGGCAAGTAAATGGTTAAGTTTGCTTATGCTTCCAAGTCATGTTCATCATTGAAGGAAGTCAGAACAGGGACTCAAATTGGACAGAAATCTGGAGGCAGGAACTGATACAGTCTGGGGACGAGTGCTACTTACCAGCTTGTTCCGTCTAACTTGCTCAGCCTGTTTTCTAATAGAACTCAGCCAAGGAACCTGGAAGTAGGAACTGAAGCAGAAGGCATGAAGAAATGCAGTTTATTTGTTTCCTCCACCTAGATTACTCAGCTTGCTTTTTTTTTATAGGAACTATGACCCCCCCCCCCCAACTCTTGCCCAGGATTAGTAGTACCACCCATAGTGAGCTGGATCCTCCCACCACACATCAATCACTAATCAAGAAAATGTTTTCCAGACCAGTCTGTGGAAGTGCCCTCTAATCCCATGATTAGCTTGTATCAAGTTGACAAAACCCTAACCAATACAAAATTTTGTATTAAATAAGGAAAATCTGAAGAATAATAGGGTATCCTTTATGTACTCATAGATAGAGCTATTTGTTCTACTCACTGTCCCTCCCATGATTGCCCCATATAATGATTCCACATTATATTATTCAAATAAGCCACCTACTTGAATTTTGTTCAGAAATTATCATACAGACTGTATTTGTGTATTAGATATGCTACTGATAAAATGCATAATGTATGTCTTTAACTTGAATGTCATCTCATGATAAAATGAGATATTTGATTAATTATCTAAATCAAAGAAGAAGTGAATAAGTCACAAATATTTATTCTATTCTAAATATGTTATCAAAGGCAAATTCAATATTGTGTTTTATAAAATATTAAGCACCTTTCCAGTTTTTACAAAATCTGTAATTGAATTATACTGACTGACCCATTTAATAATGTCCTTATAAACAATTAAGGCAAGACTGATTGTTTGCATAGAAAAACATGTTGACTTGGATTTGCCTGCAAAGACTATACAGGACCTTTAACCCTTTTGTTTAAAACAGTAAGTTTTGAGGTTTATTCCAGAATCGCTAGAAACTTAATTGTGTAATACATCAAAGAGTTATAGAACTATGTCAGGAGACTTAACAAATTGAATATTTTCATATTATTTTGTTGTCATGAAGATGGGGGAAATGGTATTTTTTTAACTTAGTTAAATTTAACCAGTACCCTTTAAGTAAGTAAGTAAATAAGTAGGTAAGTAAATAAAAACAAAAAGGGAAAACTAAAAGGTGACAATCCAGGCTAACAGCAATAGCCCGAACTTGCTTGCTAGTAATGGCTTATTTCCCACAGTCATATCACAGAATCTCTGAATCCAAAAGGCATACCAGAACAAACAATCATTGACTTTCACCAACCTATACAGATTTGTCTGCTGGACTTGGGATCTGGGATCCTGAAAAATTGGGGCAGACAACAGCCTAATGCTATAGACTACCTTATTTCAGTTTCAGTACATTTTTGTACGGTAATGCAGCAAAGCAAGCAATGGTCCAAGCAAGGGTGAGGTCAGAAAGACGTAAACAAATGCCTGGATGCACAGGCATTGGACAGGGAATTCTTTCCCCAGAACTTTCTCAGGACAGACCAATTTAAACACAACTGCCTTGCATTGACTATGGATTATATCTAGGAAATCACACAAGTAAGGCAGAAGTTCATATCCAGATTCAGGATACCCTGACCAGATTGAGTTCTATAGCTGTGTTCTGACATTCAACAGAAAACAACATCTCTTATAAATTGAGTGTAAATATATGTCTTAGAAGGCACGAAAACAAGTCCAAGAACAATCAAGAGAACAAAATGCCCCTGAGGTAAAAGGCACTATGTCTTTCTACCTGGAGCCTCTCTCCCTGTTCTCCAAGTCATTGTTTACCATGGGACATTCCTTTGACAGTGTTCAAAAAAAAAACCATAAACTTCTGAGATACTGTATTTTTGGACAAATTCAGAAAACAAACAAGCAAGCAACAAAATAAAACAAACAAACAAAAAACCAGTATGTTAACTTTATATCAAAAACACCTCAAGAGAAGTAGCTGGCAGTTTAGAAATTTCTTGAAAGTCAAATTCCTTCATTAAACCATATGGCTAGGCAATGTTGAGTAGCCACAGAGCTGCAGGCTTGACTGACAGTGGCTTGCATACAGTCTTTGGGATAACTTACTGCAGCTCCAGATGGAAGACTGCTATTTTTAGTGGAGCAGATATTGAAGTCAGTGAGGGGGAACTGAGGGCAGTGATTATACAAGCTCATTTCTAGACAGTGTCAGTAACAAGTATATTAATCCCGTGAAACCTCATCAGAGCAGTTATAGAAAACCATCATAGCTAAACATACATACAGAAGACTGCAGAACCAGGAGCACAGATTAAAGTGCACTATCTGTTGTCCTTAAATGGAATTTACAAATGGCCATTGCAAACAAATGATATTGTAATGAAAGTCATTTTGCGTTATCTAGTAAGAAGGTTGGTAGAAATTTTGAAATATACTCTTGCAACTTGCTAGGGTATATGTTGAAAGGAAAGGGTTTTGGGATGAGTATTATAGGAAAATATAATAATTCTCGAGGCAAACTTTAATTCTTTGATGTGCTAATAGCATGAGAGTTTTCTTTTCCATAATAGATCTTCTGTGTTCAGAAATGTCTGCTTTAGTAAATCCTTTCTGATTTCACGGCAAAATTGATTTTCATCAACAATAAAATCAACTAAAATCCTTCAAAGAGAAGTTGTTTCCTGGTGGGCATTGCTAGTGTAAAATCCACTATTCTGGGCTCTGCTTGACATCAAAGGGGTTCATAGTTTCTCAGATCCTGAAGGGGCAAAGCCATACTCACTGATTGTCAATAATGTGTGGTTGGCTACATAGACATGTGTTATGTCCTTTAACATAACTAACAAAATGTAACCCTACAGGATCAAGAACTCAGACACAGCAGATTCCACCTTAGCTGTGGCCCGATAAAGTGGTCAGAATCTCAACAGTATTTCCTTCTTAATGTTCCTCCAATAGGAAAGCATTCCTTGTTTACGACCACTTCCAGCAGAGGTGTGGAATACTCATCTTTATTGGATTACATATTACTGGGCTTTGTGAAAGTCTATGAATATTATGAATTACTGATGTTTTATTCTTTTTCTTCACTGCATTCTTCTGTCTTGCTTATTTCAACTCTAAAGGGTTAAAATGACAGCATGGCAGGTCTCATATGAGCAGTAGAACATAATGAAAAGTTCAGGGCACTGAATTATGAGCACATATTTTATGAGGACAAAGTGAAATATAACTTTCAATGTTGAACCAATATATTATTTCAAAATATGATATATTTAGACTCTAGTGATCAAGTAATTACAGGGATTAGGTTTTAGTTGAAGCTAAAATATATCATCATATTTGAGAAATATGATTTTTATATTAGTGTCTTTTCATTTTATGTATGAGCAATTTGTCATTCACTGTAGTCTACCATGACCTTAAAATGAAAAAGGAAAAATATATAAATCTATCCAGGTTTATTTTTCTTTATATCTTCTGACAGAACATGAGTTAACCCTTCTGTGAGTCAAAAACATTTTACCTTAAATTACTAAATTCCTCTATTCTGATTTTATCAACAGCTGGAACAATTATGTTTAATTATTATAAACATGACTATGTTGTCTAATATTTCTCGGGCAGTATAAGCAAATATATACTCACTTTAGATATGATACCCAAGGCAAATTCAAGAAAGGATTCCACGCAAGCCTCAAATAGTGAATCAGGGAAGATTTGAGAGCCATGAACAAGGCCACAACTGACTCAAAACACAGATATCATGAAAAGCTCACCCCAGCATTGGAGGGAGGTAACTCTCTCAACAGCATCCTTAGAACTGCCTGCCTGACGCCCAGGTGACCTTGGACAGTCAAAGTCTCTTCTCCCGCCATGTTTGCTGCTAGCATAATCCCAAGGCACAACCTTGGGAGACTTGTCAGTTTCAGTTTTCAGAGATTTAGAAATTTTATCTCGTGAGTTTTAAGAACTTTCCTCCTCATCCAAAGATGGAACATTTCTGTGTGGAGAGTATCCCTACACAACCAAGGGCCTCAAGAACATTTTTCAGGGATTTAATATCTGTCAGTAAACTACATGTCACTCACTGTTTGAACTTTACTCTTATGTTCCAGTAAGAGAGAAATAAGAGAATCCCACAATCAAACGTCTCTTTCATATCATTGCAGTATGCTTTTATTTAGGAAACTATCTGGAAATATAACCATGAAGAGAGAAATTCAGCAGTTCACAAAGCAGAACAATAATAGCATGGTTTTTTTTTATGCCACTGATGAAAGCTTTTTGTCTATTAATCATGTGCTTTGTTTTACTAAGAAAACAAAGTAAAACAAAAAGGCAAATTAACCTACAATTGTACCAATTGTACCTTGGGACATCTTGAAAATCACTGTTAAACCTGAAACTCTCAAAAGACCAACTGCACATTATTTGAGCCAATTTGAAGCAAGATTTAACTAAATACTGGCCCAGATAATGGATTCTGGCCAGTACCATTCTGGGGTTCCCAGAGAATGGCAATAAGTCACATTTTGCAGAGGGTTTAAAAGGCAAGCCCATAATGTCACCATATTACTCAAAAGACCCAATCATTGACAACTGTATATCCTAAGGTATTTTCAACCGTATGTCCCATGTACATCCAGTCCTGGGCAAGTTTACATACTGTATTATTTCCAGTCCATGGACATGCCACCTACATGTGATCAAGTACATCCAGTGCAATTGAGTCAAACAAATTTACTTTGGAATGCAAAAATATGTGGTTTGTTATTTCCCACAAAGCACCTCTTCCAACACTGCAGTAAAGTATTTGTCCTCAGTCAAATGGGGCTTACAGGTCCACTTTGGCCCTCACAAAACATTATGGGCACTTTTGAATTCGGTTGAACTTCTTTGCTATTTCTTCTGGAGAAAACATATAAACCTCTAAAAGTCAATTAATGTCAGTATATGTTTAAGTTGATTTTAAAATTGATTGCTATTTTACTTACATGATCCTGTAGTGTAACTTGTGATAACTCAATATTTATGTGTAACCAGCAGATATAGAACTGAGATTGTTAATGAGGATGTGTCAAATTGATATTAAACTGTTAAGATACGTTTGTCTTTACTGCTCTCTCCTTCAGTACATGATATATGACATAGTATGTTTAATACCAACCTTTATTATTTAGCAAAACTAGCATGATGAAGAAACCTAGAACATATGAAGCTTCTCCAGTTCTATGTTACATACTTTTTTTCTTTTCTTCATTTACATTTCCAATGCTATCCCAAAAGTTCCCCATACCCCCCCCCACTCCCCTACCCACCCACTCCCACTTTTTGGCCATGGTGTACCACTGTACTGAAGGGGCAAAGTGTCCACACTTTGGTCTTCGTTCTTCTTGAGTTTAATGTGTTTAGCAAATTGTATCTTATATCTTGGGTATCCTAAGTTTCTGGGCTAATATCCACTTATCAGTGAGTACATATTGTGTGAGTTCCTTTGTGATTGGGTTATCTCACTCAGGATGATGCCCTCCAGGTCCATCCATTTGCCTAGGAATTTCATAAATTCATTCTTTTTAATAGCTGAGTAGTATTCCATTGTGTAAATGTACCACATTTTCTGTATTCATTCCTCTGTTGAGGGGCATCTGGGTTCTTTCTAGCTTGCTGTCTATGTTACATACTTTTATCAAGCTGCAGGAATTTCTTGATTGTGATATCTGTAACTGTGTTTTTGCTTGAACCCAAATATGATTAAGCAGTATACAAAAATGAAGACATTGTTCCTTAAGAATTGTTTATCAAAAGAATTTTTGATCTTAGCCATTCTGACTGGTGTGAGGTGGAATCTCAGGGTTGTTTTGATTTGCATTTCCCTGATGATTAAGGATGTTGAACATTTTTTCGGGTGCTTCTCAGCCATTCGGTATTCCTCAGGTGAGAATTCTTTGTTCAGCTCTGATCCCCATTTTTAATGGGGTTATTTGATTTTCTGGAGTCCACCTTCTTGAGTTCTTTATATATGTTGGATATTAGTCCCCTATCCGATTTGGGATAGGTAAAGATCGTTTCCCAATCTGTTGGTGGTCTTTTTGTCTTATTGAGGGTGTCTTTTGCCTTGCAGAAGCTTTGCAACTTTATGAGATCCCATTTATCAATTCTTGATCTTACAGCACAAGCCATTGCTGTTCTATTCAGGAATTTTTTCCCCTGTACCCATATCTTCGAGGCTTTTCCCTACTTTCTCCTCTATAAGTTTCAGTGTCTCTGGTTTATCAAAAGAAAAATTTCTCAAATAGCCACAATATTTTTAGCTAAGTAGAATATCTTTTTTTAAATTCCACACATGATTTCAATATTGAACTAAATGGGGAGAGTTATGTACAAATTTCAATATGGGACTGGTGAGACAAGTCAGTTTGTAAGTTGCTTATCATGAAAGCATGAGGGATCCTAGTTTGATTTTCTGAGCCCAGAAAAACAAATAACAGTACTTATAATACCCACCCTTTACCCTCAAGCTTGGAAAAGGTAGATCATGTGGCTCACTGGCCAGCTAGCATATGCTACTTAGCATGTTGCAAGCCACTGAGAAATGTCCCAAAGACCAAGGGGAATATGCATGAGGAACAACAATCAAGTTTATCCTCTGGAACTCACACATATGCATATACAGACAAAAATACATACATATATATTGGTTAATATTAGTGTATATTTACAGTTTTAAAAGTTAATCGCTATTATAATTATATGTTTCTGTAATGTAATATTTGATATCTCAATATCTCTGTGCAATCATCAGTTATGAAACTGAGGTAGTTAATCGTCCTATCTTCTTAATTTAATTTTTCTTTAAATCTGGAATACTTATATAGATTGATGTAGCTCTTCATAAAACATCCTGTTGACTGCAGTCCCCACAATGAGCTGCCAAACACCAGCACTCAGCCTTACATTTGGATAAGTGCTGTTCTTCCTCCTTTCCTACCCTTCCTGACCACCCCCTTTCAAGTTTCTAGTTATCAATCCTTTAGTATATCTTGGGATTGAAAGTTCATTGTTATTTGTAGGCTTTCAGGAAGATACCATCAAATACTTTTTCAGAGGTGAAACTTTACCCTAACATAAACCAAGCTCCTTGGAGAGAAATTTGGGAAACTGGTCTGAACCAATGTGAGACATGTTGAGGTTCAGTTAAGAGGATGATAAGTTCATTGGAGAAAAACCCAATAGCAAAATCTTGTGCTCAACATAAGAGTTTGTCTGCCCAGATTCATCCTCTGTGTTTCTTTATTTGTGTTGATGAATATTTGACTCAGTATTCTGATACCATCTTATTATTTTTATTCTTCACAAGTCATTTACTGGTTGATTAATACGAATTACATCAGCCACAAATATTTGAAAATTAGACTCCTTAGCTGAGTATACTTATCATGAAGAATTGAACAATGACTGGGTACTCGGTAACCTTGGCTAAAAAATGGTTAAAGAACTCCATAACTTGCTTTACTTAAGGATGCCACAAAGAGACACCATGCAGAGTCAGAACAATAACCAGCTTTTTAATTGAATGAATGGGCAGCATCACTAAACTCTCATACAATAATTTTCTCTGGGTCTAGGATCAAAGGAAAGAAAACATAAAGACCAAAGAAAGTGAAGTAAAGGACACATGTGGATATTTATGTATTTTGCTGCAAACACAGTGGATTTGCACTTGCCTTTTACAACCTGGCTGTGTCTTGTGCACTGGCAGGACATCTGTGCACAAGGTCCTCCATGTAAGGCCTATCAGGTAGTTGCAAGGATGAGCACCCTGAATGCCAATAAAAGATACATTCTTTTTGTTGTGTTGTTGTTGTTGTTCCTATAAGGACCTTATAACCTTGTCTACTTTAAAAACATCATTCACTTTTTGTGCCCTGGTTTGTACAAACATTATAAAACCTATAGAGAAGATTCATTTTTAGGCTTCAACTATTATTTCCCTAGATTTTCATATTAGATCCTTTATCTGAGTGAAGCAACAGGCTGAATACTGGAAGAGTAGTGTTAAGTTCAATTTTATTGTATAAAAGTTTAACAAAAAAAAACTGTCACTAAGTTTACTCTCAAAAACTAAAGCAATTTGAAATCAGTGTTTTTAAATTTGAAACAAAATGCTAAGCTTGTACAAGACACAGACTTAGTAATGTCTTCTGTGGAAACAATAGAAACTTAACAAAGGAAAGTTAACTCTCCTATACTATAAATACATATACTTCACAGATATGTATCAAACATAAAGGTTATGCTTCCTATAATATAAACACATATGTCTTGCATATTCAAATAAAACATAAAGATTACATTTTTATATTATAAACACATGTACTACACATAAACACACAAAATGTAAAGGATACCTTTTGAAAACTATAAAAGCATGTCCCTCATATACACACAAAACATAAAGGTTACATTTCCAGTAGTATAAAAGCATGTCCCTCACATACACACTGAAAACATAAAGGTGTTTTTCAGTTTCATAAACTGATAAAAGAAGAAGTAATAGTAACAACAACAATAATAATAATAATAATAATAATAGATACTCAAGATCCTTATTTCTCAAATGACTGAGAAATGCTACTTTCTTTGGTGACATTACTGATAACATGATTACTTCAGTCAGGTTCATCAAAGTCTATAGTCACTCCCTCCAGTGAAGGAGAGAAAATAATGCCAAACCATGTAACTGTCTGTACACAAAGCAGGTATGTACTCCCTGACATGAGGTAATAGTTCCACGATTTTATCCAATTTTTCTGATGATTATACGTAATAATAATCTAAAATAAAATTCAGGGAAACTTCTTCTTGTAACTGTTATTACTTACCTTAAGGAAGATTCCCTAATGTGACTAAGACACACCTGCCTCTCACTAGGACCTGCTTCTAGTTTAAACATACCCTGGGTCATGAAAATTAAATTTGGTCAACCAGTTCTTGCTTCACACCAGTGCTGATGGGTAGTTTGCAATTAACTACTCTGTCAGTGCTTCATCATACATACGGTACTTTCTATTTTCAATCTTAAATTTAGAAAACATGAAGATAGAATCCAATCTGTATATGTGGGTGTTCTAGGTAATTGCCCAAGACAACTGTATAACCGAAGAAAAGGTTAATTACGGACGGGGGCTTCCAAAACATTGAGACCTGTTTTTGTAATATTAGCATATTTTATCTACTATATTTACATCAAAGAATCAAAATTATAGGAGAAATAAGCTGATTTTTTCTCTTAATATTTCATATAATATGAAATCTAAGATAGATAACAAAAAATCAATGCAAATTCATTTGTGTGTAGTTTGTATCTGAGTTATTTAAAGAAATAATTTCTAGTTCCTGGATAACAGGAAATCAAATAGACTCTTATTCCCTGTCATGATCTGGCTGCTATGAACTTAATTTTTAGATCTGATTTTTTTCTGAGAATACCACAGTACATCCTTTGTCCTGTTAATCACAATGTGTACCTTAGAAAAGGGGAGCTGTACACTTAGTTCTTGGGCTGCTGGAGCCTGTAAGCAGAGCTTGGCACCATCTGCACCTGATCCTTCACTTGCAAAAAAGCTGGATGTGCATTTCCAGTTCACCCAAAGTCTGTCAGCAGCTGGGCTCTGCAGGAATCCCTCCTGTTGCTAGAGAAAAGTTGTCTCTTTAGGAGAAAAAAATTTTTCTTTCGTCACCAGTATAGAATTCTATAGATTAAAAATTGATGAAAATATTGTAGAGTACATACAATGAAGAATCATTACACATTGCTATCAATATTATTCAAATTGCAAAACAAAGCTGGTTACCTTTTATAGATCTCTCTTTCCATCTTACATATATTTTTGAGACAGGATTTCTCACTGAACCTAGATCTTGTTTTGGCTGGACCAAGTCACTCTGGGGATCCACCTGTTGGCTCACCCAAAGCTGGGATATTGGATGTATGCTATGAATCTCAGTTCTAGGTCTTGGTGTCTTGGGGTGGTCTCAGGTCCTCATGTTTTTGCTACAAGCATTTTACCTACTGAGCCATAGTGCAAGCCTCAAACGTTTACTTTCCACGGTTTACTTTCCTTTGTCACCAGATGATTGCATTCATTCCGTCACTATGGGCAATTTATCTTCGAGGCATTAAGGTTGACTGAAGAATTCCAATGCCTGCAATGTTATTTTTTGTATCATTGCAATCACCATTAAGTCTTTTGTTTTAATCTCAAATACTTTCTGTTTCCCTCCACTGAAGGCCCCAGTAAGTGCTTGTTTTCTCATTGTTCTCTATGTTTCTTTTAGGATCTCCTAATTTAATTTCTATAGTGCACACAATAGATTTATTTCTGTTTCTCCATTCCTGTGATCTTCTGAATAGCAAGAGTTCTTGTGGAACAACGGGTAAACTCCACTGTGTAGCTACATCACTACTTTCCTACATATTCTTTTTTTAGATAGCAATTTACTTTCCATATCGGGCTACTTAAATAAGACAGTTGCCCAGATTTATGCAATTCTAGTGTGAGAATACATTTTCACAGTAGAGACTTTAAGAATTACTCATCCAAATTTAGGATATAAGGACATACAATCCATGTTCATATTATTTTTTTCATGAGTATAATTTCTGATAATATAGAAAGCTTTCCTGAGGTATTAGTTATATATTTGAAATCTGATTAGTAAATCACAATTTACTAGCATGTATTGTTTCTAAGAAAATCATCAGTTCATATTTTATCTGTGAGTAATCATGTTGAAATAAGGGCTTGAGATGATACGTTCTCAGCAATTTCCTGAGTAAAGAGCCCCACGGCCTAGGATACAATCATGGCTTTGATTCCCTTGTCAGAAAGACTAGATTTGTTAGATAAATGAAGCTACTTCATTAATTTAAATAGAATAGCAAACTGATTTCTGAAGTGCATAAGATTTTCCTGTAATTAGAGGTAACATTTTTAAAATCTATAATGAAGAAGAAAATGTAACCCTTTCTCAAGAACCACGCTGTAGAGTTGATAGTATGGAAAATTACATTATTCTAGGGAGTGTTTACCTAAGAATTCTGTCAGCCTGAACAGATGCAGCAAGGCCCCTGTCTTCTCACTAGGGAGGTGGAGGAAGGATAGTGGAAATCTTCATATCCTTTCTCGCATCCTAAGATGAATTAGGTTTCCTATATCTCAGCTCTGACAGTTTAGTGGTGGGATGATCATGTGTGGCTGTTCTAACAATGTTCTTTTTCTCTCTTCTGTACTACTTAGAAATTGAGCTGTTTTCTTCTAATCTGCTATGTAAACATTGCTGGCATTCTAATTTTAGTTTTTGTTACTAGGGGAAGTTATAGGACTTGCTGAAGATGAGACTATCCTTTCCCTTTCATTCAACCTCATTTTTTCACAAGATTACATTATTTGCACATGAATATTCACATACATACAGAAAATACAATGTATCCATATAATATTAATAAAATTTTATCCATGTTGATATCATACATAAGTTTACATTTCACGTGGAAATATTGTAGAAGGGTTTAAAATGAAACCCCAGAATTCTGTTAATATGCTGAATTCACTTTTGCTTTATCTTGGCAGCTTAGGTATCTGATCTTCCACTGTGTGCTGAGTTCCTCAGACCAAGTGCTAATGAGCCACTTGGTTATTTATGGATGCTCAGATAACTAATACAGAGAACATTGGTCTCTATGACTTTTTGGATGGGAACTAAAAATTAGCTTCTAAACCTGCCCATGTTTCTTACAATAGCATTTACACAAAAGTATTTCAGACTTTTATAATGTACAGTAGGTTTAATTTATACAGCAAGAAAATATTTGAAACAGTTACATCAAAGGATGCTAGATGCAAAGAGAATGTCTTTAAATTATTTGGAAAATTACTGAAAAGCAGTAACTGCCCCTGGTTAATGCTTTTGTTCACAATCATTCTCTGGGCATAGCCATAGTATTTTATTGGAACTACTACTTAAATGTTAGTTAGAATCTTTTGCTACTTTAATATTAAAAAGCCTGGTATCAGAATTATGATTGCATACTTAGTATGCAAAAGCTATAAATCATAACTATTTCTATACTTAAGATTATGAAATAATTTGTCATCAGTTAATTCTTCAAGGCTTATGTAAGTGAGTGGGGGTAAGAATGTGAGTTTTCAGAAAATATGGAGATAAAGTATAGAACAGAGAGTGAAAGAAAGGCCATCCAGAAACTGTCCCACCTGGGGATTCGTCTCATATACAGTTATCAAACCCAGGCACTATTGTGGATGCCAAGAACTACATGCTGAAAGAAGCTTGATATGGCTGTCTCCTGAGAAGCCCTGACAGAGCCTTACAAGTACAGAGGCGGATGCTCACAGCCAACTATTTTTCTGAGCACAGGGTGCCCAATAGAGGAGTTAGAGAAAGGACTAAAGAAATTGAAGGGGTTTACAACTCCATAGGAAGAACAATAATATCAACCAACCCGGCTCCCCAGACCCCCCAGGGACTAAGCCATCAACCAAGGAGTACACATGGCTCCAGCTGCATATGTAGCAGAGAATGACCTTGTTAGGCATCAATGGAAGGAGAGGTCCTTGGTCCTATGATGTCTCAATAGATGCCCCAGTGAAGGGTTATCGAAGAAAGGGAGGTAGGAGTGGTTGGGTGGGTGGAGGAACACCCTTATAGAAGCAGGGGGGGATGGATGGGATAAGGGCTTTCCAGGAGGGGAGGTTACTGGGAAAGGGGATGACATTTGAAATGTAAATAAAGAAAATATCCAAAAAAAAAGAATATGATTTTTCAGATCTAGTTCCTTAAATAAACAACTGTGTATTAAAGGAAAACAATTAAGATTTAGGAAAATATCTAAACTCACACTATTTTTCTATTTTTCTTCTTTCAAGATGTTCTACTTATGCCTTAAGAATAACATCTTATTAATTACCTAAGATACTAACAAATTTCCACACTCTAACAAGTAGATTAATTGAAAATTTAGCATTAATTTATTAAGCAGGTTGTTTATATAATTTTCTAGTATACTGTTAGAAGTTTATGGTACTATAAATGCATCTATGCAACCAGAAATACTCCCACACAATAAAACAGATTACTATTAATAAATAAATTAATTAAAACAAAACTTTATGAATGGATATAATATACAAGAAGACACCACCCACCACATAAGAATTATAAAAAGTATAGATACAAAATAAGGAAAAACAATGGACTTTCTAGTGGAAAAAAATATCCTGGAAGAAAGCCCAGGCCCAACACTTGGCATGAATAGCACATCATGTACCTAGAAAAAAAAATTATCAAAGTTGTAGACACATCCTCATATTCCAAAAAAAAAAAAGTTATATTTCAGAAAATCATTAGTGCAGATAAGTAAGGGATCCACGGCCACTTGTAGAAAGGCATATGTTTTTAGACCATGCTATCTCATCAGTGACCTTGGCAAAAATAAGGATGGAAGACTAGCAAGTTGCTTATGTTCTCATGAGCCAGGAACATTTTATTTATCTTACATAACTCATGTGTATGAAAGCCTTTATACAGTTGGTAACACTGTAGGAAAGACAGCTCTTTTGAATCATGTCTAAGTAACTTACAACAAGGCAAAATGTCATGGTATGATTGAGTCATCTCCGTGATATGTTAGTTAAGTGAGAAAAGTGTCAGTTGTTAAAGAAAAGAGAACCAAATGGCCTTTTGAGCTTGAAACATGTCATAATAGAAGTCAAGAAATCTACCTATTTCAGAGGGATGGCCCTTCATATCAGGATCCAACTTGAGATCATTTCTTCCATTGAAAGACTAGGCAGTTTAATAATCAGTAAGGGCAATAGCTGAAGGTCAAATATTTTAAGCTCCAAAATAGAAGTATGAAATATAGCCAGCAAAAAATATCTGAAATTTTTAAATCTTATTTTTGTTAAGATTTTAGATTCTAATTTTTTCTAGTGAACAAGGACATGAAAGAGCAAGATACACAGTTTAGCAACGAACAATAAGTAAAAATTGCTTACCACTTTCACATGTATGCTGTAGCACACATGGAGTCAACTCCCCAAAATTAAATAATGTATGGTAAAGGGGGAGAGAAAGATACTTAGGAAATGTGAACTAATGGCTAATCCTGAAGCTAATCTTGATCTTGTATGAGCAAGTAACTAGAGAATCTGACATTAATAATATCTGTTGACATTTAGATACTACTGATTCAGTTTATAAAGTCATAGACAGCATGCTTTGCCACCAGGGATTACAAATCTGTTTGTTACCTTGAACCTACACGGTGAAAAGAGTGAACTAACTTTTACAAGTTGTGTCTGACCTCTTTGTGTGCACCTTGGCCTATCAACTACTAAATTGTGCCAACCCCAGCATAAATAAATAAATAAATAAATAAATAAATAAATACAATGAAAACAAAGTGATTCTGCCATACATAGAAAGTTATCAATATACTTAAAGTTGTTTTCATAGAGTCATATAGCTTAAGAATATGAATTTAGGAATGAAAACAAAATATTACTTTTTTAAAATATTATTTTTTAAAATAATGATTGGGAGTGACAAACATTGGTTTACTAAGACAATATATTGTAAATAATCAATGGCCAGAACTTTTTTCTAAAGAACTGTTGTCATTGCTGAATGTCTAGGTGGAATGAAACTGGGATAAACATCTATCAAACTTAAATTTGTTTCATTAGATATGTACTGCTAATAGTGTAAAATTTTGAAACAAATTCCATTAAACTTAATTACTACCACTTTTTAGATATAGACATAAGTGACTAATTTGAGGACTTTACTTTTAGGAAAAAAAAAGTCTTCATTTTAATGGCTGTTGTTCTGGTTGTTTTACATAGACAAATGGTGAAACATTTTTCTGAATTATTTCTTCCAATTATGTATCCCACATTTCCATTTGCTGTGTTACTGGTACTCATGAGGCTCATGATAAATACTTTTAATATGCTTTAATGGGCTTACTGTTTCAGGAAACTTTGCGCTGCCACAACACAGGGAGTATTTACATTACATTAAATTAAGTTACAGGATTACAATTAAATAGAAGGAGGAAATAATAAAGGCTCAAAGCACCAATTCTTTGGAGCCCAGAGAAATTAGATTCTTTGATTAACAGCTCAGGAAGATGATAAACAAAATTGAGATCACTAAACAAAGTAATTTTCTTTATAATATCACCATCCAAGATTAATGTTCTCTCATTTAGAAAGAGTGATGAATGTGCAAATTATTTTATCTTGATAAATAGATGGTATAATACATGCCATCATCATTTTCTATGGCAAGTGATTTTAATTTTAAAGTTATGACACTGAATAGGTTCAGAGAGGGGAGGTTTTGGTAATTTATGATTTTTTTGAAATATATGTACTGGCTAAGAATCATGGCACAAGGGAGATCAGGAGTCAAAGCACACCTTCCTCTGTAAGCTCTATACACATGTATGCTGTAGTCTCTTTGAAATACTTCACTTGACAATGGAAATAGAATTGGAAGCAGTCTGAAGGAATCTTTCCCCCCCAAGTCATGAAATGCATATTTCCCAGTAAAGATTGCTAGGGCTAGTGAAAATAAATTAATACACAATATTCATTTCTTGTTTCATCTCATCTCCACATTATGGTTTTGTATGTTATTGCCACAGATCATTAACTCATTTATTCCAGTAACATTCGTTAGCTGTACAGATGCTAAGAGTCACAGGAGATGATTAATTGGTGGAAAGAAAAGAAAATAATAATAATTCCCTTAGTTATTTTAACTTCCTTTGTATTTGAGGTAATAACATAATGATATCACTTCTCTCTTCCCTTTTCTTCCTCCAAATCCTCCCACGTACTGTCCCCCACATACATGTCCCCCACATACATGTCCCCCACATACTGCTTCTTGATCTCTTTCAAATGCATGGCCTCTACTTTTCATTCATCGTCATATTCATATATATTTTTTCTGGACTGACATTTGGACATTAAATAAGCAATCAGTGTGCTTATCCCTGAGTAATCTGTTCTCTAAAAAAGCCAACCCAGCACCTAAGAGTCAGGGAACATCCTGGAAGAGGAGGTGAGAAGACTGTAAGAACCTAAGAGTGCAGGAATATATTTTGATACATTGTCTCTTAATAATGTCAGATGCTACACCTATAAGTCTCACCAGCATGGCTACCTTAACATGAACCTAACAAGGACTGTACTAGTAGACATGCTAATGTGGATGGGAGAAAGTCCATTGGTAATAGATTTCAATATTTGCCAAAGTAATATATTAATTGTTATTATGAACATAAATGATGCATTGTTCTATTTACATTGTCAAAGTATTCAGAGTATTGTTTTGATTTGTATATAAGTCAAATACTTAATCATCTATGGCATCCCAAACACTAATGAATAAAAACTAGAATTTTATTGTTGTAATAATTTTAAAAATGAGAATTATATCATATATTCTTAAATCTTTTTTAAATTCAGTAACTTGCATTGGGAATGAAGTTTTTATATCATAAATAGAAGCAAGTCGATGTATTAAAATAGCTATGGCCTTGCCCTGTATAATATTACAGTTCAAATGAAGTGTTGTTTTGAACATGCTCACACTTGGAAAGTGTGGTTATTTCAATACTTATTTACCTTTTAGAAGCAAAGATATTACAGTGTAAATTGTTATCTAAATTTAGTATTTTAAATTACTTTTATGCAGTTCAGCTCAAAATTTATCAACACTGCAGCACTTGAGGCAAACTCCACAGTCAACTTTGTTATTTTCTCATTTATTAAAATCGAGGGTTTTTAAAATATTTTTATTACATATTTTCCTCAATTACATTTCCAATGCTATCCCAAAAGTCCCCCATACCCCCCCCCACTTCCCTACCCACCCATTCCCATTTTTTTGGCCCTGGCGTTCCCCTGTACTGGGGCATATAGAGTTTGCATATTTTATTTTAGAAACTGGCTTACTCAGTTATTAGACAAAGACACCTCTTGATCAAAATGCAGTATTTTATCACATTCATTTTCAGAGGTGTTGAAGAGACAAGACAATTATTGGGTAGTATAATTTTCTCATCTGACAGTCCAATTAATTTAAAATTTCATAGTTGCTTTAAAGGCAGTGTTTAAAGTTTTTGTCTTCAGTTCACACTTGAATGATGAACTTGTTTCTATTTCCCATGCTGTATTAATGTTCCCTTTGGAGCATGTCTTAGTTTAGTGGAAATTCTGATTGCTTAGTGTTAGAATGCCATCCTGGCCTGCTCAAAATGGTTTTGAGTGACCTGCAATGAGTCCAGGGGACTGATGGACATTGCCACGCCAAGGTCCTCTCAGCAGAGCATCAGGGAAACTGACAGAGTGACAACTCTTGTTCACTTTTGCTTTTATTGTTATGTTGCCAATGATGAGGAAGTAAAACAGAGACAAAAAAGGAATTTACATCATATAAAAATGAAAGGCAGATACATTTGTTTCAATTGTTTGCTCTGTTGTGATTTATTGAATATTTCTTTTTAAGACTTAATCCTTCAAAGATAAAACTTGAACAAGTGAAGTGCATGCTTTCTGTCCTTGTCACGGTTTAGAATTGCAGAGACTACCTTAGACATGGTGGCCTTCTCCCATACCTGCCATCTACTAAGAAATACACCAATGACTGTGGCATGAGCTCACTATCATTTTGGTTTTCTCAGTGGGTTTTTGGAACCTTTGTCCAGTGAGCATATTGGTTCACTACTAATGATTCTTGAATACTTTAAATCTCATTATCTTTCTACCATTCCCTGTTACATATTTCATAGATAAGTATCAATAAGTTCCATGTATGTGAGAAAATATATTTTATTTACATATGTATATGTAGTTAAATAAGTATAAATATGTAAGCATTTAAATATTAGTTATATGTATACATAATGTTATATATTATAAATGTATTTGTAGTATACCAGTTTACATTTACATAAATACACATAAATGTACACATATCTACAGTATATGTACACTATAGATTATATATGTAGATATATATGTACATATATTGATATATGTATATGATATGTATATATGTACATATATTATGAAATATATATATATTTGTGTGTGTAGTTCTGTGTGTGTTTGTGTGTGTGTAAACTTGACACAGGCTGGAGTTATCACAGAGAAAGGAGCTTTAGTTGGAGAAGTGCCTCCATGAGATACAGCTGTGGGACATTTTCTCAATTAGTGATCAAGGGGGAAGGACTCCTTGTGGGTGGGACCATCTCTGGGCCAGTAGTCTTGGACTCTATAAGATTGCAGGCTGAGCAAGTCAGGGGAGGCAAGCCAGTAAAGAACATTCCTCCATAGCCTCTGCATCAGCTCCTGCTTTCTGACCTGCTTGAGTTTCAGTCCTGACTTCCCTTGGTGATGAACAGCAGTATGGAAGTGTAAGCTGAATAAACCCTTTCCTCCCCAACTGCTTCTGGATCATGATGTTTGTGCAGGAATAGAAACCCTGGCTAAGGCTCTCTATCTCTATCACTATCTCTATCTCTATCTCTATCTCTATCTCTATCTCTAGCTCTAGCTCTAGCTCTAGCTCTAGCTCTAGCTCTAGCTCTAGCTCTAGCTCTAGCTCTAATCTATATCCTTTTTCTATAGCGTTTTGAAAGTCATATACTCAGAGGTTTGCTGAATACTTAATAGGTAGTCACCTGTATGTTTAAAATCTCACAATAATTTTTATTTAAAATTTTGCTTTTTTCCATTTTAATTTTTATTTTACTGTTTTCTTGGATATTTTCTTTATTTACATTTCAAACGTTTTCCACTTTTCAGATCTCCCCTTTGGAAACCCCCTATGCCACCCCCTCCCCCTGCCTCTATGCGGGTGCTCCTACCCACTCATTCCCATCCTCCTGCTTGCATTGCATCTATTTGCACCACAAACACATGCATGTGCAGAGGTCAGCAGAGACCATGGGGTCCCATGGAACTGGAAATTATAGAAGATTGTTGGCACCGTGTGGGTGCTGTAAAATCTGTTCAGCTTCTTGGCATTCTCCTGATATCTTCATGAATTTCAGTCTTCAGTGTCTCAAAGGTTTTGTCCTACAAGTCGTTCACCTGTTTGGTTAGAGTTACCCCAAGCTATTTTACAGTTTTGAGGCTATCATGATAGGGGATGTTTTCCTAATTTTTTTTCTCCATCTGTCATTTGTATATAGAAAGGCTCCTCATTTTTATTAGTTAATTTTGTACTCAGCTAATTGCTGAAAGTTGTAGAAATTTCCAGGTGTAGAGTTTAGATTTATTTTATAAATATTATCAGATAATTTGTAAATAAAGATACTTCAGCTTTTTTTCCACTTTGTATCCTCTTGATGTTCTTCATTGTCTTCTTTCTCTAGCTAAGACTTGAAGTATATATTAAACAGGTATGGAGAGACTGGAAACTTTGACTTGTGCATGATTTTAGTGGAATTACTTTTTCTTTTTGTTCATTTAAGTTGATGTTGGCTAGAGATTTGCTGTAAACTGCCTTCAT
This sequence comes from Mus musculus, assembly GCF_000001635.26. NCBI lineage: Eukaryota > Metazoa > Chordata > Mammalia > Rodentia > Muridae > Mus > Mus musculus. The sequence goes on from NC_000067.6 coordinate 32,356,821, forward strand.
TACAGTGAATATGCCCCTTTTCTCTCCTTAATCTTTCCTAGGCTTTTATTATGAAGGGCTGTTGGATTTTGTCAAAGAGTTTTCTATGTCTATTGAGATGATCATGTGGTTTTCATTTTTCAGTGTGTTTATATGGTAGATTACATTTATTAATTTACAGATGTTTAATTATCTCTGCTTTTCTGAAATGAAGCCTATTTGATCATAGTAAATGATCTTTATCATGTGTTCTTAGATTCATTTTGCAAGTATTTTATTGAGAATTTCTTTATCTGTGTTATCTAAGGGTAAATAGTATTTCTCTTAGAATACATACCATATTTTCTTTCCATCTCACAACTGATGGGCACTTATGATTTTACCATTTTCTTAGCTATTGTGAGCAACTCTGCAATGAACACGTTTTTATTTATCTACAACATGATGATTTCATATCCTTTGCATGGGTAATCAGTAGAGGAATTTCTGGGCTGCATTATAATTGTATAATATGCATTATATACTATTTTCCAGTATGGCTGTATTGATTTAACTTTCTACTAACATCATTGGTTCCTTTTTCTTCACATCCTCCTAAGCAGTTGTTTAACTAATGCCTAGTTGGTACATATCTTACACACTGGAATGAAGTGACACCCCATGGCTTTCAATTTCATTTCCCCAATTATTATGAAGATTGAACATCTATCCATACACTTGCTGGTTAGTTGTATTCACTTTGGAGAATATCAACTGCATTTGTTGCATGGTTTTAATAAGATATTTACTTTTCTTTGCTATTGCGTGTTCAAATATGTATTCAGTATCTTAATTCCTTAACAGAATAACCACTTGAAATTATTTTCTTCCACTTTGTAGACTGTCTCCTCTCTCTGTGGATTGTACACTCTGGCTGAGCAAAATAGATTTCCATTTGCTTTAGTAACAAAAATATCTATTTATATTTATGTATTTATTGCTAATAGCAAAGAAATAGTTGTTATTCTTTGTTTATTTTCCCTATGCTTTTGAGGCCATTTACAGTGAATGATTGCCTATTCCAGTTTCTGGAAGCATTTTTTGTCTTTCCTTTCCACAGCTGTATGTATCAGATTTCCTCTATAAGGGTTTAACCTACTTTGAGCTGCTGCTTGTAGCAGGTGAGAGAGGTCACACTTCCTCCATTCACATGTAATTATATAATTTCCCAAAGGCCATTTACTGAATAGAGGATCCTTTCTCCTAATCATATTTTAGCCTGTTTGCTGAAAGTAAGTCTGTTGACTTCATATGAGTATCAGCTTTTCAGTATCTATTTTTCCATCGGTTTGTTTTTATACAGTAATTTTTTAGTAGTACAATTTTGCCATATAATTTGATGTCAGATAATAAAACCTCACCCATTGTTCATTCTCTCTCTCTCTCTCTCTCTCTCTCTCTCTCTCTCTCTCTCTCTCTGCCTGTAATCACATGCATATGTGGTTTGCTTATGTACATGTAGACAATAGAACACCTTCCTCAGAGGTTGTTCTCCAGATGCCATCCACCCACCTACTTTCTTTGCTTGCATACTTTCTTCCTTGTTTCCTTCCTCCTTCCTTCGTTCCCTTCCCTTCCCTTCCCTTCCCTTCCCTTCCCTTCCCTTCCCTTCCCTTCCCTTCCCTTCCCTTCCCTTCCCTTCCCTTCCCTTCCCTTCCCTTCCCTCCCTTCCTCCCTTCCTTCCTCCTTTTCTCCCCCATTCTCTGTGTCTCTCTTTCTGTGTGTCTGTCTCTTTTCTGAATTATTTAGCCTTAGCATTTTTGATAGACGCTTTGAACATTTTTGTGTATATCATTTAGATGTTACTTATCTTCTTCCCAGATTTCTCTAACCTATGCTATCAATATTGTGTTCTATTTAAAAAATCGACTGTGCTGCTTATTATTATAGTCACCTTGACACAAGAGCAAGTCATTTGGGAAAAATGAATCTTAATTGAGAGATTGCTTCTATCAGACACATTTGTGGGGCATTTTCTTGATTAACATACATATGGGAGAAGCTAGCCAACTGTAGAGTGTGATACCTTTAGAGTTGGTTCTGGGATGCGTAAGAGAAGAGAGAGACAGAGAGAGAGACAGAGAGAGGGAGAGAGACAGAGACAGAGACAGAGGGAGAGAGAGGGAGAGAAAGGGAGAGAGAGAGAGACAGAGAGAGTGGGAGAGAGAGGGGGGGAAGAGAGAGAGAGGGGGAGGGAGAGAGAGAGAGAGAGAACCAGTGAGTGGCATTCCTCCAGGGTCTCTGCTTCCATGTCTACATCCAGATTCCTACTTTAGTTCTAGCTTCCTTGATGGTGGACAAACAACCTGAAAGATGTTATTAATCCATTGATCTCCAAGTTAATATCTGTCAATGTTTTATGATGGCCACAGAAACCAAACTCAGAGAGTGGTCATGCTCTTTCAACCACTTGAAGGAGAGAGCTGTACTGAGCCATCCTTGAATCCCTGAAATAAATGCCACTAACTCATGGTTAATATTTCAGTGTGTTATTGGATTCAGCTTTCTATTATTTGGTTGAAAGCTTTTGCACCTGTGTTCAAGGATATGATCTACGGCTCTCTTTCTTAGTGTGTCCTAATGTGACTTTCTGAGCACATCATGCTGGCCTTGGGAGAATGTGTTTGGAAATTTTTCTCCTTACAAATTCTTTGAAATAGCTTAAGAATTCTGGTTAATAGTGAAGAAGTTTTTTATAACAACTCAGCTGTGATGAATTCTGTCCATCAGTTTTCTTTTGACTAGAGACTTCTTGTTACTGCTTCAGATTCACTCATTATTCTGCATCTGTTCACTTAGTCTAATCATTACTAAACTTGTTTAATTGTTATAATTTCTCATTTCAAATATTTTTTGTCTTCCTTTGAATTTGCTTTTTGTCTTGGAATCAAAATATATTGATAACTGAAAGTTGGTAAATGACAGTAGATTTTACAAATATATCTGTAAAATACCTTCCTCAATAAGATTGGATTGATGCTATCTTTATTATAGTGTGATTTATGCAATGTACTGAGTATATGGTAGTTTTTAGGAAATCTAAAAATAAATATACCTGAATAACTTTTTTAAAATTTTAGGACTAGAGAGAAGTAAAACTGATTCTTTTCAGTTTAGAGAATGAATGATTTTAAAACTGAAATTAAATATGTAACATAAGCTTGAGAAATTATTCAAATATTGTCTATGCTAGTGAGTAGTTTAAATTCTGTATTGCTCAAAGCATAACAAAAATGTTTCACTTCCAGTTTATTTCATTAGTTTGCCTTTAATCTGTGTTATTCACACTCAAACCAATAATGATAAATATTGTTCAAGAAGAGTCAGATGGAACTGATTCTTTGTTTAAACTTCTACCTGACAGCTCCCACTAGCTGATTCACAGAACTATTCGATGCTTTTACATTGGATGAATATGTCTTCTTTGACAAAACTACAACTTCAATTAGAGTATCAGATTGGAAAAAAAATTAATAAATTGAATGTTTATTTATCATTAGGAGTACATAAATCATAATGATCCATTGTACTGATCCAGTTTTATCAGGAACTATAAGAATAAAGACTTGCATCACTGGTTCTTGCCAAACTTACTTAAACACTATGCAGCCAAGATTGGCTAATACATACAGCAATTCTTTTCGAGTAGCGCACTGACTGGTTTTGTGTGTCACTTTGACACAAGCTTGACACATCACAGAGAAAGGAGCCTCAGTTTAGCAAATACCTCCATGAGATCCAGCTGTGGGAAATTTTCTCAATTAGTGAAGAATGAGGGAGGCTCCAGCCCACTGTGGGTGGTGAGATCCCTGGGCTGGTGATCCCGGGTTCTGTCAGAAAGCAAGTTGAGCTAGCCTTGGGGAGCAAGCCAGTAGGCAGCACCCCTCCATGGTTGCTGCATCAGCTCTTGCCTCTAGGATCCTGAGCTGCTTGAATTCCTGTCCTGACTTCCTCCAATAATGGACTATGATCTGGAAGTGTTATCCAAATAAACCCTTTCCTCCCCAACTTGCTTTTTGGCCATGGTGTTTCATTGCAGCAATAGAAACCCTAAGACAAGTAAACACCCCACCTAAGAATTAGATAGTTAATTTGTTTGGGATTGACATGTACACCCCACATTTCATCCCATCTTTAAAATCTCTCTATTTTTTTAAAATGAGTAGAGACCATTAGTCAGTTCATGTCACAGACACAATTAAAAAACTTGTAACCCAGGAAGTGAACAGCTACAGAACTGTAGAGTAGGGAATGGTTGTCCTTCATGACTATTTGATGTCTTAATAGTCACAAAACCATTCTCTGACACTAAGTAGCCTTTGGATATATATATATATATATATATATATATATATATATATATATATATATATATATATATATATATATTTCATAGATATTAGGTGTTAAACAGTGTCATCAAGCATGGTTCTTGTATGGTGTTACACAGTGTGCTCCCAGCAAATAATACCAAGACCCTGATGTTCTAACCCCTTGCTGAAATTAAGTTGACATGAGTTTGTAGAAGAGTGTGTGGCCTGAGTTCAACCCATAACAAATGTGTGTTTCTGCTATTGGTGCAGTTAAAATCTGGAAAAGTTTTGGGACTAGAAATCAGGTGAAAGGTTCATGGCTAGAAAGTTTAAATCAGCAGAAGGAATAGTTAAGAAACAGGGCACACCTGAATGCCTTAAGTTTCACTCATTTCATTTTGTTTTTTATGAAGAAGGGGAAGAATGCTTTAACTGGAAGAGTATAAAGATGGAAGTATAAGCAATGGGAGTTTAGCTTTTTGGGTAGAGGGGAGATTGCTTTAAATAGACTGAGCAAGTGCAGAAGATGCATTAGCAGAGCCTAGACACATTACAGAGCCTTTCTATTGATGTGGCTGATAAACTATCCTGCCCATTGCCACCTGCTGTGCAGTTCGGGTTTCCTCTGGACACAACACAGGGCCCTGTGTATATGTAGCTCTGGGTGTGTCACATCACTCTGTGTTCATGACAGTGGGGTTATAATGGGATTTAGGTCACAGGCTATGGAAGATCAACTAGCAAAACTCTGTGAGAAGGATCTAAGTCTAATTGGCAACTTCCCCAAAATATCCTTGCCCAAAGACCTGCTTATTTACCTGAGACCTCACAGGAATCTCTCAGTCAGGAAGCTGGTGGGACTCTGATAAGTACATGATGACATTTGCCATCTATTTATCAGTCTGTTCTATTATGTTCAGATCTGACAGTTTTGACTAAAGTTAAAATATACATAATACAGATAATGTTCAACCAAAATTCATGTTTAATTCCATTACAAATCAAGTAATCAATTAGGTCACTACATTAACAATATTTGTGGTTCACTTATGTATGTTTTCTTAAGTTGTAGGCATGATGTGTTCCCTGGCAGTCAGGTAACTCCTCATATAACCCATACTGACTGAAGACTTAGAATCTTCCTGTTGCAGTGAATTAGTTAAACTTCTTTGGCTCCTAACAGGTTGTGCAAATGCTATCCCTGCCCAAGAGCTCTTTTGATTTGTGAAAGAAAGATAAACAGGCTAGCTAATTTTGATATGCCTTAACTAGCTCAATGATTGGGTATTTCTAATCTTCCCTGAAGTTAGCATACATTTCTATCTTGTAATCCCAGCTCAATGCCTTCTAAATCTATTTTGTATTTTTGCTGCCCTGTTACCTTTTGGGCAGCCCCCTGCCCACCATAGGGCCACTTCCCTTTTTACCTACATTGCTCTTGAATTGCAGCTCTTGAAACTGATACCTCGCCTTCTGAGTCTTGGTGATTCTCCCCCTCCTTTCTTCTCTCCAGATCCCTTGCCCTTGATATCTAAACATCCCACCCCGTCTCCTTGCCCAGCCATTGGCTGTATGGAAATTCTTTATTATCAATTGAAAGCAGCTGGGGGTAGAAACTCTCAGGTCTAGAAGTGCAGATTTTGGGAGCTGAAGCAAGACAAAGCATTAGAACCAATTCCCATCATCTTCCCACCAAAGTTATACCAAAAGTTTAGGAATTAGAATTCTGTGTCACCATGTCTTGGTGTTTTCTGTTGTGGTAATTAAACTGAAGACTAATAGTCTCCCAAAACAAACACTGAGTTTTGTGCCTGTGTGCACGTGTGTGTGTGTGTGTGTGTGTGTGTGTGTGTGTGTGTGAATGCATGTGTTTAAAGTCATTTCTTAGCTTGGTATGGTTGCTCAGGCTTCTCAATCCAACATTCAAGAGGCAGTAGCAGACAGAGACCAAGTTCAAGACCAGCTACAGCAAGGTCTTTTCTCACAAGCTAAGGACTGAGATCTAGCTCTAGTAGTGTAGTTTCCCAGCATGTGTATGGGCTTGGATGCATTCCTCAGCAACAGAGAAAGCACACACACACACACACACACACACACACACACACACACACATGGGGGCATGGGCATGATCACATAGATGCATGCATAAAAGTTCTTTCCACTGCTGAATGCTTGGATCATGTGTTCAAGATAAAAGCTTGGAGATGAAGAATTTGTAATAAGCATAAAAACAGGTTCTCTTAACTGAGGATTAAGAGATTGTGGGATATTCGGGTGAAGGCTGGCTCCAAAGAATAGCAAGTGGTTACCGGGTTGTTAGGCAACAGCCACTCCAGCCTTCTGGGAGAACAGGTATCCTTTGAAGAAAAAAAAAAAAAAAAAAAAAAAAAAAAACTGGCTGTTTAACAGTTCTGGTTTCTAGTACTTTCTGTAAGCTCTGCACTCTACAGACAACAGTGCATTCCCTCTGTCTGAAGGGAGCCCACTGCTCCCTGGCTTGCTTTGCATGCTGGGAGATACTTGAGTTTATTGTATGAAATTCAGAACAGATGGCAGAATTCTTTAACATTTTTTTCTAATAATTTCATCCACAGAAGCCTGATTGTACTGTTTCAGAGACATGTGTAAGTTATCAAAATATTATTGTCATTTTTTGCCTGCTCGTTATTTAATAATGAGCTCTTGGTTAGAAATCACAAAGAGACATATGTGGAGAATTTAAAGAGCACACCACAGCACAGAACAAGAAACGCAGCTGTGTTCACATTTGGAGTGTGAGGTAGAAGATTTCTGTCTCCTTTTTTTTTCTTTTTCTTTTCTGTTTTTCTTTTCTAAAAGATGAATTTGCCAAGTTCTACTATTTCAGAAATGTGCTATATAGTAGCAGTTAAGTAAATACCCAGATGTTAATACATAGAAAACTGGTGAAATTATTAGTCCTACCTCTTGAAAATCATACAATCAAATTTGGAACATACATTTTTCCATTTTATAGAACACTGGTAATTTTGTCATAATGCTTCAGATCACCTGTATTATAAACACTGCTTCAATTCAAGAAAGGCTCTTACCGCTTTGTATATAAGGTCTAGAGATTGATATTTTCATTTACATTTAACAATACAGAAGTTTAACGTGTCTGTAGATTCTTATTCTATGAGTCTATACTTTGTATTACTATATTCATTGATATAGTGATTAGGCTTCATGACTGATGCTCCTTTTCCATCCCATGTATTGTCTGTATTTTCATAGAGCTCTATAGTTCTCAATGCTGTGTAATCTTTGTTCAAAATTCAATCCACTGTAAACATTATAACGCTTTTTTTAATGATAGGCTCTGACACTTAGGATTTCCCATGTTAACCCACTCACCTTGGTGGTCAATGTTTTGGATGGGATGATTTTTAAAAGTAAATTGAGGAGGGTGTAGAAGACAAAGGTGATCCATTAAGCTATGTTCTGGAGCAATGAACCTGAAACAGCACTGTATTTAATGTCATGGGATCAGTAGCCATTGGCCCATGATGCTGTTACCTTCCATTTTCCTGGTTTCCACTGTTGATGATAATATAATATAGATCCCTTAAAGAATTTCCTGCAATTTTCAATTGCTTACTGTGATCCAGAAACGACTCCCATGTAGCCCTGTTTGCTGCCCTTCATGGTAGTGGTGATGGTCAGAGTCCTTACTAGGGAAGCAGCTGTGTCTTTTAAAACTGTTAAAGATCTTATCCAATGATACTCTGTGCCTCTTCAGAGACCTGGAGTGTCTGTGTTCAGATGGTTGTTATCCACAGCTTTTCTGCTGTTACTCACTATACTGAGGTCCAAGAAGCCCTCTCTCCTGGTCCAAACAGGCAAAGCCATTGCTATGTCCCCTTCCAATATTTACTTTAAATTGGTGAATTTAAATACTCAAGTGTTCTTTGATAAATTTTTCATTTGGGGCCCTTGTGCTTTGTTCCATATTACTTGGTTTTCAGCTGTTGTTTTTGGACCTGGTGCTTGAACCTGTGACCTTATACTTGTTTCAGTAAGTCTCATACTTGACATGGGGCTGGGATCACAGGCCTGTGTGTGTTTTATTGCATTTATTAGGGATAAAAATTGATACTGTCATAATAAAGCTAATTATAACTGTCATAGTTAACTATTAGTGCTGATTTAAATGTTATCCATATGTCCCTGTTCTTTACAAAATTGTAAGAGGACTGTTATTACCAACCCTCACTATCAATGAGGAAATCAGTGTAAGCTATCTAAGAGACCCTTTAAAATGTCATTCTGTGAGTTGTATCATGGATATTCCAAAACATTTTCCTAATATCCACTTATCAGTGAGTACATCAATGTGTGTTCTTTTGTGACTTGAGTTATCTCAGTCAGGATGATATTTTCTAATTCCATCCACTTGCCTTCAGATTTCATGAAGTCATTATTAGCTTAGTAGTACCGCATTGTGTACCACATTTTCTGGACTTAAGAGAAGGACAGAAGGCACTGAAGTGGTTTGCAACCCCAAAAGAAGAACAATAATATTAACCAATCAGACACCCCTAGAGCTCCCAAGGACTAAACCACCAACCAAAGAGTACACATGTAGGGACGATGGCTCCAGCTACATGCATATGTAGCAGAAGAAGGTCTTATCAGGCAGGCATCAGTGGGAGGGGAGGCCCTTGGTCCTGTGAAGACTCAATGCCCCAGTGTAGGAAAATGCTAGGGCAGTGAGGCAGGAGTAGATACATAGGTGGGGGAGCACCCTCATAGAAGTAGGGGAAATGGGGGATGGTATAGGGTATTGGCAGAAGGAAATCGGGAAGGAGTATAAATTTGGAATGTAAATTATAAATAAATATAAATTATAAATGAATTAAACAATAAAAATAAATAAATAAAATGTCATTCTGAGCAAGACAACATTTTATGATATTTTTTGATCAAGAAATATAAAATTTCATAGAGGTGAAAGTACCTCAGGACATGGCTACACATCTCACAGGGGCAATGTGTTTTATTTGCTTAAAATGGTTGGGAATAAGTTGTTATTTAGAACATTTAGGATGAAAGAGGCATTAAATCTAAGTCAAGTTACAACCAGAATGTGCTGGTTTTTTTTCTGTTGTCACAGGTAAAGAGTTCCGTGTCTGACCCTGGCCCACACTTGGCATTTCTTTATATAAATGCTAGGTATTCATTGTACCTCTTATGTTTCTTAACTCTTTCATTAACCTTTAGTGTTTGAGTATGTCATCAGAGAGTGAAGACTTCTCATATGTACGCTAATTTTATTGTCCTCCCAGTATCCACTGTGGTTTTAAACATATGATATAATTATGTAGATAAAGAAGCAGACTAATTTTTGTTACTCTATTGCTTAAACTAGGGAAGGTTTGAGTTAACTATTTTCCAGTCAAGTGACTGGTGGTATGTAGTTGGTATTCCCTAGAGAGTACAGGCATGGCGTCCCCTTGAGTCTCATTACTAAAGCCACATGTTTTAATGGTTTAATTCAAGATGCTAATTATACCTTAAGTTTCACATTTTATTTTTAAGAGCCAATAATTAATTCAGTAAATTACAGTTTTTCTGTAAAACAGTCATAAAAATTGTGATATGAATTTGATACATCAATGGGTTAAGGTGAGAATTAAATTCACACATAGTTATAAAAATATAGTCACTCTTTGATGAATATAGTAAAATAAACATTCCGATCAAGGAAAAGTGCTCACTCCACCCTTTACTTACATGGGGACACTGAGTTCTAGTTTAGTTAATACTGTGTGCCATTCATTTTTTATGACATTCAATTTTAATCAATTTTGACATTCAATATTAATCTGTTTTTATAGTCCATGTGATAAGTAAGGTAAAGGTGGATTTAAAGAATAAATTCTACACATACTTCCATTTAGAGATGTGTGTGGGTGTCTGTGTGTGTGTGTGTGTCTGTTTGTGTCTGTGTCTGTGTGTGTGTGTGTCTGTGTGTGTCTGTGTCTATGTCTGTGTGTGTGTGTGTGTGTGTCTGTGTGCCTGTGTGTGTGTGTCTGTGTGTGTCCGTGTGTGTGTGTGTGTGTGTGTGTGTGTGTGTGTGTGTGTGTGTGTGTCTGTGTTCATGTGTAAACGTGCAGTTGTTGGGTCAGGCAGTAGTGGGCTTCGGGCTTCTTTGTCAAATGCTCTCTATATTTTTAGAGGTAGACTATTTTTTCACTGGAGCTGGAGCTCACTGATAGAGCTTGTTTGGCTGGTCAGGAAACCGCAGGGGTCTTCCAGAACCCAGGTTCCAAGATTACAGATGCTTTATGCTGCACCAGTGTTTGTATATTGGTTTTAGGTCATCATGTAGTACATGCTGTAAGAAGAGAGAAGCTTGTCTGATGAGGGTTGACAGATGCTCTGATCTATGAGTATAATAATTCACTGAGAATCTTTATAATGTTGTGTCCATTAAATAGAACAATAATGTTAGGCTCTCCCCTTGGATCTATGGGCTATTTAGCCATGGTTTTGTAATTGGTTCTGTCATCATTGGTCAGCTACATGCCTGACATCTAAGAGAGATTCTTGATTTATATATTATTTATTCTTATTTTCAACTATATATTAGAGAGTCTCATTCTTTCAAATGTTTTCCCTTCTTCACTCTAGTTTCTTTTGGGAGGCGCCAGTGTGCTAGAGACTCTTAATTGGGACTCTATATCTCTAAATTCTGATTTCAAAAATTTCATGTTCTTTGATACTGCAATGAACTTTGGATAATTTCCTCATTGTATATGTATCTCTTAGAGTGATTATTATCTATAGGTCAATGCAACATCAAATCCAAACTGCCTTTCACCAGTTTTAAGTTTTTTTTTTTATTTCTAAATTCTAAAACTCCTAATCCTGCTTTGCTTTCATTAACATTTCTTGCTATTTTTAATATCTTCAACCTTCCTTTTCTTTAGGTTGATTTATATTGTTATGCGCATTAGTGTTTTATCTGCATGCGGGTATCAAGATCCTCTGGAACTGGAGTTTTAAACAGTTGTAAATTATTATGTGTTCTGGGAATTGGACCCAGATCGCATGGAAGAGCAGCCTGTGCTCTTAATTTCTGAACTATCTCTCCACTCCCTTTAACCTAATTTTTCACTTAAAACTTTATAAGACATGTTTATTACATATTTTTACTGATAATTTCAAGACCTAAATACTGATAAGTATGTGTCATTTTTTTAAAACACATTTGCGACAGCTTGTTTCAAAGTTGTTAATACTTAATGTTATTTGATCTTTCTGTCCCCAGATATTTTATTTTGCTTGTTATGTTCCTGTAATTTTATTTAAAATTATGTATGCCTTTTTGTATGTTTTAGGAGATAAAATTTCTAATGATTCATAAGTGGTGAAGCACATTTGGATAATTTATTTTAATTTTTGTATTTCAAATGACAATATTTGCTTCAAACCAATTAAGCAGTATTATAGACGATTTCTACAATAATGCTACTAGTAGTCATTATCAAAATAATTTAAGAATAACCATCACATGGTGTCTTAGTCAGGGTTTCTATTCCTGCACAAACATCATGACCAAGGAGCAAGTTGGGGAGGAAAGGGTTTATTCAGTTTACACTTCCATACTGCTGTTCATCACCAAGGAAGTCAGGACTGGAACTCAAGCAGGTCAGGAATCAGGAGCTGATGCAGAGACCATGGAGGGATGTTCCTTACTGGCTTGCTTCCCCTGGCTTGCTCAGCCTGCTCTCTTATAGAACCAAGACTACCAGCCCAGAGATGGCACCACCCACAAGGGGCCTTTCCGCCTTGATCACTAATTGATAAAATGCCTTACAGTTAGATCTCATGGAGGCATTTCCCCAACTGAAGCTCCTTTTTTTGTGATAACTCCAGCTGTGTCAAGTTGACACAAAACCAGCCAGTACACATGATAATTATGTTTGCATGCATAACTGTTTCTCTTCTTTGGAGTATCCTTTTTTAAAAATACTACTTTATATATTAGTAATAGGAACACTAAAAGCCACTTGCTGAGTAACACCTGTTGATGTCAGATTTCATATATCAAGAACATGAGGGGATTATAATAAAATCTGCAAATACATTAACTTAACATCAAAATGATTGGGTTTACCTTTTTCAAGTTACATAAAGTGCTATAATTATCAATAATAAAAAAAAAGGATTTTCTATTCTCAGGTCATTTATGTTTGTCTAACATATATTGAATTTTAATGAGTATATCATTTTCTCTTTTGTATTACATAGTATCCATCTACGTGGCATGAATTTTATTGAGTTGTCAATAGCTGTACTTTGAATCTCGTTCTAGCTTTTATTGTTATCATTATTATTATTATTATTATTATTATTATTATTATTATCTCATAAAATACATCCCCCTTCCTCCCTTCCTCAAAGTCTTCCTTTTGTCCCTCCTCCTCCAGATCTACTGCCCCTCCATTTCCCTTCAGAAAAGATTAGGGACTTATTTTTAAATTTTATTTCATTTAAAGAAATTTAATATATTTTAAATTTTGGGGGGGTTCAACAGATTTTTTTCAGTTTTTTTTATTACTATTATCCTCAATTACATTTCCAATGCTATCCCAAAAGTCCCCCATACCCTCCCCCCCACTTCCCTACCCACTCATTCCAATTTTTTTAAGAATTCCATATAAACATTCATCAACTGGTAACTCCTCCTAGATTCAACCCATCTTCCTACCCATCCTATGTGCTCTCCCTCTCCCTCTCCCTCTCCCTCTCCCTCTCCCTCTCCCTCTCCCTCTCCCTCTCCCTCTCCCTCTCCCTCTCCCTCTCCCTCTCCCTCCCCCTCTCTCTCCCTGTCCCCCTCTCTCTCTCTTTCTCTCTCTCCCCTGCCCCCTTCTTCTCTCATCCATCTAGTTAAGTTGTTTTAGCTAGCTCTTCTTGGGGTTGGGGCTTAACCAGAATGTAGTCATGATACCAGTGATCACACCATCTGAGATAACTGGTTTGCCTTCTCCCAGCATCTATCAAATGCTCCTTAACAAAAGGTGGGATAAAATGCTTAATATGCTCCATGCTGGGATTCTGTTCGTCTTGAGTTCATCCATATGTTCACCTGTCTGTTCTGTTGTGTCCAGAAAATAGTTTCTCCCACCCCTACTTCTGGATCTTGAAAGAATTCTGCTTCCTTTTCTAAAAAGATCTCTGAGAGCTTGGGGCAGCAAGGTAAGATTTAGGAGTACCACTACTGTCTGAGCAGTCTAGTGTTTTCTTGACTAGTTGAGGGAGGGGTCTCTGTGTTACTTGACATCTACTGCCAGGAGAAGAATGCCTGATGAGAGATGTCAGACACTTAGCTTTATGGGTGTCTTAGTTAATATTCTATTGTTGTGAAGAGACACTGTGGCCAAGGTAAATTACAAAAGAAAGCATTTAATTGGGGACTATATTACAGTTTCAGAGGCTAAGTCCATACCAACCATGCAGCCAGCAAGGTAGCAAGCAGCCAGGCATGGTGCTGAAGCAGTATTGGAGAACTTACATTTTAAGTTGGGATATAGAGAGAGAGAGCTAACTGAGAATGAGAATGGCGTGGGCTTTTAAAACCCAACCAACTGGTATACCTCCTCCAACAAGACCATGATTCTTTAACTTAACTAAATAGTTTCACCAACTGGAGTCCACGCATTCAAACATATGAACCTATAGAGACCACCCTCATTATATTTTTTTCTTTTATTAATCATTTTATTTGTTTACATTTCAAATGATATTCCCCTTCCTGGTATCTCCTACACAACCTCCAACCCTCATATCCCATCTACTTTCTCCTTTGCCTCTATAAGGGTGCTCCTTCACCATTCACCCCCCCCCCACCTCACTTGTCTATTATCCCCCTACACTGGGGCATCAAGCCTCTACAGGACCAAGGACCTACCATTGATGCTAGATAAGGCCATCCTCTACTGCATATGTACCTGGAGACATGGATCTATCCATGTATACTCTTTGGGTGGTGGTTTAGTCCCTTGGAGCTCTGGGTAGTCTGCTTAGTTGATATCATTCTTCCTATGGGGTTGCAATCCCCTTCAGCTACTTCAGTCCTTCCCCTAGCTCTTCTATTCGAGTTCCCAGGCTCAGTCTGATGATTGACAGTGAATATCTGCATCTGTATTAGTCAGGTGCTGGAAGAACTTCTCAGGATTGAGGGGCCATGGACCATGAGAAAAAGCCCCGGAAACCCTGAAGGGATCTGTGGCCATCAGTCACTTAAGGGCAATTCCCCAAACCCCTTCCACATATAGATGAGGCTTCCCTAATATTTCAGACCAAGACAATAGGAAAAGAGTCATGACCACAGTAAAGTTTGCTCAAAACAGAGTTCTTCATGCTAATAAGGTACCTAGAGGTCCAGAATGTGTAGCCAAAAAGCTTTTCCAAACATTCCTCCCTGCAAAAGGTATTTAATCTCAAACCCATCCTGAGAAGACAGGGTATGGTTTTAAGCATTCATTTTCCACCATGAGAATAATAAACTGTTTGGAACTATGGACTGCCTCTTTTTATTGAAATCTGCTGTAGGGCGCCATTGAGAAGACTCTTGCCTACAGAGCCTCAGTCCAGTCTCCCATGGAAGGCCTCTCCACACTCCCAGCCACAACCATCACTAAGCCTGCCACCATCAAGCCAAGAACCATCATGTCTGGGACTATCAAGAGCTCCTCTCCCCCACAGCCCCCAGTTCTGGTCTAGACACTGTCCCCAGCCCACTGGCCTCTATGCCAGTCTCTGCTCTTTTACAACTCCCAGCAGCACCTGGATGTCTAAGAGCCTGATAATACCATGGCCCCAGCGTCTGGATGGTCTTTCTTTCAGTCTCTGCTCCATGTTTTTGTGCCTGCATTTCCTTTAGACAGGAACAATTCTGGAGTAAAAAATTTGAGTTCAATGGGTGGTCCCATCCCTCGGCTGGGGGCTGTGCCTATCTAATGGATGTGGTCTCTACAGGTTCTATCTCCCCCTTTTTGGGTATTTTGGTTAATTTCATCCCCGTTGGGTCCTGGGAGACTCTGGCTTCTCTAGAGTCTAGTACATTCTTCTGGCTACCCCCAGGTCCACATCCCCCACTATATATTTTTATTCAATTTCTTGACCCTCTGTACTCCATTCCTGTCCCTTCTTAACATAACAGGATAAAGCAATACATCATGAATGAGTTTTTTTTTCCATTTTTTATTAGGTATTTAACTCATTTACATTTCCAATGCTATACCAAAAGTCCCCCATATCCACCCACCCCCACTCCCCTGCCCACCCACTCCCCCTTTTTGGCCCTGGTATTCCCCTGTACTGGGGCATATAAAGTTTGCAAGTCCAATGGGCCTCTCTTTCCAGTGATGGCCAACTAGGCCATCTTTTGATATATATGCAGCTAGAGTCAAGAGCTCCAGGGTACTGGTTAGCTCATAATGTTGTTCCACCTATAGGGTTGCAGATCCCTTTAGCTCCTTGGCTACTTTCTCTAGCTCCTCCATTGGGAGCCCTATGATCCATCCATTAGCTGACTGTGAGCATCCACTTCTGTGTTTGCTGGGCCCCGGCATAGTCTCACAAGAGACAGCTACATCTGCGTCCTTTCAATAAAATCGTGCTAGTGTATGCAATGGTGTCAGCGTTTGGATGCTGATTATGGGGTGGATCCCTGGCTATGGCAGTCTCTACATGGTCCATCCTTTCATCTCAGCTCCAAACTCCGTCTCTGTAACTAATTCCATGGGTGTTTTGTTCCCAAATCTAAGGAGGGGCATAGTGTCCACACTTCAGTCTTCATTCTCCTTGAGTTTCATGTGTTTAGCAAATTATATCTTATATCTTGGGTATCCTAGGTTTGGGGCTAATATCCACTTATCAGTGAATACATATTGTGTGAGTTTCTTTGTGAATGTGTTACCTCACTCAGGATGATGCCCTCCAGGTCCATCCATTTGGCTAGGAATTTCATAAATTAATTCTTTTTAATAGCTGAGTAGTACTCCATTGTGTAGATGTACCACATTTTCTGTATCCATTCCTCTGTTGAGGGGCATCTAGGTTCTTTCCAGCTTCTGGCTATTATAAATAAGGCTGCTATGAACATAGTGGAGCATGTGTCCTTCTTACCTGTTGGGGCATCTTCTGGATATATGCCCAGGAGAGGTATTGCTGGATCCTCCGGTAGTACTATGTCCAGTTTTCTGAGGAACCGCCAGACTGATTTCCAGAGTGGTTGTACAAGCCTGCACTCCCACCAACAATGGAGGAGTGTTCCTCTTTCTCCACATCCTCGCCACCATCTGCTGTCACCTGAATTTTTGATCTTAGCCATTCTGACTGGTGTGAGGTGGAATCTCAGGGTTGTTTTGATTTGCATTTCCCTGATGATTAAGGATGTTGAACATTTTTTCAAGTGCTTCTCTGCCATTCGGTATTCCTCAGGTGAGAATTCTTTGTTCAGTTCTGAGCCCCATTTTTTAATGGGGTTATTTGATTTTCTGAAGTCCACCTTCTTGAGTTCTTTATATATGTTGGATATTAGTCCCCTATCTGATTTAGGATAGGTAAAGATCCTTTCCCAATCTGTTGGTGGTCTTTTTGTCTTATTGACGGTGTCTTTTGCCTTGCAGAAACTTTGGAGTTTCATTAGGTCCCATTTGTCGATTCTCGATCTTACAGCACAAGCCATTGCTGTTCTGTTCAGGAATTTTTCCCCTGTGCCCATATCTTCAAGGCTTTTCCCCACTTTCTCCTCTATAAGTTTCAGTGTCTCTGGTTTTATGTGAAGTTCCTTGATCCACTTAGATTTGACCTTAGTACAAGGAGATAAGTATGGATCAATTCGCATTCTTCTACACAATAACAACCAGTTGTGCCAGCACCAATTGTTGAAAATGCTGTCTTTCTTCCACTGGATGGTTTTAGCTCCCTTGTCGAAGATCAAGAGACCATAGGTGTGTGGGTTCATTTCTGGATCTTCAATTCTATTCCATTGGTCTACTTGTCTGTCTCTATACCAGTACCATGCAGTTTTTATCACAATTGCTCTGTAGTAAAGCTTTAGGTCTGGCATGGTGATTCCGCCAGAAGTTCTTTTATCCTTGAGAAGACTTTTTGCTATCCTAGGTTTTTTGTTATTCCAGACAAATTTGCAAATTGCTCCTTCCAATTCGTTGAAGAATTGAGTTGGAATTTTGATGGGGATTGCATTGAATCTGTAGATTGCTTTTGGCAAGATAGCCATTTTTACAATGTTGATCCTGCCAATCCATGAGCATGGGAGATCTTTCCATCTTCTGAGATCTTCTTTAATTTCTTTCTTCAGAGATTTGAAGTTTTTATCATACAGATCTTTCACCTCCTTAGTTAGAGTCACGCCAAGATATTTTATATTATTTGTGACTATTGAGAAGGGTGTTGTTTCCCTAATTTCTTTCTCAGCCTGTTTATTCTTTGTATAGAGAAAGGCCATTGACTTGTTTGAGTTTATTTTATATCCAGCTACTTCACCGAAGCTGTTTATCAGGTTTAGGAGTTCTCTGGTAGAATTTTTAGGGTCACTTATATATACTATCATATCATCTGCAAAAAGTGATATTTTGACTTCCTCTTTTCCAATTTGTATCCCCTTGATCTCCTTTTGTTGTCGAATTGCTCTGGCTAATACTTCAAGTACTATGTTGAAAAGGTAGGGAGAAAGTGGGCAGCCTTGTCTAGTCCCTGATTTTAGTGGGATTGCTTCCAGCTTCTCTCCATTTACTTTGATGTTGGCTACTGGTTTGCTGTAGATTGCTTTTATCATGTTTAGGTATGGGCCTTGAATTCCTGATCTTTCCAAAACTTTTATCATGAATGGGTGTTGGATCTTGTCAAATGCTTTTTCTGCATCTAACGAGATGATCATGTGGTTTTTGTCTTTGAGTTTGTTTATATAATGGATTACATTGATGGATTTTCGTATATTAAACCATCCCTGCATCCCTGGAATAAAACCTACTTGGTCAGGATGGATGATTGCTTTAATGTGTTCTTGGATTCGGTTAGCGAGAATTTTATTGAGGATTTTTGCATCGATATTCATAAGAGAAATTGGTCTGAAGTTCTCTATCTTTGTTGGATCTTTCTGTGGTTTAGGTATCAGAGTAATAGTGGCTTCATAAAATGAGTTGGGTAGAGTACCTTCTACTTCTATTTTGTGAAATAGTTTGTGCAGAATTGGAATTAGATCTTCTTTGAAGGTCTGATAGAACTCTGCACTAAACCCATCTGGTCCTGGGCTTTTTTTGGTTGGGAGACTATTAATAACTGCTTCTATTTCTTTAGGTGATATGGGACTGTTTAGATGGTCAACTTGATCCTGATTCAACTTTGGTACCTGGTATCTGTCCAGAAATTTGTCCATTTCGTCCAGGTTTTCCAGTTTTGTTGAGTATAGCCTTTTGTAGAAGGATCTGATGGTGTTTTGGATTTCTTCAGGATCTGTTGTTATGTCTCCCTTTTCATTTCTGATTTTGTTAATTAGGATTTTGTCCCTGTGCCCTTTAGTGAGTCTAGCTAAGGGTTTATCTATCTTGTTGATTTTCTCAAAGAACCAACTCCTCGTTTGGTTAATTCTTTGAATAGTTCTTCTTGTTTCCACTTGGTTGATTTCACCCCTGAGTTTGATTATTTCCTGCAGTCTACTCCTCTTGGGTGAATTTGCTTCCTTTTTTTCTAGGGCTTTTAGATGTGTTGTCAAGCTGCTAGTATGTGCTGTCTCCCATTTCTTCTTGGAGGCACTCAGCGCTATGAGTTTCCCTCTTAGAAATGCTTTCATTGTGTCCCATAGGTTTGGGTACGTTGTGGCTTCATTTTCATTAAACTCTAAAAAGTCTTTAATTTCTTTCTTTATTCCTTCCTTGACCAAGGTATCATTGAGAAGAGTGTTATTCAGTTTCCACGTGAATGTTGGCTTTCCATTATTTATGTTGTTATTGAAGATCAGTCTTAGGCCATGGTGGTCTGATAGGATACATGGGACAATTTCAATATTTTTGTATCTATTGAGGCCTGTTTTGTGACCAATTATATGGTCAATTTTGGAGAAGGTCCCGTGAGGTGCTGAGAAGAAGGTATATCCTTTTCTTTTAGGATAAAATGTTCTGTAGATATCTGTCAGGTCCATTTGTTTCATAACTTCTGTTAGTTTCACTGTGTCCCTGTTTAGTTTCTGTTTCCACGATCTGTCCTTTGAAGAAAGTGGTGTGTTGAAGTCTCCCACTATTATTGTGTGAGGTGCAATGTATGCTTTGAGCTTTACTAAAGTGTCTCTAATGAATGTGGCTGCCCTTGCATTTGGTGCGTAGATATTCAGAATTGAGAGTTCCTCTTGGAGGATTTTACCTTTGATGAGTATGAAGTGTCCCTCCTTGTCTTTTTTGATAACTTTGGGTTGGAAGTCGATTTTATCCGATATTAAAATGGCTACTCCAGCTTGTTTCTTCAGTCCATTTGCTTGGAGAATTGTTTTCCAGCCTTTCACTCTGAGGTAGTGTCTGTCTTTTTCCCTGAGATGGGTTTCCTGTAAGCAGCAGAATGTTGGGTCCTGTTTGTGTAGCCAGTCTGTTAGTCTATGTCTTTTTATTGGGGAATTGAGTCCATTGATATTAAGAGATATTAAGGAAAAGTAATTGTTGCTCCCTTTTATTTTTGTTGTTAGAGTTGGCATTCTGTTCTTGTGGCTGTCTTCTTTTTGGTTTGTTGAATGATTACTTTCTTGGTTGTTCTAGGGCGTGATTTCCGTCCTTGTATTGCTTCTTTTCTGTTATTATCCTTTGAAGGGCTGGATTCGTGGAAAGATATTGTGTGAACTTGGTTTTGTCGTGGAATACTTTGGTTTCTCCATCTATGGTAATTGAGAGTTTGGCCGGGTATAGTAGCCTGGGCTGGCATTTGTGTTCTCTTAGTGTCTGTATAACATCTGTCCAGGCTCTTCTGGCTTTCATAGTCTCTGGTGAAAAGTCTGGTGTAATTCTGATAGGCCTTCCTTTATATGTTACTTGACCTTTCTCCCTTACTGCTTTTAATATTCTATCTTTATTTAGTGCATTTGTTGTTCTGATTATTATGTGTCGGGAGGAATTTCTTTTCTGGTCCAGTCTATTGGGAGTTCTGTAGGCTTCTTGTATGATCATGGGCATCTCTTTTTTTATGTTTGGGAAGTTTTCTTCTATTATTTTGTTGAAGATATTAGCTGGCCCTTTAAGTTGAAAATCTTCATTCTCATCAATTCCTATTATCCGTAGGTTTGGTCTTCTCATTGTGTCCTGGATTACCTGGATGTTTTGAGTTAGGATCCTTTTGCATTTTGTATTTTCTTTGACTGTTGTGTCGATGTTCTCTATGGAATCTTCTGCACCTGAGATTCTCTCTTCCATTTCTTGTATTCTGTTGCTGATGCTCGCATCTATGGTTCCAGATCTCTTTCCTAGGGTTTCTAACTCCAGCGTTGCCTCGCTTTGGGTTTTCTTTATTGTGTCTACTTCCCCTTTTAGTTCTAGTATGGTTTTGTTCATTTCCATCACCTGTTTGGCTGTGTTTTCCTGCTTTTCTTTAAGAGCCTGTAACTCTTTAGCAGTGCTCTCCTGTAAATCTTTAAGTGACTTATGAAAGTCCTTCTTGATGTCCTCTATCATCATCATGAGAAATGTTTTTAAATCTGGGTCTAGATTTTCGGTTGTGTTGGGGTGCCCAGGACTAGGTGGGGTGGGAGTGCTGCGTTCTGATGATTGTGAGTGGTCTTGATTTCTGTTAGTAGGATTCTTACGTTTGCCTTTCGCCATCTGGTAATCTCTGAAGCTAGCTGTTTTAGTTGTCACTGTTAAGAGCTTGTTCTTCAGGTGACTCTGTTAGCCTCTATGAGCAGACCTGGAGGGTAGCACTCTCCTTAGTTTCAGTGGGCAGAGTATTCTCTGCAGGCAAGCTCTCTTCTTGCAAGGCAGGTACCCAGATATCTGGTGTTCGAACCAGACTCCCGGCAGAAGTTGTGTTCCACTCACTAGAGGTCTTAGGATCACGTGTGGAATCCTGTGTGGGCCCTTGCGGGTGTCAGGCGACTCAGCTGGCAAGGTAGCCGGGGCTCGAGTGGAGTGGAAGGGGTTTGTGCCCCAGATCAAGCCCGGGTAGCCTGCTTCCCTATGTACCGCAGTCTCAAGTTCCACGCGATTGGATTGGGGTAGGCGCTGTGTTCCACTCACCAGAGGTCTTAGGGTCCCGTGGGGAGTCCCGTGTGGGCCCTTGCGGGTGTTGGGCAAGACTCTGCTGTCAAGGTAGCCCGGGGCTCGAGTCTCGAGTCGAGCGGAAGGGACTTGTGCCCCAGATCAGGCCCGGGTAGCCTGCTTCCCTATGTACTGCAGTCTCAAGTTCCACGCGATTGGATTGGGGCAGGCACTGTGATCCACTCACCAGAGGTCTTAGGGTCCCGTGGGGAGTCCCATGTGGACCCTTGCGGGTGTTGGGCAAGACTCTGCTGGCAAGGTAGCCCGGGGCTCGAGTCTCGAGTCCATGAATGAGTTCTTGGATGCTATGTACATTAAACAGGATAATGAGAGAGTCTTGCCTATGACTTATTGTCTACTTATTATCCACAGGTTCTTGGGTTTTGTTGTTGTTGTTGTTTTTGTTTGTTTGTTTGTTTTTCAAGACAGGGTTTCTCTGTGTAGCCCTGGCTGTCCTGGCACTCACTCTGTAGATCAGGCTGTCCTTGAACTCAGAAATTCACCTGTCTCTGCCTCCCGAGTGCTGGGATCAAAGGCATGTGCCACCATGCCCGGCCAGTTCCTGGCCTTTTTAACAATGTCAGATTTGAGTTCCCTCTTTCGCAATGAGCCTTAGAATTGAGTCAGAGGATGGTTAGTTGTTAGTTTGTTTATTTATTGTCAAGGGGTGTGAAGTAGGGTAGAGAATACCAGGAACCTGTTCTCTCCTTCCTCTATGCTGATCCTAGGGATCAAACCTGGGCCTTCAGTCCTGTCATCATGCTCCTATACTTCCTAAGCTGTTTCCTAAACCTCAGTATGAGTTTTTTTAACTTGATACTGATTCAGCATTCATAATTTTGTTTGAAGACACAAACATAATCCCAAAGATCATCTCAAAAGACAGAAGGCAAACTTTGAAAGGGCTAGAGACCTGGAAGCATCTAGGTAAAAGTGTCTTATGGACCCAACAACCTCATTTACTTGTGAACTTAAAATAGCTATGGATGCTTACACATGGCCAGTATAAGATTGTCATGCTGCATCCATGTCTGTATTTGTCAGTGGATGATGCAGTATGACAGTCTTATAGCTCCATTACTGCCACTCTCAGGTCTCTGAGATTCCCAAGATTTGAGCTCATTCAACCTTACCAGTCCTTATGCCTGTCTGGCAGCATGGTCCCACGTGCCGTGTGTGTGTGTGTGTGTGTGTGTGTGTGTGTGTATGCCTGTCTGGCAGCATGGTCCCACTTGCGGTTCACAAGATCATCCCAGGAGGTGAATCTGGGAGCAGTTAAAACATGGCATTGTAGAATATGATCAAAATAAAATGACATGATATTATTTTAATAACAGCATATGATCTGCCAAATGTTGTCATTAAGCATATATTTGGTAGTAAATAATACACAATTGATAAATTGTTCTATATGAAAGCAATCCATCAAAGATAATTAAATGATGATTAACTGCATATTAAATAATGTTTTTTGTTAGATTATTTCAAAAGAATGTTCTGAGATATCTTTGTTGCTATAGTTACACAACGATTGAACATAGTTGGGAGACAAGACAACAGGAGATACTATGACTTTTTCTTACATATAGTCTATATCAATGAATATAATGTTAACTTAGGGAATCTTTCAAAGTAATTAATTACTTTCACTCAAAAGGGCTTTATAAAAACTATAGTGAAACTTCATATTAAAATAATGTCATCTTCCATATTATCAAACAAAATTAAGATATGAAGTTGTTTTCTTTGTAAAAATAATATTTCTTTCTGAGATCCCATACATACATTTAATGCTTTATGATCATCAAATTCACACATACACACACACACACACCCTTACAGCTATCCTGGTACCTGGTACTAGTTCACCATTGATTGTATTTTTTGCTCTTTCTTTGATTGAGGTCCATTGGTCAGTCTTTCCAGAGATAACTTGTACCTAATATTAGTTCTGTTTTTTTTAACCAACTTCATAGTTTGATCTCATTAAGACTATGCTCCATCACTGGAATTTGTGTTGCTTCAGACCTGTTTTAGGGGTTTTTATGTTTTCCCCTCCTGAACTGTTTCTAGAAGACATTTCAAAGGATTGATCTCATATATCTCCCAATTTTCAATTTTAAAATACTTTTTTTTCCTGAGATATTCATCATTTATAACATAGTGTCACCAGAAGAGACCTTGTTGTAAACACATACACAATTATAAGATCTTCAGTTTTAAAGCATCCAGTTACAGAACTTCTGTGCACAGAGAATATTGCCACAAATTATGGGTTTATTAGTGACCTTTAAAATATAACCAGATTACTGACCCATTAACCCACTAATTGTGGTGAAACTTAATTTACATATTATTTAATGACTTTGTCTGAAGCATCTCACTGGTTCTTGTATTTCACTCATCATTTAATTTGTTTTTCCCAAAGTAAAGTGACAAAACAATTATAGACTGCTGAGAGATATAACAAACCAACCAGCCAAGTGAACAAAACCAAAGTCCCATAAGGGTCTGGGTGGCAGCCTGTATTGCAGTAGACAAGGGTTCCTTTCTGTTTTAGTTTATGTATTAATTCCCATGATCCTGTTAAATTTTAGACTATTTTAACAATACCCATTTTTTTCCTGGAATGCTTTATGGTACTGGCTTACTTCCAATTTTAATGCTCAGCCCTATCAGTAGTAGTGCTGTCTATGCTATCTATAGAATCAGTAGAACCAAGATGTCAGCCAGAATCAGTGTTTCTGCTGTGGTAGACATTGTAAGTTGAGAGAGGAGCCACCCACAGGAAGTGTGTATAGAACATAGAAGGAGGGAGAAAACTAGTACCATTGCTGATGTGCAATGTTAGATACCCATGGAGTTTTCCATGTTTCTTTTATGACGTTTATATATTTTTGGTTTGTTTCTGTGGGTGTGCAAATATGTCTAAATATGAGACAAGCACCTTACAGAAGGAAGAAGTTTCTTTGCTCTCCCCCCCCCCTTGTTCTTTATTTTACTTTTCTGGATTTTAAGCATACCTAGGTGGAGTTTGCCCCGAGGGCACACGTCCCTCTGTTTCGTTGGATAGGGTACTCTATGGCATACTATTCAGTTGCAAAGAAAACTGAAATCATGCAATTTGTGGGAAAACTAATAGAACTAGGAAATATCTTATTGTGTAAGGTGACCTAGACCCAGGAAGAAAAATGTTGTATGTCTTCTTTCATTGGAGGTTTCTCATTCAGATCATCAGATGTGATTCATGTCCTAGTATAAAAGCTGAAACCTGGGAAGTACAATAGGGACAATTCACAGTAGGGTATGAGAGCAATAGGTAAAAAGTAGGGACCGTGTGATCTGTAGTAGAAATGGAAAACAACAACAACAACAACAACAAAACAAAAAAACAGGGAATTCTAACTAGGGAGGGGAGAGGGAGTTATATACAGATGATGGGAAAATGTTAAGATAATAGTAAGGACATTTAAAAAAGTCATAAGGAATTACACTATTAAACTATTATCTATCTCAAAATACCTATAGTACATGTAAGACAGTACATAAAGTGTGTATAGAACTATTCATAAATATATATGAATAGTTTTAATAGTTTTAAATGAAATTTTGCATTCTGAGCTTACAATGCTTCCTTTAAGAGGCCTCATCACCTGTACTGGGGCATATAAAGTTTGCGTGTCCAATGGGCCTCTCTTTCCAGTGATGGCCGACTAGGCCATCTTTTGATACATATGCAGCTAGAGTCAAGGCCAGGGCCAAAAAGGGGGAGTGGGTGGGTAGGGGAGTGGGGGTGGGTGGGTATGGGGGACTTTTGGTATAGCATTGGAAATGTAAATGAGCTAAATACCTAATAAAAAATGGGGAAAGAAAGAGGCCTCATCACCCCCCCCCCCCCAAAAAAAAAATTAACCAAACACCAGCACCAGGCATAAGAAATCTTTTGAGTTACTGGTCATGGTTGTTCTTGATGCTCCCAAACGTTATATTTTATTGCTGTTGCCCATGGTTACCTTCAGATTTGAAGGGTGACCACTATTACTGCAGACACCACACATTTTACACACAGGACCCAGAGGGCCCTGAGCTGAAAATGACTGAAATACTACTTCTCTAAGGAGTAGAGTCTATGACATCAGAAGGCCACATTCAAGTTTCCAAGGCAGAGAAGCAAACAACCATTCTAGTCTATGATGCCAAGGACACACAATGTCCAGCATGCTATGATACCTGAATGGTGTAGTAATGGCACACATAGCTTGGTAGTAACCAGTAGCTCTCTGATAGGACTTAAGACCAACTCACCAAGAGGAAAATAATGCCTGATACAGGAAACCTGGCCAGTTCCCCAGAGCTAGTGAAGTCATGGTCCCTGGAGACTTTACAACCAGTATACCTTGCATTTTCCAAAATTGTCCCTTTATATTGTCATTTGAGGTTTATTGGAAAGGAATTTTCTTTTAATAGCTCAGCCTGTAGATTGACCAGTGTGAAACCTACAATTTAAAGAAACTATTTATTGTGAACAGTATCATGTTTTCCCTTTCCACATTGTCTAAAATGTCAGAATTTTATTCCCATTTTCTGTCAGCATGGTATTCCTTTGGGTGTTACCATGTTCTGTTAATCTGTCCATCAGATGACAGAATTCAACCTTTCTATTTCCTACTATTGTGAAATGTGCTGCAATGAAAAATAGGAGTGGAAATATCTCTTCCTTCACATACTGATTTTATTCTTATTGAATATATATCCAGAATTTTAGCTTCCATCCATTAATTAGTTCATGAATTGGTTATTTTTGGATTTTGTGTGTTTTATATTTATGTTTGTATATAACATGAGCATGCACACATAGATGTGTATGAATATAGAATATAGAGGTCAGAAAATAATACAGAGGACCTTCCTTTGTTCCTCCTCACCTTCATTTTGTTAAGAGAACTCATTGAACCCAGAGCTCATTGATCGAGGTATAAGCTGATTGACCAGTGATCTTCACAGATCAGTTCTTCTCCAGCACCTACAACCAGCACTGAGGTTGTAGATGGGTAGCATTGTACTTGGCTTTTACATGGGTGTTGGGGATCCAGCCTCACATCCTCATGATCAGAACAGTCACTTTACCTCCTTACTCATGGAACTTTATCCCCAGTCTGAGTTGTGGTTTCCTGAGAAGTTTCTATAACTGACTTGATACCTCAGCATCACCAATGCTCTTTGACTAACAATTTGTTATCTAGTTTGAGTTGTTATGAATTAGATACAATATGGGAAATAATGAAAGTATTATCATATTAAAAACACACAGGAATAAATATATTTTTTAAATTGGTTATTTTATTTATTTACATTTCAAATGTTGCCCCTCTCCTCAGTCTCCCCCCTTCAAACTCCCCAGCCATTCTGCCCTCCCCTTTGCCTCTAAGAGGGTGCTTTCCCCCTCCACCTACCCACTCCTGCCTCACCACAATAGCATCCCCCTTTGCTGAGGCAGCAAGCCTCCACAGGACCAAGTCCCCCCCCCCCCTTGCGTTAATGCCAGATAAGGCAATGCTGTGCTACATATAATAGCTGGAGGCATGGACCCATCCTTTATACTTTTGGTTGATGTTTAATCTCTGGGAGCTCTGGGATTTCCAGTTAGTTGATATTGCTGTTCTTCCTGAGGGATTGCAATCTCTTTCAGCTCTGTTAGTCCTTCCCCTAACTCCTCCACTGGGGTCCCATGTTTGGCTGTGAGTATCTGCATCTGTATTAGTTAGGAGATGGCAGAGTCTCTGAGAGGACAGCTATACCAGGATCCTGTCAGCAAGCATGTCTTGGCATCAGCAATAGTGTCAGAGTTTGATGTCTATAGATGGGATGGATCCTAAGGTGGGGTGGTCTCTGGATGACCTTTCCTTCAGTCTCTTCTCCATTATTTTTTGTCCCTGCATTTCCTTTAGACAAGAACAATTAAGAAAATGGTGATTCCCTGTGCACATAAAAGCAAGATGCAGCTATAGCTTATAAGGGTAAGGGACATACTGCATTCTTCATTAAATGGTATCAAGATGCTTGCTAATTACAATTATACATGACCAAGTGTAAGCTATCCAAGTATCTACTATGTACTACACACATAATGGGTAATGTAATATATTTATCATTCATTGAGTATGAAAATTTGATTGTAATTTTTCTTCACAGAATTGTTTTCTGAGGTAGAAGTAAGTTGATGTCCCCAGAAACATCAAAATTTACTTGAGACTCTTCTCATTGATGTGAAGCATGTTATCTTGATTTATAGGGAAATAAAGCATGGAGATTGTTGGGTAGACAATGATATTAGTGTCAACTAATAGTTCTTTAGACTAATGTAGTAGTTCACCTATACCTACTACTGAGTATTTCACAATGATCTACAGTTGCCTTAGTGAAAGAAATAATTGTAGACATATTATTAATGTGTATGGGTAAGGAGGTTTTAAAAAAGGAAATGATAAAAAATAAGTCATATATAGTATACACTTTCAAAATATTACAAATGCCAGGAATTATAAGATTCAATTAAAATACGAGTGCCCATACATATACATATGCTGATATAAGTTAGAGTTATAAGATGGGCTCACAGTATTATGTATGATTTGTGTTTTAAAAACATCAAGGAACATATCCATCTTAATCTTGCAAATGAATTAAAATAGAATTGACATTCTCTTTATCTTACTCTTTTATTTTTTCAAACTAAAATGTTGGATGTGGCTTTAGAAATCATGAACATAGAAAAGACAAATGGGCAATAAGTATTAACAGATTAACAGGACTTCAATGAGGAAGACTTTGAGAATCCATTCCGATGCTGCTATTCATGTGTTTAGACTGAAGCCATGTCCTGAAGAATATGGCCAATGGAGACTGCTATCTAGACCATGAGCTGTGAAAGCATGCTATGATAACTTAGAGGGAACTTTCTACTTTTCAGGGACTTGAGGAACAATTTTTAAAGACAGCAGGAAATAGCAAATAAAATGTTGTCAATGAACAGTGTTTCCAAATGGTACATTAAGTATTCATGCAATGAATTAGTCCAAATGATTCTTCCTTTAAAATTGTCTAACCTGCCTTCTTGACTTTTTAGCATTTCATTAATGGTCTCTAGAATGCTATGAATTTTTAAGAAATTCATTAATTAAGTTTGAATTTAAACATATTGAGATTAAAATACATTTCATTTTTACTGCTTCGGTAAGCACACTGATTACACTGATGTTTATATCTATAATTTCATCAAAAATTATGACTGTCTCAACATCAGATTGAGTTACTTTAATGAACAGAATACTAATCTTTCAATTCCACCTGGTATTGGGATCCAAGTTTGCCTAAAGCATTATTCTTAGATGTGACTTAACAAGTCTGATGCATTCTGAATGTGGTAATTTTCTCCAAAATAGCTTCATAACTTTCTTTTTATTATTATTATTAGATATTTTCTTTATTTACATTTCAAATTTTATCCCTTTTCCTTTTTCCCCTTCAAAACTCCTCCTACTCACTAACCCACCCATTCCCACTTCCCTGTCCTGAATTCCCCTACACTGGGGCATCATTGAGCCTTTACAAGACCAAGGGCATATCATCGATGTCCCACAAGGCCATCCTCTGCTGCATATGTGGCTGAAGCCTTGAGTTCCTCCCTGTGTACTCTTTGGTTGGTGGCTTAATCCCTGGGAGCTCTGGGGGTACTGGTTGGTTCATATTGTTGTTTCTCCTATGGAGCTGCAACCCCCTTCAGCTTCTTGGGTCCTTTCTCTAGCTCCTCCATTGGGGACCCTGTGCTCAGTCCAATGGATGGCTGTGATCATTCACTTCTATATTTGTCAGGCACTGGCAAAGTCTCTCAGGAGACAGCTATGTCAGGCTCCTGTCAGCAAGCATTAGTTGGCATCCACAATAGTGTCTGTGTTAGCTAACTGTAAATGGGATGGATCCCCAGGTGGGACAGTCACAGGATGGCCTTTCTATCAGTTTCTGCTCCACACTTTGTCTTCGTATCTTGTCACATGCATCTTCTGATCCCCCTTCTAAGAAGGACTGGTATCCATACTTTGGGTTTCCTTCTTCTTGAACTTCATGTGGTCTGTGAATTGTTTCTTGGGTATTCCCAATTTCTGGGATGTCCTCTTATTAGCGAGTGCATACCATGTGTATTCTTTTCTGGTTGGGTTACCTCATTCAGGATGACATTTTCTAGTTCCAATGATTCATGTGACATACAGATCTGAAAAAAATGAACAACAGTGGAAGGAAACACTAAGCGTTAACTCAGTTTGGAGAATTTCATCCCAAATATTTGAACAACTCTTAAACAGAAAAAAATAATCATTTTTTGTTTGTTTGTTTTTATTTTTTTCTTCAGGTGAGACATTTTATATTTCAATTACTAACTAACCATCCATACTATGCAGTAAATGAAAAAATTGGTCATAAAATATGTGGTACACTTGATTAGGAAGAATATATATCTATATATATATCTATATCTATATATCTATATCTATATCTATCTATATCTATCTATCTATCTATCTATATATATATCTATATCTATCTATCTATCTATATATATATATATATATCCCAAACTCTACTTGTTATAATAAGTATATTAAGGAGAAATGCATTTAAATAATGTTTCCTTTTTTCTATTCAATTCATAAATTCACTGTATTTGTCAATATCTTGACAAAAGTATCTCCCTTAGCCAGACATTGGGTAATTAAAATGCTTCTCTTAGCATACTATTTTCATTTCCAGTTCATTGTTTGTGATACCATGTGTTAGTCTATTTTCCCTGCAACAGACTCTCAAGAAAAACAGTTTAAGGGAATCTTATACACTGGTGTTTCTTTTCAGATTGTAGAGTCCATAGTTGGCTGCCTCCATTGCTTCTGGGTGTGGGGGAAGAGTATCCTTGATGAAGTCTATGATACAGCAACATTTCTCACTTTGCTGTTGCACCAGAAAGAAAGGGAGTAGAAAGAGGGACGAGAATCAGGAAAATGCTAGAACATGCCTTTCCAAGGCTTGCCTCTAATGACCTGCTTCCTCAACTAACTTTCTACCATCTCTGAATAATACCTTGACAGTATAAACCCACCAGTGTACTAATCAACTGGTGAAGGTAGTTACCTCTCAGTGGCTGGACTCATCAACCACCTACCAAGTCGTCAGCACATAGATTCCAGCAGGTTCTACTTCATATTCAAATCACAACACATGCTACATACTACATCAATTGGGTATTTCATTGTATGTCACAGGTATTCCTTTATTCAACATTAAAACTGTTTGTATATGTACACAGTGGACAAAGGAAACAAGGCAGTGTGCTTATGAATATGATCTTTATATATTATATATAAACATTTGCAGTTTGCATCTCCATAGATACTCTTGTGTTCAATCTATTGACCTTTTTGACCAATACTATCAGTTTTATCTATAGACGCAGTGATAGAAAGATTTCATAGACTGTTATTCCTGTTATGAGTGGTATTTTTTAATGCAAGAAACCAATAAATTTGTTTTAATATGAAACTCAAAGGTATGTTTGAGAGATATCTCTCTTTTCAGGCAAAGAATGTTGAAAAGTGTGTTAGCTTAAACCTGGGCAGGTGTAATGTGTCCTAAACTGCTGGCTGCTTCTCTTATTTAGAAACCTGTATTAGTTGGAATTTCCCTTCTTAAGTAACTAAAATACCTACCCGACTTAGTTCAAGTTCTGTTACAATACTGAAAGCACATGATTGAGACTAGATTCTTTACCAAGAAAATAGAAAATAAAATTTGGGGGCTAAGAAATTTTAAAGAGTATCATTTCTGCACCATTCTGGGCTCCAATGGCTAAGTCAAGACAATTGGAATGAAGTCTGAAAGAAACCATGTATGTACAGAGATAGCTTGGTTTACAGCAAATTAGTCTCTCAGGATAACCAATGTATCATACTAGAACCATAAAATTCTTTCCCTGAGTCCTACACTGGACTCAATAACCTTTCGTGGCTACTGCCTCTTAAGACTCATCATCTCTCAATGATAGTAGAAAAGAGGTTTAAAGCATGTGAATCTCTAAGAACACATACAAAGAACATGCAGACATAGCAACTGAAAGTTTAAATATACAGAGTGTCCAATCCTCAGTTACACCTATAGGGACTCATTCTTGATTTTCCAGTTTGCCTTTGAAATCCCAGTGTCCCATTGTATTACTTTATAGCATTCAGTAAAACAAAACAAACCAAAACAAAACACAAAAACAACAACAAAAAACAGGACCTTTGTTGGGTTTTGACCAAATAAATCTTTTTCCTGCCTGCAGAACCATGCTTGTGATTAGAATATAATCTCTTGTTAAACGTGAACTCTTTTAAAAGTAGAAGAAAGTACCATTATCATAGGAGAAGGGATCTTTTGTATATGGGTCTCTCTGGAAGAGATGAGCGAGATCACATTAACAAAATTCCTTTTGAATACTCCCCTTCCTCATATGCAGGGTGGAATATCAACCTACCCTCAAAGTAGAACTAGACTTTAGGAAAGCAGGCACTAACCTTGTTAAAAAGTGAAACAGTAACAATCATGTCTACTTAAATGCATTATAGTTTTCATGTTTTAAAATATTATTTTAGCAATCTATTATCCTAAAACCAAACAATTTATCACTAGGCTACTGGGATTGCATTTTCTGCAATATATCTGTGGAACTTTGAAAAACTCAGAAGCAACGGGTACTCTCCTCAAGTGTACACATCCACAACAAGAAACGAATTTCCTTTTTCTGGTGCCATATAGCCCATTCTTTTGGGCTATGTCTCCTGACTCTACATCTCTCCTTACTCCTCATTTTGTTTCCACTTTCCTATGTTTACACTGTATCCATTAGCTCTGCCTCTCAGACATGTTGAATTTTATCCTCCTTCTTAATATCCTATCTCATTCTTTTCCTTTCATGCCATAGGTCTATAGTCAGAGCTCTGCATTCACCTACTTATTCTGAAGTTGCCACCAGATAACACTTTACAATGCATGTATCATCCTGGTAGGATCCTCCTACCCATCTATTTTGTGAATTTCGCTGCTTAGTTGGTAAATATTTTTAATCAATTTTTATCTTCTCCTGCAAAATGTTATCTCAGTAGACAGAGAATTAGTTATTACTCTATCCCTTTAAAATAAGCTACTGTATACCCATGTAATTTGTCTGATATCTCTTAAGAGATTCCTGTAATCTCTGTTCTGAGCTGTTTCACAAGCAAAACTCTAAGAAGATACTTTAGGTCTCCACATAAAAAATTAGCTTTTTCAGGTCAAAGGAGTCTATGCTGAAACACATAGCATTCTGTCTTCTTATGTTGAATTTGAAGTTATTAACCAGATCGGAACCATGAAGTGAGCTACTTACTGCTCATTTTCCAAGGAGACCCAGATTTTGTGGAAAGAAATTGATAGAGTATCATTAAATAAGTAGTTAAATCCCATTTATTCAGAGTTATCCTCAGAAATAGATATCCTCCACTGACTGACTGTGCTAGCCTGAAAGATGTACCACTAAATAGGAGTTATATATACTCATATATATTAAATATGAGTCATGATGCTATTCTCCTTCCAGCTGTGGACTTTTAAACTGAAGAGTCTTACACCCTTGGCTTACACCTTTATTTGTAGAACTTCTTCCATTAAATCTTAAGACTATTAGCCACAAAATATAGGATCTCTATGGTACAACCCACAGACCCAAAGAAGCTTGGTAACAAGGAGTGCCCAAGAGAGAATGCTTAAATCTCACTCGGAAGGGGAAATAAAATGCACATAAGAGGTAGATGGGAGAAGGAAACAATGCAAGAGAGAGGGTATGGAGACTAACAGGATTGGAGATCAAGTGTCATGAGAGGATGAGCAGAGGACAGAGAGAGAGAGACAGAGAGAGAAAGAAGGGAAACATGGGGAGCAGGACATCTCTAGGACTAACTGGAGATCTGGAGTAGGGGGATGCTCTTGAAAGTCTATGGAAAAAAAACATAACTGAGACCCTAGCAGCTTAAAACATGGAAACTGAAGTGGCTAACTCCTATAGCCAGTGGACTTCCAGTGGAGGGAGGGGGACATCAACCCACCCACAAAACTTTTGACCCAAAATTTGTCCTGTCTACAAGATACCCAAGGATAAAGATGGAGCAGAGATTGAGGCAGTACCTAGTAGCTGGCCCAGCTTGAGATCTATTC
Source organism: Mus musculus (assembly GCF_000001635.26). Classification (NCBI taxonomy): domain Eukaryota; kingdom Metazoa; phylum Chordata; class Mammalia; order Rodentia; family Muridae; genus Mus; species Mus musculus. The sequence goes on from NC_000067.6 coordinate 32,390,716, forward strand.
CATGGGAGAGAGCCAATGCCAGATACTATTAATGATACTCAGCTATGCTTGCACACAAGGGACAAGCATAACTGTCCTCTGAGAGGTTTCATCCAACAGCAGATGGAAACAGATGCGGAGACCCCACAGCCAAACATTAGTTATAGCGTTGGGAGTCTTGTGCAAGAGTGGGGAGCAGAATTCAGCAAGCTAGAGAGGTTAAGGATGCCACAAGAAGACCCACAGAGTCAACTAACCTGGACCTATGGAGGCTCACAGAGATTGAACCACCAACATGCATAGGCTGGACCTAGGACACATTAGTTACAGATTTGAAGATTGTTCTTCAAGTGGGTCCCTTAACAACTGGACTGAGGACTGTCTCTGAATCTGTTGCTTGCCTTTCCATAGTTGGGATGCCTTTTCTGGCCTTAGTGGGAGGTGATGCACCTTGTCCTGCCAGGGAGGGTTAGTATCTAAGGATTTCTTGGAATCTCCATGACCATCCTGAGCAGGAGTTTGTAAGTCACCTGGTGAGTTTTAGTTATCTAACTAAGGAATGGTTTTTTCAACATAGTGATCCTCATAACTATTTCCTTGAATAGATGGTAAGATGGTAAGCAACAAAACACAATTAAGAAACCAGCATCTCATTACCAGTTGGACTCAATGCACTATTCTTGTGATGAAAGTATTGGTTTGGGAATTAACAGTTATCTTTGGCAAAACATAGGAGCCAATCATTTCTCAAAATTCTGATGACTTATTCAAAAGTTTATTTAGTTTTAATAGTCAAAGAACAAACAATATTGATATAATGTGACTTTTAAATAAGATTACTGTAAAATATCTGGTTCTAAGACTCTATGAACCATCAAGATGACTTCATTCATACTCAGAGCTTGAACTAGCAAATGTTCTACTACCAGGAACAAGCAGTTGAATATATAATCTTTCTCTTTCTTTCTGTCCCTTTCTTTCAATCTCTCTCTTTCTCCCTCCACCCACGCACACATACACACACACACACACACACACACACACACACACACACACACACAAATGCACAATCCAATCTATGGTTTTACACAAGTCAATTAGTAGGAGAAAGTTGTATCATTCCTGACCCTCATCTTCCCTTTCTATATTTCTTTTTTTTTTAATTAAATTTTTTTATTAGGTATTTTCCTCATTTACATTTCCAATGCTATCCAAAAAGTCCCCAATACACTACCCTCCCCCACTCCCCTATCCACCCACTCCCACTTTTTGGCCCTAGCATTCCCCTGTACTGGGGCATACAAAGTTTGCAAGTCCAATGGGCCTCTCTTTCCAGTGATGGCCGACTAGGCCATCTTTTGATACATATGCAGCTAGAGGCAAGAGCTCTGGGGTACTGGTTAGTTCATAATGTTGTTCCACCTACAGGGTTGCAGATCCCTTTAGCTCCTTGGGTACTTTCTCTAGCTCCTCCATTGGGGGCCCTGTAATCCATCCAATAGCTGACTGTGAGCATCCACTTCTGTGTTTGCTAGGCCCCAGCATTGTCTCACAAGAGACAGCTATATCTGGGTGCTTTCAGCAAAATCTTGCTAGTGTATGTACTTTCTATATTTCTTAATCACTGCTGAACAGCCTGACTTTTTCATACCTTTCTGTTAGGTCTAGTAGGCAAGTATAGATTCTAGTAGCAATAGAAGTGGTAGAAACAGAGGTGGGTAGGTGTGATAGATTCTTCTAACATTTTGGCATACAGTTTCTAAATATCAGCCCTAATTAATAGACACCTAAAATATTAAACTATTGTGAATCCTTTCCCACCATTCTATTCACATCTTCTGATGCTCACCTTCTAGGAGAGCAGAATGAGTGAATAAAACTTGGGGAAAAAAATCCATGAGTTAGCTGTTGCTCTTCTGAAAAAAAAAAGATATTTTTGGGCTATATGCAGCAAGGCATCAAGAATGTATGAAGCATCCTGGGAGCCTATATGTATGTCTGAGATGTTACACACTGCCTTATACTTCTTCCAAAGAAAAATCTATTTCAAAGGCTTTTTTGGTTCAAACACATTTTTTCAGACACAACAGACCTTTTGTAGCTGTTTTAGTATCGTGTTCACATTGAGCCTCATGGTAGGCTGTGGCATTTGAAGCTTTGGTTCAGCCATCACAAGTGTCCCATTGCATGTGTTCTGACTCTTCAGTGTTCTCAGTAAACTCTCAGTAATTCCTCCACAGATGCTTGATCACTCAGTCAGTCCATTAAAAAAAAAAAAAAAAAAGACATGAGCATACCAGAAAAGTAATGCAATGCAAATGAAGTATTCTCTTGCAATTTATTTATATCCTTGAAAATGTTTACATTCGCATCCCCCTACCTGCATAAAAATATTTTTCTACTAAATATTTTCAGGTACTGTTGTTAAAGGAGGGCTCAGGACAAAACTGGAAACTCATGTAACAAGACTATTATAGTGGTCGATGTCTTTTTTTTTCTTATTTACTGTGTTTTTATTTTCATAAATATATAATAAAATTTGTTCATATCGAAGTTTTCCTTATAACACCTCATATGTTATTTACTTTTCTGCTGTTATGATAAAATATCCTGATCCAGGAAAATTAGGGAATAGAGCTTATTTTCTCTAATAGTTATAGAAGGCAGTCAGGAAGCTCACTGGTCATATCTCATACAGGAAGCACATACAGGAAGCAGAGGGATAGTGAATAGGGAGTAGTGCTGGTCATAAACTCCAAAGCCTGCCTCCAAGCCCACGTCATACTTTCTCCAACAAACCCCCTAAACGTTCCATGACCTTCTCAAACAAACAATAGCACCAGCTGAGACCAGGTGTTCAAACACTCGGGAACATTTCCTGTTCAAACTGCAGCATTCCGTCCCTGTCTCTCATGGTCCAATGGCCATCTCATGATGCAAAATGCATTGCATGCAATCTCCTATGTCCTCACTCATAATTTTAAAAGTCCCAATATAGTTCAAAAGTCCAAAGTCTAAAAAATTGCCTCTGAAATTCAAGTTAACCCCTTTCTGTAATTTCTTGCAAACTCAAGGTACAAATTTCATGCACCCAATATACAGTAACACAGAATATATAGCCCCATTCCAAAAGGACAAAATGGGGGCAAAATGAAGAAAAATAGACCAAGCAAAGACAAAACCATAGTGGGTTAAATACCAAATCCTGTAGCTCTATGTCTGGAACTTGGGGCTTCAGTTTCACAGAGCTTATGTGGCTCCAGCTCTCCCATTTTGGTACCTGTGACATAGCTCTTTCTCATTTTCTTGGACTAGATACTCTCCCTCTACTCCTTGGCAGATGTCCACTAGCACTGTTATCCCCAGCGTCGTGATCGTTCCATCAAATACAAAGCTTCATCTTCACAGCTTTACTGAGTGTCCTCTCAAAGCCACTGGACAGGGAGTCCAACCAACACTGCCATGAACTGTCTGGCCTCAGAAGTTCTCTGAAACCTAGTATGAAGAATCCATGACTTCCTTATTCAGTAGTATCCATCCCATAGACATGTTCAGCCTTGGACATCCCTCCATCAGACAAACAAACAGCCAGATGGTAGTTTATCTCAGCACTCAGAAGGCAAAGAGAGGAGGATCCCTGAGTTTGAAGGCAGCCTAGTCTACAGAGGGAGTTCCAGGACAGTCAGAGCTACGCAAAACCTTGCCTCAAAACAAACCAACAAGAAGAAAAAGAATTCAATGGTTTTCAATTCACGTAAATGGTCAATTCATGAGAAGAATGTAACCAAGTTCTCTGTCAAACTATCACCTGCATGGCCTCTACTTCAGGGGGTAGTAGAATCTTCCTCTTTGAAAGATCTTCCCTCATGAGCAGGACCTTCACTCTCCATGTTAAACTAAGCATAGCCTTCTTCTATGTTTCTATAAGAATGAATGGTCACATGCTGCTCACAGCACTCCAGGGCTTTTCTAGCTGCAAGTTCCAAATCTCCCATAGTCCTCTCCCAAACTATTGTTTATCAAGGTTGTCAGAGCAACAACTTCAGTCTCTCTCCCAATTTCAGCTTAGTTACCTTCCTTTTGGTAGGATACACTACTGTGACAAAAAGCATGTTAAAAAAATGTTCGCTCCTGCTTACTGTTTTGTGAGGGGCATGAATATGGCTGGGATAATATGGTAGTGAAATGTGACTCCAGCCTGGAAATCAGGATACAGATTGATCATATTTCATGCACACAAGAAGAAAAGGGAAAGAGAACAGGAATTGAGGGATGGCTACAAAACCTCAAAGTCGAGCCCCCAAGCAACACCCCCTCCCCCCACCCCCAGCTGCATACTTTGCCTAGAAAGGCTCCACCTCCTCAATGTTCCATGTCCTGATCAGTGTACCCAGCTGGAGACCAAGTATTCAAGCATGAATAAGCCCTCTGAAATTGTAACCCAATATACAAGACAAAGAGCCACAAATATGAGCCTCTGAGGTTAGCAGCTCGTATTCAAACCATGAGATCCACAGTCTGCTCCCTACCTCATATATTCTTGGTTGTTGGCTGATAATCGACTATGTCTAGTTAGTATCATATGTGAATAGGCATGGAGACAGGCATTGGAGCATCAGAAGCCTGATCATCAATGAGGAAAAATGTTCTCCATGTCTCAGCAGCTATGAGTAGCCAATATATCCACCGTATGGTATTAGCTTAGGAAAGGACCTCCGCCACCAAGGCTTGAATTTTGCTGACAAAATCTTGTGTATCATTTTACAGTAACAGTGTTGACACCTACTCTTCCAAGGTGTTTGTTGTCTTGACAAGTGTTTGATAGGGTTGACAAGATGTCCAATTTAGGCCTGATCACACATGATCTCTTACTTTTACAAAGGTAGAATTTTTATATCACTCTGGGAAAAAAAATATATATGATTTTTCAAAACAGGATTTCTCTGTATAGTCCTGGCTGTCCTGGAACTCACATTTTAGACCAGGCTGGCCTCAAACTCAGAAAGCCACCTGCCTCTGCCTCCCAAGTGCTGGGATTAAAGTTGTGTGCCACCACTGTGTGGCTTTTTTAAAAATATGTTTTTAATTTTTTTCTTTTTAAAATAAAAACAATTAGTACAGCTATATGAAAATGTAATATTTTTGTCATTTAGATATTATTGAAGAATTACTTAATTATAACCCAGCCAGTTCTATACATATGAACCTTTAAACATATGTGTGCTCTGAAACACACAAAAGTATCAGTCATGTGCCTATGTAAAAGCCCTATGCATCTAGAAGGATCTATGGAGTCAGGATGCAGGACATTGCTGACAAGAGAGTCAGTTCTATTTTTAACCTTGTTTTTGTCTTTTCCTCTCTAAAACTTATGTGTCCAGGCAGTATATGATGAACAACTGATGACGTTATTGACTCAGTATTAACCACCTTAAATGTAAAACAAGAAAAACTAACAATTCACCACATGGGGGTGATATCCGGAGTAGAACAATAAGAGTCTTGAACTTTCAGTAGTCATAAGGATGAGAGCCAAGAACCTGCCAACAATTTAGGGGAGTAACCACTACAACAAATGTTAAAGCTCTTGTGGTTGACTGGTTCCATGTGCCTTGGAGACTGAAGAAGCAGGTGCAGAAGCCATGGCTCTTGGAGACTAGAACCAGCAATAGGAAGGAATTCTTGTCCGCAGCCAAAGCATTGATTTTTCAGAGAATGGGACAGGAATGAATCCCCCTGCTGCAGCAGGTGGAGTCTTGGAAGCTAAAGTAGTTGATGTCCAACTAAGTTCCCTGAATGAGGCAGAAGCTGCAGACTCAGAAAGCCCCTAAAGAGTGTCTCCAGTGTATCTGGAAGACAGTCCTTCTCTTCCTCCTCCAGATAAGCCCCGTGAGTCTTACTGCACAGGGTGTACACACATTTTTATAGACAGTTGGGTTCTGATTGGGTGAGTTAGAATAAAAAACAGAAAAATCAGCTATGAACTGTTAGACAGGGATGGGAAGAGAGCTGAGCCATGTTAAGAATTTAAGAATGTTTCCGATCAGATCCTTGTGTTAGGTAGGAAGTAGACACTTAGCTGTTGGTTTCCAGTTTCTCTGGGGTATTCTGATCAGGTCACCTTCCTCCACTCTTTTCCTGCTGCCATCTGCAGCTCAGCCTTAGGGTATTTTCAGGCCTTTTTCAGCATTTTCCTTGCCCCCATGTGCCTCAGGACTCTCCATATCAGTTTCTGTCTACCTGTGGTTTTCACATTTCCTTCCAGGTTACTGATTCTCTAACAACTGAGACCATCCAATCCATCCTGGTAGCAAACTCTCAAATGCAACCCACCACCACTGGCTCCTTTCCCTGATGATTGTCCTCCTAGCTCTGATTCCTGAGTCCCTTTCTCCCCAATAACTGATATTGATAAGACATTACCAAACATGCATGGCATAATATCATTTTAGGAGATGGTCTACTTAGGACCCTGAGGAGCAATAATTTTAAGCATTGCTGGCTCTCTCTGGTATCCAGATAATTATATCTGATCTGACCCTTGCAAGAGCAAAGCTCAATAATGACTTGAACAAGGATAATTACTTCAGAGTAAGGTGATAATTGTCTTGTGGTTGAAAATGGTGTCTGGTAAAGAGACGATAGATGATAAAACTGGTAACTAAGCCACTGTCAGATGATAAAGAGGTGAATTTCATGTTATAATCGTTGAACTGCAGGTAAATGAGTTGTCAGTGAAGGCTTTACATAGGAACTAATGTGATCAAGTTTGATATTCCACAAGCTAGAAGGGGTGGCATATTTTCTTTTGCTCCTCTCATTGATTGGCATTGACTCCATGCTAAAATATGCATGCCCTTTTAAACTGCTGCCAGGGTCATTCCAGTCAGTAGTTAGCCACCGTGTAGGTCCTAACGGCACTGGCTTCTCAGTCTGGTTGTCTGCTAAACAGCATAATGTATTTGATCAAAATGCAGTACTCCATATTACACTGCCAAATTGATCCATCTGCAGCTATCGCCTCCCCTGTGAGACAACAACTGAACAACTCTGCAAAATGTTAGCTTGTGTTGTTGCTCCATCCCCCTCTCTATCTCAGGCACTGTGCCCTGTGCACAGAGGCTCTCATCTCATTTTGTATCCAACTTCTGTCTCCTGCACAAACATGTCTGTTTGCACGGGATTATTATTATTTTTTCTTTCCAAAATTGACATCTTGCCTCCAAAACGTCTTTGAGAAGCAGGGATCGCCCTGTTGCTCCCTGCTGTCTGGGACTCACAGTATTTGCTGGCCTCTTGTTACTGCCTTGCCCTGTCAGCATCACGATAAGGAGAGGTTCTGGCCATACCTATCATTTTACAGACACTAAGCTAAGATCCCCTCACCAGCTGGCTAGCTATGTTCACTTAATTGGTTCACAGTCTTGATTTCAGAACACCTTGTTTGGCAGTGTTCCAACTTAAAAATTCCCAATCTAAGGCTTCCTTGAGGACATCTCTCCTCAGCATGGAAAGCAAAGTCAGATCCTCTGAGGATGTGCAGCACATTTCACATTCATCCTTTTTCTGGGTAAGCAGCATTGCCTTTGTAAATGGCCACAGATCCTGTTTATGGTGGAAGGAGAGACCAACATCCCAAAAGGTTCCTCTTACCTCTTACAAACATGTGCACATGCATTTGGGACTCAAACACACACAAATGCATCAGTTATAAAAATTAAATGCATTCTAGCATCTGGGGAGCTTGTTGAGTGGTCAGGAACACTAGGTGCTCCTCCAGAGTACCTGGTTTTGATTTTCAGCATCCAAATATTAGTTCACAAATCTTCAGTAACTCCCGTTTCAGGAGATCCAAGTCCCTCTTCTTTTCTCTGTACGCCAGTCCCATGTATGGGGCACAGACATATAACAAAGCAGAACACTCACACTCATCAAATAAAAAAATACAAAGTGATTTAAAACATTAAGAAGGGCTATATGGCATTTCTTTTTTTTATTTTTTTTAATTAGATATTTTCTTCATTTACATTTCAAATGCTATTTCAAAAGTCCCCCAGACCCTCCTCCCCCACTCCCCTACAGGGGAAAAATCCCTGAATAGAACAGCAATGGCTTATGCTGTAATATCAAGAATCCACAAATGGGACCTCATAAAATTACAAAGCTTCTATAAGGCAAAAGACACTGTCAATAAGACAAAAAGGCCACCAACAGATTGGGAAAGGATCTTTACCTATCATAAATCAGATAGGAGACTAATATCCAATATATATAAAGAACTCAAAAAGGTAGACTCCAAAAAATCAAATAACCCCATTAAAAAATGGGGCTCAGAGCTAAACAAAGAATTCTCACCTGAGGAATACCGAATGGCTAAGAAGCACCTGAAAAAATGTTCAACATCTTTAATCATCAGGGGAATGCAAATCAAAACAACCCTGAGATTCCACCTGACACCAGTCAGAATGGCCAAGATAAGAAATTCAGGTGACAGCAGATGCTGGCGAGGATGTGGAGAAAGAGGAACACTCCTCCATTGTTGGTGGGATTGCAAGCTTGTACAACCACTCTGGAAATCAGTCTGGCATTTCTTGAATAGTAAATAAAATCTGCTGTACTACATAAAGACACCTAATACATAAGTGTTTTATTATCTCTCTTTTGAAACTCAACTTAGAAGTCCAATGACACTTAGAGTGTTTCCCTCATACGAGTATTTCTAAAATCACATATGGACTTTTGATTTTGCTTATTCAGAGACGTTGAGTCAGGTGTTGTGGCAGGTATCTATAAATACTAATATTCGTGGAGGCTAAGATAAGATGACCATGAATTGCAGTCCTGTTTGGGCTACAAAATTCCAACCCAACCTAGGTTATATAGCTAGAGCCTATCTTAAATCAAAATTCAGGGAAAAAATAAGATTACTTGAGAGATTTCACTGTAGGGTATTTTTCTATCCTTCCTTTTAACCCCTGACAGAGTGAAATGAATCGTTTGAATCTCAAGTTGTTCCTATGTTCCCACAATCTGCTATCACCATGGAAACCTTATTATTTATATATTAGCATTCTTGGATCTGCCTGACATCTCTTGTTTCTTTTATTTTTGTTTGTTTATGAAATTTCCTTCACACTTCATTTTGTTAGAAATCTTCCTGATTTCAGTCATTGTTTTCTTAATTAATTTGCCAAATGTTATTAGTGTATGTCCTTCCAGAAAAAGAACTGTGCTAAGAATCATATTTTTTAATTTAACTTTTTGAGAATTTCATATATGAATAGTATTGCATTAAATAACTTATACTCTTTCTTCACCTCTACTGAATTCCCTGAATTCCTGTCAAATTCATTACCTCCTTTTATCTTATTTCTATGTATATATGTATATGTACATATATATATATGTGTATGTGTATATATATATATGCATATGTAGAAATATATACATATGAAAGGGAGAGAGAGAAGAGAGAATATCCATATAGAAATAAGTTAAACAGAGGTAAAAAAATTTGACAGGAATTTGAGGAATTCATTAAGAATTTGTATATGTGCCTGTGTGTGTATGCATGCGTGTGTGTTTGTGTGTATGTGTGGTGTGTATCTGTGTGTGTGTTTGTGTGTATGTGTGGTGTGTATCTGTGTGTGTGTTTGTGTGTATGTGTGGTGTGTATCTGTGTGTGTGTGTGTGTGTGTGTGTGTGTGTGTGTGTGTGTGGTGTATACATATGTACATTTAAATACGTACTGCTGATTCTGGGTTATTGTTTTGTCTATATTTTAGGGATGACTCCTTGCAATTAGATAGCATATCAGGGAGCTTGTACCCCCAGAGGCTGGATTCTCCCTCTCTGGGCTTCATTTATTACCTTTAACTCTTTGTTTAGGAGGATGGCCTTGTGGAGCTTTCTCTATTCTTATTTGCATGTCAATTGCTATTGTCCTTGTGGATATCTTGTTTAGGCAGCCATAGTTTTCAGATCTCATGACTGCAGCTTTCTTGTCATATTTAGAATTCATTCTTTCACCACAGCCTTTTGCAACTTTCTGTCCCCTTTTCACGATGTTCCCTGATCCTCCAGTACGAGTCCTATTGTAGATATATCCATTAGGATTGGTCACCCCACAGTAAGTTAGAACTACTGCTCTCCACTGCAGTTATTCTGTAGTTTGTGTATATTTTTGTGGAGGTTCCTTGCCAGTTCTCAGTCATTGCATGATTAGAGTCACTGTTTTAATTTAATCTACTGGATGATGTCAGCTTAAAAGCTTCTACTTTAAAATCTCACCAACAGTAAATATGGCTCCTTTTCCCCATATCCTCCCAAGCATGGCTTCTCAGATGTTTACTTGATTGTAACCATGTTGAATGGGATGAGATGAAATCTTAAAATACTTTTAATTTGCATTTCTGTAATTACTAAGGATGTTAAACACATGGTTTCAAAAATATTTACATCTATTTATTTATTTATTTATTATATTTACTTACTTATCATGTACATGCCTGTGTGCCTGCATGACTTTTTGTATAGCTCATGCATGCAGGTACCTGTGAAGTCCAGAAAAGGGCAGTGGATCCATCAGAGCTGGAATTATATGTGCCTCATATGTGTGCTGGAAACCAAAGCCAGGTTCTCAGAAAGAACACTAGGTGTTCTCAACTGCTGAGCTCTACTCCCAGGCACTATTGAACATTTGAAAGATATTTCTTCTTAGCCATTTTCATTTCTTCTTTTGAGAAATAATTCTTCTGATACACAGCCCGCTTTTTAATTGGGTCATTTGTTTTCTTGACATTTTGAAAATTATTTATATATGCTGGGTATTAATCATCTGTCAAATGTATAGCTGGCAAAGATTCTGTCCCACTCTTTGGGCTCCTGCTTTGTTCAGTTAACTGTTTCATGTTTCTGAGGAACAATTGTCAATTATTGGCCTTAATTATTGAGGAAATGGAATCACATTTAGAAATTTCTTTCTTTTTTTTTTTTTTTCCATTTTTTATTAGGTATTTAGCTCATTTACATTTCCAATGCTATACCAAAAGTCCCCCTTACCCACCCACCCCCACTCCCCTACCCACCCACTCCCCCCCTTTGGCCCTGGCGTTCCCCTGTACCGGGGCACACAAAGTCTGCGTGTCCAATGGGCCTCTCTTTCCAGTGATGGCCGACTAGGCCATCTTTTGATACATATGCAGCTAGAGTCAAGAGCTCAGGGGTACTGGTTAGTTCATAATGTTGTTCCACCTATAGGGTTGAAGATCCCTTTAGCTCCTTGGGTACTTTCTCTAGCTCCTCCATTGGGAGCCCTGTGATCCATCCATTAGCTGACTGTGAGCATCCACTTCTGTGTTTGCTAGGCCCCGGCATAGTCTCACAAGAGACAGCTACATCTGGGTCCTTTCGATAAAATCTTGCTAGTATATGCAATGGTGTCAGCGTTTGGATGCTGATTATGGGGTGGATCCCTGGATATGGCAGTCTCTACATGGTCCATCCTTTCATCTCAGCTCCAAACTTTGTTTCTGTAACTCCTTCCATGGGTGTTTTGTTCCCACTTCTAAGGAGGGGCATAGTGTCCACACTTCAGTCTTCATTTTTCTTGAGTTTCATGTGTTTAGGAAATTGTATCTTATATCGTGGGTATCCTAGGTTTTGGGCTAGTATCCACTTATCAGTGAGTACATATTGTGTGAGTTCCTTTGTGATTGTGTTACCTCACTCAGGATGATGCTCTCCAGGTCCATCCATTTGGCTAGGAATTTCATAAATTCATTCTTTTTAATAGCTGAGTAGTACTCCATTGTGTAGATGTACCACATTTTCTGTATCCATTCCTCTGTTGAGGGGCATCTGGGTTCTTTCCAGTTTCTGGCTATTATAAATAAGGCTGCTATGAACATAGTGGAGCATGTGAAATTTCTTTCTTACCCCTATATCTTGTAGAGTGCTGCCTGTATTTTCTCCTGGAAATCATAATGATGTGGGTTTTACATTGAGGCTTTTGATCCATTTGACGTTGAGTGTTTTTCTGCAGGATGATGAACATACTTCTACTTTAAATTTTCCCCATTTGGACATCCAATTGGCCTAGCAACATTTGTTAAAGATCATGCATTTTCTCCACTGTATATTTCTGGCATCTTTGTCAAATATCAGGTGTCCTCTAGTTACATGTAACTATGTTTGGCTGCTCTGCTTTATTCTATTAATCTTTTTTATCTTTCTAATGGCAGTACTATGCAATTTTTATTCCATCTGTAATATAGCTTGAAATCTGGCATAGTAATCCATTCAATATTGTTTTCTTTCTTTCTTCCTTTCTTTCTTCCTTTCTTTCTTCCTTTCTTTCTTTCTTCTTTTCTTCCTTTCTTTCTCTTTCAAATTTGTTTTAGCTTTTAGGATTTTTTGTAGTTTGATATGAATTTTAGAATGTACATTTCTATTTGTGTGAAGAATGTCACTAGAATTTCTATTAGAATTATATTAATTCTAAATGGCTTTTGGTAGAATGGTCATTTTCATAATGTTAATTATATGGGTTCAAGAGCATTGGATAGCTTTTTATCTTCTAGTGTCTACATCCAACCTCTTCTGAAATTTAAAGCTTGCTCTGTAGATATCTTTCACCAGGACAGCAGATGCAGGAAGAGAAGCTGGGGACTGTGGGGATGGCAGGGGAGAGGTTGTCCCTAGGAGAGCACAATACGGACATGGGATACAGTTATAGTAACACAGATGGCCCAGGAGTATGAGCATGCTCCTAACAGGGGCGTTTTTGAGGAGCTCACTAAAGAGGACACTGCTTTTGGGGCTAGGGCTAGGAATGTAGAGATGGCAGGCATGAACTTAGTTATAGCGATCTCTTCGATGATTGTGTGTATGGGGATACACAGCCAGGTCTAGTTCAGGAGTTTGGAGACAACAGGAACTGCATCAATCTTTTGGTATGTACATTGTCTTTCTCCTGCTTCTAGAAACTGTTTTTTGTTTGTTTGTTTGTTCTTTTAATCCAGGTGTTTGTATTTTCCTCATTTAACCCAAGTGACACCGATCAACTGATATATTTGCAGATACTAAGCTCGATTTGCCTTTTCTGAGCTTCTGGCACTGGTAACACTCCAGTGGAAATTGAAATAGATTACTGAAGCTCTTAAAAATGACTGTGTCCCTGTGAGGTTTAACATTGAGATAATTTGATTTGGCTCTAGAAGTGTCTAGAGACATATTTCTATGAGGGTTTTTCTACATCCGGTTACTTGGCATAGGAAAGAACATCCTAAATTTAGGCAGCACTATACCCTGGCTTTCAGTTCTGGAAGGATGAACATGGGTAAAAACAAAAAGGTTTTGGCAACATTCTTCACTTTCCTTTCTGTTGTGGATGCAGTGTAACCATGTGCCCCATATTCCTGATTCCATGTATCTTCCTTTGACGGACTGCCTCATCAATCTGTTTTCTAAAACAAACCAAAATCTGAAAACCAATCCCTTTCTTGAGTTGCTTTTGCCACAGCAATAAGGAAAAGTAAATGATAGTGTCCTTAAATTACCTTGTTGACACAAAATAGACGAGGCTGTCCTTAGTATTAGGATTTTAGATACAATGTATCAACAGAAGTCTGATACTTGGAGAGGGCAGACAAACTGCAAATTAACTGTCCAGTAGATTCATTTGGGTTAAGATTTTTTCCCCTTGTTTTCCTTGAAGAGCTAACAGGGTCTTTTCAGTATATCAGGACACAACTTCTGACAACAATACTTTATGCGTTGGGAAGTGACAGTATCCTTACTGTATCCCACAGTGTATGATTTGATATTTCCCAACCAGGGTTGTTACCATATAGGAAGGCTAAGATCTCAAATTCAGTATTGCAACATTGATTCAATGTCAAAATCCTGGACTTTCATCTTCCTTCTAGGAGCTTTGCTGGTTGCCACAATCATGACTTATACAACCATCCTGATAAGCCAGTCAGGACCACATACTGCTAAAAACACAAAAATTAGATGTAATCAATACACTGTAAAGATGAAGGGTAAATAGTTTCAGTAAATGCCAAGCAGAGCATATGGAGGGTCTAGTGACTGAAATTTTGACTCAGGGGTACGGATGTGATTAAAGTAGAGGAATAATGGAGGAATGAGGGCATGAGGTCTGTATATTAACTATCCATGATCATAGTATGGTCTAGTAGATCAATGTCCCACTTCTTATTCTTCAAGGTAAACTCTAAGAAATCATTATTGATGTTATCTCTGTCCTTTCTTAAGGGAACCAAACTGTTTCTCCTGAGACTGCTTCTGCTACACCTGTAACCTCACTACCAAGAGTAATTGCCCTGGCTTAGGTATAGTCAGTCTTACAGATGCTTAGTTGGAGACAGTTTATGTCTATTTTTTTTTTAAATATGCTCATCTACTGGTCTATTAATTCTACTCCCCAAAGGTCCTCAATAAGTGTGGTTAAGAAGGCAAACAACTTTGATGATCAGAGGTTCAAGACATAGTTACTTAGGCCAGTGTGCTTGATAGTTCTATGTCAAGTTGGCAGATGCTGTAGTCAACTGTGAGGAAGAACCTCAATTAAGAAGGTACCAGTACTGGCTAGTTTTGTATCAACTTGACACAGCTGGAGTTATCACAGAAAAAGGAGCTTCAGTTGAGGAAATGCCTCCATGAGATCCAACTATAAGGCATTTTCTCAATTAGTGATCAAGGGGGAAAGGCCCCTTGTGGGTGGGACCATCTCTGGGCTGGTAATCTTGGTTCTATAAGAGAGCAGGCTGAGCAAGCCAGGGGAAGCAAGCCAGTAAGGAACATCCCTCCATGGCCTCTGTATCAGCTCCTCCTTCCTGACCTGCTTGAGTTCTAGTCCTGACTTCCTTGGTGATGAACAGCAGTATGGAAGAGTAAGCCGAATAAACCCTTTCCTCCCCAACTTGCTTCTTGGTCATGATGTTTGTGCAGGACTAGAAACCCTGGCTAAGACAAATTGGTACCAGGAGTGGGATGTTCATGTAACAACCTGAGCATGTTTTGGGGAGGACTGTGGAAGGACTTTGGAACTTTGGGCTTGAAGATCCATTTGCTGTTAAGAGCTCTGTCAGATGTTGTGTAGGAGCTTGGAAGATAATGTTGAGAACAGTGCAGAAGATGGAGGTCTGGCTTGTGAAATTTTAGGGGGAAAATTAAAGACTCTTTTCAGGGCCATTGATATTTTGATTGGGAAGATTCTGTGGTTCTGGTTAACTGGGGCTGAAGAATCAGCTGTGATTAACAAGATACCAGAACTACTAAAGTGAAACTTTTGCATTAGTGGGACTATTGATTCTGGTTAGCTAGAGCTAAGAAATTAGTGGTGATTAAGAAGAGACCAATATCATTGAGGTGCCATCTTCTGGGAAGTGTTTTCAGAAAGCACAAAGAGGCTGTGTTCCAGAGATGGCCAATGTTGTACTCCTGCTGCAACAGGACTTGGTAATGTGTCAGGGTCACCCAGATGGTACTGGTTTTGAAATCATTAAGGGGTCACACAGAGCAGCTGAGGCTTGGCACTGTTAGAGGCCATGGAAGGCCATTGGTGAAGGTACAGCCTCAGTTGCAATTTTTGGCCCAGGACTGAAGGGGCCATGCAGTGTTTTGGAGATGCCAGTACCATGAAATGACCACAAAGAGCAGCAGCAGTGGAGTACAGGCATCTGGAGCCTAGAGGACGATGCGTATGCTACAAAGGGCATGGCTGGAGAAGTGACCCAAGCCCTTGGAGGAGCCCAGAGAACCCTGAGTTGGATCCCAGACTTCGGATGGTTAGAGATTGATTTTTTATTTTGATTGTGACTGTACCCTGTGCCTATTGAAAGAAGAAACTATTTTAGTGGAGCCCACAGTTAAGAGACTTTTAATTGTAAAAAGACTTTGGATTTTAAAAGATATTAGACATTTTAAAGAGATTGACTTTTAATATGTAAAGACTGTGGTACTTTTAAAGTTGTTTAGATCTTGGGGATGAATACGAAATTAAGGGTTGAGGCTTACTAGTGATGTGTTTGTGTGTCAAATTGACAAGGGGTCAATTGTACTGGCTAATTTTGTGTCAACTTGACACAGCTGGAGTTATCACAGAGAAAGGAGCTTCAGTTGAGGAAATGCCTCCATGAGATCCAACTATAAGGCATTTTCTCAATTAGTGATCAAGGCGAAAGGCCCCTTGTGGGTGAGACCATCTCTGGGCTGGTAATCTTGGTTCTATAAGAGAGCAGGCTGAGCAAGCCAGGGGAAGCAAGCCAGTAAGGAATATCCCTCCATGGCCTCTGCATCAGGCTCCTGCTTCCTGACCTGCTTGAGTTCCAGCCCTGACTTCCTTGGTGATGAACAGCAGTATGGAAATGTAAGCCGAATAAACCCTTTCCTCCCCAACTTACTTTTTGGTCGTGATATTTGTGTAGGAATAGAAACCCCGACTAAGACAGTACCTTATAAGATTGGGTTGTAGACCGGCTTGTCAGGCATTTCTTTTTTGTTTGTTTGTTTTTTGGTTGGTTGGTTTTTTTGGTTTTTGAGACAGGGTTTCTCTTTGTAGTCCTGGCTGTCCTGGAAATCTCTCTCTAGACCATCGTGTCCTTGAACTCAGAAATCTGCTTGCCTAAAGTGCTGGGATTAAAGGCGTGTGCCACCACTGTCCGGCTTGTACAGTATTTCTTAATTAAGGATTGATGGGGGAGAATTCAGCATACTGTGGATGGTGCCATCTCTAGGCTGGTAGGCTTGGGTTCTGTAAGAAGGCAGGCTGAGCAAGGCACGAGGAACAAGCCAGTAAGTGTCACCATCCCCTGCCCCTGATTCCTGTCCTATTTGAGTTCCTGTGAACAGTGACATGGACGTGTAAGTCAAATAAACCCTTTCCTCCCCAACTTGTTTTTTGGTCATGGTGTTTCTTTGTACAAGTAGAAACCCTAAGGCAATCAGGTAGCTGGGTCTCCCTCCAACATCTTCCCAAACTGTGCTAAGCCCTATTGAATGCGAAGTGTGTAACCATGAAAAGATTACCTTCATAGAGCTGACTGCCAAGACTACGAAAGGCCTCAGCCTAGGAGAACATTTTCTGCAAACAGTGCAGACAAGCAGGGGTGAGCTCTTGCTCAGCATCTGGCCATTGCTTCTGTACTGTGTACTTATGTGTGTCTGCTTTTCTCTGTATATAATTCATACTATTTATTTATACTCACTCAAAATTTTTCAACAAGTGCCATTTTGAAATGCTTTTAAACTGGGGATTTAGACAAATCCCATTCTGGCCACCACATGAATAATAAATGTGTGTTTATTTGAACTTCTTGATGGTGAAAGTCCTGCAGACAATAGTCTTATTTATTTCTGAAAAGGATTTATGTTAGAAGAAAGATCCCTTGGGCATTAAGAAGAAAAAGCCTGCAGAAAGCACTTTAGTAAATTAGGGTAAAACACAACAACTTAGGATAAAACACGACAATAATGATTGCTTAAGTAAAAACCAAAGCATAAAACTTCATATACTGTACATAATGCATTTTCAACTTTTCTATTATCTAGTTTGTTTATATCACTGGAAAAGCTACCGTTGGAGATTTATTGGGATCTTAGAAGACATGAACTCATTTGTTCATATATAATTTGGTATATTGTTTCAAACATGAGCTGTGTATGATGAGAGCATTTAGCAATAGTGACAGGTGCTTACTGCTCTCTGTGTGGTTCTTCTTACCACTGTCTGCATGTTGTGAGTAAGCAGACACACCAAATAACAAGTTAAAAAAATCTGCCAAATTTGTATGCTAACACATGGAAAAACTGGGATTGTTAACCGTGATTATAAAGACACAAACTGGATGGGTTAACTGCCACTCTCTTCCTTCTTTTAACATAACGTGACTGTGTTCTACCACACTCTAAATGAAGCCTTACAAATTATTCCAGCTTCACCAGCTTACATAGTGAACTTAGCACAATGGGGGAAATGTGTATGTGTTTGCTTTCCTAAACTGAAAGCACAGATACTAGTATGGTGGGTTAAGGATACAGGACATAAAGAGGGTGCATAAGATTTAAACTTCTCAAAAAAAAAAAAAGATTTAAATATTTCTGTTGGTTTCAGACAGGAGCCCAACATAACTGTCCTCTGAGAGGCCCCACTGAGCATCTGACTAAAACAGATGCAGAGACTCACAGCCAAACATTGAACCAAGGTCAGGGACCCTTATGGAAGAGTTGAGGGAAGTACTGAAGGCCCTGAAGGAGATAGAAACCACATAGAACCAACAGTGTTAACTAACCTGGACCCCTGGGAGCTCTCAGGGACTGAGCCACCAACCAAGAAGCATACATGGGCTGGACTAAGTCCACAGGCAGGTGTGAGCTAAGTCTTTATGTGGGTCCCCAACAGCTGGAGAAGGAACAGTCCTAAAGCTGTTGTCTTTCTGTGGAACCCTTTCTCCTAACTGGGCTGCCTTGTCTGGCCTCAGGGAGAGAGGATGCACCCAGAGACTTCATGTGACAGGTGGGGGTATATACATGGAGCCCAATCCTGTCAGGAGAAGGAGTAGGGGGATGCAGGGAGGGACTATGTGAGGGGGAATGGGAGGACAGAGATTGGAATGTAAACTGAATAAATAAATACAAATATTAAAAAATGAACCCTTATTAAAGACTCTAACCCAACTTCCTATATGCCTAACTTAACAAATTCTGTGATTTTCTTTCTTATCCATCACTAGAGGTGTTGATAAATTGGACAGTTCCTTTTTGGAATATGTTAGGAACTGAATCGCTCTGATGTCACATTAAGCACATCATTATAACAATACAAAAGGTAAAACAAAAATAAAAAGCAAAAAGCCTTCTCTGCTTGGATCCCTGTCCTTATTAGCAAATATGGCACCAGGGACTTCCTTCTGTGTCACCTAAGGTAGAGAACATAGCTGTCTGTAAGCATGGCAGACCACCCTGCCAACAGGATCAGTAGTCTGATGTGTGTGTCACATAGCCTATGGCATTTTAATATTTCATGCAATGGAGTCTAAGACAAAAAATGATAACAGTTTTTCCTCATTTTTCCAAAACAGTTCAACTTCTGGGTTTAAAATATCATACAACCATATAACCCCTTAATATGGTCTTCGTTGAATTAACCTAATAACTAAATTAGCATCTAACTCAAACACTCTGCCCTGTGTGTTGCAAGTGTATTTGAAACTTTTCAGATAATATTATCTCAAGTGAATTAAATGTTAAAAATATGTAATTGACCTGCAAATGTAATTTTGTAGTCAGGCAGATCACAATCCAGACCCTTAAAAGAAAACCATAACTGAGTTATTTGCTCCCTCCCAGGGGAGCAGGGTAGGCTTTAACTTCTCTGGTATTAAAAATATGACAGGGACGTATGCTTGCAGCGCATCAGCATAAAAAGCAGCATCTTTCCATGGAAATCTAAAGCGGACTTACTTGCTTATCAAAATCTTTTATTTGTCTGAGGTGAGAGAAGAGCTCACTCTTGTGAGCTTCTCTTGTTTTAGCTCCAAAGTAGCAGGGACTGCAGACATACATCACCAAAGCAACTTAGGGTTTCCTGTTGCCCGGATAAAATGCTAAAATTCACTCAATTAAGTATCTTGGCTTAAATACCACATGTAGAAAACACCATGGCTTTTAATTCACATCTAGATTGCAGAGGCTCTAAAAATAGGTCCCATTTACTTCACACTTTTCAACGTTTGTTGCCCTGGAAATACATTATAGAAGATAATCTTTTGAGAAACCGTATTTTCAAACACTTATGTTTAAATTAAGCCATGGATTAACTACAAAATTTTAAAGCTGGAAATAATTCTAGTCATTGCCATGTCTAAGCTGCATATTATTTTAGTTTATTGTGCTACAAGTAAAATATCTACTACTCAGTATTTTCTAACAGGTCAAGTTGAGCACATGTAGCTCAGTATATGGCAGAGGACTCTTTCTTTGCTGGAGATGTTCCCTGGTAGATATTGCTAAGACCCTTCTGAGTCTATATAGTTCTATGCCTCCTTCTGCTTATATAGTAGTTTGCTTCTTAAAGGTATAATCGAACTTCTATTCAAAGCATCTTTTGTAAGTTAAGTTGTGATGCATAATTTAAATATAAACTTGTATAATGAAGGATCAACTGAGAAGAGAGTCTCAACAGAGGGATAACCTCAGCTAAGCCTGTGGGCATATCTGTGAGGGATTGTTCTGATTAACAACTGATCCAGTCCACTGTGGCTGGCACCATTCCCTAGGCTGTCCTGAAATGTATAAGAGTGAAGAAAGATACATACATACAGGGCATTTTAGTTCTGTTCTTGATGTGTGTGTGTGTGTGTGTGTGTGTGTGTGTGTGTGTGTGTGTGTATGTCTGTAAGAACAAAAGATCTGGAGGCACAGCAGAATGTGAGCTGCCCAATGTGGTATCTGGGAACCCAGCTCCTATTCTCTGACAAAGCAGCAAGTGCTTTTAAGCACTGAGTATCTCCTTTATACATAGACACACACACACACACACAAGTATATATATATATATATATATATATATATATATATATATATATATATATATGATCTGTGCAAGTATACTCTTCATTGTTCAGAAGTTTTGTCTCAGGTTAATAGTGTTGGTGAATAACTCATGTTTTTGGATTGGAGAAACGTCTCGGTGATTAAATGCCAGATCAAGCATGGCTGTGTAAGAAAAGATGTGATACAATTCATGCACCTGGATGTTGCTAAGATCCTTCTAAGTCCATATAGTACTATGCCTCCTTCTGCTTACACAGTTTGCTTCTTGAAGGTATAATTGGACTTCCCGAATATTGGTATATTGGACTATAAATGGAGCATCCCGAAGCCATTGATCCTCACATGTGCTGATGACTGCTGTTGCCCTGAAGCTGATCTGCTGTCTCTTCATTTTACTTTCAAACACTGTATTTGGGGAATTTTTCCCCCATTACTCATAGATAATCACTCCATAATAATAATAATAAAAACAAAACAACAATAACAACAACAAAACAGATGCAGTTCTCAAGATTGAGGAATTGATGGGGTCATGAGGATGTGGAAGACAAGGAACAAGCCTTCCACTTGACCTTTAAAGGCATGGGAAAGGATCTAGACAACATTACTAGAGAGTCCACAAAATCCTACATGGTTTCTACATTTGTAGAAACAGTTCATTGCCACAGATGGCCTTGAATTTGGAATTATGAGAAGATACCTGTACCCTCTGGCTCAATGAGTGCTACAGTCATGAGCCAGGGTAAACTTGGGGGCATCAAGGATAAAAAGTTAACATGGTCTCATGATGAAAAGGCCTGGATAGGAAAAGAAGGAATCTATAAAACAGAAGCAAATGATAAATGGGTTTATTTTATAAGAGAAAGACTTGTTATATGATCTAGAAGTAAATAGCATTAGAAAGAGATTACAGGAGGCTCTGAGATTGTTAGTATAGGAGACAAAGATTGGGGAAATAAATATGATATAAAAGCATTAAAAAGTTAGTGCTTTGTTCTCCTGAAAGATTGGAAATGACAATTTAGATTTAGAGTGATATTAGAGAGCTAGTTGCTTTATGTGCATGAATTTTAAAATTTTGTAAGAAAAAAATTATCGTAACTTCAGTAGTCTATCACCTTTCTGTTCTTACATGAAAGTACTTACTAAAGACTGCTGTTTGCTCTACCAAGCAACAGCAAGAGCTGTGTTCACCTAACTGTGAAGAACAGGCTATGTGAAAACCATAAGTAAATGTGTCCCTGCTTTGGGATTAATTTCTGTGTTAAGGAAGCACAGGGGTTGGGAGTAATGATCCGGGAGTCATAAAATTTATATAAATTTAAAGATTTCTAAAAATAATTAACAATATTCAAAGCCGTGATGATGTAGCTTTGGTAAGAAAAAAAAAAGCTGGATTTGGGCTCTCTGGTCAGGAGAAGGGAAAAGACTGAGAAGGAAGAAAGGAAGAGAAGCGAGAATGATGAGAATCCGCGGGTAGAGAGAGAGAGCACTTGAACTGCCAGCCTGCATCCACTGCTGTCTCTGAGTCATTAATGAATCAGCGCCTCTCCCATTCACCCCCTTCTCAGGGCCCTCCTAGTGCTGAGGCTGGATCTCAGTAGTTCAGAGTACTTTCTGCTCTTGCAGACGACCTGGGTTCAGCACCCAGCAATCACACATTGGCTCCCAATCATCAGTTTCTGCCATTCCAAGGTACCTGATAGCTCTTTTCCTTGCCTCCATGGGAAAAGGCACGTACTCGGTGGACATTTTTTTCAAACAAAAACACATGTACACATAACAGAAAAATAAAATTATAAAATAATCCATATGTTCTTGGAACTGCACTGTCCACCCATGTAAGTAACACTGATCTCATATATATATATTGTGACTAATGTATGTTCTATTAACCTCTGAGCCATCTCTCTAGTCCCTGGCCTCCATTTTTTAGAAGATATATTTTTGTGTTTTTTGTTTGTTTGTTTTTTTGGTTTTTTTTGTTGTTGTTGTTTTGTTTTTTGTTTTTCGAGACAGGGTTTCTCTGTATAGACCTGGCTGTCCTAGAACTCACTTTGTAGAACAGGCTGGCCTAGAACTTAGAAATCTGCTTGCCTCTGACGCCCAAGTACTGGGATTAAAGGCGTGCACCACCACCATCCGGCAGAATATATATTTTGGAACCACTGTATTAACCATGGTTTTATTAACCAGTATAAAACCCTCTTACACATCTTTAATATTGATTATTACAAACAAGAACTTCCTCTCCTTTAAGCTCCAGCTCCCTCCACCCACTCTGTCTCTTAGTTACAGGCACCTCTCTCTTCTCTCATATTACTTGTATTTAACCTACCTCTTAGCAACTATACTCCTCCCTGCCCAAGCCTTTCCACCCCACATAACATCCACCCCTTCAGTTTTTCTTCATGTACAATATCCTATTCTTTTCCTTCATTTATGCCTCTTGCTAATACCTTTTTTTTTTTCTGAGTTTCCATGACTTCTACCTGGGCTGCAACTTAAATATGGAAAACAAAAGACCTGAAATAAGAATCCACTTATGAGAGGGAACTGGTGCCCTTTGTCCTTCATGGCTTCAGAAATTAGGATCTTTTCCTGTTCTATCTAGTTACCTGAAAATTAGGCTATTTTGGTTATCAATACAGCTGAATTATATTGCTATATATACCATATTTTTATTACCTTCTTATCTGTTTTTGAATGTCTAGGTTGGGTACATTTTCAGCTAGTGCCAAAAGAGTGCCAGTGGAAGTGTCCCTGTAATGATAGAAAGTCCTTGGGTGTGGCCTAGAATATCGGGACATATGGCACTTCTAGTTTTTGAGAAAATTCTGGTCTGATTTCCAGAGTAGCTACACTAGCTTTCACTCAAACCAACAGTGTAAAATATTTCACCTTTATCACAACAACACACACAGTGTTGGCATTGCAATCACAACAATGGCCATTCTGACTGGAGTCAGATGGCATTTTAAAGTAGTTCTGATTTTTGTTTCCCTAATGACTATAAATGTGATTATTTTGAAAGGTACTTCCTAGCTCTTTATATTTCTTAAGCAAAGTTTGTCCAATTTGAAATTCTAAAAGTATTGTCTTTTTTTTCTTGTATTTCTCTGTGATATTTTGGCAGTGGGGGAACTGCATGAAAGATGAGCCCTTGTTTCCCACCAATATTTCATGTAATTTCTGCAAATATTAAAATGGATTTTCCTGTGCAACTCAATGGTCATCTACTTATTATTTGAAAAGTACTTTACATCAGATAAAAAAAGAACCTTGTCCTCAAAAAATGCAGTGATGTTTGTACAAGAATAAACATCACTTAAATGTCTCACCCTCACAAGGTTAACATTTCATTAAACTGGTTAAAAATTGTGCAGCTGAGGACAATGGCAGGTGCCATTAAAAATCCAAATTTGAAAATGATTTGAAAATGGTTAACTGTCTTGCAGCAGATATTTATTTCTCAAAGAATTTCTTTCTCCCTTTGGAAAATTTGCTTACATGGTAGCCCTTTGTCATGTTCTCAAGAAATGTTAAATTAATGCAAAATGAGTGGATCCATATGTCAAAATATAACTTCTTCACAGGAAGAAGAGCTGAGGAAGAGTGGGGAGGCCAAGTATGCCCACCTGAGTGATGAGCTGCATGTATTAATTGAAGTGTTTGCTCCACCCGGGGAAGCTTATTCACGGATGAGTCATGCCTTGGAAGAGATTAAAAAATTCCTGGTTCCTGTAAGTGACTTTTGATTTTACAAATGGTTTCTCATCAGTTTCTATTTTAAGTTGTGTCTTTGATCTTCATTGATTTTTGAAAGGATTGTTTGTTTTTTTTTTTTTTTTTTTTTTTGGAGGTTAGCTTCTTGAGTTCTTTATATATTTTGGATATTAGCATATTTTGGATATTAGCTTTCTATCGCATGTGAGGTTAGTGAAGATTTTTCCCCAATCTGTAGGTTGCCAGTTTATCCTATTGACTATGTCCTTTGCCTTATATAATCTTTCCAGTTTCATGAGGTCCCATTTATCAGTTCTTAATCTTGGAGCTTGAGCCACTAGAGTTCTGTTTAGGAAATTCCCACCTGTGCCAATGAGTTCAAGGCTCTTTAGTTATCCATGTGTAGAGTCGATAATACAAGGTACATACTGGAAGACCTGTCTTGTTGACATTGTCAACTAATCTGACAAAAGTATTCATCACCAATCAGTTACAAAGTATACACCAGTCCACAGCTAGAAAGAATAAGAAAAAGATACATTATTGAAGCCACCTTTCCCTGTTTGAAGGCCTTAACATGTAACATGTTTATAATTGGAAAACAAAAGTACAGTAAAAAGAGGATGGGATTGAATATTATTTATAACAAGCCATTAATAGTACTTTCAAATAGTAAATGATTTTTAGGTGATAGTATGTCAGGTGCTGGCTGATACAAAACAGAGCATAAGTTTATATTAATGATGGCAAATAAATATTAACCTAAAAATTACAAATATAAACTCATTATTCAGTATTAGAGTAATAGAGGATGCTCACCTGCCAATTCAACTGCAAATTGAATGGAGTTCTCTACTGATATTTAAGAAGTAGGAGGAGGTAAATGCATGGAGTCTTAAAGATGAAAATTGTGCACATTCTAGGAAAAGGTCCTCCAACAGAAATCTTGCCATGAGGTTCAGTGCTGAGATATTGAGAGAATGACAAGTAACATTCCTGGGAAGATCTTGAAGAAATCCTGAGCTCAGAGAGTGCCTCACTGAGATTAATCTGCAAATGAAGAAACTGGAGATTTGTATACTCAGTAGAAACTTCAAAGAATGTGACATTTACAACTCATTCATTGTAGTGGTTTTGAAAACCAGAAACCAAAAGTATCATAGAATTTTCTACGTGTAAAAACAGCAAGGCCTAGCGACAGTTTCTGGTTATATGTCTGATCCAAACATTAATCTTGTCGAGACACAATTACAGAATAATGGCACACTAATCTGAGTATGTTTTAACTTCATGTGCATGGTTATTAATTGGGTCTCATCTGGAAACCTCCAGAAATATATCTCTATATATAATATAGCTTGATGATCCTGTGTTCTTTCTTCCATTGCTTTCCAGGGGAATCTTTAGCACAAGGATAAGTAAGGCATCTTAGTCAACTTAGTGTAGACCAGACCAGATACATGTATGTGTAGTGAGGCCAGGCCTCCTTATATCACAAACTCATTGTATAGTTTTAGCGAAGTTATTTAAATGTTTAGCATCCGTTTATGGATCTTTAAAACGAAAGTAATCACAATTGATTCAGTCATAACCTTTATGAATATTAAACAAGATAATGCAGGCAAAAGGTGATTAAAATGAGAAAGCAGTGTAGAAACTTACTTTTTAAATTTATCATAGTAGAAAAACAATGGATGACTTTCTGAGGAAAAAATTGTGTTAGATATAGTAATATGTCTTTTTTGTTTGGATATATAACCTTTCCTCCCTTCATATTTTCCCATATATGCCTCCCTCATCTACTTCAAGTTCATTGATTCTATTTTCACTAATTGTTACTTTATTCCTAAATAGCACCTTGCCAACCCATATAATGTTCATTTTAGTATGTCTTTGATGCATATATTTTGAACATAGAATACATGCCCTGGTACAGTAAATGCAAATGATACACAACCCTGTCGTATATATCATACCTTTTAATCAGTTCATTTCTTTTGTATGCACTATAACATAAATGGTTGTCATGGTTGTTAATTTATTTCTGAGCCAACATTATCTCTTCTTCATTTAGCACAGTAGTTTATTCAACTTTCCTAGTGCTGCAAACCTTTTATACAGTTATACATGTTGTGGTGGACCCCAGCAACAAAATTACTTCCATTCCCACCTCATAACTGTGATAGTTGTCATGTAAATATCTGTGGTTTTCAATGGTCTTTTGCAACCCCTGTGAAAGAGTCACTTGAACCCAAAGGAGTGGCAGCCCACAGGTGGAGAACGACTGCTAGTACCTTTGCCAACAGCATTTGTCTGAAATGACTGAATGAAATTGAGCAGAAAAGCACACCAGGCAAATGCAGCCAGGACACATTTCTAATCCATGTGTACCGTTTAAATATCTGTTCCACCCTGACCCTGCTACGTCTGTAATTTTGTAATTTCTGCTCTGTAATCCACTTCTCTCGTCCCTGTGTTCTTCATTGTTTTCTCTCTTTTACGTATGCAACATAGAAGCTTGCTGCTAAATCTAGAGCCTTTGAAGTTTCTTCTTTAAAAATTAACATGGCTATTTCCTTCCATTTGAGTGTCTTCTCAAATCTTACATGGGTAGCAAATACTTCAATTTCAAATCTAAAGTAACTTCCTTGGTTGCCTTCTATCAGGAAATACTGTTGTGACAGGTCCATAACATCACTGATAACTCTATCCAAAAGAGTGACTCATTGACCTTTCCCTCTTTCCCAATTTATTTCTCTTATAGATATTTATAGAATTTAGATCTTATATAAGAAGATAGGGAGGAAGATGATAGGTAGGTGATAGATCAATATGTAGATGGGTGAATAGATAGATAGATAGATAGATAGATAGATAGATAGATAGATAGATAAATAGATAGATAGATAGATAGATAGAAGATAGATGGCTAGATAGATAGATAGATGATAGATAGATAGATAGATAGATAGATAGATAGATAGAAGATAGATGGCTAGATAGATAGATAGATAGATAGATAGATAAATAGATAGATAGATAGATAGCTCTCTATGGTTTGTTTACCTCTTAGAACATGAATGTTCTGAGGGTTGTGCCTGTAAACCTATCCCCCAGTACTTTTGATAGGCTATACTGTTTGTGACAGTCCTTCTGACTCACTTTCCCTTTTTTCCTTCCTTAGCTCCAGACATAAGATACTATCTGTCTACTTTATCTGTCACCAGAACCACAAAGAACTACAACAAACTAACTATAATATATATTATATGATAATACTAGAGAGAGAGAGATTAGATGATGATAACATTTATATATATTAAAGGTGATTATTCAGATCAACCTGATTAATTCTAGAACAATACAAGAGACCTAATCAGGCTAGGACACTGATACTCAACTGACATCTTCTTCCTCTGTAAAAGTGTTTTTCCATCAAAGGAACTGTTCGTCTTCTTGTTACATTAGGCATAATTACTAAACCTACCCTATGCCCAGAGGCTACATTCATCAGAACTACCACTGTGAGTGCAGGAAATTCCTTATGAAACTTCTGCATGCTTAAGCATGTAAGAAATCAATTCACTTTCTGCAATTAAATTAGGTGTTGAAGAAACCATTGTTGAAGAAAGGTGATGAAGAAAAATTGACTAGTTACTGAAACTAGTGTAAATGCCTCCAAATTAAAATCTGTAATGCTTTAGTCAGTAAAATATTATTAAACTGAACGTTGTCACTTTCAAATCTTCATGTTTTAAGAATCAGCTCTACTAAAAATTATTGTTCATTAGTTCACCTTAAAATAGAGATTGATAGTCTAGAGTAAACTCTCTAATTCTAAAATTATGTAATTGATGCTTCAGTGAGGAACTCATTTCCATTTCCCTGCTTACACTGGAAAACCTGGATGTAACTGACCACTGTTTTATTTCAGTGTTCCTTTCTTGCATAATTTAGATATTAGGACAACAGCATATTTTGGGAGGATTATGGCTTTTGAATCTTTATAGAGCAGGATCTATGATAAAGTTGGTGTCAGGAACTTCTTAGAACCCTAAATTAATATATATTTCCCAAATCTAGTCAGAATGTTAAATCAAAATAGTGATAGTGTTCTGTGTTGTTAAATAGATTCTCAGTTTTCATTAAGAAAATTGGGCAGTTTTGCTAATACTTAATAATTAACAGATGACTGAAACTTAAGACACTGCCTCTGAAATAGAAAGTGTGAAGGATTCAAAGTTCAGTTCAGGGGGCAGTGGGATGGCTTAGCAGGAAAGAGAACTTACCCCACAAGGCTGAGTTTCATCCCAGGAAACAAAACAAAGGTGGAAGCAGAGAAGCAACTTCATGAAAATGACCCTCTGAATTCCAAATGGATATTGTAACATGTGCATACACACATATCACACACATAAATAATAAGAAACTTATAATAATGTAATATCTATTCGTTTGTGTCCATATATT
This sequence comes from Mus musculus, assembly GCF_000001635.26. Taxonomy (NCBI): domain Eukaryota; kingdom Metazoa; phylum Chordata; class Mammalia; order Rodentia; family Muridae; genus Mus; species Mus musculus. The sequence continues at coordinate 32,419,471 of NC_000067.6, forward strand.
TTCCATAGAAAAGATGAAAGTTGAGCTTCCACTCAAACAAGAAATTAGTGTTAAATAACAGAAAAATAGACAGCTTTGTTGCCTTCTCGAATAAGTGGTGTTAGAATCCTAAATAAAAAGTCTTTTTTTTTCTACTTTTTTTATTAGATACTTTCTTCATTTATATTTCAAATGTGATCCCCAACGTCCCCTATACCTTCCTCCCTCCCTGCTCCCCAACCCACCCACTCCCACTTCCTGGCCCTGGCATTCCCCTGTACTGGGGCATATGATCTTTGCAAGACCAAGGGCCTTTCCTCCCATTGATGGCCAACTAGGCCATCCTCTGCTACATATGCAGCTAGAGACACAGTTCTGTGGGGTACTGGTTAGTTCATATTTTTGATCCTCCTATAGGGTTGCCTACCCCTTTAGCTCCTTAGTTACTTTCTCTAGCTCCTTCCTTAGGAGTCCTGTGTTCCATCCAATAGATGACTGTAAGCATCCACTTCTGTATTTGCCAGGCACTGGCATAGCCTCACAAGAGAGAGCTATATCAGGGTCCTGTGAGCAAAATCTTCCTGGGTTTGGTGGTTGTATATGGGATAGATCCCCAGGTAGGGAAGTCTCTCGATGATCCTTTCTACTGTCTCAGCTCTGAACTTTGTCTCTGTAACTCCTTCCATGGGTATTTTGTTCCCCAATCTAAGAAGGAACGAAGTATCCACAGTTTGTTCTTCCTTCTTCTTGAGTTTCATGTGTTTTGTAAATTGTATCTTGGGTAGTCTAAGTTTCTGGGCTGCTATTCAGTTATCAGTGAGTGCATATCATGTGTGTTCTTTTGTGATTGGGTTATCTCACTCAGGATGATATCCTCCAGATGCATCCATTTGTCTAAGAATTTCATAAATTCATTGTTTTTAATTATTGAGTACTACTCCATTGTGTAAATGTACCACATTTTCTATATCCATTCCTCTGTTGAGGGACATCTGGGTTCTTTCCAGCTTCTGAATATTAACAACACTTGATCAGTATCCATAAGTTGATAAATCTGTCTTGCTTGGCTTAAGCTTCCTGTGTTCTCACCCAGAGTTTTGTGCAAAGTAAAGTGGGGAAAGAGGTAGATATGTAGGTGGGTTGGTAGGTATATAGACTCATTGTAGAATCATACATATGCATACACATTTCATTTTTGCCTTTGTATAGCTGTATGTCTTTGCATACTAATCTGAGATTAATATGAGTGGAAATGGCTAGATGGTAGTACTTTGCTCTGATAAAGTTGCTGGAATCACAGAGAACATTTTAGTCTTCATGACATGGCAAGCATGGCCAGTGCAGATCCTGCCTACCACCATTCTGTACTGCTATTCACATTTGTTTTCTGTCTGTTTGTACAGAATGATGAGAGAGAGAGAGAGAGAGAGAGAGAGAGAGAGAGAGAGAGAGAGAGAGAGAGAGAGAGATGGTTTGACTAAAATACATGAGGCATACCCTGACACCTAGTGCTAGTGTGTCAAACAGAAAAAAAAAAAGCAAAAAAAAAAAAAAAAAAAAAAAAAAAAAAAACAACTAAACTGACATTATCAGAAATATCTGGATGTTTTCCACTATTTTGTGTCACATTAAAAACAGTTTAGGAACTCATAAAATGGAATATACACAAAGACAGTATTATTTGAAGATGGACTTCTTACTATGCTTGTTCAAACAATAATCTTTTCCTTCAAATGCTACCATGAAGTCAAGGGGCAGGTACTTTAAGTCCATGTTTAGTGACATGAGTCTGGTGATCCCAGTACACGTGGTTTTGTATATGTGTGGGAATGGGCACATAGAACCTACCTTACTTTTTTTTTTTTTCCTTTTGACTGCCATATCTCAAATGTTATTTGATCATTTTCTTTCTTCTTGAGTTTGGAATTTTAGGGCTCGGTTCAATCAGTGGACATTTCTGCTGCTGTCATGTAACAAAACAGGTGGAATTTTATCATGCTGAGAGTTTCTGGTTGGTTTGTTGAAATTACATCTCTCTTCTGGGACTTAACATTTTCCAACCATTGTTGAACATTTGTTTCAGCCACAATAAATTTTTCACTCGCAGGTCTTGTAACTAATCTTGTCCAGTCCCAGAGGTACTTTGTGATATCCAGAGTGCACTGAAGGGAGGAAAACAGCATCTGCTATTAGCAGATTTTTTCCGAATTACTTATATCTCGCCCTTTCTGCCCTTTCTTTGTGATTTCCAAGCTTATTTGAGGAATCAGAAAAGATTCAGGAAGATAATTTGCATACAAGGGTACAAATTACAAACAGTGAGACATTTTTTAAATGAAAAGAAAATGATCCAAAAGTAAAATCTTTATAACCATTCTTCATAAACCTAAGAATAGACATGCTATGCTAAGGCTAAGTACCAACTAAAACACAGTCCCTTGGAGAGTGCAGATACCATGTGTCCCACTCCCAAGTGACCCACTGTGTACTAAACATTCTTATTTACAGAAAAGCACAGAAGTGTTAGATTGGATGTTTTTCTAGTAGGTGTAAGGTTAATGTTGCAGAGAGTTTCCCGTTCCTTGAAAGCTAAGTGTCCTGAAACTTTCAAAGACAGGCCAGCAGTAGGCAAGTATAGAACTCAGCTTTACAAAGAAAATTAAAAAAAAAAAAAAAACAAAACAAAACTGTGAAACAATAGCATGATACCTGTATTTTATGGCTAATATCCACTTATAAGTGAGTACATTCCATGCATGGGGCTGGGTTACCTCACCCAAGATGATATTCTCAACTTCTATATATTTGCTAAAATTCATGTTGTCTTTGTTTTTAATAGCTGAATATTATTCCTTTGGGTAGAAGTACCACATTTTTTGTATCCATTCTTCAGTTGAGGGACATCTATGTTGTTTCCAGTTTCTGGCTATTATGAATAAAGCTACTACAAACATAGTTGACCAACTTTTGGGTATATGGCCAGGACTGGTATAGCTGGGTCTTTAGGCTATACCAAACGCTGTTGCCTGTATGTTCCACTAGTGAGACAGCCATGTCTAGCCTCAGTTGGAGAGGAAGCACCTAGCCTTGAAGAGACTTAAAGGGCCAGAGTAGGGGGGGTGTACCCAGGAGACCCCCCACCTACTCAGAGGAGAAGGGGAGGGGGATAGGAGAATGATTAGAGGAGGAGTTGACCAGGAGGACAGCAGTAAGCAGAATGAAAAGTGAATAAGTGAAACCAAAAGAAAATAAATTAAATTAATATAAGAAAAAAACCTTGAAAGCATGAATATCACCAGATCATCCAATAGTACTGAGGAAAACACTAAAGGTTGTATGACTGTGGCAGAATTTATATAGTTACTATAAAGTTTCTCTATATCCTGAGCAGTATATGTCTGGATTCTTGTCAAAGCTATCACAGCTAGCTTACTATAATTCATTAATATTTGCCAGCATTACTTCAGTGCTGAAGCAGGTAACATATCCCTTGCATGTTATCAGGATATTCAAGAATGTTTTCATGTATTTTCTGTCTTGTGGCCTATTGTATTCATAACACAAATATACTTACAATTTGGTAGCTGTGCTTTCCAGTTACTTTAAAGACGTATCAGTGGTGTGCACCAGAGCTCTTGTTATGCCAGAAATGCCAAACTGATATTGTTGCATTTATGTTACCTGATGTCCTTCTGGAAGCTCGTGATGACTTCCCCTACTATAGTGTGTTCAGTCTTAGATAATAGCAATAGTTAATAGTATATTTCATTAACATGCAACAGAAACTAAGTTGGAAGAAGAAGAAAACTCATTTACTATTCCATTGTTCTAGTCAGGAAAACAATGCTGCATGTAGGAAATGACTATTCTGGCCCTTTCACATGTTCTTATATTCATAATAAGAGTATCAGTTTAACTATTATTTGATACCCATGGAAAGCACAGGAGGAAGGGACCAATGTTGCCTATTTACCATATGTTCCTATATGTATATGTATGTTTATGTGTATGTGTATGTGTATGTATATGTGTAAGAGACAGAGAGGGGAATGAAGGGGGAAAAAAACGAGAAGCTGAGGGAAAAACAAAATGGTATTTGCCGCCATCTGAGTTTGAAGAAACAGTAACAGAGACCTTCTGGAAGACTGTGCTTGTGCATGGAAGAGTACAAGACATGCACTCTGAGGGAGGATGCCCAACTTCTCTGTGAAATCCTCTTCACTCTTTAGATTCTTCCGAAGTGGCTTTCTTTTCTGAACTCTATCTTCATTCATTCACAGAATCTCCTCAGTCAGATGGCAACTGCTTGAGTCTGAATTTGTTATCCTGGATTTTGCCCTGCTCTCTGCCTTCTTTTTTTATTAGATATTTCCTTTAATTACATTTCAATTGTTATCCCCTTTCCTGGTTCTCCTCCAATAAGCCCCTATTCCCTCCCCCCTCGCTGCTCACCAACTTACCCACTCCTGCTTCCTAGCCCTGTCAGTACCCTATACTGGGGCATAGAAACTTCACATGATCAAGGGCCTCTCATCCCATTGATGACAGACTAGGCCATCCTCTGCTAATATGCAGCTAGAGCCATGAGTCCCATCATGTGTTTTCTTTGGTTGGTGGTTTAGTCCCAGGGAGCTCGGGGGGATACTGGTTGGTTCATATTGCTGTTCCTCCTGTGGGGCTGCTAAACACCTTCAGCTCCTTGGATACTTTCTCAAGCTTCTTCATTGGGGACCCAGTGCTCAGTCCAATGGTTGGCTTTGAGTATCCACTTCTGTATTTGCCAGGCACTGGCAGAGCCTCTCAGGAAACAGCTATATCAGGTTCTTGTCAGTAAGCTCTTGCTGGCATCCACAATAGTGTCTGGGTTTGGTGGTTGTATATGGGATGGATCCTCAGGTGGGGCTGTCTCTGGATAGTCATTCCTTTAGTCTCTGCTATCACATTGTCTCTGTAACTCCTTTCATGGGCATTTTATTTCCCCTTCTAAGGAAGATCAAAGTATCCACATTTTGTTCTTCCTTCTTCTTGAGTTTCATGTGATTTGTGAATTGTATCTTAGGTATTCTGAGCTTCTGAGCTACTGTCCACTTATCAATGAGCACATATCAGGTGTGTTCTTTTGTGATTGGGTTGCCTCACTTAGAATGGTATCCTCCAGATCCATCGATTTGCCTAAGAATTTCATAAATTCATTGGTTTTAATAGCTGAGCAGTATTCCATTGTGAACCACAATTTCTGTATCCATTCATCTGTTGAGGGAGAGCTGGGTTCTTTCCAACTTCTGGCTATTAGAAATAAGGCTGCTATGAACATAGTGGAACATGGCTCCTTATTACATGTTGGAGAATCTTTGGGTATATTTCCAGGTTTGGTATTTCTGGGTCTTCCGGTAGTATTATGTCCAATTTTCTGAGGAGCCAAACTGATTTCCAGAGTGGTTTGTGCCAGCTTTCAATCCCACCTGCACATTCCCACTGTTCCTCTTTTTCCACATCCTTGCCAGCATCTGCTGTCCCCTGAGTTTTTGTCACCTTAGCCATTCTGAGTGGTGTAAGGTGGAATATCAGTGTTGTTTTGATTTGCATGTCCCTGATGATTAAGGATGTTGAACATTTCTTTAGGTGCTTCACAGCCATTCCGTATCTCTCAGGTGAGAATTCTTTGTTAAGCTCTATACCCAATGTTTTAATAGTGTTATTTAGTTCTCTGGAGTATAACTTCTTGAGTTATTTGTCTATATTGGTTATTAGTCCTCTATTGGATTTAGGATTGGTAAAGATCTTTTCCTAATCTGTTGGTTGTCTTTTTGTCTTATTGACAGTGTCCTTTGCCTTATTGAAGCTTATTTTATGGGTCCCATTTGCCAATTCTTGATCTTAGAGCATAAGCCATTGGTAGTTTTGTTCAGGAATTTTTCCCCTGTGCCCATGTGTTTGAGGCTCTTCCCCAACTTTCTTCTCTATAAGTTTCAAAGTATCTGGTTTTATGTGTAGGTCCTTGATCCAATTGAACTTGAGTTTTATCTGCCTTCTAAGCTTTGAAAACGATCTTTGCTTCCTGTTCTCAAGCTTGTGTTTATCTGGAGTTAAGATTCAAGCTGGACAGCTTGGAATATTGCCTTTAATTCAGAGTATTTTCTCAAAAATCTGTTTCTTCTTCTGGGTTCACAGATACCCTGATTCAGTCTTCAGTGAGGTGTATATTTTGCTTCTCTTCCTTTAGTTCCTTGTCTTTTCTTTTCTTTCTTCACATTTTAATGACTTTTATTTATGTTTGTTTTTCCTCATAACCACAAAGGGAGGAAATCCTACTCAACTCCAATCTCTCACCTGTTAACCAACTGTGTTGTGCTGGATTTTTATGACTTTAATCAGGAAGGTTATTTTAAATGATTTATTTGTATTGAATTTTATATCTATTGAATTGGAATACATTGTAAAGAAAGTGGCCATTTGAATGAGTAAACATTCAAGTATGGAGCTTATGGGCTCCATTCTCATTCAAACCACAACACTTAGTGATCTACAGTGCTTAGCTTGGGCTAAAGAATGCACATGGGTTTGGAACTATGCACTAGAGCATAGTCATTCTGCCCCATGCAGACAGTGATCTCCTGTCATCAGCATTTTTTTAGTATCAATTCTTAGAGCCTATCCTCCATCTATAAATCTGTTTAGGGGCCAAGTCTTATGTAATTAGAGTTTATCAATGTCAAGATCATGCAGCACTATTAAGAGAGCTGTGTTCCCATCAATCAAACTCCATATTTTCTCTGCCCCCTGTTGTGCAGTAGTCCCTGGGCTCTGAAGGGGGTGAAGTACATACCCAGTTTAACAATGAGCAGTGAACTAGCACTTCTTGTCAGCACCATTAATACCCCAGTGTTTTTGGATGAACTGCTCTCATTCCAGAGATATGTTTCTTTGATTTAGCAGAGATGGGAGTAGGTGGTGGAGAAGAGAAGATATGGAAGACAGATAGCCAAAACTAAGACCGTGAGAAGCAACATTGAAACCTATTACTTTGTAAACAAATTGGAAAGCATAATTGAAAAAAAAAAAAGAATTGGAGTTTTGAAAGGTGTTTAAGAGCATTTACACAAAAATCCAGTGGATTCGCATGCATGGATCCAATACTATGGAGCATTAAAAGTACAGCATGGGAGAATGTATAAACATTCAAAACTAAAACTAGATATAAGAATGCTAAATTTGTCCTATGTTTTGAACTAAAATGTCCTATATTGAAAAAAGATAGGTCATTTTGCCTCAAAATGCCTGGGGACATTTGCAATAGAAAAGTAGTATTGCTCACAGTTATAAATTTAACTAAATGAATATTTTTATCTCATAATGAGGTAATTTTATCAATACCTTGCAGCAGATTTTTCACTTCCAAATTTCATTTTAGACATGCTATAAATACTCTATGAACTATAGTACATTTATAACATATTTCATCGAGCGATTTGGTCTATCCTAATATAAATCATATCACTTGATCTGAGTACAAGGAAAGAGAGTGTGTGAGTCTGAGTAAACATGAGAATTTATTTACTCAAAATTCTGCAGGTTCTACTTAGGGATATATGCATTCCAAAGTTGTATATAATAACAACAGTTAATGAAAAAAGAGGCTATAAATTTCTAAGAGATTGAGGATGGATATATGGTAGGGCTTCTGGGGAGAAAAAGGAAAGGGGAATTATGTGATCATGTTATAATCTTAACAAAAAAGAAGAAGAAGAAAAAAAGGAATGTCAATATAGTTATTTATAATTGCAATAGCCCCATTGTTTCCTAGTCTCTTCTGCAATAAGGGGCTTACCTTATACTCTGAAAAGGAACATTTACCACAGTCCAAAACATCTACATTGACAATTTTCATTTACTCATATCTGACTCTTTGAAAATAATAGGTAATTGTTAGATATCACAGAGGAAGGAGGCTATCCTAACTTAGGACCAGAGCATTTGCTTTAGGATAGCAAATCTGCCTCTAGTTCACATCTAGCCTGTCTTGGATATGTCAGACATTCATACTTTCTACTCATGCTTTGCCTGATGGAAAATGAGATTTTCAGGGAGGGAAGCAACTGTGGAAAGTAAGGACAAACTACACATGAAACATCTCCTACCTCCCAGTTGTTTTATTGTCTATTGTAACATTTAGATGGTAGAAAGAGCAGGTGTGTCTAATGTATCTCCAACTTCCTCCCAGGCCCAGTGTAGGCTGCATCAAGCATCTGGAACCAAGTCTTCTTTCTTCTTCAAGACTCTCATGGATTCAGATCAAGAGTAGTGAGTCTTGCCTCGGCAACATTTGCTTTGAAGGCACTTAGGTGCTGGCCCACTATAAACCCTAAAGTCTTACTGAGAAGGTAAGAGACCCTACTGGTCTCCATTTGATTTGAGTTCAGCATCCCTTTCTATATTTTTTTCCATCACAAATCTAAGTAGACAACATCAAACTCTTCTGTTAAAAACAGTAACAGTACTTACTATACCCTGAGCAGAGGGTGTTAATGTGACTAATAATATGATCAATAAATTCTGCAAAACATAAATTGTCATTTATGAATTACATATAAATGAATATGAATTGCACTGTAATATGAAACATTAAAACATCTCAATATTTGCAAGCATCTGGAATTTTTGCCATATACAGAAATAAAATCTACAGGTACATTTCTGAAGATTTTTTTTTTCATCTTGCAGTCAGACTATTTTTACCTAAACACCTGCATAGAAATCTGTTTAAGCAATTTTTCCTTGAAATAGACTTCTGCCACTATTGCATGGCTCATTCATCTGTTATTTATGTTATGACTAGGGTGTCAGCATCACTTGAAAGCTAGACCAAAACAATGATTCCTTAATTTATTTCCTGGTAGCTGGATGCCTGTAAATCACATTAGCTAATTAAATTCAACAGTAGTTACTTTAAAACATTCAAAAACAATCCAATCACAGCAAGTAATAATAGACTGTGAGTTTCAAGAGACTAGTTTGTTTTTCACAAACATCTGCTTTTAGAAATCAAAAAGCTGAGGAAGAGCAGGCTTGTGTTAGCAGGCTGTGCTAGGAGGTGGGGGTGTGCAATGATGAAGCTGAGCTACTTGCCAAGAGTCTGTACTGTAACTTCATGATATTGAAAGCAGGCTGGATTAGAGTCTCCAAGCACCATGGTGGCACAAACGTCAGCCTGACATCTGTCAGCTTCCATGCCTTCTGTCTCAAAAGAATAGGCACTTACAATAGGAACCACTAAAGGATATTCACCTGAAATTTCATAGTTTCTATTATATTGTTCCACAATTTCTACAGTATGTGCAAGTTTTGAAGTGTCATTTGACTTTACCCTTGATCATCTCCACAAATGACCCCATGTATAAATGAACTGAATGGCAGGTCAAAGTGGTGAAATACTTTGTATTGCAGTTTACTAAAGAGCAGGGGTTACAGACAGGAGCCCAGAGTCCACTGTAAGTCTCATCACAGAGTAAAAGAGTCAACTGGAGAAAGAGTTGGACATAGGACACAACTCGCATCTTAAAAGTGGCCTTTTCCTTAGTGGAAAAAGAATGTGAATAGCTAGACATTAAGCAGAAATAAACAGCATTTTCTTCACCCTTGGTGATTAAAAATAGTTTAGAAATCATTCTAATGCAGAGCCTGTAAGAGCTACGGTCTCTTGTTGTCCAGAAAAAAGCTGTACACTTAGATCTCACAGTGTCCTTAAATAGTCTTTAAAATCAACCTGGAGAAGGAAAAGACACATACCCCGAAATGAACGAATTAGAGAACTTTCTTTAATGTAGAATATGGCATTCAGTTGATATCTTGTGGATAATTCACTCCACAGTGTGGGCAAAAGAAAAGAAGTAATGTGGGCTAAGACCTTCAGAAACACAGCCTTCAGTATGCTGCCACCTATCAAGCTGTATCATTTTAGTCTGTAAAAGAACTCTCAAAATAAACTGCTTTCTATTTTATTTTATTTATTTATTCATTTATTCTATTTTATTTTAGTGCTGAAAACTGAACCCAGGGCCTTGTTTATGCCTAGCAAACACTACCCCACTGAGCCACAACTGCAGCATCTCTACTAACCTCTAGAGCCTAGCTTTCTCCTCCTTAACCCAGCCCTCCCTCCCAAGGCTCAGGGCTCTTTGTGAAAGTAGGAACAGAATGTTTGTAAAAGCCATAAACACACTAGTGTTTTCTGGACACGCCATGGCATGTGCACTTAGGAACTCTCATGAGTCATGATAGAGTAAACAAGGTCTGTGCAAGCTCAAGACAGACAAAACCCAGGCATGGAGTGGGAAGTTGTTCATAAAGCCCCACTCCTGTTGAAGCCCTGGTGACAGTTGCCAGCTGCAGAAAGGAGAGTTGGGTTTGGGTCAGTGTGTGACACTTCCAAGGATGGCTCAGCACCCATGTGTAGATACCAAGGAGCACATATTGGCCTGGATAAGTTGGGGAGAAAGCAAGAAAAAAGGAGGGCATGAAGTTGGGTAGGCAGAGTGAGTTGCTGGCTCAGAAGAACTTGGAGGATGTAAAATGAGTGTTGTCAAGATGTGTTGCATGGAATGCACAAAGTGCAGAAAATATTTGAAGATCATTTTAGAACATTCATTAGGCCCAGTATCTTTCTATCCAGAAGGTTTCTTCATTCCTTCTCTACAGACTTTTGAGACTCTAGTCATCATAGGACTAGCTCATAGGAATGTCATAGGAATAGTTCAGCATTGAAGAGGGCTTTGGAAACGATGGTATAAAGACCTTCATACCAGGTCTTTACTTCATACAATACATTCATCTATATTCACAGATGTTATCGAGTTGTATCTATTTGTATTATCATAACATATCCCATCACACCAAGTGTTGTATGTTGTAATTGCCCTAAATGGTGACTACATTCCATACTGCGGCATTGTCATTAGAATCTTGGATCACATGTTTCTACCTCCCCACTTGATTCAGTCTGTTGGTTTCCTCATCTTTCCCCCGTCTGGGCTCTGATGTCACTCTTCCACAGTGAATCCTTCCCTCAGAAACAAATTTGAACAGCATCCGGCCCACAATTCCGGGTCATTTTGTATCTTTTTCTTATTATTTTTCTTCAAATTAGCCCTGAGATTTATAGTCGGCTTCCTCTTAGTGAGCAGTTCAATCCAGTGGCATCTGCTTTATGCATTGACTACCACCAGCATCAGTTCCAGGACTGGCTACAGAAAGCACTCCATAAATAACTGTGCATGAGTCAGTGAGTGAACACACTATTGGCTGCATGGGTAACTGCAGGAAGGTCCATTTTAGGACACTTAGCATAGCATGATGCAGAGTTCATCTTTGAGAAGATCACAGGGGAGTTCTGCACTGCTGCTTCACCTCCAAGGTGTTGAGTCCAGGCCCAGGAATTACTGAAGAGAAAACTGTAGTCAGTTCTCACTCAGTCCAGCAGGACACCAAAAGGCCTTTATCCTATATCCAGCTGGTAGGATCCCCTGGTTGTGTTTCCAAGTGCAGGCTCCTTGCATTCTACGCTAGAAACAATATATAGTGTGTTTATTTCCTATTATCCTCAGTCGGGATATCTTAGTGCATCTTGTTGTAATGAGTGTGATTGCTTTAAAAATAAATTTGTATAGCAAATGAATAAATAATAAATAAATTAAATAATATAAAATATTAAATAAATAAAACAAATAAATGAATAATAAATCTATAACAAATGTATTAAAATATTCAGAAAAATGTTTTTAACTGGATTTTACACTTTAGATTGGAAAACTTGTTTCTTGCTGAAATGTAGCAATATAACCCTGTTTGTTTATATATATATATATATATATATATATATATATATATATATATATATATATATATAAAACCAATATAAGCTCATGGGTTTTCATTGATCTTAAACCCAATGTTTGATTCTCTTGTTTCTAAAATGGATGACTTTTTTTGATCTTCCCATGTAAAACTAACAAACTATATGTAATTGTGACTGCTAACAGTTGGTTAGTTGGATAAAAAAAAATTGCAGATAATACGATTACTCTGTGTTACTTCACACTAGCTAAACATCTGAATATGCATACTTGTAATTTCTCCAAAAACCACCAGAAGGGGCCAGATGTTTATTATCTTTCTCACATCACACTTTAACATCTAGGTTTAAAAACTTTTTGTAACAGTGATTCAAAACTAATTTCTGAAGGGCCTAGCTATTAGCTTTGTGTGTTTTGTTTCATGACATAAAGAATTATCACAGTGCCTTTGTTGTAATGTTTTTCTTAAAGAAAACAGCAAAATTACAAATATAGAAAGGTTTTATTTTTGTTTTATTTTTAGCAAATTTGCATGCAAATTTCTTCTTTATGAAAAAGTTACATCCATTACTTTATCCATGTTATTTTGACTATGAATTTAGTTTATAATTAGTAGGAATTTTCAGAATTAAAATTTGTTTCTCAAACAATTCCATCCAATATTATATGCCAAGTGGATTTGTCCACATATAATTTCTCTGTCAATTGATATTTGCTCCATTTAATAATGGCTCTTCTGAGTCAATGCTGTTTATGTCATGTGATGGCCATTCATCATTTACCTGAAGCTTTATTATGATTTTGTTATCACATATGTGAAAATATTAACATAATTCAGAAATATTAACAGAAGATATTCAGAAAATATTAACAGAAGCATTTAACAAATGAAATATGTTGTTTTTCTGTCAATTTAATGACAATACAAAGGAACAAGTTAAATAATCTTATAAACGAACTAAAATATGATGATTGATTACAAACTATTTGACCCTGGTGTTTTCTCTGCTACTTATTGATAACTCTGAGAGTTTTCAATGGTTTTTAGGTGAGAGCCCCATAAATCATTTTTCAGAGTTGAGTACCTCTTGTTGGATCTCTCTGTATCAATAGAATCAGGTTAGTAGAGGGCAACATTCTGACAGAGGGCCTGGAGAATATCCAAAGATTTTAGAACTAAAGGCCACCTATGGCCAATGAAATTATTGGAATAAAAGGGAAAGAAATAATACAATAAGCCCAGATGAAGAAGCAAGTCACATCTGGGAAGGGTTATCTGTGAGGGAAAATACTTAAATAGGGCATTTTATAGAGAAAGAGTCTGGATCCTGAAGCAAACCTCATAGATCCAAGAGACCAAGCCAGGGGCCTGAAAGATGCCTGACAAGACTTAGAGACAGAGATGAAGATAATGAGCATAGGTCCTAACCAGTTTCACAGAGAGGTCTTGACAAAGATACACCATTTTCTACAAAAATGGATTTTAGTTATTTAAAAAAATAGTGAAATCAGAGACCCATCTTATATCTTTGGAAAAGGAGAAGCACACATATAGTTTGGAATATAAAAGAACAGAAGCAGGCCAAGACATTCTGACAGCAGCATTTAGACAGTGTTAGTATGTTCTTCTAGGCCTAAGATTTGTCATGCAGTTAGTGTGTCTGCTCATAAGGATGCCTTTGCATCCAGACAGCATTTGTGGTGAACTCAATCCTCTATTGCATCTGTCTATCCCATAATTGTCTTCATATTTTCACTTTCACTTGATAGATTCTACATCTTGCATTTGATATTTTACACTTCATCTTGTTATATAATTCAGAACAATGGAAGTATCACAAAAAAAAACCCATAGACTATACAATCTGTTGAAACCTTTAAATGACTTTCCTATTAACTTTTCCAATTTCCATGCCAAAATTGTTTCTATCGATATTTTAATTTCATGTGAGCTGAATGACAGGAAATAAACTGATTTCAGCAGATGGTTGCCACAAACTACATACTGAATTTCAGAACCGGTATACAGAACTCTGTAGCTTGGCAGTATGTGGTAGATTATTTTACTGCTAGTTAATGCCAAAGGAAATATGGCTGAAATGTGTGTGTTTTCAATTTAATTTATTCTCTGATTTTATTAACAGCTACTAGGCTTGGTTTACTTGTGTCTGTTTTATATCCATAAAAAAATCTAAATTAGAGAAGCTTTACAAGTCTGTGTTTCCTACTTGGTGTTAACTGAGATTTCATGACCTTTAAAGGACTATTGATAACTTTAAAAATAGTTTAAGGTATTTCTTTCAACAGGAAGTATGTGAGTGTGTGTGTGTGTGTATGTGTGTTATGTATCTGAGTACACTATCACTGTCTTCAGACCTATTAGAAGAGGACATAGGATCCCATTACAGATGGTTGTGAGCAACAATGTGGTTGCAGGGAATTGAACTCTGGAGTTCTGGAAGAGGAGTCAGTGCTCTTAACCACTGATCCATCTCTCCTGCTTGCCTTTATAATTTTTATCCTAAGTCAATATTTTTCATTCTGGATTCTCTTTTCAGCAACTCCCCGTGAAGTACAAGGCAGTATTATCTGCCAAGTGTGAGGGTTGAAGAATGGAGAAATATGAAAGACAGGATGTGAGCAGTAGAGAGTCTAGTCAGTCTCACATAAGAAGGACCAGTTGTTGAAATGGAAACAGTTTATGCTGTGGTAGTGCCACAGAATGTACAATGCATTCTTTCTGTCAAGAGTAACTCAAACAGAGTTGTTGTAATAGTTCATTTTAGTTAGTAAAAACCTAGAGCATTGAGGCACTACAACTTGGCTTGTATTTATGAGTGCTTTTCCAGAAAGAGTTAATGGCTAGGGGAAGATGTTCTTGAACATTGTTGTGGGCTGAACAGAAAGAGACAAGGATGATTTTTTGGTTGTTTGTTTTTTGTTTTTTGTTTTTGTTTTTGACGCTTCCAGAATCTGCTCAGAGATGAGCATGCTGTCTCCTTCTGCCATAACCATAACCTGATCCTACTACTATACCATCATCCGTACCATGATTGGCTTTGTGGTCTGAATAAATCCTCTCCTACACTGCTTTTGTTATGTATGTTGTGAGAGTACCATAAGATGTATCTAATAGAGATGCTCACAGGCAGAGATCCCAAGTTGGGTTTTTGTCAGGCTCAGACAAAGAGACAAGAATATTAAAGGCATTATCAAGAGCATCCTGTGAATTGTAGACCATAGGGCAATGCTCAGTAGAATAGACAATAAAGACAGATGGCAAGAAGGATGCAGGGAAAAGAAGATGGGTGGAAGATTGTTATGATTTTAAGATCAGTTGCAGTAGAAGCATTTAAGATCAGCTTATAACAAAGCTATGTGCAAAGCTCCTGGTATTTAAATGGAGCATTGAGACAAGGAAGCAATTACAATCAATGCAAATCAAGGATGGGACCATTAAGATGGCAATCACTCAGAATAGCAGCTCATGAGGGATAGGAAACTGAAGATGGTGATGAGCAGCTTGCTGGAATACACCAAGATTTAAATCACAAGCACACACCACAGAGCAGCTTATAGACAATGGCATGAGGTGGAGCTACATATCTGTTCTAATTATTTTTTTAATTTCATGTGTATGAGTGTTTTACCTCCATATATGACTGAGTACTGTATCCATACATAGTAAATGTGGAAGCCAGAAGAAAACACTGGATCCTCTGAAACCAGTGATGTTTGTGAGCTACAGTGTGGGTGCTAGAATTTAAACCCAAGTCCTTCAGAAGAGCAACTGATGCTCTTAAATTTAGATCCATCTCTCCAACCCTTAATTATTTTTCTCAAGGATGTAGATTTTCATATTCCTCAAACTGAAAAGTAGTGATTTAAAAACCAGTACTCATGAAGAAGAAGGAAGCCTATTTCTTTTCTGACCCTGACTAAAGCAAGAACAAGTGAATCTTTATCCATCAAGATACTGCAAATCTAGGGAATTTTGTTCTGCTGTGTGTGTTTTGTAGACCATGAAGTGTAGACGGCAGTAGTGCAGATCTGAGTACAGAAGAAGTTCAGTCAGAGACTAAGACAGTGAGAACACACAGGAGAGGATACAAGATAAACTCAAATCCATTAGTAACCATGACAGTGGGAATCAGCTACCAGATACTTATTGTTTGACAGTGTCTCTAGGTCAGACTGAAAGCCAACCAGGCAAGGTACTATTGTCTTGAATTTTAATATGTGGTCAACGCTGAGGCTCAGAGAGTTTTGAAGACCTTGATACCCAGCTGACATTTGCAGAAGCCATGAATGTTGGTGAAGTCTAATGGTCTAATGGCCATTATCTAGTGACCAAGAATTCGGGGCTGTGTAAAAAAAAAATAATGAATTAGCCTGGTCCTGTGAGCTTATGTCTTTGATATTACCAGCAACATGACCTCAAGAGTTTCTCTGAGCATGCTGAAGAAGATGGGAAGTTTGGCAGGATTCATATTATTTTATCTGTTTGAAGTTTTCCACTATGGCTCCAATAGTGAGCATAGCAAGTAGCAGCCTGAAGAATAGCAAGACATAAGAGCTGAAGACAGTAGACAACAAAATGACAACTTCAAAACTGAAATCTCTGAAATCAAGGTGTGAAGAGAGAGACAAAGTTTCTACTTTGTCAATGAATCTTAAATTGTTCCTCAGTTTATAATCTATGAATTTACCTTAATATACTAGTTGAGGGACAAAGAAAAAGGCAATAAAATTGCTTCATGGGAATCAAAATTATTTATAGCAAAGAAAGAACATTGATTAATATTTTGGCCTTTGAATATTTGATAAAGGTGTATGGAGGCATGGAACCTACAGCCAGTCTGCTTTGTCACTTTGTTAGTTATAACGTGATGAGGCTCCTGTTCTGGGCCCAAGCATTTGCATCAATAAATGGATAAAGATAAAAATTAGATGATAGTAATAGTGAGTCCATAGGATCTTTCTCAGCCTTTAGCTAGTAACTGATGCTTGAAATACTCATTAGGCCAGCAGAGTCTTGCCCAACACCTGCAAGGGCCCACACAGGACTCCCCACAGGAGCCTAAGAACTCTGGTGAGTGGAACACAGCGCCTGCCCCAATCCAATCGCGCAGAACCTGAGACTGCGGTACATAGGGAAGCAGGCTACCTGGGCCTGATCTGGGGCACAAGACCCTTCAGCTCCACTCGAGCCCTGGGCTACCTTGCCAGCAGAGTCTTGCCCAACATCCGCAAGGGCCCACACAGGACTCCCCACGGGATCCTAAGACCTCTGGTGAGTGGAACACAGCGCCTGCCCCAATCCAATCGCACAGAACCTGAGACTGCAGTACATAGGGAAGCAGGCTACCTGGGCCTGATCTGGGGCACAAGACCCTTCAGCTCCACTCGAGCCCCGGGCTACCTTGCCAGCAGAGTCTTGCCCAACACCTGCAAGGGCCCACACAGGACTCCCCAAGGGATCCTAAGACTCTGGTGAGTGGAAAACAGCGCCTGCCCCAATCCAATCACTCGGAACCTGAGACTGCGGTACATAGGGAAGCAGGCTACCCGGGCCTGATCTGGGGCACAAACCCCTTCTGCTCTACTCGAGCCCCGGGCTACCTTGCCAGAGGAGTCGCCTGACACCCACAAGGGCCCACACAGGATTCCACACGGGATCCTAAGACCTCTAGTCAGTGGAACGCAACTTCTGCCAGGAGTCTGGTTCGAACACCAGATATCTGGGTACCTGCCCTGCAAGAAGAGAGCTTGCCTGCAGAGAATACTCTGCCCACTGAAACTAAGGAGAGTGCTACCCTCCAGGTCTGCTTATAGAGGCTAACAGAGTCACCTGAAGAACAAGCTCTTAACAGTGACAACTAAAACAGCTAGCTTCAGAGATTACCAGATGGCGAAAGGCAAACTTAAGAATCCTACTAACAGAAATCAAGACCACTCACCATCATCAGAATGGAGCACTCCCACCCCACCTAGTCCTGGGCACCCCAACACAACCGAAAATCTAGACACAGATTTAAAAACATTTCTCATGATGATGATAGAGGACATCAAGAAGGACTTTCATAAGTCACTTAAAGAATTACAGGAGAGCACTGCTAAAGAGTTACAGGCCCTTAAAGAAAAGCAGGAAAACACATCCAAACAGGTGATGGAAATGAACAAAACCATACTAGAACTAAAAGGGGAAGTAGACACAATAAAGAAAACCCAAAGCGAGGCAACGCTGGAGATAGAAACCCTAGGAAAGAGATCTGGAACCATAGATGCGAGCATCAGCAACAGAATACAAGAAATGGAAGAGAGAATCTCAGGTGCAGAATATTCCATAGAGAACATCGACACAACAGTCAAAGAAAATACAAAATGCAAAAGGATCCTAACTCAAAACATCCAGGTAATCCAGGACACAATGAGAAGACCAAACCTACGGATAATAGGAATTGATGAGAATGAAGATTTTCAACTTAAATGGCCAGCTAATATCTTCAACAAAATAATAGAAGAAAACTTCCCAAACATAAAAAAAGAGATGCCCATGATCATACAAGAAGCCTACAGAACTCCAAATAGACTGGACCAGAAAAGAAATTCCTCCCGACACATAATAATCAGAACAACAAATGCACTAAATAATAGAATATTAAAAGCAGTAAGGGAGAAAGGTCAAGTAACATATAAAGGAAGGCCTATCAGAATTACACCAGACTTTTCACCAGAGACTATGAAAGCCAGAAGAGCCTGGACAGATGTTATACAGACACTAAGAGAACACAAATGCCAGCCCAGGCTACTATACCTGGCCAAACTCTCAATTACCATAGATGGAGAAACCAAAGTATTCCACGACAAAAACAAATTCACACAATATCTTTCCACGAATCCAGCCCTTCAAAGGATAATGACAGAAAAGAAGCAATACAAGGACGGAAATCACGCCCTAGAACAACCAAGAAAGTAATCATTCAACAAACCAAAAATAAGACAGCCACAAGAACAGAATGCCAACTCTAACAACAAAAATAAAAGGAAGCAACAATTACTTTTCCTTAATATCACTTAATATCAATGGACTCAATTCCCCAATAAAAAGACATAGACTAACAGACTGGCTACACAAACAGGACCCAACATTCTGCTGCTTACAGGAAACCCATCTCAGGGAAAAAGACAGACACTACCTCAGAGTGAAAGGCTGGAAAACAATTTTCCAAGCAAATGGACTGAAGAAACAAGCTGGAGTAGCCATTTTAATATCAGATAAAATCGACTTCCAACCCAAAGTTATCAAAAAAGACAAGGAGGGACACTTCATACTCATCAAAGGTAAAATCCTCCAAGAGGAACTCTCAATTCTGAATATCTACGCACCAAATGCAAGGGCGGCCACATTCATTAGAGACACTTTAGTAAAGCTCAAAGCATACATTGCACCTCACACAATAATAGTGGGAGACTTCAACACACCACTTTCTTCAATGGACAGATCGTGGAAACAGAAACTAAACAGGGACACAGTGAAACTAACAGAAGTTATGAAACAAATGGACCTGACAGATATCTACAGAACATTTTATCCTAAAACAAAAGGATATACCTTCTTCTCAGCACCACATGGGACCTTCTCCAAAATTGACCATATAATTGGTCACAAAACAGGCCTCAACAGATACAAAAATATTGAAATTGTCCCATGTATCCTATCAGACCACCATGGCCTAAGACTGATCTTCAATAACAACATAAATAATGGAAAGCCAACATTCACGTGGAAACTGAATAACACTCTTCTCAATGATACCTTGGTAAAGGAAGGAATAAAGAAAGAAATTAAAGACTTTTTAGAGTTTAATGAAAATGAAGCCACAACATACCCAAACCTATGGGACACAATGAAAGCATTTCTAAGAGGGAAACTCATAGCTCTGAGTGCCTCCAAGAAGAAACGGGAGAGAGCACATACTAGCAGCTTGACAACACATCTAAAAGCCCTAGAAAAAAAGGAAGCAAATTCACCCCAGAGGAGTAGACTGCAGGAAATAATCAAACTCAGGGGTGAAATCAACCAAGTGGAAACAAGAAGAACTATTCAAAGAATTAACCAAACGAGGAGTTGGTTCTTTGAGAAAATCAACAAGATAGATAAACCCTTAGCTAGACTCACTAAAGGGCACAGGGACAAAATCCTAATTAACAAAATCAGAAATGAAAAGGGAGACATAACAACAGACCCTGAAGAAATCCAAAACACTGTCAGATCCTTCTACAAAAGGCTATACTCAACAAAACTGGAAAAACTGGACAAAATGGACAAATTTCTGGACAGATACCAGGTACCAAAGTTGAATCAGGATCAAGTTGACCATCTAAACAGTCCCATATCACCTAAAGAAATAGAAGCAGTTATTGATAGTCTCCCAACCAAAAAAAGCCCAGGACCAGATGGGTTTAGTGCAGAGTTCTATCAGCCCTTCAAAGAAGATCTAATTCCAGTTCTGCACAAACTATTTCACAAAATAGAAGTAGAAGGTACTCTACCCAACTCATTTTATGAAGCCACTATTACTCTGATACCTAAACCACAGAAAGACCCAACAAAGATAGAGAACTTCAGACCAATTTCTCTTGTGAATATCAATGCAAAAATCCTCAATAAAATTCTTGCTAACCGAATCCAAGAACACATTAAAGCAATCATCCATCCTGACCAAGTAGGTTTTATTCCAGGGATGCAGGGATGGTTTATTATAAGAAAATCCATCAATGTAATCCATTATATAAACAAACTCAAAGACAGAAACCACATGATCATCTCGTTAGATGCAGAAAAAGCATTTGACAAGATCCAACACCCATTCATGATAAAAGTTTTGGAAAGATCAGGAATTCAAGGCCCATACCTAAACATGATAAAAGCAATCTACAGCAAACCAGTTGCCAACATCAAAGTAAATGGAGAGAAGCTGGAAGCAATCCCACTAAAATCAGGGACTGGACAAGGCTTCCCACTTTCTCCCTACCTTTTCAACATAGTACTTGAAGTATTAGCCAGAGCAATTCAACAACAAAAGGAGATCAAGGGGATACAAATTGGAAAAGAGGAAGTCAAAATATCACTCTTTGCAGATGATATGATAGTATATATAAGTGACCCTAAAAATTCTACCAGAGAACTCCTAAACCTGATAAACAGCTTCGGTGAAGTAGCTGGATA
The DNA here is from genome assembly GCF_000001635.26 of Mus musculus. Classification (NCBI taxonomy): domain Eukaryota; kingdom Metazoa; phylum Chordata; class Mammalia; order Rodentia; family Muridae; genus Mus; species Mus musculus. Next base: position 32,440,531 of record NC_000067.6, read on the forward strand.
TAAAATAAACTCAAACAAGTCAATGGCCTTTCTCTATACAAAGAATAAACAGGCTGAGAAAGAAATTAGGGAAACAACACCCTTCTCAATAGTCACAAATAATATAAAATATCTTGGCGTGACTCTAACTAAGGAAGTGAAAGATCTGTATGATAAAAACTTCAAATCTCTGAAGAAAGAAATTATAGAAGATCTCAGAAGATGGAAAGATCTCTTATGCTCATGGATTGGCAGGATCAACATTGTAAAAATGGCTATCTTGCCAAAAGCAATCTACAGATTCAATGCAATCCCCATCAAAATTCCAACTCAATTCTTCAACGAATTGGAAGGAGCAATTTGCAAATTCGTCTGGAATAACAAAAACCTAGGATAGCAAAAAGTCTTCTCAAGGATAAAAGAACTTCTGGTGGAATCACGATGCCATACCTAAAGCTTTACTACAGAGCAATTGTGATAAAAACTGCATGGTACTGGTATAGAGACAGACAAGTTGACCAATGGAATAGAATTGAAGACCCAGAAATGAACCCACACACCTATGGTCACTTGATCTTCGACAAGGGAGCTAAAACCATCCATTGGAAGAAAGACAGCATTTTCAACAATTGGTGCTGGCACAACTGGTTGTTATCGTGTAGAAGAATGCGAATCGATCCATACTTATCTCCTTGTACTAAGGTCAAATCTAAGTGGATCAAGGAACTTCACATAAAACCAGAGACACTGAAACTTATAGAGGAGAAAGTGGGGGAAAGCCTTGAAGATATGGGCACAGGGGAAAAATTCCTGAACAGAACAGCAATGGTTTTTGCTGTAAGATCGAGAATTGACAAATGGGACCTAATGAAACTCCAAAGTTTCTGCAAGGCAAAAGACACCGTCAATAAGACAAAAAGACCACCAACAGATTGGGAAAGGATCTTTACCTATCCTAAATCAGATAGGGGACTAATATCCAACATATATAAAGAACTCAAGAAGGTGGACTTCAGAAAATCAAATAACCCCATTAAAAAATGGGGCTCAGAACTGAACAAAGAATTCTCACCTGAGGAATACCGAATGGCAGAGAAGCACCTGAAAAAATGTTCAACATCTTTAATCATGAGGGAAATGCAAATCAAAACAACCCTGAGATTCCACCTCACACCAGTCAGAATGGCTAAGATCAAAAATTCAGGTGACAGCAGATGCTGGCGTGGATGTGGAGAAAGAGGAACACTCCTCCATTGTTGGTGGGATTGCAGGCTTGTACAACCACTCTGGAAATCAGTCTGGCGGTTCCTCAGAAAATTGGACATAGTACTACCGGAGGATCCAGCAATACCTCTCCTGGGCATATATCCAGAAGATGCCCCAACTGGTAAGAAGGACACATGCTCCACTATGTTCATAGCAGTTTATTTATAATAGCCAGAAGCTGGAAAGAACCCAGATGCCCCTCAACAGAGGAATGGATACAGAAAATGTGGTACATCTACACAATGGAGTACTACTCAGCTATTAAAAAGAATGAATTTATGAAATTTCTATGCAAATGGATGGACCTGGAGGGCATCATCCTGAGTGAGGTAACACATTCACAAAGGAACTCACATAATATGTACTCACTGATAGGTGGATATTAGCCCCAAACCTAGGATACCCAATATATAAGATACAATTTGCTAAACACATTAAACTCAAGAAGAATGAAGACTGAAGTGTGGACACTATGCCCCTCCTTAGAATTGGGAACAAAACACCTATGGAAGGAGTTACAAAGACAAAGTTTAGAGCTGAGATGAAAGGATGGACCATGTAGAGACTGCCATATCCAGGGATCCACCCCATAATCAGCATCCAAACGCTGACACCATTGCATATACTAGCAAGATTTTATCGAAAGGACCCAGATGTAGCTGTCTCTTGTGAGACTATGCCGGGGCCTAGCAAACACAGAAGTGGATGCTCATAGTCAGCTAATGGATGGATCACAGGGCTCCCAATGGAGGAGCTAGAGAAAGTAGCCCAGGAGCTAAAGGGATCTGCAACCCTATAGGTGGAACAACATTATGAACTAACCAGTACCCCGGAGCTCTTGACTCTAGCTGCATATGTATCAAAAGATGGCCTAGTTGGCCATCACTGGAAAGAAAGGCCCATTGGACACGCAAACTTTATATGCCCCAGTACAGGGGAAAGCCAGGGCCAAAAAGGGGGAGTGGGTGGGTAGGGGAGTGGGGGTGGATGGGTATGGGGGACTTTTGGTATAGCATTGGAAATGTAAATGTGGTAAATACCTAATAAAAATGGGGAAAAAAAAGAAATACTCATTAAATGCTACTTGTTCTTACTGAAATTATCTTACACATGCGTATACACACACACACACATACACACACACATACACACACACATATACACACACATACACACACACATACACTGTCACTGTCTTCAGACCTACTAGAAGAGGACATAGGATCCTATTACAGATGGTTGTGAGCAACAGTGTGGTTGCAGGGAATTGAACTCTGGAGTTCTGGAAGAGGAGTCAGTGCTCTTAACCACTGATCCATCTCTCCTGCTTGCCTTTATAATTTTTATCCTAATTCAATATTTTTCATTCTGGATTCTCTTTTCAGCAACTCCCCATGAAGTAGAAGGCAGTATTATCTGCCAAGTGTGAGGGTTGAAGAATGGAGAAATATGAAAGACAGGATGTGAGCAGTAGAGAGTCTAGTCAGTCTCACATAAGAAGGACCAGTTGTTGAAATGGAAACAATTTATGTACTGAAATTATCTTACACACGTGTATACACACACCCACACATACACACATACACACACACATACACACATACACACACACATACACACATACACACATACACACACATACACACATACACACATACACACATACACACATACACACATACTCACATACACACATACACACACACACATACATCACATACACACACATACACACACATACACACACATACACACACACACACATACACACACATACACACACATACACACATACACACACATACACACACACACACACACACACACACACACACACACACACTACAGTCATACTTAAAACTCCCCCCTAAGATAGCAAAGCCAGCAACTCTATGTCCAAACTTGCCAGAAACAGTGCACACCAGGGAATCCTGTTCCTTGTATTGTGCTGGGACTTTCCATCTTTGCTCAGAATACCTTCTTTGGCCAGAATATCTCTGTTACTATTTGACAGATCTCGACTGGGTGGCATCCTTGTCGATGGGTCCTGATCCCTTTAGCTGTTTTTATCACCATTTGCTTCCTTCCCTGACTTTCCATCTTTCTGCTGAGAAACGTACCTTATGTGCTCTTTAAATCGCTCACGACCTTCCATTAACTACAGAGTTAGCTGTAATGTCTTGTCTTGTTTTGTTTCTTTCTGGTTCATGCTTTTCTTTTCTGAGTCATCCTGTGGGATGAGAGGCCATGGCATGCTCTCGCTGCCATTAAACAGGGAAATTGTTGTGATTTCTGCAGCATGTATGAGTCATACGCACTTTGTTTCCTACAGAGCGACATCTTTCGTGAAGATGAGTAGGTGCTTCATTTGCACAATTTTGTAGCTGACAGTGTTCTAATTGTTGTAGAAACCTCATTCCTCGGTTTGTGACTGAAAGTCATTCTTGTCAGCAGACAGGAAAGCAGCCATTGCAACAGCTAGTGGTATAAATAGAAATTCTGCATGTCTATCAAAGCTGAGCTGGCATAATCTAGGCTTATATCAGAAGTTTAAGAATTGTTGTGATGTTACTGAATGTCAGTTTACCTCTCTCTGCTATGATGTTTGCAGGTTGGCATAGATTTTAGTGCATGTTTGAAGTAAAGGGAGGGAATGGCAAAACAAAGCCAAACAAAACAATGCTTACTTTTCTAAGATCTGTCTACCATCAATGTGTCTGTGTGTCTAGCCAGCCATCTACACCAAAGAATGGCTTACTATAAATTAAAAGAAAATACTTAGAAAGTCAAATTAAGCTTATAGAATTAAGACCTTATATAAATGAATCATCAGTATTAACTATGACATCTTAATATTTAAAATAGAAACAAGAAGTTCCATACTTTCAGTTACGTAGAATACATGAAAGTGCTGTGAAAATCCTCAGTAATTATAATGATCAGCCATTAATGGGATGTGTGATGCTTGGAGGTCATTTTCTAAATAGAAGTTTATCTTAAACTCTGAATCATTCTGAATTTGAGTCGATGTTAGTGGTCCTCAGATTTTGTTTAGTGCTACTATTGCTATCTAGATGGAAAACACACAGCTCGAAGAAGCTGCCTGCAGAGCAAGTGGATAGATATGAGTCCTCAGGCGATCCATGAGCTTTCAAAAGTTTTTTTCTCTGCTATGACTATCAACTGTGAAATCATATTAATGGCGTTCAGCAAGTAGTCCTAGGATCCCAAACTGAAACAAAGAAAATATGTTTTGTTTTATTTTGTTTGTAGCAATATTGTCACCTGGAGTAGAAAATATTTTTATTCCAGTATACATTGCTAGTCATTATTGTATTGAGTATGAAGTGACTCTCTTTAAAGATTTTTCTGACCTCTGTAACTTCAAGTGTGGTCATTAGTATGGACTCCCATTTTTTAAAATTAATTTTGTACTGTAAGTTTCATATGTGTGTATCATGGATTCTGGCTACTGTCACCCTGATCCTTACATTTCTCTCAGCCCCCTCTTCACCTCCTGCAGCTGTTCTCTCCCACTTCTATCCAAGTGCCTTCCTCACAGTGACATCTTTTATGTTTTATAACATGCTGAGTTATACCAGTGAATATTTTTTAAGTCTAAAGCCAACAGGACATACTACTTAAAATATAAACCTGAGGAAAAGCAAGAAGTATATTAGACAGTATGGAGAGAAGAAAGAAAAAGGAAACTTATGTACCTTCTAATCTCAAGAAATAATAGAAATAAATTTTAAACATTATTTCTTTCAAATCACTGCTCAAAAATGGACCTATAATACTTGCCTAGCATGCATGAGACCTAAGTTTAAATCCCCAAGGAATAAATCAAAACTGTTTTAAAAAAATCAAATAAAATGATATGCTGTACATTTTTGATAGTAAATAAAAATGATTAGAGACTATACATGTAATATTAAACTTTTCTTGATTCATAACTAACATATGTTTCTATTTTCACTGATAGAAAAACATCATTGTTTTCAAATGAGATTTGTTGGGTATAATTACAGAAATTTAGTAAATAGTTTACCGAAATCTAAGGGGAGATTTTCTTTACTGTATAGATAATTTTTATTTTACTTTAAAAGTCTATTGAAACTAAAATTAAAAAATCCTTTGTAATGTGCTTTTTGAACTTCTTTGGTAGCATTAAAATGCTTAGAAAGAGAGAAAGAAAGAAAGAAAGAAAGAAAGAAAGAAAGAAAGAAAGAAAGAAAGAAAGAAAGAAAGAAAGAAAGAAAGAAAGAAAGAGAAAGAAAGGAAGGAAGGAAGGAAGGAAGGAAGGAAGGAAGAAAGAAAGAAAGAAAGAAAGAAAGAAAGAAAGAAAGAAAGAAAGAAAGAAGCTAGATGGCTTGCCACAGAAAGGGGTTGCTGAGGTGATAAATGCCATTTATTCGCATATCTTAAAGTGTGCACTTTAAGTATTGCTGTGAATAGCTCTTTCAAGGTTACTTTGTAGCTAATAGCCCATGTTCAGTGAACCTTATAAAATGTTCAGTAATTTGATCTGTGTGCTGACTTTTCTTATCCTACCTTTGAATGTCTTTATCATTAGACTAACACATTTTAAAGGACTAAATAAACATGTGAGCAGAAGTGATTATGATAAAGCTATTACAATAGGACACGTGGACACATGTTCTATATTCTTGACCAATATGTTGGGAGGAAGAGCATGAGCCTTCCTAGGGAATGTTTGTGGTAAGCAAAGTAGCAAGAATACTAGCATATATGTATATATTGAACTAAAACACAGTGTTTAATGTCCATTAAAATAGATAGCTACAAAATATCCACTTCAATTTTTCAACTCTAATGTATGTAAAGCCCACTTAATATTTCTCTAAGGATTTCTTCACAAGAAATTTTGCCTGCACTTTGCATGATACCCTTTATTAATTCTAGGTCTACATTTTGTTTATTTGTCTTTTTACATTAAAGACTCTTTGTCTGTAGAACTTTTCTTGGCAAAATAATTCTCTCCTTATACAGATTGACGGGTAACAGGGCTTCTCAATTACATTTTGTTGTCCATTTTTTGAAGATTCTTATATAAGTTCAAAGAGATAAAAAATAATTAAGATAACATATCACTGGAAAGGAATTTCCATGCCTCCTTGTCTATTTGGTGTCCATGCATGAAAAACACAAAAGATAGACTACCCATTATAGCTGTATATTTGCACATTTATGTATGCCTGTGATAATTCCTAATCCTTCAAATAGAGTAAATAACTGTGCCTGGTAAATAGTTCTGAAGCAGGAAGATGAAGCTTTTCATTATTATAGACATCCCTAGAATTAATTTGGGTACATTGCATATTTAAGAATGTTTGTATAAACAAAGTATTAAACACATGCAAAGAGGGTGGGTGGGAACTGTTTCACTTTGACATTCAGCCTTACTTCAAGGAAAGTCAACTTAAAGGTAATACCACTTAAAATTCTCAGGGGATGGTTTGTCTTCCACATGCTCACTCTTGTAAAGAAAAGTAATCCTTCTCCAGGGAGCACCAGAAACTGAAAGACAACAGAGTTGAAATAAATACTTCAAGATAAAAGAATTAGATATAAAATATACATCTTATATCTATTTGAATGAAACACAGTAACACACAACGAAGAATCATATCAACATCACTGATTAAAATGAAAACAGAACATAGTTCCCACTGTATGAGAGAGAGTTTGTAGCATCAGTAACTGCTGTTAAATATCAAGAGATTCTTTTCAAAAAGATACACTGTATGTAGGAGAAGAGAATTCAGATGTAACAAAGTATTGTCATAGACAGTTTTCCCAGATAGCCTATCAGCTGCTACCAAATAAACTTGCCAAAGACAGGCATTCTCCTATAGAGAGGACTACTGTGTGGTCACATAAGTACATGCTTTTCTGTTGATATGTTTTCTTTTCTTATATTAACTTTAGGTTTTAAGGGTTTTCAAGTTTAGTGGAATGTTACATTTGACTTTGAAGGTTATATTGTAGCAGATGTACAGCTTGGTCTTCATGTGGTTCCCCTTAACAATTGGAGTGGGGACTGCCTCTGACTTTGACAACAAGCCATTGAACTCCCTTCTCCTAACTGGTCTTTCTGGTTGTGTCTCAAGGAGAACATGTGATTAGTCCTACTGAGACTGGATGTCCCAAGATGGGTTGGTGCTCATGGGGAGGTGATAATGAATGGAGGAATTTGTAAAGGAGAGACTTGGAGGAGAAGAGAGATGGGGGGTGCAGCATGGATGTAAAGTGGTAAATAAATAAATTTTAAAACGTGGAAGAACAAAATACACTTTACAGAGTATTCATACCACTGTGATAAATGGGCCAGGCACATGTGTGCCTACACATATTTTACACATGTACAATAGTAATAATAAAAGCAATAATAATAATAATAATAATAATAATAATAAGCAGGCTACAAGCTAGTAAAATGATTTACCAACATAGAATGTTATCAAATCTGCCTTTCTTTTCCTGCATCAAAGCAGTCTGACAAGCCAAAGAGCAAGGTCAAAAATAAACCATCAACTTTATTTGAAATCAAACTGAGTCGTTTTCAATATTACCCCCCCCCCCAAACTGAAAGAAGTGGCATCTCTTCAGTGAGTATCCAATGACACTAGCCTCATCTAGACACACGTCTTCTTAATAATGCCACCACGTAGAGGAAATGAGGATACCCTTCCAGGATAAGGATGGCTCTAGAAAGAAGGAGGGTGGTGCTCAGCCAGATGGGCTGGTTTCTTCTCATGAAGCAACTCAGCCACTGATGCAGTGTATGGATGGAGACACCAGGCATCTCTGATGAAGTCATTCTATCTGTAAGTCTGAACAATGGACTGTGTTCACCAGTCTTAAGGTGACAGCAACTAACAGCAGTGACTTCTAAACATCAGAAAATATGAGGCCTCACTGAGCTCATTTACACTTCCAATGCTATCCCAAAAATCCCCATACACTCCCCCCACTCCCCTACCCACCCATTCCCACTTCTTGGTCCTGGTGTTCCCCTGTACTGAGGCATATAAAGGTTGCATGACCAATGGGCCTCTCTTTCCTCTGATAGCTGACTAGGCCATCTTCTGATACATATGCAGCTAGAGACATGAGCTCCAGGGGGTACTGGTTAGTTCCTATTGTTGTTCCACCTATAGGGTTGCAGACCCCTTTAGCTCCTTGGGTACTTTCTCTAGCTCCTCCATTGGGGGCCCTGTGATCCATCCAATAGCTGACTGTGAGTATCCACTTCTGTGTTTGCTAGGCCCCGGCATAGTCTCACAAGAGACAGCTATATCAGGGTCATGTCAGCAAAATCTTGCTTGTGTATGCATTGGTGTCAGCGTTTGGAGGCTGATTATGGGATGGATCCCCAGATGTGGCAGTCTCTAGATGGTCCATCTCTTTGTCTCAGCTCCAAACTTTGTCTCTGTAACTCCCTCCATGGATATTTTGTTCCCAATTCCAAGAAGGGGCAAAGTGTCCACACTTTAGTCTTCATTACCTCCTGGGCATACATCCAGAAGATGTTCCAACTCATAAGAAAGACACATGCTCCACTATGTTCATAGCAGCCTTATTTATAAGAGCCAGAAGCTGGAAAGAACCCAGATGCCCCTCAACAGAGGAATGGATACAGAAAATGTGGTACATTTACACAATGGAGTACTACTCAGCTATTAAAAAGAATGAATTTATGAAATTTCTAGGCAAATGGATGGACCTGGAGGGCATCATCCTTAGTGAGGTAACCCAATCACAAAAGAACTCACATGGTATGTACTCACTGATAAGTGGATATTAGCCCAGAAACTTAGAATACCCAAGACATAAGATACAATTTGCAAAACACATGAGGCTCTAAAAAATTAGAACTGAGGATTGCAATAATATTCTTTATATGGTAAGTGTAAAGTTTAAAGTGTAAATGCAAATATAAAAACCAAAGACAACAAGTGTACAGTCAGTATTTTATTATGCAGAATTAACATACACTAACAATCTTCATCCAACGAAGACCAAAGTGTGGACACTTTGCTCCTTCTTAGAATTGGAAAGAATCACCCATGGAAGGAGTTACAGAGACAAAGTTTGGAGCTGAGACAAAAGGATGGACCATCTAGAGACTGCCATATCCAGGGATCCATCCCATAATTAGCCTCCAAACGATGACACCATGGCATACACTAGCAAGCCGTTGTTGCAAGGACCGTGATATAGCTGTCCCTTGTGAGACTAGGCCAGGGCCTAGCAAACACAGAAGTGGATGCTCATGGTCAACTATTGGATGGATCACAGGGCCCCCAATGGAGGAGCTAGAGAAAGTACCCAAGGAGCTAAAGAGATCTGCAACCCTATCAGAGGAACAACATTATGAACTAACCAGTACCCCAGAGCTTTTGACTCTAGCTGCATATGTATCAAAAGATGGCCTAGTCGGCCATCAATGGAAAGAGAGGCCCATTGGTCAGGCAAACTTTATATGCCCCAGTACAGGGGAACGCCAGGGCCAAAAAATGGGAATGGGTGGGTAGGGGAGTGGGGGGGGAGGGTGTGGGGGACTTTTGGGATAGCATTGGAAATGTAATTGAGGAAAATACGTAATAAAAAAAAAACAATCTTCATCCACTCTACATATTTAAAGCATTTTGTGAGATTTTTTACTAGGATGGAGAAAGTATGGCAGGAACCAGATCCATCAAATTTTGCACATTGCCTGTGCTCTGGAATGCAAGTCAGGTCTTCAGTAATGCAATCGGTCTCCCTTGTACACTCTTGCATGAATTATAACTTGGGAGACTTTCTATTTCCAGCTCTTAGTGAGTGATCCATAGCTTACTTGAGTGGTGCACAGATCATATACTATGCCATAATTACTATTGAGAAAAATATGATTGTCAGTTGTTGACTATGAACACATTAGATATGAAAGGGAAATTAGCATAAATTAAGATAACATATGGTCAAATATTCCATTTCGTTGATTCTTTTTTTTTCTCTTTTTAAATTTATTTACTTATTTATTTATATCCCAAATGCTGACCTCTCCTGGTTCCCCCCTCCCCTTTACCTCTGATAGGGTGGGAACCCTGGGTATCCCTCACCCTGGTACATCAAATTTCTGCAAGATTAGGTGCATCCTCGGTCCAATCCCTGCATGTTCTTTGGTTGGTGGCTCAGTCTCTGAGAGCTCCCAGGGTTCCAGGTTAGTTAACACTGTTGGTCTTCCTATGGGGTTTCTATCTCCTAGCTTTCAAGCACTTACCTCAACTCTTCCATAAGAGACCCTGACATCCATCCAGTATTTGGCTGTGTATCTCTGCATCTCTTTTAGTCAGCTGCTAGGCAGAGACTCTCAAAGGATAGCTATGCTAGGCTCCTGTCTGTAAGCATAACAGAGTTTCATTAATAATGTCAGGAACTGGTGTTTGCCTATGGATGGGTTTTGAGTTGGGCTGGTTATTGGTTGACCATTCTTTCAGTCTCTTTTCCATCATTGTCCCTGTGTTTCTTTTAGACAGGACAAGTTTGTGGTAAAAAAAAAAAAATTGTGGGTGGTTTGGTGTCCTTATCCCTCTGCTGAGGAAGTCAAATAGTTCTACCTGAAGACTTAGATCCTAGACATATACCCAAAGATGCTTCACCATAGCACAAGGTCACATGCTCCACTATGTTCAAATCAGCTTTATTTATAATATTCAAAAATATGCAACCATATGTCCCTCAACCAAGGAATGGATACAGAAAATATGGTTCATTTACACAGTGAAATACTATTCAGCTATTAAAAACAAGAATATCATGAATTTTGCAGGCAAATGGATGGGACTAGAAAATATCTTGAGTGACTTAACCCAGACCCTAAAGGACATACTTGGTGTGGTCTCACCAATAAGTGGATATTAGCCATAAAGTACAGAATACTCATGCTACACTCCACAGACCCAAAGAAGTTAAACAAGAAGGAAGGCCCAAGCGGGCATGATTGAATCTCACATAGTAGGGGGGACAAAATGGTCATGGAAGGCAGAAGGATGGAGGGAGGGACCAGGATGGGAGAAGGGAAGGGGAGAGGAAAGGGGGTACAGCATGAGGTGTGGGAGGGGGACAGGAGAGAAGCCCAGAGGGCCAGGAGAATGAACGGACATCTGCAGCTCCTGAGGGTGGGGTGGGGTTCAGGAAATCAATAGAACTTCCCAGAGACCTGAGATGGAAGAGACTCCCAGGAGTCAATGCAGGTGACCTTATCTGAGATGGATACCAGTGGGGACATGGAAACTGAAGAATCCACTTATTGTTCCTTTTTATTGATCCTTTAATTTACAGATAGATAGATAGATAGATAGATAGATAGATAGATAGATAGATAGATAGATAGATAGATATAGAAATATATAGACATATATATAAAATTCTAGAGGACAAACAAACATTCAGTTTTCAAAGTCAAATATTTGTTGAGCTTTTCTCATTTATCTCTGCTCTAAGACCAGAAAAGTTTATGTCTTAGTCTTTAACCCCTTGCCAACTTCCAGTTGGCATAGCCATGGTCTGGCTTTGGCAAAATGAAAGATAGTCACAGAGAAGTGGAAGGAGAAAAAGAGTGTTGTGGACAATTCATATATGAGATCTGCTAGGTTATTCCCCTACACTCATCCTGCGGTGCTTGATTTGCTTCCAGTGCATTTCTGCAGATTGTTCCTTCATTCAGATATATTCAAATGATGCATCTGAGTGAGTATTTAAAACATTTGAATTCAACTTAAGAAAGTATTCTACGTTATTTGAAGGAAGGACCATTATCCTGTGTACAGTTCTATGTGAGTCAATACAGCAACCCAGATGACCTGAACTTAAAAACAAAAGTGCTTTTAACAAAACAGTTCAATCTTCATCATTCTGTCCTAAACTATGACAGGAATGGTGGGAAGAGTGAGAGGAGATGGCCTAGGACATTGATACACCTGCTCACCTCCCCCAATATATTACTAAAGAATTCTAACAAAGACAAAACAAATGGGCTTCCAGGTTGTCCCAAGTTCTAATGAAAAGTACTACACTGGAAAGTGTGCAGTGAGCAGTCATTTAAACATAATGAATGACATTGATTCTGCTATTTGTAAACCGAGTTCTGCATGACTTCATATTGCTATCCAGTTGCTTTCTTGTTACATGTGTTGAACAGGATGTGTTTGTATAAAGAAGACAGTGTTCTCATTATCTCTCCTCTGTGTGACGCTTTATTTCTCCCCGTCTGTGTTTTTGCTTGCATAACCACACATATGACTAAGCTATGAACTTGGTTTAGGAAGATAGATTTATTCACCTGGATTGAGGCATCCTGCTTGCATTTGCTATGCTCTTTGAAACAATAATTTATTTTATAAATAAAATTGCCATCAGGTAGTCATGATATAATTTGTGTCTTTAAATAGTTATTATGAGTTTCCTAACACATTTATGATTCCTGTTTGATTTTCTCAATTATATAGATTTTTGCATCCAGAATATTATTAAATTATCAATGTAGCTGTTCTTACATAAAAATGCTAGAATTAAAATGAAGAAAATGTATATTAAAATAACATCATTAAGGTTTATTCCAGAGAAACAGAAATCAGATTGCAACAAATATCCTTTTAAAATAAGTGAAAGTTTACCTCTGATATGTTTGTGTGTACTCTGATATTGAATTCAGTTAAGAATGGAGATAAGGTACACCTTGTTATAGTGTAAGTAAAGATGTAAGGATGGTGGACCTCTTGCGGACAATAGAGTGTGCTTCTAGAAATGCTTGACACAAATTTAATGTGATAAATATCAGGACATATTTACTTCAAATGTCACATCTTCCATATACAAAGCATGTGCTTTGCTTATTAACTAAATCTATAGTTTCTAAACTTATAAAAATAGTAACAGTTCTGCAAAACAGGTGATCCTGTATTATGTTCATGAAATGTAGTCATCTTAGAAATATGCTTGTGAAGAATTAAGATGTTGCCAGAAGTTTGGATCAATGATACAGCATGCCAAGTGGCTTTTTACAATAGTTGTCAGACCAAGGACCTCATGGGAATAATGTCTTGTCTATAAGCTTTGAAAGACTGGCTTTGATTTTCTTTGGAGGTCTCAGTAAAGATGAGAGTGCACTTGTAGTTATGAGTTTCTGGACAAGGGCTTCATTTACAAACCTAGATGCAGAATAAAGGATGCTCCAGTGGAAGAGTCCTTTCTGTTGGCATAAGCCAAAGAAGAACCAGTGATTTTCAGCACATTATATCAAATGTGTCATAGGCCCTGAATTTTTATCCTATACATACAGAAGAAGTTCACGAATAGTATATTAATAAACCAACCAAGTAAGATCAAGGATAATTCAGCAACACAAAGAAAACACAAACCTGCTGATATCATGTCTCACTCAGGAAACAAAAAAGCAAAGGATATTATAAAATCTCAAAGAGAGTTTAAAATATGAATTTTTGAAATTGCCCAGCCATAAGTAAATAAAACAAAATATGATTAATAAGATGAAAAGTATAATATAAAAGTTTCAACTATTAAATGTAGAGAACAAGAAAGTCTAATATAAAGAAAACCTCTGTAAAATAGGTAATAGGAATTTTTCATGTTCCAGGGTTAAACCTGGGGTATGTGTGTTGTCACATAAAGGAGACAATTCTGGGAAGCAAAGAGTTATTCTAGTGTGCATCTGTCAGAATGACAAGGAGGAAATCAAGATAATGAAGCAGCTTTATGATGGGCAAATCCATTCTACTAAAAGTCTTCAAATCTAAGAGTTAATTAAGTAGGTTATAGTATGGACCGTCAAAGTAAAACAACATTATTAAATGTTTAAAGGACGAAGTCACAAGGAAGTAGAACCCTGGGCTCACAATTTGACACTGACTCAGAAACAGAGATTTTGATCAATGAAATAAAACAGAAGACCCAAATAAGAGTGCATATAATTACTGTCATTTGTAGGTAACAAAAATTCCAATAATCCCCCCTAAAGGAATACAGATTGATTGAAGAAAAACATCTTCAACAAATTCTGTTAGAAATAGATCTTTTATCTTGCCCAATGAAAGACGTCATTACTGAAAGTGAAATCTAGAATAGTACTACTCAGCTATTAAAAAGAATGAATTTATGAAATTCCTAGCCAAATGGATGGACCTAGAGGGCATCATCCTGAGTGAGGTAACACATTCACAAAGGAACTCACACAATATGTACTCACTGATAAGTGGATATTAGCCCCAAACCTAGGATACCCAAGATATAAGATACAATTTGCTAAACACATGAAACTCAAGAAGAATGAAGACTGAAGTGTGGACACTATGCCCCTCCTTAGAATTGGGAACAAAACACCCATGGAAGGAGTTACAGAGACAAAGTTTGGAGCTGAGACGAAAGGATGGACCATCTAGAGACTGCCATATCCAGGGATCCACCCCATAATCAGCTTCCAAACACAGACACCATTGCATACACTAGCAAGATTTTATCGAAAGGACCCAGATGTAGCTGTCTCTTGTGAGACTATGCCGGGGCCTAGCAAACACAGAAGTGGATGCTCACAATCAGCTAATGGATGGATCACAGGTCCCCCAATGGAGGAGCTAGAGAAAGTAACCAAGGAGCTAAAGGGATCTGCAACCCTATAGGTGGAACAACATTATGAACTAACCAGTACCCCGGAGCTCTTGACTCTAGCTGCATATGTATCAAAAGATGGCCTAGAAAGAGGAAAGAGAGGCCCATTGGACACGCAAACTGTATATGCCCCAGTACAGGGGAACGCCAGGGCCAAAAAAAAAATGGGAATGAGTGGGTAGGGAAGTGGGGGGGGTATGGGGGACTTTTGGGATAGCATTGGAAATGAAATTGAGGAAAATATGTAATAAAAAAAAAACTCTTAGACAAAAGCAAAAACAAAAAAACCAACAACAAAACCAGAATTACTCTGCAAGATTCAAAGTTCACCCTAGATGACTCACTATAAGCAGTTTGGTTGCTGCTTAGAAGAAACAAAGACAAGTCCCCTCTAGTAAACAGTCATGCAGACTAGGAACTCAATACTCAATATAGACTCATTGAGTTGTGTATGGATGTACGTGTGTGTGTGTGTGTGTGTGTGTCTGTGTGTGTAATTAAATAGAAGCGATCATAAATTTGCAAGGTAATAGGTGACATGGTAGCAGTGGAGTAGGGAGATGGAAATGTTATAAAATAGGTGTTCATGTATGAAATTCTCTGAGAAATGAGAATATAAAAACAATAACAAAGGAGATTAAGGTACAAGAGAGGCCTTTCTGAATTAAGACCCACAAAGTAAAGTCTGTAACAATTGGTAAACAAGACCTCTTTTTTTTCTTTTTCCAACTTTTATTAGGTATTTTCTTCATTTACATTTCAAATGCTATCCCGAAAGTCCCCTATACCCGCCCCCTGCTCCCCTACCCACCCACTCCCCACCTCTTGGCCCTGGTGTTCCCCTGTACTTGGCCATATAAAGTTTGCAATACTTGGGCCTCTCGTCCCAATGATGGCTGACTAGGCCATCTTCGGATACATATGCAGCTAGAAACACGAGCTCTGGGGGTACTGGTTAGTTCATATTGTTGTTCTACCTATAGGGCTGCAGACCCCTTCAGCTCCTTGGGTACTTTCTCTAGCTCCTCTATTGGGGGTCCTGTGTTCCATACAATAGCTGACTGTGAGCATCCATTTCTGTGTTTGCCAGGCACTGACATAGCCTCACAAGAGAGAGCTATATTAGGGTCCTTTCAGCAAAATCTTGCTGGCGTATGCGTTTAGTGACTGATTATGGGATGGATCCCCAGGTGGGGCAATCTCTGGATGGTCCATCCTTTCATCTCAGCTCCAAACTTTGTCTCTGTAACCTCTTCCATGGGTGTTTTGTTCCCAATTCTAAGAAGGGGCAAAGGGTCCACACTTTGGTCTTCGTTCTTCTTGATAAACAGGACCTCTTAAAACTAAAAATATGTCTGCATAGGAAACGTGTATGAAGAGAAAGTCAACAGAGTGAGAGATAATCATTGCCAAATATTACATCTTAATAAACAAAGAACCAAGAAAATGAATGACCTAATTAAAAATGGGGGGGGGGGGGAAGGCATCTAAACAGATCAGTTAGGAAATTGTAATTAAAACAACTTTGTGGTTCCATTGGTTTCATCTTATTCAGAATGTCTAAAATCAAGAAAATGTATGAGAGCAAATCCTGGCAAGGATATGGTGAGAGGTTAAACCTCATGCAGTGTTGGTGTGATCACCACCTGGAGCTGCCGCCCAGGAAATGTGCATGGAAAATCCTCAAACAGCTACCAGCTGATTGATCTACCATTTGACCCAGATATACTATTCCTCAGCATATGCCCATTTGCTCTATTCACAACATGTAGAAAATGAAAACACCCTAAATGTCCTTTAACTGTGGAATGAATGATGAAAATGGGGTGCACATACCAAATGAAATCATAGCCAGTTGTAAAGAACAATGAAATTTGCAAGTAAATGAACAGAACTAGGAAATAGCATACTGAATGAGGTCATCCAGATTCAGAAAGGCAAATACTCGTTCTTTTTAAATTAATGGATCCTAACTAAAATCTTTCTATTTAAGTATATAACCTAACATAATATAGAAGCTAAGAAAATAGAAAAGGACTGAAGTGGGAGAGAAAGAAACTCTAGAAAAACTAGTAAGGCATACATACTGCTGTGAAGAACAAACTGAAAAATGATGTGTACAGCAGATTGGAAATCTACACACATAGGTAGAAGAGTGAAACAGAGACATAAAACATTAAGGATGATTGTGAAAGCCATAATAAAACATTAGTTTATTAACCTATTTAAAAATATGTATGTGTGTACATATATAGCTTAAAAGGACTTGTGTTGAACAGGATTATAATGCTTCCTGAAAGACTCTCTAACATAAATAACAATGTCACACATGAGAAGCCTCCCTTGGAGCCGCTGGTTATGGTAGCCCAAGAGCCTTCCCCCACCATAATATAAGCTACTGACACTGCCTTTGGTTGCTTCACAGAATGTGAAGATGAGACCTTACAGCTGAAGGTCTCATAACTTTGGCCTCTGGACTTGGAAGAATTCAGCCAAAACTGACTTGGAGATCTCGCCCCTGAGAACTAGCTCTCACAGTATCCAGAGGTGCTAGGAAGCTGCCAAAGAAGAAAAGCCATCAATAGTTCTATCCAATTGTAAAGACTATGAATTACAATGACCAAAAAGACAAGATATTTCCAAGAGTGAAATTGTGGCAGTTTACCTTGGAGACAGCAATCTAGTTGGATTTAAACCATGATCAATAAACAAGATTTCATATCTGGTATTATAAAACTAGTCAACTCTCCATGGCTGGAGATGTCATAGACCTGAGAGGAGAACCTCTTTCTTTCATTTTCTTAACCAAAATAATACATATTCTTTAAATATTTATGCCCATAAATAAGTGTAGCTCTCAATTCCAATCAAAGAAGTCTCTTTTTCGATCAAATCGAGACCATTTTAGAAATTCGCAACAGGTCAAAATGCAGAAAACAACTGACTATGAGGTGCCCCACCTCTTTTGGTACAACTGTAAACACACCTTTATACCCTAGGCTCAGAAAACACCAAGGAAAATGGAACAAAGAGATTCTCAGAGAAGCTAGACCAGGAGACCTGCTGCAAGTTACTGTCTTCTAGAAATGATATGAAAGCTGAATCCATGAAATCTCAGCAATGCAATTGACTGAACAAGACCCACAAGATAATTATATCTATTGGCATGCCAATGCAGTAGAAATTTGACAAAACCCCACCACGAACGCTAGCTGGAGAGCTATAGAACATTAATGGCTGCTGAGAGAAGAGTCAGTTTTCTCCAGGAATGAGTTCCCTGGTAGGTTTACAGTGGTCAGCTGTAAAAGCATATGCACACAAACAAGACTGAATGAACTCAATAGGGTGTGTGTGTGTGTGTGTGTATGTGTCCATAAGTATATGTGCATATGTGTATATTTATATAATCATAGTCATAATAATCATAATAATAGAATAAGTTAGACTGGCACCATTTATTGAAGATGCTTTTTCTCCATTGTATATTTTTGACACCTTTGTCAACGATAAAGTGACTATAAGTGTGTGGTTTTATTTCTGGGTCTTCAATTCTATTCCATTGGTCAATGTATCTGTCTGTGCACCAATACCATGCAGTTTTTATCACTATTGCTCTGTAGTAAAGCTTGAGGTCAGGGATTGTGATTTTCCCAGCTCTTCTCTTATTGTTAAGAATTGTTTTCGCTATTCTGTTTTGTATTGTTTTGTTTTGTTTTGATTTGATTTGTTTTGTTTTGTTTTTGCCATTCCAGATGAATGTGAGAATTGCTCTTTCCATGTCCTTGAAGAATTGTGTTGGGAATTTGATGGGGATTGCATTGAATCTATAGATCGCCTTTGGTAGGATGGCCATTTTTACTATGTTAATTCTACCAATCCATGAGCATGGAAGAAAGAACTCTCCATTTTCTGAGATCTTCTTCGATTTCTTTCTTGAGAGACTTGAAGTTATTTCCATATAGTTATTTCACTTGTTCGGTTAGAGTTACCCAAAGATATTTTATATTATTTGTGGCTATTGTTGTTTCCCTAATTTCTTTCTCAGTCTTTTTATCCTTTGTATAAAGCAAGGCTACTGATTTATTTGTGTTAATTTTATATCTGGCCACTTTGCTGAAGTTGTTCATCAACTGGAGAAGTTCTCTGGTAGAATTTTTGGGGTCATTTATGTATACTATTATATCATCTACAAATAGTGATAACTTTATTTCTTCTTTATCAATTTGTATCCCAGATGGCTCCTCTGGACCATCTGAGGCAAAGTAGACCACAGCACACTGGCCCACTCTGCTCATAGTGGGAAGGAAAACGTCTGTCCTACTACTTTTGTATTTTGCTGAGGTTTTCTATTGATGTCCTTACAAGTTGGCCTTCACTCCTCTGTACTTTTTTTTTTCTATGACATTTTTCTTCCTTTCTTTCAATAATAGATTTTTGTTTTTTGTCAAATGCTTTTTTTTTCTGCTTATGGGGTGGCTTATATTATTCTTAGTTTGTTGTATTATAAATTAAAATTTCTTTTAAAAACTATATTTCTTCTTACAAAATAATTCTAAAAACTGTTCATCCACTCCAATTTTCTGGGGATTTGTACTGTTTCTTTTGTAAGTTCAATATTAAGGCATTTGAACATATATTTTTACTTTGGTGTAAAATTTTATGAATACAATAATGAGGCATAAATTTTTAGTCATGCATCATTTTAAGTGTCTATTTGTACATATTCTTCAATGACTTCATTAGTTTTTTTATCAGTTGCTCAGACACCCCAATCCAAGCTTTTAATTTAGCATAAAGTTACTTAAAATCTTCCTCTGTAATATTTTAATTTATAGGAACAAATGATATCACTTTCATATTCCACATATTATATTCATGACTTTCATTTATTTTGTGTATTTATTACCTCAGGCATTTATTTGAATAGCTTTTGTTTCTATGGCCTCAATTTACATGGTTTATGCTGGACTGGCTAATCTAGTACAATTTCGTTTTGTATTGTTTTTCAATTTTTTCTATGTTTTAATCCTGTATAGAATTTCTATCTGAAATTATTTCTCCCACAACTATATAGTTAACTGCTTAAATTATATGAAATATCATTTATAATTGCTGTTTTAATTGCCTTACAGCTAAAGCCAACATTTGTATCAGTTCTGGGAAAGTTTCAACTCACTAAAAGTTTGCTGTTTGTCTCTTTTCCTTGTTGTGAATCATCCCTTGGTGTTTCTTTGCACTAAAAATTTATATAATATAATGCATTCAAGTTGGAGAATGCTCTTATGAGCCAGCTGGTTTACAGGAATAATTTTGACATTGCAGTTTTGTCTAATAACACTGTGCGTTTAGATATCATCAAGCTCTGCACAGTCCATTTCCAGCCTGCCCACAAATGACAACATGATCATTTATTGCTCATTCTGTTACAATATGAACTACTCAAACCCATGTCTTTTGTGCTAGCAATCACAGTTTTGTTTCTCTTGCTAGACCTTTGCTGACACCGTACAATATCTTTTGATTATGAAAACATATTCTCCAGTCACTTCCTATTGACTCCACTCTGTGTGGACAATGTTTTTCCTAGCTTGTTCGGTGCCTGCGTTCTTCATTTTCTTCCTAATTGTAAGAGATGATGTACCCAAAGAAGTATGCTTCCCACATCCACAGGAAAGTGCCAGTATATCAGAAAAAGAATGAAGTAAAAACTGGATAGTGGTAGGAAATGTGAGGCATTAAAAATACTTTCCCCTGCACTTGAGTTGCCTTGTATTCTTTGTTAATCCCCTGATGCTGTAACAGGTTTCAAATACACACAGAGCAGTTGGCAGTTCAACATTTTATAAATATCTGTGAACTTTGAAACTGAAGAGTAAGCTTCCAAACATCAAAGATGAAGACATTAAGGAAAACTTGGTTTAGAATTTCACCTTTTCTACAAAGAGGCCTGAGCTTGTAGGATTATTGACATTAGCCAATCATATCAACCATTTTTATGTGTTGATATTTTGCACGTTTTCTCAAATTATGCTTTCCACCATGATTTTTTTATTGAAAAAGGTTTGAGGACCATTGGATTGTTACTGTACAAAGTGTATTAAAAGAGTGTGCTTTATAAAGATACATTAGCATATGTTAAAGGATTAAATTAAAGCCTAGTATTATTGAAAATTCAATATAGTTCCCACATCCTGTGTTTGACAACTTGTCAAAATTAAATAATGTTCTCCTTTTTCATTCAAAAAATTCATATAATGTGTATTCCTAATAATCATACTCTCCACTGAGATTTTCTCCCAACTCCTTACACATCCAATTTCATGTCTTGTGAGATCTCTCTCTCTCTCTCTCTTTCTCTCTCTCTCTCTCTCTCTCTCTCTCTCTCTCTCTCTCTCTCTCTCTCTCTCTCTCTCTCCCTGCACCAAACAGATTCCAATATTTCCTGAGCTATGGGTGGGTCTGTGTGCCTAACTCCCTTCTTTAATGCTGGAATTTTTATGAACATGCCAAGAACAGTTAATAAACAAGCTTATAGTGCCTTTACTTTGATAAATGGTACTTGATATTTGTAGCAGCTCAAACTTGATATCAATACAAAAGGAATATTTTTCTAGCATCCTAAATTTATCTTGAGGTGATAACTGATTTTCTAGACTACCGTAAGTTAAAATCTCACAATTAACATTTTTCTTTGTTATTTGTTTCACATGTCTTTACAGGTGGAACTCATGTCAATAGCTAATGTTTTATAAAGAAAATAAAAAAGAAACAAAGAAAATCAGCCATTCTAATAATCCTAAATAACATATGCAATCATTTTTTTTGTTATCATCACAATTGGTCAGATTTTTGAATAGTTTATAATGAGATTTTTATAACAGGAACAAAATAAAAGACATTTGAAATCATAAGTTGCCATCTATAGCAATTTAATTCTCAAAGTCAAACTCATTTTCAATTTCTGATATTCAATTTTCTTTGATGAATACCAGTATAGAGTTTTATATGAACTTCACATGAAGTCATCCATGGGGCAGATTCTTAATAAATTTTAATTTACTCTTGTTTGACTCTAGTTTGCTAATGGATTTCCTTATTTCTAGTGAGCCAAGCTCATTCTGGGCTGTCTCAGTAAGGCTGCATAATTCTTTGTTTTATAACATAATGTCTACTAAAGTTTGGGGTTTCTGGGTTTTGTTTGTTGGTTTTGAAGTTTCCAGCTCAGCTATAAGTATGGTATGAGCTCACAGCACATATTTCCCCTCTTTACTTTTTACTTGATAAGACAGGGTGGCCTTTAGTTCATACTCCTGTGTCTTAGTTTCCAGGTCCTAAAATTGCAGGCATGTGCTGCCACATTCAGTTTCACATTCTTGTTCATTAGTACAATTTCTAGATGTTGATATTTATTCCTACCTTTTTGTAACACCCCAAAGTACTGTAAGCTACATTTCTTTTCTATTTTTTACACTTATGTATTTATTTGCTTAATGTGTGTCCAGTGTGTGTGCATGCATGTGTGTGTGTGTTTGTGTATTTTTGTGTATACATGTGTATTAATTATGCTGGGACCATGACAATCACAGAGAGGTAGAGGCCATCCTACAGGAGCCATGTAAATTTCCAGGTTAACTCAGATTGTCTGCCTTGGCATTAAGAGCCTTTATTCAGTGAAGCATCTTCCCAGCTTGTTCAACAGTTTTAAATGTGTGGCACCAGGGCCTGTGGAGTCTTAATGGAGAGGATTTGGCAGTAAAACGGTCCCTGACTAAACCCCCAGGTTGCCTATTAACACCTGCCATTACCTGCCATCTAAATGTAAGTTAAATAATCTTCCCAATTTGTATTTTGGCAAAACGCCACCACAGCAGATGGAAAAGACTGTATGTAACTAGGAAATTATGCATATACATTTAATGTGCGGACTGTGTGCATTAGTCCTTTCGAGGAACATCCGAGCATCCTTCTGCTCTCGGCTTTTTTTATACTGTTTACACCATATGCCAGCACAGTGGGAGAGCCTTATCTGAGAGGCAAAAGAGAACACATACATTTCATGGAAATTGTTTCATAAAGTTACCTTATTCAGGGGAAGGAACAGATGAAATTTATTGTGAGTGTACATGTTATTATTTCAAAAATTGAAAAATGCAAAACATTTTAGAAATTACAGGAAAAAATGAAACTGTGTTATGCAACCTTAAACTGTTAGATGTCCATATCCTTTTCTCATATCTCACCACATAAGAAGCAACCCATGTATTACTGTCATAGTTCTTCTGTCCTAACCAAATTGTTCTATTCTCCATCTTCAACAGTTCTCATGTTTGCCAACCTCCATAACTCCTGCTTTCTCATTAAATGAGGCATTAAACAAGTTGCGTTTTTGCTTTAAATTCAAAGTGTTGCATTTTAGTTATCAGGAATTAAGCTAATATTCAACCTATCTATCACCATTTTGAATTAGGATAATGACATTTACATGAATGGTCACAGTATAGGGCATGTTGAATGGAATAGCCTCCAACAGCTTTAATACAAATGAGTCTGCCAAAGCTCTCAGTTCTGTGATCTTAGGAACTTGATGTTTTCAGAATTCTATATTTCCACTTGAGTCATTAAAAAAGTCAATGCAAAAGGTGATTAAACATGGAGGGATTCTATCAGAGAAAATGCTCTTTTGTCAATATCAAAATAATTGTGAGAAACAAGAAGGACACTTATTTATTGAAACCAAGGAAAGATAACTGAATTTCTGGGGTTCTCTGATGTAATGAAGGTAAGAGCAATACTTCAATTCAGCAATACCATAAATGAGTCCTCATAACGCAGGAATCCAGCATCTGCTGGAACAAACTTATTTTAACATCTGAAGCTGAGAGAAGCTCTTAGTAACATGGCCTTGGGGATGTAGTATTTCACAACTGCAGTAGCAACTGCTGTTCTTGGTCAGTTACAGTTGTAATTACTTGACTCTATTCTCTTGGTCACCATAAACCTGGAAAGTGACTAATCTCTTAAAGGGAACATTTCGAGATAAGTCCATAGGAACTTGGGTGTACATTGTCAATAGTAATTTTACTTACATAAAGAGTTATTCTTCAGTGTGAAATATTCATCTCTCCAACATGGCTATTCCTTCCAGGTTAGCAGATTTCTCCAGAGCAGCAAAATAACAATGTCACTGGATTGGTAAAACACACATTAAACAAAGACATTCAATAAGTAGCTCAAATTATTATGATCCCTAGATATTTTATTCAGAGATATTGAATTCCATCTGACACAGCATCTGGCCCAAGAAAGAAATGGTAATGTGTCAGAACTCTCATGCAAAGAAGTGGATATTGGCTATTTAAGCATGACTCTGTGCACAACTTGTATATCTGACGCTGACAAATCACCTGTGTTGTTAACAACTTTAGATCAAATCAACACAAGATTCTTAATGGCATACCACTTTATTATCTTTTACTGTGGAAAAAATAGATTTCTGTGGAGTGTTGCTGATATTTCTGACCTCTACCAGTTTGACCAAGAGAGGAGAACTCTGAAGAACCTCTAGGACTGCAGAAGGGTCCGAGTGACTAGAATTTCCCCACATATTCTCCTACTTTCCAAAAAACTAAGCTAGACTTGCCTTCCTTGTGACATAAACGTTTCTTGTGGGGCATTGGGCTATACACAGACAGTCTGGTTTCCAGTCCATCTGAGGTGTTGAACCCTGAGACCTGATGGTGATATTTCACCTACATGGGATGGAAGGAGCACCCTGGCTCCTGTTGATGTTACCACCACCCCCACAGCCCCCACAAGGTAAGCATAGTTAGTAGTCATGTAGGCAATGTCCCAAGCTTCTGACCTTCAGGCTAAACTCCTCCCCAGTTACCTAGCAACAGTAAGATAAAGCAGCCCACTCTAAGAGGGGCTGTTTGGCCCCTCCTCACTCTCTCACTCCTCTTGCTCTCTTGCTTCTCTCTCTTCTTTGTCTTCTCCTCTCCTCTCTCCTCTCTCTCCCTCTTACTCTCTAGCCTTTCTTTTCTCTCTCTCCTTTTCCCTCTTTTCTCTCCTCTTGGTCATAGCTAGTCTCTCTCTCTCTCTAGCTACCTTTTCTCTTCCCCCCACCCCGCCTTTCTACAATGAAGTTCTAAAGCCATAGACAGTCTCTGCTCCTCAAGGCCCACTGTGCAGACTCTAGCTTGTGTGGGAATCTCTCTCCCTCAGCTACTTCTCTCATAACCCTGTGGCACAGGGTGTCATACCAGGGCTCCCCGGTCGGGAACTGCCCCTTGTCCACCCAGCCACACACCTCTCCCCATTGAGTGGGGTCAGTGGCTTAGATGCCCACCCAGGGCCGAGTGGAAAGCATCTGGCAGCCTTCCCACATCTGCCTGTCCAGAGCATAGGAGGAACTCTGGCCTGGTATGGGCTATGCCCACTTCCCCCTCCTACTCCTGCCCCCTTTTAGTTTCCACAGTTTCCAATGGCAAAAAGCTCAAATTCCAGTACACAAGCACTTTCCACTCACTTTGGTTACATTTGTAATTAGCAGGAAAGTTTCACACAACCAAGGCCAGCTCAAGGTTACTAGAACTTTCAAAGGCATGGATTCTAGATGAGGGCTGATTTATCATATCTCCTTGCTATGTAACAATGCCAGTCGATCTTTTCTTAATTCATATGGACTTTGGATAAATACAGGTTTACCACATGGAAGAGGCAGCAGATACAGCACTGTAATCAGCAATATTCCATGGGAAGATCATGGTGTTCATGTTCCATTATGATGACAAGCTGCTTGGATTCAGTAGCAGGAGCATTGTTCTGCATTCATGACTCTAGTAAAGTAATAGACATGTTTTTTATTTTTTCCCCACCAGTGTAGTTGGCACTTGAACATAAAGATTGGGAGGTAGAAACTGAATAGCATACAACTTGTTAGAAGTTGTAGTTTACCCTTTTCACCTTTTCTGTCAGCTTTAGTAAGCCCACCATTACTATAATGAGGTACTGAAGAAAATACGCATTAAAGCAACATGTTGAAAATAAACGCTTCAGCATGATTAGTCTTTTCCATTGTCATCAAGACAGTTTCTGGAGCTTGAGGTAAAACAGTGCATCAAGAATTGCCCAGACCTCGACCAGAAGAGATGTGTGGCTGACTGTCTGTCTTCATTGCACCTCAGTCAATACATACATGCAGTTTATACTCTGCTAATACCCTGGACCTTTATCTCAAGACTGGGCTCTATATGTCATCTCTGTTGGCTCAACTTCTACAAAAAAGTTAAGACTTAGGACCTAGACTCTCCTTGTTTGAGTGTATGTGTGTATCTCTGTGTGTATATTTATGTGTCTGTATGTATGTGTTTGTGTGTATGTATATGGCTGTGTGTGTGTATTTGTGTATTTGTATTTGTGTGTTGTGTGTATGGATATTAAATGAGGAAAGAATTAAAGATAAAGACAAGTACTTCACCGGAGTCGCTGATTGTGACTGTAAAACTTACTTTACACTGTGACTCTCACTTCCCATAGAGAAGGTACATAAGGAAGTTTCCAGTTTGAACAGCATTGCAGGCCAGTCTCTTTGATGGGATTCCTGTGTCTGAGAGCCTGGTGCTAGACATTATTTTAACAAATTTCAGACAATCTCATCTATTCTGTGTCTTGGGGCTATTCCTGTTTGGGCTGTGAACCAGGAGCTATTTGAGTAGCAGGCATTCATAATCTACACATATTCATCCAAGTTCAGTATATTGATGTTGACAGGACTGTCTCTCTTCTTCAGATAAAGCCTAAAATGGTATTTAAGATCATTAAATGCAGTATCGCGAAGAGCACTTTCTCGATGAAAGAAGCAGCTTTGTGTTCTTTATACAATAAGAGGCTTGTAGAGATTCGCACATTCTTTAGCATCATTTCAGACCCAGAGCAAAGGGACAGACAAAGCTGGGTTGTTTGTCTTGTTTCACAGTTGCCCGGACTGACCTAGAATTCAGGATGTTCTCCAACAGACTGTAGACTCCCTGGAAGCATCCCTTTCCACCTCAGGCTCCTGAGTACTTGCATCAGAGCTTTGAAGGAAGGCCTGGAACTAGACTCAGCTCTGTTTTCATGTTTTGAAATGCCTGTGACAGATTTTGAGATCTCTCACATGATAGGCAAATGTTCTAAGACTAAGTGGTATCCTCATCATGTTTCTTTTGTTTGTGGTGTATGTTTGTGTTTCAGCTCTAAGAACCCAATTTCTGATAGTAATTCATCTCGTTGTGTTTTTATCTTCTAGGACTACAATGATGAAATTCGTCAAGAGCAACTCCGGGAGTTGTCTTACTTGAATGGCTCAGAAGAGTCTGGCCGGGGCCGAGGTATTAGAGGCAGAGGGATCAGAATAACTCCCACAGCTCCATCAAGGTACGTGAGTTCTCACTCTGAGCGTATTAACAGCAGATGATGACAGCAGATGATGACCACAGGTCTCTGCTGTTCTGCTCTGTCATGATTGAAAATAGAGCTAAACAGTCTCAACAACACTAACAGCACAAGTCAGTAAGACTGGGTGCTTATGTAGTGCACAAGGTAAGAGGCTCATCTATACTCATGGCATTATTATACACATTAACTCACCTCATTTCTTTTTAAACTTGAGATAACTACTTTTACAAATAAGGAACCGAGGAACAAAAGTTTGCTGGGCCACGTGTGGTAGTCCAGACCTCGACTCAAGAGACTGAGAAAAGTGAAGTTTAGTGCCAGTCTGGTTCTACATGATGAGTTCCAGGCCAGCCATGGAACTAGTTTCAAAAGCAAAACAACGGAAGTTGGATAGAATATTAAAATATTACCTAAAATAATAAATACATTCTGACTCCAGAATTCATGATTTGAGCACTTAACAACTATTCTTAAAAGCTAAAGCAGGAATCAGAGAATCTCTGCTCTCCTCTTCTGCCCCAGGTTAGGGAAGAAAGGTTATACAGTCCTTTGCTTATTGTTAAAACCAAGAAAGTCTTTTCATTTGGAAAAATATTTAATTTATGGTATACATATTTCTTGAATGGATATACTCTTGTCAAGTTGAACAGAATCTCATTCTTTTGGTTTTGTACGTAGGTCTTTGTCTTTTTTGAGTTTTTAACAGAAAACATCAGTTTGCATAAAAGCAAAAATGGATACATATTCTAGTACCAAAGGCAGAAACAAAACAGAAGAAAGAGAACTCAGACTAGCATCCCTGAACATTGATTTCATAGGCATAATAAAAACATCAGTAAGCAATGAATAGTGAGAAGTCTGGGGGTCATAGGATTAAGTGCCTTCTGCCTTCCATGGATGACAGCTGATAGCTGTCACTGTATCTTGGGTTTTCTTTTTGTCATGTTCCTGCCACATGCCCAATAACTTTGCTCCATCTTGGTATCCCGCATCTATTTGCTCCATCTTTCTGTTCCCATCTATTCTGGGAACCCCTATACTCTGTCTAAACTTCTGTAAAAGGCCTGAATACTATGAGTCTTCATATTTCTGACCTGGGACTTACAAAACTGGGAGCCCAAATAAAACTTTTCTGTTAAATGTTACATCTAACAAAGTTACATCTAAAACACACACACACATACACACACACACCTCACACACACACACACACACACACACACACACACACACACACACACACACACACCTCATAGCTCTCATACAGAGAATGTTTAATTCATTTAGTTCCTGACCTATATAGCTGACTCATATATTTTGAAAGGATATAACCTAAACTAATATCTCATCTGTCATATAGAAATCATTTTAAGGGTTGCTAAGGTATTCTGCAACATTAATTAATGCCCCAAACATTTAAATCTTTACATACCACTCTTATATTTAATAGTTTAAAACCTTGTTCATATATCAGAAAAATCTTATATTTCCAAGTGGAATACTAAGCACTGAACCATGTATAGAAACTGGAATTCTGGGGGAATTCTAACAAGGAAACAACTGGAGAAATTCTAGAGCTTCTTTTCATATTTCATTTCAAAAATAAAATCTGATCTTGGTAATATTTTCAGGGTCATTTGCTCACTGACATGCATTTCCTTGACCGGATACAACACCTTTTATGAGGCCAGTCTGTTATAAAAATTTTGCATTTGTAACCTGATGTTAGATTCTGAAGTAGCATTTTTGCAAGTCTACTTAAATAGGTTAATCAATGCGTCGCTCAGAAATGTAATTTTTTAACAGTTATAGCAGTTTAACAGGCATACCATAACCACATATTTGGTTCAGCAAATGAAGCCACACATTTCTTCTGTATTCTTTGAGACTGTAGCTCCTTAAAATAATTCATGTCTCTTTTTGTGAAATCTTGAAAGCATATAATTGTAATAGATTTGGTCCTGTTAATGCCATACCGAATTGGGTGCTTAATGGGACCTTAGGGGAGACACGTTTCTTTTGGCTCAGATCATTTGCCAAATTTGAATAGGCTGTAACTTTGGTAAATATTTATTCTAAAGTTCTTAATTGAATAAATAATGCAGCCCTATCATCATTAATAGCAGATTTTGAAGAATAATGTGTACAACATTAAGAACGAACATACAGAACTAATGGAGTATTAAAAAAGAGGTGTGACCATATCTCATTTTCAGAAACAATCTCACATATTGCTGTGATGATAAGAAATAGAGTCATTGATTGGGTCCAGAGATAAGAAGGGGAGAAAGAAACTAAATCTTGGCTGGGGAGACAATCGAGGTGAACCTATTATCCAAGGCTGCAAGTGAACAGCACCTGAAATACTGAGAGACAGAGTGGAGAAAAGAATAAAAATCCAAAGGAACACTTTCCAGATAGTAGTTCAGGGAAGTCTTAAGTATAACTCAGGAGGCATAGGGTCATGGGAGCTATAAGAGAAAATTGGTAGGCTGAGAGCTTGGTGGGCTTAGCCAAGAGTCTTTTCCCAGTGCTAAAACAAGAGCTAAAGAAATGACGTTCGGCTCAGAAATGAACAGAAAGTGAAGATTAAATGCAGAAAATGTTCTTTGAAGAAGTCAGAAACCAAAAGACTCCTGCACTGGGGATTTAGCCCTGGACAGGATCCTAAAATAGATGTCGAATGCTGTAAGTTGCATGAGAGAAGGCAATGGTGTTAATATTGCCAAGAAAGGACAGAGTATATATGTGAGAATGAGACCGACATTGTGTAGGCTTTGCTATGGTGGGAATTGAAGGTCAGTTGGAGAAGAAATGCAATGAAAAATTAGAAACAATATGAGCATGACACTATTGCAGAGTAAAGCATTACAGATTCAGAAATCTAGATAGCATCTATTAGGAATAGTTATGATTTTAATCTAGGTAATTAAAATGTTTACCTACCGTTATTCAAGGACATAGCCAGCACGTATAATTACGATCAGCATGTGGACAATTGATAATACTAAAATGCTAAGCTCATCAGTAATTATTACTGCTGTTGTCAGATCTGGGAGTATGTTACTTGTGAGAAACAGGTTTCTGGAACCTGTGTGAGTGAACTGTCTCATTGTTATGAATACATACTTGACATGAAGCAACCTAACTGAGGAAAGAAAGGCTTATTTTGGTTCAAATTTTGAAGGGAATCTGGTCCATAATATTTGGAAAGACACTGGGTAGTGGCTCATAGCAAGTGAACCTGTGACTAGAACAGCTTAGCTCCAACTGTTTCAGCCGTGGACAGGATGGGATTGGACTACAAACCTCAAGGCCTGTCTATAGAGAGCTAATTCCTCCAGTAAGAATTCCCCTCACCCCCCACCCCCGTACAGATTCTACAACCTCCCAAAACATCATGAGTTGGATATTGCATGTTCAAACAACTCAAATGCAAATGACAACTCACAGGCTCAGGGAAGGTGAATTGCACTTAACAGATGTCTTTATGTCATTATGATAACAAAATCCTGTCTTCTCAGCCATTGTGCTCAAAGCCGGTACCATAGCTTTGGATCCTTTATGTCCTCTGATCTAGGCTACTCTTTTGTATATTTAGCTCATATGAAATTATCTGCTCTTAGCTGGGTAAGCTAAGAATTTTAAAAAGCTCTGCCAGCACTCTTATTCTTCATTCCTAAAGCTCATTTTCTCCCAGGAAGAAAGAGCTAGTTTGATGGCTATTCAAAGCCGAAAGTGTAACCTGTGCCTCCACGCAAAGGCACAGGCAAGCACTGTGATTGTCCGTACGCCAAAGATCATCATTTTCCTGAAAGCTTTAGTGGTTGTGCTGATAGCTGTGCTTTCAAAGAGGCCAACTTTCATACATAATACACAGCGAAATAACCATGTATTTGCCCAAAGACTACAGATAAACATCCTTTCTAAAGGTTTTAGGATGTTATAAAAATGACTGCATCCTTTGATCTCATGCTTTTGTTCAGATCGCTTTTGTGTTAAGGCTGTGGTATGGAACATTCAATCAGCCTTCTCATTGTTGAGCACTAATTCCACAACCCTTGAGTTATCATGTAAAATATGTCAGTGACTTCTCCAGCTCACACAGAGAAGGCATGCCGCATGCTGATAAATCGAGATTGTGAAGCTTTAGCTACGGTAACTATAGGATGCCGTCATTCTGGTCAGAATAGCACATTTTACTAAGATTTTTTTTTTAATAAGACCACACTAAAGATTACCGTCAATAAACCCAAACATTGAAATACTGAAATAATTCTCCCCCCTCCCCCCCCCCACACACATGCACTTTTTCTCACAGTAGCCAGCATGGCACATCTCAGACATTATGCTGATTTATCTTCTAGCTTTAAAATACAAACAAAGTAGACTTTCCTTTTCTGTTTCCATATTTTTTTCCTTTTCAAATTATATATGAAAAATATCAAAACACATTTCATGAAACACGTTGATTACATGTTTTTCATTGCAACTAAGTCATAATATTTAAAGAAATATATTTTAATATGACTCAACCCACTTTATGAATTATATAATATCTAGCAGAAGAAGAGACTGATTTGTGTGAAGGCAGTGAGCTGAGAAATTCATTTCTTGTCTGCATGTCACTTCATCTGCATGTCACCTATTTCTTCTAGGGGCCGTGGCGGTGCTGTTCCACCACCACCACCACCTGGACGAGGTGTGCTTACCCCTCGGGGGACCACTGTGACCCGTGGAGCTCTTCCAGTGCCCCCAATAGCAAGAGGTGTCCCCACACCTCGAGCCCGGGGGACGGCAGCAGTACCAGGATACAGAGCACCCCCACCTCCAGCTCATGATGCTTATGAAGAATATGTAAGTACCCCAAAGAAATTAGCAGTGAGGAAGGGCTAAATTTACCAATTCAAGAGATAAACTCCATTCTGTGATTTGCAGAACACTAATGGCATTTACAGCAGAAGTTAGGCCATGGATGCACATGTGGATGCTCCGAAAGAAGCTTTCATGGATCTCAGTGGCATGCATGTGATAAAGAGTATCTTGTGTGTGAAGAATCAAACTCTGCTGAAATGTACCTGTCCTTAAAAAGTTCGATCAGCTTCAAATTGGAAATAATTACAAATTATTATAAGCAAGATATGAGTCCTTATATGATCAGAGAATTCACTTGGAACCTAGTAAACATGAGCTGGGAAAGCTGATAAACAAAGGTGCGAAACATGCAGCTATTCTCCCATTGCCATGACTTCCTTTTTCATTCACCATTTGGAAGGTATGCAATTGGCATCCAGAACTGAAATGTATTTTTAAGTACCCTCCTCCATCCCACTCTGTATCCAGGATTTTCTCCTGGGGTCAGGGAGGAGGCAGAACCCAGTAGTGTCCACTCCACCAACTAAAAAAGTCCCAATGACAACAAAAGCTCCATTGCACTAGAGTTCCTCCTGAGGCACACATTACTATTTTGGGTTCACTTATAGCTCCCATGATGAGGAGTTACTGTCAGGAGCATGGGTAACCCAAAAGCAGCCACACTGTGAAGTCTTCATCCAGCCTGGATGATGGTTTTCTTGTAGCTGTATAAGTAGGATCCCCTCCTCCAAGTCCTCCCCAGGCTGTGTAATCAAACCTGTCCTTCAAGGCCACAGGTAACTCTGGCAGAAGTGCATATAATTGGCTTCAAGGGTTACTAGATATTCAGGTGAGCTTCCAAGGACTCTTGTTCTCCTTCCTTCTATGAGAGAATATCACCATTTAACAAGCCCAGCTGGGTTGTCATTTACAAACAGACACAACTGGTATCATGAATGTAGCAGTTATTCATTAGAATGAGGAGGGTGGGAGGGGCAGAGAACCTGGGTGGGAATGGAGAGGCTCAGATCTCAGTTCATTCTCAGAACCTGCTGACTGAAGGAGTTCAGCCCTCAGGAGTCATGGCCTTACTGCAGAAGATAGGTGTGCACTCGGACAATGAATATTCCTAAACATTTATAGGCATCTGTAAGTGTTGTAATGTATTGAAAAACTATAGGACTGTAGGTATTGAATAAAAGTGAACTGCCACATAAAATGACAATCTGTTTTTCTTGATACCTTTCAACTATGGACGTATTTGATCTATAGATGTTTATCTTTTTGTGAATTAACCAGGCATGATGGATTTCAAATAGCCAATAACCATTTGACTTTATGTTACTAAAATATAAATTTGGCATCATGGGAATGTTCTGTGTGGAAGTTCACAAATCTAAATAACCACTGGACATTAGATCTTGGGAATACTTGTACCCAGGAGCTACACACACACATACACACACACACACACACATATATATATTTGGGGTTTCTTACATATCTTGACTTTAAATATTTTTAAGCTTCTTTTTTGTTAAACTTCCCAGAGTGGAATACATCCAGGATTTACAGATCCATCATTCTAACTGAGATAAATTAGGAAAATTAAAAATTGTATTTTAGCAAAAACTCATATAGAATAGAATAGTAATGTCATCTGATCTACCAGAGGCTAATTCATTGGAAGAAGTGAAATGAAACTTTTGAACATACATCTGGCTCCAGTCACAGTATATTAAGTCACACAGGCTGATGCAGATATCACAAATGAGTTATTAATTTCACTATATTACAGGAGAAGGAAAGAGAAGCTTAGAGTTGGTTATTTCCAGTCTCCAGAGGCTCTGCTATGATTGCAACACTCGTCTTTTTCTCAGTAAAGAGCACAACATAATCCTACATAGTATAAGCTCAGAGAGAATATACACATACACAGACTGCCTGCACTTCATCTTCAGCCAGGCGTAACTGAATGTCCCAGTCAATATTTAGCACATCTTCCCTGTCCCTTCATGAATTCCTCCAACCCCAGAGAACTAGCTGGAAACCCCCAGAAAACAAGTGCTAAAAATATGCCTCCCAGAGTGTTTGGAAAGACTGTCAGAAAATTGTACCATTCTGGGAGAGACCATGTTGCTCCAATATCAACCATCCTCTATGGGTTTGCTATGTAGGGTTCTCTTCTTACTCCCTCAATTATTAGAAGTTGTTATACCTTATTTTTACTCAGTTGCAAAACTTTACAAATTCCAAAGGCAGAACATATTTCTTAAATTTGTCTTTAATTAAAGATAAACTGCTCAATAGCAACAATGGCATTAACCTACTTATTATATTTTTAGAAAAATTATAAATATATATGTTTTAAAGCACATATGTAAACTTTGTTAATATTAAAGTAATAGGAATACAGAATAGCATGAAATGCCTGTTTAATTAACACTGCCCTTGTTCGAGTAAAAGGCATTGCCATTGATAGCTGAATGTTTGACATTGTTTTTAAGGTGGGGATAATGGGCAAACCTTTGAGAAGCAGAGGGAAGAGAATCACCATGAATAGGGAAGGTGAAGGAAGATCAGGAAAAAGATCTGAATGGCATCTGTCTCTACAAGACAAAGAGAATCCAAGAAAACAAGTTATTGAGACAGCCCATTAGACAATGCAGTGGAAATGGGACAGGAGAGTGGAAACAGAGGCAGGTTTTGTAACTTCCTACCTGTGATAGAAAGAGAGAAAGGAAGAAAGGAAGGAAGGAAGAAAGAAAGAGAGAGAGAGAACAAAAGAAAGAACAAAAGAAAGAACAAAAGAAAGAAAGAAAGAAAGAAAGAAAGAAAGAAAGAAAGAAAGAAAGAAAGAAAGAAAGAAAGAAAGAGAGACAGAAAGAGAAAG
This sequence comes from Mus musculus, assembly GCF_000001635.26. Taxonomy (NCBI): domain Eukaryota; kingdom Metazoa; phylum Chordata; class Mammalia; order Rodentia; family Muridae; genus Mus; species Mus musculus. The sequence goes on from NC_000067.6 coordinate 32,475,656, forward strand.
TAGGGAGGGAGGGAGGGAGGGAGGGAGGAAGGAAGGAAGGAAGGAAGGAAGGAAGGAAGGAAGGAAGGAAGGAAGGAAGACATTTTTAAAAAGAATGAAAGAGAGAGAGAAAGAAAATCTACCTGCAGGTTTCAGAAAAGATGAACTAGTGTTTGTGAGGAAGTTATGATTTCTAAAAAAAGTTTTGGAAGAATAGAAAAGAGAACAAAGCCAACAAAAATTTAGAATTCACAAGTTGGAGCTAGAGTTTGCCACCATTGGATTCTCAGCTATGTGCATTGTACTGGCTAGTTTAGTGTCAACTTGACACAGCTGGAGTTATCACAGAAAAAGGAGCTTCAGTTAAGGAAATGCCTACATGAGATCCAACTGTAAGGCATTTTCTCAATTAGTGATCAAGGGGGAAAGGCCTCTAGTGGGTGGTACCATCTCTGGGCTGGTAGTCTTGGGTGCTATAAGAGAGCAGGCTGAGCAAGGCAGGGGAAGCAAGCCAGTAAGGAACATCCCTCCATGGTGTCTGTATCAGCTCCTGCTTCCTGACCTGTTTGAGTTCCAGTCCGGACTTCCTTGGTGATGAACAGCAGTATGGAAGTGTAAGCCGAATAAACCCTTTCCTCCACAACTTGCTTCTTGGTCATGATGTTTGTGCAGGAATAGAAACCCTGACTAAGACAGGCATGATTTAAATAATAGGCATTAATATCCAAAAAGCATATTTCTCAAAGTTTCTAGTTACTTATTCACCAAACTCAATTTTGTCTGTACCCATCTCACATGAATATCTATACTTTTCATTATTTTGTCTTTGCATTTTGATTTAAATAGCATGAAAAATTCTAAATATAATAACTTTTATAAAAATGAAAGAAAGAAAAGAGAAACAAGTGTGAAGATTTGGGAAGCCTTGTTGAGACATGACCTGGGCTGTGAGGTTAGGATGGGCTAAAGATGACAACCATGGTCAGGAAGACAGCAGATGTGTGAGAGAAGTGGAGCAGTGAGGAAATGAAGCAGTTCTCACAAACCATGTGCTCTGTGTGTGCAGAGAATCAGGGCATGACTGTTGGGCTTCCTGAAATACTTCACTTGTGGGAGCTGAGTATCATTCCTGTTCTGATGTAGAAACCTGAGGAATGCTCTAGCACTACACCTGGTGACCTGACACCATATTCACGTGTGGAGATCTGTCTGCTCTTTGACTGAATGGCAATGCTGGCCCAGGAAGCACATGTTTATAAAGGTTTGAAGTCCATTAGTCAGAAACTCTCCTCTGGAAACTCTTCATATGATTCATTACAGCTCTGAAAGAAGAGAGGTGCACGGAACCTGTCACTGAGCCAGCAAAACACCCACATAAAAAGATCAGTAATAAGATACCAATAATAGCAACTATTATTCAGACATTGGAGATAGGAAAATCATCCTGGATTTTCTCTCCTATATAGATTTTTTTATATATTTAAAATAGCATTTATATTATAAACTGATCAGAGACTATGCTTTGAACCAAAGCAGAAGGGTGTAGGGTGATACTCAGCGGTCAAGCATTCACTGCTCAAGTGTGTGAACCTGAGTGTGGATCTCCAGAGCCCACACAAAGTCATAAAGCTGAGCACATAGTGCAAACATCTCCAATCCCAGTGCTTCATGGCAGAAAGGGAAGCACACACCAGAGAATCCCTGGAAGACATGAGAGCAGCTAGCTGACAGCCTGTGCCTCAAATCAGGTATAAGACAAAGGCTCATCTACCTCTGCTCCTCTCTCTCTCTCTCTCTCTCTCTCTCTCTCTCTCTCTCTCTCTCTGACACACCCACGCACACACACACACATGCTCACACACATGAGTGGGAATGAAGAGAAAGATTTTTTTTTTTTTTTGGTTTTTCGAGACAGGGTTTTTCTGTGTAGCCCTGGCTGTCCTGGAACTCACTTTGTAGACCAAGCTGGCCTCGAACTCAGAAATCCGCCTGCCTCTGCCTCCCAAGTGCTGGGATTAAAGGCATGCACCACCACGCCCGGCTGAAGAGAAAGATTTTAAGAAAGTGAACTAAGATATTGCTTTGTGGTTTTATAATGTTTCTCAATTATTTTATTAGATAATTTCATTATTTACATTTCAAATGTTATCCCCTTTCCTAGATTCCCCTCCAAAAATCCCCTATCACCTACCCCCTCCCCCTGGTACCCAACCTACTCACTCCCTTTTCCTGGCCCTGACATTCCCCTGTACTGGGGCATAGAACCTTCACAGGACCAATAGCCTCTCTTCCCATTGATGACAGACTAGGCCATCCTCTACTACAGATGCAGATAGAGCCACCAGTGCCACCATGTGTTTTCTTTGATTGATGGTTTAGTCCTAGGGATCTCTGGGAGTACTAGTTAGCTCATGTTGTTGTTCCTCCTATGGGGCTGCAAACCCCTTCAGCTCCCTGGGTCCTTTCTCTAGCTCCTTCAGTGGGGAACTGGCTCTGTCCAGTGGATGACTGTGAACATCTACTTCTGTATTTGCCACACACTGGCAGAGTTTCTCAGGAGACAGCTATATCAGTCTCCTGACAGCAAGATCTTTGTTGGCATCCTCAATAGTGTCTGGGTTTGGTAGTTGTATATGGGATGGATCTCCAGGTGGGGATATCTCTGGATGGTCATTCCTTTAGTCTCTGCTCTGAACTTTGTCTCTGTAACTCCTTCCTTGGATATTATGTTCCCCCTTCTAAGAAGGACCAAAGTATCCACACTTTGGTCTTCCTTATTCTTGAGTTTCATATGTTTTGCAAATTATATCTTGGGTATTCTGAGCTTCTGGGCTAATATCCACTTATCAGTGAGTGCATATTGTGTGTGTGCTTTTGTGATTGAGTTACCTCACTCAGGATAATATCCTCCAGATCCATCCATTTGTCTAAGAATTTCATAAATTCATTGTTTTTAATAGCTGCAAAGTACTGCATTGTGTAAATGTACCACATTTTCTGTATCCATTCCTCTGTTGAGGAACATCTGGGTTCTTTCTAGTTTCTGGCTATTATAAATAAGGCTGCTATGAACATAGTGGAGCATGTGTCCTTATTACAAGTTGGAGCAACTTCTTGGAATATGCCCAGGAGCAGTGCTGCTGGATCTTCTGGTAGACTATGTCTAATTTTTTGAGGAAACACCAAACTGATTTGCAGAGTGGTTGTACCAGCTTGCAATCCCACAAGCAATAGATGAGAGTTCCTCTTTCTCCACATCATCGATGTTTCTGAATGTTAATCTTAAAATGTTGCTGGTTGTGATTTTTCAAACAAAACACTCTCAGCTTGATTTTATATCTAAAACTCTAAGATTTTTTCTTTTTTTTTTTGTATTTTTATTAGATATTTTCTTCATACACAATTCAAATGCTATACTGAAAATCCTCTATACTGTCCCCCTGCCCTACTCCCCTACCCACCCATTCCTGCTTTGTGGCCCTGGCTTTCCCCTATACTAGGGCATATAGTCTTCCTATACAAATGGCCTCTCATCCCATTAATAGCTGACTAGGCCATCCTCTGCTACATATGCAACTAGAGACACAACCTCTGGGGATAGGGATACTGGTTAGTTCATATTGTTGTTCCTCCTATAGGGTTTCAGACCCCTTTATCTCCTGAGTACTTTCTCTAGCTCCTTCATTGGGAACCCTGTGTTCCATCCAATAGATGACTGTGAGCATCCACTTCTGTACTTGCCTGGGAATGGCATAGCTTCAAAAGAGAGAGCTTCCTCTTTAAGGACTTTTACCTGTTTAGCAGTGTTCTGCTTTATTTCTTTAAGTGAGTTATTAATGCCCTTCTTAAAATCCTCTACCAGAATCATGACATCTGATTTTAAATCTGAATCTTGCTTTTTGGGTGTGTTGGGGTATCCAGGACTTGCTGTGGTGGGAGTACTGGGTTCTGATGATGCCAAGTAATCTTGGTTTCTGTTAGTAAGATTCTTATGTTTGCCTTTTGCCTTCTGGTAATCTCTGGTGTTATATGTTATAGCTGTCTCTGGCTGGAGCTTGTTCCTATTCTGATTCTGTTAGCCTCTGTCAGCACTCATGGGATTCACACTGTCTCCTGAGTCCCAGTGGTCAGAGCACTGTCTGCAGGCAAGCTCTCCTCTGGCAGGGAAGGTGCACAGAGGTCTGGAGCTCATCTCTGCCTCCTGTCTGAAGATGAAGGCCAGAAGGCCCCCTGTCCAAGAAGCTCTGTTGCTTCAGTGGCCCACAATCTCTCTCCTGCACGGACTGGTGTCTGAGAGACCAGGGATACAAGATGGCGATCTTGTCTGAGTCCTGATGTCAGAACCCTCCCTGCAGGTGAACTCTCCTCTGGAGGGGAAGCTGTCCAGAGGTCTGGGTCTCAGTTCTGCTTCCTAGCTGAAGATGAAGACATGAAGGCACCCTGTCCAAGAAGGTCTTTTGCTTCTGAGGCCCACATGCTCTTCTGAGCGGATTGGTCTCTGAGATACCCGGGATACAAGATCAAGATTTTTTTTTTCTAACAGAATGGGAACCTATGTCTTTTAAAGCCACACAAAGGCTGAATCTGTTCCTATAGTGATTAATCCATGCAACCTTTATAGAAAAACCTATGTGTAGACACAGGACAGGGACAGGTTGTTCAAAGAAAACACTGCTTGTACCTACCAGGTGCATCTGCGATTACTCAGAATGATGTCAGCCCTGTTCAAAAGCCACTGCTTATGCAAAGTGGTCCTTTTCATGATAATTTTGAGAGAATTAAAGTGAAGATAAAGGATGTTGTGTTCTTTAAATGCCAGTAATAGCATACAATTTTACAAAAGATACATACTTGTCATCTATATGTGCTTATATAAATACTTGTAACACATATGCTGGGGAAGTTAAAACAAAACACACAAAAAAATAGTCTCCTTAGGTATACACAACATCTCATGCTTTCCAAACACATATGGCAATTTTATTTTTAAACCACTTCATATTTTCTCCAAAGGTTAATGTGCAGACATCAAAGACACATACCAAAGCACAAAAGCCAGGAAGAGGAGATACTTAAAATTCAGGCCGATGCTACAGGAGAAATTTTGGCTTAGGACAATCAATCATGGTAACCTAATTTACAACATGCATTCTGACAAATTTTGAGAGCTCCTCGTTTCATCTGTCTGTACTAAGCCTATCGGCATTCCGGCCCATCCTGTCATCCAATTCAGCCCCTGAGGTATCCTTCCAGTCGCTATGAGAGAACTAGAAATTCCACTGATAAATCAATAGTCCTTAAAAGTTCCATAAATGAGCTCAAGTTGCCAACCTCCAGTCTCATGTGCACAGAGAACTTTTTGACAGGAGAGGGAAATCAGTATTAAATGATAATTGAAATCAATTCTTGTGCCATTTGTAGAAGGGAAGATTATGAGTCTGATCTATAATGCATTTTGAGGGCAGCCACGTATGATGGTTTCTGTGTTGATAGCCAAAAGCCTTCACCCAAAAAGAAGAGACTTTTATTAGAGCCTCTAGATTGGATATTTGTATTCCATTAGGCATTCTTGTTGGGGTTTCATGCTTTAGTATCCTTATTAGAGACTAATTTACCAGAATGCACTGTGGGATTTTTTTGTTGAAATGTAACTAATATTTAAACTAGCCAAGCCACGTAAGGTAAATGGAATGTGTCACAGAGCTGTGGGCTGGGCAGCATATTGCTGTGGTTCTGAGTTCAGTGATTCTGAGTTCAGAGAAAGTTAGTGGTATTTAAGCCCAAATATATGAATTACTTTCACAGATTAAAAATACGCATTCTTTACATGGAGCTCTTACCCTGTACCTTGAAATCTGAATGAGCCATCTTACTAATGTGTTAGATTTCAAGTCGGTTTTTAATAAATGAGGATATTTTTATTGGCAACAACACTCAGGATTGCATCCAAACCTCTCCCTGAAAATTATGATGGTGATGAACATCTCTTATAACACAGTGAGGAAAAAATGAGTTTTCTCTCTTTGTTCCTCTTTACAATAGCTTCTAGCTACAGCTACCTACCAGAAAATATTATGTCAAATGAATATAATATGGAAGTCTTCTCCAGGCACAGTTATGATCATTTGAGGAATCTTCTGTAGACAAGGAGAGGAGGACAAGGATGAGAATATTGGGCTGTAGACTGGAGTTTAGGAACTTTATCATTAGTTTTGAAAATTAAATTCTCTACCTTATAGTACTACTATCAATATAATATTACATTAACAAAATTAGTGTATTTGAGACACCATCTTTTGTTCATACAATGTCCTCAGAATTAAAAATAATTGAAGTTTTTTGGTTTGAGTTGCTTCCATAGGTGTGCTCACAGGCTCTGCGTGTCACAAATATGTTCATATTTTGGTCTTATTCATGGTAAGGTTAAAAACTATATCCAGCTAGTGCTTAAACTTGAAATATTCACCCACAGGGTTATCTTGTTTTATGATGGACACCAAACATGTGGCACTCTTTTGAAGGCTGTGGAACCTTCAAATGGTTGATAGCTTAAAGGAAATAGATCACTAGGGCAGGCCTTCAAAGGCTGTACCTGCCTGTGCGGCCTGCTCTCAGCTCTGTCTAGGTCTCTGCCATATGTGCAGCACTGAGGTCTGAGCTGCTCTAGTCACCATGGTTTCTCCCTCAAGATGACGGGCTGCAGACTAGATTATATTTCCCCATACACATACTTCTCTCAAGTATTATGTCCAAATGTTGACAAAATACATGTGTGTGTGTGTGTGTGTGTGTGTGTATTATCATTCATACATACATACATACAGGGACTACATACATACAGGGGCATACATCTATACGTCCAGGGACTCATGATCCCTCCATCCATGCAAGAATAATGGCGGTATTGATCTTGTACAAGTCCTATTGGGTGACCAGTTACTATGAGTGCAGTGGTTTAATCATGTCCCGAGGATACTATTTTGCAACAGTTCAAATACTTCTGCTAATAGAATGTTAGAGAAAGTTATCACAAGGATCTCCAAGTCATTATGTAACTCATGTAGCCATCCCCTTACAAAGCTATATTCCAAGCTTGTCTAAAAATTAGAGACTGTTCACTAGGAGCATAATATATGGAATTGTTTGAGTCCTTCATGCAAAGACATATCAGTGAGGTAGCCCAAATGTCTCTGGTTTGCACATGTTCCCCCTTTAAGTTCTGATGGCTTTCTAGAAGATATACATGTGGGCACATGCATGCAGAAGCATGTAAAGACACACACACACACACACACACACACACACACACACACACATTCTCTGTTTCTTTTCAGATATTCATACCCTGAAAGGGCCACTATTATTTATTTATTTATTTATTTATTTATTTATTTATTTGCTTATCAGAGCAGCTACTTCCTGAACGAAGGAATTTTGAAATCGTCTGAGGATATCCTTTTCCAGACTGGACAGATTATGAGCTCACAATGTTTTTTCAGAGGAAAAGATTTTCAATTATCAGCACAGACATTGGGCAGCTCACAATCCCTTGTAGCTCTAGCTCTAGAGAATCTGATGCCCTCCTCTGGCCTCTGTGGGGACTCAAATCAATGTGCATAAGCATGAATAAGCATTACACATGTACATATAAACACTCACTTTTTCTAAGGCTGTACCCCTACAAAACAAGTTCTGTAGACCTGACAATAGTGCTGTTTAAAGAAGGAGGAAGGCAATAGAGAGAAAAACATATTTTGACCCAGCTTTTGGGGGACTTGTTTGATAGCAAAAACATGTAGTCCTTTCTATTTTAAAAAGGAAAAGACACCGTGTTTCATTTCTGCTATTTACTAAAGGAGTCTATTCTGTTTGCATTACAAACGGACATGGAAAACCTTTAAGCATACTATCTGCAATAGACCAGAGTCACACATATAGCACTCCAAATATGATTACAAAATGTATTTTTCCTCACACCTAGATCTTTCTTTTTGCATTCTTTCACATTAAAATATATCCTTAAGATATAAATGGCAGCCTCTGTTAGTTTTCATAAACTATTATGCAGCAAGTATCATTCTAAAATAAATCACTATAGTTTTCCCTTTCTGAAATACTACCTCCATTGAAATTCATTTACAAAATAATACATGTCACTGAGCTGTATCCCTCTCCTTTGTTTTCAGTCCTAAGATTTCAACAGGCTGTCATGACATAAATTTATCTATTATCTCCAAAACTTTTTAAAAATGTTTCCTGAATCTACTGACCTGTGTTTGAAATACTGCAATTACTTTGGGTCCTTCTGTTTAAAAAGTTCCCCATCTCCTACAACCATGGATGTAAACAGCTCTCATAAAATATCTCCCAAATTAAAATTAATCCGTTTTTTGCTTTCTTTTCTTTTCCTTTTTTTATCCAGTTCTTTTCTTTCCTCTGCATCTTTTCCCATCTGCTGCCAGAGGAAGCCTCTTTGGTGATAACTGGATAAGGTGCCAATCTATGAGTATAGCAGAATATCGTTAGGATTCATTTTATTGATGTTTTTTAGACCAATAGCATCTAGTTTTATCCTGTGTCTGAGCTGTTTAGCCTCTGGTTCTTGGTTACTCAAGCAATGTCAGGTATGGGTTCCTTCTCTTGAAGTGGAAATTCAGACACTGGTTGGTTATTCCCACAAGTTCTGTGCCAACATTGCCTTAGTGTATGGTGTAGCAAGGACAGATTATAATTCAAAAGGTGTGTAGAAGTGTTGGCATCGACATTTCTCTTTTGGTAACCTGCGCAATACCTTCTTACACCAAAGAGTTCATAAGCTCCGTATTGGGCTCCATATTGGTACCAGACTTGGGGGAATTGGTCCGCAGCAGCAGTGGGAGAGGTTTAGGTCTAACTTTAGCCTGCTTATTTCACTGGGAGTAAAGGCTCTTAGGTTAGCAGGGGTTGCCTGCTGGAGTTGGGTCTGGGATAAAGAAAGAAGTTGGGAAAGGGAGGTTAAGAGAAAAAGACTTGTGGGATTTCTGGGCAACATGAACAGAGGTGAAGGAAGGATGCAGCTGGTGTTCCTTGCACCAAGGGATAAGATTGGGAGATTGGGTCTGGGGGAACAGAGAAAGCAAACTCCAAGACTGTTCTGTAAGCAGCAATTTTATCATTCTTCATATATTTATAAACAGTTTATCATTTACTAAACACACATTTTATATAAGATGAATTCCAAAGGGGGAGTCGATGAGGAGTGAAAATCCACAGTCAGACTCATTACCTACTATACACCAAAAATTTACATACATCATCTCACAACCACAATAAAAGTAGGAAGCAGAACTCCTTTTCCACCATTAAGGAGTTTTAGGACTAAACTTTATGACAAATATGCAGGTGCATGTCTGGAAACAGGCAGATAGGTCTGTCTACGGTGCTAACATGTTCAGTATGAACATGCAACAGGCAAAAGCTAGGGCAGCTGATAAGACTCCTGTACTGGCTAGTTTTGTGTCAACTTGACACAGCTGGAGTTATCACAGAGAAAGGAGCTTCAGTTGAGGAAATGCCTCCATGAGATCCAACTGTAAGGCATTTTCTCAATTAGTGATCAAGGGGGAAAGGCCCCTTGTGGGTGGGACCATCTCAGGGCTGGTAGTCTTGGTTCTATAAGAAAGCAGGCTGAGCAAGCCAGGTGAGGCAAGCCAGTAAAGAACATCCCTCCATGGCCTCTGCATCAGCTCCTGCTTCCTGACCTGCTTGAGTTCCAGTCCTGGCTTCCTTGGTGATGAACAGCAGTATGGAAGTGTAAGCCGAATAAACCCTTTCCTCCCCAACTTGTTTCTTGGTCATGATGTTTGTGCAGGAATAGAAACCCCGACTAAGACAAATTGGTACCAGTGGAGTGGGGTATTCCTGTGACAACCTGACCATGTTTTGGGGAGGACTGTGGAAGGACTTTGGAACTTTGGGCTTGAAGATCCATCCATTGTTAAGACCTCTGTCGGATGTTGTGTAGGAGCTTGGAAGATAATGTTGAGAACACTGCAGAAGTTGGAGCTCTGGTGTGTGAAATTTCAGAGGGAAAATTAAAGACTCTTTTCAGGGCCATTCCTGTTTTGATTGTGAAGATTCTGTAGTTCTGGTTAGCTGGGGCTGAAGAATCAGCTGTGATTAACAAGATACCAGAACTACTAAAGCAAAAACTTTGCATTACTGGGACTATTGATGCTGGTTAGCTGGAGCTAAGAAATTAGCGGTGATTAAGAAGAGACCAGCATCATTGAGGTGACATCTTCTGGGAAGTATTTTCTGAAAGCACAGTGGCTGTGTTCCAGATATAGCCAAAGTTGTACCTTGTGCTGTGGCTGGACTTGGTAATGTGTAAGGGTCACCCAGGTGGTACTGGTTTTGAAGGCATGAAGGAGTTGAGCAGAGCAGCTGAGGCTTGGCACAGTGAGAGGCCATGGAAGGCCATTGGTGAAAGTGCAGCCTCAGTTGCAATTGATGGCCCAGGACTGAAGGGGTCATGCAGTGTTTTGGAGATGCCAGTACCATGAGATGACCACCAAGAGCAGCAGCAGCAGTGGAGTACAGGCATCTGGAGCCTAGAGGATGACTCGTGTGCTACAAAGGGCCTGGCTGGAGAAGTGACCCAAGCCCTTGGAGGAGCCCAGAAGATCGTGAGTTGGATCCCAGACATTGGACAGTTGGAGATTGACTTTTGCTTTTGATTGTGACTGTGCCCTGATATTTTCCCTCTTGAAGAAAGAAACTGTTTTAGTGGAGCCCACAGTTAAGAGACTTTTAATTGTAAAAAGACTTTGGATTTTAAAAGAGATGGATATTTTAAAGAGATTGAAATTTTAAGCATATGTAAAGACTGTGGGACTTTTAAAGTTATTTAGAATGGGGATGAATAAGATTGTAAGGGTTGAGGCTTACTAGTGATGTTTTTGTGTGTCAAGTTGACAAGGGGTCAATTGTACTGGCTAGTTTTGTGTCAACTTGACACAGCTGGAGTTATCACAGAGAAAGGAGCTTCAGTTGAGGAAATGCCTCCATGAGATCCAACTGTAAGGCATTTTCTCAATTAGTGATCAAGGGGGAAAGGCCCCTTGTGGGTGGGACCATCTCAGGGCTGGTAGTCTTGGTTCTATAAGAAAGCAGGCTGAGCAAGCCAGGTGAGGCAAGCCAGTAAAGAACATCCCTCCATGGCCTCTGCATCAGCTCCTGCTTCCTGACCTGCTTGAGTTCCAGTCCTGGCTTCCTTGGTGATGAACAGCAGTATGGAAGTGTAAGCCGAATAAACCCTTTCCTCCCCAACTTGTTTCTTGGTCATGATGTTTGTGCAGGAATAGAAACCCCGACTAAGACAACTCCTAAGCTACAAGGAAATCTTATGGGTCTACTCAGCTGAGTAGAAGATGTGAGAGCCAAACTCCAACCTCTATGACAGTATCTGATATTTTTTGACATACCTTATAGATTGTGGGAAATGTCGTTAAGGCACCAATTAGAAAGTATTTACCTAAACATCTGCAGTGTTTAGGACCAGCACTAACTAATGATTCAGTGAAATTTTAGGAAATTAGGAGGCAAAACAACTAAGGGTAGATGTGGTTTCTAACACTGAAATAACAAACAAAATGAGACTCTTAATGTTATTTCTGTATTAAAGGAAACTAATCTAACTCCTTATTTACTGCAGCCTATGTAGTATACAAATTTTGCACCTTCAGCATTTAGTTTCATAACAACTTTGTTTTATTGGTGGTTTTACCATTCTAAAATGGAACAAATAGGAACATAAAGGATTTAACCTTATGGCAACAATGAAAGTATATAATCTTTAAGCATCAGAGCCAGAATTTAGGTCAGAATTCAGGGGCAGAACTGGTTGCTTCCAGACTGTAACATAAAGGCACTAAATACAGAGCAGGTGCTTGTCTGGGTGCTGCTCATGTGAAGACTTAAGTTCTGCCTTTAAATCTTAAATATGGAAGCTTGTATGCAGGGAGAGCCTGAGCAACCTGCAACTTTGTCCAAGAAGCCAAACGCAGAGCTGAGGTTTAAGCCAAGTAACCAGTCATTCATCTCCATTAATTTCTGTGTATTGTCTAAGGCCAGTCATTTCCAATACAGACTGTATGGAATTAAGAGAGATAGGACATCAACATTTTCAGACTCATCAGTTTTTAGAGAGAAACATCTACACAGGCTTATTTTGTCATACATGTGCCTACCCTTTCCTTAACATGTGCATGTGACATAGAGCACATGCTAAGTTGTCCACAATAGCACTCTTACAGTAAAGGAAGGAAGGATGATCAAATTTCAGCAGAGCTTCTGAGCGTAGTGCACAGGTGAGTGTCTTGCTAAATGATAAATGAACTGGGGTACTCATTTTTTTTTAACAGAAGGTAGGGACAGTAATGCCAACAGCCTAAGAAACCACCTCGTTCTGATGATAAATTTGCCCATGTCACATCACAGGACTGCTCTGCCCATGCCATCTGTAATAATGTAGTATTGCAAAGCACTGCCAGATTCACACAAGCATACTGCATGTTTTCTCCCAAAACAGCCTGTTAGCAACCATCCTTTAGACAGACTCAAAATTTAATGCATCCTTTAAAAAAATGTATCCTGCAGTAAAAACACTGTGGAAATTGATCTTGCCATAAAATCTAGCACCTTAAATTTGATATTAAGGCCACTTAGAGGCTTCTACCATCAGTAAGGCAGAGAAGCAACAAATGAATTTCAAGGGGATGTTTCTGGTATGGAGGCCCCACAGTGAGAAATGGCAGCTATTACAAAACCAGATCTCACACATGAGCCATTCATTTGTCAACTGTCATTTGTCGACTGTCAACAAACATTCACATCCCTGATGCATGATTGATGGCGCCCTCTCGGGAATTTCTTTAAAATCAGAACCTGATTGTTCTGGCTCTATAGAAGACCAGCAGGGAGATATCAAAAATTTATACCAAATATGTTTTAAAATAATGCCATGATCTAATTACGCCAGCATCCAGCCTCAACAAGAGTCAGGGTTCCTCAAAGGATACCAGGTAGGCAAATAAGAAAACACACAATTGAGATACAATGATGACAGGCTGGTGTATTGGCATGTGAGTCCTTGAACTCAGGAGTCAGGGTGCTTACTAGACTTGACTCAGCCTCAGTCTTTTATTGAAATCAGACAAGGATATTGGGTTACAAAATTCATAGGGGGTGGGTAAATGCTTCTCTATTTTCCTGTGCCAATATTTTCTTGTGACACAGAGTAGTACAGATTTAGAACAGAAAAAAGGAAACTATACAATCTCAGACATAAGAATTTTATAGCAAGTACAATATTTTGTATCTCCCAAGTACCAGTCTTCAGTGAGGTTGGGGACTGCAGTATTGCTGTTTCAATGTCAGTATCTTCCAGACATATGTGAGACACTACAATTTCATAAAAGGTCAAACATGAGGTCATACTGCTAACCTTGTAGTCTTTATAATTTTGGACCCCATCTGCATGTCTACAAAAATATTCTCACCTAACCTGTACAGAGAATTCCGAGGGGGCTGCCACCATCATCCCTAAACCCTAGTAACCCATTGCTGACTTTCTGAGAAATATCTATATATTATTCCATCTTTGACTATAGAACAAAAATATCCTGTTTTTATTGTACAGAATGAAGACTAAGACTGGGGGAACAGCTGCAGAATTACTCATCTCTGCCTGTGGCTCTAGGTTACTTTCATTTCCACCTAGATTGAGTGACCATATCATAAATTTCTCTTGAATTCATGAATGGCTTTCACTTTAATATTATTGGCAACGTTTAATTTCTGGATAACAAAGAAGCTGCTACTAAATCTTGCCAGGTCACTAAATACTGCTTTAACCAAGGAAAGAAAAGAAATAGTAAATAGACAAAGAAAATAGTAAGTACTAAGAATAATTGCTGAAATGGCATTACAAGTTCCTTGTGCCAAAGAAGCAGGCCTTGGGGCCTCTCAGTACTCATACTGGGGCCCAAAAGAGGCCATTGCCTCATGCTCTGAAACATGGTACCCCAGGCAGATTTTTTTTCCCTTGTCATCAGAGGTCCCAGGCATCTCATGCTTAATGTGGAGTGTCTCCAACATAATTAATTAAAAATTAATACATATTTTAATTAATGAACAATTAATGTATCAACTCTTCCTTAGTAATAGTTAATTAATAATTAATAAGAAATTATTAGTCTTAATATTGGAGACTTAAATCTAAAATGATTGTGTATTTAAAAGTCCTATATTTTGTTCTCCTTTCTAAAAAGGATCAAAATATCAACATTTTGGTCTTCCTTCTTCTTGAGTTTCATGTGTTTTGCAAATTGTATCTTGGGTATTCTGAGCTTCTAGGCTAATATCCGCTTATCAGTGAGTGCATATCATGTGTGTTCTTTTGTGATTAGGTTACCTCACTTAGGATGATATCCTCCAGATCCATCCATTTGTCTAAAAAATTCATGAATTCATTGTTTTTAATAGCTGCATAGTACTCCATTGTGTAAATGTACCACATTTTCTGTATCCATTCCTCTGTTGAGGGACATCTGGGTTCTTTCCAGCTTCTGGCTATTATAAATAACGCTGTTATGAACATAGTGGAGCATGTGTCCTTATTACAAGTTGGAACATCTTCTGGGTATATGCCCAGGAGTGGTATTGCTGGATCTTCTAGTAGTACTGTGTCCAATTTTCTGAGGAACCACCAAACTGATCTCCAGAGTGGTTTGCACCAGCTTGCAATCCTACCAGCAATGGAGGAGTGTTCCTCTTTCTCCACATTCTCCACATCCTCCACATCCTAGAAGGAGTTACAGAGACAAAGTTCAGAGCAGAGACTGAAGGAATGACCATCCAGAGACTGCCCCACCTGGGGATCCATCTCTTAAACAACCACCAAATCCAGATACTATTGTGGATGCCAACAAGAGCTTGCTGACAGAGCCTGAAATAGCTGTCTCCTGAGAGGCTCTGCCAGTGCCTGATAAATACAGAAGTGGATGCTCACAGTCATCCACTGGATGGAGCACAGGGTCCCCAGTGAAGGAGCTAGAGAAAGTAATCATGGAGCTGAAGGGGTTTGCAGCCCCACAGCAAGAGCACCAATATGAATTAACCAGTATCCCCCAGAAATCCCTGGGACTAAATCACCAAAGAAAACACATGGTGGCACTGGTGGCTCTAGCTGCATATGTAGCAGAGGATGGCCTATTCGATCATCAATGGTGGGAGAGGCCCTTGGTCCTGTGAAAGTTCTATACCCCAGTATAGGGGAATGACAGGTCCAGGAAGTGGGAGTGGGTGGGTTGGTGAGCATGGATTGGGAGTAGGGGATTTTCAGAAGGATAACTACGAAAGGGGATAACATTTGAAATGTAAATAAAGAAAATATGTAACAAAAAAAGATTTTTAAAAAGTCATATAAGATCAACTCTTACAGAAATTGAAGATCAAACTAATTATCAAGTTATGAGGAAAAGGTAAAAGTTCTTGTTTGTGTTTGCTGACTTTCCCATATCTGATTTTAATGACATGTTACAGGCATACTACAGCTTAGTGGAAGAATAAATTCAATACTTGGTAGGAATATGAAGAATGTCTTCAAGGATCCTCTCATCCAGGAAGGACATACTTATGCATACTTAATTTTGACTGAAGTCTCAGAACAAAGACAGAACAGCTCCTGAAATTATGTACAATTTATGAGTAACACCATGTTCAGGCAGACATATGTCTTCAGGGTGAGTCAGATCAAAAGGCAGCACTTAAGGCCCCCCCAGGCTGAGCCCTGTAATGTACTTGTGGCACAGGTTTATTCAGCTACTTTGATATTGGCCTTTCATGGATAACTCACTCCCTGCTCCACCCACATGTCACCATAGCTTAACTCTAAAATGAAAAACCTACTTAATCAAAATCTGTTTACTGACCTATATTATTGGATTTTTCATGTCTCTCTGATTGTAGGTTTTAGGGTTCACGGGCGCGCACGCACACACACACACACACACACACACACACACACACACATACACACATATTTACAAGTCGTGGAATCCACCCTTTTGATCTCACATAAGAATTGTTATCTCTATTCCTTAGCTAACTCCTTCCTGAGAGGGCCATGCTTAGGTCAAAAGGCATTTAATGCAGTAAATTATATATACACATTCCTGTGTATTCCACTAACGTGTGACCTCTGTGGAACAATGTGTATGATTTTTTTTTCTGATTTTGTATAGTTTTGAAGGCAAGCGATGAAGAAAAATTAATAAATCAATGACTTTTTTCAATCTAACCAGACTACTGAACCAAAAATCTATCCCCTTCTTCCAATCAGAAGGACTTAAGAAATCCCAGGGACATTGAAATCTTACCATCACTTTCTCCAAGACTACAGCATTGGTGCAGAGATGGATTTGAGATAATTTGAGGTGCACACCCAGGCCAGACCACCCCCTAGACATGTCTGAATGCCAGATCAGGATGTCAAGACTTCTTCCAATCCTATAACTAAGCTCTCAGATATTGGGATGGAGTGCTAGCTTTCTCTCTCATGTGGATTTCTGTAATCTTGTAGCACGCAGATTTTTCTACCACACTCAACATATGTATAGAGACAAAGAGCAAAGACGCATAAGGAAAAACTTCACTAATGCCAATTGGTCAGGTTGGTATTTGAATAAAAAGTTTATCCATTTGAGAAAGATCTAAATAAAAATAATTAGATCCTGACCTACAATTAGACACTAAAATTGTATATTGGATGCAAGCTAATTTCTTTAATCATTGTGAATTCTTATATAATTTACCTGGCAGAAGATTGTAAATATTAGATCCCTGTCAAAAACCTAACTCTCAATATTCATTGCCACAAGAGATATTTTTGTAAGTATGTATACTGAATGCTACCTAATAGTTCTTTTGTGAAAAGAAAATTCATACTAATGAATCAACTCTTCAGGCATATTACATTATATAACCAAAGACAATTTTCCAATAATTAAAAATGCAAAAATCCTCATTTGTACGATATTATTGTTGCCATTATTCTCCAGTACTGTGAAAAACTTGTAAACACAATATAATTGTTATCATTAAAATATAAATATTAAAGATTACAATGTTCATAAACTGAATACTTATAAACCCACATTAAGAACACACTGTAATCCTGGAAGCCTCACATGGCCTTTGCAAGCATGCCTCTTCATCCTGGGCTGTAACCCGAGCACTAAATCCTCACAGCCTGCTTCTCACATTTAGCTTGACATCCACATATGTGTACCTACACTATTCTCCAGTGTGTGCCTTCTCAAATTCCATGAATGAGAACTCCATTTATTCATATCATTTGTTTTATTCTTTGCTTCTCCATTCTTATATATAATAATGTTTTTTAGTTCTTAAATATCCTGCTTTTCTCTTGACCCTGTTCCTTACCTGCTATGGTCTTTCTGCAGTGGCACATGGACTACTTTTCAGTGTTAACATCTCCCTAACATTACCTGCCAGTCATCCCTCAGGGAGGGGTAGGGCCTCAGGAGCTCCTCATGATGCATAATGAAATGTTGATGGGCCCCATGTCACACAGATCTTGAACAGTGTGCTCCTGAGCTCAGAGCCCATGTCATGTTCAGACGTCTCTTACTGCATAGCTCCATCCACTCGTTCTCACCTAGTTTCAGCTCTTTTGCAGTTCTTTCTGAGCCTCAAAGGGAAAAAAGCATATTTATCATTTGAGGTTTAATCACATCAATGCATGTAGTACAGCTTGTTCATTTTCACTGATGTAACAGGTTTTTAAAAAAAATATTTTCAAGTACAAACATTCAAACAGTCTCTCTTTTTTTATTTCTCTGCGTCTCTCTGCCTCTCTGTCTGTCTCTCTCTCTGACTTTCTCCTCACCTCTCACACAAATACCACACAAATACATACATACTTTTGTTAATAATAGTGCCGTGGACACACTCTGTCATAAGAAATGAGTGTTCAGATTTCTTATTTTTTTCAAGCTAGTATACTCTATTTCCAAGTATATTACTATATATAATCTTTGTCCATATTCTTATATCTGAGCAAATAAGATACCAGTTGTATTACAGTAATTATTTGCATTTTCTTATTAATAATATTTGTGATAATTTTTGTATCCATTGCCTGACTGTTAATGTAAATGCTTGCTTGATATTTGCTTGTTTGTCTTGGGGATTCCGTGCCTATTGTATTATGTGTAAGATACTCCTCCTCTATGAATTCCAGAGCTCTAGATACAAAATGTTTGTTTCTTCTTGTTGTTGTTGGTGGTGGTGGTGTTGTTGTCAAATACTTTCACTGGCTTCTGAGTTTGTCTTTTCACTCTCCTTTGTGATACTGGGTAAGTAGAAAGTATATTTTAAATGTTACTTTTTTTTCAGGAATTTTTACAAAATACAATTTTTATGTAAGTAATTTCCCATTATGAAATCTTAAGTTATTTAAGGTATTATAAATGCCATTGTTTCCTTCAATATTATTTTGTCGTGGTATGCTTACGGACTTCGGACTCTGTCTGCCTCACCTGAAAATTTATTTACAACAGCAGTGAAATGTACTGAACATCAATTGTTTCTCCACAAATGTGAAAGCTGGCTTTGTCCTGAGCCAGGACTTCTGCTGTGGATGGATCAATTCCCCACTCTTCCCTAGCTTTTGGTGGTCAATAAGACAGCAATGTGATTTGAGCTTGGAACTAATGTCTAACTATGCAATGGAACTTGGCTAACCCTTCTTTCCTTGGTTTATTTTAGCATCCTGTGGTTTTGCTTCCTTACACATAAAGTGGATTTAATTTTATCTCAGAAAGAATGGGTGTCTGCATGATTTTCAGTATGCTGGCCTAAGGCATAGCCTATCTATGTACTTAGTTCATTTTTAATTACCTTTAATAGTGTTTCATTTATTTATATCTATACATCTTAGGCTTATATATCATATTTTATTGCTTTAAAACTGATATGTATTTTAAATGATTAACTCAATTATTACAAATGCCTATTTTATTATACAGCCAGTTATCCAAATTCTGTATTATTAACCTGATCATAAAACCCTGGTTGAAAACCTTACTAAATGAAATTCCTTGACGAGTATGTGGCCTACCAAAGTGAGGCTATGCTGCCCTTACATATACAGTTTGACAATATTTGAACCTCCTTCAGGAAAACACAAGGAGCTCAGATAACTTTCATCATAATGTCTGTTACAGATTATATTGTTGATGTTTTTTAAGCTTATTCCTAATTTTATATACTTAATGTTTTATGATTTTCTTTTTCCCAGTCAACCATGTTTTCCCTTTCTCCTTCTTCTTGATATAGGCTTACTTAGAAACCTTTTGTGTTGCACTTTTCATCTTAAGAATTATTTTTGTCTGTCTTTTAATAGTAAGTTTTTCCCTTAGGCATCATGGAAAACAGATTCTCTGGCTATCTACCTAGTGCTATTAACATCTCTGTCATCACACACATTAATCAAATGATGTTTCTGGGTATTTCCTTTATTTCATGTCTGTTTACTGATATAATTATGTGTAATAGGTATACATATACATGCACACATGGTATTATATTTAATAAGTATGCATATATATTGACTGAATTTCTTATCCACAGTACATCAAATAACTTTAAAGTGTTTGTTTTCATGCTTCTGAAATCATTATGTGCAGCTGAAAACAGTCTTAACCTTATCAATACCTAAATTTCCATTTTGTTCACACACACATGCATGCATAAATACATGCACACACATGCACATGAACAGAAGCACACGCACTCTTACACATTCACACAGACAGACAGGCACAGACACACACACACTCCAAGGATATAGTGAGCTTGAAGTTATAGAGCTAGCTTACAGTGCTTATACTGTTTCTTGGGGAATACAGCCAGTATATAATCCTTGCATAGAAACTAGTTGTTATGTGAAAAAAACACATTGAAAGGTTTAGAAACAATACATTTTAGTATTTAGTACTTTAGTATTAAAATGTAAGATCAAAAAAAAATACAGTTTACTTTCTCTACATGCTTCAATAAAAAATTCAGCAAAATAGCCACTTTCATGAAGTTACAGTAAATTAAGAAGTTATTGTTTTCTACGTAATCAATAGATCAGATAGTGTTACAGATTACCTCTTCATAAAATCTAAAGTGGTAACATTGGAGACAGTGTAAGCAGGAACCTAGGGAGGACTGTGAAATGCCATCCCACTGGCAAAGACACGGGGACTGAAATCCTGGGTTTATAGTAATTACAAACTTCTGCACAGACTGTGCACAAATATGAGGATGTCATCGGGAAGGCTTGGATGAGGAAGGCACTCAGGGCAGCCCTGACTCTCACTGCTGAACTACTTGCTGCTGATAGCTTCGTGGAGAGGGGGAAGCATGGCTTTCTGGCATGTAACAGTTGATTACCCTACCAGACTTCAGTGCATAGGTCCAATCCAATGGCCACACAGATGTCTCTGGCTAAATTAAATAGCCCCCACCCTCCAAAATCAAAAGTTATGAATATTTCATCTAGAATGCTTTCTTAGAGATGATATCTTGATTAGACCACACATAAACCTATTATTGAAATGTAAGTAAACTATTATGTGCCAGTTTCTCACTGTTCCATCGACAGTAACATCAGTGGAAGGATGATATTCAGGATCCATCAGGTCATTAATAATATGATTGTTGAGTGACATTGTTTCATCTTCATAATTACATGAGAGATTTTTGCAGTAGCTTAGACACAGATAATCATCCTGTAGAAGGTAGAGGAATTGCATGTGGTAATGCACACCTGAAATCTTCACCACTGGAAGGCTGATGGGGAAGGATAGTAAGAAGCAAACCTGAGCTACAATACAAAACCCTGCTTCAGTAAAAAGGAAGGAAGATAGAGAATGTAAAACCGGAATACATGACTCGAATCAGGGCTCGTCCAACTGAATCAGCGGTAGAAAATCAAGAAAGCATGCAATGTTGTCACAATGTGAAAAATAAAGATTCATGGCCTGATGACAAGTCAGTCATTCATTGTTGTTCCAGTGAATCCATGTTACTTAGCCTACAGAAAATTTGAAATGCTATGCAAGCATAATAACATGAAATGGTGTATCATGACAACATTGCATAAGATGGCTATAATTGTACCACAAATTTGAGGTAGTACATTCAACAAGATCCCGTTGATTAGATTCCAATCAACTACTGAGTAGATATCTCATAAACCTGAAGGGTTTTGTTTGTCTGAAAAAAATCCTCATTATGTAGTAAGAAGCTGTAACAAGTGATTTCCATCTACACTGGCATTTCCCTGCTGGAAGCTCAGACGATCTTTCTGTTTGATCATTTTCAAAAGCTACAAAGGGAAGCTCTGTGTGGATAAGTAAGTTGTTGGCATTTACTCTGGCAAAAAGATCAGTGTGAAACTAATGTGTCATTTCCTTAAAAGTGGTCAGAATAATTTTAACTGTTGTTGTCTTTGTTGTTGTTGTTAAATCTTTTTGAAAGTTACTCAAGTTAACTTTCATTTGAAGCCATCATTAAATCAGTAATGATAGGTAAAGGAGCAACTGAAATTACATGGGACATAATAAAGTCATGGAAAAGAGAAATTTTAAATTAGTCTAATTTTTTAATGTTGAATTTTGAAAGGTAAAATTCATTGATTTTTGAAATATATAATTCAGATAATTACTGAATCCTTGAGTTTCATGGAGAAACTTCTAGACTTCTAGAAAGGCTCCCTACCTGATTAATGTCTGCGCCACTCTATTATCATTGCTGAATTACTATGATTATAAGATTAAGTATGTCCTAAAGCAATTCAGAAGTTTTTAATGTATTCTTGTTCATGCAGGGCTTGCCAGTACAGTATTGAGGAGGGATAGGGGGCTGTCTTTTATTACCAGTCTCATAATATGGACAGATAAACTGTTTCTTTTAAGATAGTCTGTCATTACCAAGTGTCAAAGTGGAAGGAGTGAAGCAACTACTAAATTATCCTACAGGCTCCCTCCTCTTGCCAACACTCCCATGAGTGAGCAGTGACCTCTGTCAGTGCCGGTGAATCATAAAAGCCACTGTTGTGGATTCTGAGCAGAAAAATACATTTACATGCCTAGAGAAATATAGGATGAAACATGTTGGTTTTAAAAAGTAAGATACACACTAAGGAGTCTGGGAAGAAGAAATATTCTAAATCTACCTTCTGAATCCTTTCTCTTCTTTCCAGATCTAAGCAGCAAGAGAAACCCCCTAAATACATAGAAAAAAAAATATCTCCTAGATATCCTTCAAAATAAAGTGACTTCAGTATGCACCTTTTAAATGTATACAAAATGTTTTTCATGTAAATTAAATTACAAAATATTCAGCTAATACGTAAAGAATTTAAAGAATCTCTTTCAGATTCAGCCACATTTTCTCAGATAGATAAATAAATAATAAGGATCATTGAAAAGATGAGGAAATGAATAAACTTTGTTTGGACTACAACAGGTGCAATAAAGTAACCAACATATTAATCAAGCTTAGGCAATCAAGAGACAAGTCACATGACAGAGATCTCAGGGCTGGCCCTAGGTACAATATATAAATCAGAGAAGGGCAGGCACAGATGACGACCTGAAGGGAGAGTGAAGCAAATCCAATTAATTATCAGACATTCTGTGAACAGCAAAAATAAGCTGCTCAAAACCTGCACATGATAACAGAAAAGAAAGGCATTGAGACTAGAAATACTTGGATAAGGTGCCCACCTGCAAGATTCAAGCTGAATGTGGTTCATTCATGTCTTTTTGTTTTGATGAAAGCAGAACCTGATGCAAGAGTTTGAGAGGAAATCCCAGGGAACAAAATCAAGTGTGAGCTAAAGGTGAGAAAGCAGAAAAGCAGTACTGTGACCTGTGACTTGGGCGGTAGTGTGGAGAGGAAAGACTGTGTCTCAGTGGTGACTTTGCAATAACTAAGTGCCAGACACACAGAATGTTCTCATAGACGTGAAGAATAACATAGGTGTTGATCTATGGACTGCCCCTGTCCAGAACATGAGTGTTCTGCTGCCTCTCAGCTGTGTCTGTGTTGATGGGTCATATTTTCCAGTCTTCAGGGAAATTAAGCAAAGAAGAACAAATACTTATTTGATAGTAAAAGTAAAATTGGCAGGATGAAGTGAAATCAAGTGTACCATGGTATTATAGTTCTTCATGAAAAGGTTGTTACACATATGCACACAAACACACACTGTTGTACACAGATATAAACCCTATGGAAGTGTTACTGTTATTGCTAAATAACTTATTTCCCAAAGGTGTACATTTACTACAGGATACTTATTCTTCAAAAAATTTAACAAAAACCAGATGATATTTTTTCAGAAGAGAAATTTAATTCTAAAAATTATATATGTCAAATGTTAAGGCAAGATAGCATATCTAGAAGCTGAATCAGTCTTATTTTTGATCCTGCTATGTATATGAAGATTGTACACTGTTATATTCCATAAAGATTGCATTCACATCATAGTCTTTATTATGACTTTCCTGTTGCCCCTAATGTAGAACCTCCATGGTCTTAACAAACAAATTCAAGCAATTCTTTGGACTGTCTTTTTCTTTTCTTTAATTGCTATTGTTTTATATGTATGCATATTCTTTATATAATATATGTATATATACACATTCACATATATACATGTATTATCTGAGGGCATACTTTTTTATTGTTGATCACTTGGTATTAGATAACCAGTTTTGGAGATTATTCCTAGGGGAGATGATTTTTCCTCCCTAAATAATCATTAATTGCGTACAGCTTTTCATCAAGGTCTAAGAGATTTCTCCACCCATGTTGGCAGGTCAACTGACATTGTCACTTTTCAGACCCGATTTAGGCAATCATAATGTTGTAATGTCATGGATTAGCTACCCTGTCATATAGAATTCACTATCTCACAGCAGATATACTGTTCTTCCAGCCCTTACAACAGTTCTGTCTCCTTATCCTCAATTTTCCCTGAATCTTTGGTATAGGATATACGTTGTAGATGTACTGATTGTCGTTTGGTTTATTATTCCTGTGGTGAATAACCACAAGCAAAGCAACGTGGGGAAGAAAGTATATATTCATCTCATTAGGAAGTCAGGACAGGAACTCAAGCAGGGTAGGAACCTGGAAGCAGAAGCTGATAGAGAAGCCATAACATAGTACTGCTTACTGGCTTGCTCCCTGTAGCTTGTGTAGCCTACTTTCTTGCTGAACCCAGGGCCACTATCCCTGGATTAACTGCACCCATACTAAGCTAGGATCTTCCCCATCAATTATTAAGTTTAAAAGTGTCCTACAGCCTTGTACACAAACAAATATTTTGGAGCATTCTCTATTCTGATGATGCTAGTTTGTGTTAAGTTGACATAAAACTAGCCAATATATGTACACAATGAACAGTTGTTCCCTACAGTCTGAACAGTTGTGGCTTTCTACAATAATATCCATCTGTTGCAAAAGGAAATTTTGGTGTGTGTGTGAAGAATAAAAGCTATACTTACCTGTGTGCCTAAGATGAATATTACAAATGGAAATAGGAATCATTCTAGTTTAGGAAAGTGGGAGTTGTAGGTTCTCCCTTAGGTTTCATATTTTTGGCAGTCTTGGGTCGTTGGCTAGGTTTACAGAACTAGGCATGCATTTCCTCCTAGTTAGTGGTGTTAAGTTAAATCAGACAGCTATTGGTTATTACCATATATAAATGTCACTATTCTGCCTTTAGGGTTATCTTTCTATGCTGGTCCTTGTTGGGGTTAATTGATGTCACAGCTTGGTAAGACTATTGATTGCCTTTTCTTTCTAGGAAAATTAGTGTTTTCTAACATGCTAAGAGCTAGACCTCAGGAAGGAGGTACCTAAGTTAGTTCCCTTTCAACTTCTGCAAGTGCTGACTGACTTCAACAGGAGAGATTTACCTTCAAATTCTAGGAGGCATCCAAGGGCAACTGCAGCAATTCATGTTGTAGTATGGGCGGTCCTGGATTCAACTGACCAACAGCTCAAAAAGAGATTTTCCATGCCTGAAAGTTGCCTTTTGTTAGCTAGAATACGCCCTGGGGAGGAAGCATCATCACACACATATATGTGTATGGGCATGTACACATCTTATTTTTAGGTAAATATTAAATAGTAATATTCCTGGAGGGTTTTTTTTCAAATATTCTTAATGTTATTTACTCCTCCTTCCTCCCTCCCTCTCCTTCTGGCTACCTCTCTCCTCATTTATGCCCCCATTCTTTTCTCATCTTCACCTTCATAGCACCCACAAATTGCTATTTTCCTCTCTAATCCAAAGTCTCAACCCCCAGCCCCACCACCCTACAATCCTTCTCTTCTTTTCTGGATTCTGTGATTACTCCAGGTTATATATTCACCTCTGAAGATTTGGAAGTAGGATCCACAAATAAGAGGGAATATCTAGGTTAGTCTTCTAGGATTTGAGATACTTCACCCAGTGTAATATAACTCATCCATTTGGCTGTAAAGCTCATGGCTTCATTCTTTCTTACAGCTGAATAGTAGTATATTTTTGTATTCATTACCTTATTTTATTATAAATACCAAACTTTAATTTTTAGGTGATTTTCATATACCTTTCTCTACCTGAATTTGTAGAGACACAGTATATTTCACTTTCATGTTAACTCTTCTTATCATTCCCTTAATCATTTCCCAAGGATAGCAAATTTACTGCTATCATTGATTGATTTGACCTTCATTGATTGCAGTGTGTATTATCTGAAATCATTAAAAGGGGAAAATGTATTTAATTAGTGTGAAAGTCAATGTTAACCTGTTTTACATTTCCTTGATTAATAGATGAAATAGACCTTTTCATAACTTTATACTAATTACAGTACTTTTCTAGGATCTATATTAATATTCTAATCTTGTCTATAAAAATACATATTATATCAAAATTCTTTGACATAGTTGCATATGTAGAATGAGACTCAAATTCCTCATTCATTACAATTACGTTAGTGTGCTTAGGGGTGATCATTACTACATACCACAGATTGATTCTGTAAGCAGTACAGTTAGAGATGAAGAAGACCTCCAAAGGCTGGTGGTCTTTTGAACCTCAATCCTTAACTTCCAAGAGGTTCCTTCTGGGGTCTACATTGTCTTTTTCCATTATTTTGTCTAGGTCCTAATTTCTTCTGCTTATGATGACATCAGTCTTACTATATTCAACCTGCCTGTAAGATCTCATTTCACCTCATGCTTTGTTAAAAACCCTGTTTTTAAATGCAGTATCTTATGAGATTTTTCATTTTTAGTTGATCAACATGAAATATTCCTTAAGATAGTATCCTACCTTATGGCATGAAAATTCCCACTCCAACCGTAGAAAGTAGGATAGTGCTTTTATTTGTTTGTTTGGTGTGGTTTGGGTTTGTTTTTTGTCGTTGTTGTGTTTGGTTGGCTGGTTGGGGCGTTTTTGTTTTTGTTTTGTTTTGTTTGGTTTGTTTTTTTGTTTGTTTGTTTGTTTGTTTTGTTTTTTTTATTGTACCAGAACAGAATTTTAGGCAAAGAAAGAAAATACATATACTTTAGTAGTTCACTGACTACAACAATGTAAAGAAGGAAAACAAAGAATACATCAGAGGTAAATGACCTTGTTGAAGGATCTGGGGAAGACTGGATATGAGGACACCATGAGCTCCTTAGAATTCTGTGGTGGAGACTGGATGAAAGTATCATTTAGGTGGGGTTTATAGTTTTTAGAAAGTTGTTTACCATCTTCTGATAAGCAGTCCTGGTAGATATGGCACAATCTTCTTTGTGGTTATTTGGGAGAGTCTATGATCTTCTTGGTTCTCAGTGTTACCCCTGCCTCAGTCATCCTTAAACAGTTGGTACTACTAGATTCAGCCACGTTCCTTCCTAGGTAGCTGAACTTCAGAAATCAATCAAGATCCTTACATTGGAATAATTCATTTTGTCTAGGGAACACAACTCTTGTTTGTTTTAAATAAGGCTCCTGTTAATGTGTTCTTTGACAATTTAATACATGTATGAACTATATCCTGATACTTCTCTCTTAACCTCCTCCATCCCTATTAACCTGATTGCTTACCGCAGATCTTTTTCCAATGCTCGTGTATTTTTGTTTGACTTTGTGACCTGCTGAGTTTAACCAGGGTCATATATGTGACTATTGGTGTTGAGGTAATCCATTGTTGGATTCACTTATGGATACCCTTTAAATTTTGGAATGATCCTATCAAAGAAGAGATATCTCATGTCCACTATTAAGAGTGCCTTATATAAATTATTTTAAATAACCCTCACATACTTAATCAGAATCACATGGCATAATAAACTATATATACTATCTGAAGCTTTTAAGATCTAATTAACTCACTTTTATCCTGCTAATGATGTACTGATGATAATCAATAATGCTCTTCCTTTGCATTGTAATATAAATGACTATAATTTTATTCAATTCTCATATTTTCACTTAGTTGAGATCAACAGTAGTAACTTCAAGTTGGTCAAAAAGAAAGTTTAAATAGGTCCTGTTAAAATGTTAGCAATAGCATTTTATTCAGCTGGAAATGAGAATGAAATCTACAGGAAAATAGATGGAACTGGAAAACATTTTTGGAAACAAGATTAACCCAAGCGCAGAAATATGAATACCATATGTTATCGTGTATGGATCCAAGCTTCTAATTGTTAGGTGTATGTATCCAAGTGGGAGAAACTTGGGTAAAACCCAGAAAACCAGAAAGGTACCCATATGACTGGGGAAAAAAACATATTTTAACAAAAGGGGGGTGGAATATGAGAAAGCCAGCCGGAGGAGGTGTGGGTACTGGATATAAAAATGTACAGCAGAGAACAGAGAAATGGGCCAAAGGGAGGAAGGAAGTCAGTGAGCAGAGACCAATCAAGCTAAAGTATGTACAAACACTGCCCAGGAAAACATGTTATACGCTGAATGGATGGCCTAAGCTTCTCCAGCGTAAGACGAGACATCCATGTTGACTTTATTTCATGTTCCCTGTGAACCCATGAAACAGATTCGGATCTCCATGCTTCTCTACAGGAGGTTGCAGCTCAAACAGGCCACTGTTAGATGTGGAGTTAGAGAGGTTCAAATATAGATTAGACACAAACTTCATGGCAATAAAGCCTAGTCTACTAGGCATGGAAGCATAGATTTTAGAAGGAGCTTCTACAAGTCTTAGTATAGAATATTTCTGTGTTATCTAGATCGAAGACATATTTAGCAAACTGATATACTGGTGACCTGGTCAAAAGTAATGTAGATAGTATATCCAGGAACCTCCATCATGAAAAATAAACCATGGTATCCTGCAGCATCCACTGCACAGAATGCTAACCCCTTTCTGCCATAAGGTTAAGATTATTTCTAATAAACCTTGAAGCACAAGGGAGATCTTAAGAGATCTTTATCTACTATAAAATTGGGTAGAGGCTGGATCATGGCATGTAATGTGCATTAATAATGTTTTATGAATCTCATTGAACACCCATTCCATGTCTTTGGGAAAGATTTAGCTTAAAAATATTCCCTGAGGGCTATTACTCATCAGACTACTGAAGTCTAATGACATCATTATTAAGGGCAGGTATATTCTCTACCCAGGAGTTTAATGTTAAAATAAGTTATTATTAATAATCTAAAGTAAAACTGAAAGTATTCATTATTTATTACTCATTAAAGAGATTTCCAATTAGCAAAAGGATCTTAATGGCGTATCTTGTATTTTTTTTATATATACAAAATCATTCAAAGTAGAACAAATTTCATTGTATAAAATTACTGAGTGATGTTTAAAAAGAGAAAATATTTAAATAAATAAAGTATCAGTGTTAAAATGTAATTGTAAATAAGTAAATTATTATTCTTAGGCAAACATTACCTAATCGGATGTTGAAGAGTCAATTTCACACATTAACTAATGAGGGAACTGGTGCCTTTCAGGTCTGAAGAAAACTTAGAAGCTAAGAGACTTTTTATAGGAACTTGTTGAAGCAGCATTAGGATACGCTATAAATCATCAGTTAATTAAATGCTTACTGGTTAATTTCTACCAGATCATCCATATGTATGACTCTATCAGTCGGCAGAAATTATTTCAGTCTTTCCAGAGGTAAACTATAAGGATGGCTTCACCAACAAAGGCATCATAGTTAACCAAACCCATCACTAGAACATCTCTGTGTGTCTTGCTCTTGTGTATTCCAGGAAGTCTGCACTTCCCTTTGCTGTCTTTTTTTTTTTTAAGTTTTCAAAATGTTTTATGTTTCTTTTTTGTTTGTTTGTTTTGTTTTTTTTAATTGGGTATTTATTTCATTTACATTTCCAATGCTATCCCAAAAGTCCCCCACAGGCTCCCCCACCCACTCCAACTTCTTGGCCCTGGCATTCCCCTGTACTGAGGCATATAAAGTTTGCACGACCAATGGTACTCTTTTTTCCACTGATGGCCGAATAGGCCATCTTCTGATTCATATGAAGCTAGAGACATGAGCTCCGGGGGGGGGGGGGGGTATTGGTTAGTTCATATTGTTGTTCCACCTATAGGATTGCAGATCCCTTTAGCTCCTTGGGTACTTTCTCTAGCCCCTCCATTGGGGGCCTTGTGATCCATCCAATAGCTGACTGTGAGCATCCACTTCTGTGTTTGCCAGGCCCCGGCATAGTCTCACAAGAGACAGCCATATCTGGGTCCTTTCAGCAAAATCTTGCTAGTGTATGCAATGGTGTCAACGTTTGGAAGCTGATTATGGGATGGATCCCCAGATATGGCAGTCTCTAGATGGTCCATCCTTTCGTCTCAGCTCCAAACTTTGTCTCTGTAACTCCTTCCATGGGTGTTTTGTTCCCAATTCTAAGAAGGGGCAAAGTGTCCACACTTTGGTCTTCGTTCTTCTTGAGTTTCATGTGTTTAGCAAATTATATCTTATATCTTGGATATTCTAAGTTTCTGGGCTAATATCTACTTATCAGTGAGTACATATTGTGCGAGTTCTTGTGTGATTGGGTTACCTCACTCAGGATGATGCCCTCCAGATCCATCCATTTGCTTAGGAATTTCATAAATTCATTCTTTTTAGTAGCTGAGTAGTACTCCATTGTGTAAATGTACCATATTTTCTGTATCCATTCCTCCGTTGAGGGGCATCTGGGTTCTTTCCAGCTTCTGGCTATTATAAGTAAGGCTGCTATGAATATAGTGGAGCATGTGTCCTTCTTATCGGTTGGAACATCTTCTGGATATATGCCCAAGAGAGGTATCGCGGGATCCTCTGGTAGTACTATGTCCAATTTTCTGAAGAACCACCAGACTGATTTCCAGAGTGGTTGTACAAGCTTGCAATCCCACCAGCAATGGAGGAGTGTTCCTCTTTCTCCACATCCTCGCCAGCATCTGCTGTCACCTGAATTTTTGATCTTAGCCATTCTGACTGGTGTGAGGTGGAATCTCAGGGTTGTTTTGATTTGCTGTCTTAAATTGCTGCATTTTTCAAATTAAAATTCCTCATAAGATCTATTATCTTAACTACTCACATTTATACAGCATATTATTCCTAACTGCCCTTCAATGTACTTGATGTAAATTCAAAATGTAAATAAAAATTTTATCCTATTTTTGCTGTGAGTGGGAAATAAGGTGTACAAAGCTTCTAACACAAATTAGAGAAATATGAAAAAATGACAGCTGGGTTTTAATGAGTCCAGGGATTTTAGGTTTTGGTCACTCGGAAAATGGTTTAGAGTAAAAACATCATCTAAAACTCATTGAAGAATGGATAGTATTGAAACCCTAGAACATCGTATTCAAATGTAAACTCTGGTACATCTATCTTCATTTGTAAACGGGAAATATCAGAAGCATTAATCTTAAAATACATCCAGCACTGCTACCTGCATCTTGACTTGCCTATCTATTAAGCAACTCTATGAGCATGCTTGGGTTTCAGGTTTTGGATATAGAAGCAAATAAATGCAGAGGAATGAATCCGTTGTGTAAACAGTGGTGTAGGAAATGTGGGCACAGGGACATCTGCATCAGAATGAAGTCTGTTCAAAAGGCATACACCTCGGACCTCTTGCCTTATTCTGTATTCAGCTGTCAGCATCTGACCTCTGTAGCCCAGCATGTGAAGATACTGAAGCAGTTACCCGCTGCACTCAACTCTAGGAACGGCTATTGCAGCAGGTGTTTGGCCAGCTGTTTTAGCAGTCTCATCAAGTGTGCCTGGAGTACTCCAATAAGGAGAAAAATGCTAAAGCATCCAACGTACAAATGTATGGGAGAGCTGTGCTTACTTAGGGTGAAGTCAGCAAAAGCAAGACTTTCTGATGATGCTTAAAATACATTGTAGCAGTGTTGGACATAAAATTAGCTGATTTATGTGTCTTGTTACTGAATAGCATACATACATAGCTTAATGAGTTAAGTTGTTAGGGAATGAAATGAAAAGCAAAATACTACTCAACTCAGAAATTCTGTCCATCAAGTGATAGAAAGAAGAGAATTGTTTAAGTGAATGAATTTTAAGCTGAAAGTGATAAGGCTCTCATATGTTAATAAAGAAAAAAGGAAATTCGTACTTCCTACAACCAAACCAATCAGATCCTTGTTATGTATTCCTAAGCCAAACTGAAGCCCCTTTTCAAATAACGCATTAAAACACCATTGTTCAGTTCTAATTTTGTAAAACAAAAAATAAAACTTGAAACACTTTTGCAACTCATTCAATTCATAGAGTTTGTTCTAAATGATCATAGTATATTTTGTATGATGAACATTTCATTCAGTATATGTTTAAAATTAAGATACATTACTCAATACAAAGTATAATTATAATTTACTTTATTTCAATACAGTATTGAAAACTATAATGCATAAATAACTGTATCATAATATTTAAACAAAATAGCATCTTGTTTTCTATGTTTAAAAGGTTTTGAAGTAAAAAATAAATATGAATACATATTTTAATATGTTTTCATTTTCTTTATAACAAATTAGGTATATATTGAAATTATTTGGTATTTTTAGAATCACTAAATTTCTCAGTAGGTTTTTTAAGGATGTTCTTAACCTATACAACCATTTAAACCAGTAGTTCTCATCCTGTCAGTCTTAACCCTTTGGAGTCAAATGACCCTTTCAAATGGATTGCCTAAGACTATCAGAAAACACAGATATTTACATTTTGATTTATAACCATAGCAAAATTACTTTTTTGAAGTATCAATAAAAATAATTTTATGATTAGATGATTGCCACAATATGAGGAATTGTATTAAAGAATAACATCATAAGGAAAATTGAGGATTACTAAGTTTAACCCTCTAATTATGAGAAAATTTGAATTATAACTCTCTAAGGATGGCCTAGTAGGCCATCAATGGGAAGAGAGGCCCCTTGGTCTTGCGAAGATTATATGCCCCAGTACAGGGGAATGCGGGAGTGGGTGGGTTGGTAAGCAGGGCAGGGGGAGGGTATAGGGGGCTTATGGGATAGCATTTGAAATGGAAATGAAGAAAATATCTACTAAAAATTTGTTTTTGAAAAAGAAGAGAAAACAGCATAGAAAAAAATAACTCTCCCATTAATAGAAGTTATTACATATATGTATATATTCTCTATATAGAATATACATATATATACACACACAGATAGATAGATAGATAGATAGATAGATAGATAGATAGAGAGATAGTACTATAACATACTATAATGTAAGTTCTTAGTGGATAAAGGAAATTATATATACTAATAATTTATAGTAATATTTATATTCTTGCTTCTAGCTTTTCAGATGGGAACACTCAAAGTAGAAGTGAATAGCAAATTCTAAGTCAAAACAGATTTTGTGACTTGTGTAGAGGAATTTCAATCCAGCAACATCATTGACCTGGCAAGGGAACACATGCAAAGATCTTTTAGATCTAAATCTATATATGATTCAGCCAAAATTCAAACATGCCCTGGATTATGGTATGGTTATACAGACACACCCTTAGTACAAAACTTTTTTTTTTTTTTTTTTGGTTTTATGAGACATTATTTCTCTGTGTAGGCCTGGCTGTCCTGGAACTCACTCTGTAGACCAGGCTGGCCTCAAACTCAGAGATCTGCCTGCCTCTGCCTCCCGAGTGCTGGGATTAAAGGTGTGTGACACCATGCCCGGCTAGTACATAACTTTAATCCCTAACAATGAAAGTGAAGTTAGGTTGAAGATGTAACCAGCCATGTTTGAGAGTGATGTCTAATTGAAGAGCAAAAACATGATAAATCATAGAAAAATTTGATAGAATGAGTCAGAGATAGGATACACCCTAGTCATACAAGGACAGCACAGTAGAAAGAATCAGTTTTACAGGACAGGTTTACAGAGAGAAGTCACCCAGGGAAGACAGAAGGAGCCAGAGAGTAATAAGGAACTAGAAGATTAGAAGCAAGTTTGAGGCACTCGGCTTGGAGAGGAGTTTAAACCAGAACAGCTAAGTTAAACAGCCACCCAGAGATCAGAAAGGGCTAGAAAAAGTGAGTTGATTAAGCAGTAAGCCTCCAAGATGACCTTTGCAAATATGGTTCACAACAGGTCATGTGGTAGCTCAAAAATTTGATGCAGAAAACAGAGCATAGGTATACCACATTCGATACAAAGATTGAAGGCACCGTGGAATGATAAAAGTATCAGCTGTGACTTAGGTTTCTATTATATGAAAATTTCTCTTCTAAACTTATATCAACATCATACTTAGTAAGGAGTCTGTTTCTTTTACCCTTGCAAAGAAATGGTAGTAACAGTAAGAAAAATAGAAAAGTGTGCCTCTGTGAAGCGCTTTAGTGCTTCACAGGACGGATGGAAAAGTCTGCTCAGATTTAGTTTTGACATTCAAGCATGTGTGCCCCATGGCAATTAATGAGAAAACTTCTCAAGTCACATAAGCAACAATTCGCTTAATATTAGAATATCCTCTGCAATATATATGAGCAGACTTGTAAACCCTGTATAATCTGTGTGATAATCTCAAAAACTCACACATTCTCTAGTGATTTATGTAATATGTATTCTTTAATGATTTGTGTTAAATACTTGTGTTTAATGTTTGGTACATTTTATAAGTATGTGAAAATACAATACTCCTGGATTCAGACTTGAAAATTCATTTGAATTTAATCTGTCAATCTATCTACATTTTCTTGAAAAATATACTAAAAATAAAAACCAGGTTTCTAACTAAAAAAAAAAAAATAGATACATTCTATACAAATTCAAAATTATCATAGTAAATAAACAATGGTATATATGATTTTAAAATATAAACATTTCATAAATAAATAAACATAAATAAATGTTCTTGTTCATTGAAAACAGTATTTTCATACAACATATTCTAATCATGGTGGCTTCTCTCTTAACTCCTCCCAGATCCTCCCACCCATCAAACACCAAGCTCTTTCTCCATCTTTAGAAAGCAAACAGGTAACAACAAACATACATAACCACATTAAAATAAAATATTAAATACACAAAACCTGAAACTATAATATACATGCAAAATACCAATATTGAGTAACTACGTAGATTTCTTTCATATGTGTATTTATTTTAGGAAACTTCTAAAGTAATTGATTTCCATATGACCCTCCCTCAAATGGTCTTTAGTGTTAGCTGACCTTGCTACTCAAGTTCTTTGCATACTAACAGCCTGATACTTATGTACATCAGCCTACAGTGAGAAGAATTCAAACCATGTGTGATTTTAACTGGACATACTGAGATCCAGTGTTTAACTCATCCACCATTGGCCGAAGAGTGACCAAGTGCAATGTACTATGCTATAAACTCTATGAAATATAGATTTAATGAGTCAAGAGAAATGAATGTTCAATCAAGTTGTACAGTGGAGCTGAGAAATCAACCCAGTGGTAGATCACTTGTCTATCAGGCATTCATTTCTGGCTTTAATCCTCACAGTAAGAAAGAAGAATATGTGAGGTAGGCAAGGACAGAAGGAAGGATGTTAGTATAATGAAAACAATGATTTACATGTTTTTAGAATGCAACAAATTGACATAACAAGAATGTATAGATTCCATTTACTAATAATTTCACTTTACTTATAATGTGAATTTCTGTTTTGCACCATGGACTATTTTGTTCATGAGGTTAAAATGCAGAATCTCAACATCCTTGGTGACAGGCAGTTCTGGTGTTACCTGACTCTATAATCAGCTATAAAACTGGGCAGGCTATTAACAGGAATGCTATGAACCTGGCCATCAATTTTCACAAAGATCACAGTGGGAGTGTACAGGAAAGGGAGAAGGAGAAAGCACTTACTAGTCTAAAATAAAAGGTAAATATAGAAATGCAATATGAGGTGGAAAAGTCACAGAAGGCAAGATGCATAGTGAAAATTATACTGTATAATCTGTGGGAAACTGGTATTTGAAGAGAGGAACACCATATAGGGTTTCCCTTGCTGAATATTAAAAGTGAATGATAAATTAGAGAGGTGGGGTGAGAGGTTGGATAATTCCAGTTAACAGATCATTTTTATATTCCCAGGGAGAGGTAATAATAGGTTTTGAAAAAATGGAAATTTGAGGCCTTTAAAGAATATTGATTTCTGCCTGTGACCCAGTACTGTACTTTCTGAAGTCAACTTGTATTGGAGTTATAAACTAAAGATAGCTTCCTCCTCTTCTTTCATCTTCCGAAAAGCAAAAGAAGTTTTTAAAAATACAAATTGGAAACCGACTGACTGGCCATTATTTTCATTATCTGTCAGAAAGCTATTGTTGCAAAGCCCATGTTAAAACAAAACACAATGAAGAAAATCTGAGGCTGTAACAATAAAATGTGACGCATAATGTATAATAGGCAAACTTTACCAAGAAATTTTAAACCTGACTATTTGATATAATGAAGAATAGTGATTAGTGTAAATATGGTTTGAAATAAGTTACTTCAAGTTAGCTTCTTCGTGAGCTGTAACTGTAATACCCTATCAGTGCTTTTCTGTGTATGAGTAAAGTACTTTAACATTCCCCCTTTAAAGTGTTTGTGGATGTTGTATGCATATTCACAGCCACTGCCAGCCTCATTAATGAACATTTGCTTTGCTCTCAGAAGAAACCTCTTTCTCAACAGCGGTAGCCACCACTGCTTGCTCCTCTGCTTCCTAAC
Source organism: Mus musculus (assembly GCF_000001635.26). Classification (NCBI taxonomy): domain Eukaryota; kingdom Metazoa; phylum Chordata; class Mammalia; order Rodentia; family Muridae; genus Mus; species Mus musculus. The sequence continues at coordinate 32,511,971 of NC_000067.6, forward strand.
CTGGGCTGATCTGCTGTGGGCCTCTATTCCCTATCTGGTCATTTCATATATGGAGAATTGAGTGACTAGGGTGTCTGTCTCTTTCACAATGTCTCTTGTGTAGGAAGACATTACACCCTTTGGTTCCAGACAATAATCTATTTTACAGATATGCCACATTTTATTTTTTTCAATAATCAGATGATAGACAGCAGCATTCTTTATTATATATAATAATGTCATAGACATGTATGTACACTTTTTTATTTAATATACTATTGCCAACTCTGTGGGCATGTACCTAACATCAGACAGTGTGATATCTGCACTTAACTATTGATGGAAACACCAGGTATTTTACCAAAGGTGCTGTGTCATGTTATATTTCCATCAATGATACATAAAGAATTTCATTATCTCCACATCCTTGCCAGCCCTAGGAATGGACAGTTATTAGCAAATCTGTCAGCAGTTCAATTTGTCTCCAATAGTGGGTTTTTCAGATCCTTTACCAGTTGAGACACAGCTACCAATTCATGGGAAACAAGTGGTACTTGGCCGCTCTCTCCTGTGAAATGTGGGTCGCATGTGAAAAACTAATACAGACTTTCATTATTCAAAACATGTTTCAGATATGAACATTTGTGTCCCATTGAGTAACAGAAACATGTGTTCCCCAGTTAGGATACTGAGCCCTGTCAGTATGTGTTCCCCAGTTAGGATACTGAGCCCTGTCAGTCTCCACAGCGGTAAACTTTTGCTCTTCAATGTGTGTGTCACTGGAATACTGCGTATGCAAAGATTGGACACCTTTTGCTAAACTGGTGTTCTGACCTCATTTTGTCATAGGTTCCATTACAAGGAATCTTAGCATCTTTAGGTTTGGGCTGATACAAAAGCTCACTTTCAGTTAAAACCCAGCAGGAAAGTAATCAATCAGGTTGCAATTCTGCCTGTCATTGAAGCCAATAGCACACAGAATGAGGTTCATATTGTTGTACAGCTAATATATACAGTGTATATTGTTCATCTGTCAGTCTGTGGGAAAAGGAACAAAATCTGCTTCTGTTTAAAGCTTGGGACCTGTGATCATAAATGCATAAAATTACTAGTGATAGCCTCAGAGTAGTGATATACAGAAGAAAAATAGGAAAAGTACTCAGGCCTTGCACTTAGTAACTACTGAAAAAAGTAAGAGTTCTAACTTCATGTTAAAAATAAAAACCGCCTTCTGGTATGGGCTGGCACCCTGAGCAGACCTTGGGCGCAAACTCCGCAGCCAGTCCCACAACACCCAGAGGAAACTCCACTCCCAGGCACTCTAACACACCCAGGATCACAGGATACCAGGAGCTTGGTCACAACAGGATCTCAGGGTCCCAGAAGCTGCTTGACTCTCAGGAGCTCTGACGGACCCAGGATCTCAGGATCTCAGGATCTCAGGATCACAGGATCACAGGATCACAGAAACAGCTTGACTCTGAAAAGTTCTGACACAATCAGGACCACAGGAAGGATGAGATCCAGTTAGATATAGCCAGGGCAGGTAGCACTAGAGATAACCAGATGGTAGGAGGCAAGAGTAAGATCAGAAGGAACAGGGAATAAAAAAAAAAAAAAAAAGGTTACTTGGCGTCATCAGAACCCAGTTATTCCACCGTAATAAGATCAAGAAAATCATGCAAATATTGATTTTTCCAGTGTGATGATATATCAAGAAAATCAAGATTCAGATCTAAAATCACTTCTCGTGATGATGATAGAGGACTTTAAGAAGGACATAAATAACTCCCTTAAAAAAATACAATAGAACACAGGTAAACAGCTAGAAGCCCTTAAAGAGGAAACACAAAAATCTCTTAAAGAATTACAGGAAAACACAATGAAAACAGGTGAAGGAAACAAACAAAACTATCCAGGATCTAAAAATGGAACTGGAATCAATAATAAAATCACAAAGGGAGACAACCCTGGAGTTAGAAAAGCTAGGAAAGAGATCAGGAGTCACAGATGCAAGCATCACCAACAATACAAGAGATAGAAGAGAGACTCTCAGGTGCAGAAGATACCATAGAAAACATTGTCACAACAGTCAAACGCAAAGAGCAGAAAGCTCCTAACCCAAACCATCCAGGAAATCGAGGACACAATGAGAAGACCAAACTTAGGGTACAAACGATAATAGATGGAAAACACTAACACAAGTAGTGAAGCTACACCCTAGACAAAGCAAGAAAACAAACTTTCAACAAACCCACACAAACATAATTCTACCTCTAACAACAAAATAACAGGAATTAATCACTTTTCAAAGTATTTCTTAATATGAAAATTGGTATTATCAACATATTTTAATCAATTGAAATTCAAATGAGAAGTTAGAAATTTGTTGGCTATCATCCAGTGGTCTCTCTAATGGTAATGGAAGAAATAGGTCTAATATTGTACAATCCATATATACTTTCTGCTTGTTTGTATGTGACAGTGTCTTTCAGTGCACCACATAATGGTCTTGAAATCTTGCTTCTCCAATCTCAGCCTCTCTATTAATAGGATTGTTACTTGATGTGTTTACACTATACTATGGTTTCCAGAACAACTTGCATATTTTAAAATTATTTATACAGCCTATAGAAACATAGACAATTGATTTGGGAGATGGCTTGTAAGAGAACAATAAAGAGTAAGACTGAATCTTCTGCTTGATATTTATAATAATTGTATCAATTTTGAAGAAGAAGGCCTTATAAGTTACTCTTTTTCGCAGATGAATGCTTTTCAAAATCATTACCTAATGTCTGTGCCATCCTCCAAGCAGAACCATTGTTCATTGAAAGAGTTGATTAATGACTTCATGGATAGACCATCTTAACACACACACACACACACACACACACACACACACACACACACACCATTTCTTAAATGAATGTAACCAGTTCCCTGTGGTCTGAGAATGATGACAATCACTCAAGTTAAATAGCTTTGACCATAGCAGGTTATCCGTACCCAAATAATTGTTCCTACAATTCATTCCTTGGCGTAGCAGAACTGTCAAATCTTAGCTTATCTACTATGGAAGTAAAATCCTTTGGTGATATGAGGGACATTGAAATACAGCCTTCACTTCTGTATTTGCCAGGCACTGACATAGCCTCATACGAGACAGCTATAACAGGGTCCCTTCAGCAAAATCTTTCTGGCATTGTGCAATAGTATCTGGGTTTGGTGGCTGATTATGGGATGGATCCCCGGGTGGGGTAGTCTCTGGATAGTCCATCCTTTTGTCTTAGCTCCAAACTTTGTCTCTGTAACTCTTTTCATGGATATTTTGTTCCCCCAGAGCTTGTATCTCTAGCTGCATAAGTAGCAAAAGATGGCCTAGTTGGCCATCACTGGGAAGAGAGGCCCCTTGGTATTGCAAGCTTTATATGCCCCAAGACAGGGAAATACCAGGGCCAAGAAGCAGGAGTGGGTGGGTAGGGGAGCAGGGCAGAGAGAGGGTATAGGGAATAATTTCAGGATAGCATTTGAAATGTATATAAAGAAAATATCTAATAATAAATAAATAAATAAATAAATAAATAAATAAATAGAAATACAGCCTTATTACAATGAACTCCAATGTCTAAAAATTGTTCTTATTTTGGGTTTGCACCACAGTAAGAACCAAGATTTTAAAGCTCTACTAAAAGCAAAACCAAACAAGCAAAATGACTTTATCTATTTATGTTCATTTAATAACATGTTCACCATTTTTTGATTGGTATAAAAATATATATTATGTTGAATACAATAAAAAGATTAGTTCAATTAACAAAAAAATAAAATACAAACCATATCTTCAAGAAATTTTATAGAAGGTCATGCCCTTAGTAGAGCAATTATTGCTTCAGATGAGTATGTTTTATGACAAATGCTGCCTTGATTGTACTTTTAAATGTTAGCTCTTGTGCATGATTCATAGGGTTGTGAGGAAGAATGCAATTATGGGACTCATCTGGGATGATGTAGTCCATCCTGTCCTTAGTCAAATGCATAGAAATGAGCTCACTCCACAGTATCAGCACCAGCGCCATGGCACCAAGTACAAATCAGTATCAATTGATCAGTTTGCTAATAAAATCAGAGAGTGACATTAATCCTTGTAAAGGCACATCATTTTCTACTTTATTGATTTGTTTTAATATTAAGGATGAGATTTGAGGACCTGTAGCTGATCTTTGCTATTTTGTGGGTTCTTCTTTCTTCTACCATTCTTCATTCTTTTCCCACAAGCTTAATATCCTAATGCTACATAACAGAGAACAATAATAGAAAGGAAAGAGGGTGATGTTATAGTTAGACTACTTCCTGCTGATTAGGGCCATCAAGTCCACAGGGCAAATTAAATCTTCAGAATCAGGATATCTAATTTCTTCTTTCTTCTTTTTTTTGAGTATGATTATATATATATATATATAGCATTTGTATATGTGTACATACATACATATGAATGTATTATTATTATATTGTAATAACAAGTGGTGAGGAAGAGAGAGAAAGAGGCCATGAATTTGAAGGAAATGCAATGGGGAGGGGTCCATGAGAGTTTTGAAAGAATTAGAAATGTTGTGGCAAAGAAAGCATGCAAGACCCTCCACACTATCACAGGGACAAATCTGGGGCATTCTAGCTATGGGAATGCCAAATTTCCCATACCTGTCACTCGTGTCAGTACTGGAGTGGATGTAGCAACTTTGGGCACAAATGTTGGCTCATGGTCTGACCCTAACTTGTAAGGGAATTATACTTGGGTGGGATATCTTCTAGTAACTTCTTAGTCACTACCTTTGCAGTTTTAGCCTTTATTGGAAATGCTTCTGTCCATCTGGAGGTGTCCACGAACACAAGCCCACTTTGCTCTTCCAAAGACTACATTGCCTTTACTGAAGACCAGTTACCTCGATGGCGCACCATGTGAATGTGATGAGTGGTCCTATGAAGGAACAGAGCCATCTGCAATACAACCACTGTTTGGAAACTTCATCTTCTTACTGAGATTCGCTGTCTGCTTCATGCTCCCTGTGGATTGCAACATCCGCAAACATTTTAAAGCTACAGCTTTGTGTCCCACCAAAGGTGCTGATGACTGAACACATGGACTCACACATCATAGATGGGTAATCTCTCCCATTTACCACTGAGATTCAAGTTTTTCAGCCATTTCTCCAGCATACACATTAAGCATTTGAAAATAGAAACTACTGATATTGGATAATGGCAAGGTTTAGAAGACCTTCCAGAGAATTTCTAGGATCTGCTGTCCTCAAGGAATCCATTACAGACTTCTACTTGCAGAAAAAAGCAAGAATGGCTGATTAGGAAAAAACATATTCCCAAGGGAGGAGTTGGGCAGGAGGAAAGAGATAAGATGGAAAACCACTCTGCCATAAAGGACCGGGGCTCTTCTGACTCACAGCCACCCATCATGGCTCATCTTAATGGGGCCCTGGGTGCAGCTTGGATCCTTACCCTTACTGGCAAGTACTTGGCCAACTGAGCAATTCCCCCAACTCTGTATTGTCTTTTCTATACATCCTCAAGCTGCTATAGACAAAGAGAATTGAGACATTTTCTCTCCCTAAATCTGGGCCAAACTATGAAGATACTGCTTCCTTTTCCAGTGTCAGTCTCAGTCTGTGACAGGGGTCAGGAGTGGACATGCCTGGCTTCCCATTTACAGTAATGCAGAGTAGCTTCAATGACAAGTGGACCCCTGTACATCAATAGGTTTCTCCATTGCTCCCACTCTACAGCTCACCTGCATACTGCTAAACTGAGCTGCAGATATATTCTCCCTCTACTAACCACTATAAAGGAGTGGATGCTCTCTGGAACATTCTAACTCCACTGCAGAGGCCCAGAACAGAATAACAATCACTGGGGTGCACAATGTATCTAAGGCTGAAGCTGGTGAGTCACACCCTCAACACCTGCTTCTCAGGTCACCTCACAAACCAGGCTTTTTTAGGATGCCATAAAAGAAACAGGAGACACCAGATCTTGTGGAATGTTTAAATAACTTTAAACTTTATTAAGTAAAAATTGCATGAACAAAACCATAAGATAATGAATAGAACAGTTAAAACTATCACATGTAAAATAGATTATTACATAATTGGCGGTTTCAACTATAAATACTAAATCCCCAATTTTCCACAGTGGGAATATTAATCTAATGAGAAAAAAATCTCAATTTAATCTTAATATATACAAAAACTTAAGAAAAAAATTTAAAATGAATAGGACTTTTTTAAAAAAATGATTTAATACAGCAATAGATGGGGTTTGTATTCAATGAGACCTGAGATAGAAATGGACATTTGCCATTATAGTTATATCAAATCAACTTCCAAAACTAAGGCAGGTCTGGAAAAGAATGAGTCTTTAAGTGACCATGGTGCTTTTCTAACTTGTCCTGGAGTCCAGTCAGTAGTCTGGCTGCAGTTCTACATCCTGTAGAGTCCAGCAGAGTACAGTGGTGCAGAACAGCGCCAGTCTGTGCAACTCATTTTCATTTCTCATACTATTATCAAACTTTAAAAAAAAACATTAAAAAAAAAAAAAAAACACCACCATCGCCTGCTTTAATTTAACAGCATACAACTCTGTCATTAGAGATGCTAGTGAAGGGCTTCTGCCTCTTCCTGCTGATGTCCCTCCTGATCTTCAACAGGAAATGGTGCCTTGATGGGCATTCCTTTCAGAAATAGACACTTCAAACAAGGACTGGAGGATAGGAAATGACAATGGCCAAGGTTTGCAAGTGAGTTAAGGAAAACAATCAGTGGAGAGGGGTCAGGAAGACAAAAACAAACAAACAAACAAACAAACAAACAAACAAAAAACAGACAAAAACAAAACAAACAACAACACCCAAAACACAAAAAACCCCCAACAAAACCAAAACATAAAAAAATAAAACAAAACCAAAACCAAAAACACAACCAAAAAACAAAAAATGTAAAACAAAAACCAAAAATAAACAAAACACACACAAAAAAAACCAAAATCACAAAAAACAAACAAGAAATCACAAACAAAACACAAAAAAACAAAACAAAAACACACACAAAAACAAAAACAAAAGAGAAAACCAAAAAAAAAAAGAAAAAAAAAACCAAAAACCCCCAAACTCAATGAAACATTAAACAAAAAGAAAAAAAACGAACAAACTAACAAAAAACCCAAAAACAAAAAAAACAAAACAAAAAAAAAGCAAGCTAAAAAAAAAAAAGAAAAAGAAAACAAAACAAAAAAAATATGAATTCATTTAATTCCAGCATCAAAACAATATTTCTTGACACATGGTCTCTTGTGGGTTGGACAGCAGCAGTAGGCTAAGCTTGCAATAGTTGCATGCATCCTAGAGATGGCATTAGGGCATCAGTCCCACATCCCACATTAGGACTATATTGAACACTGGGCTTCATCCAGTGAGACAGCTCAGTACTTGTTTTATATCTCTTCAACTCATCCTCCCTGAGGTATATTTCATCCTCCCTGAGGTATATTAGAAACAGTGATGGAAAAGAACAGGGATGGGGACCATAGCAACCAGGTGGGTGTTGTTACAGTAACTGACTGTGCAGGATTTCCCAGACCATCCTCTTCCTGAAGGTGGGCATGTGTTGCTGAGAAAAGGTCACAGGCTGGTCCCTAGCGATGTAATCTGCATATTTACAGGTAAACATTCCACAGTCACTCCCATTCATTTGCAGAGGAATCTCCTCTATTGTCACACTGTACTGCTTCCACTCCAAAGGGTCCAGCTCAATGTTCCTGCGGGTCTTGCTCTCATTTTGTAAATATTGGAAGATGGTCTCACAGATAGACTTCCCTGTCTGTCCCATGGAATCGAAGTATGCAATACTTTGTTTTCTTAAATCGATTACCACCAGGCTCCAATGTAACCTCTGGTGAATAGGCACCAAGATGAGTTCTTTTTCAAAGAGATTGATGCCTCGAGTCCATCTTTTCACAGAACTGTAACCACTATGCTTTAGTTTGGGGTAAAAGAAAGTGCTAAAGACATGCAGAGCCGGGTAGCCTTGGTTTTCATTTCTCTCAACCAGAAGGTTCATGTAGAAATTGATGACCTCATCATTGAGCCACTGACTGTTCTTCAGGGTCTGGATATCTCCTCTGGTGATTTGCAACTTAAATCTGGAACTTAGGATTTCCTCTTGGGGTCCTGGACCCAGTGCATTCTCAATTTCCTTCTCCATGTCCTCTGTAATATCAAGGATTTGATCCATTTCTCTGTGCTTTTCGTGGTCTCTGAGAGGCTTTTTCTGTGCTGCAAGTACTGCCATCTTGTTGGGGAGTAAGCTATTGCCTCTGCTGCTATCCAGGATGATCTGAGCCTGTGTTCCAGGCTCCAAGCTATTCCCCCTTCTTCCTTCAACCTTTACACAACCTTTCTTCTCTGTAACAGATGTCTCCTCAAAACAACACTTTTCTCTCTCGTCTGGTGAAAGACATTCTTTTAGAGCCACAACAGTAGATGGTTCTGGATCTCTAAGAGTTGTTTCTGATCCATGACTGTCTTCTGACTCGCCCCCTTTGATCTTCCCAGCCTTTATAAGGATTAGCTTAAGGTTTTGAAGCAACCTTCTTTTCTTTTCCTTTTGGGGGATTTGCTCGTTTTCCTCCATGGCAGAATAGGGCCGCTTGTGACCCTTGCCACTATCAGCAGGCACCCTTCCTGTTACAACCTGCTCTGGAGGACCTTCGGTCAACTCTAGGGGTTTTGGTTGGTTTGGAGTCTCTCCCTGGGGTTTCCTTACCTGACCCTTACTAGACTGTTCTATAGGAAGCTCTAGGTCTGGAGGCTCCTGAGGGGTCATCTTCTGAGCCTTGCCGGGCACCTTAAATACCATCTTTGTTCCATCCTGGCATTTCCTTTTTGTATCTTGTCCCAAAGCTTCAGAATCTATCTCGATCCTACTTTCATCTTGGTGTTTTCTCTTTTGCCCTTTTCCTGAAGCTTCGGGCTTCTTCTCCATCACAGGCCGGTTAGGTTGTTTGGACTGCTTTTGTGAGGGTGTTGTCTCTGGTTTAGTAGTGCTCTTTCACTTTCCAAGCAAAAGCAACCTTATGCTTGGCTCTGAGTGGGTACTCTTGGGCTGTTCACTGAAGAATCACTTCTTCTAGTAGATGGTTGGTTCAAGGTCGCAAACCTATGAGGCTCCTTTATAAATAGTTGACTTTGCAGGTCAGGGTCAGTCAAAGAATGGAGATAATTAAGCAGACCAATTGGTGAATAGTCAGAGCTTGGCCGTTCACCAGGGGTCCACTCTGGACAACTCGGAGGAGTTCTAAGGATACTTGCTCAGAAGTATCCTTCTTGGGTGCTGTAACCAGCTAAATAGCGAAAATATCAAAATCGGACTAATCGTCCTAGTTAATCACTAGTAAGACACCGGGCCTAAACCTAGCAGTTAACACATTGGAGGCAACCTCACGAATGATGTTGAACTCAGAGGTTGCCCCTAGACATAGCCTTCAAGGTTCCATAGCTGGTTGTGATGTCACCTGAAAGGATGCTAAGCAACGTTTTTGGAGGGTTGAAGCCCTCCCCAACTCCAACTTGGTCCTGGATTTCAAAGTAGTCCTTTGCCCAAGAGGCAATTTTGAATGTATTGATATATATCACAGTTCTTCGGCAAAACATAGGGTTACTTACCTAAATGCTCTCAGCATAGTTCAGCTGGTCCTGACTAGTATGTTTGTCTTTTAAGAAACTGTCCCATCATGGTCAATTATAGAAATTTAAGTGCTCTTCAAAATATCTTCTCACATATAATATGCTTGCTAATAACAAAGAATAAATAGAATTTTACAGTTATAAAACCTAGTAGGTAGTGTTGTGTGAGAAAAATGTCTTTCTCCTCTGCATAAGGAGCCCAGGACAGACCAAACTGCCCATGTCACCAAAGTCCTACTTGGCAAAATGATAAGTTGTATTGGGGTTACTTATAGGAATATGAGTGAGGGGTTACTTACAGGAGCAGAAATGACTCAAAGACAGCTGCATTGCCAAAGCCTATCCAGCATAGGTGACAGCTCACAAAAGCTGGGAACCTGGAGAAACTGCACAGCATATAGATGGATCAAAGGGCTAGAAAATGCCCATTCCAGGTGCCTCAGTTGGTCTAAACTCTTCCAGACAACTGGTATGAGGGTGGCTCTTTTGAGAGTCTTCTTTGCAGCTCAGCTTCCTTTCATCTGAGAGGGACTCATTGCTCTCTGGCAAGGAAGGAGCCTAGTGAATCTGATCAATTTCAGTGACCATTTTGAGATCTTTTTTTGCCTTCCTGCCTGAGGGGCTTCATTTCAGAGGGAATGAAGGGTGGAATAGTTCAGTGTTTCAATATTGGAGGAAACTTGCAAAACTGGTACCAATTATACCAAGGATCAATCCCAAAGAGAGTAAATAAAATCTCACCATTGTCAATAGGGTCCATTGAGAAAGATACATCACTATTTCAGTTACAATCCTACCAATAACACAAGCCCTGAACTCTTCCCTAGAAAACAGTAGGAAGAATTCAACTGTAGTTATAGTTACAGAGGTGGGTGTTTTCTGTGGTCCTGGAATCTGAACTCCAGCCACCATGATTAAACAGCAAGCACTTTATCCTCTGGTCCATTTCAGGCCCCTCACCCCCCATCTTGAGCATATCTTTTATCTACTCTCAAAGGTATGGAGATATTTTTACAAAAAAAAAATGTGAGAAAAGAATTGAGACACATACTGTTTGTTTTTTTCCACTGAAAATATTTTAAAATGTGCACATATATCTATACCAAAAATTTGCTTTAAGGAATAAAATGTACTTTTTTTTTCTGTAAAAGGTTTGAATTTCTTGTGATTGTTATTTCACCAGGTATCATTTTGTTTGTACCAGGCTTCTTTCTCTTCTTTCTAATTACACCATGGAGGGATTTATTCCCATACCAAGAATGGAAGACCTGGAACATGATCATGATATTTCTTCTTAAATCATTGTTTGATTTTGTTCTATATTTTCATGTTTTATTGAATCATATCAACATGTTCCTGGCTTTCCCCTACTTTATTATTTGTCTACTTTTTGTTTGAGACAGGATGTGGTTATGTAGCCTTTGTTGGCCTTAATCTTGCTATGCTGCCCAGACTGGATTTGAACTTGAGAGTCTCCTGCCTCAGCTTCCACACTGCTGAGATTACAATCATGTAACCCTAACCTAGCTTTTACTTTTCTGCCTTAGCATCAAAGATTCCCAGCCAGGTAAAGTCCTGGGTTTGTTTACTCAAAAGTTTGTAATAATTTGAATCCATGCATCTGACTTTGTTTCTCTCCTTCACTGTGTGTGTGTGTGTGTGTGTGTGTGTGTTTGTGTTCATAGGAGTAAACTCAGAATCTCACACAGGCTTTACCAATGAGCTATTTTCCTAGTACATTCATGTTTCTTGGATGTATGGCAGAATTTTCTGGAAAGATACCTTGTTTCTGGTGCTTTCTTTTGGGGGAAAGCACTGACTCCTTATTTACTCTCTAGTGGCTGTGTAAATGCTCCTTTACCCCTCTCTTTGATTTTGGTAGGTTATATTTTCTAAGAATTTGTCTATTTTCTCTAAATTTTCAAATTAATAGTCATAGCACTCTTTTCCTAAAATTATTTCAAAACTTGATTAGTATTAAGTTAATTTAGTGTTAAATGTTGAATGTAGAAGATTCTGTTAGATTTTCAAGTCAGCTTTAGACAGATGTAGTGGTTTGAATAGGTTTGGCCCCCATAGACTGATGTGTTTGAATGCTTGGCCCTCAGGAATGGCCCTATTAGGAGCTGTGACCTTGTTGGACTAAGTGTGGCACTGAAGGGGTGGGCTTAGAGGTCTGCTATGCTTAAGTTCCACCCAGTGTAAAATTCCAGTCTCCTCCTGGCTGCCTTTGGATAAAGATGTAGAACTCTCTTCTCCTCCAGCATCATGTCTACCTGTATACATGTATACAACCATGCTTCATGCTATGATGACAATGGACTGAAGCTCTGAATCTGTAATCCAGCCCCAATTAAATGTTGTCCTTTTATAAAAAAAAAAAAAGAAAAGAAAAAAATGTTGTGGCAATAATACAGTTTCAAAAATAAACAATAACATTAACAAATGAAGACACTTGCCATTCCTTGGTGTCAGTAGAACTAAAATACACTGAGGTTATGGAGCTCTGTAATGTCCAATGTAAATTCCAACTTATTTTGATTAAAAAATTAACTTTTAGATATAATTCATGGATAGAATGAACACTATTAAGACTGGAGTTCCTGGTGGCCACTTAAGTCTCCTGATTGAGCTTCATGCCTCCATTTCAGTTTCTGAAGGTTATATTCTGTTAGCACTTAGGCAATGTAAAAGAGTGATTTTTTTCGTCCCACACAGAAGCAGAGAGAGAATCACTTTTCTCCTTAATTAAGACTTCTGAGTCTCATCAGCTCTTTGGAAAGGCAGTACTAAGGACTCACTTGGAAAATGGCTCCATCAAGGCAACCAAGTCTGCCCACATTGGCCCATGCTTGAGTGAAAATGGTAACATTTCCAGGAGCTGTTAAGTAAGACTGGTTGGTTCCTTTATAGAAGACAATGCATTGTTTGTCTCTATCAGAAAAATGCACAGGTGGTCACTGTTGATACTCTCTGGGTGACCTCTGAAATTGATGAATAGCAGTGGCCTTTTGGTATTTATAAAGTTTAAATAGTCATGTGTTAGTGCTACTTTAAACAGTCCTTTTTGACAAGTCTTCACATCCTCCATGAAATTATACCACTGCGTGAAAGGAAGATGCTCATGATTCTTCACTGTGAAAGGAAATATTTGCATGTTCTGTCCTACACTAAAATTGGATGCTTTATATTCTCATCATACTATGAAACTCTTGACTTCTGCTTGGGTCTTTATTTTGACCATATATTGACCAAAACAGTAGCTGACAGCATCTACCTGTTGATCTGTAAGAGAAAGATAGTCACCATTGTGACAGGGTTGTGCAGGTAAAGAATTGTGTGCAGTTGTTAATATTTTAAGCACTGCTAAAACGGGGTGAAATAGTGTGCACTTTGAATCATTGTGTGCACACTTAGTAGTAATGCCTTGTCTTTATTTAGTGATAGTTTTAGATGTCCAAACTTATGAATAGCAATTATATAGTGATAACTTTAAAAATATAACTCAAATTATATTTTTAAAAGATTGATTTATTTTTATTTTATGCATATGAATGTTTGCCTACAGGGATATATTTGTGCCATGTGCATGCCTTGTGTCTGTAGAGGCCAGAATGAGTTATTAGGTTCCCTGTAACTAGAGATAAAAGATGGTGAGGATCTGCCATACGGGTGCTGGGAACTGAAACTGGGTCATATAAGAGCAGCAAAAACTCTCAACTGCTTATGAACCTTCTGTTACTGATGTCTATAGTTTACATCTCCCTGGAGGTTAGCTGAAGTATCATCAGGGAATTCTGGATGTATCGCTATAGAATTAGAAACTGCAAGGCAGAGAGATGGGTCAGTGGTTAAAATAGCATACTGATCTTACTGAGGATTCAACTTGTTTCCCAGATCACAGGTAAGTGTCATTGACTTGTAACTTCAATCAGATCTAAAATATTCAACTGTTCTATATTTATTTGAATAACAGTTGAATATAAAATATTCAACTGTTCACAGACATCTACAATCATATGCACGCACTCTCCCATAAATACACATTCACAATCACATAGCTAATAAACAAACTATATATAAATATATGTATATATATATACATATATGCATATGTATATACATATATACATATGCTTTACATTTTCAAAATTAGATTGTTAAACTGAAATTTTTTATATGAAGAAACGTCTCTGATCAATGAAGGGGCATGATCTATCAAAAAGGTTACATTGCATTTCTCTATGTGTATAAAAGAAATTAAAATTTTAGAGAAAAGAAAAGGTAATACAATATAAATGGGAAGGAGGAAAGACAGTAGGGTGTAAGTCAGGAGCAGATAAAGAGAAAGAAGGCATGTCTCCAGGTATCTGGCTCTCTTTCTGTCTGCCTGTGTTTCTCTGTGAATTTCTGTCTCTGTGTTTTTGTCTCTCTTTTCTCCCTCCCTTCCTCCTTCTTCCCTTCCTTCCTTCCTTTGAATAAAACTTTTGCAGTCTGGGACATAATAATTCAGAATTGTGTTTGTTCAAGACAGATATCCCATTCTAGAATGGAGAATAAAGCAAATTAAGATCTGTACATCTAGGTTTATTATACTTTTCTCCTTAATTATCAACAAGGGAAAAAAGAAAGGAAGAAAGAAATGAAATATATAATAAGTCTTCTCAACAACAACAACAAAAAAACCAATATATACTCTTTTTTAAGGAATTTGCAAGACTTAATCTTGATATATTTGTTAGAAAATTATAATTGTTCTTTTCAGTTAAATTACTAGGTTTTTAAAACATAAGGTTTCATTAAAATGCAGTATTATGTGAAAATCAAACATCCTTTTGGTGCAGCCTCTCTGTTAGCAAAATTAGATGGTGAATACCATAAACAAGCTGAATTCTGCCTGCTGAGGACAGTGTGATGGCGGCATCCATGCAATGGCTTGCAGAGGGCCAAGCATGAATGTAAGTACAAAACATGCCTTTAAACCAAGGGGAATATGCTTTTGAGAGTATTTTCTACCTCAATTATGATAAAGAAGATTAAATCAAAATTTAAACTACCACAGGTGAAAAACTTCATTCTCTCTATGCTAATTAGGTTCATGGTGGTAAGTGATTGCATTTACATGTTTGCTTTGTTACCCATGTCCCTGAGCCTTGTATTTAAGATGCTGATTAAACACGCAATTTGTTTTTAAAAACTCAATTGTAGAAACTGTGGAAAAAAAAAAAAACTTTTATGGATTTGGATTCCAAAAATTAGAATATATCTGGCCCCTCAAGATGTATCTATTTGATTAATTCTACCTTAGGAGTATTTTGAAGTTATTAATGTTCAGTAATATACACATAAATAATATGTGTGATTTAAAAGGCAAAACAGAAATACTCCTGAGGTGAATGGAAGGATGGGTGAAGGTTATGTTTGCACAGAACATGAAAGTGTAATGATTTTCTATTTAGAAACTTTCAGATACAGAGCAAGCCATCTGTATTTATGATGTTTGGTCCATTTCTATCATGCATTGGTCCATCTGCAGCCATCATTACCAACTCCAGTTGCTGTTTCAATGCCCCTGGGGCATCATCTGAAAATTAGAAAATCGTTCACATGAAGGGTAGAGGAAAGTGAAGGAGGAAGGGGATTTTTTTAAAATGTGCTTTTACGAGTTCCTGAGCTATATTATGTCCTTTCAATAGGGAATGGTAACACTAGCCTATCTTCTCACCACTGGGAAGTGGAGGCAGAAAGATAAAACATTCAGAGCCACCCATGCATGTTTGAGGCCATCTCAGGCTAATTGAGACACTGTCTCAAAAATATTGAAAGTAAAGGTCCTCTTGTTTCAGGAATATATTTTACTGAAGAGCTAGTGGGCACAAAGTCAATATCACTACGGCATTTTTCAATGAGACCCACACTTGTCCTTGGATGAGCTTTTCAGGCCCCTTAAACCTGTCTCTCTACTGCTTCTAGTGATCAATGGTGGAGAATTATATGCGGTAGTTTGATTTCATGTGAATCAATGTTACAATTTGCCTTGCTGACTGATAGGCCATCTTCAGGTTGGTTTGGTTTGGTTTGGTTTGGTTTTTGGTTTTTGGTTGTTTTTTGTTTGTTTGTTTGTTTTGTTTGTTTGTTTGTTTGTTTTAACATGTGGTGGAACCTGAACATGTGACAGTAGAAAGTAGAAAATTCCAGGGTATGAGAACTGAATAGCGTTTTTTCAAATATATTATGCTTTTGGACATGTTGATAGTTTCTTGGTGTTGAATTTGGTCAACAGCAAAAGCTATAAAAAGCCTACAGGAAAAAAGATGCAGATGATGTGGAAAATGTCACTCAGCATGGAAAACATTGTTTCCAAGTTCAATAGCTTTGTGCTATAGGCATCTTCTATAGCAATGTCAACAGTAGCACTGCAAACTGTAATTTCAGGGATATTCCCAGATACCTAGTGTAAACAGGCTGCTTATTGTTCCCTGTAAGTATCTGTTCTTGTAAAAACAATTGAAATAGTAAAAAGAGATGGTGTTTTAGAAAAAGCAATGAGACATCATATTGTAACTGCTGTATAGAAATGAGGACAAGCATAAATGATGTTCTTGATGAAAAAAATATTATGTCCTATCTGCATTATGGAGAGTCCACTAGAGCTGTTAACTTAGATATTTTATAGCCAATTGTCTTTATTCCAGATGGCTAGGACTCCATCCAGGTATCCAGATCCCAAGTATACTCCTGTGTGTTTAATATAAGGGATTTTTAGAGGCAAAAACCACCTCCTGGTATCTTACTAAGGCAGCTGAAGGGAGGAGGCTTTGTGTTAGCAAGCAGTAGAACAGAAGCTAAAATAAGTGGTGAGCAGGAGGAGAAGGTTTTTACAAGCAGGTAATTTAACAGAAGCAAAAATAGGTTAGCTAGGTTTCTTAATCTCAGCTTCCTAGAATTGAGTTGGGTAATTTACTACAGTAGCCTACATTTAGATGAAGAAAATAAAATTCTAGCTAAACATGAAAAGCCTCAGCAAGAATACAAGATGGAGGAACCTTTGTGCGGTCTTGCCTTCTCACATCATGTTACAATAATTAGCTTCAGGCAGTATATGTTGGTTATGGTGATAAAAATGTGGACGCACAAATAAATCTTCCAAAGCATTTATAAATTGAATTCTTTTCCATAGGGTTACTTTTATAAAAGTCATTGTTTGGTCACAAAATATCATTTGACATAGAAAGCTGTGATGATGGCATCTTGCACATGTTTCTTTTTTTTTTCCATTTTTTATTAGGCTCATTTACATTTCCAATGCTATACCAAAAGTACCCCATACCCAGCCCCCCCACTCCCCTACCCACTCACTCCCCCTTTTTGGCCCTGGTGTTACCCTGTACTGGGGCATATAAAGTTTGCAGGTCCAATGGGCCTCTCTTTCCAGTGATGGCCGACTAGGCCATCTTTTGATACATATGCAGCTAGAGACAAGAGCTCCGGGGTACTGGTTAGTTCATATTGTTGTTCCACCTATAGGGTTGCAGTTCCCTTTAGTTCCTTGGGTGCTTTCTCTAGCTCCTCCATTGGGGGCCCTGTGGTCCATTCAATAGCTGACTGTGAGCATCCACTTCTGTGTTTGCTAGGCCCTGGCATAGTCTCACAAGAGACAGCTATATCTGGGTCCTTTCAGCAAAATCTTGCTAGTGTATGCAATGGTGTCAGCGTTTGGAAGCTGATCATGGGATGGATCTCTGGATATGGCAATCACTAGATGGTCCATCCTTTCGTCACACTTCCAAATTTTGTCTCTGTAACTCCTTCCATGGGTGTTTTGTTTCCTATTCTAAGAAGGCGCAAAGCGTCCACACTTTGGTCTTCGTTCTCTTGAGTTTAATGTGTTTAGCAAATTGTATCTTATATCTTGGGTATCCTAAGTTTCTGGGCTAATATCCACTTATCAGTGAGTACATATTGTGAGAGTTCCTTTGTGATTGGGTTACCTCACTCAGGATGATGCCCTCCAGGTCCATCCATTTGCCTGGGAATTTCATAAATTCATTTTTTTTAATAGCTGAGTAGTACTCCATTGTGTAAATGTACCACATTTTCTGTATCCATTCCTCTGTTGAGGGGCATCTGGGTTCTTTCCAGCTTCTGGCTATATAAATAAGGCTGCTATGAACATAGTGGAGCATGTGTCCTTCTTACCCGTTGGGACATCTTCTGGATATATGCCCAGGAGAGGTATTGCAGGATCCTCCGGTAGTACTATGTCCAATTTTCTGAGGAACGGACAGACTGATTTCCAGAGTGGTTGTACAAGCTTGCAATCCCACCAACAATGGAGGAGCGTTCCTCTTTTTCCACATCCTCGCCAGCATCTGCTGTCACCTGAATTTTTGATCTTAGCCATTCTGACTGGTGTGAGGTGGAATCTCAGGGTTGTTTTGATTTGCATTTCCCTGATGATTAAGGATTTTGAACTTTTTTTCAGGTGCTTCTCAGCCATTTGGTATTCCTCAGGTGAGAATTCTTTGTTCAGCTCTGAGCCCCATTTTTTAATGGGGTTATTTGATTTTCTGGAGTCCACCTTCTTGAGTTCTTTATATATATTGGATATTAGTCCCCTATCCGATTTGGGATAGGTAAAGATCCTTTCCCAATCTGTTGGTGGTATTTTTGTCTTATTGATGGTGTCTTTTGCCTTGCAGAAGATTTGCAATTTTATGAGGTCCCATTTATCAATTCTCAATCTTACAGCACAAGCCATTGCTGTTCTATTCAGGAATTTTTCCCCTGTACCCTTATCTTCGAGGCTTTTCCCTACTTTCTCCTCTATAAGTTTCAGTGTCTCTGGCTTTATATGGAGTTCCTTAATCCACTTAGATTTGACCTTAGTACAAGGAGATAGTAATGTATCAATTCTCAATCTTCTACATGATAACAGCCAGTTGTGCCAGCACCATTTGTTGAAAATGCTGTCTTTTTTCCACTGGATGGTTTTAGCTCCCTTGTCAAAGATCAAATGACCATAGGTGTGTTGGTTCATCTCTGGGTCTTCAATTCTGTTCCATTGGTCTACTTATCTGTCACTATACCAGTACCATGCAGTTTTATCACAATTGCTCTGTAGTACAGCTTTAGGTCGGGCATGGTGATTCCACCAGAGGTTCTTTTATCCTTGAGAAGAGTTTTTGCTATTCTAGGTTTTTTTGTTATTCCAGATGAATCTGCCGATTGCCCTTTCTAATTCGTTGAAGAATTGAGTTGGAATTTTGATGGGGATTGCATTGAATCTGTAGATTGCTTTTGGCAAGATAGCCATTTTTACTATATTGATCTCGCCAATCCATGAGCATGGGAGATCTTTCCATCTTCTGAGATTACATGTTTCTATTCATACGGCAAACAACATTAGTAATGGGACCGCATCTCCTTTCCATTGTATCTTTTTGTACTTGGACCGTTGTAAAGGATGTGGTCACCCATCCGCAGTCACCAAAGTGCTATTTCCTTAACAGGTACTTGACCATTTAGAAGGAATCTTAAGAGCATTTTCATACATGTACCTTCCAGTCATCCTTTGAGCTAAGAATTTTAAGATCTCCTGTATGGAAAAATAGATCTAGCAGCTTCTCAAGACAGATTGAACAGCCAAACTTTCTGATGACTGGTTACA
Organism: Mus musculus; assembly: GCF_000001635.26. Lineage (NCBI taxonomy): Eukaryota > Metazoa > Chordata > Mammalia > Rodentia > Muridae > Mus > Mus musculus. The sequence continues at coordinate 32,531,371 of NC_000067.6, forward strand.
GTCTTCATTTTATATGTCATTTAGACAAATTATATGAAACTCTTGATATACACACAGAAGAAAGAAAACATATAATATCGATGAGAAATAAGTTAGAATAGCTACAAACCTATCCCATCTATGCTTACAGTTTATAAATAAAATACCTAGATTGTGTTTCTATCTTATAGACTAGCTGGAATTATAAGTTCAACTATAAAACTCTAAGTAAGAAGTAGCATGTAGTAACTGCTTTAATTATTGAACTTGCAGATATATATTTACAAATGGAGTTAAAGGTGAATTAAATGTTATGCAGAAATTTGATATTTCTTTGCTGAAATTATCTTCTAGAACATTTGGGATAATTGAAGGAAAAAACACAAACCACTGAGCTAGAAGTCTAGAAGTCTGCTTTCCTATGGCATATTGAGACAGGTTTACTTAGTTTGGGTTTCATTGCTGCAAAGAGACACCATGACTATGAGAACTCTTTTAAAGTAAAATGCTTATCTGGAGCTGGCTACAATTTCAGATGGTAAGCCCATTTTCATTACAGAAGGAAGCATGGCAACATGCAGACAGACATGGTACTGGAGAAAAAGGCTGAGATTTCTCCATCTTGACCCCCAAGACATCAGTAAGAGACTATGAGATGCACCTGGCATACCTTGAGCATATGAGACCTCAAAGCTTGACCCCAGTACTGAATGATTTTCTGTGTAAACTTGACACAAACTGGAGTTATCACAGAGAAAGGACCTTGAGGAAATGCCTCCATGAAATCCAGCTGTGAGACATTTTCTCAATTAGCAATCAAAGTTGGGAGGGCCCATTGTGGGTGGGACCATCTCTGGGCTGGTAGTCTTGGGTTCTATAAGAAAGCAAGCTGAGCAAGTGAGGGGAAGCAAGCCAGTAAGTAATATCCCTCTATGGCCTCTGCAGCAGCTCCTGCTTCCTGACCTCCTTTAGTTCCAATTCTGCCTTCCTTTGGTGGTGAACAGTAATGTGGAAGTGGAAGTTGAATAAACTCTTTCCTCCCCAACTTGCCTCTTGGTCATTATATTTTGTGCAGGAATAGAACCCCGATTAAGACAATCAGACTAGCATAGTGAGGTATTCCTGTGACAGCCTGACCCTTTTTTGGGGGGGCGGGACGACTGTGGAAGGACTTTGGAACTTTGAGCTGGAACAGCCACTGGGATGTTAAGAACTCTGTGGGAGGTTCTGCAGGATCTTGGAAGATAATGTTGAGAACAGTACAAACGATAGAGGCCTGGCTTGTGAAATTTCAGAGAAAAGATTAAAGACTCTTATCAGGGTTGTTGCTATTTTTATTGTGAAAATTCTGTTGTTTTGATTATCTGGGTCTGAAGACTCAACTGAGATTAACAACATAGCAGAACTCCTAAAGTGAAGCGTTTACTTTACTGGGACAATTGATGCTGGTTACCTGGAGCTAAGAAATTAGCAGGGATTAAAAAGAAACCAGCATCATTCAGACCAAATCTTCTGGGAAGTGTTTCCTAGGAGCACAGAGAAGCTGTGTTCCAGAGGCAGCCATGGTTGTATCTCATAATGCAGCCTGATTTGGTAATGTATAAGAGTCACCCAGATGGTAATGGTTTTGAAGGCATGAAGGGGTCATGAAGAACAGCTAAGGCTTGGCACTGTGGAAGGCCACTGATAAAAGTGCAGCCTCAGTAGCAATGTATGGCCCAGGACTGAAGAGGTCATGCAAAGGAGTTGAAGCTTGGCACCATGAAGAGAGCCTATGAGAGGATATTGGTGAAGCCTAGTTGCAGTGGAAAACAGCAGTGTTTTGGAGATGCCAGTACCATGAGATGACCACCGAGAACAGCACAGCAGTGGAGGACAGGCAGCTGGAGTCTAGAAGATAATGTGTGTGCTACAAAGGGCAGAGCTGGAGCAGTGACTCAAGCCTTTGGAGTAGACCAGTGAACTTGAGTGGATCCCAGACATTAGATGGTTAGAGTTTGATTTTGTTTTTTACTGTGACTGTGTCTTGATATTTTTCCTTTTAAAGAAAGAGAGTATTTTAGAAGAACCCACAGTTTAGAGTTTTAGAATTGTAAAAAGACTTCAAGAGATTTTTAAGAGATTTGATATTTTGAAGGGATTGAAATTGTAATATGTAAGAATTTGTAAAGACTGAGGGAGTTTTATTTAGATCTTGGGGGTGAATAAGAAAGTAAGGATTGAGGCTTAATACCGATGTCTTTGTGTGTCAAGTTGACAAGGAGTCAATTGTACTGGCTGGTAATCTGTGTCAACTTGACACAAGCTGGAGTCATCACAGAGAAAGAAGCCTCAGTTGAAGAAATGCCTCCATGAAATCCAGCTTTAAATCATTTTCTCAATTAGTGATCAAGGATGGGAGGGCCCCTTGTGGGTAGTTCCTACATGTGGAAGTGTAAGGTGAATAAACTCTTTTATCTCCAACTTACTTCTTGGTCATGAAATTTTGTGCGTGATATTTTCTACTATGACTAAGACAACCCCACAGTGACAATCTTCTTCCAACAAAACCACACCTACTCCTACATGCCCTTACCTATTAATAGTGCAATTCCCCATGGGCCAAGCATTCAAATACATGAGTCTATGGGGGAGGGAGCATTCCTATCCAAACCCTCACACAGGTACACTCTTCATTCTCTGGAGATTTTTGTAACTCATGCTAGAAAATAATAAAAGCACAATACTTTCAAAAAGCTTGTGAATAGTGTGTGTTTAGGACTTATAGCTATTAGAAAATGTTTCCCTGAAGAACTTTTGAACTTCACATGCAAATACATTTCTCACAGGAAGAAAGGAAGTCATTTATTGTATTCTAATTATTTTGAGACATTAACAGGTTTTTTAGATAAAGAATATGCCACATCATAACCAGTTAATGATTGCTTCCTGTATAGACCACATGGCTACCCTTACAAAGAGGGTGACCTTCCGGGGGTAACTGAAAAGGGTTCAGTAAGTATGAAAAGGAAGAAGTCCTTTCTAGTAGAGAGGATGAAGCAAGCAGGGTGCTAGGAAGCCTTCACAGTCCTAGGATGTGAAAGCATCTGACCAGGGAGGTCCACAGTTCTGGAGGCAATGTTCAAGCCTTGGCCAGCAGAAGAGAGAAAGCCCTGCTGATAGTAGAGATTCAGCATCCATTGATCATCTTCCCTTACAGAAATATAGGTGACAAAAATCAACCCACTTATAAAAATGCTCAAGATATTTTTGCGTAAATATACAGAGATGAAGCAACATTTACCAGAGCAGATCAGTCACTATGAATAGATATACAATTACAGCAGGGTTTATGTGTCAAAATCAATCCTGAAGATATAAAAAAGGTTTCTTCATACAGAAACACTATTTTAAATGAGTAATTGATTTCATTTCACAAAAAGAAAATGTGCACATTGTCAGGTGAGAATTCTTTGAGAAATACACTTAATGACTACAGAGTCATTTTTTTTAATGGAAAAATGTTCCTTCAACACAAATGAATTCCATTTACAGATCTAAGCTATATTCTTTCTTCTGTATCCTCTTAGCTAATTAAATAACTTGTCCTCTGATTTCACCTAAAATAATTTAATATTAAAATTATTATTAATCCTGTACGTAATAAAAATGAGACTGAATTTTTACCAGGTAAAAACTGTAAATTTAGAGATTTAAAGCTGTTATAACATCTGCCTAATTTTAAAACTAGAAAATATTCATTTGTTTAATAATCAGTCATTTGAACATAATGATTTATCCCTATTCCCATTTTAAAACTATGTAGAAAATTTGATTTTTAGGCAAGCCCATGTAACCAAATGTGGAGTACATTTTGCTGTCATATTAAATAACCAAATGAACTAATATCTTATTTATAACTCTCTTTTCCCTTCTTATATAAACATCATATATGCTAAATGGAATTAAGTGTGTTAAATTTCCTTAGGAATTTGAAAGTGCTACAGACTTTATACCTAGTGCTCTGATATACTCATAAAGTGAGCCCTATGCTCTCAAAAGATATAGAGAAACTAAATAAAACAGTAATATAAACCTTACTAGAATCAGATGTGTTACCAGTAGAAATAAGTCTTTTATGCTCTCTGAACTTTCTTCTATCATTGAAAGTCATGTAACTTTTGAGTTGATAAAATATCAAGAAATTGTCTTCTGGGAAATCTAAAAATGAACTTGATTTTTTTATCACCAAATTTAGTAAATATTTATATTAAACATTTTTAAATGATCTGATTTTAAGTTACAGAGTTAATAATTTACAGTATGTTTCTTCATTGGAAAGCTCGCATAAATATTTTATTGGTCCCAGGTTCCTTAAAATTAATTTTGTAATATCCAGTTTTTGTGTTGGTCAACTATTTTTGAAAATTGTAAATTTTAACAACCTTGACTTCCAAAACAAAGTCATCCTAAACACACAAATACTTAGGAGGCAAGATGTATATCATACATGGAATCAATGCCTTTTCTTAACAATACTCAAGAAGGGAAACCACTTTCAAGCAATAGCCTAAAAGATGACTAGAACCATGAAAATAAGCTAGTCTGTTTACAATGTATGTCATGTTTTGATAGATGCATCCCAGATTAGGATATTGGAGAAAGAATATTCTTGTTCTGAGATGATTCATTGAGTCATTGGAGAGTTTATTTTAGCCATCAGGCAAGCTATTCCCAATATGGATCCTGCAGATATTTTTACATGAGAATGTGAAAAACAAAACAAAGGTAGTTAAGAATGTCAAATGGTATTATCAATGTAAGTCAATGTGAAAAAAGAAAATGTGTTGTTCCTTGGAATTCCAGCTTAAGTGGCAGCCTAGAAAGTGAACATGGAGATTGGACATAAAACACTGGTTCACAACCTTGATAAACTCAGAGAACTTAGTGGGAAGAAATGTAGAAAGATCTTGAAATGCTAATCCAAGAACGTGTAAATATTTTTTTAATATTTTCAGAAGTTAAAATTTATCCTAAAAATAAAAGAAAACCATTAACATTTTTGAAATATTTTTAGAGGAGACCTATATATTTTGAGGATAATTAAGAGGAACTGATAGGGTGGAAACCACTTTAAGATATTAAAATTCTAACCAAAAGAGAAAAACAAAACAAAACAAACAAAAAAGGATGTAATATGAAGGCATTAGTTCTATAACGGAGAAGATTAGGACATTGACAAGCTCTACAGAGTACATTTGAGTAGCCTGTGTTCACGAGCATGTATAACGGAAGGAAACTAGATTCCAAGAGGGTCCCTGACTGTCAGATTTGGAAAGCTAGTTAAAGAGTAGCATAAATGACTGAGATGATCTTTGAGAATGAATAATGGATTACAAGGAAAACGATGAAGTCTGTTTAGGGCACAGTTTCTTGAGAAAGAATTTCAGATCAGCAGGGAAAAATAGTCATGTAATTAATTAGCATTGTGAAATACTGGTCTAAAGTTTGTTTAAAAAAGTGGTTGGTTTCCATAAAATAGAGATTTTTCCATAGACCAGTTATTGAAGTCACAGAAATAAATACAATTATTCTGCCTCTGAATGTATTTTAAGGAGTAAAAAGATGAAAAAATTAATTAAAACATCCAAAGGCTTACTTATTAATTTTATAAATGTTTATACAATCTGCATGTTATATTATTTAGCTAATAAACAAAGTTATTTGTGGATTAACTTATGGATTAAAATATTCCTAGTGGTTGTAAAATTTTGGTCAAAGCACTGCATGTTGAGTCTATAACAGTCCCTAACTTTGATTCACCATATTTTTGAAAGTAAAGAAGAAAATACTTGTCTGATTCAACTAAAAGAGTGGTAATATAATAATCAAAGTATTGGAAACACTCTGTAGTTATTGAAAACTTTAGCTGAAATAAATTTATCATTTCAAGATTAAAGAAATAAAAGAATGAAATGTTACCACCCATGAGTCTACTTCTGTATGAAGAGGATGGAACATGTCCAAAGAGAAATTCTATGCCAAAGAAGGTACATTCTGAGTTCTTCTGCAGTAGAGGAAAAATGAAAGCCAATTATTCCAAGGCAGATGATTCAGGGAACCAAGGAGGAGGAGGAGTTTAATTGATGAAAATGAGGCAGGGTTCTCAAGCAATACTTGAGAATGTTAGAGAACAAGAGAAGTTAACAATAGACTAGTTTCAATTCTGAATGTCTGTTTAAATAGTCATTTCAACCACAATTGTCCTCAGCTCATTTGTCTCCAGTTCACCTGTGATTTCTGCCACTTTTACCCCCCTTCCCCCCACAACCTGTTGTTAAAAACCACAGTGCCAGTAATTAGATGAACTACCTATGCTCCTTATGTGCAGAAGAGACAATAAAATTCTGCCAGGACAGGAGACTCCTTACCAGACAAATATGCATCAGTGTTACTGATTCATACATTTCCATTAAAGAAGGTATAGATATAAATGGGAGGCTAAAGAATACTCTAGATTGAAAAGTATCCCTCATAGAAAGCATCATTCAGTGTGGTCCTCTTATTAGGTTCTCTTTCTCCAAAACAAAATTAATTTTCTAGAATCAAACTTCCCTCAAGACACACATTTTTAAATTCAATTAAATTCTTAATATAGTCCTTCTGGTTTCTGTTTCATAGACACAAGTTTAGCGAACCATATCCCTTCTCAATAAATTTTGAGACTAGCCCCTGATTCACAGAAAAAGTGGAGATATGCTAGGCTTCTCCATTTCTTAACCATTCTATAAAATTCACCAGAAAGGCCTTTTGCTTCTATAAGACATATCATGAACCTCTCCAGACATAGTACGGCATAGTCTATCCTTTCCAGTAGTTGCATGAAGGCATTCTAAGAAAATACTGATATGAAAATACCTGTATCTAATAAGGCATTCTCTTCCAGCAGCTAGTTTCCTTGTTGTCAAATTGAAAAAAAAATGTTTTGAATATTCAATACCACTCCATTCTGATGTGGAAAAGCACATTCTGTAAGAAAGTCTCCCTTCCTAGCAAATGAAACCCCTTAGCTGCATCATAACATACCTCCATTAACAATAATTGCTACTACCAAGTGCTATCTACACAGAAAGCAAGGTTGTGAAAACATACGGTTGCACTTGCATCTTGGCCTTGTGCTTTCCAGTTTGGACAAGTTAACAATATTTCTTTGCACCCCCTGTAAGAAAATGGTAAGACGCTGACACCATTGCATACACTAGCAAGATTTTATCGAAAGGACCCAGATGTAGCTGTCTCTTGTGAGACTATGCCGGGGCCTAGCAAACACAGAAGTGGATGCTCACAGTCAGCTAATGGATGGATCATAGGGCTCCCAATGGAGGAGCTAGAGAAAGTAGCCAAGGAGCTAAAGGGATCTGCAACCCTATAGGTGGAACAACATTATGAACTAACCTGTACCCCGGAGCTCTTGACTCTAGCTGCATATATATCAAAAGATGGCCTAGTAGGCCATCACTGGAAAGAGAGGCCCATTGGACTTGCAAACTTTATATGCCCCAGTACAGGGGAACACCAGGGCCAAAAAGGGGGAGTGGGTGGGCAGGGGAGTGGGGGTGGGTGGATATGGGGGACTTTTGGTATAGCATTGGAAATGTAAATGAGCTAAATACCTAATAAAAAATGGAAAAAAAAAAAAAGAAAATGTTAAAACATTTGGTGGTAGTCCATGCTTTCGTTTTGTAGAAAAACTTTACCTGTGCTTATTCTTGACAACTCAGACCCCTGAATTTCCCATACCTGGATCGGATGGCTCATGCCCAGATCTTGGCTACACAGTTTCATTATTGCATTTCAATTGGAACTCCTCAATTCTGAAAAGCTTTTTCTCATCACCCTCTCGATGGGTCTTAACTTCAGAGACTTTTATGTGCATTTATTTATTTATTTATTTTGGATTTTTCTTTTCACCTTAGGATTGGGAAACTGGAAATTTTCCTTCCTAAACAGTGAGAATAAGATCTAATTTATTATCTTTTTTCATATTTGGAAAAAAAACTCAAATAGTGTCTGTGGATCTTGTTTAATCTCAGAGAAGAGTATCCTCAGTTGTTAATGGGAAGGATGTGACATCATGGTGAAAGGACAGTGTTGATATTGATAATAAAGTCATCTGTGTCTAGAATTGAAGGAGAAAGAATAATTCTGGACTTGACTAAGAAAATAAAAGAAGGGAAGAAGAAAACAACACAAACACAGTGAGCCTTTATGTGATTAGATATCTCCCTATAGTAATTGAATGGGAGAAATGATGTAATGTGAAACTAATGTTTAAAAAGTTTCATTTAAATTATTCATTGAAACTGGAATCCATTGAAACTGGTGTGGCCTCTCAATTTTGTATTGTCATATGACCTCCTTTAACTTATCCAAACATTTCTTTCCTTTAAATAATTCATATGAATCAAACTAAATTATATTTCAAAAATTAAGTATCACCAAGCTTTTGGTGGGGCTAAAGGTTTCTCAAGTGCTGAAAATGAAGAAAGGCATTACAACTAAAATACACATTAAAACAAACATGGGAAGAATTAACAGAGAGCAGGAATTTAGAGGAGATAGTTATATCAATTATCTTCTAATCCTACTACAGAATATGTGTTTGCCCAAGTTTCTAAGTGTGCGATAAGCTAATTCATACATAAGGGAGAGATTGTGTGTGTGTGTGTGTGTGTGTGTGTGAGAGAGAGAGAGAGAGAGAGAGAGAGAGAGAGAGAGAGAGAGAGAGAACCATCAGTCTATTGGGGCATCTTAGGGGAAACCAGTAAGCACAACAAGCAGAGGAAAGCTTTGCTAGGCAAAGAATGAATTTATGGTATAGTCTTTGCTACTTATCCTGTCCAGGTTTTATGTCTACAAGCTCAGTTTTATTTCCTACCTACAAGTTTTAGATCCTTAAAAAAAAAAAAATCTAGTAACCACATTCCTGGAAATCTGACAAATATAACTACTATTACAGTAGTCATCCACAAAAGGAGATACACATTTCTAGCAGCTTTGTGTACATATGCCTGCCTATGAGTTTGTGTTTCTCACTGTGTTTGCATGTGTGTGTGGAGGTTACACATCTTCCACCTTGGTTTGGAGGATGGGGCCTCTCACTGAATCAGAGGCTCACTGACACAGCTATTCTGGCTAGCTAGCAAGCCCCAAGCATCCTTTGTCTTTACATCCTTGGTGCTGAGATACAGGAACCTCCAGTTGTAACTGGAAGTTTTTCTGGAGCTTAAAACTTAGATTCTCATGCATTTTTAGTCAGCAGTTTGCCAACTGAGCCATATCCCAAGGCCTCTTCGCAAACCTCTTTTCCTTTCCATTATTCAATGTCAAATTGCATGATGAATGAATATGGGCTGATATACTCGTGAGTTATATTTCACCCAGCCATATCCAGAACTGCCACACTTAGATCCGAATCCTTTGCTAACCTGATGCCCATTCCTTGATCTCTACGTAGTGCCGAAGTTCTGTTCCCCATATCTCACTGCCAGACCTGACACGTGTATTTTCAGCCATTACCACCCAGCTCCACAATGTCATATTTCAGAAATTTAAGTATACTTGAATTCCCTCTCTTCATCCCTCGTTCTGACCTCTGATCCTTAAATTGTCTTGTTTTTACTTCAACGTATTTCCTATGTATAATATTCTGATTTTAATAATTTAAGATTTTTTTAAGAGTAAATCTTATTTTGTAATATTACCTGTTGTCAAGGACAGTGGAGTGTCATCTTCACAAACATTATCTGCACAGGCTGAATGTGAAATAATAAGTAGAATTTCTATGTAAATTGTGTTGTACTTTTAGGGTTCTATGATACAAGACTTGGCACTTGAAATGGAAGATAAGAACAATGCCTTAAAATAAAATAATGTCTTTAATCTATGAACATTGCCAATTAAAACATAAACCAACATACACAGAGCCTATCAACATATCAGAAGTCTAATTGCACAGAGTCGGTCCATCAGCAATGTTTTAACACTTGATTTATTTCCTGTTCAATTTGTTCAATAAGGCCAGAGATAATTGGTTTCCCAAGTAAGTGTTAAAGTACAAAGCTCTATCTTTATTAAGTGGAGACTGTGCTTAATATGCACCAGTGACTTACAAGTCTATGTAAAGGTCACTAGTGTGAGATTGCACGCCACTGTTGACAAATCACAGCTCTGACTTAGCACTAATATGGCCAATAACCAAAAATTAGCCAAACTACTGTTTCATAACAAGAAATGAATATGTAAAATTTAAAACTCACAAAACCCCTGAAACATTTTATTTAAAGAGACCATTATAAATCAATGTATGATATCTTTCAAATGTATTATATTTCTTTAAGAAGAATTTACTTTTTCACATAGCTAAAAAAAGTAATGTACTAGTAGATATTTATGTTGCTGTGACTGATTGATTGATTGACTGATTGATCTAACAGAGTTTAACATTTGTGTGTCACGCTACTGTGTGGTAGAGCAGGACATTTAATGTGATATTTTGACCATTAAATGACAAATTAAAGACTATATCATTCAACCTAATGTGTATTAAAATTGTACTAGACTACTCTAAGAGTACAAAAGAATCAAAAGCAGTAGTTTTTATTTTATCATTTTCTATGATCTATTTTTAACTTAAACACTAGCAGCAGTAATGCTGTTTTTCATTACTGTCAAATGTGATTCTCAAGAAATATCACTTGGCATGAGAAATGCCATTCAGGGAGCAATATTAACATTCTTGGTAGAAAAAGGCTATATTTTGGATATTTTTTTGAGGAGTGCTATATATCATCTGCAGTAGATTTTATAACTAGATGTGCCTAGTTAATGTCTCAGCAAACTACTGCCACCACCGTCCTTCATTCTGGGAGTGAGCTATATGTTGCCAATAGAAGCACCAAAAATGGAAATCTGCTAACTAATTTCCAGGAACTATAGACTGATCTCTCTCTCTCTCTCCCCCCCCCTCTCTCTCTCTCTCTCTCTCCTTGCTGTCTCTCACACACACACACACAAAGATGAACTTGTGCATTTGAAAGTAATACTTTGCACACAAAAAACATTAGCAAACAAACAAACAAAAATATGTGGAAGAGACCTAAATGTCACCTGAAATGGAAATGATGATTTAATGTTGTTTTATTGCATAATTGACATTTTGCATTTTAATAGATCCATTTTCTCACAATAAACCAACCTGTCTTTGAGATGTTGTATTTACACTCATGATGCTGATGTTTCTCAGAGCATGATGTTTCTTGGTGGCAAGTTTACCTACACTGCTTTGGTTCCCCAGCAGGTAGTGCTTCCAGCCTCCAGGAGCTCTTTGAATTCTCAAATGGAAGACACACACACACACACACACACACACACACGCACACACACACACACGCGCGCTCGCGCAACATGACTAGCTGAAAGATTAGGCACTTCTAAAGCTTCCCCTGCTAACAAACACTCCCCTCTGCTACTCCTGGGACTCCTAAATCTTCCCCTGCGACCCCAGGTCCAATCGGAACGTGGCCAATGGCCACTTACCTGAATTCTTACATGGCTGGTTGGCTTTTTATCCTGCAGCTGTTATGTCCCATCCTTCTCCTCCTAGTCATAACAGTTCTCTCTTTCCTTCCTTTCAGTGTAAATCCTACCTCAGTCTACCTAGTCAATGGATTTGGCTCTTTACTGATCAATCAAAAAACAACTGTGGGCAAGGACCCTCAGTGTTTGGACATGCAGATTCCTGACATGGGGGTTGGATTAAACCAATGCAGTGGAACCAATTCCCAACACACGGAAACAACTTAGAGCAAACTAGATTGTAGGGATTCATTTAATCCAAATTAATGGGTCTGTTAGTCTGAAATTAACATCAACAGGCAGTTCCCTGAGAGTCCTGGCTAAAAATTTCCCTTGCTTCTCACTAGCACCTGATTTTATTATCAATTCTTTGCATTCTGTCGAAGCTCAGTTACTCCATGTTCTCCATTTATCAACATATGTGTTCTCTTTGTGATTATGCCTGTGCCTACCATTTCTCTTCCTATGAGGATGACTCCAATATTGAGATAAAACAGCATCATCTTCTAACAGCGGTCATGCAGTCATATGCTGTAGGGATCAGTCCTTTCCTTCATGTTCATTATCATTGAGTATGAGAATAATCCCAATCACTGGGGTGCACAATGTATCTAAGGCTTAAGCTGATGAGTCACACCCTCAACACCTGCTTCTCAGGTCACCTCACAAACCAGGCTTTATTAGGATGCCATAAAAGAAACACGAGACACCAGATCTTGTGAAATGTTCAAATAACTTTAAACTTTATTAAGTAAAGATTGCATGAACACAACCATAAGATAATGAATAGAAAAGTTAAAACTATCACATGTAAAATAGATTATTACATAATTGGCGGTTTCAACTATAAATACTAAATCCCCAATTTTCCACAGTGGGAATATTAATCTAATGAGAAAAAAATCTCAATTTAATCTTAATGTATACCAAAACTTAAGAAAAAAAATTTAAAATGAATAGGACTTTTTTAAAAAAATGATTCAATACAGCAATAGATGGGGTTTGTATTCAATGAGACCTGAGATAGAAATGGACATTTGCCATTATAGTTATGTCAAATCAACTTCCAAAACTAAGGCAGGTCTGGAAAAGAATGAGACTTTAAGTGACCATGGTGCTTTTCTAACTTGTCCTGGAGTCCAGTCAGTAGTCTGGCTGCAGTTCTACATCCTGTAGAGGTCCAGCAGAGTACAGTGGTGCAGAACAGCGCCAGTCTGTGCAACTCATTTTCATTTCTCATACTATTATCAAACTTTAAAAAAAAACATTAAAAAAAAAAAAAACACCACCATTGCCTGCTTTAATTGAACAGCATACAAGTCCAGCATTAGAGATGCTAGTGAAGGGCTTCTGCCTCTTCCTGCTGATGTCCCTCCTGATCTTCAACAGGAAATGGCACCATGATGGACATTCCTTTCAGAGATAGACACTTCAAACAAGGACTGGAGGATGGGAAATGACAATGGCCAAGGTTTGCAAGTGAGTTAAGGAAAACAATCAGTGGAGAGGGGTCAGGAAGACAAAAACAAACAAAAACAGACAAAAACAAAAAACAGAACAAACAACAACACCCAAAACACAAAAAAGCAACTAAACCAAAACATAAAAAAACAAACAAACAAAAACAGACAAAAACAAAAAACAGAACAAACAACAACACCCAAAACACAAAAAAACAACTAAACCAAAACATAAAAAACAAACAAACAAAAACAGACAAAAACAAAAAACAGAACAAACAACAACACCCAAAACACAAAAAAACTAAACCAAAACATAAAAAAACAACATAAAACAAAACCAAAACCAAAAACACAACCAAAAAACAAAAAATATAAAACAAAAACCAAAAATAGACAAAACACAGACCAAAAAAAAAAAAAAAAAAAAAACAAGAAATCACAAACAAAACACAAAAAAACCAAGAGATAAAAACAACAAAAAACACACACACACACACACAAAAACAAAAACAAAAACGAAAACAAAAAAAAAAGGAAAAAAGAAAAAACCAAAAACCCCAAAACTCAATGAAACATTAAACAAAAAGAAAACAAACAAACAAACAAACAAAACCCAACCCACACAAAAACAAAAAAAAGCAAGATTAAAAAAAAAAGAAAACAAAAAAAAAACATAAATTCATTTAATTCCAGCATCAAAACAGTATTTCTTGACACATGGTCTCCTATGGGTTGGGCAGCAGCAGTAGACTAAGCTTGCAATAGTTGCGTGCATCCTAGAGTTGGCATTAGGGCATCAGTCCCACATCCCACGTGAGGACTATATTGAAGAGAGTGGGCTTCATCCAGTGAGACAGCTCAGTACCTGTCTTATATCTCTTCAACGCACCCTACCTGAGGTATATAAGAAACAGTGATGGAAAAGAACAGGGATGGGGACCATAGCAACCAGGTGGGTGTTGTTACAGTAACTGGCTGTGCAGGATTTCCCAGACCATCCTCTTCCTGAAGGTGGGCATGTGTTGCTGAGAAAAGGTCACAGGCTGGTCCCTAGCGATGTAATCTGCATATTTACAGGTAAACATTCCACAGTCACTCCCATTCATTTGCAGAGGAATCTCCTCTGATGCCATACTGTACTGCTTCCACTCCAAAGGGTCCAGCTCAATGTTCCTGCGGGTCTTGCTCTCATTTTGTAAATATTGGAAGATGGTCTCACAGATAGACTTCCCTGTCTGTCCGATGGAATCGAAGTATGCAATACTTTGTTTCCTTAAATCGATTACCACCAGGCTCCAATGTAACCTCTGGTGAATAGGCACCAAGATGAGTTCTTTTTCAAAGAGATTGATGCCTCGAGTCCATCTTTTCACAGAACTGTAACCACTATGCTTTAGCTTGGGGTAAAAGAAAGTGCTAAAGACATGCAGAGCCGGGTAGCCTTGGTTTTCATTTCTCTCAACCAGCAGGTTCATGTAGAAATTGATGACCTCATCATTGAGCCACTGACCATTCTTCAGGGTCTGGATATCTCCTCTGGTGATTAGCAACTTAAATCTGGAACTTAGGATTTCCTCTTGGGGTCCTGGACCCAGTGCATTCTCAATTTCCTTCTCCATGTCCTCTGTAATATCAAGGATTTGATCCATTTCTCTGTGCTTTTCGTGGTCTCTGAGAGGCTTTTTCTGTGCTGCAAGTACTGCCATCTTGTTGGGGAGTAAGCTATTGCCTCTGCTGCTATCCAGGATGATCTGAGCCTGTGTTCCAGGCTCCAAGCTATTCCCCCTTCTTCCTTCAACCTTTACACAACCTTTCTTCTCTGTAACAGATGTCTCCTCAAAACAACACTTTTCTCTCTCGTCTGGTGAAAGACATTCTTTTAGAGCCACAACAGTAGATGGTTCTGGATCTCTAAGAGTTGTTTCTGATCCATGACTGTCTTCTGACTCGCCCCCTTTGATCTTCCCAGCCTTTATAAGGATTAGCTTAAGGTTTTGAAGCAACCTTCTTTTCTTTTCCTTTTGGGGGATTTGTTCGTTTTCCTCCATGGCAGAATAGGGCCGCTTGTGACCCTTGCCACTATCAGCAGGCGCCCTTCCTGTTACAACCTGCTCTGGAGGACCTTCGGTCAACTCTAGGGGTTTTGGTTGGTTTGGAGTCTCTCCCTGGGATTTCCGTACCTGACCCTTACTAAACTGTTCTATAGCAAGCTCTAGGTCTGGAGGCTCCTGAGGGGTCATCTTTTGAGCCTTGCCAGGCACCTTAAATACCATCGTTGTTCCATCCTGGCATTTCCTTTTTGGATCTTGTCCCAAAGCTTCAGAATCTATCTCGATCCTACTTTCATCTTGGTGTTTTCTCTTTTGCCCTTTTCCTGAAGCTTCGGGCTTCTTCTCCATCACACGCTGGTTAGGTTGCTTGGACTGCTTTTGTGAGGGTGTTGTCTCTGGTTTAGTAGTGCTCTTTCACTTTCCAAGCAAAAGCAACCTTATGCCTGGCTCAGGGTGGGTACTCTTGGGTTGTTCACTGAAGAATCACTTTTTCCAGTAGATGGTTGGTTCAAGGTCGCAAACCTATGAGGCTCCTTTATAAACAGTTGACTTTGCAGGTCAGGGTCAGTCAAAGAATGGAGATAATTAAGCAGACCAATTGGTGAATAGTCAGAGCTTGGCCGTTCACCAGGGGTCCACTCTGGACAACTCGGAGGAGTTCTAAGGATACTTGCTCAGAAGTATCCTTCTTGGGTGCTGTAACCAGCTAAATAGCGAAAATATCAAAATCGGACTAATCGTCCTAGTTAATCACTAGTAAGACACCGGGCCTAAACCTAGCAGTTAACACATTGGAGGCAACCTCACGAATGATGTTGAACTCAGAGGTTGCCCCTAGACATAGCCTTCAAGGTTCCATAGCTGGTTGTGATGTCACCTGAAAGGATGCTAAGCAACGTTTTTGGAGGGTGGAAGCCCTCCCCAACTCCAACTTGGTCCTGGATTTCAAAGCATTCCTTTGCCCCAGTGGCAATTTTGAATGTATTGATATATATCACAGTTCTTTGGCAAAACACAGGGTTACTTACCTAAATGCTCTCAGCATAGTTCAGCTGGTCCTGACTAGTACGTTTGTCTTTTAGAAAACTGTCCCACCATGGTCAACTATAGAAATTTAAGTGCTCTCCAAAATATCTTCTCACACATAATATGCTTGCTAATTACAAAGAATAAATAGAATTTTACAATTATAAAACCTAGTAGGTAGTGTTGTGTGACAAAATTTGTTTCTCCTCTGCGTAAGGAGCCTAGGACAGACCAAAGTGCCCATACCACCAAAGTCCTACTTGGTGAACTGATAAGTTGTATTGGGGTTACTTATAGGAATATGAGTGAGGGGTTACTTACAGGAGCAGAAATGACTCAAAGACAGCTGCATCGCCAAAGCCTATCCAGCATAGGTGACAGCTCACAAAAGCTGGGAACCTGGAGAAACTGCACAGCATGTAGATGGATCAAAGGGCTAGAAAATGCCCATTCCAGGTGCCTCAGTTGGTCTAAACTCTTCCAGACAACTGGTATGAGGGTGGCTCTTTTGAGAGTCTTCTTTGCAGCTCAGCTTTCTTTCATCTGAGAGGGACATTCAGTTTTTATTGCTCTCTGGCAGGGAAGGAGCCTAGTGAATCTGATCAATTTTAGGGTCCATTTTGAGATCTTTTGTTGCCTTCCTGCCTGAGGGGCTTCCTTTCAGAGGGAATGAAGGGTGGAATGGTTTAGTGTTTCAATATTGGAGGAAACTTGCGATATTGGTACCAATTTACCAAGGTTCAATCCCAAAGAGAGTAAATAAAATCTCACCATTGTCAATATGATCCCTTGAGAAAGGTACATCACTACTTCGGTTACAATCCTACCAATAACACAAGCCCTGAACTCTTCCCTAGAAAACTGTAGGCAGAATTCAACTGTAGTTATAGTTACAGAGGTGGGTGTTTTCTGTGGGTCCTGGAATCTGAACTCCAGCCACCATGATTAAACAGCAAGCACTTTATCCTCTGGTCTATTTCAGCCCCCCCCCACCCCCCTTTGAGCATATTTTTGATCTACTCTCAAAGGTATGGAGATATTTTTACAAAAAATGTGAGAAAAGAATTGAGACACATCCTGTTTGTTTTTTTCCACTGAAAATATTTTTAAAATGTGCACATATATCTACACCAATGATTTACTGTGAGGAATAAAATGTAATTTTTTTCTGTAAAAGGTTTGAATTTTTTGTGATCGTTATTTCAGCAGGTATCATTTGCTTTGTACCAGGCTTCTTTATCTTCTTTCTAATTACACCATGGAGGGATTTGTTCCCATACCAAGAAAAAAACTTGAAACTACCACATTGGTCTTATATTGCTGAATGAGCTAGCAGGGATGCCTTTGTGATGGTGAACATTGTGTTTAGAGGATACATTTATTGTACTAAGCTTGTAAAAACAAAATTGTTTTTAGGTTTCATAAGCCCTGAGGAAATTACTCTATCTTGAATGTACCTGTCAGGTAACCTGAGATGGACCACTTCCTGGTACCATTGAGGTACTCTTAAAAAAAATGCTTAATGTTGCAAAATATTTTAGTGCCACAGCTATTCCTACAAAGTGGTGGGTCACAAGATTACACAGGCTAATGGTCAAGTTCTGCTTTTTACAAACTGCCTGCTTGCTTGCATGTCTGAGGCATCTATTGGGCATGTCACTAAATAAAGTCTTGCCTGCTCTGGGAGAAGATATGAGTTACTTTGGCTTCCCAAAATTCTTACTTTGTAGGTTTTGGCTATATAATCCTTTACCTTGCAATAGCCCCAGCCTTATCTAGAGAATTCTCTCTTTGTTGGCCCTGGTCAGTCTTTTAATAAAAATGCCTCTTATTTACTGAAAGCAAACTTGAGTCAGAATGGTGAATCTCTGAAGGACCACAGACCCATAGCACCTTCTCTTCATGGTCCAAGCCCTGCAGAACAATGTTTCTAGTTCTTAGACTTATGTTCCTTTGGTTGGCTGCTCTGGCTGGCACCTCTCCAAGGATGCTTAGCCTCAGCACAGCCCTCATTTCTTCTTCCTGATGTTGAGAGGGATCTTCTGGCTATTTCTCCACCCACTGTAGGTTTTATTAGGTCAATAAATTTCCCTTACAATCCTACCTAGACAGATTTTGTTTTTGTTTAAATTATTAAAGGATGTTTACATTTTTTCTAAGGTTTTTTCTTTCTTTGAGACAACTGTAACATTTTCCCCCTTTAATATAGCAAGATCAGCTCTGGATCCTAGGAAGACCTGGAACATGATCATGATTTTTCTTCTTAAACCATTTTTGATTTTGTTCTACATTTGCATGTTTTATTGAATCACATCAACATGTTCCTGGCTTTCTCCTACTTTATTATTTGTCTACTTTTTTGTTTGAGACAGGATGTTGTTATGTAGCCTTCGTTGGCTTTAATCTTGCTATGCTGCCCAGACTGGATTTGAACCTAAGGGACTCTTGCCTCAGCTGCCACATTGCTGAGATTACAATCATATAACCCTATACCTAGCTTTTACTTTTTTGTGCTAGCATCAAAGATTCTCAGCCTGGTAAAGTCTCCTGGGGTTGTTTACTCAAAAGTTTGTAATAATTTGGATCCATGCATTTGATTTTGTTTCTCTCCTTCACTGTGTGTGTGTGCATGTGTGTGTGTGTGTGTGTGTGTGTGTGTGTGTGTGTGTGTGTTCATAGGAGTAAACTCAGAATCTCACACAGGCTTTACCAATGAGCTATTTTCCTAGTACATTCATGTTTCTTGGATGTATGGCAGAATTTTCTGGAAAGATACCTTGGTTCTCGTGCTTTCCTTTGGGGGAAACACTCTGACTCCTTATTTACTCTCTAGTGG
Source organism: Mus musculus (assembly GCF_000001635.26). Classification (NCBI taxonomy): domain Eukaryota; kingdom Metazoa; phylum Chordata; class Mammalia; order Rodentia; family Muridae; genus Mus; species Mus musculus. Next base: position 32,550,342 of record NC_000067.6, read on the forward strand.
CTACGTAAATGCTCCTTTACCCCTCTCTTTGATTTTGGTAGGTTATATTTTCTCAGAACTTGTCTATTTTCTCTAAATTTTCAAATTAATTGTCATAGCAGTCTTTTCCTAAAATTATTTCAAAACTTGATTAGTATTAAGTTAACTTAGTGTTAAATGTTGAATGTAGAAAATTCTGTTAGATTTTCAAGTCAGCTTTAGACAGATGTAGTGGTTTGAACAGGGTTGACCCCCATAGACTCATGTGTTTGAATGTTTGGCCCTCAGGAATGGCCCTATTAGGAGCCACCCTTGAGGAAATGCCTCCATGAAATTCAGCTGTAAGATGTTTCCTCAGTTAGTGATCAAGGTGAGAGGGCCCAGCCCACTGTAGATGGTAGTCTTGGGTTTTATATGAAAGCAAGCTATGCAAACCAGGGGATGCAATCCAGTAAGCAGTATCTCTCTATGCCTTCTACATCAGCTCTTACTTCCAGGTTCCTACCCTGTGTAAGTTCTAGTCCTGACTTCTTTTGTTGATTAGCAGCAATGTGGAAGCTCCCTAACTTACTTCTTGGTCATGATGTTTTGGGCAGGAATAGAAACCCTGACTAAGACAAATTGTGAAATAACAATTCTAAACCTAGTATTTTGACCATGAGGTTTAAGAACATATCTCCTAACATCTAAGTTCCATCTGTCTGATGACAGAAACCAAACAACCTTTATCTTGGCTCGTGTATCCTTTTGTATTGTACATCTTTTTATAATATCCAGAAATATATTTTATATTCTAATTCTCATACTGCTCTTTCATCTGCCTTATAAATCATTCTTTTCTCTAATACCCTTTCTGCTCAATCTGATTTTGTGTATAATTATTCAAATTTACATGTGTATAAGATAGTCAGACCTTTTATGGAACTTGTGAATCATGTGTCTTGTGAGCTAAATTAGATTATGAGTGACTCTCAAATAAAATAACAGATGTCTTTAGGGAAATTAAAATTGCATGCCTGTAATATACATAAAAATGATCAATATAAGGGTAAATGTGAATTTCGAGAACAGGATAGGAACATTGTAAAACAGAAAGTTAAAGTTAATTTTCAAGGGCTAGCACAATACCAAGATGTACAAGTAGATCTGTCTCTTTCACACTATAATATGTACCATTTGTTTCTTTGTGCTGAATTTTTAAAACATTAAAATAGTTTTAATTTTATTTTCTTTTTAAGGAACCGTTATCCCATCTCAATTGTTTTTCTGTCTGTCCTATAAAGTAGTGATTTCTTTTGTAAACTGTAATACTAAAGTTATTTGTATAAAATATATTAAAAATATTTGTGACAGCATGGTGTCCTTAAATAAAATGTTCACCTGGATACACAATTGAATAATATGTAAAATTACTAATAGATACCATTTTCTTATTCCATCACATGAAGCTGACCTGGGTTAAGTCACTTAAAATTTATGTCCTTCATTTTCTTCAGGCGTTGCTGAAAACATTCAATCTGGTGGTTCATGTTAATTATTAAAGTTATAGAATTTAGTGAATGTTGTATCTGGGGTACCACTTATGGATTTTCTGAGTACCAGAAGGTACTCATAAAGTAAAGTGCCATGTGGTGAACACTTTATCTAGTACATGGAACGGAAAGATGCAGAGGAAACCATCAGGGAACATGATTCAATGATCTGGCACACACACAATCATATATATAAACTATAGTCAGTGGGCCCGTGGTTTGGGACCCCTTTAGGGATTGCAGGTATACTGCACATCAGTCAGATACCTGCATTATGATTCATACCAGTAGCAAAACTACAGTTATGAAGGAGCAATGAAATAATTTTCTGTGGTCACGGTTCACAACATGAGAAACTCTACTAAAGGGTATCAGTAGTAGAAAAGTACCCCTGCTTTGAGGTATTCTAGAAAGCTGAAAGGACTCTTGTCTGGATAACCGGAAAAATATTAAAGAATCCTCCAAGTAAGTGAAATTAGTCAAAATGGGCAGAAAGAGAACACCCTGGCCTTCACGTGATATGCACCAGTGATAAAGCAGGATGACATACATGATCATGCAGAATTGTGAAAGGAGCAGAGACTTCCCCAGACAAGCTGTATTGATTCTTATAATAAAACTTGAAAACTGCATCATCCTTTACATTCACATAAAGGTACAGGATGCTAAAGGACATGTCATAGGGGGCCTAGAAGACTTCAGGTTTGTTACACTAGAAATGTGAGAGTATCAGATTTGGAATAAAAATCTCAGAAGAGTAATACATACATACAACTTTGTGGTTATAGCTTTCTGGAAGAAATATAGAAGAGGAGGATAATGTTAAATGTCCTTAAAGTAGACATAAATTTAAAAAAACCCAAACCCAGAGAAACTTGATTTAGCAGAACTGAAGCTGCGGTTATCAGGAAATATGTATAGGGCCTTTTCCTGAGTAACCTCCAAACACCCGCATGCTTTGATCTTTAGACTGTGATGAATTATTCACCTGACTCCCACTAGGAGGAGGCTTGCTTTTCTCCCTCTAAATGTCTTAGAAAGCTGGGTTTTTTTTTCCTACTCAGTATCAAAGTATTAACAACTTATTGGTAACACTTTATATTATTTTTAACTTTCTATAAACAGTTTCTTTTTAATAATTTATCCAAACGCACTTTCTTTTGTCTGGGAGGGACACATTAGCATGCACATGTGCATGTGCACAAGTGGAGGCAGATGACAACCTCACCCTTCCTCCTCTGAAATGCCATTCACTTCCGGTGAGATAGTGTGGGTCTCTCCTGTGTCTGGAGTCCAGGACTTAAGGAAGACTGCCTGGTCAGCAAGCTTCAGGCATTTTTCTATCTTTGCTTCCCTTTGCCAAAAAAAAAAAAAAAAAGCAATGTAATTGTTTACATAGATTCTGGGGATGAAACTCGGATCTTTATACTTGCAAGATAAGCTCTTTACCCATCGACTCAACATCTTTCGAGCCCCAAAATGTCTCATATATGTAATTTTTTACTATTATTTAAAGCATTTGTTTTATTGAGATACTGTCATACAAGCTATATCCTACATGTAGAAGCTACCCTATAATTTATCCTATAATACTTAATGGACTTTTCTTTCATTCTGAATCTTACTTTAAAATAATAAAACTGGAAATATTTAATGGCTGATATACCAGGGTGTCCCCCGCATTTATAATCTTAAATTCTAGTTACAGTACAAAATTGTTACTATATTTAATGATATTTTGGAGTGATGAAAGAGAAGAGCATGTCAGCTGGGCCTTGACTAGAATGTGTCAGAGAAGCTCCGTCACATTTGTCAGCTAATTTTCTGAGCCAGACATTTTCTGGGCACAATACTTTAACCTAACAGTGGCTTGCAAAGTTTAATAAAAACTGTTTGCAAACCGTATTAGTTTGGATATCAATAAAACATTGACTTTTAGAGTGTTTGTAGGTTTTTTCCCCTGTATTATTGATTTGACATCATCCCAGAAGAAAGCAGGAGTCTGAAGGTCAATGTTGCCTTAAGATATGTTGTAGCCAACAATTATAATAACTGGCTCAGACATGAGAAAAACTAATCATTTCAGCGTGTGTGGAGTAATATCCTCTCAGATGAAGAGTTGCCCAAGTTTCTAGCTAGCCAAATGTCAAAGCATATACTTGGACAGTAAACTAATTGGTAGCAAACCTCATTAAGAATTCTGGTTGCAGTAATAGCTTTTCTTCAGTTGCCACTCTGTTAATGAGAAGCACAACAGAAGCCACGTTACTGTGCCCACAATTTGTTCCATTGATTTATTATGCTTGCTCTGCTGCCATCTACATGCAGGGACTGCAAAGCGTTTGTCTGTCTGATATTAGTGCATTTTGACTTCTGCAAAGAGAGTGAAGGAGACCAGGGTTTCATTGTGACAAGCCACTTGTAGTAGCTTATCCTGCCATCCAGTGAAGTATACGGGCTTCAATTGAGATGAAACTTGTATTCAGAAAATCATTACTTACAGGTCATTTTTACTCCAGTTCTAGAAATGAAGGAATGCATGTTTCATTTAGCAAACTGCTCCAAATATATGTTTATGTCAAAGGAAACTGAATCTCATTTCATCTTATTTTTTTGCATTATATTTTTAGTAAAATGAATTCATATGTTGCTTCATCTATGTAAATACTGAGAGAGAAAAAATTGATTTTAATTTTCAAAGCATCTAAAATATGGGACATTTTCCACATTTCTATAACATCTTGATCATAAAGTATCCAATAGTCCCTTTAATCATAATTACAGTCACTGAAATACAAACATTTGGATGGCACCTCACACCAACCTAAACTACCTTGGATAGAATTAATTTCTCATTTATCTGTTTTCTCAATGCTTATCCTGAATGAGGGCTCCCTTCAATAGCAGGGCTCTATGGAATTGTTCAGATGTGTATTCAAAGAGAAAATAAATCGGGACAGTGAGTGATCATGTTTCCATTTTGGTCAGTATTTCGGGAAAACTTATGTTGATGCTAACTGTCATTGTGACTAGCTGGTTTCTACGGGACAACTGCTTGATGGCATTTTGGACTCAGGTTTGTTTATAGCTTAATGTGTAAAAATGTTGGTTTTTTGCTTGGAGGCCCATTTGGATATTCTTAAATTCATATTAACTTATGTATATCAATGCCTATATCTCTTTAGCAAATATGTGTGAAAAACACTGATGGTCCCTTAGGAACATTTTTGCTCTAACATATGGAAGATGAATCCATTTATAGACTTTAGTTGTCAATAGCAGTTAGACTGTCCCTATTACCTTTTACTCCAAATACAGGGCAAAAATCATGACAAGAATACATCTGCCAGTGGATAAAAACAATCTCATATAAGATACCCATTGAGTAATGAGGTGATGTGCTCTGTGGGGACACTCAAACAATTGTCTAATTGAGTAGTTGAATGTGGCCTTAATTCTATTTTCCCAGTCTCTCAGTGACAGGACAGTTAATTGAAATGTTGTTACCCAAGAGAGAACACACTGGTATACACTCACTATGTGGTTGTGTGTCAATTGTATTCATAAATACTCATTAATTTTGTCAATGGTAAGAATAACAGAGTTTGAAGTTTTATAATCCCCTTACTGTGGTTCCTTAAAGAATTGAGTGTACTTGAACAGTGTAGAACTGCTTACTAGAGGCAATGGCGTTGTTGTTGTGTACATGTCCCTGGAGTTACTGAAGATCAGCATGGGTTTGTTGGACATTGAGAGATACGAGGATGTGAGGTCCTGTAAGAGAACATTGGGAAATGATACTTGGGAGATAGGTAGGATATGGCTTCAATTCCTGATAAGTGAGATCAAGTTTGCTCCCAGGTATCATCCTTCTCTTCCTGTTTGACATATGAGTTCTTTCCCTGACACACCCTCCCACTATGGCATCTGAGGTCTACCATGAAGTCCTTAGCAGAACTAAGCTCATGCATCTGCCAAGTCCTTTATCCTGCAAGGCTGCTACCTGGTTGTCTGGTAATAGACCTATATATACTGAGTCTGCTCATCTCAATGGTGTGAGGCTTAAAGGAATTCCTGCTCAGATTTAAGAAAAGAGAAGATGCTGTGTCTTAATCAAAGGTGTTTCAGTCCTACATTGTGAGAGAAATTGCTCGGTTTATAAATCCAAGTAGAGACATCACCTCGTCATTGGTTAGAGAGAGGCTGAAGTGTCACTTTTTGATTTTTATCACAAGTTGTGTTTTGTTTTTAATCTTTTAAGAAGGCTTCATATTGTTTCTGTGCTATAATGTTCTGTGGACCTTTAATGAGATAATGTAGAGATGCCATGAGCAATGCACTGACTATTGCAGGCAAAATTAAGCATATGCAAATATCATTATTATTCAGATTAAACATAAAAATATAAATATGAGTATATGGACATTTTAATTGCTCAAAAATTAGTAGGCTTTTAATATACTTGCTTAGAAGGTCATTCATGAAGTTTTTTTTCTGGATGAGACACTGGGTAAGAGCTTAATTAAAAATTGTTTTTTCTTACTACTGGGCTGCCTATGAAAAAATCCTACCAAATGTCTGCAAACAACTGATAAATCACTTCATTTTCAGTCCATCTCTCATTGAACAATCACAGAGCCAATTGTGGAAAGGGAAAAGTAACAAGAAACCACACACATTCCAAGACTCAGGAAGTACAATTTGCCTGTAAAACACAAGATCAAATTTTAAATTACATTTATATACTCATATAATAGAAAGCTCAAGCCAAGAATCCCCTACAATCTTCTTGAAATGATACCTGCCTTTGTGTCAGTACATGGAAGCATAGCTGTATCATTATGCATCTCACCTTCTCTACCTCCCTCTACTCATCTCTCCCTCCCTGTTTCTTCCAGGTATCATCTCTTCCTCTCCTCATCCTCCTCCTCCTCCTCCTCCTCCTCCTCCGCCTCCCCCTCCTCCTCCTCTTCTTCTTCTTCTTCTTCTTCTTCTTCTTCTTCTTCTTCTTCTTCTTCTTTCTCCTTCTTCACACACACACACACACACACACACACACACACACACACACACACACACACAAACAGCATTTAAGTCACATTGTTTCCTCCTATTCAACCTTTTCAAGATGTGGAGTTAGATGCATGATTGAAACTGTGGAATGAATCTTAAGATTCTCTTCTTTACTTATTCTAATTTTAGTGAAGGAATGAGTGACCAGCGATGGCCATGGGAATGAGGCATTTGTGAGGACCACGAAGTCAACAATATTGACACATAGTGTAAAATATATAAAGCCATGTTCAAGATAGCAAATGCACTATTCCCTAATCTACTGAAAATAACAATAAGTCACTTTTAAAGTATTGTCCTGGATGTGTCAGAGCATGTAGCCCCTTTAGGTTTCTTTGTTTATATCTACACCCCAACTTTATTGCCTGATGTCATAATTTTGTTCATAGAAGGTATACAAGAATTCTTATATGCCACATACAAAGTGAAAATATCGTAATATGTGAAAGTACTGTCTTCATGGTGCTGTCTTCTGCATTGTCAGACAAACTTAGGTGTTTTAAATATAATCAAATACTCCTATGCTGCTAGTCTCACCAGACAAGATTGAAAGACCACTGAACCCAAGTGGCAAATTGGAGCAAACGTTATTTGTCTATAAAGGCTGCCTCATTCTAAGGTCTACAGGGTTCAAGAGATCAGCACTGGACATGGGGAAGGTGTGAATTTCACAACTCAGGAGTAGAGAATTTGGCAGACAAATAAGCAGCACTACAGAAGCAGAACATAAACATATCCAGAAGGTCATAAAAAAAAAAATCCCTGAAACAAAGAGATGGTTACCATTTCCTGGAAGAAACAGTACAGAAACATTTGTAGTTCAGGTTCAAGGAAGTTGTACTAAATGTAGTTCATATTTAAATGTTTAAATATGCTTGGCCCACAGAGTGGAGCTGTTTGGAATTGTGGCCTCATTTGAGTAGGAGTGGCCTTGTGTGAGGGTAGGCTTTGAGTCCCTCCTCCCAGCTGCCTGGGAGACTGTCAGAATTTTCCAGATTGCCTTTGGATCAAGATGTAGAACTCTTGGCTCTGTCTCTAGCACTGTATCTACCTAGATGCTGTCATGCTTCTTGCCATGATGATAGTGGACTGAACCTTTGACCCTATAAGCCAGCCCCAATTAAATGTTGCCCCTATAAGTGTTGCTTTGGTCATAGTCTCTTCTCAGCAATGGAAACCTAAGACAGTAGGGTATAACCTAGTCATCGATGAACAGAAATTTAATCATAAAAAGGAACTTGGTTTCACTTGGATATAAGAAGATTTCTAAGCCCAAGAATTTTAAATTTCAGGTACCACTAGTTGTAGTACCTGTCTCTCCTAAATTCAGGCTTTTTATAGAAAAAAACAAAACAAAACAAAACAAAACAAAAAACACAGGTTAAAAAGTTTAAAAGGCAAAGAGCTGATCAGTACAACATTTTGGCTTGCTAGACGGATGGAATACCATCAGCTATCTTTAAGGTGATTGCTCCTAAGTGAGGTAAAACAAGTGATGAACAGGAGAATCTCAGAACATTGAGATAATAAAGCATAAGTAATTTAGCCATAATACTTGGCTTACTAGTGGCATTCTTCAGGGTCAGTTATTGATAATTACATATAGAAAGTGGAGTCTGAGAACCTGAAATTAATTTTGCCTTATGAGCAAAATGGAGATTGAATACAAAATGGCTGCATTTATGGTAAAAGGAGTAGCACTCAACATCTACTTTAAAATAGTCATTCTGACTCTTCATCAGCAATGATAAACTATGGTGAAGTAAATAATATCAAAATGCCCAAAGTTCAAATTATATATATATATATGTGTGTGTGTGTGTGTGTGTGTGTGTGTGTGCATACATGAACTCTAAAATTCAATATAAATATTTAATATAATTTTTATTTTTTAAAAATCGATATAGCAACCAATAAGTCAATTTTTAAATAATAAGAAGAATGCAGATATAAATCAAGAATGGATAACATGATTAAAGTATTCACTAAAAACAGAAAGCCTGACTATTTAAGATAAAGTAATTGTAATTTACTCAAATTAAAATTCTCTAAATACAAATGTGCATTTAAATCTACCGTATATGTAACAGAGGAAAAGTTGTGATTAAAATGGTCGTATTCTGATTTTACAAAAAGCATGCACCATTGGTAACTTTGCACTTTCATAAGAATGGGAATCATGATTAATTAAAAATTTAATAATTTGGAGAGATGAATAAATAAAACTGTAAAGTATAATATTCCATGTTATAGACAATGAAGACTAAAGTAAGCAATGCATTCCTACAGATTTAGGGAGAAAGAAACTACTCATGATACAGGTAAGGCAAATAAAAATAAAAACAGATGCAAAAAACTCAGTGTACATCAAGTATTACAGTAGCTGATCATGTAATGCTACAGAAAGGAAGAACATTGGCCAAAACATTTAAAACTAATATATTTTTTCTCTATTAGTATTTAAGGAGAACTCTAGAATAAATATCAGGGAAAAAGAAGAAGACACAAAAACAACAAGAAAAATACCCTACTGTTGAAGACATAGACAAACTTTGTGGTGAGGACATCTTCAACTGTACACAGCAATTACTCTCAACAATTACAAACAGTAACCACGCAGATTCACATAACTCCTATGCACAAGAAATCATTCACAATTTTAAGTCATGGGGACTCCAAAGTGAATAAATCTTCTAAGCTTCTGAGCATAGTTCCCTCTGCTGAATGTATTTGTTCTACAAAATTATACAAAACCTAGTTTCTCTGACTAGTGCCTGAAGGGGGATATGATGCTGAAACACTAGGAAATATGGACAACCCAGTGGCATAGAAATGGTGCAGGATGAAATTTAGGGTTTTAATTAATACAGTACTTTAAACAGCTTGTATTAGTAAAGAAAATTAGCTAAGATACAGTTACTCAAGCCAGTGGTTTCAGAACTAAGAGGGGAAAATGCAGTCCAGAGAAAGTAGGTGACATCAAGGATTGTGACAGAAAGTGACAGTATTACAGTGTTTAAGTTTATTCTAGTTATTTTTTATGAGACTTGGGAGGTGGTTTTTTTTATCTGTTTGGGTGTTTTTGTTTGCTTTTGACTTTGCTTTTTTTGGATTTATTTTCTTTTTGTTAGATGTTTTCTTTATTTACATTTCAAATGTTATCCCCTTTTTTAGTTTCCTCTCCAAAAATCCCCTATCTTCTCCCCACTCGCCCTGCTCCCCAACCCACCCACTCCACTTCCTGGCCCTGGCATTCCGATATACTGGAGCCTAAATCTTCACAAGACCAAGGGCCTCTCCTCCCATTGATGGCCGACTAGGCCATCCTCTGCTACATATGAAACTAGAGACGCATATATATTTATTTATTTATTTATATATATATATGTAATATATATCATATGTATTCAAAAAAGAGGCCAATATATATAACCAAAACAGCAGGGCTGTATTTAAATATTCTTCATGACAATGCATATAAAAACAAAGATTAAATCAATATCTATGTATAAAATAAGATGGTAACATGATCTAAAGGGTGGGGAAATGTGAATAACCCTGCAGCTAATCTAGAAGCATTTCAATTCCGGAGTCTACAATTTTGGGGCCACATCAGGTGAAACACTTCCTAAATGGATGCTGGTGTTTACATAGGATCTCCTATAATACAGCAGGGGAAAAAAAAAACAAATTAAAGTTATTTATGCTGGATGGCAAAGGCTGATAAATCACACTTGAACAATAAATTTCTGAGCATGATTGCTTCTCAGCACAAATGAAAAATATCCAAAGTGAAATATTAGCCGCTGCATCTGGCAATGGCAGCTGGAGAGATGGTGAATCCTAAGACCATGTGGTAATTTGGTTTAAAAGTCAAAAAAAAAAAAAAAATGAACCTACCACTAAAACTGGTTTAAAGAAAGGGCCATCTTTCTTTCTCAAATTGTTTGCAATCTTTTCTTAAGTCAGAGTTATTTTGAAGACCAGGTGGAAAACGCAGGCGAGGAGCTTTGTCAGGTGAACTGCAGTTGAAGAATCATTCTGCCGGTTCAGTCTTCCGTTGTCTTCCTGTGCTGTTGTTCTCAGAAAGTCCTCAGTAAGGCATATTGTCAGAGCAGTGATTAATTCCCCAGCAACTGCGGCTTAAAATGCACACACTTAAACACCTCTCAAACCTAATGGATTAGAAAACTTGATCAAACTAAAGGGCAAATACTCCCAAGTAAGTAAACGGTAAAGCAAAAGCAGCCAATGAGGAACGCTTACCTACATTTTAAGTTTAAAGAGATTTATTTCATTGCTCATAAAGACATCTTTTGAAAAGTAGCCTCTAGAAAATGTGTGTGTCATTTCGGTCAGGGACAATCTCTAACCTTTCAGATTCAAAATCTCATGTTTTTTCAAGAGGTTATGTGCTTGAAAGAATTCTGTAGCATCCAGCTCAACATAAGTAGGTAAATATATGTATTCTATCTTTGGAAACTATATCTGAGAAATTCCACTGAGCTTAATAATAGGCCCGTGAGATTCTGTAATTCATAACCATTAATCAATACTATCATCTTGTTTTATAAAGATATATAGTTACTGAACCATTTAGCTAGCCACATACTTTTTATTTTTAAATTTAGTCTAGTCCACAGTTTGAAAACAAATTTCCTGTCATTTCTTGCTTCCTCGTTGTAATCTACCTGTTTCAAATGGATAGTGCTTTTAAGATCATCCATGTTTTCCTTCCCTCTTTGTTCTTCACTCTTTATTTATATTAAGACAGTATGGTAGCTAGAGAAAACCACAGAAGGTAGCCAATACCTAAAATAACTTGTGTTGCTGTTTAAGAGCAGTGGACAGACAAACATGTGAGGAAAATGAGTTTCAGTGATTGACAATGCAGTGTAGTAGAACCTTTACTACTTCATCCTTATGAGGACTGAAGGAAGGTCAAGAGTGTACTCCTGTAGGTTCCCCTAGATATATGCACACACACACATGCACACACAGGGGGACCATTTTCTAGTTACACACACACACACACACACACAATCTTCTAGATATATACATTATGCATGCATCTTCTAGTTACACATATATACACATGCATTTTCTAGTTAGATACATACACACACATCTTTTAGTTACACAGACAGACACACATGTGTCTTCTAGTTAGATACATGACATGCATCTTATATATATATATATATATATATATATACATATATATATATATATATATATATGGTGAGAGAAATAATCTTACAGGTGAGAGAACTAAGAAACAGAGTTTAAGAACATGCTCAAGTGTCAGAGTGCTTAATAATTATCCCAGCCAGGCATGGTGGCACACGCCTTTAATCCCAGCACTCAGGAGGCAGAGGCAGGCAGATTTCTGAGTTCGAGGCCAGCCTGGTCTACAAAGTGAGTTCCAGGACAGCCAGGGCTATAAAGAGAAACCCTGTCTCGAAAAAAAAAAAAAAATTATCCCAGTTCTAAGAATCTGAGTTCTGAAACATGAGTCTTTTATACATGATATTTGCATATCATCATTGATAACTGCATCATGGTGAGCCCATACAAAAATGTGTTCAAGGAAAACAAACTGTGTACACTCATTTTGAGCCAGATGATGTTGGAACCAAAGGTTTAAAACTCTTCCTCATCTTCACAATTGAATATTCTGCGTAAGTTAAAGCCACTTCAGCCTCAGTGAAACTTGTAACCGAAAATTATTATCCAGAGGTCAGCCCCAACTAATCCATCTACAACTCAATTTCTGCACCGAAGGCTCAGGACCATTGTGGGAGAAGGGTGTGAAATACAGGAAGAACCCTGGGAACATGATGTCTACTCCTAGATTGCATGTTCTATAAATGTCATGGAAGTAGTGCTCATGAAGTCTCAACAAAATGCTTCCTAAACAAGACATGAAGAAGAGCAACTAAAAGACATGCTATTATGAAAATGAAGAGTCTCTCAAGATTCTCTACATACCAACGGGATGATGAGCCCTAGACAAACAGCCTTCTTTTTAAAAAAATTATTTTTTTAGATATTTTCTTTATTTACATTTCAAATTTTATCCCCTTTCTACATTCCCCTCTGAAGCACCCCCTATCACAACCCCCTTCCTCCTGCTCACTAACCCACCTAGTCCTGCTTCCCTGTCCTGGCATTCCCCTACACTGGTGCATCAAGCCTTCACAAGACCAATGGCCTCTCCTCTCACTGATGTCCCACAAGGCCATCCTCTGCTACATATGTGGCTGAAGCCTTGAGTCTCCCCTTCTGTACTCTTTGTTTGGTGGTTTAGTCCCAGGGAGCTCTGGGGGTACTGGTTGGATCATATTGTTTTTCCTCCTATGGGCTGCAAAACTCCTTCAGCTTCTTTAGTCCTTTCTCTAGCTCCTCCATTAGAGACCCTGTTCTCAGTCCAATGGATGCTTGGGAGCATCCACTTCTATATTTGTCAGGCACTGGCAGAGCCTCTCAGGAGACAGCTATATCAGGCTCCCATCAGCAAGCACTTGTTGGTATCCACAATAGTGTCTAGGTTTGGTAACTGTGTATGGGATGTATCCCTAGTTGGGACAGTCACTAGATGACCTTTTCTTCAGTTTCTGCTTCAAACTTTATTTCTGTATCTCCTCCCATGGCTATTTTGATCCTCCTTCTAAGAAGGTCCAAATTATCCACACTGTGGTGTTCTTTGTTCTTTAGCATAATGTAGTCTGTGAATTGTATCCTGGGTATTCCAAACTTCTGGGCTAATATCCACTTATCAGTGAGTGCATACCATGTATGTTCTTTTGTGATTGGGTTATCTCACTAAGGATGATATTTTCTAGTTCCATCCATTTACCTAAGAACTTCATGAATTTGTTGTTTTTAATAGCTGAGTAGTCTCCATTGTGTTAATGTCCCTCGTTTTCTGTATTCATTTCTCTTTTGAAGGACATCTGCATTCTTTCCAGCTTCTGGCTATTATATATAATATAATATTATATTCTGGCTGCTATGAACATAGTGGAACATGTGTCCTTATTACATGTAGGAGCATCTTCTGGGTATATGCACAGGAGTGGTATAGCTGGGTCCTCAGGTAGAACTATGTCCACTTTTCTGAGGAACCACCACTGATTTCCAGAGTGGTTGTACCAGTTTGCAATACCACCAGGAATGGAGGAGTGTTCCACAGAACACCAATAGCTTATGCTCTAAGATCAAGAATTGACAAATGGGACCTCATAAAATTGCAAAGTTTCTATAAGGCAAAGGACACTGTCAATAGGACAAAATGGCAACCAACAGATTGGGAAAAGATTTTTACCAATCCTACATCTGATAGAAGGCTGATCTCCAATATATACAAAGAACTCAAAAAGTTAGACTTCAGAGAGCCAAATAACCCTATTAAAAATGGGGTACAGAGCTAAACAAAAAATTCTCAGCTGAGGAATCCTGAATGGCAAAGAAACACCTAAAGAGATGTTCAACATCCTTAGTCATCAGGGAAATGCATATCAAAACAACCCTGAGATTCCACCTCACACCAGTCAGAATGGCTAAGATCAAAAACTCAGGTGACAGAGGTGCTAGAACAAATAGCCTTCACAGAGGAGCACATCAGTTGGTTATCCAATATCAAATGATCAGCATGGAAAACATAATATGTGTGTAACATTATACCATCTGAGCAGTTTATATTTTATGTATGTATGAGTGTTCCTGTGTGTGTGTGTGTATGCATGTGTGTCTGGTGTGTGTGTGCAATTATATGTGTTTATCGGTGTGTATGTACATGTATGCCTCAGTATCCATGTGTATATACATCTGTGTGTATGTGGTGGGGGGAATGGTTGTTATAACAAGAGCAAGAGTGGTAGAAGATGACACAGATTGGAGGGAGAAAATGGAAGAGGAAAAACAATGTGATTATATTTTAATTTCAAATAGTTTTAAAATAAAAGAAAACTGGGCATTTTCATTTTAAATAACATTAGCTTATGTGAAATCACACAAAAATGTAGTTTTACTTAACTAAATGCATATCTCTTACAAAGCCAAAACAGAATACGTGTGAAAGATTGCATAAATAGCACCCAATTAAATGTTAAATGTGTACTAACAAAAATTTCAGACTAGTATTTTGCATAATTGAATAAAGCTATATTTGAGCTCCAGCTGGCAACAAATACAAATTCATTCTTCTTCTCATTAAGACACAATCATATTGAGAAAATAATTGCTTTAAAATGACATCCATCCTGTCACTATCAGAAATGAAGCCCCTCCTAACTGCTAAATATAGTAGGAATCTTCAGTAATTTATGTTTCTCGGCGTTTCTGTTTTAGCCATAGACAATATAAGTCAGATTAAAGAGCAGTTCAGTATTTCATACACAAAGGTGAGCTGATATTTTTTTTAACCAGCAATGTTTAGTAGAGAATTTTATCTCATAAGAACTTTGGAACATTATTTTACCCTTATTTGTAAATGGCTCCTTTTACATAAAATGAGATCAAAGTTATTTATACTAAATGCATTAGTATGATTCTACTAATATTTTAGCATGTCCCTTACTGTGGTAGATTGTGTTATGCTGTATGTACCTGTGAATTAGAATTCAGAGCTACGTACAGAGTAACTGTGTGGTCACGTGGCTTAATATACGGACTTACTTAGGTTCGGTGAACTGAGCATACCTCACTGTAAACATAATAGTTAAATTTCCAGTCTGCTTCGAAATGTTACATAGAACAGTAGCAAGGACTGTAATTCCAGAAGCAGGCAAGAAAACCCTTCTTAAAGGAGTCTCTGTAGAATAAAGTAGGAAACGGGAAATTTCTCATTAGTGTTGACACACTACACAGGTTAGGATCCAGATCTTTGTGAAGAATTATGAGTGCTTTGGCTTTATCATGGCCCAGAACAATTGACAAATTGTAACAGAGAAGGGGCAAGAATTTATTAAAGGAAGAGAGAACTGGTTAATAAGAATTAAGGTGGGGTGAAAGGTTTATTTAGACTTCACACTTCCAGTCCATCACAGTCCATCACTGAGTGAAGTCAGGGCAGGAACTCAAACAGGCCAGGAATCTGGAGGCAGGTGCTGATGCAGAGGCCATGGAAGGATGCTGCTTACTGACTTGCTCCTCCTATCTTGCTTAGTCTGATTTCTTATAGAACCCAGGACCAGGGACGGCACCAGTCACCATGGGTTAAACCCTACCTCATTGATCATTAATTGAGAACATGCCTTACAGATGGATCTCATGGAGGCTTTTCCTCAACTGAGGGTCCTTCCTCTCTGATGACAAGCTTGTGTCAACTTGACACATAAAACCATCCAGCACACTGGAGCAATACTAACTAGATCCTCCTTGACCTCTTAGAATTTATTGCAATAAACCTTTCTAGACCATGTGACAACACCTGATTATTGGATCCAGGTTGTCTCTAAACACTTGTTGAACTGTGCACCCAGAGATGATATGATAATGATCTTTTTTTCCTTTTCCTTTGAAGCTGAAAGGCCTACATTGAGTAACTAACTGCATTGTATCTTTTCATTTGTTCTGTTATTTGAGAATTTCATAAATATACATGTAGTACATTCTTTTTACTGTCTCCACTGCTTTCAAATCTCCCCATCTTTATCAGCCTCTCACCATTAGTACCTTTCCTACATTCATGCCTTTTGGTTTTGTTTTGTTATCTGTGTGTGGTCATGGGTTTGCACCTGTCCTTTGCCACCTGGTGGATTTGTCAATTGGCCCAAAAACGAAGACAGTGACTGCCCCTTGTTCTAGGATCTATCGGAAGCTCATAGCTCAGCAGAGAGAGTTAAGGTCCACTGACCCTTCCTTAGGCTGGCACTGACTGTTAGCAGGCCTCGTCTGTACAGCTCTACTGAAGGCAACAGTCACTATCATATCTGCTGAACTAGCTGCAATCTATCATAAGGAGAGTGAGTCCAAGGTTTTCATCTGTAATGAAAAACTAGAAGTCTTAAGACTGTAAATTATTTACAATCAGGAATAATGTCTGTCATGCATGATTCTTCGGAATTTCAAGAAGATTAAAAACAGTAATCATTGTGAAAATCATAACTAATTTCATACTAGATAGTGATGGGCATCTTGTGGCAATTAAATTTATTTCTAGAAATATGCAGTGAGATTGATGAGGTCAAAGACTCATGTGCACAGATGCTCATCATAGCAGTATTTGTAACAGTCAAGTGCTGAAAACAAACTAAATGTGTAAGAACAATAACTGGGTAAAAATCAGCCATTTTGTATTTTCAACCCCACGGGCTTCCACAGCACTAGCACTCTGAATGTAGCCATCTTGTCCAGCTGCACGTTACTTTATAGAAAAGCAGAGTGGATTGAGGCACAATTAAGACTATGCAAAACCTTTTATTTCAGATGCTGTCAGACACATACTTTAAGCATAAGATTCTGAGCAACTATATTAAAATAAATTCATATAAAAGAAATAAAATCTCTTCTAAATACTAATATTCTATTATAGGAGGAAATCATACTACAGTAATGTACTACACATTAAAGAATTCTTCAACAAAATATGCATTCCTGACACATATCTGCATTTATGTGTGTATGTATACAGTCATGTGTGTTTGTGAATATTTCTGTCTCTCTGTCAACATGTATGTGTATATGCTAAGTTACACTGAGAGTCAGAAGCAGTATTTAAGCCCTTAGTTACTATTCCAATTCAGGACCTCAACTGTGTTTATAACAATTTAGTTATTATCATGTAAATTCTCTCTGTTCCAAATTCCTTACTTAGGAAACCTACCTACTAGTTGTTCAGCCTACTTTCTAGCATGTTCTTTATAGGTTTATGTGTGATTTTAATTCTTAAAAAGTATTTTATAATATTCATCAATGATTCTATGTGATTTTAATTTTAATATATATATATAAAAAGAGAGAGAGAAAATAGAACCATGAATCATGAAATAACTGATTCATAGGAGACCTAGGGTATCCAATTTGTAGAAGCAATAGAATAGTTTTCAACACGTATCTTAATTAAGAATAGCAGGTTCTTGTTTTTAAAAATCTTCGTATTTATCAAACTTGGTGCCTCTTTCTTCACACTGTCTCTCACATACCCTTATAATATCTATGTAAATGAATGCTATTGGAAAGCTACCTGTGCATACACCTCATTTTGTCAGAACGTGAAATTTAATAGTTATTAAACAAGATCACAAGTCTGTTGCTAAGAGCCAGCCTCAGCTTGGTCGGGGGTCCTGAGGAAGGGGTGTTTGGTAGCAGCAGAAGAATCGACTGAAAAAAAAAAAAGAAAAAGAATCGACTGGAAGTCAATGATGGGCGCCAGCTGACAGCTCTGTGGTCTGCTTGAGACAGCTCTCTAGTCAGCTCTCTGGGTAGCTCACGGGTCTTCCAACCAAAGTGTGGAAAACTTGCTAGAAAAATTGTACAAGAGCTGTGTTAGCTCTCTGAGCAGTTCTCTCTAGGTAGCTCTGTCACACCAAAGCCCAATCTTTTTGTCACATAACAATTCAGTCATTTACCAGATTCCCTTTTGATTATCACACAAATCAGCGTTTTATGACCTTAGACCCTTTATGCTTACAAAAAGACAGCAAGCCTATTTATTGTTTAGCACAGCAAATGAACTCAGAGATCAGCCCTACCTTTGTAAACACAAACAGTAATTGTAGCTGGGCTACAGTTACCCTTACATCCTGATGCCTCTTCATTACTTGAACCATGAGCCTTGTTCTTAACTATTCCTTTCACCATATTGACTCATTAGTGCAGCTGCACTGAGCTTTTTGGGTCCATGAAAGCCCTCATACAATTCATATTGCATCCTCATGTTTTGCATAGTTGAGAAATTATATATTCTTGAACTCACCTTTTCAGAGTTCCTTCCCACAGCTTTAAGGGCTTTCCTGGAGGTCACAGGGTTAACATTTTGCTGAGGAACATTAAACACATTCTCACTTCCTGCAATCTTGCTGCTCCTAATTATCATGGAGTCATTAACCTTGGCATGGAGGACATTTTCCAAAGAAGTAAAATATGTACATTATTATACAAGGAAGCCTTATGCCTGCAGCAACTGTCACAGAGGCCCACACTCTGCTGGCCCTGCTTCAGGAGTGGTAACTGTGCCATGGTCTCCCTTCTGCTGCCATGCAGGACTCAGCAGTGTGTGTGTGTGTGTGTGTGTGTGTGTGTGTGTGTGTGTGTGTGTTTGTGTCCGTCCATCCATCCATGCACATACATGAGAGAGAAAGAGTCGGTGGAGTATCTGACTGTGAACATTGTACATGCTGTCTTGATACAAGTTTTAGCCAAAGATCTAGTTAGTAGCAAAGCATAAATAAGCATTAGTTTCTGGGTTTGCCTAATAATCTGACTAACAAAAGAGTGGGACAGAAAAAAAAAATAGTACTTCGCCAACTTGAGAAAAGGAAATGTATCCCATATTATAGCTATTACATAGTTTAAAAAAGGAGAGAAATGATACTTTTTATATTATGACTAGAGGTGAGGAAGGAAAGAAATAGTTCTTCATTGCTGTTATTTTATAAGCTCCTTATTTTAAATACACATAAACTATAAAATAAATTATTCAAATTCGTTCTCTATCTATTAGTGATGGAATATCTTTTAAATATATAAAATATAAACTATAAATGAATAAAATATAGATAAATATTAATAAATAAAATTTTATATATTTACATATTATAT
Organism: Mus musculus; assembly: GCF_000001635.26. Lineage (NCBI taxonomy): Eukaryota > Metazoa > Chordata > Mammalia > Rodentia > Muridae > Mus > Mus musculus. The sequence goes on from NC_000067.6 coordinate 32,569,691, forward strand.
ATTATATAAGTAAAATTATATAAAATAGAATTATATAAATATAATAAATTAGATATAAAATATAAATATATTATAAATATATACTTACAGAAATATAAATACACATATAAATATATATAATATATAATAATTAAATAGACGATAACTGAAATATGCTAAATAAATAAATAAATATAAGCTTACAGGCAATTAATATAATTTGTCTTTAAGTGTTCTTGATAGCATTGACAAAGATTAATATTTTTCTTTTTCCAGGAAAAAGACCCAATTTTATTTTCAACTTAGTGTATTTGTGAGATAAAGATCTAAAAACTATATTGAGCACCTCTAAGGTTTGCACATTCTAAAGTTATATGCAAATTTATATTTCTCTAAGGAATGAGAATATTCCTTACCCACATTATATATAATCCTCTTGATGAGGTCAGAGCCAAAATTTTTCTTTTATAGGTCTACATGCTCTCACTTTCAGGTATAGTATGTAGTACACCTCATACTTTTAAAATTTTTAATATTTTTTACCTGTTCCAGTTCATAGTTAAGGTTTCTATTGTTATGATGAATACTGTGACCAAAGGCAACTGAGGGAGCAAAGGATTTAGTTTGTGTATGCTTCCATATCATTGTTCATCAGTAAAGGAAGTCAGGACAGGACTCAAGCAGCAGATGCTGGTACAGAGGCTATGGAGGGTGCTGCTTATGGGCTTGTTCCTCCTGGCTTGCTCAGCATGCTTTCATATAGAACGCGGGACCACCAGCCTATGGATGGCCCCATCTACAATAGGGCCATCACTAATGGAGAAAATGTCCTACAGATGCCTCTTATGGAAGTATTTTTTTAAAGTGAGGTTCCCTCCATTCAGATGACTATAACTTTTGACAAGCTAATAGAAATCTTGCCAGAACGGTTTCCAACCGCAATCTTTTTGCTACTGATAAACAAAAATGTAATGTTCTAGCAAAACAGCAGAAGTACTTCAAGCTTGAAGCTAGTCCAGGTTACAAGGACAGTTCTAGTCCATATCTCCAAAACATGCAATAAACAAATGAAAAGGAACAAAAAGAAACATTAGCATTCACTATATTCAATGAACTTTCTGTTAATGTGAACCACATGAAATTACGATTCTGTAAGTAAATATTTCAGTAGTGTCAATTTCATACTTTTCAAACGTCTTCTCTCCAGAAATTACATGAAGAGTATTTCAATAATATTCTTCCTATTTATTTTTATTGATCATATTCCTTGTCATTCAAATCATTACCATAGATCATACTTTTAATAAAATTGATTTAGGATACCAAGATGTTATATGATAAAAATTATACTGTGGAGAAAAAATTTCCCTTGTAATTTTAGAGTTCCTCACCAGTGCTGTGTTTTTCTGTAGACTCATGTTTACTTAATAGTTCAAAATGATGGAAGTGAATGTGTTTGTTTGTTGGTTGAATGACAAGTGCAGTTCTTGATAAAGATCATTAAGTGGGAGTAGATAGTTTAAGGTTCTCATCCAAAGCTGGTGAGGTGATTCCATAGGTCCAGCCAGACTTCTCATCAAGCTCTGGCAACCACACGATAGGGAAAACTGACTCCTACAGACTGTTCTCTGATCTCCACATCCATGGCACTGCACCTAGGCACAGCAGCATGCACACAGCAGCATGCACTTACACAAAGAGTAAATAAATATCTGTAAAATTGAAGCTATCCAATCACTAGGATAATTAGAATAATAAATACGTTTCATATTCTGAAGAGAAGCTATATATTAGAACACAAGCTTAAGATTATTGAAAAGTTAAAACCCTTTAAGGATATGCATGTATCTTCAAATTAAATAATGTATAATTTAACATAACTCTGCATCCAAATATCAAAGTCATTCTAGTCTGAATAGTTACTTTCAAAAATTATTCCTAGCTCAGAAGCCTGCATTTATTGCTGGATTTAATTTCAGGGTTATTGTTTTTCAGAGCTTATGTTTTTAATTGAATAAAAAGAAACTTACTTAATTGAAATGTTCTTAGTTTATTTTTTCTAACACTTTAATGAACTTTGGGAGTTGTGAATTAATTGCTTCAGTGATTCACATTTTATACTTTAAAGTAGTAGTGCTTACTATTGTCAAGTAAATGTAATTTAGTGTCAAAAAACTACTGATAAAAAGATGTGCTTTCCCCTAAATCATAGTAGTCCAGTTGTTACAAGATTATTAATAGCAAAGTCCAGGCATACACATATGCCTTGGTCTACACTCTGGTCTATATTTCATGTAGTATGTAAAATGAAAAGAAAGACATTTTAGAGAATAAATACATATAAAGAATGATGGGATGCGGGAAACTGTATGGGTGAGTGGGTGGAGAAGGACTGTCATAAAAGCAAAGGGAAGCGAGGAATGGAGGAATGGGATGTGTTGTTTGTAAAGGGGTAACCTGGAAGGTAGATATCATTCGAAATGTAAACAAACAAATAAATAAAATTTTAATAATAAAAAAGAAAAGAAGAGACATCCTAGAAGAAGCAACTGAGAAGATGCTCAGGGAATGAATATGGTTTTATAAAGAAGAAGGCCAAAGATTCTGTTCTGTTTAACAAATATATTAAATATCCTTCCAAGTGGTCCATAATGCTTAGTGTATATAGAACTTACATTGCTGTATTTGCATTGACTATGACATATAGCATACGTTTCCACGGAACTCTAAGATTATCCAATGGCAGGCCAGATTTTATTTGCCTTTATAGCTATGCTAATGAATCCATTCTGAAAATATAACCATAATACCACTGCTAAGATGAAAATCAGAATATTTATTTTACTAAAATTCTTCAATGACCTTCCATTTACTGAATAAGTGTAGAACAACTGTTTTTAATACTAATGTCTACAATAACTGCATTTAAGACTTGCTCTTGCAAATATTTTGTTTCAGGTCTCTTGATAATGATGTAATACCATTATTAATTTCAGTATTAATAATTAGTAACATTATTAATGTTTTGATTAACTTATCTTTCACATTGAAATAAAATGATTCTTCTTGCTCTAACTATAAAAGTATATTATCATTACCTTTGAACTCCTGCCCCCTCTGCTATGACTTTATGTAATGTATACTTAAGTCAATTTTGGTATAACTCATTGAGAGGAAATGTAATAATTTTTCAGCCATGAAGAAAATATGAAGGATAAGACTTTGTTCTTATAAGCAAATTATTCATAGTCAATGCAATTTTTGTTTTTTTCTGAACTTTAGTTTAGTAGTTTACACAACTGTACTCTAAATGTCCTTGAAGTCAAGTTCCTCATGCAGATGTTTGCCATGGTTCTATGGTAGGCAGAATACTTCCTTAGTCTTTAGGAATAGATATGGTCATGTGACTCAATCTAGAGTAAATAAAGTAGGAAAATCTTGGCTTCTATGTGCTTCCTCCTCTGCTTCTCCCAGCGCTAACAAACTATGGCCTGAATAACCATCTAATCCAAGAAGACCAGAGACAAGTGGGCCCAGCAAACATGCCTAACTGGTTTTGTCCAAACATATATAACCCTAAGTACATACATGAATAGTATGAGCCTATTTTCACATGAGACAGGAATTATTGTGTTTTCTTTGCCATAAAACTAATCAGAACGTATTTTCTGAAGAGAAAGCCAATTTTAATTCATTTGAGATTAGTTTCTTTTAGAGTCAGGTTTATTCAAATATTTCATATTGAACCATCATATAATTACTTCCTTTGGAACTGCAGATATAACAACACAGATAGATGATAGATAATAGATAGAGAAATAGAGAGAGACATAAAGATATATCTTACTGGCACAGCCACCCTACCTGATGGCAGACACATCTGGTAAGACAAGAGCTAAACCAGCCACTGCTAACAAGTCGACTTACCTTAGAAACTGAGTTTAAGGATAGTTGCCTTATTGCCTAGAAGGTAACATACCAGCAAGACAAGTTTCCATCAGTCAGTCAATACAGCCAGCAGTGGACAGATTGATTTCCTTGCCAACGATTTTCAACTATAAAACCCCAACCCAAAGCAAAACCAGTACACCCACTTCTTTGTTCCCTAGTGGAGATACATGTTTGCATGTACAGGAAACAATTGACAAACACCAATGATAAATCTACATAACTTCTGCCAGTAAGGCTCAGGGATCATAGCAGGAAATAGGGCAGAATAATTTGGAAGAGATAGTGGATCAGGAAATCTGCCCTCAGGGTAGCTTCACCTAGGCACCTCAATAATATGAATACTTAAATTAGGTCTGACCAAGGACAATACTAATAGATATGCTAATGTAGAAGGAAGGAAATCATGGGGCAGGGTCCCAACCCTAGACAAAGAATAATAGGCAACTAAGGAATGCTGAGCACCATAAGTAGTCTGTTAAGAATATGTATAGTTATTAGGGAAAAAGAGGCTGGGAGGAAGAGGCAGAGCTTGTGAGAAGGCAGATAGGAAGGAAAGGTGATGGATGGCATCAAAGGGAGGAAATGATATCATTGTCTTTCAGTTCTTAAAAGTTTTATTATTATTATCATCATCATTGTTAAAAGGTATCTTCTTGCTAACATTGCCTGATATAATATTTTTAACTTAGCACATATTTTAAGTACATAAGGTTATGTAGATTCTTCCTGGCCATCGTCCATTTATCTTCCTTTTCTGTCAAAGTTGTCAGTGTGAGAAAAGTGTAGACAATCATCCACCTGTACCCAAAACTTCGGTTGCAGCCATTGCCCTCTAGACTATAATGGAGAAAGCAAAAAGATGGAGAAATCCTAACTGGAAAATATTAATTTTATTTCATTTCTTGTAATTTTTTTTATTTTGATGAATAGATTTAATAGCAGCCATGGAAGTGCATGTCTATACCTAATGATCTTCTCAAGAAAATTTATAAAAAATTATTAGACCGAATTTTGAAGGTTGTACATCAGTAAAGTTTATTGTTTTATTGCAAGATATCTCACCTTTTCATATTTTTCTAAAAAGTTATGATATATTTAATTTTATGTTTCTTTTAATTAGATATTTTCTTTATTTACATTTCAAATGTTATCCCCTTTCCTAGTTTCCCCTCCAAAACCCCCCTATCCCACTCCCCATCCCTCTGCTCCCCAACCCACCCACTCCCATTCCTGGTCCTGGCCTTCCCCTACACTGGGACATTGAGCCTTCACAGGACCATTAACAATGATGATTTGCTTTAAATATAATCCATAGAGAACAGATTTTGACCAAATAATGCTTTAAACAAAAACCTATAATCAAGCAGAAGTATAGACTTTTTCACTGTTCTAAATAATGAGATAAATGACTCATAACAAATTGAACTAGAAAATATATTTTTATTGTCTAAATAATCTAAAATTTTAATCCTATTGATAAACAGCATTTATATTATATCATATAATAATTTCATTTAAGAAATGCTATCTACTTTTAAATATAATGGTAGATGCAGTTAATAAAAAATCTAAATATGTATATTTTAGCTTTTATTTTATCATGTATTTTTGGAAAATTAGTCCATATAACATGGAAATAAGAATTACTATAAGAATAGTTTATATACATTTTTTAGAACTCATATTATTTTTTGTTGTGTATCAGCAGACTGAAAACATCAGGATTTAATAATTATATATGATTAAACACACTTTGGGGAGAATAGTAGATTTTAAAGTACAGGACAGTGGAGTATACAACTTTGGTTATATCAATTTACAAGTTCATAATTCTCTGTCATGAAGGAAATTCAGATTTAGATAATGACCATTATTCCTCATAAGTGAGATGGATGCCTTCCATGCATGAATATAGCTCTGATGAAACATAACTTGTTGTCATACAGGAATGTTTACTGACAACTCAGAGTAGTCAGTGATACAAGCAGTTTGTATCTTATATGAATAACAGTGGCTAACAGCACTCATATGTATACTTATGTGAATACCACCAGGCAAGAATTAGACTATTGAGGCAGATTGGAAGAACACTTTATTAAATACTGGCCAGGACCTTGTATACCAGCCAGGTCTATACCCAGAATTCCCACAGTATGACAAAGCAGAATTAGTCAGGGGCTTATAAAAGGCAAAACCCACAGTCTAAGTACTTCTCCCTTTGGTCCAGTCAGGGACAAGGATACATTGTGATGTACTTCCTGCCTGCGTAGTACCTCCTGCCTATCTGTTATCAAGCACACACCCTGTGCAGTTGGGGCAACCAAGGTTGTTTACAGAAGAAAAAAGACACAAGGTGGCTTGTTATATTAAATGAGCAACAGCCCCCAGTATTCCAGGATGGTATCTGTCTTTGGGCAAGTAGGGCTTACAGGTTAAAGACACTTTTTGTTTTATAGGTCTCTTAAGCACAGTAGTTTAAACTTAAGTCATAGCATACGTCATCATACTATGAACAGCCTCATATTATCCCAAACCAGTTAAACCTAACCTTCAGAACTGTCTGCAGAGATGTCAATGAAAAGCCATTTGTTTGAAGGAAATTGTCAGACAGACAAAGCTGTATCTATTTCCAGGGCAAGAATGAACCTATAGAAACTCAGTGAGTTCAATAAGAAAAATATTAAACTAGTGAGAGAAGAACAAACATGTAACCCTCTCACGTAAACGGTGAACAAAACCATCAAGAATTCAGTTACCTTGATTTATTTAAGAATCTATTTCAAAAGAGAAAAGGTAAAACAGAAACAGAAGAAAAACAAGAAAAAATTAATCGTATATGCTGGAATACATTGTTATGTGTTTTTATAACCTATAATTGTTTTACATTTTGGTTCTTGTTACATTAACATTTTCTGGGAAGATGTGGGCAAATGTCTATTTCCCTCAGTGCACTCAGGACAGACCAAAGAAAAGAGTCTACTAATCTAGCTTGGTAAATCAATGAGTTTTATTTGATTGGTTACAGAAGCATGGATGAAGGGCATGTGCAATAGCAAGAGCAACTTGTGGACAGCTACACCATCAAAAAAAAAAAGTCTTTCTCCACATCCCCAGCAATTGCTACTCACTTATTTATTCATTTATTCTCAGGAACAATTGAGCCTCATGTGTTACTTCATAAGCTGCTTCTTAATCTGTCTTCTTATCCTTCCACAAAGAAATATTGGTAGACCCAATTTCATGAAGAATTTCTGTTGGTCAGTGGTTCTCAACCTGTGTGCTGCAACCCTTTGAGATTGAATGAACCTATCACAGGGGTCACGTAAGACCATCAGAAAACATAGACATTTACATTACAATTCATAACAGTTGCAAAATTACAGTTATGAGTAACAACAAAAATAATTTTATGTTCAGGGGTCATGATAGCATGAACTACATTAAAGAGTCATAGCATTAGGAAGGTTGAGAACTGATGTTGTAGGTAATCTCAGCTACTCTGAGCTCAAGATGGCAATGGCTATTCATGCATGAACACTCCTTTCCTTCTTCCACCTTATACATTTTTATGATCCTTATCCTATAATGTTCCTTGAGCTTTAGAAACTTCAATAATTATTGATTTTCCTTCATTTCTGGCTAACACTTAGGCCACTATGTCAGATCAGGAGTGATTTATTCTGAATGCTTTGCCCAGTTGTAAGACCCAGGCACAGCCTAAAAAAAGCAGTAATCTGTAGAATAAATAGGAGTGTTTAGAAGTTATTTAATGGGATGAACAAAAACAATAGGAATAATATCTCTACTAGGTTCTCTATCTTTCCTAGCCATAAGATTCTGTCTTGGCTTACAGTACCAAATTCAGATTCCTTTCTTTGCAGTGTTACTTCAGTCAAGCAATAAAGTCAGATTGTTAACATCCATCACAGCTTTTGTGAGATATTATTCCTGGGAGATATGAACAAATATCTACTCACTCCAGGTAGGAAATTTACCATAACTTCCCAGTTGGTAAATAAGTTTATTGGGATTTCTTACAAGTATATGAGTTAGGGACTGTTTCCAGAAACATAAATGACTAAATGACAGTGACATCAAGCCCACCCTAATGTAAGTGACAGCTTATAAAATATGGAAACCTGGAGCAAACTCTAAAACATAGAGGCAGCTCAACACATTGGACATTGAGAAGCTCAATTGGTATGAACATTTTTCAGACAGCTTGGATGGGTCAGAGAGTTTCCCATAGCATCTCTTACTGCTTATATCTATACTTCGGGAGGGAAGGTCTACTAAAGCTTTTCAGTTTCAGGGACTTCCTGAAGTTATTAAATTGTTTACTCCTGTGTTTTCATAAACATCCCTCTGGAGAATAGAATGCTTTACCTTACTTTATAACACCCTGGGCCTTAACAAATTTCCATCCAAGATGAAATAATATATCTTGCAGGAAAATGATATAAGATGTAGCTGTGCTTGTTGTACAAATACATACATCTTGCCTGGCAAAAGACTTCTGGGTTAGAAATCTTCTGATATAAGGAGCTAATAAGTAGGCACAAGAAAATCTTTATGAAAACACATGGAAGGCATTTATTGTCATTAAAATTCCATAAGATAGATACTACATTCTATATTAAAATATATAATATGAATTAATCTATTTTAGTCTCTAATGGACAGTAGGATGAAGGGATAACCCAACTGCTTGCTAATATATCCAGATGCCAAGTAAACAAACTACCTACTTTCTATTCTCAAAGCATTTATATTCTTGAGTGCATGTCACTGAGCTAGTTAGAAGAAAAGGAGATGTCAGTGTGGAGATGAGCTACACACAATGGTGATAAGACAGAAAGCAAGTAGCAGGTTGTTGTAAAAATACAGTTACAGAAGCAAGAAGAGCCAAATTGAAAAGGGGTTGAAGCCAAGGTAAATGGGTTTGGTCTTTAGAAGTATTTAAACCAGCTTATATAATATCTTAGCCTTTAAACTCACTGAACATTGATAGTAAAGTTATAGTCTAATTTCCATTGACATTGGAGCATGACATACCTCAATAGCATTGATGGTAGAGGGAAAGAAGAAATAGATGATGATAAATAGGCATAAGTATGTGCACATGTGACAGAGTACTAACGTGAAGGACTTATGAGACAATATATAATTTTGAGACTTTAGCCATTGCTGGCCAGGCTGTCATGTCTGAGTGTCTACCCTTGGAGCTTGTCATTTTATTTTACTTGGCCATTCAGTTTCACATTGTTATTCACTGTATTTTGGACTGTCACTAGATCCTAGAATTTTCTGTGATTTGAGCAAGTGTAAAATCTTAGAAGAATTCTTGTCTCTCTGAGTTGTTGGGTTGTTTTGTTTGTTTTATTTTATACTTTAGAGAATTACCCATTTAGTTTGTTTATAGTGAGGGTATGAAGTCAAAAATTTGCAAAGTATTACACAAGTAAGCATAACAGGTAAAGTTACCCCAGCCTACATGCCTTAGAATCACACACTGCTTAGTCTCTGGAGTCAAATAAATCCAAAATATGTTTCTTGCAGCTGGTGTGAATATATTTTGGTAGTTGCTCTTATTCCAAAGACAAACTCCAAGAAAACACTTTTAAACTGACATAAATGTAAATGCTTATAATCATCTTACTTATATGGGATGTTTGTATTGGCCACTAGAATGACTAGGACCTGGAACTTGTACCATTGTTATGACTGCTCCTAAATGAAGGAGGTAGAGGCATATGATTCATCTGATGTCCCCATCACCAGATAACACAGACATCCTAAGCAATTTTCACCATGTATGTGTCTCCCGTGAGACTTCCATTGGTTTCTCCCTTTTTAATGCTACTTTGTTCTCCCCCAGGTGAAAATTAGAATTCCCATGGGTTTTTCCAGGGGCACACTCTGTTTTCAGGTTTACTTCAAAATTGTTGCTTCATTCCTTTATTTGTCCTCTTTTATTTAGCCTTTCTTCTCAAAACAAACCACTGGGGCCAGGAAGATAGTAACCTAAATCTGAACTCACACGGTGGAATTAAACCAAGATTTTCAAATTTGGAGTCTAGCACAAAGTACACCATAACACATGCACATAAACAACCCACACATTATATACATAATATGTATTACAATAATTTGATTATATATATGTCAATAGTTTATGCCTTTGAAAGATAAATAAAACACTCAAGATTTATATGTGATTAATGAGAAATATTTTAACCATAACTGTACTGGATCTTTGAAAATGGTTTTTAAAAAAATGTTACTTACATAATCACTTCTCCTCATAATCAGTAAATCAGACAAAAGATGCTGAAGACAAGCAAAAAGTTCAAGGGGTTCAGCAATATAATCAGTCCTTCAATTACTCAAGAACATGGTGCTTGATTTGAGCATAAAAAGAATATTCCTTCTACATGCTCTGGTGGTTTAGTCAAAACTTAAAAGTACTAAGTTCACTCATTTTCAGTTGTCTGTTGACAATTAACAAATGACTTTTTGAAGGTTATTACATTAAACAACTACTTAATCTATTTTTTTAAATCTTAATATAGATTTCTGCTTTTTTTATTTGTTTTTTCTTAATATAGGAAGGTACACCAATGTGATACAGAAAAGTGAATCACTAGGAAGTATTTAACTAGTTGTGAAACAAAATTCATGATGTAACATTCTCTTTAAAAGGCAATCATAAAATGACTTAAGCTCATTTTGTCACAGGAGTCTAAAATGATCTGCTCCTCATAGCCTAACGAAAGTGCAACACTCTCACTGGTTGACCTTTGATGCTACATGGATCTAATGGCAATACACTTTGAATTATGTAGCATAGAAATTCAGTCCATTTTCAACTGTGAAGTGGGGATCCTATTAACCCAATATTTCCTGTTTTCATGATTTTGTCTTATTTATGCATTCATATTTATTTCTTCTGGTTTTCAAGAGTATAGCATATACAGTTTAAAAGTGTCTTCTTTGCCATAGTGAGCCTCATGAATATTGGGCAAGTGTTCCATCTCTGTTCTATGTCCCAGCCTTGGTTTGATCTTGGTTGGAAACTCATATTTTCTGCCAGTCCATACAGATTCAGAAGGAAATATTAGACTTTCATTGACTCCTAACTTCTCTACATTGAGAACAATATTTTAAATTCTTCACAGTAAAATCTAAGACCTCCATATACTGTACACAGTGTAAAAGCAAAATATACAACAGTACTAGAAATCAAGGTATTAATATATAGAAACTAGTGTTGAGGTATTTGTATGTATCTCAATGGCAGAACACTTGCCAAGTATCACTAAATGTAGATAAACATTTATTGGCCATTTACCCAAATAGTCTATAATACTAATTGCAATGGTTTGAACTTTCTCTAAATCATCACTATCCCCATAATGACACAGAGTCCTTATGTGGGAGGGAGGGAGGGGTGAGGAGGGAGGGAGAAAGGAACAGAGAAGAGAGGAGAGGAGAGGAGAGGAGAGGAGAGGAGAGGAGAGGAGAGGAGAGGAGAGGAGAGGAGAGGAGAGGAGAGGAGAGGAGAGGAGAGGAGAGGAGGAGAGGAGAGTTGAGGAGAGGAGAGGAGAGGAGAGGAGAGGAGAGGAGAAGAAAGAGAAGAGAAGAGAAGAGAAGAGAAGAGAAGAGAAGAGAAGAGAAGAGAAGAGAAGAGAAGAGAAAAGAAAAGAAAAGAAAAGAAAAGAAAAGAAAAGAAAAGAAAAGAAAGACTATAGAAATGGTTCATGGGTTAAGAGTATTTGTTACTTACAAAATTTGAAATTTAGTTCCCGGCACTCAAATCAGATGGCTCACAACCACATGTAGTTCTAGTTCCAGGGGTTTTGACCCCCTCTATGTGTGTACACACGTGCATGCTTATACCCCACCCCACCCTACAGACACAAATAATAAAATAAAATTTTCAAAACTATTTGAAAATTTGAAATAGAGAGAAAAAACTCTCCCAAGAACAGAAGTAGGCTAGTGAGCTGAGAAGAAACCCAGCAAGTGTCTGGCAAGCATGTAGGGCTCTTTAGTGTGCCCTTTCTCTCCAGTCTGGACTCCCACCCCATGCTCCATGAACCCCAGGAAGGAAAACTTGCACCTTTCTTCTAGAAACTAGCTTCCTTTGCATTACTCTCTTTATAAAACAGGAAAGTGTTAAAGTCAAAACTCCAGTAGATGCTAATTTGGTTTTGAATTCCATAAATCTCCACAACATCAAATAGCCATGACAGCTCCATTTAGTCCACACGTAGATATTTCATAGAGTTTCCGTCAGTGAACTTAATGAACCTGAGCTAAGCGATCTCCATTTGACATTTATAGTGTTAGACTCTAGACAAATGGTATGAAATGCCTCAGCACAAATGGAATGTAATTCTATTTTCTAAATATGCAAGAACATATGAGATGCTTTGTAAAAAGAAAAAAAAATCTTCTAGATTAAAATGAACTATTCGGATTTTGTAAGCTGATATGACCAGAGACTCATTACAACAGACTAAGTAAATACTGTGTCACTATGATAAAATCAAACAGATGTTTATAGAGATTGCTAAGCAGAAATGTAAATACATTCTAAAATGTGTAATAAATAGTCAGAGGTGCCAGCCACCTTCAGACTCAACTGCCCTGATTAATTACCTAGGCCAGGCCCTGTAACTGGCAATGCCCTTCTGTATAACACATGCAAACTTGCATCGTACCTACATTAGCATTTGCACTGTCCAAGCATTGAAACCTCATCTAAAAGACAGCAGAAATAGCTGGACCCTTCAAGATGCTGCATCATAATGGTGGAAATTAAACAGAAGCTGAGAAATATCCATAATTGAGCAGTCTATGCCTGCCCTCTCTCCAAGCCCCCATCTCTCAGCTCTAAGCCTATAAGGACAGTTAAGAAGTACTAGATCTCATGGGAGACAGGATCCTCTCCTACTTGCCTTGAGGTTTGAACCTTTTCTTTCTCTAACACGAGAGTCCTGGGGAAATTCTTAATTTATTTGTGTCAGTTCTTTCAATACTCTAATAGCCAAAGAGACGGACACAACTGTCCTCATAGAATATACTCATTCCTTGTCTATGTGTGGAGTGGTTGGACTTATATAAAGACACTGAACGCAACCCTGTTGGTGTTCCCTTAGTCACCATAGAGCTTCTGCACGGACATCCTTCATTGGGCCTCTGCTTGCTTGAATGGGATCAAGAAATTTGGGGACTTTTCTTTTATTTCCGTGGTTCTGTACAACCCCTTTATAAAGCAACACTATAGTTGTTTTAGAAAATCAAATGCACATTTACTGAATTTTCTCATCTATATTGCCTTCAAAAGATATGATTGTGTATAATTATGCCAACAAACTAAAAATAGCACTCATTTGATATTAGGAAAAATAATTTAAGCACGTGTTACTTTTCAAGATAACTTAATAGCTAAACAGGCACAAACAAGCTGAATTCTCTTCTAGAAAAGGGAGTTTGTCTGTGAGCCTTATCCGATGCTTAGATCTTTAAAAATAAAGTTTTTATGGCTTAAAATATAGCATACTCTAGATGGTAAAAACTAATTACAGCTAAAAGAAACAATCCACAGCATATATTCAGATTTTCTTAGCCACTAGTGTTCACTAATTTGTTTGGATTAGCAAACTGTTACCATGGGGATACCTGTTATTGCATGAAGGGCCTGAATTGAAGCTCAGGGCTCAATTGTGCTAATACAGGGAATACTAAAATCCATATATTTTCAAAATAATTTGAAGTTTTTAATAAAAAAAACAGAGTGTTAAGTCAAGACACATCAGGGAAATACAAATTATAATGAATTTGAGATTTTTTTTCTATCCCAGTCAGGGCAGCCAAGATCAACAACAACAGCAAAAGGTATCAGGTGATGGCAAGGATGCATGGAGGAACTCTTATTCCATGCTGGTGAGAATAAAGACTGATACAGACACAATGGATATCAGTGTGGAGGTCTCCTGAAAAGAGGAAAATAGATCTACCACAAGTTCCAGCTGAACAATTCTTGAGTGTGTGTGTGTGTGTGTGTGTGTGTGTGTGTACGTGTGCACATGTGTGTATGTTTCACAGCTGCTGTATTCATAATAGCCAGAAATTGTAAAGTGTCAAGATGTCCATGGAAAGATTATAAGAGCCAGATAGATGTAAAAGATGACTCCGAGGAAGGCACATCTTCCAGCTGTACCAGGGCTGAAGCACATAGGAGTCCACAGAGACAGTGACAGCAGACGTTCAAGTCAGAGAAAACAGCATGGTAAATAGAAAGTGGGCACAAAGTTCCATTCCAAACCAACAAGCTGACTTTAATATACATTTTTTTGTATATTAAAAAGACAGAATGATTGAAAACTGTTTGCATAAAACGTAAAGCATAGCAAGACATACTAACAGAGCACACTAGAGGTATCTGACAGTTTCTCTACTGGAGTGACTCAGGGTTTATTAACCATGCTCCAGGGTCCATACTCTGGAGTAGGTGGCCACCCAAATGTACTGCATTTTATATGCGAATGCTCGATTTTGGTGGTTATTGTTTGAATGCTGTGGTGTTTGGTGGCTTAGTTATTTTTTTCTTTTGAGTTTTCATTGTGGGGGGTTAAGTCTTTAAGAGAAAGAGCATGAAGTCGGTTAAGTTGGAAGTTATGGGGTATCTGAGAAGACATGAGGAAAGACAAAGAATATAATCAAAATTTATTATGAAAAATTTAAATAATGAGAAATTCACTAATAAAAAAAAAAGCAAGGACCAAGTTTCTAGAATAAAGGTGAAAGCTGGATTGTGTAAGCCAAATTGACTTAGTAACAGGTGAGGTGTTGTAAAATGAGACATTAATTTTCTATCTATTAAAAAGAGAATGGCTGAAATCATTTGTCACAAAACATAGCAAGCAAAACTAACATAATACAAGGGAGATTCTCTCACAACTCGAGAAAAAAGTAGAGAAGAAAAAGAGAGATGGAAAATATTTATAAAAGGTGATGTCTGTACATTTTCAGTGTTTACAAAAACTTTGTAGACTACAGTGTCAAAAGGTTCCTTGCTTCTTGGCCGCAGATGCAGGAAGGAAACCATGAGAAAGAACTAAATGGATCCAACTGCCAATGAATAGGCTATCTTCAACATCATCAGAAATAAGAATGCATTTGGGCAGGGCTACAAAGAAGTGAATAATGTCTATAAAGACTTCTCTAACAACAGAAATGGAGTTATTTCTAAAGTTCCTGAGTGTGTGTGTGTGTGAGAGAGAGAGAGAGACAGACAGACAGACAGACAGACAGAGACAGACAGAGATGGAGAGACAGAGACAGAGTCAGAGAGACAGAGACAGCGCAACAGCATCAACATCAGCTTGGAGGTCTGTAACTTTAAGAATGTCTTTCAGAAATGAAAATGAAGCGAGCATTTATTCGGTAGTACAAAAGCTGATATCATTCATCAGCCATAGACTGAAACTACAGAAAACATTTTAAACAGTTCATTAAGCAGGAGGGACACAGTCTGCCAGATGAGAACGTGCATTTGCACACAGACAGAACAGCACTGGGAACAAAGTCTACATAGGGAGCTCTCGTCAGCCAATAGGTCCACATCTCTACACTCAACTACAGAGTAAAAGCATGCAGAAAGATAGTTCTAGTTGCATTTAACTTGCCATTTTCTAGCTATTGCCTAAACTATATACCCAATTACATATAATAATTTAGTTTAGAGGTGACTAAAACTGAAGAGTTGTGTAGAGTGTCTGTAAATGCTATGCTGTCTACTATAGGAGCTTGAGCATCTGCACACACAGGAGTTCTGGAACTAAACCTCCCAAGATACAGAGAGATACCCATATGACCTCATGATAGTCAATTGTTTAGACAAAAGTAATAACAGTGTTTCAGAGCATAAGAGTCAGAAGAAAGCAAACCATATCACAAGCCCCTGGCAGTCCATGAAGGAGGATATGGACACAAACTGAAATATACATCCTAATTCTGAGTATAGTATTATAACCTCACAGAAGACAGACTGTGATAACCCAAATACAAAAATTATATAACGGCAGTACTAGAATAAGGAAGCAAAACTATAGCTAAAATAAACAATAGAGAAGAGAACATATAAATCACAGAAATGTTGAATTAATAATTCACTTGCTTGTTTAGATTGACACCAAGATATTTTATATCATTTGTGGCTATTGTGAAGGTCATTGTTTCCCTAATTTTTTCTCAGCCCGTCTATCTTTTGTTTAGAGAAAGCCTACTGATTTGTTTGAGTTAATTTTATATCCAACTACTTTGCTAAAGTTGTTTATCAGCTGTACTAGTTCTTTGGTAGAGTTTTTGGGGTCACTTATATATACTATCACATCTTAACTTAACACTCTGAATGACTACACATAGGTGTGACAGTTATCATCCACAAATAGTGATATCTTGTTTCCAAGTTGTGTCCCTTTGACCTCCTTTTGTTGTCTAATTGAGAAAAGGAGATGGAAAAGAAAAACAGAACAAAAGGGGCAAGCTTAAAACAAATGGAGACGTAGGAATAGCGGTAATGCATATAACACCATCACTCAGAAGGCTGAGGCAGGAGGATTGTGAGTTTCAAGTGGGTCTTGACTTACATTTTAAGTTCAAAGTTAGAATGAGGTTTATAGCCAAATTCTGCATTAGTTCCTTCCTAAAGAAACTATGATCTGGTACAGTTAAACATACTTGTGTAATTGATCACTCAAAGCATGCATTAAAAATTATTTTCACATTGAATAATTCTAAAGGCACCATTCTAAGCAGCCTATGGGAATAATTAAAAGGTGATTTTTTTTCCTAATACCTGTCAAACAACCTTAAGGCATTACTGGTTGAAATGTCAAAGGTGTTTATGTAAAAGATATGAGATCCTTAATCATTATTAGTAGAAATGAAAAATAATGCCTCCACTTACCTTTCAAAAAAATTCAAAATATGGTAATCACATTAAGTTATAATTCTCTCCATTAAACTATACCTAAGATAAGTGAAAACACTCAGTGACAAATTGGGCCTCCTTACCCAGGGCAGCATTATTATAAAACCTAGAAGCAGGAAGGATCTAAGTACTTATCACCTGGTGGATGGAAAAACAAACTGATGCATAGAACATGATATTACTTGACACTGGAAAACTACATACCACAAATGGATATGATACAAACTCCGCAGAAATTCGCTGTGAAAAAAAAAGGCTACATAGTGTGTGGCCCCACAGTGATTGTGCAAGACAAATAAACAGATATATAAATTAGACTGTTACTTGGGCTCCATATAGGATTGGGTATACAGGGGTAGGTATGTAGGGAGAAGACTTAATGGATACAAGCCGGTGGGAGCTTGATAGAGATGCTTAAAACTAATTGCATAATTGTGTATTTTAGATATTAAATTATGGTATGTCAATTATATTTCAATGCACTTAGAGAAAATTACACTAGATGTATCACCAGAAAGAAAAAATAGTGTTACATACAACAGCAATGAAGCGAATCCTTTTTTCATATGGAACCAAACAATATCACAGCTGGGGCTTATGGTGCAGGCCTATAATCCCCAGAGGAAATTGTGGCTAGGAATCACAAGTTCAAAGCATGCCAGTCATGAGTGTTTAGTCTTCTAAAAACAAGTCTTCACATGCCTTCAGGAAAAATAGTAAAACTGCAATGAGAAATGCCTAAGTCAGCAATCATAGGGAGAGATTTAATAAATCAGTAGAAAAACAGAAAATCATCAAGAATGTAGATAGCTTGAGGAACACTGCCAGCTCAGACAAACTAAGCTTACAGAATATTCCAGCAATGGGTAGCAACATATGCACATTATGTTCAGATGGGCATAGAGCAGAACAGTAATGAACATTAGACCGCTATTCAGTTATAAAGAAGAATGGCCACTGAGGGATGCTAAAACAGAGATGAGGCTTAAAACAGTTGTGCTAGGTGAAAGGTAGACATTGCAAAGTGACCATTCTGCACTATTGTATTGTAGAGAAAATGAGAGAAAAATGCAAGCCAATTACAGTAACAGGAAGCAGACCTATTATTGACTTGAAACAAGCTCATGGTAGGACCTTGTGAAATTTTACCTATTCTTTTTGGCATATTGAATGCAGTTGTCATTGTGCCGTGATAATAATTGGGGATTTCTACCCCACCTTTGATCATTAGTTCCTAGATAAAACACATAAAACCTTTATAATTATAATGAGCTTTAAAAGCTTATTTGAGCTTGACAGCTATCAACTCTCTAAGCTATTTGTCTACTTCCTTATCAATAACTCTGAGATATGATTTGCCATGTTCCACCTGAGCAAATCTTACTCCGTCTGGCCAGCACCCATGGCCAGTTCTCACAGTCACTGTCCTATTGCATCTTCCTCTCTCCTCTCTCACTCTCTCCCCTCATGGTCTCTACCTCAGATCCCCCAGCCCAGGAACTGAAGCCACAACTACCACTCTTCTGCCCAGGTGTAGGCTGTAGGCATCTTTATTCAACCAGTAGTTTTAAGTAAAGGAGCAAGGTTAAGTAGCATCACTTGGTGTATGTGAGGACTTCTCTTACACGCGTTCTCACGACCGGCCAGGAAGAACACAACAAACCGGAATCTTCTGCGGCAAAAGCTTTATTGCTTACATCTTCAGGAGCCAGAGAGCAAGAGAGCAAGAGAGAGAAAGAAAAAGAACAAGAAAGCAAGAGAGAGAAAAAGAATGGCAAAACCCCGTCCCTTTTAAGGAGAATTATCCTCCGCCTAGGAAGTATTACTCCCTGATTGGCTGCAGCCCATCGGCCCAGTTGTCATCACGAGAAAGGCAGAACACATGGCGGGAAAACTGCCCCTGCACGTGTGCAGATTATGTTTACTACTTAGAACACAGCTGTCAGCGCCATCTTATAATGGCAAATGTGAGGGCGGCTCCCAACCAGGGATCTAAAGGTCCCTGGTTCGATCCCGGGTTTCGGCACCAACTCTTACACGCATTCTCGCGACTGGCCAGGAAGAACGCAACAAACCAGAATCTTCTGCGGCAAAGCTTTATTGCTTACATCTTCAGGAGCAAGAGAGCAAGAGAGAGAAAAAGAAAGCAAGAACAAGAACAAGAACAAGAAAGCAAGAGAGAAAACAAGAACAAGAAAGCAAGAGAAAGAAAAAGAATGGCAAAACCCTGTCCCTTTTAAGGAGAATTATCCTCCGCCTAGGACGTATTACTCCCTGATTGGCTGCAGCCCATCGGCCCAGTTGTCATTACGGGAAAGGCAGAACACATGGCGGGAAAACTGCCCCTGCACGTGTGCAGATTATGTTTACCACTTAGAACACAGCTGTCAGCACCATCTTATAATGGCAAATGTGAGGGCGGCTTCCTACAGACTTCCTTGTCCCTGAGGGCAACCAGGCCTAGGGGTCAGTATTTAGCATTACAATGCATAGCACAGACCAAACCTCAACATCATTATACAGTTGTTTTTGTCTTGGTTTGGTTTTTTGTTTTTGTTTTTTTGTTTGTTTTTTGTTTTTTGTTTTGTTTTGTTTTTTGTTTTGTTTTACCCAACTATATAATGTCGAGATTTCATGGGCACAGCTTTCCTGTCAAGTCTTGAAGATACTATCTCAAGCAGGCATTTTGGTCCTCTCACTCTAACAATATTTCTGAACCCTCATTTATAATGCTCCATAAGCCTTACGTGTAAGAGTTGGGAATCGGGCACAATGATCTGTTCTTCTCTGCATTTTGACCAGTTGTGGAACTCTGAAATACTTTCTATCTGCTCACCCCAAAAACCTTCTTTGATAAGGGATGAAGGCTACACTTATTTATGGGCAAAAGAGTAAATATTTAAAATACAGTTAAAAATTAGAATGATTTAAGAAAATGTGATTAGTAGCATCTCCCCTTGGGTTTATGTCCTCTCTAGCCAATAGTAGTTGGCTAAATTTGCAGTAACAGCATGAGATTATTTCTACTGAGTTGGCCAATTAGAAAGCTTTTACATTGGCTAGTCCCAAAATAAAAGTGACACACTATTGTACCATTAGGAAAAACTCTGGGCAGGTCACTGTTGTGGTTCAAAGACTACTTTCCAGTGGTTTAACACTATTGATTGCTTTTTGCCCTTGGCAGCATGCTGAGCACTTCTAGGTACTAAGGCAACCACTCCTCAGTGAAGAGGCTTATAGCTCACTTCCAGGTTGTCTTCTTCAAGTCCCATGTCTGAAGAGTGTGGCATCTTCAGCAATGAGGTCATATCTTCAAGTCCTAGGAGATAACCAAGGACAAATGCAACAGCCTACATTGCTTGGACATCATCCCACCACTATTGACCAATAACTCAAATGAGCACTTTCCATTTTTGGCATTGGGATTTTTGATAGATAATCTATGGTTCTTGGGGGACATTATGACCTCATGTGAAATAGCTCCATATGTATATATGTATATATATATATATATATATATATATATATATATATATATACATATATATATATTATATACACATTTGTCTACAAATTCATATATATGCATATGTATATGTATATATATATGTCTATATACATATGTATATGTGTATACATATATATTTCAAGTAAGCTTATAAAATAATGTTTTTCTGATGGCTTTTTCAAACATTCTTTTTTTAAATATTTTTTATTAGGTATTTTCCTAATTTACATTTCCAATGCTATCCCAAAAGTCCCCCATACCCTCCCGCCCACTCCCCTATCCACCCACTCCCACTTTTTGGCCCTGGCGTTCCCCTCTACTGGGGCATATAAAGTTTGCAAGTTCAATGGGCCTCTCTTTCCAGTGATGGCTGACTAGGCCATCTTTTGATACATATGCAGCTAGAGTCAAGAGCTCTGGGGTACTGGTTAGTTCATAATGTTGTTCCACCTATAGGGTTGCATATCCCTCTAGCTCCTTGGGTACTTTCTCTAGCTCCTCCATTGGGGGCCCTGTGATCCATCCAATAGCTGACTGTGAGCATCCACTTCTGTGTTTGCTAGGCCCCGGCATAGTCTCACAAGAGACAGCTATATCTGGGTCCTTTCAGCAAAATCTTGCTAGTGTGTGCAATGGTATCAGCGTTTGGAAGCTGATTATGGGATGGATCCCCGGATATGGCAGTCTCTAGATGGTCCATCCTTTCATCACAGCTCCAAACTTTGTCTCTGTAACTCCTTCCATGGGTGTTTTGTTCCCAATTCTAAGAAGGGGCAAAGTGTCCACACTTTGGTCTTCGTTCTTCTTGACTTTCATGCGTTTAGCAAATTGTATCTTATATCTTGGGTATCCTAAGTTTCTGGGCTAATATCCACTTATCAGTGAGTACATATTGTGTGAGTTCCTTTGTGATTGGGTTTTATGATTTATTGCTCCTTCCTCTCTTTGCTCAGTATTACTTATTATGTGTGCATATATATGTATGTATATATATACATATATATGTGTATGTATATATACATATACATGTGTATTTATATATACATATACACACACATATATATATACATATTTTCATGGCAGCTACATTCCTCATAGGATCTTTTTTCTTTGTAGAATGGCTTCAGTGAACTTTTAAACACATTTAAAACTTTTCCTTATGGCTGAATTCTTCTTAGCTGTAATACCTGGTTGTTCATTTCTGTACCCTAAGAAACTTTAAAAAGTTACCAATGCTTGATCACTAACACAAAATAATTAAATTACAAAGTTGGATTTTGAAGCATGCAAATACCAAAAATATTTTCTTAAACTTTTTTCAAAAGTAATTTTGACAGCATTTCTTTAAAAATTATTTCAAATAATTCCTATTTAAGCTCAATTTTTAAGTTCTTTGAACTAAAAACAATAACAATTCACTTGTACACAGGATGGCATAAGCCTACAGTTGCCATCCTTTTAAAAGAGAAAGTGCCTAAAGGTAACTTAGGTACAGTTTCATGAAATAGTGATTTGTTAAGTATTAAAAAGGTAAGAATAAAGTCTGAGCTCAAACTGATATTACATTATGCTAGACTCTATCATAAAATTGTATTGTTATAAAAATATTTATTCAAAATTCTGGGCAATGAACCTGGGCTATGATAGAGCATCCAACATGTTCTGTCCACCAGGCGCATGGGCTGAAGATCACTGCCATCCTTTTTTACCTTAGAAGAGAATTGCATTGTGAGATGCTTACTTCTTACTGACTTCTCAACGCACTCTTAGATTTTCTTTGTTCTTGGCCTATCCATGCTGACACTATGGAGAGGTGATTGGGTAACATAGGTGCTAATGTCATCAATGGATCAGTTGAATGGACTCTTGGGAAGTAGGACCCAGGCGGTGGATAGAAGTCATTAGAGTTGACCATTGAAGAATATTTGTTTTTGCTTTCGCCTACTCTTCCCACCCTCTCCTTCCAGATTGTTTGCAAGGCATGAGCTATGTCACACCTTGTCCTGCCTTACTACAGAAATAAAAGTGACAGAAGTGGATGAGCTGGGAGCTAAAATCCTTGGAAGTAAGAGCTAAAAAGAAGCATTCTCCCTGGCTTTACTGCAATATCTTGTCATACCTATGAAAACCTGTTCTAATGAGATTTATGGTGACTGACTACCAGGAGTTCTATGGCTTAACCAGGAAAAATGCCATTGTTCTTAAGGCCAGATGTCCAAAATGAAGGTGTCAGCACACCATATTTTCTCTGTGCATGTTATAAGACATCTTCTGTTTGCAACAGCATTTCAAACCTGAGTGCATCAGCCCCATTCTGCCTCAACTTCATATCACGTGCACTCCTATGTGTCATCTTTGAATACACCTGTGTTGTTCTCAGGAGACATTTAGGTGGTGTTCATATCAAGATCTTTAATTACATCCAGAAAGCAATTCTTTTCTAAATAAAGTGAAGTTTGAGGAATTCATGCAGACAGATGAGGACACAAGACCCAAGGAGATTGTGAATCTACCTCACCACCTTTTATGCTTCTGTGGTGTAGAATAGAGGTTTGGGCATTTCTTGCATCTCGCCTCTTTATTACCTCCAGGCTCTTCCCCCACAGCTTTAAGAGGAAAACAAACATCCTTGCACCACATACAAATGAGCAAAAGATCCTATTCATTAACTCTGCTAATCTGCTAATTTGCTATCACAATTCTCTCCTTAAAGGTGTTTATGTGTAGTTTACTAATTAGTTTTACATGTCCAGAATACCACATTTTCCACCCAGGGGAGTGGCATTCCAGTAAAGTAGCATTCCCTGGCACACAATCTATAATGACAGGAATCACCCAACCTAAGCTGAACACAAACCTCTTTCTGAGTTTGAGAACTGAAGGTAAGTAGTTCTATTTCTTCAGCTTGTGACCACACAGTATGTCTACAGAGAATGTGGCTGTGTTCTCTGCCAAAGGAGGATGCCTGAAAGACAGAGAGAGGGTAGAAAGAGAGGGTTAGAAAAGTGTTCTGAGAAAGAAATGCCAGGGGAACAGCTATAGCCAGCAATGCCAGTAGTGTATTATTTTGCACTCATTATTATTGGGAAAATTGGGGTGCCATATTGGGCACCAGCCAAACAGGAGTACCCCTTTCAATGGGGCCTCAATCTTGTTACTAAATATTTTTAATGGACTCAGAAGGAAATTTGAGGACAATTTTATTATTAAAATTTGAGAAGGAAACAATGGAGCAAGCGATCTGTATGCCTTGGCAGCTCCCTGGAGAAGACAGACAAAAGAAAGAAAGCCATGCTCCCTAAAGTTCAAGTCCAAGAGGAGGACGGGCAGGTTCCGCAGTGGAGTTCTGCTAGCAGCTGCCTGGCAGAAGGGATGGGGTCAGAGAAACCAAGTAAAAAGCTCAGAAGTACAGGAAATCAGGCCAGGGCTTCAGCCACTACCTCTAAGAAATGGGTAGAAAGGAAGAGAAGGGAAAGTTATAAATTGACAGTTGAGACCCAACAAACAGGCAAGCCTTACAAGTGGTGGAAAATGTCTGCATCTAGGAAGGGGGGAAGGCTTCTGGGAAGGAAAAATATTTTCTCACTAACAGAATAATTAACCCTTCCCTCCCCTCAGCATGCTTTCTGGTAAAGATTCTTGGTGGGAGGCATGACATTTGTTATGATTTCACTTTTCTTTACAGTTGAATAAAAGTATGTTCGTATGTACCACATTTTTTGAATCCTTGTTGATGGGAAGGGAGGCTCGTTCTATTTCCTAGGAATTGTGTTTGATGCAGCAGTAAACACGGATGTGCAAAGCAGTGGTATGTGAACTTACAGACTGGAGAATTTGACCCCGAAGTATGCATCCAAACATAATGAGGAAAACTCTAGCCATGGCAATCTAATTAGACTTGACCTTTCAAACCACATCTGCACTGTCTCAGATTCATACTTGTGTTTGCTTCAAAGTTGTTGTTGTTTATTTGGCCTTTATGACTGTGTTGATGTATCTTTGTTTGTTTGTTTTTCTTGTTTGGTGGGTAGTTTGTTTTGTTTTGCTACATTTTATTGTTGTTTGGACTCAGGGTCCAGTTATATGCACATGCTGACATCTTTTTACATACCTACTGGGACCCAAAAGGGAGATGATTGATTTGAAATGCAGGTTTTGATCCCTGAAATAGCTCAGTAAGGCATGTGCTACGGAACCCAATGATCCCAGTTTCATCCCGAATAAACATGGTGGACAGAGAATAACAAATCCCTAAAGTTGTCCTCTGACCTCCACATTCATTCATGGCTTGTATACACACACACACACACACACACACACACAAACACACACACACACACACACACACTTTCCCCTCTGCTCCCCAACTCAAGGATATTACTATAATTTAAAATTTTGAATTTAGTGTGTGTCCTTAGGGAACTCTAGCTTGAACTCACCTTACCCGCTGTAATAAGTAAATGTATTTTAAAGTTTTCAATGCAGTATTTAGGGAGTGTCCTAATCTAATAGCATTAGGGTCTGTAAAATGAAGAAGGACTAAGACACACAGGAGAGGTCACATAAACTTAGAGCAGAAAGGCAAACATTTCCAAAGCTGAGAGAGGAGGCTCAGAGGAAACCACACTTGTGACATCTTACTGGACACTGACTCCAGAACTTCAAACCACTTAGTTTATAGATGTTGTAGCTGAAGTAAACAGAGATGTTCTCAGGCATTTATGAATCAATGCACAGATTTGGTTAGTCTTTGTAGCTATAGCTCTTTACTTCAGCAAGTGACATCCAGGCAAAAACACTTCTAGGTCTATATTCTTTCCTGTATCACAAGTGTGGAGGACTTAGGCTGGCACATGGAGTTCAGCCTTGCGCTGATGGCCTTGTTCCCTTTTCTTTGAACATCTTTCCTCTCTTTGTGTCACATTGTAAGGTCTTGGCTCCTATAATGAGGCACCTGCTCCGTGTATGACAAGATGTTTTATTTTTCTTTGCTATTGTTAAAATGTTTGAAAATTACAGTTTCCTTAAAGCTATCAAAGATTATTATGTCATCAATTTGATCTTGATTCTATTTCAGAACATGCTAAAGAAATATTTTAAAAAACAATAGCATCCCAATCCAAAGTCTTTCTAACGTATTCACTGGAAAAGCCAGATCATTCAAATCACAAAAGGGAAAATCTTTACTTTCTCAATCTAATGTCTCCAAGAAACACTTAAAGACAAAAGAGAGATTGATGGCAGACCTCTACAATAAAAACAATATATCATTTATAAAACAAAAGGTCATTCCCTCTTCCCCCTGTGCCTGAGAGTGAACTGGAAAAGAAAACAGACATTAGCCAGACTTCTGGTTAGTTGAATACTGTCACATAATTCTGTTCTCCATATTCTCCAACCCAAGTAATACAGTGAATCCACACAAAGCTACTGAAATCTGAAATCCCTAAAGTTGTCCTCCAAACTCCACATTCAGTCATGGCTTGTGTACACACAAGCTCCCATGTCCAAAAAAAAATGAATATAATTTAAAATATTTTAATTTAGACCTTCATCTGGGGGCTATGGCTTGACTACCCCTATAATAAATCAATGTAATTTAAAGTTTTAAATGCAGTCTTTAGAGAGTGTAACATTGGATAAAGTTAACGTTCATTTCTTAGCTTTCACTAACCACACTGTGCTCATTGGCCACGTCTGCCCAGTGACTACTATAATGAACAGCATCATGAAATGACCTACCAGGCAGAACATTAGCATACATAAATCTCCCAATGTCAAATAAGGGGGATATGTTAATATTATAAACTAACATTGTGGTAAATTGGAAAGGAAAGTATCACTTCACAAAAATAAGTAATTCTGATAATGTAGCAGTTTAAATTGTCCTTTGATGAGTGTTTGGGTTTCTCTATGGCCACTAAATATTCTTAGCCCAAACAGCTTACATGTGCCAGTTGCATGATCATGTGGAAATATTTGAGAAAGCAGAATGTTGTATACAATGGATTTAAAAAATATTTAACAATATTTAACCAGGCAGTGGTTGTGCATGCCTTTAATCCCAGCACTTGGGAGGCAGAGGCAGGTGGATTTCTGAGTTCAAGGCCAGCCTGGTCTACAGAGTTCTAGGACATCCAGGGCTGCACAGAAAATCCTTGTTTCGAAAAACTAACTAACTAACTAACTAACTAACTAACTAACTAACTAATAAAAAATAAATTAAAAATTATATATATATATATATATATCTTGTTAGAATGCTTTTATTTTAAAAGATTGCCTTTTTTTTTAACAAACAACAGAATATTGCTAAGGAGAACAGAAGATGTTATGAAGTATGGTTGTACATTGTTTCCTCTAATTCATCCTCTGTCATAGCCAGTTGGAATTAGACCTGATGAATATGATGATTTATGTTGAATTTATAGATTAGAACAGCAATATACTAGAAGGTGAAATGACCTTCAATAATTATTGGAGAGTTGATGTTGTTAAATGCCCATATTACTAAAAGCAACGACACAAAGTTTCAGTGCAGTTTCCATCAAATTTCCTGTGCCATTTCCTCCCAGAAATAGGTTTTATGCAAGAGGCTACAGAGAAGGGTCACTTGGGAGTACCCAGACCTGAGAACAGGGGTTTCCATTTCAAGCACACCCATAACTGCACAGTGTAACTACAGCAACACCAAGGGCAAGGAAACAGTGGAGGTTCAAGATCCCAGGAGCTCACAAGACATTCAGCCAAGCTAATGGGTGTCCTCCCGGTTCAGAGAGAGATTCAGTCTAAAATCAAAACAAGTTGAAGGACAGGAGAAAACAGCCAGCATCTACCATTGCCCTGAACACACAGGCACACATCTCATTTGGGAGCACAATAGAACCCAGATATCCAAAAGTAATTCTAAGCAAAAATAAAAATGCTCTCTCTCTCTCTGTGTGTGTGTGTGTGTGTGTGTGTGTGTGTGTGTGTGTGTGTGTGTGCGCGCGTGTCTGTATGTGTGTGTTATTTTTGAGTATGCATGCCCAGGCATGTGGGTGCCAAGAACAAAGGTCAAAGTATAGAGTCTTCCTGTGTCATTTTTGACCTTGCTTTTTGAGATAGAGTCTCAGAGAAAAATGAATTCATCTGGAATATCCAGAATGTCCCCATTATAGCCTCCCAGCCTGGCATACTGCCACACCCCACTTTTTATTTATTTTTTAAGGTCCCATTTTATTGATTTTTTTATTAGATATTTTCTTTATTTACGTTTCAAATGTTATCCCCTTTTCTAGTTTCCCCTCCCAAAACCCCCTATCCACTCACTACTCCCCCTGCTCACCAACCCACCCACTTCTGCTTCCTGGCCATGGTATTCCCCTATACTGGGGCATAGAACCTTCACAGTACCAAGGGCCTCTCCTCTCATTGATGACCAACTAGTCCATGCTCTGTTACATATGCAGCTGGAGCCACGAGTCCCACCGTGTGTACTCTCTGGTTGGTGGTATAGTTCCAAGGAGCGCTGAGGGTACTGTTTAGTTCACATTGTTGTTCCTCCTATGGGGCTGCAAATCCCCTCAGCTTCTTAAGTACTTTCTCTAGCTCCTTCATTGGAGACCCCGTGCTCAGTCCAATGGATGACTGTGAGCATCACCTCTGTATTTGTCAGGCACTGTCAGAGCCTTTCAGGACACAGCTATATCAGGCTCCTGTCAGCAAGCTCCTGTTGGCATCCACAATAGTTTCTGGGTTTGGTGGTTGTATATGGGATGGGTCCACAGGTGGAGCAGTCTCTGGATGATCATATCCTCAATCTCATACCCAGCTTCTTAAGTGAATACTGGGGATCCAAACTCAAATTCTCATGCTTGAGCTCCTGTAGCAGTAGTCTGTTAACTGCTCCTGACAGGTCTCACACATGCACCTGCCCAAGAGCTATCTGGACTCATGAATGGAAGACACACACACACACACACACACACACACACACACACACACACACACGTTAGTTTTAATATGCCTTGACTAGCTTAATGGCTGAGCATTTCTAATTCTTTCCACTGCTAGCAAACACTCCCCTTCAGTTCTCCCGAGTTAATGTCTTTTAAAATCCAGATTCTATCTCTGCTACCCCAAAAAGGATCGGGGAACTGCCTGTGTGGCCACTTTTGCTGATACTCACATGTCAGCGGGCCTTTAGGTCAGGACTTTCTTCTTCTCATCATAGCGATCTTTCCTCTCTCCAGGTTCCTAGCCTGTGTGAATCTCAAAGTCCCTCTTACTCTATCTGCCCAACCATTGGCCCTTGGCTCTTTATTGACTGATCAAAAACCAATTAAGGACAAGGACCTTCAGGGTTTGGACATGTAGATTCCTGCTTTTGGGAGCCGGATTAATTCAAAGCATTAGAACCAATCCCCAACATCTCGCCTTTTCTGTCCAAATTAAAAGAAAAAAAAAGAGGGCTTTCTCTCAGACATAAATTGAGCATAATCATAAAAATTATGTAAATTACAAAGTACGATATACAATTCACATTTAGTCTATCATATTTGTCAATTAGATAAAGGACTCTTCCATCTATCCTAACTAAAGACTATACTTGAATGATGTTCTGATTTTAGCTTGCATTATCATCTGAAAGCCATCCTTTCAAGTCTATGTCATATCTCTCAATATTAAACAACTTGTTTGTTAATGAGACAATAACTAGTCTTTAATCCTCTCAGAAACCTAAGGACGAATAAAATATTTCCTGAGTATATAGGAAACATGAAACATAGCTTCTAAAACTTAGAACAAATTGTAAAGACAATTGACTACCTAGACATCCCCTAATTTTTTGGAGCCTTCTGGCTCCTTTTGCAGCAGCCTGCCTTCTTGGCGTGCCTGCCTCCAGAATTCCTATGATTACAAGGTCTCAAATTGTGTCATTGCCCTTGCGTTCACCTTTAACCTTCTGGTGAAATGAAATGAAAAGCACTACTTGCCTTCTACAGTTTGTTCCTGTTCTTAGTTGCATTAGCAATTTTCTGTCTTTTAGCAGCTGAGTGAGCTAGTCAGCCTTAGAGATGTCTGCAACTGACTTCTGAGCTCCAAGGCAGAAGCAGTATGAAACACGGGAAACATCACCACACTGAAAAAAACGACCCCATTAATATCCAGCACCACAGCACTATAAACTTGCACCTTACTGATAACAGATCTGTTGGTCACCTGGACTGATCATATCTCCGTTGGATTTGTAACATGTTTAAAAACATTAATGAGAACAGAGCTAGAGAGACCCTACTGAGAATGGAATCTTTAAAAAAAAACCCACAACATTAATATCCTCTTGTAATTTATTAGAAAAAAATAGCTAAAATATTCCAAGAGATTTAATTATAATAATAACCTTGGAAGACTCTCTAATTAACAAAATCTTCCTCTGTCTCCACCAAGCACCAAATTTTATTATTTTCATTAATGTAGTACTTGTGATGCTATTCCTCTTATATTTAGTTTTATTATTAAAAGAAAATTAATACAACTGTTAATGATTGAGAATGACCTACTTGCAGACCTAGGTCACAAATAGTTTGATCAACAAAAATAATTAGGTTAGCTGAGGAAAATATGCAACTTTAAAAATTAATTTTCAGTCATTGTTTCCAGTAACAAGAAGCTGGCTTGCAATTGATGTTATTGAGGGAAAATATTATGATCCTGCATCAACTGAAGAACGTCACTAGAGTTATATGTCTGAGTTTAGGAAACAGTATGCCATGTTTGACAATGTCTATTGCTGATAATAGGAAAGAATAACACTGAAACAGGTAAAGGATAGGAATCTATTAAACAAAAGAATGATGAAAAGGCAGAGAGATATTAAATGATAACTATTAAATAAGCATAAAGGCATTTCCTGTCATCTACTATAATCTAACCTTCAGATGGTACACAAACATGGAAACCAGATTACAATCCACCTGTTCTTAACACTCTGAAATACTGTTGCAGAACATCACTCTTGCAAGACACAGTCTGCTCTGGGCTCTGCCTGTCCCTGTACTTTCTTTCTCCTTCTGTTTCCTATTATTATTATTATTATTATTATTATTATCATCATCATTATTATTTAATCTTTTCAATCATTCCTGTCGTTATCACCCTTCCTTTCTACCCTCCAATATTCCTCATGCCATTCCTTTTTCCCCCACCCAGTCTCCAAGAAGATGTCCCCATACACCACACCCCGACAACCACACAACCCACCAGGCCTCCACATTCCCTGGGGCTTCAAGTCTCTCCAGGGTCAGTTGCATCCTCTCTCACTGAGTCATATAGAGTCATCTGCTATATATGTGTTGGGGGCCTCCTATCAGCTGGTGTATGCTGACTGGTTGGTTGTCCAGTGTTTGAGAGATCTCAGGGGTCCAGCTTAGTTAAGACTGCTGATCTTCCTATAGGGTCACCTTCCTCCTCAGCTTCTTCCAGCTTTCCCTAATACAACCAGAGGGATCCCCGACTTCAGTTCATTGGTTGGGTGTAGTGTCTGTGTCTGTATTCCCTGTACTTTCTTATTGGGTATGCACTTTCTTAAAGGACATGGTTTCTCTATTAACTCTATTATCTGAGACAATTTATGCCACTAGCGAAACTTAGGAGCAGACAGCATCCCCCAAAGGGCTTCATTTTAAAATTTCCCTTACCTTACTATTTTTCTCCTATAAGACATTCAGTATGGCCCCCTGCCTTCCCTTTGGGATGAGAGGAAGAAATGGACCTCACACAAATGATAATGCTCCTTTACTATAGCTCTCCCTATATTGAGTAGTAAAATCCCATTTTTCTAAACCAGGGGTCTCATACCATGTGCTACTGTCCACAGAGCAGCATTAGAATGCTTAACTTGTAAGTACCAAACAGTGACCTAACTTGTAAATCTCTTGAAATATTCTTTTAAAGCTAGAGAACCACTAGAGGATAAAAATACTGCTTTGTTTTTGTTTGTTTGTTTGTTTGTTTGTTTGTTTGTTTTAGATTTTTATGTGCCTTTTAAAATTTGTTATTTTCTATATTTACATTTCAAATGTTATCCCCTTTTCTTATTTTCCCTCCAAAAACCCCCTATCCCCTCACCACCACCCGTGCTCACCTACCCACCCACTTCTGCTTCCTGGCCATGGCATTCCCCTATACTGGGGCTAGAGCCTTCATAGGACCAAGGGCCTCTCCTCTCAATGATGACCAACTAGGCCATCCTCTGTTACATGTGCAGCTGGAGCCATGTGCACTCTTTGGTTGGTGGTATAGTTCCAAGGAGCTCTGGGGGTAGTGTTCAGTTCATATTGATGTTCCTCCTATGGGGCTGCAAATCCCTTCTGCTCCGTGGGTACTTTCTCTAGTTCCTGCATTGGGAACCCTGTGCTCCATCCAATGGATGGCTGTGACCATCTGCTTCTGTATTTGTCAGACACTGGCAAAAGGCTTTCAGGAGACAGCTATATCAGGCTCCTGTCAGCAAGCACTTGTTGGCATCCACAATAGTTTCTGGGTTTGGTGGTTGTATATGGAATGAGTCCCCAGGTGGGGCAGACTCTGGATAGTCATTCCTTCAGTCTCTGCTTCATACTTTGTCTCTAAGTCCTTGCATAGGTGTTTTTCCTCATTCTAAGGGAGATCAAAGTATCCACACTTCGCTCTTCCTTCTTTTTGAGGTTCATGTTTTGAGAATTCTATCTTGGGTATTCCAAACTTCTGGGCTAATATCCATTTATCAGTGAGTGCATATCATGTGTGTTCTTTTGTGATTGGGTTACCTCACTTTGGATGATATCCTCAAGATCCATCATCCATTTGTCTAAAAATTTCATAAATTCATTGTTTTTAATAGCTGAGTAGTTCTCCATTGTGTAAATGTACCACATTTTCTGTATCCATTCCTCTGTTTAGGGACATCTGAGTTCTTTCCAGCTGCTGGCTATTATAAATAAGGCTGCTATGAACATAGTGGAGCATGTGTCCTTATTACATGATAGAGCATCTTCTGGGTATATGCCCAGCAGTGGTATTCCTGGGTCCTCAGGTAGTACTATGTCTAATTTTCTGAGAAACCACCAAAACAATTTCCAGAGTGACTGTACCAGCTTGCAATTCCATCAGCAATGGAAGAGTGTTCCTCTTTCTTCACATCCTCACCAGCTTCTGCTGTCACCTGAGCTTTTGATCTTAGCCATACTGACTGGTGTGAGGTGGAATCTCAAGGTTGTTTTGATTTGCATTTCCCTGATGACTAAGGATATTGAACATTTTTAGGTGCTTCTCAGCTATTCAGTATTCCTCAATTTTGAATTCTTTGTTTAGCTCTGTACCCCATTTTAATAAGGTTATTTGGTTCTCTGGAATCTAACTTCTTGAGTTCATTATATATATATTGGATAGGACCTCCACATATAACCAGAGATACTGAAACATATACAGGAGAAAGTGTGGAAGAGCCTTGAAGATATGGGCACAGGGGAATAATTCCTGAACAGAACACCAATGGCTTGTACTGTAAAATCATGAATTGACAAATGGGACCTCATAAAATTGCATAAAAACTTGTAAGGCAAAGGACACTGTCAATAAGACTAAAAGGCAATGGACAGATTTGGAAAAGATCTTTACCAATCCTAAATCTGATAGAGAGCTAATATTCAAAATACTGCTTTTTATATTCATTCAATATTTTGTATAAATTTGTAGGATACAAAGTGATGTGATTTATGAATATAATTTAAAATACTTTTTAATTAAAGTAACCCAGCTATCACTTAAAACAATCAACAATTTGAAGAACATTGAAAATTTAATCTTGGGAACTGTGAAATCATGACAGCCTACTAACTGTTTTCACCATGTTGTACAATAGAAATATATTGTGTATGAAGTGAAGAATATTCCATTCAAATGGGCACATTTGAACTCATTCACAAGGAGAAGTGTGTTTGGGTGTATGTGTGTGTCTGTGTGTGTGTGTGTGTATACACATATACTTATTTCTTCCATGTGTCCCTCATGAGGTTTGTTATTTTATCTTATCCAGTGGTTTTTGTTATCAGTATTAGCTCCTCAGAGATTAATGCATGTTAACATAGAACATTGGGTCATTTATGCTAGACTGTCAGGGTATCCACATGACTTTTAGAGTTTCATTTCTACAAAAGGTATATCAGAAACATGTACCTTGCTGCAGCGTATTGAGTATACAGACATTCAGGAATACCATTTCATAGCTTTACTCTATGCAGGGGCAATGATATCCTAGGATTCTATATTTAGTGCTCCATTCACTGAATTCCAAGAAAATGTCCACAATGTTAAGTATTATGTCCTAAGAGCCAGAGCGTTGGGAGTTATTGCATACCGTGCTTAGCACATGTGTCCTAGATTTTGGAGTAGTTTCCGGCATATAATGACTTCCCGAGGTGTGAAGACTCACTTGTTTGGTTAGCAATAAAAGCTACACATCAGAGAGGTATCCAGACATTGCTACCCATCTTCCTAACTGGAACTTATTCTTCTTGATGTAAAAATCATTTGAAGATGCCATTAGAATCACATCTATTTTGTAGAAACCCATCTGTGTAATATCATGAGCATAGTGTGTGATGAACATAACTAGGGATATATAAGACTTAAAAAAAGGGATGTTTAAATGTGTGAACCCACGGTCAAGGTATGCTGGTCATAAACATTGATCGCTTATGTACTAAGGAAGTGGTGACTGTAGAGTATTGGCATTTTATGTTGTTTCTTTTATGAAATTTTATGTATGTCATACAATTACAGCTATTACATGAGCATCTATAGTAAGAGGGGCTCATGAACAAAGAGACAGCCTGTGCATTTTTATTGTTTACATCATTATGCTAAGAAAGGAACATGCATTTAAGAATTAACCACACTTAACTAACAAATGACAAGTTCCCACTTGACTGGCTAATTACATTCAAGAATATTAAAGGTCATCATTGGCTAATTGCCTCAGTGCCATGCATTTTAGTGTTTGGTGACAGATTTGTGTCTCTGACCCTCATAATTAAATTAACTAATTCTAGAATGTTTTATGGTTTTTGTTATTATTGATTGAGTTTATTTTCTTTTTCCCTTGCATGCTTTTGAAGCCACAGAATATATTATTTATTTGTTCTGTTTTAATATTCATTGACTTTTTCCATAATGTAAAACCCGAAATGAGAATAATGACCGAACACTAAATCTATCACTTATATTTTTCCTAATTTAAAGTGTAAATGAAATTGTAAGTAGATAGCAAAGTCAATATGATATTGCATATGAATTAACCTTCCAATTGTGGGGCCTGGAAGGATGGCTCAGCAGTGAAAAGCACACACTGCTCTGGCATAGGACCCGGATTCAGTTCCTATCACCCACATCAGACAGCCCAAGACCGCATGTAACTCCATCTTTAGATATTCTAACATCCTCTTCTGTCCTCCACAGGTACCTGCGTTCACATGGTCCACATTCATATACTCAACATTCATAAAATGAAAATAAACAAATCTAAAAGTGTAAACTGTTTTTGGTTAAGTCATTATAATATACAAATACCTAGTGTTTCAAAACATTTTTTTAGTTTCCCTTAGATTAAAATATCCAGATCTGTATATTTTATTATTAATGTCACATTGTACTTCAGGAAATTACCAACATTTGACCACTGGACCTTCAACATTTGCTATTTCCTGTGGTCTAATTTAACTTGTGAAACTGGAAGATTCAGTACATAAAGGTTTGTTGCACTGTCAGTGACAAATTTTGAGATGCTTATTTCCTGAAATACATAGCAAGCATGGTTTTTAAGTTGTTTTCTATGAGAATTGGTTTTTCCCAACCCCCTTTGTTTTTCCAGATTTTTTATTAGATATTTTCTTTATTTACATTTCAAATGTTATCCCCTTTCCTAGTTTCCCCTCCAAGAACCCCCTATCCCCTCACCACTCCCCCTGCTCTCCAACCCACCTACTTCTGCTTCCTGGCCATGGCATTCCCCTACACTGGGGCATAGAGCCTTCACAGGACCTAGGGCCTCTCCTCCCATTGATGACTAACTAGACCATCCTCTGTTACATATATAGCTAGAGCCACAAGTTCCACCATTTTTTTTCTTTGATTGGTGGTATAGTTCCAAGGAGCTCTGGGGGTACTGGTTAGTTCATATTGATGTTCCTTCTATGGGGCTTCAGTTCCCCTCACCTCCCTGGGTATTTCTCTGGCTCCTTCATTGAGGACCTCATGCTCCATCCAATGGATGACTGTGAGCATCACTTCTGTTTTTGCCAGGCACTGGCAGAGCCTCGCAGGAGACAGCTATATCAGGCTCCTGTTAGCAGGCTTTGTTGGCATCTGCCTACTGTCTGGGTTTGGTGGTTGTCTATGGGGTGGACGCTACCTAAATTGTAAACATTTATATATGAATATGTCATTTTTATGTATGTGGGGCTAAACCCATGGCTTCATGCATACCAAGCAATGCTTTACAGGTATCTGAACCCCAAGTCCTATGTGAGTATGCGATAAAGTGGATTTTGCATAATATTTAATCTTGTGTGAATATTTGTTCTTTTAGATATAGGTCATTTCTTTATCATATAGCTGCCAAGCCTTTTCTTTTCCTTCTTTTTTTAAAATGTATTTTGGTATATATTTTCATTTTTTAATCATTTTATTTGATTATATTTGAAATGATATCCTCCTTCCTGGTTTTGCCTCCTAAAACCCCCCAGCACCCTTCTCCCACCTCCCCTTTGCCTCTATGAGGGTGCTCCTCCACCCACTCACCCACTCCTGTCTCACCGCTCTAACATGCTGGGGTATAAAGCCTCTACAGAACCAAAAGCCTCCCCTCCCATTGATGCAGACAAGGCCATCCTCTGATACATATATATTTGGAACCATGGATCCCTCCCTCTTTGGTTGGTGGTTTAGTCCTTAGGAGATCAGCGTGGTCAGGTTAGTTGATATTGTTGTTCTTCCTATGGGGTTGCAATCACCTTCAGCTCTTTCAGTCCTTCCCCTAGCTCTTCCATTGGTGTCTCTGGGCTCAGTCCAATAGTTGGCTGTGTATATTTGCATCTGTGTTGGTCAGGTGCTGGTAGAACCTCACAGGGGACAGCCATAGCAGGCTCCTGTCAGCAAGTGCTTCTTGGCATTAGCAATAGTGTCTGGATTTGGTGTCTGCTGATGAAATGGATCCCTAGGTATCTGCAGATGGGATGGATCACTTAGGTGGGGCAGTCTCAGGATTGCCTTTCCTTCAGTCTCTGTTCTATTTTTGTCCCTGTCTTTCCTTTTGACAAAAACAATTCTGGGTTAAAAATTTTGAGACTGGGGGGAATTTGGCCCCATCCCTCAACTGGGGGGCTGGGTCTATCACCTGAATCTATCTATCTATCTATCTATCTATCTATCTATCTATCTATCTATCTATCTATCTATATCTATATCTATCTATCTAAGAGATGTTCATCCTTTATTATATCTGAGTCCATCTTCAGTGGCACGTTGGTACTTCTTTCTCCTCTCTAACTCAAGCTACGTTTCCCCCATCTTTCATACGCCTCTTTCTTAAGAGACAAGAAATAGTCAGACCCCATAAGTCTATGAGTATGTAGTGATTAGAAAAACTCTATTTCTGGGTCAATGAGGTGGCTCAACTGATAAAGTAACTTGTCACTGAAGTTTGACTATCTGACCTCAGTCCTCAGACCTCATATGATGAAGGCACAGACCTGACTGCAGAGAGTTTTCATGGAAGACTATATACTCTGTCAATCTATCTATCTATCTATCTATCTATCTATCTATCTATCTATCTCTATTCTCTTTTCTCTGTCTTTCACAAACAAACAGTAATTTGGAGAAGGAAAAAAATACTCTATTTCTGGTGGCTATTGATTTTATTTTCACTGTTGAAAGCTGAACTCAGTTCCTTGCATATGCTAAATAATCACTCTACCACTAAACCAATCCCCAAGCCCTAAAGGATGTTTAATATATTGCTTATGTTTCTGTTTCTTTAAAAGTTTTTGACTATGGGTCAGTAAAGGTCATAAAATGACGCAAGAAATTCTCGGTGGTCTATGTTAAAATGAAACAAATTAACCAAAACCCCATATTGAACATGGTAGGCTATTAAAAAGTAAGGTCTTGATTGTTCCAAGACTTTTTACCATGAAGGAGTATTGAATTTTGTCAAATGCTTTCTCAGCTTCTAATAAGATAAACCTGTGTTTTTTTTTTCCTTTGAGTTTGTTTATATAGAGGATTATATTGATGGATTTCCATATATTGAACCATCCCTGCATCCCTGGGATGAAGCATACTTGATCATGATGGATGATTGTTTTGATGTGTTCTTGGATTTGATTTGCAAGAATTTTATTGAGTATTTTGCATCAACATTCATAAGGGAAATTGGTCTGAAGTTCTCTTTCTTTGTTGGGTCTTTGTGTGATTTAAGTATCAGAGTAATTGTGGCTTCATAGAACGAATTCTATCGTGTTCCTTCTGTTTCAATATATGGAATAGTTTGAAGAGAATTGGTATTACATCTTCTTTGAAGTTCTGATAGAATTTTGCACTAAACCCATATTTTCCTGGGATATTTTTGGTTTGGAGGCTTTTAATGACTTCTGCTATTTTTATGGGTTACGGACTGTTTAGGTGATTTATCTAATCCTAATTTAACTTTGGTACCTGGTATCTATCTAGAAATTGTCCATTTCATTCAGATTTTCCAGTCTTGTTGAGTGTAGGCTTTTGTAGTAGGATCTGATGATTTTTTTGAATTTCCTCACTTTTGGTTGTTATGTCTCCCTTTTCATTTCTGATTTTGTTAATTTGGATACTTTCTCTGTGCCCTGGCTAAGTTAGTCTGACTAACGGTTTATCTATCTTGTTGATTTCCTCAAGAACCAGCTCCTGGTTTTGTTATTTGTATAGTTCTTTTTATTTCTACCTGGTTGATTTCATCCCAAAGTTTGATTATTTCCTGCAGTCTACTCCTCTTGGGTATATTTGCTTCTCTTTGTTCTAGAGCTTTCAGGTGTGCTGTCAAGCTGCTAGCATATGCTCTCTCCATTTTCTTTTTGGAGGCACTTAGAGCTATGAGTTTTCTCATAGCATTGCTTTTGGTATGTTGTGCCTTCATTTTCATTAAATTCTTAAAAGTGCTTACTTTATTTCTTTATTTCTTCCTTGACCAAGTTATCTTTGAGTAGAACATTTTTCAGCTCCCATGTGTATGTGGAATTTTTGGGTTTTGTTTTGTTTTGTTTTGTTTGCTTTTGTTTTGTTTTTGTTATGGAAGACCAGCCTTAGTCTGTGGTGATCTGATAGGAAGGAAGACATGCCTCAGTACATGGGAACGCCAGGGCCAAGAAGTGGGAGTGGGTGGGTAAGGGAGTGGGGGGGAGGGTATGGGGGACTTTTGGGTTAGCATTGGAAATGTAAATGAGGAAAATACCCAATAAAAATTTTAAAGAAAATAAAGAAAGAGGAACAAAATATGGGAGGAAATACAGAGACAAAGTGTGGAGCAAAGACTGAAGGAAAGACTATCCAAATACCACCTGGGATCCATCCCATATACTATACAGTCACCAAACCCAGACACTATTATGAATACCAAAAAGTGCTTGCTGACAGGAGCCTGATATAGCTGTCTCCTGAGAGGCTCTGCCAGAGCCTGACAAATACAGAGGGGAACATTTCCAGCCAACCATTGAACTGAGCACAGGATCCCCAATTGAGGAGTTAGAGAATGGACTGAAGGAGTTGAAGGAGTTGGCAACCCCATAGTAAGAACCACAGTATCAACCAACTAGGACCCACCCCAAGCTTCCAGGGACTAAACCACCAACCAAAGAGTACACATGGAGGGACCCATGGCTCCAGCCACATATGTAGCAGAGGATTGCCTTGTCAGGAGAGGTCGTTGATCCTGTGAAGGCTCTGATGCCTCAGTGTAGGGAAACACAGGGGTGGAGAGGTGTGAGTGTTTGGATAGGTGGGAGAACATCCTCATGGAAGCAGGGGGAAGAGGGAAGGGATATGCGGTTCCCAGGGGGGAAACCCTTAAAGGGGATAACATTTGAAATTTAAATAAAGAAAATATTCTAAAATGATAAAATAATAATAATCATAATAATAATAAAGTGACGTCTTCTGGTCTACAATATGTTTCTGGGTGTCTCCACTGATGATTTTTCTTGCACTGTGCCTTGTTTCTCCAGAGCCATGGTTATTTGATACACATGGCTACCTGTGTATTGGTGTCTGGCAGGCACTAATTCCTGAGTACATACTTTCTCAATTTCAAATCCCCATGTCTAAAAACTAACACCAACTCAGAAATGGAGTGAGGTTCTGCTTGATATTCCCTCTTCTAAGAAAAATATATAATCCTTTGTAAGAAAATTTCATCATATAAAGTTTTCTCAAATTTCAAGATTTCAGCAGAAGTATACAAACTATATTTAAAACTCAATTAAATCAAAATGCCATGTTGAACTTTGGTTAGGTGCTGTTAGTAGCAGTTCTGAACTCAGATCTTGATTTTTATAGTGGCTCCTCCACTGTCCTTAGGGATGGAATGCTTTCTTTTACCTTGCTCCTTCAGCCACCAGAACTATTCCCAGGTACCTTCAAGTATGTATTTCAGACAAGACTTTCCCTGAAATTCTTTTTGCAATTCCTTGACAGAATAAGACACTCCTCCAGGGCACTCCTCCAGTACATGCCATGTCTGCTATTGGAGAACCTTCAAGTTATATTTTAAAAGTTTAGATATTTCCTGATCTCATCTAGGAAGCCACTAGATATTTTGAGCTACCATAGATTCATAATGGATTACAAGATTCCTTTGAATTTTTCAGAAGGTTTGTATTGGTTCCCAAACATCCTTTAAGTTGCATTAACAGTAAATTAAGTGAACACAAACCCATTGATTTCATCACAATTTAAATGTTCTAGTATTGTATCTGCATTACTGAAATGCTTGTGCTATCATTCCTGTGATCCTATATCAATTTCTAAACATGCTGGTCACATGAAAGCAACCATGATACAGGTATTTATTTATACCATGGGTGAACAGGGAGGGCTAACTCTGAGGATCATTCTATAGGTCAGAGCAATGTTGCATCTATCAGTAACAAATGTGTGACTTACTAACAAAAGTATTGGAAACTTCACTTCCATATGGTTGTTTGATATAAGTGAAAATGTCTTTTAACATCTGTCATAGTCACAAAGGGTTATTGACAATCTGGGTGTGTCTCCTTCCAGGCTTATATGTTACACAAGCATTTGCCTGTGGTGTGACATTTTATTATATTAATGTAAAAATACAATTATAAATCTTGCAGTGGATTTTTACAAGAATTAGTAGGTTGCAATTAAGTTATATATGAATACATATTCCATTGTTTATTTGTAAGTTATGTTTTATCAAGCATATTTTAATATATATATATATATTTATGAAAATATTGATACATACTCACACAGTTTCCCTGTAGAGGTACCACAAGAATTCAACTGAATAAGGACTTGTAAAAACAGGTTTCATTT
This sequence comes from Mus musculus, assembly GCF_000001635.26. NCBI lineage: Eukaryota > Metazoa > Chordata > Mammalia > Rodentia > Muridae > Mus > Mus musculus. The sequence continues at coordinate 32,610,748 of NC_000067.6, forward strand.
CTTGGGGTTCTGTATAACTAATGTCTATATAATAGCTATTTCAATAGATTTTACTACTTTGGTAATTTGAAGCTTTCATGTAAAACCAATATTATTTAGGTTTGACAACCAATGTTGGTATAGAAATTATAGTTTAAGAATGAATATATAAGTCAAAATGAATTCTTAATTAGAAAACTAGTAGTTATGTAAAAGAAGATTCACTACTTACTATTTTAAATAAAATTTTATTTCATTTTATTTTGTGGGTGTGTGTGTGTGTGTGTGTGTGTGTGTGTGTGTGTGTGTGCGTGTGTGTGTGTGTGCCTAAGTGTAGGTATATATACCAAATGTGTCCAGTGCTCATGGAGGCCACAAGAAAGCATCAAATCTTCTGGAACTTGGTTTACAGATGGTTCTTACATGGCTATTGCAAACTAACCCCAGGTTTTGAGCAGTGCATGCTCATGACTGTTGGGCCATTGCTCCAGCCTCTATTCATTACATTATCTGAAGCCGATAAAAATAGTAGTCTGGTGTCGCACAGCAGCGTAGTCAAAGTAATATGCCTTTGCTTCCCACACTGCTTTTCACAATGCTCTGAGATACGAATTATCTATAAGTTATAGGAAATTGTAAGCCATTTAGTCTCACTTTCTGGGGGGTTGTTAACTTAGACCCACACCTTGTGTTGTACCAAAGTAAGTTGTGTGTTAGGACAAGCCTAGAAAACAGCCCAGACTGGGCCTTCTAAGGAAGTTGCTAAGGCCTTTGTATTTGATTGAAACAACAGGAAATCAAGCAATAGATAGGTACACAAATATGAAGAAATCTTTTTGTTTGTTTGTTTGTTTGTTTGTTTGTTTGTTTTTTCGAGACTGGGTTTCTCTGTGTAGCCCTGGCTGTCCTGGAACTCACTTTGTAGACCAGGCTGGCCTCAAACTCAGAAATCTGCCTGCCTCTGCCTCCCGAGTGCTGGAATTAAAGGCATGCGCCACCACACCCAGCATGAAGAAATCTTAAAGAGAAGATATTTTAGAAGCTATATTATTTCTTGCTCTATTTCACAAAGAAATATCATATCCACTCATAGATAGATCATGTATCTATGGACAGAAGACGTAAGTGTTTATTCCAGACATTTTTCTCTGACTGAGACATCAGGAGTACTCTGTATGATTTTGGAAACACCACTTAAAGACTTTGAAATCTTCAATGCTATTTTCAGCAACTAAAATAAAGTGGGTGGTTAGACACGAGATACTCACAGGTTAGACAGAATGCTGTTTTCCTTCAAGGGAACTGTAGAAAATGAAGCGAGCCACTCTTCTACCCAATGACTGTAATCGGTGCATGCTGACTACCAGTGTAGTTCACATAGCTGGCAATCTGCTTTAACCCTTCTTGGCTTTGCAGTGTGTGCCCTTTCTCACACTGGGACTTTATTGTCTGCATCTGCCCTGCAGGCTCAAAAAAATCATACAGCAGTTCTTTCTCAAAAACGACCAGCTGAATTAATTTGCTACCTTTGTGTAGCTCCATGCCTTTACAGCATTTTTTCACATATGATTCTCCTGGTTTTCCCTTTTTGTTTGCTGAGAATCTCATGCATCTATGCAATGGATTTGGAGAAAATGCAATCCCAGCCTAACTTCCCTTAACTCCTCTCAAATATTTCCTCCATCACATGTCTTCCAAGATTCAGATCAAGTTGGCCAACATTCCCACACTGAGGGGAGGCTCTAGGAAAGTCCCATCCCAGGTGGAAAGCTTTCACTAGCTGACTCCTGGTGGGAGGAAGTTTCGATTTTCTTCAGTGACTCTGCCACCATTGAAAGTTTCTATGTCTAGTGGATGGTCCTACACCAATGCACTTCCTGTAGCATTGATTTATAATTTGAAAATCCTATACCTCCTACAGGATAGTTCTTAGAGAAGTCTCTAGTACGCAATAGATGCTCAACAAAGTTCAATGAAATGAGTAAATACACAAAACTATACTGAGATAGAGTCTTAGTTCCTGATCCAAATTTCCAAGGGAAAAAAAATGGCAGAGAGATAACTCTGGTGTAACCTCTACATAAATCAGACTTCTTTCTGGCTCTCTTTCTAACTTCTGTTTTTGCCTGCCCTCAAGTGGTCCACATGCCCTCTACATTATCCAAAATGGTCTTCAAATTCAGCTTCTATGATGACCATGACAGTAAATAGCTCTTCAGGAATCTTGTATTGGGCATGGTGTGTTTTGCAGCTTCCAATGTGGCTAAATTACTGCAATGAGATTATATGGTAATTGCTACCATTTTACCATCATAAGAACTGAGCTGCAGGGTAGAGACAACCATGATGTGCTGCCACACCTGGGTTGGCAATTCTGTTAGGAACTCCCATAGGAAGCCAGAGTGGAGCTGGAGTGGGTTAGCCCTTAGGCTGTGCTATCACATCTCCCTACCCAGTTTCTAGAACATCATTATTTTCTTCCATCTCTTCTAGAAAGCCAGGTTTATGGAGGGAAAATTGGCCTATGAATAATTTAAGACTTTGTTTTGAATGGTTAGAATGGAATATCGGCAAGTGTGTTGATTTCTGTGGCTGTGGATTAATTAATGGCATTTGCTGCTTTGCAGAGCTGTTTATTTTAAACATCTATATATATACAAACATGTTAATGAATATTCATCCTTCTAAAAACTTTGCACTAAAAGTTGCTTTTAAAAATAGACCAAGTTATAGGAAACAAAAATAATATGTATGTGTCAACATTTATTTTTTCTTCATTAGTAACTAATTACAAAGAACAATTGAACCTTGCACTTCATGAAATTGTGCATTAACAGAGAAGCTATTTCTCTATTCTGAGAATTTGCTGGGTATGATTTTTACAGAAGTAAAAATGTACAGAAGAAAATAAAATGCTGTACTCTCCCTAGACGAAATTGTAGCATTATTCTTGAAGAAGGGAGACGATGCTGTGAGATCCGACCACCTAAAGTATCTCTCTTTGGGTTTTGATTGATTTGAGCCAAGATGTATCCACATTGTAAACGAATATTCTTTGTGCTACATTAGCAACTTAATATAGATTAATCAGGTGAGTACTCTATGGAATATACTATACTGAATACTACAGGCCTAAAAAGTCATTAACTTTGCTATACTCCTTTTTTTGTAAAAGGAGCCAAAATTCTAAAACCTGAAAAATATAGGAAAATGAAAAATCCTATGTATAGACACTGTAGGTATCAGAGCAAATAATAGGTTACAATCACTCAGAGGTCATCATATGCCTTGCGAATGCAAAAAATATTTCCTTAAGAAGCATCATATAATATGACTTTGAAGAATCATCAGAATTTCAACAGATAAGAGGTAGAAGTAACAGGGAAGGATATCAGGGCCATAAAAGCAGAAACCTACACTGACCCGTGGATCATCTAGCTGCTTCCACAAGATACAATTATAATTCAAGATAAAAATGTCAGAATTCTTCTCAACCCCAGCTTTATTTTTATTTTTTTACTAGATATTTTCTTCATTTACATTTCAAATGCTATTCCTTTTCCTAGTTTCCTCTCCAAAAGTCCCCTATACCCTCCCCAACCCACCCACTCCTGCTTTCTGGCCCTGGCATTCCCCTATACTGGGGCATATAATCTTCGCAAGGCCAAGGGCCTCTCCTCACATTGATGGCTGAATAGGCCATCCTCTGCTACATATGCAACTAGAGACACAGCTCTGTAGGGTACTGGTTAGTTCATATTGTTGTTCCTCCTATAGGGTTGCAGACCCCTTTAGCTCCTTAGGTACTTTCTCTAGTTCCTTCATTGGGTGCCCTGTGTTCCATCCAATAGATGACTGTGAGCATCCACATCTGTATTTGCCAGGCACTGGCATAGCCTCACAAGAGATAGCTATACCAGGGTCCTGTCAGCAAAATCTTAGAATTTCCACGTTACAATTTGCAAAACACATGAAACTCAAGAAGAAGGAAGACCGAAGTATGGATAATTCAACGCCAGCTTTCTAGTCAAAGCTAGAGTATAGAGATCTGCCATGAGAAGGAGAACAGAATGCAGCAACGTGGTTTCTGTAAAATTTGCTGGAGGGTCAAAAACATAGATACTTGATATTCAAAACTTTTGAGGCCTCCTGTAGGTCAAATGAGACTTCAAGTTGCCCACTATGTTATACTGTGTGGATAGTGTTCTGGGTTGTTCTATCTATGACAGCTCTCAGAAGAGCTGATCCAACTGGCCTGGGAACTGTTGTTCACCAAATAGGAAAGATGATTCTTGTGCCGATAATAGCTTCTTAAACTGTAGACACAACTTGAGGGTCCTCTCCACACCTGATTGGTAACACATGTGTGAAATATTCCATATGAATAACGAATATCAAGAATTCCTCATCAAGTAAAAATAAAATAAGAAGAATCACATAGGATGAAAGATACAGTTCTAATCTACAACACCAACTTTATTAAGAGGTCTTAATCTTAAAGAGTGTAAGCCTCTAAATTAAAAGAACTACTTATGTACCCAACACAATGGAAGAGAAATCTGCAAGAGCAAACCATGATGAAAAATTAGAGCCCTGTGTACGGAGTACCAACATTTAGTAACTAAGGTTACTAAATAAGGATGCGATCTTAACATTAGCAGTGAAGTGGTATAATTGGAAGATATTAACTTAAGCCAGCACAGAGAAACAAGTGCTGCACATAATCTTATATTTTAAAGTAAGACATTCTTACTGGATGTGTGCCTGTGACTCACAGCAAATAGACGGAGTTGGGGAAGGTGGATGCAGGAGGCTGCCTTTGAGCAGTGTGTGTTGAAGGTATCTGTAGAATTAAGATGCTAGATGTCAGTTACACAGACAAGCTAGCACATGCTAACCAAAGCCTAATAAGAACAAACAGGAAGGCCACCAAGAATTGGAAAAGCATCCAAAATAGGGGGAAAAAATCTTTATCATATAAGTGCAACAGAAAGAAATTTAGAACATATGCTTATCAAAAAAAAGAAATTCTCAACATTGCTGGGCAGTGGTGGCACACGCCTTTAATCCCAGCACTCAGGAGGCAGAGGCAGGCAGATTTCTGAGTTCAAGGCCAGCCTGGTTCACAGAGTGAGTTCCAGGAAAGCCAGGGCTATACAGAGAAACCCTGTCTCAAAAACCCAAAAAAAAAAAAAAAAAAAAAAAAAAAAAAAATCTCAACATCAATACTCAGTAGTAGAAATAGAACACATTAAATCGGAACTTAACAAATTTTGATTTGAAAATTATTTCCCCAAACTTATTTCCATTGTTTCATTCTTAACTTCTTGTTAGCATACAAAGGAACATATTTCCCTGGCTATCTTAGTTTTCCGTTGCTGTGAAGAGATCAAGGCAACTCTTATAAAGAAAAGCATTTAATTAGAGCTGGATTATAATTTCAGAAGTTTCATCCATTATTGTTACAGCCGGTTGCATGACAGCATGCAGACAGATATGGTGCTGGAGAAATAGCTCAGAGTTCTACATCTGGATCCACAGGTGGCAGTATAAGAGCAGTACTGAGCCTATCTTGGGCTTTTGAAACCTCAAAACCCACCCCAAGTGATATACTTTTTTGAAAAGGCTCATCTCCTAAACCTTTCAAATGGTGTCACTTTCTGGAGACTAAGCATTCAAATCTATGAACCTGGTTGTTTGGGGGCAGGAGGACATTCTCATTCAAACTGCCACACTGACCTTAATCAACAATATAATACCTTCAAGAATTCTATGAAGTGATGTGTTTTATTGTGTGACAAAAACTACACGGACAATCTTGAAAACACTAACATACGTGTCTCTACATTTTTAGCTAACTTTTTTTCTAAATAATGTTTATTACTTAAAAGCAATAAACTGTCTTTTCTCACAAAATCAGGTAAGACCATTATTCGATTAGGATTATTATTGATAGTATAGCTTATTTATGTTTCAAGAATTGAGTTTCAAATGACTTAAAAATATGAGTGTATATAATATGTAATACCATATAATGTATAAAACATATAATAATACAATCAGGCAAGATGGCAGCAATTTGTAAATTGGTAGGTAAAGGATAGGTGAATTTCTGTTATCTGTTGTCAGTGTATCATTTTTTTTTTACAATTTAGAAATTTCAACTTCTGTCCCTAAACAAAAGATAGGTTAGAGAGAATATGGAATATAAAAGAAATTGAAGAGAGAAAAAGAATCTCTCTCATATCCTCACAGTAGAAATTACTTTGGAAATATTTCAACACTAAGGTGAAATTCAGAAAAGGTGAGCCTGTTTTAAGGGAACCATGGTAATGAGGTCATAGGAGCCAGGCGTGGTGGATCAGGAAGCAGGAAGGAAGGGGCATCCCTGTGAGTTTGAGCCAGTAGGGACTACAGAAAGAAATTAGGAAAACTAACCCACCTTCAGACCTACCTTGTTGCACATCTATGTGAACCAGAGTACAATGAATGATATCATGAAGGGCTGAAAGAGCATTAATCACTGGAAAAATAACCAGGGAAATAATTCCCACCTTGTTGACACAAAGCCTTTAGTGCTTTTGAAATAATCCAGGAGTGAATCCTTTATTTTACCATAAATGATCTTAATTGCATTCTTTATTTCATGAATACTACTCTTAAGATAACATTGGAATATTTCACTTAAAAGTCAAAGATGTCTAAAGTAGAATAATTAAAATTTACATGGAGGAACTCATTAATATTTCACACAAAAACATGATGACAGAAAAATGAAAGAGACAATTAATGACATAAAATTTAGATTCAGAATATGTGATGTAGAAATAATAGCATCAAATAAGGAAAAATGATGGAAGTAAGGAAACAGATTTTCAAACATTAAAATAAATCCTTCACTGATAAAATACCAGTGTTCTGATTAATAAAAATTAAAAAATAAATTCATGATGAAAGTGAAAAATTTTAACTTGCAATTTTCATTTTTAGTGTCCAGCATAAGCCGTAAGAGATTTGTTAGTCCCCAGAGGAAAGTGAAGGTATGAACTGGTAGGGTAGGGTGCAAGAATGTTTCAAGGAGAAAAGTGGTACAGTGAATATCTGGAGGTAGACCTGGGGAGTAGTCAGGATGAATGGATAGGGTTTAAAGTCGATGACCACAAAGGAACATAACACTTAATCTCTCTCTCTCTCTCTCTCTCTCTCTCTCTCTCTTTCTCTCTCTCATAGAGTGATTGATAGCTGCCGTGTATAATTGCTAGCCTGCCTGCACGCTCCAAATGACATATCTTCAGGCATTCTGTCAGTATGATTTCAGCAAACTTGGCACACCACATTGCTTATGAGATTTAAAAACGATATTCTTCAATCACACTCTCCCTTTTCTCTCTCCTTTTATTCGTTCATTTATTTATTTACTTACCTTTTCAATAATGACTCCATTTTCCCAACTTGAAACCTAATCACAATTAAAGGATCCTATACTCTTAAGTTTTCTGTCTTAATAATAATGGTGGTTATCAGGAGAAAACAAAACTTTGAGTACGATTGCCACCAATACTTTACACCACTGTTAGGCTAGTGTTCCTAGATACCTATAAATTATTTTTGTTGTAATTCATTTGTAATTTTGCCTATATGTATTATCTGTGTCTGTGTGTATATGTATGTGTAAGGGGGGTGTAATGTGCACATGAGTGAAGGTACCACTGAGGTCAGAAGAGGATGCAAGAGCCCCTGGAACTGGTGTTACACCCAGTGTGCATGCTGGGACCTGAACATAGAGTCCTCTACCAGAAGAGTTATCTCTTTGTCGCTCTTACACATGGTATTCTGAAAGGGAAGGATTAGATTAAATTTCTTAACTGATCTTTATTATATATCAACATTGTAAATGCATCTCACAATAGGTGTTTCTCTATCATTGAAGACTGAGAGTTTATTTAACAAGTACTAAATATTTCCTATATACTTCATATTTTATTTTATATATTATATATATGTGTATATGATGTATATATATACATATATATGTGTGTATATGTATATATACATATATATATACATATACATGTATATATATATATATATATATATATATACACACACACATACACACACACACACACACACACACACACACACACACACACACAAATGTTTTCCTCATCTTCTTTCTCCTCTTCCAACTCCTCCCAGATCCACCTCCTCCTTACCCAACCAACTTCATATTCTTTCATTCTATTTTAAAAAGCACACAAAGCCTCAAAAAAGGGAAAGAAAAAAAAAACTATTTTTTAAGATTATATGGAAACTGTAAATATATTCAAATATAATCAAGCATAAAAATTAACCCAAGCTTATGGGACATAAATTCTTAGAAAATATAAATAAATCAAAGCAGACTGATTAGTTTAAAAATGTTGTATTTCTTTATATTTCAGGGGTATGATGATGGCTATGGGGGTGAATATGATGACCAGACCTATGAGGCTTATGATAATAGCTACGTGACCCCAACACAAAGGTAAGGCATTTGCTGGCGAATCACACTTCCAGGTGTTATCTCTGCTCTATTTTATAATACACATGTGAATTATAGTTAGATTATATGAGGGTTTTAAGCAGTGGATTTAATCTCCATTACCTTCCTAAATTATCAAATTGCTTACTAAACCATAAGAGATAAAATAAAGTAGCTCTATAACTGCAAGCAAGGAAACAATAGTGTGTAACCTGAGGAGGGGTGATTATAATACCAGTAAACTCATTAGAGAGACTTATACTTAGCTAAGCACCACTGTGTATAGAAACTATTTTATTGAACTTGTAATTTAATTAACAGAGCAGGCAGCTTTCTCAATGTGACATTTTTTACAAACCTGTAATTTTTATTTATAAAGCAAATCGCAAGGAAATGTTATTGATAAGATGAAAATAGGCAACTGAAAAAAAAATATCTCCTGAAATAAAAGATATTCCTCTTCTTTCTCATCACTATCTGTAAATTGCTGAATATCTCTTTACATTGACCTAGAATTTGTAATGTTGATAAATCTGTACTACTTGAAAGTCAGATTTAGTGAGATACTGCTTATAACTGATAAAATTTACCCATTTAGAACTCAACTTGTAAGAGGTTCACAAATGTCTGCTATGGTGTAACAAGCTCCATAAATAACACGTATGTAGAGAATTCCATCAGCCCCAAAGTTTCTCTTTGTAAATGATATTTGTTATCATCTCTTGCCCCCTTTCCTTAACATGCTATGGAATCCCCAATTTAGTTTTATAGCTATATACACTTGCCCTTTCTACAATGCCATATAAATAAACAACAGCCTTTTCTTTTTTCATTTTAAAAATTTCTTTATTAACTTATTTTATTTATTTACATTCCAAATGTGCCCCCCTTTCCTGGTCCTCCATCCCAGAGTTCTTCACCCAATCTCCACTACCCTTTGCCTCTGAAAGGGTGTGCCCTCACACACCCATCTCCCTCACCCATCCACCCACCAAGCCCCCTCATGTACCAACTCCCACCTAACACTCCCCCAGCTTCCCCCTTCCCTGGGACATCAGGCCTCTACAGGCACATCCTCTACCATGAGGCCAGACAACCCAGTTCTGTGCTACATATGTGCCAGGGGCTACAGACAAGCTCACAAATGCTCTTTGGTTGGCGGCTTAGTCTCTGGGAGCTCTGAGGTGTCCATGTTAGTCGATACTGAGTTCACCTTTTGTTCTTTTTCATGAATATTAGCATGTATTTATCATTAATAAGATTCGCTGTGGCATTCCTATCAATGTGTTTCTCATGTCAAGTGATGGTTCTATCTTCTTTCCTCTTTCCTTTTGCTTCCTCCCCTTCTGGTCCATTTCCAAGGCCCAATAGACCTAGGAGATGCTCTTCCACTTCCAGGGCCTTTTGTTGTTATTTCAGTTTCTACATGTATCAGAAAATAATACCATTTGTCTCTGACTCTGTCATATTTCACTTGATATGATAATTTCCATTTCTATTTATTTTCATGCATGTGGCAAGATTTCATCCTTTGGAGTAGAAAAGACTCTGATGTATATATATATACATGAACATTTTCTATTACCCATTGTCCTAGTTAGGGTTACTATTCATATGATGAAACACCATAACCCAAAGCAAGTTTGGGAGGAAGGGTTTTGTTTTTTGATTTTTGTGGGTTTTTGTTTTTTTTTGGGGGGGGGAGGCTTATAATTCTGCATCACAGTCCATTACTGAAGAAAGTCAGGACAGGAACTCATGTAAGGCTGGAACTTGGAGGCAGGAGCTAGTGCAGAGGCCATGGAGTGGAGAAAGCATGCAGCTTACTGTCTTGCTCTCCTTGGCTTGCTCAATCTACTTTGCTACAAAACCCAGGACCGCTGGTCCCACCCACAATGGACCTGGCTCTCTCCCATCAATCACCAGTTAAAGAAAAAATGGCTTGCTAGCGCATGTTATGGAAGTATTTTGCAGTCGAGGTTCTCTCCTTACAGATGACTTTGGCTCATGTCAAGCTGACATAAAACAATCATGCACACCCATCTTCTGTAGACGTACATGTAGGCAGAAGCCATCACTTAATGATTGTAAATAAACCTACCACAGTCTGCAACAGCAGGCAGGAATCACTTTCACATGGTGATTTTATCTGCTTTGCAGATGGACCCAGATAGGGAATGGCTAAAATATATGGAGGCTGTGCTTCTAGATGCTGAGGATTTGGTACTCAGTTTTCTGTAATATTTTCAATTCCTACCCACTATGCATGTGGATGCTCTTTGCTCTACAACCTTGCTAGGATGTGTCAGTGTTTTGTTTGTTTTCTTTTTATAAAAGATTTATTTATTTATTATATGTAAGTACACTGTAGCTATCTTCAGACACTCCAGAGAAGGGTGTCAGATCTCGTTACCTATGGTTGTGAGCCACCATATGGTTGCTGGGATTTGAACTCAGGACCTTCAGAAGAGCAGTCCATGCTCTTAACCATTGAGCTTTCTCTCCAGTCCCCGGATACATAGTTTTTGTTTTTATTGTTATGTTTTTGTCTTCTTGAATAATTTTCATTTTTCACTGGTGAAAAATGGACTTCCTATGTAATACTGATTGTCATTTCCCTGATGGCTAAGGATATATATATATATATACATTATACATATACAGATACATATACATATGTACATATATGTCATTTGTATTTTGTGCTTTTTTTGAGAAGTATTTATTAAAATCATTTTTATTGTTTTCTTGAATTATTTATATTTTGACCTCTCAGTCTTGTCTGGATACTGGTTATCTGTCAAAGGAATAGCTGGCAAACATATTCTTCTATGCTGTTGGTTGTCTCTTTCACCCTTAGGAACATATTCTTATGTAATGATGATTTTATTTGACAGAATCTTGTTTGACATTGAATTATTCTGTTAAGTTTAGAGTTGTATTTCAAAACTTATTGCCTGTGCTGGGATCTTCCTTCTAGGAGTGTTAGTTTCAAGTCTTACAGTAATATCCTTTCTCTTAGTGATTCTATTGCTATGAAGAGACACCATTACCATGGTAACTCCTATAAAGAAAAACATTTAATTGGGCCTGGCTTATAGTTTCAGAGGTTTAGTCCTTTATCATCATGGCAGAAAGCAAACAGACATGGTACTGGAGAAGGAGCTAAGAGTTATACATCTTGATCTGCAGACAGCATGAGAGTACCATACAAGACCTAGCTTGAGCATGAGACCTCAAAGCCTATCTCCATAGTGACTGGCTTCCTCCAACAAGAACACACCTACTTCAACAAGGACACACCTTCTAATTGTGCTACTCTCTATAGCTCAAGCATTTATACACATGGGTCTGTGGGGGCATTCCTAGTCAAACCAACACATCTTTAAAACATTTTGAGCTGATTTGTAAAGAGGTTAGGAAATACATATCTAATTTCGTGCTTCTCCATGAATTTCTCTATTTTTTTCTAATATTATTTCTGTAGCTGTTGTTCTTTCTTCAATGTATTATTTAATATATTTCTAATACCATTGTCGCAACTAGATGTATTAAAGATATGCAGATTAGTACCCCAGAGCTCTTGACTCTAGCTGCATATGTATCAAAAGATGGCCTAGTCGGCCATCACTGGAAAGAGAGGCCCATTGGACACACAAACTTTATATGCCCCAGTACAGGGGAACGCCAGGGCCAAAAAAAATGGGAATGGGTGGGTAGGGAAGTGGGGGAGAGGGTATGGGGGACTTTTGGGATAGCATTGGAAATGTAATTGAGGAAAATATGTAATAAAAATATTTTAAAAACCCAAAAAACAAAAAAACAAACTTTGAACTTCTGTATCCAACATCAAATAGATAATTAAAAACATTGACAAAGTGAAAAAAAGGATATGCTGATATATCTATATCTATATGTCTCTATCCATATCCATATCCATTTCTATGTCTACATCTACCTCTGTGTGTGTGTTTGTGTATTCTACTCAGTCCTGCTGTTCCGTTGGTCGAATTGTTTGTTGAGTATATTATTTTTATAAATTGGGAGTTCCATAAATGTATACAATGCATTTTTATCATGTTTACTTCTTGCTCATTCCTCCAAGTCATTCCAGACCCACCCTTATTCCCAAATGTCTCCCAAATTTGTGGCTTCTTTTTATTTACATATTTTTATAATCCAGTGGCTCCACAATGCATGTCCTTATATTTATAGGTGTAGAGTGGGACAACACACTGGAATGTAATCTGCCTACTAGCAAATATAGTAAATGCTCACTCCTGAGGTTCTTTGAGTTCCTCAACCATAGGTCCTTGGCTAAATTTACAGTAGTACTGTGTGTTGCCTCCTATGCAGACAGCCTATAGCTAATCAGAAAGTGGTTGTTTGCCCCCTTGATATTCATGCCGTTATTGGAATCATGGGTATATGCTACCTTGTTGGTTATTATTGCTGCTAACATTGTACACAGCAGAGTCCAACAATTGATAACTTTTCTCCACTACAGCCTAAATAGCACCTCCCTGTGCTACGGAATCTAGAGAGCAAGGAGAAAGATACCTAGTTATTACCCTTATCTCTTTATATCTTATGACCAAAGTGTGTGGTGTCTTCAGCAACATAGTCACACACACACGTCAATTGCAGTGGGAAACTGTAATAAATGATGCATAATATGCCCTGAATTGTTTCAGGGAACTTCAAGATGCTCTTAACAGTTGGAGGGGTGGTAACCCAAATCCAGCATTGAGCTTTGTTTTTCTTAAAGTACTGGTTTAAATTAGGATTGTTTATGCCTATATAAGTTATTTTACTAATTAAAGTAAACAGGTACTAAGAGAATAATGATAATTCTAATCTTATAATTTGTAATAATCATAAGTTTCTGTTTTGTCAACTATTGTTCAATCATTACTAATATAAAATCTTGCATGAGAATTCATACATAATACAGTCATGCTGGCCTACATAATGAGTTCCAAGTCAACCAGAGCTACATAGTAAGAGAGAAAAAGAGTAGAGATAAGAAACAGATTAGAGCCAGATGTTGGTGGCTCACACCTTTAATCCCAGCACTCTGGAGGCAGAGGCAGGGGGATTTCTGAGTTTGAGGCCAGCCTGGTCTACAGAATGAGTTCCAGTACAGCCAGGGCTACACAGAAAAACCCTGTCTCAAAAACAAAACAAAACAAACAAATAAAAAGAAACAGATTAGAAAGAGAGAGACAGAAAGTGAGGACACTTTTGTTTCAACAAATCTGAATAAATACATCAATGTAAGAAGTATTATTTCATAAAATAGTATGGAGATTTTAGTTAGTATAATATCAGTATGTACTACAGATACACAGATGAACACTGGGGGATTTAGAGCATCAATATGAGGAAAAGGTATGCTTAGCAATAGCAATTCAGCCAGGTAAGAATGTCATCAGATACCATCCTGGGCCTATAGGAAAGCTAACCATGCCCTTCTAGAACTGCCTCTGTTGTGTATCCCCAGTTCATTTTGAACTTGACTTGAATTATAACTTTCTTTGTTCTGTGAAACTATAAAACTTCACTATAGGGGCTGGTGAGATGGCTCAGCGGGTAAGAGCACTGACTGCTCTTCCAGAGGTCCTGAGTTCAAATCCCAGCAACCACATGGTGGCTCACAACTACCTATAATGAAATCTTACACCCTCTTCTGGTGTGTCTGAAGACAGCTATAGTGTACTTATGTATAATAATAAATAAATATATATAAAAAAATAAAACTTCACTATGCTGCTTCCATGTTGGAACATGAAATTTGGGTTAACCTAAATCTGTGTTCCCTGGCCATGCACACTCAGAATGGTTCAAGATGTAGCAGCTGAGTGATAGACTAACAGTGTGGTCTGAAGAAGGCCCCAGAATGTATCCCAGCATCACAAAAGTCTGGTTAAATAAACACTTACTAAGTAGAAATGGATCCATGACAGTATAGAAAGTACAATACTTAATTTTTAAATGATATGATATTTTCTGCTAATGATTTCTCTGAAGAGCCATTTGCAATAAAAAGGTGTTGATAATTAGGTGTGAAATGAAGTCCATTTTCTCAAGAATTAGGTCTGATTTTTTTTCTAAGACTTGACTCCTAAATTGAACTTTTACTGTAAGACTTTCTTTAAAATTTATTTTAAGCTTTATTATATGAAAGAAAAGTCCTACAAATAAAAGACATGTAATTAACCAGACCCACTGTGAAACTCCGTGGCCTTCCATACAGTCAGAGCAGCCAATCAACATGGAAGGAGTAGAAGTTCACAATGGCTTTTATGCTTTCACCATTGAATATATTTTCTGCATTACCAAAACCAAAAAGAGAGAGAGAGAGAGAGAGAGAGAGAGAGAAAGACAGATTTAGAAATAGAAAAAAAATGATGTAAGACTTGAAATAAAGGAATAAAAGAAATAATGTAAAAAGAAATATATGAAAACATAACTCCAACATTTATAAACAATTTGAATATATTTGGTAGATAATACAAATCATGTTTGTTTTGTTAAGGTCAAAATCAGAAGAAATGCTAATGCTGACTTCTGGAATCTAAATAGGAGACATATAGTCTGTCTGAAATAAAAGGGGCTCGCTCCTTTAGATGCTAGTCAAAAGATAAATATAGAGTTGTAAGAATCGTAAAGGAGAAGCCATGTTCTACCTTACCAGGACCATTGTATTATCCTCAGCAGAAATTCCAGGGGCGTTCACAAGGTAACAGCTGTAAAGGTTCACTGGAGTTCAAAAGATGGAACAGCATAATTAGCCCCTTGTTGTTTTATAAGGCACCATGAATTCTGAAACTTTTCAAATGGATCAGAAAAAGTTCTGTACCAAACTGTGCTCAGGAGACAGCTTAATTGAATGGCATTAATGACTGCTGAGCATGTTAACAGTATAAGGATCTCCAAACATCTTTTCCCTTGATCTCTGTCTAGGGGAAAAAGTGAAAGAATAGATCTCAGAGTGATTATGCAATCTCCAAAGTACAAAACTGCTACTGCTGTTTCCACGGTGACTCACTTTTGAGAAGCCTTGGTTTTAAAACCTGTTACACTATAAGCTTACCACCTTTAATTGGACCAAATAATCTTTTGTCATTTGCCATATTTTTATCTACCCCTTGAGACATTAACATTTTCAGAGCTCACCCTTCTTAAAAAAATATATCACACAGTTTCATGAATATTTTGCTAACATTTCTCAATATTAAAAAATCTATATCAAAGCAAGTCATAGACATGGGAATATAAGCTTCATTTACTTAGATAGAAATGCTCTTGTCACAAAGGGAAGTTAAAAGATCAGGTCTGAAGTTTTGATTTAGGTGTGCAATGCTAAGATTTTATAAATTCTTAGTGTAAAAGATCCACTCATATGATTGCCTATAATGGTCACTGTATACAATGTCTGCTCTGGAAGATGGATGAGAGGGTTAAGGTACTTCTAGGGAGGTGTATGTAGTATGGGGATTATTTTTCACTGGCAGATGGCCACAAGGAAGATGTCAGTCATCTGAGAGGTCAAGACTCCTGTGACTTAACTGTTCTGTAAGCCCAAATGGAAATTAAAGGGGGGTAGAGAACCTCATAGGTGAAGCCACTAGACATGAACTGATACTTTCACTTCAGAGTAGAAAGGAAGAGTTAGAGGACTGATAGATATTGAAACATCCCTGACTTCCCCACAGTCTCTCTCTCCATGGTTCCCACCATCTTGACACTTTAGGAAGCAGGAGATGGAGCAGCCACTAATCATCCTCCCAATGGAGTTGATGCTAGAAGGATTAAGGGATTTGAGAAGGCTAGTGGAGGAGACCTATCAGGACATCCAAAATTTGTAATATACTTACAATAACTAGGAATTGTAATGATCCATATCAGCTGTTAGAAGGTTCAAACAATGGCATGAAATTTTAACGGAAACAAGTCAGTCATGTATTAAGGTTCTAAACGACTTTTTCTGCATGTTTGAAAACATTCATTTGTTCTTTGAAAGGTACAGTGAACACATGAAATGCAGAGTGGATGGACAATCATATTCCTAGACCAACTTTTAGAAGTTCTTTGCACCTCAGTACTCATCGTGCTAAGGATGGGAGCCACCGTGTTCTTGCTAATAGACTGCTTACCATTGGTATTTCATCAGAGCCACTGCAGTAGTAGCTCTGTGCTCATGTCAGGGGTGTTCAGGAGTCTGTGCTCCCCCACAGCACCATGGAACAAAGGCACTGATTTCAAGTTGTAGTTAATTTCAGCAGTAAATTCAAACCCTTATGTGTTACATCTATATAGCCTTAAACATAAAGACTGATAAATGCTGCCTGGAAATTTGAACTGGATCATAATTTCAACACATTTTCAATACACACCTGAAAAAAAAACCAAACAAACAGAGGGTACCTGCATGTCACAAGAATACAGGGCTTTACCTTCAGGCTTCAAAATATTCCGACTGAAAAACATGAGAAAAATTAAAATTATTCAATTATTTTTTCAGGCTGTGAGATTCAGGTGAGCATCACATTTAATGCTGCATTTATGGAAATCCTTCTAATAAACACATAGTATAAAACCCACCATACTTTAATAAGTGTTATTGTTATTATATTAGGTAGATAACTGCTTGTCCTGTTCTATTAAGTGTCACCATTCACTGTAAACCTGTTCACCTCCACTTTTAAATTCAATTCTCTTTGCCAACATCCATGATACTATTAAATTTATAGGATTATTGAATTTGAGATGTTTTCCCACAGCTATTGTACAAATTAGTTGTATATTCATGCTCTATAAAAATGTCTGCATGAATAAAATGTAGATTTCACATTGTTTGAATGAAACTCAGTTTCTAGATGAACTTGTTACCTTTTGAATACTTATTTCAGATGTAGACCAGAGAGACACCGCATAAATATAAAGGAAATAATGAATTTTTCCAAATCAGTCACTATGTGTTTTTGATAATCATTTTTTATTCATTTAAACTTAACTTTCATGATAACTAGACTGCTTGCAAAATAACCTGTCCACAGCACTTTAATAGGACCAGTTAGAAACTATGTTGTCCTTAGTCACATGAAGGATCAGTCTTCCACAGAAGCTAGATGTCCCAGTTTTAGTAAAACCTGCTCACTCTTCTATGGAGATAAAGAAATCTCACTGGGTTAATTTGGAATCAGAGACATTCCTCAACAGGAAACTTGAGAGTGGGTGGGCAAACCATACACAATCAGAGCTCCAGAAATCAGTAGTTCTCAATCAGCATAAACTCTTGGGAAAAAAAACCCAGAGTGTTGGCAAGGATGCATTGTGATGGTCAGGTGAGGTGAAAATCTTGTTAAAGTGGTAGGTGGGGAAGGTTGACAATACCAAAAATAAAATAATCAACAAATAGAAAGAAAGAAACCTATTTAACATGTAGTGAAATGGCATGTGGAAGGAGTCAGAAATGCCACTAAATATATGAGTGTCAAAATGTAAAATAAGGAGTGGCAAACACTGTCAATAAACTTGGAACTACCCTTTGTTCAAACATAGAATGCTACAACCATGTGGCCCTTAGGATGATGAAGGTGGCCAAGGGTTCTAGTCTTTATTTGGCCCGTTTGAATAAAAGCTGGAATCTGGGCTTTTATTTATTTATTTTTTGTACTTTTTTCAATTGGATATTTTCTTTATCTACATTTCAAATGTTATCCACCCCCCCCCAGGTAACTCCTTATCCTATCCCCACTCACCCTGCTTCTATGAGGGTGTTCCCCTACCCATCCTCTCCTGCCTCCCCACCCTCAAATTCCCCTACACTGGGGCCTTGAGTCTTCACAGAGCCAAGTAATCTGGGCTTTTAACCACTGTTTCTACATTAAAAAAACAACAACAACAAAAACAAAGTAAAACAACAACAACAACAAAAAAAAAACACTTGAGAAGCAGTGACATTTAAAACAAAAATATACATTTTGTACATTAGGAATTTCATCAAAGTACAACCATGGCTTGCCTCAGCCCCACTGTGTCTGGGATGGCACAGAGGCCAATAGTCTCAGTGACAGGACATTGGAGTTATCTGAAGATTACCTCTGATTAAATGCTTCTTCAGCATCAGAATAGAACTGTTGTGTAGAGTGCGCATTATAAGTCTTTTGTGTCACCCAGGTTTCCATATAGTGTGGCAGCTCATTGTGTCAGATGGGTATCTCAAACCACAAGCAGAAGCTACTTTGCCTGTTGTGATATAGCAGATAAGGGGATAATTAAGGGGATAACCCTTAATTACACGAGAATTACAGTCAATCCAGATTCAACAGCAGAGGTGTTAGATATCACTGGTAGATTGACAACTGCTGTGCCTCAGGGATAGAAAATATTATAGCAGCCATGTTTTGAAAACATAGCCTGATAAATCAGTTATTTAATAACAGTATAATATATCTAGATGCTAGCAATATGTTGAAAGACGATAAACATTTTGTGAAATAAACTAAATATTAAGCCCACTATTTTCTAAGTACTGTACACAAGTGGAGTGTAAAAGCAAAATCAATGTACAGATATTGCTCCCAAGGCCATGGATTTAATGATTCACTCAGAGTTACCATTTAAGGCACTAAATGCTCTGCAAAAGATGGTGTGAAGATCAAGACAATGTATGTGAATGGTCAGGGAGAAAACAAGTTAATATTTAATGTTCTAGAAACCAGAGTATGAGAGAATGTGAGAAAACCTGAGGAGCTCTCATGTGGAGAGTAAGCAGCAATACCATAAGGCTTTCAGGAACTGATGCTCTGCTGGGATTTTACTTCTGGGTAAAACTAAGCCAGGAAAAAGACAAAGAGATTGGAGTGTAATTTACTGCTGAAGAACCACATGTTCTTCCAGAGTATCCAATTATAAAGTACTTAGGACTGAAATGATAAGAAAGGCTCAACATTATCAAGGACTAAGAAAGCATATGGCACAGTTCTAGATTTTTCAAGAAACCTACAGCCTCCATCTCCTAGTTTATCTTTGTTTTGGGGATAAAATTGTGAATAAAAATAAAAAAGATTGTAAGAGCCAGAGGTAAATAAAGACTACTGCAAATTGTGTCTTCTGGGCATGATGGAACTGTTCTAGTCACCTCACACCAACTATGGTTGTCTGCACAAGACCTGCACAAGATGAAGCCAACTGATGTTTTAGCATGAATGGAATGACAGGCTCAGAAACTCAAGTTCCCTTCATGAGAGCTGTTGGACAAAATGGCTGCTGAATTAGGAAGAGTCAGTTTTTTTTCTTCAGGGGTATGGTCTGTGGTAGACTGTCAAGTGGATGGTCCTATTTTCTGCATGTGGCAGCAGCACTCTGTGCTTTATAAAGAAGAAGACATAAAGTTAAGGTGCAGGAATGAGGAAGAGAAATGAGGGAGAAGGTTTGGGGAGAGACTGGACAGTCAATGTGATCAAATTACATTGCATACACATAATAAAACTCTCAAAAATTAAAGAAAATTAAATTTAAAAATGTTTTGCATTAAACCGATATGATACACTGAAATACAAAACATTCTTTTTTGTTATGATTTTAAAATCATCAAAGTAAATCTACAATATGATCAATTATACTTACTAATCTGTACCATAAGCCCAGAGGATTCAATATATTTCGCTATGCTCATATTATAGCCATGTTCATTTTTGGCCTATTTACAATAACTAGAAAATGGAAACAACCTCAATGCCCTTTGGTTGATGAATGGATAAGGAAAATTTAGCATGTATATATGATGTAATTTTATTCAGCTATAAAGAAAAATGAAACGATGACATATTCCAGGTATAGAGGTAGAAGCAGAAAATATGAGTCTGAGTAAGGTCATTCAGAAGAGGAACGATGAGTGTTGCATGTTGTTATTTGTTGACCATAACTCCACATGTTTAGAAGTTAGCATGATACAAGATCTATGAAGGGAGAAATAGGAAAATGAACAGGGAAAACTACTGATGGTATAATCTCTCTATATAATTTAAAACATACATTATGAATTATATATCCCATATATATTAAATAAAGCCGTACTACTTGGTTTGACAGTTGCCTCATCAAAGGGACACAGACTATCTACTCAAAACCCCAGTCCCTAGCACAGGAAACCTCTCTTAAAATTATTGCACAGGGGAATTTAAAAGTTCCTCCAAAACAATATAGTCCATTCCTTTGCCCTTGGTTGCCTACAAGAACATGAGGCTAAGACCCTACTGCTGAGGTCTCCACAAACGGACACATGATGGTACTGAACTGGAACTTAGCTACATCTCCTCTCTGAGGACCACCTCTCATCACAGCAGAGGTGCTGTGAACGCTTCCAGGTGAGAAACACAAGCAATAGTCCTAACCCACAAATGACAGTGACCAACATGGCTGAAAGTGTCCAAGGGTACAATAGTGGCACTGGTATCTTAGAGGTAACTAACAGATTAATTTAACTGGACTTGTGGCCCACTCAGAGGGAGGGAATTCATATCCACTACTGTAAGCAGAGTCAACCATCTGTGAATGTTGAGATCATGAACACTAGGGAAAATATTCTCAAAAAATACACTAGAAACACTTACTGTGCCTCACAATGTCTGTAGTTGCTAATCATATCACATATAATAGAAGACATTAAATAAATGCTTAAGTGTTATGACTACCAAAAAAAATTAACACTTAAAATAATATCTATGTAATTCTCATTTAATAGTTATATAATTCTAAGCTGTATATATCCATCATGGATACATATACATAATTGTATCCATACATGAATAAAATAATATGTTATATACTATAAAATATAGTTTTCATTTATGAATTTAAAAGTACACAGTCATATATATGTCAAAAGAAAAATAATAAAAAGGGAAAAAAGAGTACCTTATATTAGGACAAACTATCAGAACCGGGGACATGGCCACACAAGCATGAGGTCCTGAGGCTGGATGTCCAAAATCCATGAAAAGGCCTGACATTGTATGTGAAATCCCAGTGCTGTTATGGAAGGGAGAGGAAAAGAAGCCTAGAAGCTTTAGGATCATCTACCCTGACATGTGCAAGGATAGCGTGGAGGTACAAGAAAAAAAAAAAACAAAAACAAAAACAGTACTCAAGCTGACCTTCTGAGCTCCACTGAGGGCAATGGCATGATGTGTCACTACCAATTGTACACAAATTACACACATCACACACATGCACACACACACACACACACACACACACACACACATCACATACTACCATCCACACATCGTACTTATCAAACACACATCACACACATGCATCATAAATATATCACACACTTATATATGCATATATTACATACATACACCCATACACACACCTTATATCCACACATACCACACACAGGGATTAAAACAAGCATAGGCTTTCATCCAATAGTTGCAATACAGTGAACCAGATGATTTAAATTTAGAATTTATTTTATTTTAGAAAGTCAAAGTAATGTGCGTACAGCATATTACACAATGCCCTCAGTGACATCTGTGCCCAAGATACATGCTAATAACTTTGCATGCAAGTCATTAACCATGCCTAGTGAATTATAAATAGGCATAACTAGCTTCTTGTTGCTTTGGCTTGGGATCAGCCTGCTTATTTCTGACAGAGAACTTGTGAAGGAGTAATTGGCTTCAGAGTCTGGGGATTTGAAATTAAAAATGAGAAATTCCAGAGTGTTTGAATTTTAAATTTTCCAAACTTACTTCACATAAATAGTTGTGGAATTCGGCTATCCAATACTCAATAAAACTGAATTCCTTGAGACCCGAGAAGGGAACAAATGAGAAGCAGAGGGGCCTGGCAGGGAACACATCAGCTTTTCCAAAGGCATCATCCTTCAGCAGTGCTAATGAGGCCACCATCTAGAGGCTCTGCTTTGTGCAAGATGTCTAGAAACAGAAGTGTAGCTCGGAATTGCATCTTCCCAGTTAGTGTGGTTTTCTTTCTTTTTTTCTTTTTTTTTTATTATGTATTTTCCTCAATTACATTTCCAATGCTATCCCAAAAGTCCCCCACACCCCCCCACTGCCCTACCTACCCATTCCCATTTTTTGGACCTGGCTTTCCCCTGTACTGGGGCATATAAAGTTTGCCTGACCAATGGGCCTTTCTTTCCATTGATGGCCGACTAGGCCATCTTTTGATACCTATGCAGCTAGAGTCAAGGTATTGTTGCATTTGCAAAGTTTGACAAAGAGTGGCTTGGACCTCTACATCAGAATCACTGCAAGTGAAATGTAAATGTCTGTACGCCAGCCAAGGACAGTTGAATCAGAGTGTGAATCTTCATTTTAGCATAGTGCTGTACACATTAGGGTATTAATAGAGTCACTGCCATAGACGATGTAGAGCTTTGAAAAATAAAAGAGATCTGATGTGGGGAGGTACTCTGTGTGGAACCCTGAGAACAATCCTACAGAAAGCAAGTGTGACAGGAGAGCCATTGATGACCCCTTTGAGGGAAGCTGACCGTTGACCTGGATCCTAGGAGGAGGATGAAAGCTTCTTAGGTGCAAAGAGTTAAGGTTACCATAGTCAGAGGCATGTGGTTAGGAAAGAACTATGGCTTCCTTCTGCACTGCACTGTGTATGGGTACCACTGATGGGTACCACGGGTGTTAAAAGGGGAAGGAGTCTATTTAAACATGCTGCGGCAGTGGTGCGAGAAGTCACAGAGCTCAAATTCTGACTCGCTGTTTTGCAAGAAGTCTATATACATTTTTTATTTTTTAATGTTTGTATCCTTCTCTTATATTTTGTACTTCAACCAGTTTCCCCTCGCTCCCCTCCCTCCAGTCTCTCCCTCCCACCTCCCTTCTCCCCCAGACCCACCCCTCCTTCACTCAGCATCTGCTTAAAAAAGAGCAGACTTCCCAGAGACATCAATCAAACACAGCATAACAAGCTACAATAAGACGAGGCATATATCATCACATCAAGGTTTGGATGAGGCAACCCAGTTTGAAGACAAGAAGCCTACACATAAGCAAAAGAGTTAGGGACAGCCCCTGCTCCCACTTTTAGGATTCCCACGAGAACACCAAGCTACTCAGCCATAACATTTACACACAGGACCAGGGTCAGACCCCTATAGACTCCCTGATCTCTGAGAGCCCCCATGATTCCCGTTGAGTTTTTCTGTGAGCCATGTTCTTGTTGGGTCCCTGATCCCTCTGGTTTTCTGATAGTCCCTCTTCATCCTCAGCGGAGCTGCCAGAGCTCTGTTCGGCTTTAGGACTCTGCATCCGTTCCCATCAGTTTCTGGACAATGTCTCTCTGGTCTCTCTGATGATTATTCTGCTAGGCTCCGGTCGAAATCTACATACTTCTAATATTTAACAGTAAACATGTTCCACGATATTTTTACTCATGAACAGTACAAGACTTGCCTGGCATCTGTCGCATGCTGTTTCTGTGATGAATGTAGCCTCACATGTCGTCAAAACAGAATCCCTTTTGTAAATGTATATGTTCCCTTCTCAGACTCAGTTATGCATGTGTGTTTAACTTCCAAATTATGGTGTGTGTAAATAGTTCTTGAATCGGGAGCAAGTGGATTGAGAACATTAAACAGCACAGGAGAGAATGCGCTTGTGGTTTGAATGGAGAATAATATGAATCACAGTTACAACATGGCCACAGCATCTCACTGTTTGCAGTCTCAGAGTAACCTACTATATTTAAATAAATAGGAACAATACCAATGTGTACAGCGCTGAAATCCTATTGAAACATATGAAATATGACTCAACAACAAAAAAAATATGTGTATGCATTTTAAGTTGTGTTTGTTTCAAGCCAGAGTTCAGTAAATTCTATGTAGTTGTAACAGTTCATTTAACAATGCCATGTGCCACGCACCCTAATTAATCAGTCATTTGATGGTCTTATTTCTGAAAATAATTGCTACATTCTAATAATAATTTTGTGCAACTAAACAGAAGATTAATGTTCTCATTATAAACTTTCTCACACTTCAGTTATGCAAGAAAGGGTCAAAACAAGCCAAAGATAATGAACTAAATTGGGAGTAGAGGATAAAATAGTGCCTTGTAAGAGGATTTTAGTTGAAGAAATGTCTGAGTGGTGTTAGATCCGGAAACAGTGGCTCACAGAAATCTATTTCTCTACTGCTTGATATGCAACACTCTGAAAATACCCATTTTATGTAATGACGATCATTGCCAAGCTGATAATAATTCTACACTGGATGCCTTACATAGATCATCTGTCTTGATCCTTAATCTATAAGCAGAACAAATATGTCACTTACCTCATGAATAATCATCCTATATTTCATCCTATGAACACTGATTACCATCAAATGAAACTTAGGGAGGCATGTAGAGCTATTTAATGTCTCAGAATATTTCAACCTGATATCCTCCTTGGCACTTCAACCTTTATGAATATTAAAAAACCAAGCCATGTGGCTATACTTTCATTGGTGGGAGGATCTTTCACTAAAAGCAGTCGAGCACATGATATATTGTGGACACTTTCCAGAGTTATCAGAGGTTATGCCCTTAATACTTGAGGGTTATAAAATTATTACCAATAAAAGTGAACACTGGAGTACAAAGAGATTAAATGATTTTTCCAAAATGACATATTCATAAAAACATATAAGGAAATCAATCAACATTTGTGTTGAAATTTTCCTTTAGGCCAGTGTGTTAAAAACAATAGATGATTGTGGGAACTAAAGGGGTATAGAGGAAGGAAGGGGAAGGGAGAATAGCCCATGTCCGATCAGAGTTCCTCCTATGCTCTGGGCAGATGGACGTGGGAGGCCTGCCAGACACTTTCCACTAAGCCCCGGGTGGGCATCTAAGCCACTGACCCCACTCAATGAGGGGTGGGCAAGGGGAAGCCCCTGGAACCAGGGGGCCCTGGGGCAACACCCTGTAGCCCCAGGGTTATGGGGGAGAGGGCATAGAGAGAGAGAGGTTCCCACGCAGTCTAGAGTAAGCACAGCGGGCCTTGATGAACAGAGACAGTCTATGGTTTTAGAGCTTTATTATAGAAAGGCAGAGGGAAAGGAGAGAAGGTGGAAAGAGAGAGAAAGGGAGAGAGAGAAGCCACGTGGCCAAGAGGAGAGATGGAGAAAAGGAGAGACAGAAGAAAGGCTAGAGAGTAAGAGGGAGAGAGAGAGATTGAAAGGAGAGGAGAGAAGAGTTTAAGGGGAGTAAGAGGAGTAAGAGCAAGAGAGCAAGAGAGTGAGGAGGGGCCAAATAGCCCTTCTTATGGTATGCTGTTATCTTTACTGTTGCTAGGTAACTGGGGAGGATTCTAGCTTGAAGGTTAAAAGCTTGGGACATTGCCTACCCTAACCATGCTTCTCTTGTGGGGGCTGTAGGGGGCAGTAACTTAGACAGGAGCCAGAGTTCCAAGAGACATGAGAGAACTTTTTCTATCCGGTGTAGGTGAATTATCACCACCAGGTCCCAGGGTTCAGCATCTCAGCTTGACTGAGACCAGACTGTGTATAGCCCAATGCCCCACAAATGGTTAATACATTTTTAAATGTTGACTTCCAACACATAAGTCGCTGTTCACTACCCATTATTTCTCACAATTTGAGAGGGAGATTCACTATCACATTCTCAACACAAATGACACCAAACAAAAAAACAAAACAAAACAAAACAAAACAAAACAAAAATAAAAACAAAATCCAACTAGAGTAGCTTCTTGTTGTCTACAGCCCTATCTTATATCATGTAGTGTATTCTATTGATTCTCTGGTTACATTTAGACTTCTTATCACACAAAGACAGATTCTTAAACATTTGTTCCATTTCTTACCCCAGACCAAATATTGGGTGGCTACTCTACCTACTGACTCCCTGGATACTTTGGGGCAACAGTAGAAGCCACACAGTCTCTTGTCTGAGTTTTGGCTCCCTTGTTCCTTCTGACCTGGGCAATGCCTACCAACTCTGAAGGTTTTAGTATTCCGCAAGTAAAAAATTATGGAAAGAATATTTCACACTTGTTTAATTGATTTTCTGCTGTACTGTAACTCCCATCAGGATATTTTCATTCCTTTTTATTATGATATTTGTACAAAATAGACAACATATCTATACACATAGCTGCCAGGCTTTTATTACGTTATTATTGTAACTTTGTGGTCATTATGTCATTACTTTAAATGGCTGGGGACAGTGAAATTGAAAGACTACTTTAGGAGATGAGTGTGCAGGGACAGTGATGGCTTCACAAGGAAAATACAAGGAATAGACACAGGAAATCATTGCTTAAAAACCTGGTAGCAAGTAAGTCTTGATCTAGTAAAGGTTTGCACAGTTTGATGCTGTACTGAAGAAATTCATTTTTAATACAGGAAATAATAGAAGATTGCCCCAATTTGAGAACACATGGGAATACCCATCAGAATCAGGAGGTAACACAAGACTAATAAAGTGTTCGATAGAGTCTCCATGCCAGTAATGGTCTATTATCATTAAGAATGCTACTGAAGTACACATGTAGACCTACATGCTTTACTCATTGATATTTACAGCTTTGTAGACAGAGATTTTCTCTGAGCTGATGAGATTTAGCAGAAGGCCTTGAACATCATATATGCAAACATGGAAATAAAGAAAATATCCAGTTGGTAATTTGGGGATGGATGCTAGGATGAAAATGCACCTGGGCATGACATTTTTTACTTCACGACTTCTCTTGAGACAAGAAAGCAAGAGTGCAGAGTAAGCACAGGAAAATAGTTGAGAATGATTTCTTAAATGCTAAGTGTAGTTACATCAGTATTACATAGCTTCAGAGGTGATGTTCGCATTATTGCATTATTTTTAACATGTTAATTTGCCTAAATATAGCAATCACTTTTCTCTTTATATGAGCCAAAGTACCATACTTGATTTCTTAAATATAGAAAAGAAAAATGGGATTAAAATAATCATAAAAAATATGGTATTTATACTTTTATTTGTTATTCCTGAAAACTGTTCTATCATTATGTCTCTTTCATTTATTCTGTTCTTGAAGTCAGTTAAAGAGGACCAATGAATTCTGTATAAACACAGGCTGATTATTTAATTCTCAATTCTGTATCATTCTACCTCATATTTTATAAAATATAAGGAAAAAGGTTTCTTGGCACTGTTGGATTATAGAATTGTTAATTAAAATTAGGGCATTATTAGTGATTGAGAGCTTAGTTATTATCGTGGCCATACTGGATATAATTTTTCTAAGAGCTCGCACACATATAAAACCTGAATTTTCTTATGATTTAATCAAACAATATATAGTTTTTAGCATCTTATATTAAAATGCCTTTAATATTAGCAAATATTAGAAAAATAAATGGGAAATAATTGGAGTATAAGAGATAGGATCCCTAACAGAATAGTTAGTTATAAAGTTTAATGTTAAAATCATTTACATCAAAAAGGAAATAAGTAACTTGGATTTTGTTGTTGCTGTTGTTGTATGTTTGTGTGTGTGTGTGTGTGTGTGTGTTTACACTACTGCTCCATTGCTCTCAGTGCAAGCAGATGTCTTTTCAATATCCCATCTCTTCCAGAAAAAAATAAGCTTCAGTATTCCTGATACTGAAATACAATGATTTTCTCCTCCTTAGCTTCTTTTAATCTATTATTTATTCATCCATTCAACAAATATTAACATATATTAATGCCACCAGGGCATTCTCTTATTGTCAGCTTTGATAAGTGAGGTACGGGTTTAAATTGCATAGCGGAGTACCCCACATTTGTGTGGGAGGCTCTGAGAAAAGCTTGCTGGTTTGCTGCAATACTAGCAGGAGATGATGGGTGCCTGCGAGTCTACCTCTCCTCACAAGGACCCAGATTGTTGGGTGACTATTGCTAACATGACTTGTCCAAAGTGGGATGAATCACTGAGATTTCCAGCCAGTTTCAGGAGAGGCCAACAGACATAGAAGAAAGAGAATTTACTTTCACATAAATTGTAATGAATTTGGAGTACTACTCTGCACGTCATAGAAGGCATCCGGGAACGCTGAGCCAGGCAGTGTCGTAGGAAGGAAAGTACTGCCTATTTCAGGGAGATAACCAGAAGTATTCTATTATTAGGTCCTCTCTCTAGTCATCAAATGAAAGTGACTTTTCTTCTTTCTGTTATGAAAAAAAATACATTTTTCCCAAGGTAGAATATCTCAGCTTCTAATTACTGGAACTAGCTCAAAACCCAGGATCTCTGAAATGTACACATCTCCCTGACCAGTTAGGTGTGGATGTGATTGTGTAAGGTCTGGTACCTTGTAAAATTATCAGCACACGATTCTTCCTACCTCTCACCATATGAAACACCCAGTATAAAGTGCCGAGAAAGGAACATACTCACTGTTCTAAAAGCTATGATTGTGAAAAAAGGGAGACAGGGAAGACTCAGCGACCATAACAGTTGTGAAATCCAGCCAAGTGGAGATATGAGAGAGGTGAAATACATTTCTGATTAGTGCATCTGTAGTGTTTGATTCTCGTTTCTGGGAGTCATGGCAGCTCTCTAAGAAGGTTCCCTGGCATCCTCCTGGGGAAAGGATGTATCTGTGTGCAGATCTGAAGGGAATACTTCAACAGTTGTCCTTTTTGGAGACTTTGCAATTTGTATATTTTCCATCCTACCAGAGCATATCAGAGGTGCAAGGATTGTTGTGGAAATCATCAGTGTTGGAGAACCTAATGGAAAAGTGTGAGGGCACCTTAAAGCAGTATTAACTATGTCTTGCTGTTGAAATATAGAAAACGCTACTTCTCAATAAAGCCTACATTTCCAAACCCTCTATCAATTAAAATTCTATAACTAGCACAAACCAGATAGAGTCATTGTCTTTCAGCCAAATGTTCTTCACCCTCCTTCATTCATTTTTTTTTCCAAACAATATTTAAAAGGTTCATTTTTCTTCACAAACAGCGAGGTAAGCAATAGTGTGAGGCAAAGTCTTGTGATTAGAAGCACCTCTGACTGAGGTGCTGCCCATGGCACGGTCTGTCGCACGTGTGATATTGTTATTACTCATGGAGCCAGTGCTTGATCATCACTAAAAAGGGAGAGGAGCACAAATACAAGAAGAGGAGCTTTTCTGCACCCACTCTGCATGTGTCTTGGCTTCTTCATTTTGTCACAAAAGTACATATATCTGGATATACTCATTACTTAAGAACTCTTTGTCAGCCAGGCGTGGTGGCACACGCCTTTGATCCCAGCACTTGGGAGACGGAGGCAGGCGAATTTCTGAGTTCAAGGCCAGCCTGGTCTACAGAGTGAGTTCCAGGACAGCCAGGGCTATACAGAGAAACTCTGTGTCAAAACAAACAAACAAACAAAAAATACTCTTTGTCAAAGTAAAGCTCTTCCTATGGAAATAATACTGAGAGCTATGCCCTACTAAGGCCATCATGACAGTTAGCCATCATTTTCTGTGTCTTTCCATTATGCATCTTATAATCTGAAAGAGAAAATTCCTTCTTGGTGTGATTATGTCTTTCATGAGAAACAATAATTGTGGCTTCTTTGTTATATTCTTACTCCCAGTTGCTTTTCTTTGTTCTCCATTGGCTTCCTCAATCCAAATCTTGATAAGAACCCAATAATATAACAGCAATGGCACAAGATAGTGTCCACAATACTGTCCGGAGACAGTGTACTCCTGGAAATAGAACCAGGTGTTTATTCAAAGACAAGCTCTTACCAATATCAGCATCCTCCCCTTCTAGTGTTGATCATTAAATCAATTTCTCTTGCCTGCAACACTGTGAGTCTCAGAAACTTAACACAATGGCTGTCAGAAATTTGTGGAATCTGTATGAGGACATGAATGCAGGTGTCTGCAGACTCTAAAAAAGAACACCAAATGACCTGAAGTTCTAGTTATAAGTGGTTATGAGCCAACTGACTTAGATGCTGAGAGCATAACTTCTGTAAGAAGACACTGATTCTGAACTGCTGAGTCATCAGCTGAGCCCAAGTTTGCATCATCTCTATTAAGATCTATGTATGAGAGAAGATACAAATGTTCAGTTACCAGTCGGTGCCATTAACCTTCTATGATAGAAAGATGGGGAGATTCAGCATTATTTTACAAGCTTCTGTGTAAATATTGAAAACAGTAAAGGTGTGCTAAGTATTTTTATCTTTTTGTAGCTCCTTTTGCTAAAATTACAGTTCACTATAAATTGCATCTTGGGAAAATAAATACAATCAAATGTCTCTATGTCTCTCATTACTTTCTGAAGTATATATAGATTTTCTTTCTTTCTGTAGTATATATAGATTTTCTTTCTTTCTGCGCCTTTTTTTCAATGAAATCTTAGATACTTGATCTGTTTATATCTAGAGGACTCTAGAAGAATAAGACCAACATTCACAAAGCACATCATCTGAGTTCCTTCTGCATTGTCTTTTCCCCTAATATTTGACACCTATACCAATTCTCAGATTTTATTTTCCATTTGATATTTGGTATGAGATCACTTTCTCATCATCGTATTTTCTACCTAAAGGAATTTGGGGCTAGGAGTGGAACTCAGTGATGGCATGCTTGTTTAGTAGGTTCAAGCTCCAATGTTGCCAATACAAGGAATTAGTAATACTAAGATATTTAACTAATTAATATGCAAGTAGATGACAGTGGATTATAGCTAATTTAATCCAGTGAACTTCTTAGGCAAACTATGATATTCGTAATTAAGGTATAGACTTTTCTGTCTTACTATAGAGCCTATATCAATAATGAAATGTAAGAATTATGAAAATAATAACTCCTAATTCTTGTCTATTATTCTTAAAATGTCCATGTTGCATTATGCCCATGTCCATAATTACCCTCCTATAGACAATGGACTCCTGTATGTCATAAATCTGGAGAAGCTGTCATATGCCAGCCAGTGCTATAGAAAGTCAGTCTGGGACACTGATTGTAAATCAGGGAGTAGCAAACATGCAAACCTAGAAGCCTAAGCATAAGTGGAAAGTAGCTACTAAGAAATGGTCATTATGTTATATGAAAACAGGCTGTGATTGGCAAATGCCAAGAGGAACAAACAGGGCACACGTGACTGGATGTAGTCAGAATGGCCAGGAGAACCGTTTGCAAGTGGTGTCAGTCATTTACAAACATGGAAAGAAATAGTAAAACTGAACATTTAGGGAAAGCGTTTTCTACATAACGGATCAGCAACTGTGAAGACACTGGACAGTAGTAGTATGTCTCCATAATTTGAGAACTTTCTTTGGCATGGTGTGCCCTAAATTGAATAAAGAAGGAGGAAGTGAAAGAATACAGCCTGATAACAAACATTTGTAACTGTTTTGCCTTTTCCCCACTAAAGGACATTGGGAAGACATCTGTGGATTTTTAGTAGAGAGCACAGATGATTTAACATATCTATAAAAATGGCTGCTATATAGAAAAATAGAAAGACAAAAGCAAGCGGAGCATAAAAAGCAGTTAGTGGAAGGTTGAATCATTTGGGAGAGAAATGGCAAACTCTTTTGCTACAGCTGCAGCTGTGGAAATGTTGGGGCATGTTCAGTTTGTGAACAGATTTTCAAGTAGAAATGAAGGAACTTGCCATTCAGGTTGAACATCACACATGAGATAAGAAAGAGAAGCCCACATATTACCACTTGAGTGGCACTAACATACTTCCAGTAATAGGATAGAAGAATGTGAACCAAACAGGTATGAGGTGGGAAAAAAAAAAACATTTTCACTTTTGAATTTGTAAAAGTGCATTTTGACAAGCAAATAGGAATGGACACTAGACCATCACACATTTGAGAGCAGAGGCAAAGTGCCAAAGGTGGAGACATATTTTAGAAGTCCTAAGAATAAAGTGGGTGTTTAAACACAGCCATCAATGAGCTTGTTCTTGGAATTAGGACAGAAAAGAGAACATTTCTAATAAATGGATGAGAGTAGGTGGTCAGGAAATGAAAAGCTTACTTAATACAGAAAAATAAGAATTCTTTTAGTGGAGTGATGGCAATAGCAGCCTAATGTCATCAAAAGGAAGCTGAGAAGTATGCTGTGAAAGGTCACAGGGAGAAAGCTAATCACAGGAAAGGATGGATGCTAACTAAAATCAGGCCTGTGACAGGAAAATAGCAGTACAGTAGGACCAAGCAGGAAAGGACTGTGAGTGAGGGAGACACTGTGAGCCTTTAAACAGAAACAGAACCCAGTGCCATTTTCGTAGTTATTGAATGTGGAAATACTGAGGGAAAGTAAATAGGTTAAATAGTTGACAAGTCTATCACCAGAAAGAGAAGATACATATTTTTAAACTTGTCAGTAAAGACCACATAAGTCAGATCACCAATGTGTATAGCAGCCTTGTCTTAAAAATAGACTCTACATTTTTTTCTATCATCAACTTTTGAATTCTAAGGCCCATGTTTGAACAGAAATTTAATGTGTCAAATAGGAATGTGGAGGTGAAGACCAACTTAAATATTCCATAAATAAATACGTAAATAATAGATCGATGATACATAGATAGATAGATAGATAGATAGATAGATAGATACATAGATACATAGATACATAGATACATAGATACATAGATACATAGATACATAGATACATAGATACATAGATGATGGTGTTACAATCATAGTACTTTTACCAATAACCTCCATTTTAATCACTGAGTATTTCTTTAAGATTGTGTTTTGTTGCTGAAGGTTCTGTGAAGTTCTGGGTTGATTCTCCCGCTTACAGAACCACTGATTCCTGTCTAAATCTGTTGCAGTGTGCCTGAATACTATGACTACGGTCATGGAGTAAACGAGGATGCCTACGACAGCTACGGTAAGACCGCTTCCTTTCTATGGTCAAGAGATCAGAGCACCCATCTGTCTCTGACAACTCAGAAATTATTTCTATATCCACCGCACTGCCCCATTTTCACAGAAGTGTCTGCCACATTGATTTATGTAATTCTACAGTATGATTTGACTTACAGAACCAGTGCAGAAAATTGGACAGATCAATTTCGATCAAAATTTCAAAAGAAATTAATCACAATCATAGATCATTTCCACAGCATTGGTGAGCAGTCAGTAGTGGCGCCATGTTTCAGCATGCCCATTGTCCAGTCTTTAGTGTAACCTCGATTTTGTGTCTTTCCTTTTGTAACAAAGATATCAGTATAATCTACATTTAAAGTATATTTGGACTTGAAAGTTCATAAATATTTTTATTATGAAATGATTTTCAAATTATTTATCCGTCATATGTATCTCTTAAAATCCCTAATAACATTTTCTTGTATGTATTAAGAAACAGTCAATAAAATATTAGTCTGTAAAGTTGATTTCAAAATGTATTATGGAATCGAGTATCACTAAAGTTAATCATAATTTTATTTCACAAATACTTGCTGACTTCTTGTGATCTATCAGGATACTATATTGTGATGGGTCATGTCTGATTCTACAAAATTTTTATTTAGCAAGTTTGCCTTGAAAATGACATTTAGAAATTTATATTCTTGGGTTGGGTTAAAATTATAACAAGAATCCTTCTTCCTCTGATGGAGAATGAAGAAAACAATGAGTTTGAAATGTCGTATCATGAAAGTGTAATGCTATGTCAGGATGTAGAAAGACAGGTACAAATGGTTGTGGAGTAGGGGGAGGAAGGCACAGAAGACCAGCCAGATGGGGGAAGGAAAGCACAGATCTTCAGGTAGGCAAGTAGAGGAAGGAAAGCACAGATGACCAGGTGTGGGAAGGAAAGCATAGATGGTCAGGTGGAGGAAAGAAAGCACAGATCATCAGGTAGGAGAGGGACAGATGGTCATGTGTGGGAAGGAAAGCACAGATGGTCAGGTGGGGGAGAGGACAGATGGCCAGATGGAAGAAAGAAGGCACAGATGGTCAGGTGGGGGAGAGGACAGATGGCCAGATGGGAGAAGGAAAGCACATATGGTCAGGTGGGGGAGAGGACAGATGGCCAGATGGGAGAAAGAAGGCACAGATGTTCAGGTGAGGGAAGGAAAACGAAAGATTACAAAGGATGGAGTAATGCTTAGAAACAATCATTATTTAGTAATGCAATGCCATATCCAGCAAGAGAACATAACACTATGACCAATGCAAAGCAAGACTTGATACCCTCCATCTAAATTCTTACACATTTATTCATTTTATGTGAACATATTGAGCAATTTATGACAAAGGAGAAGTAAGTATGAAAGTATAGCTCTGAGACTCCTTTTCTGTTTTTGTACTTTGTCAATAGTTGGAACTTGACTCAGTGCTTCTACCACATAAGGGTACTTACCATGACTCAGGACTAAGCAAATCCTAAGGAAGTCTAGATCTAATGTGAATGACCCTGATTAGAAAGTATGGGATCTGGGTGTAAAGGTTACATTAGAGGACTTGAATACAGGTCTGAGTAAGTGGGATGCACAGGAGAAGTGGAGAAGAAAAAAGTTATAGACATATCTTCCATAGTCTCCATCAGCGTCCTCTGAGAACATTCTCAGACATCACCTGCATTTTAGAGATGAAGAACTAAGGCTGTAGCATTAAGTAATTTTCCTTCATTGAACAATTAACAAAAAATAGAATCTGAAAGTACCAGACTGATGTTCTCTCCCCAGAAATGCGAGCAATGATTCTGGAAACAACAAGAGAATCTAGCAATTTTAATTCTGGCAAGGTCACCACTACCCACTTAGGTTGAGGTAGAAGGCTAAACACCTCAAGGTATCTACAGTTCCCTAGGTTCAACAAAATATAACTATACTAATCTTCTTCCAAGCCTGTCTCTACTTGTACAAGTAACATGTCTTCTCTATTTTTTTTTTTTACTGAAGATGATCAATGAATAAAACATAAACTTAGTTTTTCTGCTTTTATTGTGGAGAATGCTACAGTGTAGCTATCTTTGGTCAATCTGTATCCAGGATAATCTGACACCTCCATCATTTTTCTTAAGTTTAACCCAAGTGAGATCAAATTCATGTAGCTAATGTGCATCAGAGCCAAGATCATTGCCCCATCTGTCCTGGCCTCTGTGGTGGTTTGGATGAGAATGGCTGCAATAGGCTCCCGTATTTGAATAATTTGTCCCTATTTAATAAGACATGTTTGGGAAGAATTAGGAGTAATAGCCTTGTTGGAGGAGGTATGACACTGAGGGTAGGCTTTGAGGTTTCAAAAACTGATGCTATTGTTATTCCCAGTGTGCTCCTGTATGTTCTCTCTCCTCCCCCCCCCCCTCTCTCTCTCTCTCTCTCTCACACACACACACACACACACACTTGCTTACCAAGACATGGCTCTTAGCTCTTCCTACCTCCATGCCTTTGCCCCTCCATCATGGACTTTAATCCTCTGAATCTATAAGTCCAAATTAAACACTTTTTTCTAAGTTGCCTTTGTCATGGTTTCTTATCACAGCAATAAAAGTAAGTTACTATGACAACCCCTGAGATCCATCTCCTCTGTCTGCCCCCCAAAATGTTGACAATGACATTGCCAAGGTAACCTGTCATTGGAAAGGTCTCAAGACAACAGCATCAAAGATGACATCAGCAGGGGTTGAGGAAGCCCAGCTAGTTTAAAGGCAACAAGAGAGTATACTTTGCACATAGGTACTGGTAGGTGCGAGCTTTGTGATGATTTACAAAGTATACTGTTTTTCTATTGCTCCCATTGTTTCCTGCTCAGAAATAGATGGATGCATACATATTGTACCAGATTACAATCTTTATGAGTTTAGAGCCTAGAACTTAAGAAAACAAGTATTCTGGATTGGTATAGTGTTGTACAAAGTTAGACAACATTATTCATTTAAAAATGTTTAAGTGAGTTAATCCATGTATGGGAAGTGTTATTCCAGTATGGGAAGACTACAAATCTCCTGATACTTTTTTCTAATGAGGAGGTATATTATTATTCATAAAATGTCTTTAGATTTTCAGTATAGTCATTATATTTTACACTTGATATGCCAGTTTGAGGAAAATAGCTCCCGTGTTTACTTTATGGAATCGCATGCACTGGACTCAGTGCTGCATTCAGAAAGATGCAGCAGGATGGGTTATGAAGAGATGAAATATTACTTTCTAAAAAAAATTGTTCAATCAAATCAGGGAATTGACCAATAAAATGAACAGACAGTTCTCATAAGGAATAAAAATGGCCAATAAACAATTGAAAAAAAATAACCAACATCTTTAGCCATCAGAAAGATGGAAATTTAATATACTTTAAAATTCTATCCCACCCATCAGAAGGATAACATCAAGAAAAAAATGACAACAGGTGTATGTGGGAAAAGAGAAACATTTATTCATCGCTGGTGGTAGCATTAAATTATAGAGCCATTATTAAAATAATAAAGAGGTTTCTTAGAAAAATGCAAATAGAATCACTACATGGCTTATGTCTTATCACTCTGGACTATATACCCAAAGGTCTATTGATTACAGAGACATTTGAACTTCAGTATTATTGCTGCTAGACTCACAGCAGCTAAGAACAAAAGGCAGGATGGCCATCACAGAACAATGAAAAATGTAGCAACTCTACATGGTAAAGTTTCATTGAGCTGAAAAGGAAAATGAAATCATGAATTTTGAGTACAACTGGAAATCATTATATAGAGTGAGATAAGCTAAACTCAGGACAGACACCACATATTTTCTGATGGGTTTGTATGTGTGTGTGTATGTGTGTGTGTGTGTGTGTCCATGAGAAGGGATCGTAAGTGGAGCATATACAAGGTGCAAAGATATTAATAGTATACATGTACATAAAGGAGAGGGGGAAACCATTGGGACCAGCAAGGTCATGAGAAAGGGACTAGAGACCAATAACAGACATGCTTGATGATGGCATATGAAACCTATTGCTTTGTATGTCACATTAAAGAGATAATCTAAACACAAAGGTTTTTCTTATTATGGTCTGTAAAAGTATTTTCTTCCACCCCTCTAACAGTAGCACTATACCATGATAAGTATAGACTTTACTGTCTTTCACACAAATTGTAATAATTAGCTATCATAGGTTCATTTGAAATTGTTATACTCTTTGCATAATCATAGAATAAAGTAAATTCACATCAATCATGTATTGTGAGAGTGAAGTTCTAAAGATTCTACTGCACTCATACTACACTCATGTTTAGGGGAAAACAAGACCTGCAAAAATAAGAAATACAGGGACTCAGCACTATAATTTCAGGGCTAATTAATATATATATATATATATATATATATATATATATATATCATGAAAATTCAGATTTTAGTATAAGATGTTATATACTGAATTATCAGGATTATGGATTATGTTGATAATTGTTGATAAGTGGTTCATTTTGTAACAACGAAGGAGCAAGATGGTAATAATCTTTGCTTATAACATGTGTATCTAGATAATTTTTTATTATTGAAAATAACTTTTTGATACAATGTGTTCTATCTAGACTTTTCCCCCCTCTTAAAAAATAAGAGCCGGGTGTGGTGGCGCACGCCTTTAATCCCAGCACTTGGGAAGCAGAGGCAGGCGGATTTCTGAGTTCGAAGCCAGCCTGGTCTACAAAGTGAGCTCCAGGACAGCCAGAGCAATAAAGAAAAACCCTGTCTTGAAAAAAAAAAAAAAGAAGCAACAACAAAAAAAATACGAAAAAATTACATGAAACACACAAAGACACAAGTAATTACTAAAACAAAAACACAAAGTAAGAAGACAGCATTTACAAACACAGGAGAAGGTTGACCCAAATGTCCATTCAAGTCAAACTGAATATACTCCCTGTACATTATAATCCATTGTATCCTCTAGTTAGTGAACTGTAGTCAGTCTAGTCAGGTAATATGTGTAAGCATGCAAGCACATGCTAACTAAATATTGACTGATTTACTCCATAATTTTTGTAAATGCAACATCTTGCTACATATCCAAGACTAGTTTCAAACTGGATTCACATAATTCTCCTGTTAAACTCCGAAGGCTCTGGAACTCCAAGTCTATGGATTCATTTTTTTACAGTCTATTTTGTGTAGCATCAGATATAAAGATTTTTTTCTCTTTGTGTCCCAGGTTTCATTGCTGAAGTAGGAAATATAAACTCTATATTTATAGGTAACATTAAATATTAAATGCTTTCCTTACAATACTGTAATACTAACATTATATATATAATATAACTATATATGTAGATATATAACTAAATATGTAGATTTATTGATTATAAAGATCATGTAACATATATTATCAGATTCATTTTTATTAAACTAAGATTTGTTACATTTTATACTGAATTGATTTTTCGAAAATGAATATTTGACTAATAAGAATTTAAAATCAGTTTCTGCAAATCTAAAATATTTTCTAATTAAATCAGAATTACTAAAATTACTTTGGATATGTCTGAATAGTTCATAATTCAATGGGGATGTGTTTTAATTACAGGGCTTAGCTATGCAATGCTTCACATAAGAAACACCCTCTTCATTCTCTCTGAGATTGGCAGCTATGAATGGACAGCAATATTATCTTCTCAGAGGAAAGAGCTGTTTATTAAAATGTATTTAATGTATGAACTGGAGAGCTAATTATGCATCCATTCATTAGTAGCATCGTAAATGACAGCTGTGTGGAACCAAGAAAGATAATATTAATACAGTCTTGAAATGAATGAAAGCATAAAGAAACTGGGTGCTATATTTCAATCCAGGGCACCCGAGTGCTGCACTTCAAGTCGATTGCAGAACAAGAACATCCTCATTTTGTGTTGAGGAGAGAGATGATTATTATCCCAGTGTGAAAATAAGCCTGCATTGATTAATCTGTGAAAACAGCTAAAGAAAATGAAGCCAACTAACATTCATGCCAGCCCTGAGATTGAAGAACAAAAGCCTTCTATATTTAACAGTCAATAGAGATACACATTTGAGAAATTGATTTTACAAAAGATGTGTTTTCTAAAATTACCAAGAATATAAAAGTCACTGAGAAATATAATCCATGCAAACAATTTGTTTGTCCTAGGACTTAATATTGAAATGTTTATGTGTTCCCGAGAATAATATCACAGTTATTTCATCTTAATATAAAATTTTAAAGTCTATTTTCAACTGAAAGATAGCCCACTGAAATTGTGTTCCCAAAGTATTTGAAGTTCTCATAAAATTGATTTTAGAATAAGCTAATTTGTCTTGTAATATTTGACAGATTGAAATTAAGTGGACATCTCTTACAAGTGGCCCTGATAGTACATGGATACCATTTCCCTTAGAGGTGACACAGTGCAAACAAGCAGGAGTCAGAGATGGCTCAGTGAGTTAATGTGCATGACACACAAGCCTGTCACCATGAGCTGGGACCTTCAGAATGCAAGTGAAAACTGGACACTGTAGCGATCACATAGTTCCCTGTGATCCCAGCATCCCTACTCCAGGATTGTGAGATGCAGACTTAAGGAAGGAGACTCTACTTACAGGCAAAGTAGGCTGACTTACTGAACCATGAAGAGACCCTATCTCAAACAAGATGAAGGACAAATGCCATAAGGCTGTTCTCAAATCTCTATAGGTTGCATACCCGAGGTGAGTGCATGCACACCCCCCCCACACACACACATATATGCACATGTACATAAACCAGAATCTCATTATTTCATTGCTTACTTGACAATTTTACATTATTAGTTATATTTAAGATCTCAATTTTTCTTTGAGTTATCCACCCTTAATAGAACAGCTTTAGGCAAACTAGGAAACTGCTTGTGCCTATGTGAAAGATTTTAAACTTTGATTGCCTTAGTATTCTGAGGAAAAAGAAACAATACAAACAGCTAATTTTCTCTCTTGATCAGTGTGTCAAAAACCTCTTGAGACAAGGAATCATAGTCAGGATAAGGTCAAAGCTCTTTGGGTACCACATGTGGCACTCGTAATCCCAGCGTTCATGAGTCTGAAGTAGGAGGGTCTCATGAGTTCAAGGCTATTTTAGGATACACAGTGAGATTCCCATGTAAGCTAAGTTTAAGAGTAGACAATAGTAGTGCTTATATGTCAGGGGCAACCAACAAGCAGAGGAACATGGGAACCCAATCCTTTAGAGCAGATCATGGAGTATAAAGCCTGGTTTTTTATTGTTTCTTCCTCCATTCACTAACTGCCATGTTGAGTGTCTTTCTGAGACCATACACTGCATTCTAATCAAAAATAGAGGTAGATGAAGGAAGCAGGCAACTAGAAGTTGAGTTTTCTTATCAGTGAAGGAAAGTAACCATGCCTACCCTCACTGAATTAAAGGAAAAGAATTATAACATTCCTTTATGTTACCACTTGATTCTGCCTTGTGTTACTTCTCATCAGGCCCTCCTGTGCTTTTTAAGTGTGTGGATGAATGTCTCAGCTTTTGGTAGAATTCAGACTTTGCCAGTAAAGAAAATATAGTGTAGGTTCAAGTGAGACAAGCTTCTATATTGTGTTCAGTTATCATTCAGTATTTCATTTTCTACATTCTGTGATGTTAACTCTTTTTTAAGTTGTCTTTTTGGCTCCATTTTTTATTGAGGTGAGATCTGAACTCTACAATAAAATCTTTAGGTCCTCTGTAATACAGGGGTGAATTAAGACAGACTCTTCTGTCACTGAGATAGAGAATTTGAACTATATAGTAAGTTTCCGTTAAATCTGAACTAAATGATAAGACTTGCTTAAAAACATCACACTACACCAGAAACAACAAAGGTAGAAAGCTGTTCCCCCCCAGCTCAGTCCCTGATCTACACTTCACTAATGACTTAGAAAATTTTTGCTTCTAGGAAAACTGTGAAGATGGCTTAGGATGCTATAAGACTGTATTTGATGCTCAGAAAGTGGCACCATAATAAATAACAAAAATGGCAAAAATTCAAATCTTATCATATACTTTGGAGATAGTCTGGAAACAACTAGGTATCCAATTGTGAGGAGTTTTGTATAAAATGTTTATAGCCTTGGGAAGTCTTACTTAGCCACACAGCCATGCTATTGTGAGTCATATTCCTAGCACACTAAGCAGAATTTGACAAGGGAGATCAGTTTGTGTTTCGTGCTGGCTTAGTGTCTTCAGGATGGGGAAAACCTAAGAAGCATTTAAAGGAGGAAAGGTCCATTTGAGCTTCTGGGTTGAGGAAGATCATGGCAGAAGTAGGTGGTAGAGTGAATGGAGACAGAGGGACAGATGGAAAATCATAAAAGGGGAGATGGGTGGATTTATCTCTCTCAGGGTGCCCTCACTAACTTATTTCCAACAGCGCATTCATCAATGGCTGCATTTGTGGGCTAGTCTGGAGATGAGTTAAAAGCTCTGGAACCAAGCAAGTTGCAGACGCCCTTTTACTTGCAAGCAAGCGTCTATCAACATTGCACTGGGAAGGGCACTTCATATCCAAGCCACAACCCTCACATTAGTTATGAATTTTGCATGTTGATCTGCAACATGACACAAATGAGGAGTGTGAGTAG
Organism: Mus musculus; assembly: GCF_000001635.26. NCBI lineage: Eukaryota > Metazoa > Chordata > Mammalia > Rodentia > Muridae > Mus > Mus musculus. The sequence goes on from NC_000067.6 coordinate 32,652,826, forward strand.
CCATTCTTTATGGTGGGCTTAAACTGCTTTTCTCTTCTGAGATTCTTTTTTTATTGATCATTTTATTTGTTTACATTTCAAATGTTATCTCCCTTCCTGGTTTCCCCTCCACACCCCCCTATCCCATACCTCCCTCTCCCCTCCTCTTTGCCTCTGTGAGGGTACTCCTTCAACCAATAGCCCACTCCTGCCTTATCACTCTTGCATCCACCTACAAAGAGGTATAAAGTCTGCACAGGACCAAGGGTCTCCCCTCCCACTGATGTCATAGAAGGACATCCTCTACTACACATGTATCTGGAGCCATGGGTCCCTCCATGTATACTCTTCAGTTGGTGGTTTAGTCTCTGGCAGCTCTGGTGTTCCAGATAGTTGATACTGTTGTTCTTCCTATGGGGTTGCAATCCCCTTTGGTTCCTTCAGTCCTTCCCCTAGCTCTTCCATTGGGGTCCCCATGCTCAGTCCAATGGTTGGTTGCCAGAATCTTCATCTGTGTTGTTCAAGCTCTGGCACAGACTCTCAGAGTACAGCCATAACAGGCTCTGTTAGTAAGCATTTCTTGACATCAGCAAGTGTCAGGGTTTGGTGTCTGCAAATGGGATGGTTCCCTAGGTGGGTCAGTTTCTGGGTGTCCTTCCTTTCAGTCTCTATTCCAGTTTTTGTCCCTGTCTTTCTTCTTAGATTCTTTTGTGAGTTTCAGAAATGAATAGCTATGTGGACAATGACCAATGAATGAACACATTAGTTTAGCCCTCGTGATAAAATGTCTTCATGATATCTTTTTTTTGAACTGGTTCAAAATGAATGTGATATTTGAAGTCTCCCTCTTAAAACCCAAATACTAAAATGTTACTCTTCCATTTAACTTTAATAACACCAGGTTTTTAAAAAGCGGTTGCTAGTCCCTGTGTTTCATGATCACCAAGGACCTAAATGTTTAAAATATCTGAGACTTTTTTTTACAACTTTAAAAATTGCCTAGATTTTTTTTCCACCATGAGTGCTCCCCAACGTATCTACTTTCACTACAAAAATGCAAGCACATTACAATCTGCATGAGTCTTAATGGGCCTGAGTCTGCTGAGCAGACCCTTTGAGATGGATAAAGTGCAGGTCATTTGAGTAACATTCAGAGCACAGGAGGAGTAACCTGGATGACTTATACGCTAAAGGAGGTAAAATTCTCCTCAAGGAAACTGACTCTCATGTGATTGACATGATTCCCCCAGGCATTCTGGGAAGCCCAAGTTATGAGGTAATACGTTACTCACTCACAACAATAAAAGGAATAACTTTAAAAAGAAATATAAGTATATACATACACAAATCAAATTGTTAGCAGTGTCTATGCTTGTTTTATTCTGCATAAGTGATTTCAAAACTCCTCCCTTGTTTAATAACATCATTGACTTACTTTACATTTATGTTGTTTTACTATGTGTTTGCCACTGTACAAAGTTCCTTCCCTAACAGAACTTTAAAGCCACTATAGAAATAAGCTCAAATTATATAAGACAATTAATACAGAAAAGTCTTTAGAGAAAGAATAATCTGAGATAGGTTAAATATGACCTGAGTTCATTATGGATGTCTAGATTTGCTCAGAAAACCTTTTCTTCTTCTAGATGATCATTAGAGTCCAGTCTAACTTCAGATATACACGGTGAAAGTTAGTGGCTCCCTCCTCACTTCTCTGAACATTCTCCTAAAAGACAAGTTAAGAAGGTGCTACGATCCATGAAACATGCTTTTCTCAGAGTTTTCCTTGAGTGTGTTTATCATCAACATGGATAGCATCTGATGCATAGGAGATTTGATATACTTTGTTACTGATAAATAAATATGAATTTATTTCATATTTTATAAATTTATGGTATTCTAGTCATTTCAGTGTGGCAGAAATGTGTATATGCCCTCTCTGAAAAGTAATTTTTGTTATTCATTTATTTTATAGCCATAACCCAACTGGTGTTTCTCACATAGCAATCCCCTGGTACTGAACACACCATGTTTCCTCTGTTATTTTCAAAGAGACAGGGCTGGTTTAAAGCTTCAATGTAAGGATTTTTTTTAAAGAGACATCTTGCAGCAATGTCATGGGACTGAAAACAATCGGCTATGAATCCAAACTTTGTACTAAATTTGAAGATATTTTTAAGACTGTAGTGTCTAGTAAATAAAGTCCCGAAGGAGCAGCTAAATTCCAAATGCACTTCTACATTTTATTCCTCTGTCATTCTCCAAGCCTCCACCTAAAGGGACCTTACGCTTCTTCCTCTCACTCTCGATTCTATTCTTAGCCTCCAAAAGTTCCATGCTTGCCTGAGCTTAGGATGACTTCGGAGTATCCCTTCTAAATTTGGTAGTGTTGCATTAAAAATATAGGATTGTGAATATTATAGATGAGGGGTGGGAGATTCACTGTGGCAAAATTAAAGACACAGGCGGTGGTGACAACGAGAAGCACTGACTCAGTGAAAACTCTCATGATACCAGTGCCCTGCACATATCTCCATTGCCGTACAATGTGTCAAATGCAAGTGACAAATACGTAAAACATAACCATCACGATAAAGACAGTGAGGAAGGAAACTGGACACAACAAGAAATAACAGTTCTCCAAACCTTGATTCACAGCTGTTATTGAGATTATGTGTGAAGCAGAAGCAATGCCCCGATTAAAAGACATAAACCCTTGGTTTCCTCTATAAGTGATAAGGAATCTTGGATAGTTGCAAATTTGCATTTGCTGAGTAGGAATTCATTTTTGATGCTTGCTTAACTTCATAGTTTCAATTATCATAAGCTGATAGTATTAGTCATTTTCCTAGCTTGAAGCAAGGAGGAAAAGCATTGTATTAATTCAAACATACATAGATACAAGTGGATATGTTTGTGAAACATAATGCAATATTTAAAGAGAATGCATTGCATGCAAAGTCATCATATACTTAAAACCACCGCCAGTGACATGCGTCCTCCAACAAAGCTGCATCTCCTAGGCCTTCTCACACAGAACCCTTGCCTGTCGATCAAGGATTCAAATGCCTGAGACTATGAGGGACATCTCATTCAAACCACCCCTGTCTTAAAAACTGAATACAGTGCATTTCAACCATGAATATAATTTGTAATAATGTCATCTCAGAAACATTTATCTACTTAAATGCAGCCTTTATCTAATATTGGTATATGTTTGATTATTTTTATAAGTTGAAGGTTACCTTATACTGAAATTTAAGTGTTCATATCCTGTTTTAGAAACTTTTAAAAACCTATTGCAAGAAGCACCACGGGGCAGAGGGGCTCCATCAGTTGCCTTCAGTAGAGATTCTCCAGTAGATATTTTCATTGATTCTGTGTCTATCATTTTATTAATGTGTCTTTCTTACTGGGATTTGCCTATCCACATCTTCTGTCTGTCTATGAGTACATAAATTCTGAGTAACAGACCTAGATAAGCTAGTTTCTGGAATCATATGTATTGTCACCATGAGTTCACCTGTAAGCTATGGGGAGGAAGAGTCAGTTGCTTTTCTGGAAACATAGACTACAATCTCTGTTTTCCACGCCTCTCAAATACTTGGCTGTCATTGTATTTCTGGGTTCTTCTTGGGAGGGATAGACTAAGTTTTATAACACTGATTGGTTCCCCTAGCCTTTTAAGGTCCATCTTATTTTCTGTGTAGCTTATAGGAAAGGGATTTGAGAAATCTTTCTGTACATACTTCTGTACTTCAACGTTCTCTGCTCTATACTCTGCTCATCTCTCACTTTGTCATCTGAAGTTTATCAGAAAATTTAACTCATCCAGCTGCATAAGTATCAAAAGATGGCCTAATCAGCCATCACTGGAAAGAGAGGCCCATTGGACATGCAAACTTTATATGCCCCAGTACAGGGGAATGTCAGGGCCAAAAAATGGGAATGGGTGGGTAGGGAAGTGGGGGGGGTATGGGGGACTTTTGGGATAGCATTCTAAATGTAATTGAGGAAAATACATAATGATAAAAAATATTTAAAAAAAAAGATGGCCTAGTCGGCCATCACTGGGAAAAAAAAAAGAAAAAAGAAAAAAGAAAAGAAATTTTAACTCTGGACCAAATCAGAGGCATTGAAAAGGTACAACACATAGATCCTATGTCGCAGAGTATTTCAGTTAACTAGTTTATAGAACAGAGAATAGACATTTTATTTTGTTTTGTTTTATTCTGAGTCCTGTTTGATTCTCATGATAATCAAGGGCTGAGAACCATGGAATTACTATGTGCACTTTGCTTTAGAAGTTTGCATTGAAAGATTAAATGACAGGATTATGTTTAAACACTTCTTGCAATGTAGTAGCATTGAAATGTAATGCATAACAAATGGTGCATTTATCTTAGTAGTTTGACTTTCTTTTCTTTGGCAAATACCAGGAAAGGTTAATTCAAATAACTATCACATATATATAACTACACTTGCGTAGTCTCACCTTCTGAAACAGTACTAGGCTTTAGCTTTCATCATTGAGCTCATTCTATTATCTTTTTGTTAGCAAACCACTGTTTCTTTAATGACTTTCTTTAACTGAAATTGTGAAGTCATGTGTCTGTTACTATCTTTCTCTTACTCATAGCACCAGAAGAATGGGCCACAACTCGCTCCAGCCTGAAGGCACCACCACCAAGGTCAGCCAGAGGGGGATACAGGGAGCACCCCTATGGTAGATATTGAAGGTCCTCTTCATCTGTGACCTCCTCAAAGACAATTCATAGCCTGTGGTCTCCACATAAACAGCAACAAGACAAGTAATAGTCCTTTTTTTGTTTGTTTGTTTTTTCTGTTCTAGGAATAACTGCTCATAATTGCTCCCACTATTTCTTGTATTCCCTTATACTGTTAATGTGACGTGGACATTAGTATTATTTTACAAAACAGACTGAAAAAAAAAAGACATTGGCAAGCATACTTTATAAACCATTCTGTAGGTTGATATTCTCTTGATTGTTTTTTTTAATTGTTGTGTGTAAACCCCTTTTCTCTTTTCTTTTTAATTTCCTTTTCCTTTTCCTTTTGTAAGAAAAAGCATGAATCTGTTCGATTTTTGAGTCTCAACCAACTAGCAGAACCTTTGTTTAGGGTTGTTAAAAGACTGTAATATGATTTCGAACTAGCTGATAATAAAGTTGTAGATAAGATGTTTTAACCTGTCTTTTAATATATGTTAGTCAGATGGAGATGTTCAATATGAAGTTGTAAATTTAATTTTTAAATGCTGTTTTAATGGGGTTGAAAATAAGCAGCTACTGTATGTATGTAGCTAACTGAATTTGTTCAGTGTTTTAACCTGTATTTGTTAAAAAAAGAAAAAAGAAAAAAACACACATGGAGTTCCATGTGTAAGCTTCTCTAAATAGGAACCACAATTTGTCAAATATGTTTGCCATAATTTGTCAATAAAGCTGAAGGCTTTTGTAAAAACTAAATTTGGAATTACTTGTTTTCTAACTTTAAATGCCTGCTTTATTTCTTTTTCAAGAGATGCCTAAAATGTTTTCTATTTAAAAATTACAAAAATGAACCCAAGCCTGTTTTAAGATATCTGTGTAATACTTAAAAAAATGTATCAATAACTTATGGTTGTTAAATAATTTAAAAGTTAACAAACTAAACTGTGACATGAATCATGGTTAGTAAACACTAATGTATAACATGTTAATGGAAGAAATGGATTTAGAATAATAAATGGATTTTAAACTATCCTCTAAGCTTTATCTTGCTAAACACAAATTCTGATTGACTTGTTTGCACTAGCATGTCTCTCGTGAGAAAGAGTAATGGAGTATAAAGAGGTAAGATTACCACTTACCACTGTCTAAATGCCTAGTTCTTCAACCTTTGAGTTTCCCCGCACATTTAAATATCCCATCCAACATGTAAGCGTTGCATAGATTCACGTGATTGTTTTCACTCAAAGGAGTGCGTGGACTTCATTCGCGTAGTTTATAACAGTTTGTTTGACCAGGAAACCATCAGTGTCAATGGCTAGATGTTGCTCTTCAACCTCAAAACACTTTATTTGTAATTTTCAGTGCTAAATATCACCGCCCTTGAAGGCAGTTTAGAGGGCTGATATTTCTTTTGAGACTATCAGACTTGATGGCTGATGATTATTAAGGAAATATGTCGCAGGACTCACAGGATGACTAAACGTTAAACAGGTAACACTAATAGTAACTCTGTAAGTTTGCCTATGCAGCAGTAATGTTAAATCTTCTCAGTTATTAAGTTCCTGATAGTTAAAAAAGTAAACCTACAAAAAATATATATATAACAAATAGGTCTACAGGCTTTTAAAACAACTAATTAAAATTAACTAGAGGCAGCAAGATGATTTTACAATCTATAACCCTCAAGGTAATAAACAGAACTAAAATTAGCAATAACAGTAATGCAACTCTTGCTAACATCAAACGTTAAGCTAAATTGTGATGGAGAGAAAGAAGCAAAAAACTTGACAGTAGGGATAGATACCAAAACCGTTACTCTTTTGAACATAGTTTTTTTTGTTTATGGTGGCTTTTTGTCAATGTGATTGGTTTACTTTTTTTGCTGCTTCTCAGCTGAGGCATTTTGCTGTTTAGTTTCTGCAGTTGGAGTTGCATGCTAATAGTTTTATGAAGTGTGTGTTTGTCCTCGATTAAAATTGTAAACATTTGCCTCTTAAAAATGCTGCTTAGTTATGTTTCCATTTTCTATTCTTTCTTACTATTCCAGGTCCGCACAATGAGCACATATATGGTAGCAGATATGATGGCCTAAAGGGGGATACAGGTAGGCTGAGTTCTGTCATCTTTGACACAATCTTTACCAAAGTATGGAACAACAGGAATCTGTAGTAGCAGAGTGAAACTCTAAATGCCAGTTTGGGGGATACTGAAAATATCTGCAGGGAAACCAGCTCAAAGCAGCATGGAGCCATTTGCAATCACTAAGCGTGTCTTAGTGTATTATAGTTTCTCCAAATTAAAATTGTTCAAATTGCTGCAGAACACTCTCTGGGGTTCAGGCACAGATCCTTTGTAGCCTCAAATGTTTAGAGTTACAGAAGGAAAAAAATCAGAAGTTAATTACAATTAACACTGCGAATGTTTTTATAAAGCAAATGGCGGCAGCTGAGGTTCAGGCACCCTGCTTCGTTCAACAAGATGAACAGCAGGATGTGACTAGGATAGACAGCAGGATGTGATAATGCAATGAAAGAAACCTGGTCATCATGTGTAACTGGTTGATATGACAGTTCTAATTTATTTCATTATAATAACCTGATTGTCCTTGGGGACATAGGAGCTAGTCTGGCTCTCATGTATTATATACAAGGCTCACATAAGTTTGGAAACTTATATAAGTTTATGGAAGTTATATAAGTTATACGCAAGTGTATATAAGGTATAAACTCAGAACATTTCCCATGCCATTAAGACTCACCCACTGTCCCATGGAAGAAGTTGTAGAATGTTCCCTTGGCTTAGTAGAGGAAGGAAGGGCCAGGCTGTTTGGGGTACATACCTGCCAGCCTTCTGCAGAAAGGCAAGGACAGTACTCACCAGGATGAAGACATGTCAGTGGACACAACCAGAGGGAAAAGAGAGAAAAGTTAGTCCCTGAAGTCCCCAAGACAAACCAAAACCACAAAATAAAAAAGGGAGCACAGTTCCTTGAGTCATACAGGAACTCATGACCTAAAATTCCATAGTCTGGATTATTTTTTTCCTACCTGAAAAAAAATGACAGAGTAGTATGAAATCAAACATAAATCATATTATGAAAACATTTTATTTATATATACATATATTTATATATAAACATGTAAGATACACACACATATATGTATGTGTGTATTTATGTATATGTGTGTGTGTGTATATGTATGAGTGTGTATATATATATATATATATATATATATATATATATATATCAGATATGCTTACTAGATTATTTACCGACTCTTCAAATAATTGGAAGTAAATGCAGAGGGATTCTCTGGAGATGGGGTGTGGAAATTCTCCTAGTTTTGAATGACAACCTTTCAGGAAGTGTTTTTAACAGGATGCTTCTCCCATGAGCAGTAGAAAGCTAAGCTGGGTTCCAATGCCAACATCCTATCTACTGTCAAGAACTCAAGTCAATTTTGGCTCCTAAATATCTGAACATTCTTCTGTCTGACACCACCTAATGCAAGTGATGAAATGCTCATGGCATACTTTGAGTCAATCCTTGTGCATTCTATTTACATACATTCTGAAGATCTTCATAGACTTCTTCATAAAATGAGGTTTCCATTAGCACACTGATAATCCCATGATGAGTGAGAACTCACTAAAACAACAAATTTGAGCTCTTAACAAAGTATTTTAAATAAAAACAGTATTAGTAATTAAAAAAGTTTTGTGCCCACTAATTTTTTACAACCTTGGCTTAGATAGAATAAATTTGCTAGCATTTGAGAATCTTTCCAGTAATTTCAAGTCTTTATTTTAGTATTTAGGTAGTTTTACCTTCGGTTTATTAATGGAACCAAAGCCATTCAGCTTGATAACAAATAAATTGCTAGCTACTTTTAAATTAAGTTTACATTAATTCACATGTAAATGCTCTTTTCTAATTCAATGAAAGGAATCAATGTTTCCAAAATACATTTTTTAAATACTGTATTTCTTTGGTTGCTCATTTAAAATCACCTGGGCTAGTGATTTCAAAACCACAGACATCCTTGGAAAGACAACCTTCATAGCATTCTCTATGAGTTCATGCAGCATAAACATATTCAGGGTTTGGTTCTATTTGGTTATAAGAGGAATACAGTGAATAAGAAGTTTGAGTGGGCAAAATATTTCAAATTCTGATGTGATGATACCGGTCACTGAAAGTGTTGTTTGCCACTCCTACTAGCTCTTTGGGAAGGCTTACTTCTTATTATAGAAAAAACTTAAGTAAATGTGTGGGGACATGCAATTGTATGGCAATTTAAAATTAATTACACATAGATTTATAACTGGTATAAAGGTAGAACATTAAGTATAATAGCAGTAAGCATGATGTAATTTTGTTTTGGGTACACATGCCAAACACAAAACCAGAAATTTTACATAAACACTAACATTAAACACCTGTAATTTTTACAAAAAAAAATGGAGCAAAGAAAGTAGCCCCATTCTATAGAGAAGACATTCATTTCATAATGCTAATTAGAAACATTTAGAAATATGGGAATATGTGGGGGGGGAGCTTTCTGCCTCACAAGTTTTTATTTTTACTTTTTTTTGTTTGAGAATTTATACTATTAACAATTACATGGAAAGGAGCAGGAGAGATTGTTCAGTGGTTAAGAATATTTGCTGCTATTACCAAGGATCAGAGTTTGGATTCAGGTGCCCAATGTGGGAGCAGGGTCTGTACAACCTCTGCTAACTCCAGCTTCAGGGGATCTGGTGCCCTTTTCTGGCCCCCTTGGAAGCCTGTGCATCTGAGGCATTTACTTGCGTGTGTGCGCGCACACACACACACACACACAATTCTATACAGTAAGATAATTGCATATAGTTATAACTTAGAAGAAACTTGGAAACCTCAAATTTCTATTTACCTAATTTCTATTATGTAGCAATAAAATAAATACATTTTTGACGCATAAGAGTGTTTTCTTTTACTTTGAAATGCATTTTTACTTTGATATTTTCCCAAACTTATCATTCTTCTAAAATTTCTTACTCCATCCCTGAAAGATGCAGAAGAAAGCATCACACGATAGTCACCAAGCATGACTATAGCCTTTTGTAGAGCAAATGCTTCCATTTATAGTCTATGTTCCCTTTGACATTATGAGAAAACTCTCCCATGATAAAATGAGCACAAAAGTCACTGCAGGGTTTTTGCTCCTCAATCACAGACCGGAACTCCATTAAAGAGTTAGGGTCAGTTTCAAAACAAAAATGATTTTGTGAGCCAAACAATCATATTTTATGTGCACGAATGAAGGAAGGAACTAACCCTTCAAGAATACATTTTCTGAAATCCCTGCTGCCAGGGTAATATTTCTGTGATGGTTTTGGTGTCCAGATGAATAGCTGAGTTAACAAACAGTGGTGTCATTGGCTGACTGAAACTCATCTCCTTCATCTAGCTTGGAGATGAATTTCCTGGCTCCTTATGCAAAGTATATCAATTGGCTCTTGAAAGACTGTTTACCATGAGAGAGAAAAGGTCACTATACTTAGTATGCATTTTACATCTGGGTCTTCTGTACTTGGTAAGGAGAGGAACTGGAAGAAAATGAGATGCCTGATTCATGCACACTATACATCTTATGAGGTTTCTGTTTACATTTACAGAGAGGGGGGAGGGAGGGGAGAGACAAACAGGGGAGGGGAGGAAGGGAAAAGAAGAGAGAAGAGAAGAGGAGAGGAAAGAGGGGAGGGTAGTAGAGGAGAGGAAAGTATAGAGGAAGGGAAAAGAGGAGAGAGAGAGAAAGAGCAAACATTCTCTTAAACTTGATTAATCAATTACATGTCAATAATATCTTATGTTTCTGATTCACTCTGTCTCCCACTTCACAGTAGTATATGGTATATGATGAAATGTTCATTTAGTTGTAAGAGAGACTTGTAGAGAAATGGCTTCTTTGCTCAGAATCTTTCTTGAGAGAGGTTCCTCACTAGATGCAAGTTTCCTGCCATCTTCATGTCTCTTACAAATGAGGTTAGGCACCCTTCCCTCCCTCACTCTGTGTCCCTCACATAGGAACACTGCATTCCCTATAATGTAACCACACAGCCTGCCTGCATGACAGTATGGTGTTCATATTCTCTATGGCTATGAGGACACTCCCTTCACAATGTCTCCCATCATTTCCTTAGTAACATGGGTCATAATAAGAGGAGAAGAAAGAAGCTCAAGTTCTCTTCTTTGGAATAAGGTCCATTAGATTATTTGCCAACTTTCATTTTAGTTTTCTATTTAAATTTATTCTAACCACAACATAGAAACCTAAAGTTTTACATATTAATGAGGTACTCTATAATGAATCAATATGTGTTCCGTTGTGCACTGCTTAAATCAGATCAAACACATGTGTCTGCTCAAATACCTTGTCTTGGCGTTTAAAACATGAAAATCCATTTTGCCAGCTTTTAGAAATACATACAAGCTTTGCCATTGACTGTAGTTACTCTCCTGAACAGTAAGACCCAAGTTTCTTGCTCCTATCTAAGTATAATGGTGTGTGTTGGTTATTTTCCCCAACTCTTTCTTAGCTCTATTCAACTCTCTGCTTCTATGAGATCAACATTTTTACATTCTACACATGGTTTTCTATGCCTGTCTTATTTCACTTAACACTTAATAATTTCTAATTCTGTGCATGTTGTTTCAAATGACAGGACTTCTTACCTTTTTATGGCTGAATAGTATTCTGCTATGCATATGGACTACATTTCCTTTTTCTGTTCATCAGTTGATGGCCATTTTGGTATCCCCATGTCTTGACTACTGGGAATAGAGATACAGTGAACATAGGAATACAGGTATTTCTTCTTATACCCATTTTGTTTCCTTTGGCTCTGCATACTAGTAGGATTGCTGAACTGTATCATAATTTCACTCTTAGTCTGGAATCAACTTTAATACTTTTCCATATGGCTGTATAAATTTACATTCCATCAAAAGGACTTAAGAGTTATTTTGGGTAATAATCATTCTTGGATTATTTCTTGGTAATAGCCTATCAGGAATTTCATTTGCATTTTCCTAATGAGATAGTGATAGTGAGATTTGTCACACATCTGTCAGATATATGAGTAATATTTTATTTAAGATTTTGTTTAGTTTCTAAGTTATGTGTGTGTGTGTGTGTGTGTGTGTGTGTGTGTGTGTGTGTGTGTGTGTGTGTGTGTGTGTGGATATGTGCGTGTGAGTGCAGATATGGAAGCCTTAGGCATCATATCTCCCTGGAACTGGAGTTAGAGGTGGTTGTGAGCCACCAGACCTGCTAAACCATCTCTCAGGACCCCCAAGTACAGAAAATTTTAAAAACAAATATATCTACCTTATAAGAAACTTCTTTTTGATTCTGTAATCATTGATAACCTCTTAGTATAAATTGAATAATTAGCTATTAACTATTTGTCTAATTTTTTCCTTTTTAGTAGCTACTAAAAACCATTGTCCCTGTCTAGATTTGACAGTGAATGGGTAATTTTTTGAAGGGTTCCATTTTGCTTTACGTTGTTTTTAATCATTCAGTCTCAGGATTGCTAAAAATCATGTGACAAAGCTGATGAGCAGAATGGCTGACATAAAATCTAAGTGTGTACTACTACTTCCTAGAGATAAACTTGGTATTTTAACCCTCTTTACCCACATTACTTTTTTCTATTCCTTGGATGTTATTTTTCATAAGTAAGTTGCTAGTAGATAAATATAGTCAACATCCCAGAGGGGTGGATTTGGTGTTCCTATTTTTTGGCAGCAGTTCCTGTTTAGCACAGGCTGGTTGCCTGATACATACTTAGAGTACTGTTTTGCACCAAAACAACAGGTTTAAATACATGGGACCTAAATGTTCAGACATGAGCTGACTTTCAGTTTGGGAGGGACAAAGTAATCTAAAACCCTGTTGCTGAGGTTAGTGTGTAAGGATGAAAGTTGTATTAGCTGTCTGGGAAACAAGGAATGAACTAGAAGGTGAACAAAATTATTTTAACTTTCTCAGATTCATTTTTGTTACAAGTAAAATAGTCATAATAACAGCCCTAGTTCCTACAGTTATAAGGTGAATTTTAAAAATTCAGGTAAATTAGAGGAAATTAGTCTGAACAGGTGAGAGGGTGCGCCAGAGAACCTGACAGCTTCTGGAACAGGCGGAAGCACAGAGGCGCTGAGGCAGCACCCTTTGTGGGCCGGGGACAGCCAGCCACTGTCCGGACCTGAGGACAGGTGCCCGCCCGGCTGGGGAGGCGGCCTAAGCCACAGCAGCAGCGGTCGCCATCTTGGTCCGAGACCCGCCGAACTTAGGAAATTAGTCTGAACAGGTGAGAGGGTGCGCCAGAGAACCTGACAGCTTCTGGAACAGGCAGAAGCACAGAGGCGCTGAGGCAGCACCCTGTGTGGGCCGGGGACAGCCGGCCACCTTCCGGACCGGAGGACAGGTGCCCACCCGGCTGGGGAGGCGGCCTAAGCCACAGCAGCAGCGGTCGCCACCTTGGTCCCGGGACTCCAAGGAACTTAGGAATTTAGTCTGCTTAGGTGAGAGTCTGTACCACCTGGGAACTGCCAAAGCAACACAGTGTCTGAGAAAGGTCCTGTTTTGGGCCTTCTTCTTCGGCCAGGAGGAGGTCCAAATACAAGATATCTGCGCACCTTCCCTGTAAGAGAGCTTGCCAGCAGAGAGTGCTCTGAGCACTGAAACTCAGAGGAGAGAATCTGTCTCCCAGGTCTGCTGATAGACGGTAACAGAATCACCAGAAGAACAATCTCTAAACAGAGTCAACTATAACTACTAACTCCAGAGATTACCAGATGGCGAAAGGTAAACGGAGGAATCTTACTAACAGGAACCAAGACCACTCACCATCACCAGAACCCAGCACACCCACTTCGCCCAGTCCAGGGAACCCCAACACACCTGAGAACCTAGACCTAGATTTAAAAGCATATCTCATGATGATGGTAGAGGACATCAAGAAGGACTTTAATAAATCACTTAAAGAAATACAGGAGAACACTGCTAAAGAGTTACAAGTCCTTAAAGAAAAACAGGAAAACACAATCAAACAGGTAGAAGTCCTTACAGAAAAAGAGGAAAAAACATACAAACAGGTGATGGAAATGAACAAAACCATACTAGACCTAAAAAGGGAAGTAGACACAATAAAGAAAACTCAAAGCGAGGCAACACTAGAGATAGAAACCCTAGGAAAGAAATCTGGAACCATAGATTTGAGCATCAGCAACAGAATACAAGAGATGGAAGAGAGAATCTCAGGTGCAGAAGATTCCATAGAGAACATCGGCACAACAATCAAAGAAAATGGAAAATGCAAAAAGATCCTAACTCAAAATATCCAGGAAATCCAGGACACAATAAGAAGACCAAACGTACGGATAATAGGAGTGGATGAGAATGAAGATTTTCAACTCAAAGGTCCAGCAAACATCTTCAACAAAATTATTGAAGAAAACTTCCCAAATCTAAAGAATGAGATGCATATGAACATACAAGAAGCCTACAGAACTCCAAATAGACTGGACCAGAAAAGAAATTCCTCCCGACACATAATAATCAGAACATCAAATGCACTAAATAAAGATAGAATACTAAAAGCAGTAAGGGAAAAAGGTCAAGTAACATATAAAGGCAAGCCTATCAGAATTACACCAGATTTTTCACCAGAGACTATGAAAGCCAGAAGAGCCTGGACAGATGTTATACAGACACTAAGAGAACACAAACTGCAGCCCAGGCTACTATACCCAGCCAAACTCTCAATTATCATAGAGGGAGAAACAAAAGTATTCCACGACAAAACCAAATTCACGCATTATCTCTCCACGAATCCAGCCCTTCAAAGGATAATAACAGAAAAAAACCAATACAAGAACGGGAACAACGCCCTAGAAAAAACAAGAAGGTAATCCCTCAACAAACCTAAAAGAAGACAGCCACAAGAACAGAATGCCACCTTTAACAACTAAAATAACAGGAAGCAACAATTACTTTTCCTTAATATCTCTTAACATCAATGGTCTCAACTTGCCAATAAAAAGACATAGACTAACAAACTGGCTACACAAACAAGACCCAACATTTTGCTGCTTACAGGAAACTCATCTCAGAGAAAAAGATAGACACTACCTCAGAATGAAAGGCTGGAAAACAATTTTCCAAGCAAATGGTATGAAGAAACAAGCAGGAGTAGCCATCCTAATATCTGATAAGATTGACTTCCAACCCAAAGTCATCAAAAAAGACAAGGAGGGACACTTCATTCTCATCAAAGGTAAAATCCTCCAAGAGGAACTCTCAATTCTGAATATCTATGCTCCAAATACAAGAGCAGCCACATTCACTAAAGAAACTTTAGTAAAGCTCAAAGCACACATTGCGCCTCACACAATAATAGTAGGAGACTTCAACACACCACTTTCACCAATGGACAGATCATGGAAACAGAAACTAAACAGGGACACACTGAAACTAACAGAAGTGATGAAACAAATGGATCTGACAGATATCTACAGAACATTTTATCCTAAAACAAAAGGATATACCTTCTTCTCAGCACCTCATGGTACCTTCTCCAAAATTGACCACATAATAGGTCACAAATCAGGCCTCAACAGATTCAAAAATATTGAAATTGTCCCATGTATCCTATCAGATCACCATGCACTAAGGCTGATCTTCAATAACAAAATAAATAACAGAAAGCCAACATTCACATGGAAACTGAACAACACTCTTCTCAATGATACCTTGGTCAAGGAAGGAATAAAGAAAGAAATTAAAGACTTTTTAGAGTTTAATGAAAATGAAGCCACAACGTACCCAAACCTTTGGGACACAATGAAAGCATTTCTAAGAGGGAAACTCATAGCTATGAGTGCCTTCAAGAAAAAACGGGAGAGAGCACATACTAGCAGCTTGACAACACATCTAAAAGCTCTAGAAAAAAAGGAAGCAAATTCACCCAAGAGGAGTAGACGGCAGGAAATAATCAAACTCAGGGGTGAAATCAACCAAGTGGAAACAAGAAGAACTATTCAAAGAATTAACCAAACGAGGAGTTGGTTCTTTGAGAAAATCAACAAGATAGATAAACCCTTAGCTAGACTCACTAAAGGGCACAGGGACAAAATCCTAATTAACAAAATCAGAAATGAAAAGGGAGACATAACAACAGATCCTGAAGAAATCCAAAACACCATCAGATCCTTCTACAAAAGGCTATACTCAACAAAACTGGAAAACCTGGACGAAATGGACAAATTTCTGGACAGATACCAGGTACCAAAGTTGAATCAGGATCAAGTTGACCTTCTAAACAGTCCCATATCCCCTAAAGAAATAGAAGCAGTTATTAATAGTCTCCCAGCCAAAAAAAGCCCAGGACCAGACGGGTTTAGTGCAGAGTTCTATCAGACCTTCAAAGAAGATCTAACTCCAGTTCTGCACAAACTTTTTCACAAGATAGAAGTAGAAGGTACTCTACCCAACTCATTTTATGAAGCCACTATTACTCTGATACCTAAACCACAGAAAGATCCAACAAAGATAGAGAACTTCAGACCAATTTCTCTTATGAACATCGATGCAAAAATTCTTAATAAAATTCTCGCTAACCGAATCCAAGAACACATTAAAGCAATCATCCATCCTGACCAAGTAGGTTTTATTCCAGGGATGCAGGGATGGTTTAATATACGAAAATCCATCAATGTAATCCATTATATAAACAAACTCAAAGACAAAAACCACATGATCATCTCGTTAGATGCAGAAAAAGCATTTGACAAGATCCAACACCCATTCATGATAAAAGTTCTGGAAAGATCAGGAATTCAAGGCCAATACCTAAACATGATAAAAGCAATCTACAGCAAACCAGTAGCCAACATCAAAGTAAATGGAGAGAAGCTGGAAGCAATCCCACTAAAATCAGGGACTAGACAAGGCTGCCCACTTTCTCCCTACCTTTTCAACATAGTACTTGAAGTATTAGCCAGAGCAATTCGACAACAAAAGGAGATCAAGGGGATACAAATTGGAAAAGAGGAAGTCAAAATATCACTTTTTGCAGATGATATGATAGTATATATAAGTGACCCTAAAAATTCCAACAGAGAACTCCTAAACCTGATAAACAGCTTCGGTGAAGTAGCTGGATATAAAATTAACTCAAACAAGTCAATGGCCTTTCTCTACACAAAGAATAAACAGGCTGAGAAAGAAATTAGGGAAACAACACCCTTCTCAATAGCCACAAATAATATAAAATATCTCGGCGTGACTCTAACGAAGGAAGTGAAAGATCTGTATGATAAAAACTTCAAGTCCCTGAAGAAAGAAATTAAAGAAGATCTCAGAAGATGGAAAGATCTCCCATGCTCATGGATTGGCAGGACCAACATTGTAAAAATGGCTATCTTGCCAAAAGCAATCTACAGATTCAATGCAATCCCCATTAAAATTCCAACTCAATTCTTCAACGAATTAGAAGGAGCAATTTGCAAATTCATCTGGAATAACAAAAAACCGAGGATAGCAAAAACTCTTCTCAAGGATAAAAGAACCTCTGGTGGAATCACCATGCCTGACCTAAAGATTTACTACAGAGCAATTGTGATAAAAACTGCATGGTACTGGTATAGAGACAGACAAGTGGACCAATGGAATAGAATTGAAGACCCAGAAATGAACCCACACACCTATGGTCACTTGATCTTCGACAAGGGAGCCAAAACCATCCAGTGGAAGAAAGACAGCATTTTCAACAATTGGTGCTGGCACAACTGGTTGTTATCATGTAGAAGAATGCGAATCGATCCATACTTATCTCCTTGTACTAAGGTCAAATCTAAGTGGATCAAGGAACTTCACATAAAACCAGAGACACTGAAACTTATAGAGGAGAAAGTGGGGAAAAGCCTTGAAGATATGGGCACAGGGGAAAAATTCCTGAACAGAACAGCAATGGCTTGTGCTGTAAGATCGAGAATTGACAAATGGGACCTAATGAAACTCCAAAGTTTCTGCAAGGCAAAAGACACTGTCTATAAGACAAAAAGACCACCAACAGACTGGGAAAGGATCTTTACCTATCCTAAATCAGATAGGGGACTAATATCCAACATATATAAAGAACTCAAGAAGGTGGACCTCAGAAAATCAAATAACCCCCTTAAAAAATGGGGCTCAGAACTGAACAAAGAATTCTCACCTGAGGAATACCGAATGGCAGAGAAGCACCTGAAAAAATGTTCAACATCCTTAATCATCAGGGAAATGCAAATCAAAACAACCCTGAGATTCCACCTCACACCAGTGAGAATGGCTAAGATCAAAAATTCAGGTGACAGCAGATGCTGGCGAGGATGTGGAGAAAGAGGAACACTCCTCCATTGTTGGTGGGATTGCAGGCTTGTACAACCACTCTGGAAATCAGTCTGGCGGTTCCTCAGAAAATTGGACATAGTACTACCGGAGGATCCAGCAATACCTCTCCTGGGCATATATCCAGAAGAAGCCCCAACTGGTAAGAAGGACACATGCTCCACTATGTTCATAGCAGCCTTATTTATAATAGCCAGAAACTGGAAAGAACCCAGATGCCCCTCAACAGAGGAATGGATACAGAAAATGTGGTACATCTACACAATGGAGTACTACTCAGCTATTAAAAAGAATGAATTTATGAAATTCCTAGCCAAATGGATGGACCTGGAGAGCATCATCCTGAGTGAGGTAACACAATCACAAAGGAACTCACACAATATGTACTCACTGATAAGTGGATACTAGCCCAAAACCTAGGATACCCACGATATAAGATACAATTTCCTAAACACATGAAACTCAAGAAAAATGAAGACTGAAGTGTGGACACTATGCCCCTCCTTAGAAGTGGGAACAAAACACCCATGGAAGGAGTTACAGAAACAAAGTATGGAGCTGAGATGAAAGGATGGACCATGTAGAGACTGCCATATCCAGGGATCCACCCCATAATCAGCTTCCAAATGCTGACACCATTGCATACACTAGCAAGATTTTACTGAAAGGACCCAGATGTAGCTGTCTCTTGTGAGACTATGCCGGGGCCTAGCAAACACAGAAGTGGATGCTCACAGTCAGCTAATGGATGGATCACAGGGCTCCCAATGGAGGAGCTAGAGAAAGTACCCAAGGAGCTAAAGGGATCTTCAACCCTATAGGTGGAACAACATTATGAACTAACCAGTACCCCTGAGCTCTTGACTCTAGCTGCATATGTATCAAAAGATGGCCTAGTCGGCCATCACTGGAAAGAGAGGCCCATTGGACACGCAGACTTTGTGTGCCCCGGTACAGGGGAACGCCAGGGCCAAAGGAGGGGAGTGGGTGGGTAGGGGAGTGGGAGTGGGTGGGTAAGGGGGACTTTTGGTATAGCATTGGAAATGTAAATGAGCTAAATACCTAATAAAAAATGGAAAAAAAAAAAAAAAAAAAAAAAAAAAAAAAAATTCAGGTAAATTATTTCCTCCCAAATTTACTTAGTAGGCTCCCAAATTGGTTCTTTCTCATTACAACAAACTCTACATGTAAAGCATCTTCAAACTGTGTTTCAGGCAGGCAAATAAAAATTCATTCTATAAGAAATACAAATTAATTTACTCCTAGAAATAGTTAATATACTATTATTAATATTATAATTTTAATAATATTAATATCCATCTAGTTTATTTCTTGGAACACAGCTGTTTGGAGTTGGTTCTAATGCTTTATCTTAATTCGGCTCCCAAAACTGCCTTCCAGACCTGAGAGTCCCTGCCCCCAGCTGACTTCGATTGGTAGTAAAGAATTGCCATATAGCCAATGACTAGACAGGAACATGGATAATGAACTTTTAGGATGCTCAGGCAAGGGACATAGGGAGAGAGGGAAAAGAAGAGGAGAATCGTCATGACTAGGATGGAGAGAGACCAGTTTTAAGAGCTGCAGGAGAGAAACAATCCAACAATGTAGGTGGAAAGGAAATGCAGTTCTATGGCGGGGAGCTGCCCAGAAGATAACAGGGCAGGAAGATAAGACATAGATTTAGACGGTATTAAACCAGGAATAGCAGAGAGAAGTGTTTGCTAGCCACAAGGAGGTTTAGAAGTGCCCAACAATTGAGCTAGTCCAGGCATATCAAAATCAGCTGGTGCACGTGTGTGTGTGTGTGTGTGTGTGTGTGTGTGTGTATGTGTGTGTGTGTGTGTGGGTGTGTGTGCGTGGGTGTGTGTGGCTGTGGATGTGTCATTTCTTAATCCAGGGAGGTCTTGGGCAGGTGCAGTGTGTGTGCAACCCACTGGGAACCAAAGTGGATTAACTATTCACTGCTAAACACACTAGTGAAATGTTTATTTTCATATTTATTCTTTAGCATCATATGTCAAATAAATAATGGGAAATATAAGCTATTTACATTCTAAAAAATTATAAAATGATATATAAACTATATCAATATGTTATACATGCCAAAATAAATGTAATTCCAGCAGTAATTTGGTATAATTCTTATATTAATAATGTAAAGAAAATGGCAGTTAAACTAATGGATCACATAACACAATGTTGTTTCTGTGTATATAAATAACTTCACTTGTTTTATCAATACTTTTATGTATGGCACAGATAGTAGCAGTTGAAAGAATTCACTTTTTCACAAAACCCCATAAATTTAAGGTATTATTATACCTGACTCCCGGCTTCCTGTTCCCAGAAAGCACCTACATAAAGCTAAGTACACAGCCTTCTAGATACAAGTATGTAATAAATAATCAAGTACCATGAATTTTAATAAAAATGAAAGTGTACTAGGAAATTGTGTGTCTCAAACAATAATCATGATCAGTTCTTACTGAAGACATGCTTTCTTTGTATTGGTGTGTCTACGTATATTCTTGCAAACTAAGATCCAATTTTCAGCTGTTCTCCCTTACTCTATTCAATAATACACACAACTGAAATGTGCATCATCTTTTATTATAGTTAAGATACTCAAGTGAAAGTAAACACAGAAATAAAGAGCAAACTACATTTGGAGAGAAATGTAATAAGGGTCCATTACAAGTGCAAGAGCATGAGAAAGAAGAAGGGAGTTTCTCCTCCATCTCTAGAGCAGGTGATGTCTCAAGTCTCTACCACATGTATCTCGTCATTAAAGACCATACATACCTGAATTTCTCGTGTTAGCTCCACTTCACATGTATCTTGTCATTAAAGACCATACATACCTGAATTTCTCGTGTTAGCTCCACTGGCCTTACACTCCTGTCCATTAAGAGCTTATATGTAGCTGGAGATCCCAGCACAGGACAATTATTTACCACCATTTTCTTAGATCCTTGGGCTTTCTTTTGTGATATTTTAAGAACTTTAAAACTTTTCTAGGTGTACAATATTGAGTAAACAAAAAGGTGCCAGCTTCTTACAGCTTTGATAATTAAACTGAGATTTTATAAAGTTAATATGAATGAAATGCTACCATCTGGACCTGCAGAGATAGCACAGTAGCTAATAGCACTGGCTGCTCTTCCAGAGTATTTGAGTTTGTTTCTGAACACCATCTGTAACTGCTGTTTCAAGAGATCCAATGCCTCTTCAAGTCTCCATGGTCACTGGCAGGCATGCATGATGCGCAGACATACTTAAGCAAAACATTTACATACACACAAACAATTATTTTAAGAAACAATATAGAATCTATGAAGACTGGTTCTATTGTTACCTTACCACATCTTTTATAATACCACTGATATTTTTGAGTGATAGTATCCATCCATTTATGTTTCAGACCCCTATAACTTGGTAGAGTGCACAATAACTACAAGCTTTGACTCTAAGAAAGTTTTTAATAAGAATTATTTGCTTATTTAATGCATTTATATTATTGAAAAAGGTTACTTTTCTTTTATTAACATTTTCTTCTCTCATATATAATATTGCAACATCCTTACCACACTTTCCCCTCCTGTCTCTCCTCCCAGACACTCTCCCTACCTCCCTCTTCCCAAGATCCACTCCTCCTCCGTTTCCCTTCAGAAAAAGTAAGTCCTGCCAGGGATATCAACCAAACATGGCATATCAAGTTGCAATAAGGATAGATGCCTTCTGGGTTTGGTGACAGTATATGGAATGGATTCCCAGATGGGGCAGTCTCTGGATGGTCTTTCCTTCATTCTCTGCTCCACACTTTGTCTCTGTAGCTCCTTCCATGGGTATTTTGTTCCGCTTTCTAAAAAGGACTGACGTATCCATACTTGTGAATTGTATCTTGGGTATTCTGAGCTTCTGGGGTAATATCCACTTATCAGTGTGTGTATACCATGTGTGTTCTTTTGTGATTGAGTTACCTCACTCAGAATGATACTTTCTAGTTCCATCCATTTGCCTGAGAATTCCATGAACTCAATGTTTTTAATGGCTGAGTAGTACTCCATTGTGTAAATGTACTACATTTTCTGTATCCATTACTCTGTTGAGGGACATCTGGGTTCTTTCCAGCTTCTGGCTACTATAAATATGACTGCTATAAACATAGTGAAACATGTGTTCTTATTACCGGTTGGAACATCTTCTGGATATATGCCCAGGAGAGGTTTTGCGGGATCTTCCGGTAGTACTATGTCCAATTTTCTGAGGAACCGCCAGACTGATTTCCAGAGTGGTTGTACCAGCTTGCAATCTCACAAGCAATGGAGGAGTGTTCCTCTTTCTCCACATCCTCACCAGCATCTGCTGTGACCTGAGATTTTATCTTAGCCATTCTGACTGGTGTGAGGTGGCATCTCAGGGTTGTTTTGATTTGCATTTCCCTGATGACTAAGAACATTGAATATTTCTTTAAGTACCCCTCAGCCATTCGGTATTCCTCAGTTGAGAATTCTTTGTTTAGCTCTGTACCCCATTTTTAATAGGGTTATTTGGTTCTCTGGAGTCTAATCTTGAGTTCTTTGATTATATTATGTTAATATCTTTGGATATTATTCCTCTGTTGGATGTAGGGTTGGTAAAATCTTTTTCCAATCTGTTGGTTGCTATTTTGTCCTACTAACAGTGTCCTTTGCCTTACTGAAAATTTGTAATTTTATGAGGTCTCATTTGTCATAGTCACCAAACCCAAACACTACTGTGGATGCCCAACAAGTGCTTGGTGACAAGAGCCTGATATAGCTGTCTCCTGAGAGGCTCTGTCAGTTCCTGACATATTCAGAGGTAGATGCTATCAGGCACCCATTGGACCGATCACAAGGTCCCCAATGGAGGACCTAGAGAAAGGACAGAAGGAGCTGAAGGAGCTTGTAGCCCCATAGGAGAAATAACCATATGTACCAACCAGTATCCCCAAACTTCCCAACAACTAAACCAAACAATACCCATGGAGGGACGCATGGCTCCAACTGCATATGTAGCAGAGTATGGCCTTTTTGGACATCAGTGGGAGGAGTGGCCCTTGGTCCTGAGAAGGCTTGATGCCCCAGTGTAGGGGAATCCCAAGACAGGGAAGCAGAGTGGGTGGGTTGGTTAACAGGGGGAGGAGGAGAGGGTAGGGTGTTTTTGGAGGGGAAACCAGGAAAAATGATAACATTTGAAATGTAAATATAGAAAATATCTAATAATAATAAAAAAGAATAGATTCTTTCTCTTATATCAAGGTTGGATGAGACAACCCTGTAGGAGGTAAAGGATTCCAAAAGGAGTATCATCAAAAAGTCAGAGATAGTTTGTTTCTACTATTAGGAGGCCCACAAGATGACCAAGCTACACAACCATAACATATATTCAGAGGACCTAGACCCAGGTAGATTCTCAATTATTAATTCTATCTCTGTGAGCTCCTGTGTGCCCTGCTTAATTTATTCTGTTTTGTTGTTGTTGTTGTCGTTATTGTGTATGTGTGTGTGTGTGTGTGTGTGTGTGTGTGTGATGTCCTGGATGTCTCTGGCTCCTAGAATCCTAGAATGTTATTGTAGAAGGTTAATTTCTATGAAATAAAATCATATGATGACTTGACTTGGTACCAGTCACTAGGACTTCAATTCTCTGGTCTTTAGCACTAATGTCTTTGAATATATTGATATTTAAAGCACTCACCGAATTGACAGTTTTCTACCAATAACTATATGATTTCAACACAATCACTCCAGGAAACAATAGAAAATGAGGGTCACTTATTAAAGTGTGTTCTCATAAAATTCTACAGCTGAAATATTTTCCGTGGAGACTGAATTGTTTGCTAAGCTGACTACATCCTTAGCTATTACACACTGAAGAGTTCCATCAAAGGTTACATTTCTGTTTAAATATCTCCAAGAAACATTCAGAAAGAACAGCAAAACATCACCTTCCTCACTGCAAGAGAAAGTGTCTCCTAGGAAAATATTTAGCTTTAAAATCTAAGCTAGGATACTAATTGAGCCTGATAAAAGGCAGTTATCAAATGAATACTAAATAGATAACTTAGTGCTTTGCCTCTAACTTTTTTAATGTCTCATATTTTGTATGTGGTGTCTATCACATGAGCAAATTATCATATTTATTTGTATATAAAATGCTAATGTTTATGTGGCATTACATTTATGTGTATATATTTACAAATGTAGGGCTTAATACTTAAAAATACTCCTAAGATAATGCAGACTGTCTTAGTTGGTTTTTGTGAACATCCTACACATATGGGTAGAGGAAATCTCAACTGAGGAAGTGTTTCCATTAAAATAGCCTGTGGATAAGATTGTGGGGCATTTACTTGATTATTGGCTAATGTGGAGTGGCCATATCACTACGGACAATACTGTCACTGGGTAATATAACCCAGAAGATGTCCCAACCGGTAAGAAGGATACATGCTCCACTATGTTCATAGCAGCCTTATTTATAATAGCCAGAAGCTGGAAAGAACCCAGATGCCCCTCAACAGAGGAATGGATATGAAAAATGTGGTACATTTACACAATGGAGTACTACTCAGCTATTAAAAAGAATGAATTTATGAAATTCCTAGCCAAATGGATGGACCTGGAGGGCATCATCCTGAGTGAGGTAACACAATCACAAAAGAACTCAAATGATATGTACTCATTGATAAGTGGATATTAGCCGAGAAACTTAGTATAGCGAGATATAAGATACAATTTGCAAAACACATGAAACTGAAGAAGAACAAAGACCAAAGTGTGGACACTTCTTAGAATTGGAAACAATCACCCATGGAAGGAGTTAAAGAGAAAAAGTTTGGAGCTGAGACAAAAGGATGGACCATCTAGAGACTGCCATATCCAGGGATCCATCCCATAATTAGCCTCCAAACGCTGACACCATTGCATACACCAGCAAGCATTTGCTGAAAGGACCCTGATATAGCTGTCTGTTGTGAGACTAGGCCAGGGCCTAGCAAACACATAAGTGGGTGCTCACAGTCAGCTATTGGATGGATCACAGGGCCCCCAATGGAGGAGCTAGAGAAAGTATCCAAGGAGCTAAAGAGATCTGCAACCCTGTAGGTGCAACATTATGAACTAACCAGTACCCCGGAGCTCTTGACTCTAGCTTCATATGTATCAAAAGATGGGCTAGTCGGCCATCACTGGAAAGAGAGGCCCATTGGACAGGCAAACTTTATATGCCCCAGTACAGGGGAACGCCAGGGCCAAAAATGGGAATGGGTGTGGGAAGTAGGGGGGAGGGTATGGGGGACTTTTGGGATAGCATTGGAAATGTAACTGAGGAAAATACGTAATAAAAAAGAAAGAAAGAAAGAAAGAGAGAGAGAGAGAGAGAGAGAGAGAGAGAGAGAGAGAGAAAGAAAGAAAGAAAGAAAGAAAGAAAGAAAGAAAGAAAGAAAGAAAGAAAGAAAGCAAGCAAGCAGGATGAGCAAGCCACAAAGAGCAAGCCAGTAATCAGCATTCCTCTATGGCCTCTGCCTGCAGGTTCCTGACTAAAGTTCCTTCTCTGGCTTCCCACCATGATGGTGACTATAAACCATAACCTGAAATAAATCCTTTCCCCACCAAATTGCTTTCTCATAGCATTTATCTCAGCAGGAACAAGCAAAGGCATTGATTGATTCAAAAAGAGCAAATTGTCTCCAATGGAAAACATAGTATATTTTTTAAATTGTATTTGAATCATTTATTTATTTGAGGATGATGGATGATGAATGCAACTCATCCATTCGGAGACAGAGGACAACTTCAGAGGTCTGTCCTGTCTTTCATGTGCGGCCAGGAGATGGAACACAGGCCATCTGACTTGACAGCAAGCACCTTTACTCACTGAACTGTCACACTGGCATGCAAGGCTTTTTAATTTTTTTTTTTATTTTTTAAAAAGAAAAACCAAGTCAAAATTAAAAGGTTAATTAAAATTAAAAGACTCATCTGAATTCTGCATGTTGGCACTTGATGTAAAATATCTTCTAAGATAACTAACCTTGTCATTTTTGTGAATGATTTTTGTGTTTTACTTGCACATATTTCTGCTGTATTATTGATGCCTTGGTAACTTTTCTGTTATGAAATCAAAATATGTAAGAGTTTTGAATTTTCTCAGACTCCAGGAGAAATCTCATTTCTGCATTGGAAATAGGTTCTTGAATTTTTACTCCTTTTTACATAGCTCAGGAGAGCTATATAGCTCAGGGCCTGGTGTTGTAGGACCTCAGAGATGGCTGGTTAACCTAGAAGTCAGTAAATGTGCTTTTGTGACATTGGCAAATGGTGACAGAGACTCATACATTTGTAATGAGATAGCCCCATGACCTTCTCCACAACCGTAATATAGGGGAAAGAGCAGCATAAATGACAGAGTTTCATTACCTGACCAATGTCCACAGCATATAAAAGCATAAACAAAATGTTTAAGATAGATTTTCTAGAGCATATACCCACATAGAAAGATAAAACCTTTCATAAGGACATTTAGTAAATCTCTAATTAGGCACCATTGCCTTCTCTTCTGGGATTGATTTATTTTTTAGAAATATGATGGTATGTTACATATATATATAATTATGTTACATATATATATATATATATATATATATATATATATATATATATATATATATATATAATTAGTTATCTGACCAGCCTTTCTTCCACTAGGAAGATATATTTTTATGTCCCTGAAAACCCCTGAGTGGTGATACGAAGCTGCAAATGCAGTTAATTTTATGGACTTATCAGGTAATATATGATTTGTAAGTCATTTTTCAAAAGATTTGCATATATAACTAAAATATTCTTATTCAATATTTTCTTCATTTACATTTCAAATGCTATCCCCAAAGCCCCCTAAACCCTCCCCCCCCTGCTCCCCAACCCACCCACTTCTGCTTCCTGGCCCTGGCATTCCCCTGTACTGGGGCATATAATTGTAGCAAGACCAAGGGCCTCTCCTCCCATTGATGGCCAACTAGACCATCCTCTGCTACATATGCAGCTAGAGACACAAGCTCTGAGGGTACTAGTTAGTTCATATTGTTGTTCCACCTATAGGGTTGCAGAACCCTTTAGCTCCTTGGTTACTTTATCTAGCTCCTTCATTAGGGGCCCTGTGTTCCATCCAATAGATGACTGTGAGTATCCACTTCTGTATTTGCCAGGCACTGGCATAGCCTCTCAAGAGATAGTTATATCAGGGTCCTGTCAGCTAAATCTTGATGGCATATGCAATAGTGTCTGGGTTTATTGATTGTTTATGGGATGGATCTCTGGGTGGTATAGTCTCTGGATGGTCCTTTCTTCTGTTTCAGCTCTGAACTTTGTCTCTGTAACTCCTTCCATGGGTATTTTGTTCCCCATTCTAAGAAGGAACGAAGTATCCACACTTTGGTCTTCCTTCTAGAGTTTCATGTGTTTTGCAAATTGTATCTTGGCTATTCTAAGTTTCTGGGCTAATCTACTTATCAGTGAGTGCATTTCATGTGTGTTCTTTTGTGATTGGGTTACCTCACTCAGGATGATATCCTCCAGATCCATCCATTTGCCTAGGAATTTCATAAATTCATTGGTTTTAATTGCTGACTAGTACTCCATTGTGTAAATGTACCACATTTTCGGTATCCATTCCTCTTTTGAGGGACATCTGGGTTCTTTCCAGCTTCTGGCTATTATAAATAAGGCTGCTATGAACATAGTGGAACATGTGTCATTATTACCAGTTGGAACATCTTCTGGGTATATGTCCCGGAGAGGTATTGCTGGGTCCAATACCTCTATGTCCAATTTTCTGAGGAACCTCCAGACTGATTACCAGAGTGGCTGTACCAGCTTGCAATCTCACCAGCAATGGAGGATGTAGGACTACAGATGACACCAAATTGTAAATGTCCAACTTGGCTGGAAGCTCCTATGTATACTTATTATTTATCTGTAATTATCTTCAAAATAAGTAGGAAAACATAATTTGAAAGTAGAAATTTTAGAACCAAGCAGGCCATTAATGTATCAATGTCTATGTATTTTGAGGGAATTAAATTAAGTCAAATTATTAAAGTAAAGCAATAAATTATAAAGCTGTGTATGATGATGATAGATACCTATAATCTCAGAAGCCAGAAAATGGGGAAGAATCATTACTTTAGGACCAGGAATGGCTACACAATAAAACTTTGTATCAAAAAAAGAATACTTCTATACTTAAAAGTTAAAAAGGGAGCTGGAAATATAGATACCTCAGTGGTTAAGAGCAGTGGCTGTTCTTACAAAGAACCTAGGTTCAAGTCTCAGCACCCGTGTCTTAGCTTATATCTGTGTTCTTCTGACACCAACTGTCATTAACTATGCCCATGATAAACACATATACATCCATACCATACCACATACATCCACAAAGCATCCATACCCATAAGATAAAAATACTAACAAGTACCAGTAAGATGGCTCAGTGGTTAAAGGTACTTGCTACCCAATGTGACTATCAGAATTCAATCTTAGAGGTGCACATGGTGGAAGATGAGAACCTTCTCCTACAAGTCATACTCCATACTCACAAAGTGACATCTGCATATGCACACGTACAAAATAAAACTATAATCAAAAGAATTCAAACAAGAGCTTGTATTGCTGAGAAAATTGCTTTGTTATGCTAGTCAAAGGGTTCAAGTCTTCCAGAGCTTACATAAATAAGACTCTTACTTCAGACTTAAACTGAACATTATTTGTATAAAATTTCTAATTTCAATACCAGGCATTTACATGACTTCAACCTTACTTATAAGCCAGAATTCTACTTTAAACATAAAGTTTTGGAAAAAATATTTACTAACCGAATCATAAATAAGTCATTTGCCAAATAGTTCACAAATATTGAGCCATTATTCATACTTTTCAGGTAAAAAGAGTTAACATTACTTATAGGTGTTCCAGGTCTTATATTTCAAATAGTACACTTACAGTATTACAAGTATACACTTATAATAACAGAATGCTTATAACATAAAACACTTGACCATTTCCCAACAATTTTAGCTACAGTTAGACAATAAATTAAGGCTTGTGTTAGCATAATAAACACAATATTTATGCTCAATGTATGTTCTAAAATATCTTTTGCACTTTGTTAATGTACAAAAAACAACTATAAGATATCTGTGGTAACAGTCTGTATTAATTTTTACTGGAGGCAAGACTGAGGATTTATTATGTAATTTCTATCAGTATACATATGAAATGCCCAGAGAACATGCTCAAATTGTTTTGTTCCTTGGTTGTTCAATAACTTCAAAAATAAAATTATTAATTATTATATGAATTAATATATAACAATATACAGAGTTAGACAAAGCATATTCAGTGGTACTTCATGACTTGTTTTAACATCAAATTATATATGTATATAACATCAAATAATAATATACATATAGTTGAATTAAGATAAAAGTAAATTAAAATAAGTCAAATGCTCAGATAAATTGTTCCTTAATATTATGTATGCAAGGTTGCTCAACCCATCTGGAACCACCTTAGCTGTTGAAAACAGGGATTTTGTGTTAGAACATCAGTGATGGGTGAATAATCTCTATTTGTGACAAAAATATGGAGATGAAATAATCAAATTCTCACAAATTCAACAGCATACATTTTAATGCAACACTGTTTAGGAAATGCCAAGTCAACTAAGAAATGAGCAACCCATTGTGCTAATGTCCAAAGCTCTTATTAGGAATGTCAAGTCTGGCATTACTTGGTTGTGTTCATAGTGTGAAATCAGCAGGGCACCTTGAACCTCCCTCCTGTCAGTCACCATTTCTGACCCTCTCGTTGATGGGACAAAGCCGGGGACATGAAGAAGAGGACAGCCACAGTTTTATGAAAATATATTTGCTGTAGCACTCGCACATGCTGTGTGTGGTGTGATGTTATTCTTAGTGTGCAAAAGAACATTTGTTTTCCTTTTCTCAACAAGCAGTGCCTTTCCCTCCTATGAATTAGGATGCTCAACAGGACAGAAAAAATTAATTGTGAGCCAGGAGTGGTGGCGCACGCCTTTAATCCCAGCACTCGGGAGACAGAGGCAGGCGGATTTCTGAGTTCGAGGCCAGCCTGGTCTACAAAGTGAGTTCCAGGACAACCAGGGCTACACAGAGAAACCCTGTCTTGAAAAACCAACAACAACAAAAAGAGTATGTGATGATGCATCATAGGAAGCCCAGAAGCTAGCACAAATCTGACACTGGTATCTTTTGAGGGTCAGTGCTGCCAGCAGTGAGGTGAACCCTTCATCATCCATTTATGATTTCATTTGTGAATTCTGTTTGTAAGGTGGCTATAGAGAGGATTAAATATGAGCCTAAGCAGAAATGTTTAAAGTGGAATAGCTCTTTCCTTCAGATGGAAGCTGAGTGATATATTAAATTTTTGTCAAACAGGTGAAAAACTCCTGATTTTATTGAGCACTATAGCAACATAACAGTAATATATTGATTCTCATTTGCCCATGGCTTTCATGTCTTATAGCACTTGAATTTGAAGTTATGAATTCTTGAATATCAGAGTAAAAAAAAAATAAGTCAACAGCAAAGATGAATTTTGTTGAAAGAACATGATACATGTTTGAACCACTTTTTGACAATATATGGAACAGTAGACAATAGTTCTCACGAAGAGAAATGGCATCTATCATACCTGATAGAAATTTGCAGGATCCCTGCTTAAAGGATTATTGTGGTCATTTTTCCAAATTTTGCCTTTTTTTATTAGTGGGAAGTTCAATTATTTTTTTACAAAGAGCCAGCATGGAGGCATTCAGTAAATATTTGTGCGACAGTATGAAATTGAGCAGAGTAAACAGAGAGCAATAGAATAGGGCAATGAGTTCCCTCCTGAAATTCTAATTTTCTCTAAAGCACAATGAGAAATGCATTTATTCATTGTAAATAGAGTGCCCATTAGTCTTAGTTTACTGTTGTTGATCTGTTGTAATTCTGACCAATACTACCTTTTCCTTTTCAAAGTTTTAATATGCATGAGAAAAATAGGTTAACCTTATCTATCAACAATAAGAAAAGGCTTTCAGTATTTATTACTCATTTATTAGATGCTGGACAATTGCTAGAGACCTTAGAATGCTTTCAATAAATAATGAATTCTTTATAATAACCCAATAAGGCATCAACTAGGACACAGGGTTCAGTGGTAGATCATTTGCACAAAGCCTTGATTTCTGTGAATAGCAATGAAAAAAAAAAAAAAAAGGAGAACCAGTACTGAGTCAAGTGTTTTACTATTTCCATATAACAGTTAAGGAGACAGAATTAGAGAAACTAAACCAGCATGGTGTGCTCCCACAGTGACAAAACCTAGACCTTTACATATGGCAGAAGATGTTATTTTTTAATAATTACCAGTTTGTATAATTAATTATTTTGCTTAACATATACAAATATTATAAGTAGTTCTACCTTGATTATCCTGAGCTCTTATAACTGTATTTTTATAAAGCCAAGTGCTCTTTAAGATACAGCAAGAATCTGATCTCAGCTGGGAAGTATTTGAATGTACTGATGTCTCTGTATCAATGAAAAAGATTTCCTGAATGATTGGTTTATGCCAGATACTGTATTTTTTATTGTCCCTGTGCTGGGCCACAACTTTATAAAACAGTTCTGCAAGACAAAATATATGACTTTCGTGAATACAAATGCATTGCTTCAGCTAATAATCCTAAATAGGTGCACAAGTTAAAAAGGAAGAATGAGGGATTATGTTGGTATTGTTTCCGTAGACTCTCCACCTCAAAAACTTCTATGCTGG
Source organism: Mus musculus (assembly GCF_000001635.26). Taxonomy (NCBI): domain Eukaryota; kingdom Metazoa; phylum Chordata; class Mammalia; order Rodentia; family Muridae; genus Mus; species Mus musculus. Next base: position 32,684,863 of record NC_000067.6, read on the forward strand.
GGGCATCAGGGAGTAACTGATTTTCAGGATATCGGACACAGAATCTGAATAGAAGGAAAATTCTTAGTGGAAGAAGAACTCCCCAAAATCTCAAATTTATACTCACAATTGTCTACTGGATACTTGATAAGGACATGTTCTTCACATACTGCTTATCTTTATTTAATCTTTTCACCATATCTCAAATAAGAAATGCATTTGAACCAATGAAATTTCAACTCTTATGCTATACAGGGTACTTTCCTCTGAAATCTCTAAATATTGCCTTAGTTTAGAAATATTTCTGATAAAATATCTTAAATGAACATAAATACCATTTATATATAATTAACATTGTTATACCATTGTGTAAGCCATGTCACAATAAAACATATGTACAGAAATGTTATTGTACTGAAATGTTTTGTCATTATTTCTAACAAAAAAAGTAGAAATTCATATAAGTATTCACTAAGTTCTTTGTGCTAAAGAGAGGCAAGTAAATATGACCAGGCCTATGTATGACATATGATTACAATTCATTTGCTGATATAAAATATGTGTACAAATATGGACTGTGTTCTGTCATTACAGACTAAAGGAGTTATTTTGGCCTACAGCTGAAAAGGATGGCATCATAATAGAAATGAGAGTTGGATGGATTATCAGATATAGAGAAAAAGTAAGTGAAAAGAAACTTTGTCTTTCTTCCTTAACTAAAATTACTATGTTGACTTTAGGGCTTGAGAGATGGTTCAGTGATTTAAAGTTCCATATTGTGCTTGGAGAAAACCTAAGTTCAGTTCTCATCACCCATGCCAGATTTTTCAAAACCACCTACAACTCCAGCTCCTGGTGGTACCTCATTCCTTTAGTCTCCACATGAATAGACATCATCATCATCATCTGTTGTAAGCCAGCCCGAGGCCTACAAGAACTGGGTAGAGCTGGGAGGCAGGCTGGGGCTGAAAAAGACTTAGATGGCGAGAGATTAATGGAGACCAAGACACGATTCTGTTCAAGGCCCTCGATTTTACTCAGACACTGTGGTTATAAAGGGGGAAAGCCCATCCCCCGCCAGTCCATTCTTGGTGTCAGGAGCCAGCCTGTAGGCGAAGTGCAGGATTGGATGTGCCTCTGGAATATCTCAGGGACCTCTCAGCAGATAGCAGTGTCTTGGAGAGAGCAGTGGCAGGTGACAGAACAAAAGAGCCATCTAGGTCAGAAGGTAATCTCCTTCTTAGTGGCAGCAAGGTCAAAGACTGGATCAACCTGCTTCTGATGGGGGAGGTTACAATCATCTCTCTCTCTCACACACACACCTACCTTTAAATAATAAAAATAAATCTTTAATGTTTTTAAAATAGAAATCTTATACTATACTAAGATTTCCAGTCTACATCTCAGATAAGATTAGATCCAAGCTAGTAGGTCAATCTAGGCTAGGTAAAAACATACCAAGAAATACCTAGTAATACTCAAGTAATATATCTATGAAAAAGCATTAACCCAATTTGGACTTTATATATGATTATATGTTCATATTAATATCTCTAACAAATTTATTCATAGCTCGTAAACCTAATTTAGACTTCAAACTAACAATGGCAGGGTGTCTATGCTTTGGCTTACATTTTGACTTTTACGTTGTTAACATAGGGATTAGCATGTAAACTTTGTATGCTACTTAGACATTAAATGATTAGGACAGCTCAGACACTTGATTTATTCAATCCCGCTTGTGTATGAGGCCAATTACCGTGGTCTCCCTGTAAAGATTGAGTACTTTAGCTATAGCAGTTTCTTCTATTTGTCTTGTTGTTGTTATTTTTGTTTGCTTTTGTGTTGCTGTTGTTGTTCTGGAACCAAAGGCTTTCATAATTATCATAAGCTCATGGTGCAAACATTTAGGCTTTTTTTTTTTTATTTTCCAGAAGAAAGGATGGGAAAGTCAAGGAGCTATAAACATGTTAGCTGCAGGGTGTTCTCTTCTGAGAACAGCTGGTATATTGGTGACTTTTCTATTGCTGTGACAGAGCACCATGACTGTGGCAAAGAAAGAATTCATACGGGCTTATGGTTCCAGGAGAATATTAGAGTCCGTGACACAGCAGTCAGCAAGCATGGCGGCCAGAGGAGCACCTGAACTCATATCTTGAATTACAACAAGAAGTGGAGATGGCACACTAGAAATAGCAAGATGCTTTACATTTTCAAAGGCAAACTCCAAAGATAGACTTTCCCCAGCAAGGCCACATTTCTTCAAACTCCCAAACAGTGCTGCTAACTGGAAGCTAAGAGCTCAAACACTGAAGACTGTGGAAAACATCTCACTTGAACCTACATAGCTCGTAAATCCTTTGCTGAGATGAGTCCCTCCACAGGAAGCAGCAAAGCCACCAACCCTATCCATCAATAGGACCATAGTTTACCAAGGCTTCTCAAGCTCTATATGCTGCTCACTGCTTGTTTTTGTGAGAGATGATTGGCTGATTGGCTGCTTGAGGTTTTGGTTGGGTTTGTTAAGAAAGCTTCTAAAGTCATAGTCAAAAAGATAACTTCATCTCACTCTACATATTAGTCCCAGTTAAATCAGACATCCTTAGTGGTATTTTCTGTAGTGGAGAATGGTCAAATGTTCATATTCTCCTGGAGGAATCTCAGGGTCCTTTCTGAAATAGGGAGAAAGTGATAAGAGGCAGGAACTAGAAGAAAGAATACAGATGGAGAAAGGCCATGATGATCTGATGAGAGAACGCTTTGATTTATCATTCATACAGTATGTCAGTCACTTTGTAAGGCACGGAAAATGAATTCCAGGTGAGACAATTTTAATTTACAGTTCTTTGGAATTAGGAAATGAGCAAGTAAAACCTAAAAGAAGGAGCCTAGGCAGAACCTATTGTCACAGCACTAGGCCACTGGGAACCTCAACTTAAGGCCACTTGAGGTCCTGGCTAGTTCTCTCCATTGGTTTGGATCCATTTGACTGGGATCTAAAATAGAAAGTCTACTTTAAAAAGTAGCCAACCACCCTAAAGTATTATTCCATAAGCTCTCAAGACATGTGAAACTAAGGATTGAATGAAACTTCACAACTTCAAAAAGCTCAACAGAATATTTGTATTTAAGTTGGCTGCCAAGTAGACTAGCTCAAAGGTTGGCTCTCCTGGTCTCTGAAATGGCTGGCACTGTATCACCTTCCTTTCTTTCCAACCTCATCCTACACAGGAATCATCATCATCAGAGCAAAACACTTGGAGAAAAGCATGTTTGTACAATCCTTTATGAGTAGTGATTAAATGATGTCATAGCTAAAACAGGTCATTCACACTGGGTCACATGAAACAGTTGAGAACACAATGAATTTCTGTATTAAGGATACATCCTTTGTGTGATAGCTCCTGTTAGTCATCAACTTGTTAGTTGTCAGGTGTGACCCTGACACACCTGGGAATCTCAATTAAGGAATTACCTCCCTCAGATAGGTCTGTGACCATGTCTGTGGGACATTTTCTTGATAACTCATAGATGTAAGAGGAAAGGGAACAGCAAACTTGTTGTAAATCCTATCCCTGGGTAAATTGGCCTGGGGTGTGTAAGAAAGATAGCTGAGCAAGCTAAACATGTGTCTCTATAATTAGGAATATTGCTGGATGACTAAATATATAAACAAGTCACTGCTTAGGAGAAATTGTGTTTGGTTAAAATGCTTTGGTACAAATCTTTCACTGACTGTCAGCTAACAGTGAAGAGAAGACCTCTGCCTCAGCCTCTCCTTCCTTGAAATAATAATAAAACAATATGCCCCTTTATTATGCTTTTCCTGCTGAAAATATATATTTAACAAGCTAGGATTCTTTTGCCCTTTTAGAATGTTCCTGGAACAAAGAAAGTGCTTGGTGAGTGTGATCTGGCCTACAAGCAGCAGATTAGACTGTATAACTAACTTTGGAGTCCTCCAAAGATTGCCCAGTATCAGTGTAATTTTCCAGGCTGAGCTTTTCTGTCTAGAAACCAATTCCCCCTTTTCACAAGTTTTGTAGAAACCCGTGATAAAAGCCCATCAAAACAGTTTGAAATACATAAAGCACTGTGTCAATGAAAGGTACAGTAATTATCCTAAAGGCATCGTCTGGGGTTCTGCTTATACTGCATTTTTTCCATGAGCATCAGATTTTTCTCCAGGCAGTTACTATTGCTACAGAAACAAACACAGATGGTGCCCAAACTTCCTACTGACTCCTTCTCCTACTGGCAATAGCATTTATCAAAATACTGCAGGTCAGTATAAAGATTCAGAGAGAACCCCCCCCATCTCAGTGCCATGCAGCATGGTAATGTGGGCAAATAAGCCTCTGTTGACAAAGTCAAGGGGTTTCTGATGAATCAAATATGGTGGTAGCGTAAACAGAAATTCTTGCACACAGGTTAAGTTTGGGGGAAAAAAAGCAGCAATTTCTTTGAGAAGAAAAAGGTCACTTAGTCTTTTCTGGTGAGCATTTCTAGACAAATTGAAAACAGTTTCCTTGTGCATTTGTGGATTCATGGTATACATGCATCACTGTTCCCTCCTGGCCTCCCCAAGCAAAGCAAAGGGAGGGGAGGTTTGTTTTGCACATACTTACATTATAGGCAGACCTTCTAAGAGTGTAGGCTTCCTTTTCAAGACATCCACAGCTCAACTCTCTTCACTGGGTTTTGCAGTTTCCAGGTCTGTTTGCCCTTGAACTCAGTCTTTGTACTTCTTCTGGCTCAATAAGGAGGAAGCTATTCTCTGGGGCTCCTTTGCTGCAGTGCAGTCCCATCTAGTACAGCTGGCTTCTGCAAGTGGAGTCTCTGGAGACTAGAGATGAACAGGCAGAAGACAGAACATTTCTCTGAGCTGCCTTCTGTCTCCTTCCCACTCCTTCAGCATCTTCATCTCCTACCTCTTCCCTCTCAAGCTTAGCTAGACTCTGGTTCCCACCACACAGCATCCAGCTCCCCATGCTGCGATAGCCCTTTCCTGTTCTCCCCTAGTTTAGTTTTGTTATGGTTTACTCCGGGTTTATCCTATTTTATTTTTTTCTACTTCACAGCTTTTCTCTTGGCAATTATCAATTTCTTATTTTTCTCAGTACCTGAATTACAGTCCCATTCAAAGATTCCAAGTGAATCTTCATTGTGTAAATGGTCTCTGGGAGATTCCAGGTTGGACATGGGCCACCTGCTTTTACCAAATTCCTGGGAAAGAAAGACAGTTGGCAGCAGTCTCTGTCCTGTCATGACTACTCCAACTTTGGAGACACTTCCAGGTCAGGATCTCCTGCACCGTGTTCCCTTTAGCAACTCTTTTTTTTTATTAGGTATTTTCCTCATTTACATTTTCAATGCTATCCCAAAGGTCCCCCATACCCACCCCCCCAATCCCCTACCCACCCACTCCCCCTTTTTGGCCCTGGCATTCCCCTGTACTGGGGCATATAAAGTTTGCAAGTCCAATGGGCCTCTCTTTGCAGTGATGGCCGACTAGGCCATCTTTTGATACATATGCAGCTAAAGACAAGAGCTTATGAAATTCAAGAAGAACGAAGACCAAAGTGTGGACACTTTACCCTTTCTTAGAAATGGGAAAAAACACCCATAGAAGGAGTTACAGAGACAAAATTTGGAGCTGTGACAAAAGGATGGACCATCTAGTGACTGCCATATGCAGGGATCCATCCCATAATCAGCTCCCTTTAGCAATTTTTTGTTCAGTGACTGTGCCACCTGAGCACTGCCAGTGCTGTCTCAGAGGTGGGGCCAGAAAATACTGCCTTAGTTTCTGCTAACTTTAACGACAGAACACACCTAACTATTGCCTTTGATTGCTAACCTAGCCTCTTCCTCTTTTACACAGAGCAGCCCTCATATATGAAACAGGAGCTGACTTCTCTTATCAAAAGTTAGTGTTTCCCCTAGTAAATCACAAAGGACAACAAGGTTCCTAGACTTCCCTATAGGCAAGCAGCAGAGCTAAAACGTATAGTATGCTAGTTTCTATTCTAATAATCTATTTCCTGTACTTCTTCCCAATGAAAGAAAAGCAGGCCACAAAACATGTCTATTTCAAAAAGATTTAAGTTGTAGTTATTCTTCTGTCTTAAAGCCCAAGTGTCAGACTATTGGTCTGCAACCCTGGGCATTCTTAAGCCTTCTTGGGGCATTGGACATATACCAATGCCAAGTTTCTAAAAATAGCCTTGGGTGGGGTTTCTCATGCTCCTTTGACACACACTATACCATTACCCTGCTTTGCTTTCTCAAAGGGCTTTTTCCCTCCCAGTCTCTTGCAACTCTTGCTTGTGTCTCAGGGGTGCATTATTTACAACGGAATGCTCCCCTTTCCTGTCAGATTTTAGGGTCCAAAATAAAATGTGTGCCTTGAATTCCTACATCTACTGCCCAGAAACATCCCTGACATATGGGTGTTATTTGAAACACAGTTTGCTGAGCTACTAAAACAGTACCGTAAGCTCTGGGGCCTCACATACTAGGTCAAAATTAGTAGGAGCTCTTGGCAAGAAAGCAGTGTGTTGTTCAAGGTTCATAATTGTAAGACATATTTTACCAACAAACAGGTTATTGTTCTAAAACCCAGTGTTTGCTGTCTGCTCATAAAGATACGTATATATTTGTTGAACAACAGTGAAACAGGAAAGAAATGAGAGTACTTTAACAAATTTAGATGAAAATTCTCTTTTTTTTTTTTTTTCCATTTTTATTAGGTATTTAGCTCATTTACATTTCCAATGCTATACCAAAAGTCCCCCTTACCCACCCACCCCCACTCCCCTACCCACCCACTCCCCCCCTTTGGCCCTGGCGTTCCCCTGTACCGGGGCACACAAAGTCTGCGTGTCCAATGGGCCTCTCTTTCCAGTGATGGCCGACTAGGCCATCTTTTGATACATATGCAGCTAGAGTCAAGAGCTCAGGGGTACTGGAAAATTCTCAAGTCTGTTCTTGGTTGTGTTCTCTTCCAGCAGCAGCTGCATCCTCTCTCTGAGGCTGTTGACTGAATCTAAGACTTCATTACCATGTCCATCCAAATATGTCCTCGCTGCTGCCTCCACCATCATTAAGTAAATGCTGAGCCTCTAACTCATTCCCTTCCAGGGGAAGAACTCAGCCATGCTCTGCTTATTCAATCATAACGGCTGTCTCCGCTCACAGTGGTCCAGTGCCTCCAGTACCATTTCTTAAGCATCTGTTTACTCTCTGCAATTAGACTTGGAGCTTCACAGACAGGTGTCTGCGTTTTGTTCTTTTACTCTCCACAGCATAGGCTTGTGAACTGAATGTCTTCTAGAATTTACTACCAGCTGTGCTGGTGTTTTTTGTTCTTTGTCAAATAAACACACTGCATAGTCACACTGTAGATGGATCCATTATAAATGGATATTTGGTCTGCTCCACAGAACGCAGGTCGGGTGGTTTCTTCTCCAGATAGTCTGTGATCTAGGTCTGGTAGAGCAGGAACTGCAGAGATGTTGCTTTTGTGCCTTATGACTTTAATCCCAGAAATCAGGATGCAGGGGCAGGCAGGTCTGCATGAGTGAGTCTGAGGACAGCCAGGCTGAGGATAGCAACTTCCAGGATAGCCTGGGCTCCATAGAAAGATCATGTCTCAAAACAATCAAAAACAATAGTAATGAAATAAGGGGTATGCTTAAATTGCTCTCCCCAGGGACTCACCATTATCTTTTTAGAAGTTTCATCTCTGATAAGTAGGTGTCATAGAACCTATTCCTTTTCTTCACAATGCATAATTATATTATGTGTATATGTTTTATAGCTGTATATATAATAAGCATACAAGAAAATGTACAGTTTTAATCATAAATATGTAAAATAGTATACATAACTTATGCATTTTCATAAGTAACATTTTAAAATACATCCATATGTGCATTTGTATAAAAGTGAGTTGTATGTTCAATTTGTTTCCCTCAACAGTTTTTTTTGTACCTAAGTTACTGTCACCAGTAAACAAGATTCCTAACACAAAGCCTGGCACATAGCAGGTATCCATAAATACTCATTGAATAAATGAATCCGTGGGAGTCAACAGCTCTTTTGAATCCTTAATTATTTCCATTCTCAATTGGTCTTGAGCAGGAAAAAAAAAGTATAGAAAGCAGAAAACCGGGAGCATTGAAAAAAATTGCTTTTGTCTCTTATAAAACTTCACGGGTTTATGATCTGCCTCCTCCCAGGAAAGGCTCCTATTCTTCTCGGTTTGTTTTCACCTTGACATGAGAAAGAAAAAGGTTGGAAAAAAAAATCTCTGCTGTTCACTGCTGTGGCAGCCTAGTCCTAAAGACGCCACAGAGAGTTCAGTAAAACACCTGTCAGTGAAAGCCTGCCGTCCAACCAGAGGTGAAAACCTAAATGGGCAATTTTCCACATTCTGCTGCAGCATCGTGCTTCTTCTCAGCAAGAATATCTTCAAAAACCCAGAGCACGGATGAGTGTTTGCTCAGTTATCATAAATCAAATCTATCTGGAACAGAGAAAGAACACAACATAGCTGCAAGAGCGGGCCGCAGAGCATGTCGGGAAGCAGGCCGCGGAGCACACTGGGAAGCAGGCCACCTTGGTCTCCAGTTCTGGCCATGTTCCTTTCTAAGTTGAAGATCGCAAACAAGTTATGAACCCCTGCTTTTCTTCACTACCCCTCTTCCTTCCTAAGTGGAGATCATAAAAGAATCTAATTCACTTCATCCTGAAATTAAATAACATAGAATGCACAAAGTCTTTGGAATAAAGTCTAGCAAACTTAGTTGCTCGTCAGTCATTTTTTTTAAATTACTTTTGCTGCCATCCAAAAATTAAGATGGGATTGCTAATATATGATGAATAAAAGTTCAACAAGATAGAGTAAGGTGTGGGCAGGGAATGAGAAATGCACATTAGGAATAGCAAGCATTGAAAGGCAGCATGGCCAAAGGTGTCAGAGAGACATAAAACAGCACAGCACAAAGCCAGGGTTATCAGTTTGTTCTCTTCAGTTCTTAATCCAATAGAAACTATGACTTCGTATATCTGTCGAGTATCTAACAAAGACGACTCTTACACCATTCCCTGTCGTCTCAACAGTTTAGAGAACAGCAAGTCACCGTCTGCTCCGTATTCAGCTCAGCATTGCTAAAGGAGTCTCCGCTGACTTAACTCGGTGGTTAGCAAACTTCCTCATTCAAACGTTGTTTGAATCTCTTTCCTTCATCCAAAAAGACTCAACTAATTACATTCTCCCTGTATATCCTTATAAACAGCACTGTTAGTTTTTAAAATAAGAGAACCTCACATTAGCCTGTGTTCTTTGCTCCTTATGAGTGTGTGGTTCATTTAACACATATTTAGTTAGAGTCTTTTATGGACACCGCACTATGCTAAATACCTGGTATAATAGCAAGCATAGAACACAAACCAACCAGCGATGGACAAACAGAGTCAGTTTCCATATGAAGCTATAGATCTCAACTGCAAATCACCATTATTTTTATGGCAGACATAATTTGAATGAATGAATGAATGATATAGCCAAAGCAAAATAGGAACGGAAAAATAGGTAATGGTGTTGTGTTGATAGATTATAGGTGACTGGAGCATGGTAGGACATCATTAGCATTTGTGCTGACAGTTATTTTTGGTGTCAGAGTAAATCTCACTCTTACCTAAAACAGACAATTAGAACTTCAGATGCACATGTATTGTACCACAGAAACTATCTAGAGAAATAATGGAGTCATAGGTAAATATTTCAGTTAATTACAAAAACAGCTAGTTACATAAAGACTCAGAATGGCATGACACCAACGGCTAGTTTAAAGTTCACCTTATAACGTTATGTTAACTTCATGTTCCTTCTTTAAAACAAATTGGGATAAAGAAATAATGGCATCTTAGATCATGCTATGTAAGCTCTAATTTTGAGTCACTTCTGAGATACTTCTGTTCTTAATTATCATCCCTTCTCTCACATCAGTGCTGTTGCCATTGGGCTTTTCAATCAAGAGAGCAAGCCTAGTCCCCGATGTTATGAAGAAGATTACTTTTTCTTATGTTTCCTACGAAGATGCTTCTTCTTAGTACTGTTGCTGTGATGGAAGACTATGAACAAAAGCATTTTAGGGAGGAATGGTATCATTTCATTCACAGTTCCATCCATTTAACTGTTTATCCTCAAAAGCAGTGAGGGCAGGAACCCAAGCAGGAAAGGAGGTTGGAGACAGGAGCTGACGAAGTGGCCATGGAGGGAGCTGCTACTTAATTGCTCCCCACAGTTACTTCAGCCAGCTTTCTTTCCTTTCCTTTTCTTTCCTTTCCTCTTTTCTCTTCTCTTCTCTTCTCTTCTCTTCTCTTCTCTTCTCTTCTCTTCTCTTCTCTTCTCTTCTCTTCTCTTCTCTTCTCTTCTCTTCCCTTCCCTTCCCTTCCCTTCCCTTTCCTTCCCTTCCCTTCCCTTTCCTTCCTTCCTTCCTTCGTTCCTTCCTTCCTTCCTTCCTTCCTTCCTCCCTCCCTCCCTCCCTTCCTCCCTTGCTTTCTTTCCTTCTTTTTTTCTTTTTATTAGATATTTTCTTTATTTATATTTCAAATGTTATTCCCTTTCCTGGTTTCCCCTTGGAAAGCCCCTTATCATCTCCACCCTCCCCCTGCTCATCAACCCACCCACTCTTGCTTCCTGGCCCTGACAGTCCCCTTCACAGGGGTATAGAACCTTCACAGGACCAAAGGGCTCTCCTCCCATTGATAACTGACTAGGCCATCCTCTGCTACATATGTAGCTGGTGCCATGAGTCCCTTCATGTGCACTCTTTGGTTGGTGGTTTAGTCCCTGGGAGCTCTAGGAGTACTGGTTGGTTCATATTGTTGTTCCTCCTATCGGGCTGCTAACCCCTTCAGCTCTTTGGGTACTTTCTCTAGCCCCTCCATTTGCCAACCCTGTGCTCAGTCCAATGGCTGGCTGAAAGTATACACTTCTGTATTTGTCAGATACTGGTAGAGCCTCTCAGGAGACAGCTATATCAGGGTTCTGTCAGCAAGCACTTGTTGACATCCACAATAGAGTCTGGATTTGGTGACTGTATATGGGATGGATCCTCAAGTGGGGCAGTCTCTGGATGGTGTTTCCTTCAGTCTCTGCTCTACACTTTGTCTCTATAACTCCTTCCATGGGTAGTTTGCTTCCCCTTCTAAGAAGTACTGAAGTATCCACACTTTGATCTTCCTTCATCTTGAGCTTCATGTGGTCTATAAATTGTATCTTTGGTATTCCATGCTTCTCAGCTAATATCCACTTATCAGTGAGTGCATACCATCTGTGTTCTTTCATGATTGAGTTACCTCATTCAGAATGACACCCTCCAGATTCATCCATTTGCCTAAGATGCATTTATTGTTTTCAATAACAGACTAGTACTCCATTGTGTAAATATACCACATTTTCTGAATCCATTCTTCTGTTGAAGGACATCTGGGTTCTTTCCTGCTTCTGGCTATTATAAATAAGGTTGCTATGAACATAGTGGAGCATATGGCCTTATTACATGTTGGAGCATCTTCTAAGTATATGCCCAGGAGTGGTATTACTGGGTCCTCAAGTAGTACTATATCCAGTTTTCTGAGAAACTGCCAAACTGATTTCCAGAGTGGTTGTACCTGCTTGCAATCCCACCAGCAATGGAGGGGTGTTCCTCTTTCTCCATATCCTCACCAGCATCTTCTGTCACCTGTTTTTGTTTGTTTGTTTGTTTGTTTGTTTGTTTTTTATCTTAACCATTCTGACTGGTGTGAGGTGGCATCTCAGGGTTGTTTTATTTGCATGTATTTCCCTGATGACTAAGGATGTTGAACATTTCTTTAGGTGCTTCTCAGCCATTTGGTATTTCTAGGTTGATAATTCTTTGTTTAGCTCTGTACCCTATTTTTAATAGATTTATTTGGTTCTCTAGAGTCTAACTTCTTGAGTTCTTTTTCTTATAGAACCCAGGACTAGCCCAGAGGCGGCACCACCCACAGTAGGCTGGACCCTCCTCCATCAATCACTAAATGTGAAAATGCCCTATAGGTTTGCCTACAGTTGAATCTTATGAAGGTGTTTTCTCAATTGAGGATTCTTCCTCTCAGATGACATAAATATTTAATAGCAAAAGTAAATAATGAAAACAGTGTAATGTCACAGCTCTTTAATCCCAGCACTTGGGAGGCAGAGGCAAAATTCAAGACCTGTCTGCTCTACAAAGTGAGATTCGGGTCAGTCAGAGCTACATAGAGACCCTGTCTCCAGCAGGAACAACAACAACAAGTAAATAAGGTGCACACAGGATCATTATGGCTAATTGAGTAATACAAAATTTTGTACACGGTCTCTAGATACATGGTAGCAAGATGCCTATTTCCTTAGTTGGGACAGAAGTTTGGACATAAAACATGTTACATATTTAATGAAAACATTTCAGTACAAAAGGAAATAATCGACAAGTTTTGGCCATTGTGAGAAGCAGCTGCATACTAAATTTTAAAATTTCACTAAGTGCGTTTTAGAATTGATTTTCTAATCCATTGGGTCACAACTCATGACTAAAACAAATTCATCTCTGTGGCAGACGGGAACAGTTACCCAACAGCAGAGTTCTGTTTTAAGTGACACAGCTGTACATAATTGTAGATAATTATGCATTAACTTACATATATATCATATCTTTTGGCTTACTAATACCTGTTTGTGAAAATACTGGCTGCAGCTGGTTTTGCCTTTAAGATATAAAACAATTCAATTTTTTTGAGAACTTCCTATACCATTCCTGTATTTACATCATTTTATACTACCCTTTGAACCCCTCCAGTTCCTCCTAATCTCCTATTTTCCTCTTAAATTCACAACTTCTTCAATTATATGGTGTGTGTGTGTGTGTGTGTGTGTGTGTGTGTGTGTGTGTGTGTGTGAGATTAGGGCTGACCATTTGTGACTGAATAACCTAGAAGGGGTCCCATGCCAAGAGAAAGTTGATTGTCAGCAGCCATGAGTGGCCTGTAGCTCTTCATCTGGGGGTGGATTTGTGAGATTTCCCCCCCACCAGTGTTGGAATGTCCACTGGTCCTCTGACTCTTGCATCTGACTGCTCCCTCTTCCACCAGTCTCACTGAAGCTTAGGTATAAGGTTTCCATTATACATGTATCAATTGATGAAGGTACCCAAGGTCAGTTCTCTTCACTGTGACCACTTGTAGATTTCTGTAATGGTCTCTGCCAAAAAGAAGTTACATGAAGGAGGAGTGACAGCTACTCTTCTATGTGGACATGAAGATAAATATATAGAATGCAGTTGAGAGTGATATTGATTTAGGAGAGTGGCAATAGTAAATTTTCCTCTAAAGTCTGTGTGACATCACCAGTCATGGGAGTTGTCTAGGTTGATAGCACCAGGCAAGAATTACCTTCTACCGAGCAGCCCTGATATCCAATTAAACAGGTGCTGGTTGTCACCGTGATCTAAGTGTTATTATCCCTACATTGCTAATCTATTGCCAGGCTGTACTTAAACTCCCTCCATAGACCTGCCTGCCTCTGCCTCTGCCTCTGCCTCGTGATTTCTAAAATTAAAGTCAAAAGCCACAAGCAGCATGCAATGTTGTGGTTCACAGGTTTTACAGCGGGTAGGACTGTGAGTGGTCTTCCCCCTTTGCAAGACTATAGAGCACCTTCAGATACTCAGGGATTCTTCAGTCCTCAGGGAGGAAGCTTCCAGGTTGGTTCTAGCTTGATTCCTTCAAGTCATGAGTTTCTTACCTTCAACTTACAGGAACACAACCAAGAGCATGGGAATAGCCTACATTATTTAGGCAGTCTTTTAGATTCCTTTAACCAAGAACTAGAAGAGAGCTTGCCTATGCCTGGCACTGGAATTTGTGTTAAATTTTCTATTGCTCTTGTGTGTGGAGTGAGGTGGGTATTATTACCCTACATGCTATAACATTTGCCACATGCACAATCACAAACACACACACACAAGATGTATGTATGTTAAACTTTAAATAAGCAAAATTATTTTCTCATTGTGGTCTTTTCAATCACTATTAGTTCTTTGATTTCTCTACCTGTGTGTATTGGCCTCTCTTCATCCTCTCCACATAAATTTTAAGCCTAAATATCAAAATTCTCTCATAGCAAAGTATTACTTCCGCTATCATTAAATATTTTCGCAGTGATTTGCTGCTTATAAAAGAGCTTCATAATTATTCCTCAATGATCATGCTTTATCTATAGAAGCCTAAAAGTTAAGGTAATAAATGCATATTTAAATATCCATTGTATGTATTAATGTTCCAGAAGTTCTCTCCTAATGACAAAAAATAGTCTCAGAATTGCCAAATAATTAAAAGTGAAATAAACTCTCCTCATTGCTCCAGGAATGAAATGCTTTCTGGCAGATGAAGAATGATGCTGGGGTTGGCGGATGGGGCATGAAACATCAGGGGCTTTTCTAAGCACACACACAAAAGGTTAAAATGTATTTTCAACACTCTACAAGTTAAAAAAAAGTAACTGTATACTGGTATTTACAGTAGACAAATTAGTCTTGCATAGTGATACAAATGTTTACCCTTACCATTGAGGAAGTTGATACCAGAGGATTTGTGGGGCTAGGGCTAACCTGGGTTGCATACAGATGCCCAGGTTCAACAATCAAAAGCAAGGACAATCAGTAATATGCATGGAAGTGTTTTCGAACAATTTCCACACACTTTCCTCCTCTCCCTTCCTCTTCTCCTCCAAGGTCACTCTCCTATTTCTCTGTATCTGGGAGGCAAGGGCTCTGGCCACTGTCTGTTATTTTATTATTACCAAGTATTTTAAAATACTTGATAATCTCAGAGCTTATGTAGTGCTCATGACTGGGAATGCATATTTACAACATCAGGTTCCCGTTCCTGTGACATTTCTGCAACTACTATAGGAAAGATTGTAACTATAAAAATATTCATGTTTCCCCCTGAGCTTCTGGAATTGTCCACGACCACACGGGTGATAAGTGATGCATCTTTCTAAGCATATTGTACATTACGGAATTTTAAAATAACTCTTATTAGGTATTAGGTTATCTCTATTTTTCACATAAGGTGGCCAACACTCAGTGTGATTTTAAAATGTGCCACAGTTATACAATTTGTAAGAGAGAAGCTGAAGAAAGGCACTGGAAACTAAAACACAAAAGCATGAGTGCTTATTGGAAGGCATGAGAGGGATACTACTACAATATCAGCATCTTCACCAATATCACAGCTCTCATCCTAACAATCATTGCTCGACGCAGAGAGGGGGATGTCAGACGCTTTTATATAGAAAAGCAGAAGCTGCAAAGATAGAAGTCAAGAAGAGTTGCTGTTTTTGCAGGATTCTTAAGCTATTCCCAGCATCCACATGGTGGCTAACAACTATCTTAATTCCATTTCCAGGAGATATGATGCCCTCTTCTGGCCTCTGAAGGCACTGCATATACTTCGCACACAGATATACATGAAGGATGAACAACCATACATTTAAAATAAAGAATAAATCTTTGTTTAAAAAGGAAAGCAAGGGCTCTCCATTATATTATGTGTTGGCAGTTTAATGAAATATTTTGTCTTGACAAATGTTTCTGAATCTTTAATGGGCTCTTACATTCCATAAGTTTCACCATCGATACAGAATAGGATGTTATGGGTCCATCAGTCCAGAAACTAGTTTGGAATGGCATATCCTGGAATATTCTTAAGGTATCTACCTGTCTATGCTAAATCTCCATGGACCTTTCCCAGAGACATCTCTATCTCTCCTCCAAGAGAACATTTCTTGCTTTCCAAATTTTTGTCATGTCTAATATTTAGTAGATTTATGATACTTAGTATATAAACTATGGGAATATAGATACATATCAACATATGCATACACATGTGTATAGACAGAGATATCAGGGAATGTATGCAGATATATGTATGTATTTATAAAATGTTTTACATATTCAAAGCAGTTCCTTTAAATGGTCGCCTTGGGGAAATATGCATTTTCTAAACAGTTTTTTGGCTTAAAGGTACAACACTTTAAGTGTTCTTACAATTATCTCACCTTTCCAGGGAGATTTTGTGGGGTGCTTTGGTTTTGGTTTTGGTTTTCTGGAAGAAAACAAAAATATTTGAAGCAAGTGAGATCTGAAACTATCAAGTAACAGCAATAATTTTCTTCTGAAATTTGAAATCTGTTCTAAGAACAATTACGGAGGCGGGTGTGTGCTGCAGCATGTTGATTAATAGGCCTGTGGGCACATGCCTGCTAGGGTAGTGCTTGCGGTTTGTAGTCTTCAGATGAAGCCCACTCTTGAGCAGTTCAGTGAAGGGCATCATCACGCATTCAGTCAGCAATTTCATTACAAAGAGCCGATGTGTAAAAGGCAAAGGGAAATAATGGCAAATAAAGATGTGGAGGTTGCATCTCTTTATACAGGGCTAAAAAAGAAAAAAGAAAACACACTTTAAGTCATTTCGTAAAACCAATTAAAGAGAAGCTAGTTGCTGAAATCAAGAGGGGAAGGGCAAGGCCATCTGTTTACATTCTGTTCAGCCTTCTGCATACCTCCTTGGTTATGTCTTCAGAACTCTGGCTTCTTCTACACAGTAAAATATAAAGGAAGTTAAGGCCTGACTTGGATTTGAACTCAGATGAACTCTGGAAATGGAAATTACCAAGTATGATCAAGTCTCAGTTTCTTCATGGATACGACTCCAGCATTGAATAGATTAAACATGGCAGTGAAATAAATGTATTTGTTCTAATGACTGATACTTTTCTGAAATAACAATCATTTCACTACTGAATTTTAAAACCACAGTTTTCATATTTAAGAGAACACTTTTTTTTCTTGATCCCAAACTACCTTTGCTTATGTCTATTAGTACTCTTTGATCCATCTGCTAACCAGTATTACTTAAATATATTCTACACACAGATCTGTACCAGCGATTAGAGCTAAGTTATGTTCAGAGAGGGTCTGTTTTAAGTGCAGTGGCGAGGGCTATGCTGCGTTATAGCACAAGGTACAACCATATCCAAGGAAAGTACACACAGAGTGTGCTAGCACCTCATAGAGACAGAGGCACATTCTGACAGGCCAGAGAGTGCTTCATGCTTAGGGAGATTGAAGACAGCATGGAAGAGTATCTTATGTAGAAAAGTTAGGAACGTTATAAAGCAAAAAATGAGAGACTCTGAAGTGTGGAGTATTTCAGAGAAACGCAGCTGTATCAGTTGACTTACTGCCTAAAGGAAGTCTCACAATTAAAACTTAGACCTTCTGGTGTAGTCTCCCCTCCCCCAGCCTGAAACCTGCTTGCTCAGGGGTGGAGCTTCCTGCTCATTCGTTCTGCCACGCCCACTGCAGGAACCTGCGGAGCCACACACTTGCACCTTTCTACTGGACCAGAGATTATTCGGCGGGAATCAGGTCCCCTCCCCCTTCCTTCATAACTAGTGTCGCAACAATAAAATTTGAGCCTTGATCAGAGTAACTGTCTTGGCTTAATTCCTTTCTCTCACCACCTAGCCCCTCTTCTTTTCCAGGTTTCCAAAATGCCTTTCCAGGCTAGAACCCAGGTTGTGGTCTGCTGGCCGGACACAACATTCTGGGAATCTGAGTTCTGCAATGCTGAAAGAATTAACAGTGGGTTTTGCTTAGTAGTCAGTAATAAAGCACTGAAAGGTTTTGATTGCAGAGTAACATGGTGGATGTCAGGAACGTCAGCATGGTGCATGTTCAGGAAGTCTAAAATGGAGGCTGCCCATATGAACATTGAAGCGAGAAAAAAAAAGGAAGTTAAAGGACCAACGGACAACTCATGAAAGTAATCATAACATGAACTAATGAGCTCTTTAGACCTCTGTTGACTCTAGTACAGGAAAGACATGTCACCCTCACTGTGCCAGCAATGATCAACATTTTGCCAAATGTTAATGACTGCTTTATATCCTCATATTTTTATTGGAATGTTTAGACAAATGACCAGCCTGTTATTTAAATATAATCACGTGTCTACCTTTGATAAGGGCCACGTTAGATAAAGTATTCATCCCTTTCTTATACAGTAGGTCTTTAATGATTTCGTTAGTGTTTTACACATTTCTGTATTTGATTCTCTGGTTACATCAATTTGACCCCCTATAATTTGTTCAAATCCAGATGCTAACAAGGTCTACACTTTATTTTTGGCTGTCATGTATTCAACACACTTTGGTCAGGTTATTTTGTGACTATTAGCATGCTTCTGTCTGTATGTTTTTCTGCATTTATTGGTTGGATAATATTGTTTTATGTCTTGTAACTAGGCTGATGCACTATTTTCTCCTCCTAAGGAAAAGTGATGAACCACCCACTCTTCACTCACCCATGTCATAATTACCATGTGCAGGTCATCATATTAGATAATAAGTGGGAATCCCAGATGTCTGTCAATCAGATCCATACCTCCAAGACAAAGAAAATAAAAATCAAAATGCACAGAGGTAAGGATAACTGACGGTCATATAATTTAGTCCAGATGTAAATGCTCCAGTGTTCTAGTGAACCAAGGGATGAGTTGAGCTTTAGAAGGAATTCAGCAGAAAAGATGGAGAGGTTAAAGTAATCAGTAATTGAAGAGGAAGTTAGATTAGGAGGAAATCAGAAGAAAGACTTTTCTACGTAATTTCACACTGTAGGAAGAAGACCAAGTTTGCTTTGTGACTGAAAGGTGTTGGGTATAGACCCAAAATATGAACAGGAAGAATGAGATATGCTCTCAAGAGAGTAAGGATCAAATGTGCTGTTCAGTGCAGAACACATGTGAAAGATTTGGAAGGACATTGAGTGGCAAGCAAAATCATCTGACTATTGTCTCCTAGAACTAGAAACTACAAGACCCCTTCATTTTTCCATATATGAGAAACTACTGGATACTATGTAAAATTAGATATTTTACTAACAGGCAAAAATAATCATCTCATTTCAGAAGGAATTTTAAGTGGTTTATACATTCCAAAAGCAATCACTTTTAAGTATTTATAACATTTGCAAGAAAGCTTAATGTTTCATTTTGCCCAACAGCTAGATGCTCCATTTTTTAAAAAAAGCTAAACAAATTCAAGCTGATTTAACCAACACACACTACAGGGGAGCAGAGAGACCTTCACAAGCACGAATTAAAAAGCTTGGTATAAAAGAAAAACTCAATGAATTTATCATGAGGAAAACTATTAAACACAGATCTGCCAAAGTCAACTTTTCATCTACTATAAAAGTTTGTGTTTTTTCCTGTTGATGGTAAATATGAATTGACTTATAATATTTTTACTTACCAGAACAATACTGATTTTCATTATTGAAATATTCAAATGGTGACTGGGTTGTCAAATTCATCAAAGAAATTATATATTGACTGTGACACAGCTTTATTGGTAAGTAATTTCTTGCATGTTTATCCTTTTGAAATTATGAATAACAAAGTCTATATAATTTTAAATTGTAAGATATTTTAGACTAAATATATATATATGTCAGGATTTATGGTAGGCTTTGGAGATAATAAAATCTTAAATAGTATTCCAATGCTATACATTCAGGAATAAATGATTACACGTGCACATTATACACATTACATGCACAACACAAACTGTGCCAAACACAACATGTATGTGCACATGCAATACACACACACACACACATTCACACAGTAATAAGCAGATGCACACACATATGCAGGTATATCCTACTTTTCCCACCACCAAGTAAAAGTATCATCCAGCTTACGTTAGGGTTCCTCATTAGTAAAACTATTAATATTTAGCATGAAATAACTTCCTAGGACTGGGGAGATATCACTTCTTCGATTGTGACATCCAAAACTGTCTCCTGTCTGCAGAGACTGCTGAAAGTCCCCAGGGAATAGAAGATAAAATCCCCTGCAGCTTGAACTACCGGATTAGAAGGAAATTTCTAAATGAAACTTGCTAATGAAGACAACACACTGCTGAGGAAATAATGGGAAATTCAGTGTCGGCGGCTGATACAACTAACTTGAAATAAAGCATTTTTGGAGTAGAGAATAGTGAAAAGGTGGCAAATCCCCAAATCTGTAAGGGAAATAGTTAAATACAAGTTGCATCCAGGGGCCATTTAGCATCCGGTGTTTTGGATATAGTTAATAAAAAGGTATAAGGAACAATACCAGCCTTGGCACTATAAAAAGCAATCAAACTGTTTAGATATTTAAATAAAAGTTTTTTTTTCATTTTGTAGAAATGCTATTTGAATGTACAAATGGAATTAATAAAACATGATTTTGGAAATGTCGGTGTGGTATTTCTGGGCAAGGGTATTAAGAGACAGTTTGAAGTGTGTGCTACAATGAAGGATATATCCTGGAAGATATTGGAGGCCCTGAAAACAGGTGTCTTGGTCAGAGATGGGAGGAAAACACAAGTATTTAACTCTAAACTTCATGTCAGTGTCTGAGCTTATAAGTTGTCAAGATTGTCTCCTGGAGTTGATGCTGTGGTAGAGCCAATCAATAGATTTGCTCAGACACTAGGACTTTGTTTGGAAAGTTGCAGTTGATATTGCAGAATGTTGAGGCCAAAGATGATGGGATTCCAAATAGAAGCTCTACAGTGACACTGAAAGTATACATTTGGATTTCTGAAGAGTCTCATTGGAGAAAAAAATAATAAATTTAAAAACTTTGGACAGATCAGTTGCTCAGTATTTACCTGCTTAGTGAAGATTTCTTGTGTATGTGTTTGTGTGACTATGTGCCTATGTGTCTGTATGTCTGTGTGTGTGCTCCCATGTGTGCACGTGCACATGTGTGAGTGCCAGGAATCTTTCTCGGTTACTTTCCACCTTCATCTTTCGAGACAGTGTCTCCCTCCCTGAACCCAGAGCACCAATTAAGCTAGGCTGGTGACCAGCAGACCTCGAGGTTTCCTTATTCCACCTCCCCAGCATGAGGTTACAAGTCGCACCACGATGATGTGGATGCTGGGGGTCTGACTTCAGGTCCTCATGCTTGCATGGTAAGCACTTTGCCAACTGAGCCACCTCCCAGCCCCTAGTGAAGAGTTCTCTAATGTGCATTAGTACATGTTGAGGTTCTCACCATGCTCCAGGCAGTACCAAGGCTCTCCACCTCTCCAATACTTTTCAGAGCATCAGTTGAAGATTACCGTCATTTACTCATTTTCAATATAAATTATTGCAGCAAGACATGACCCAATACTCTTTAAGTGCCCTACAACGAAGGAGGTAAGACCCTGGGAATCCCTGCTTAAACAAGTAAACCATACAGTTAACTTAATTTGCCCTTGATCAGTAACTCAACTAGTCCTCTTCTTTGAGTAGTTATA
The DNA here is from genome assembly GCF_000001635.26 of Mus musculus. Lineage (NCBI taxonomy): Eukaryota > Metazoa > Chordata > Mammalia > Rodentia > Muridae > Mus > Mus musculus. Next base: position 32,706,281 of record NC_000067.6, read on the forward strand.
TTCTGTGTAAATATAAAAGCTTCCCTGTATAGATGGATGCTGTGATGCTAACATAGGAAAATAAAATCAAACGCAGGTGCAGGTGCTTGTCCCTTCCCTTACACATCTTCACTTCTGCCCAGGCCACCAAGACATGAGATTTTGTTGTGTTTTCTCATGAGCTAATACTTGCTGGTTTTGAAAATCTTAAAATTTGCATTTTGAGATTGTGAATATATTTTTGTAGTCATCACATAAATATTTAAGTATACATGTTAAAATACGAAGACATAGTGAAGTAAGCAGAGATCCTCTAGACAGGAGAACTGAAAACACAGGAGTCTGATGGGGAAAATGTCACTTCAGGCACAAGTATTTGTGATTGCTACATAATTAACTCGTTTCATCACCAGGAAAAATCACATACAGTGATACAATCAGGAGATATCTCTTCCTGACAGTTAATATGGTTAATAGTTGGAGAAAGGTCGAGTGAGAGAGAATAAGAAGGTGTTACAAAAATCTAAATGTTTATTTATCAACAGCAGTATATAAGAATCTACAGTAATGGGGGTTCAGGATCAGGTGTGGGAAAGGACAGGAGAGAAATGAATGGAAATCGCAACTGACAAGGCTGAGGAGGGAGGGGGCATCTCCAGGTTGTGACAGAGACCTGGGATAAGGGAGGCACCCAAGAATCAATGGGTGTGACCTTAGCTGTAACTGACTACATTAGGGATATGGAGCCTGAAGAGACCACCTCCTGTAGACAAGCACAAACCCCGGTGGAGTTCCAATCTACCCACAAAACTTACAACCCGAAATGTATCCTATCTACAAGAAATGCAGGCATGGTGGATGGAGCAGAGACTGAGGGAAAGGCTAACCAATAACCGGCCCAACTTGAGACCCATCCTATGGACAAGCACCAGTCCCTGACACTATTAATGATACTCTGTTATGCTTACAGACAGGAGCATGCTGTCCTCTGAGAGGCTCAACCCAGCAGCTGATTTAGACAGATACAGACCAATAAATAAACAGTGGATGGAGCTTGGGGACGCATGGAAGACTAGGAGGAAAGATTGCGGCTCGGAAGGGAATAGGAGCTCCACAGGAAGACCAACAGAGTCAATTACCTTGGACCATTGGGGCTCTCAGAGTCTGAACTACCAAGCAAAGAACATACATAGGCTGGACTTAGGCCTCCCTGCACATAAGTAGCAGAATGCAGCTTGGTCTGCATGTGGGTCCCAAACAACTGGAAGGGGGCTGTTCCAAAAGCTGTTGCCAGTATGTGGGATATGTTCTTCTAGCTGGGCTGCCTTGACAGGCCTCAGTGGGAGAGAAAGCAGAGACTTGAAATGCCAGGGCCCAGGGATACCCAGGGGGAGACCCTAACTGTTCAGAGGGGAAGTGGGTGGGGGATGGATGAAGGATTGGGGGAGCATGTGACCAGAGGGAGGCAGTACGATGTAAAATAAGTAAATAAAACAAAAACAAATTAACTAAAAGTATCTTTTCAATTAAAATATTAGCAAATTGCAATAAATTTCTTCCAGTATGGATGAAAAATCTACAGTATTAATAAGACTTTACTAGATACAAATTAATGTTTCCTCAAAGTAGGGCAGTGTCTATAGCCAGATATGGAAATGATACTGTTGAACATTAAGATAATTTACTTGAGACTGTTAGGTCTACAACACCTCACTTTACAGGTTTGAAGATGAGCCATAGGATTAGGAAGCTTTCCACAAATTTGTAATAATAACAACCATGAAGGGAATTTTAACTAACAGTTGCAGATCAAATAGACTGTTTGTTACTCTGTACATAAATGACACACGTTTCTGCCAGAAGGGAGACATGCTAGCCACTGAAGCTTTATCAAGAGCTTCATATCTTCAGTCTAGAGAACTGACATCCATCTCAGTCCCCCTGCAAAGCTTCAGAGTATGTGTGTGTGTGTGTGTGTGTGTGTGTGTGTGTGTGTGTGTGTGCTGAGTAAAAGAAATGAAAGAAAGCAAGCGGGCCTAGCTATTGGTCATTTCTGCTATCATGGCTTTGGATGGCAGGTCATTTTCAAGGGTTTCAAAAGCTATGCCCAGTTTTTAATTTGCCACTGTGGAAGGAAATGATCAGGCCATTGACAGTGATTGTCAGCAAATACGGGAAAGTCTTTTGAAAGTCTTTTTTAAGTCCTTCTACATAACGTTAAACCTCTACTGGTTTTGTTTGTTTGTTTTGTTTAATAATGTAACAGTCAGATTGTCAGAAAACTCCATTTATTTTTGTCCAAATTTTAGTTTTTCTTAATATCCAGCATAGCCAGGGAGTGGAGGCATTTTTATGCTGCTTATTTTCTTCCTTTAGTGTGTCTAAAATTTTCATCCCAAATCTTCAAAGAGTCTTGTGAAGAAAAGACAGACATGACTTGGGGCTTCGTAAATTGTTCCTACTATTTAAGGACCTGAAGAGAGCTAGCGTGATCATTCACATCTAGCCATTCCTAGGAAATACTTAGAATTCTGCATATTGGTATCTTGGGGGAAATCTTTCTGAGTCAAGGTCTCTACATTTTCCCTCTTGTTTCTTGTTCCACTTTCCCATCAGTCAGCCTATCCACAGTTCTCTTTGCTTGCTAAATGTGATTTTTCTCCACCTCTGAAATTGAAAGAAAGAAAAGAAAAGAAAAGAAAAGAAAAGAAAAGAAAAGAAAAGAAAAGAAAGAGGGAGGGAGGGAGGGAGGGAGGGAGGAAGGAAGGAAGGAAGGAAGGAAGGAAGGAAGGAAGGAAGGAAGGAAGGAAGGAAGGAAGGAAGGAAAAACAAAGAAAAAGAAAGAATCAATGTAGTCTGTGATTGATGCATTTTCTGCTTTGGTAAATAGGACACAGTTTGTCAAATCTGGAATATATTACAGCTTTGTGGAAACCTGTTTTTCTCAAATGCTAAGCTATTGAACTGGATATCAAAGAGTAATTTATTTTGTTTTAAGTATGCTTTTACTATTTTCTTTTCTAACAAAAAAATTAATTAAAAAAAAAAAAACAAAAACCCTCAAAGCATGGGTACTTCAAAACAGGTAACTAGGAGATAAATTAGAACAGTTAAGGAAATTGGAGAGGTGTTGGCTTTCATTCATGCTTGTCCTTCAGTGTGCAGAGATGCTGGCTATGATCTGAGATCTGTAGGATATTTGCTTTGTTAATTGTCTGTGGCAATGATAAATTTAAAGTGATCCATCACTGAGAAAAATGTGCAAATGATCCTGTCACAGAGTCACTTCTGCATATAGGGTAAGCAAAATGGCTGTCTTCTGAGGATCAGACCCTAGTCCACAGAAGGATCAATGCCCCAGTGTAGGTGAATGCCAAGGTGGGGAGGCAGGAGTGGGTGTGTGGGTGGGGAAACACCCTCATAGAAGCAGGGAGAGGGAGGACGAGATAGGGGGCTTTCTGGGTTGGGGGGAGGGGCAGGAAAAAGGATAACATTTGAAATGTTAATAAGGAAAATATCCAATAAAAAATTGCATTTAAACAAAGCAGCAAGTAAGGGTGCTAAGAATAGGCCACTGGCAACTAACTACCTTGTAGGCTGAGTTTTATCTGGATATTTTCTTTGTGACTTCTAAATTATTTTTTACAAACTTGGCTGTGTTAGAACTTCACGTGTTCAATAAACTAATGTCATTATAATGAGCTTTTCAATCAAATGATAAAATGTAATATGTACACAGGCTAGCTCAGATATTACTATTTTTCTTTCTTTCTTTTATTAGATATTTACTTTATTTACATTTCAAATGCTGTCCCCTTTCCTGATTTCCCCTCTGAAAAACCCTCTATTCCACCCCCCTCCCCCTGCTCACCAAACCAACCACATCTGCTTCCTGGCCCTGGCATTCCCCTAAACTGGGGCATAGATCCTTTAGAGGACCAAGGGTCTCTCCTCCTATTCATGACCAACTAGGCCATCCTCTGCTACATATGCAGCTGGCGCCATAAGTCCCACCATGTGTACTCTTTGGTGATTTAGTCCCAGGGAGCTCTGGGAGTACTGGTTAGTTCATAGTGTTGTTCCTCCTATGGAGCTGCAAACCCCTTCAGCTCCTTAGGTCCTTTCTCTAGCTTCTCCATTTGGGGACCCTGTGCTCAGTCCAATGATAGGCTGTGAGGATCCACCTCTGTATTTGTCAGGCACTGGTGGAGCCTCTCCAGTGACAGCTATATCACGCTTCTGTCAGCAAGCACTTGTTGACATCCACAAAAGTGTCTGGATTCGGTGATTGTATATGGGATAGATCCCCAGGTGGGACAGTCTCTTGATGGCCATTCCTTCAGTCTCTGCTCCACACTTTGTCTCTGTAGCTCCTTCCATGGGTGTTTTGCTTTCCCTTCTAAGAGGGAAAAAGTATGCACACTTTGGTCTTCCTTCTTGAGTTTCATGTGGTTTGTGAAATTGGGTATTCAAAGCTTTTGGGCTAATATCCACTTATCAGTGAGTGCATATCATGTGTGTTCTTTTGGGGATGGGTTACCTCATCAGGATGATATTTTCTAGTTCCATCCATTTGCCTAAGAATTTCATAAATTCATTGTTTTTAATACCTGAGAAGTACTCCATTGTGTAAATGTACCACATTTTCTGTATCCATTCCTCTGTTGAGGGACATCTGGGTTCTTTCAAGCTCCTGGCTATTATATATAAGGCTGCGATGAACATAGTGGAGCATTTGTCCTTATTACATGTTGGAGAATCTTCTGGGTACGGTATTAGTGGGTCCTCAGTTAGTACTATGTCCAATTTCCTGAGGAACCACCAAACTGATTTCCAGAGTAGTTGCACAAGCTTGCAATCCTGCAGGGTCTGCAACATAAACAGTTGGTATGACTGTTTCCATTCTGTGACCCTATGACCTAGATCATAATTCATTCTGAATTGGTGAAATTTTCATTCCAAGACGATTTAACATGACATGGGATTTATTATTTCCCCCTAAAGATTTTTTTGGCATGAAAATAACTTTTGAGTATGCTAAGAGCTGGTTTTAATTGACACACTTCTAGTGGCCATATTCAAATTTGGTACAATCCTCTCATGTAGTCATCCCAATCTTCTATTTAAATTTTGGTGGCAATATATTCATTATGCAAAAACAGTTATGAATAACCCATTCATCTTTACCCGCTCTCATCCTTCCCTGTGCCCATCACTGGTTCCTGATCTTTCCCAAATCAATCCCTCGTCTACTTTCAGGTCTAAAAAATAAACCCGAATTCTGTATATGAGGGGGAAAGATAACATTCTGCATCTGTCCTTTTGCATTTATTATATTGACATGATGATCTCTGGCTTCATTTATTATGAAACCATATGATGTCATTCTCCTATTATGGCTAAACTGTTGGATGTGTGTGCACTTGTGTCTGCCTGTCTATGTCTGTCTGTGTATCTGTCTGTCTGGTTAGAGGCATGGAACACTGGGACAGTGGGCACTGGAAAAAGTGAGCTCTATGGAAAGTGGATGCTAAGGAAAGACATCCTGATGGAGGGTTGGTTCTGGGGAGAGTGGACACGGGGAAGAATGAGCATGGGGGAAAGTGTGCTTTGATGAGACTGGAGTCTGGCAAAATTGAACGCTGGGGAGAGTGGTGGTTTGAACACTCAGAAAAATGGGCACGAAGGAGATTGAACACAGTAGAACAGGCACTGGGGTAATGGGCCCAGGTCATGCATACAAGCACAATGAAGATTGAACTATGAGGCAAATGGGGCACTATTGTCTGTCTGACCAGGTATGCTTTCTGCAAACTTAGTCCTATTATTTACTCTGAACTCTAAAATAGTATCTATGCGGCTATGATCTCCCCTATAATTACAGCCCAAGTTTCACACCCCGTGTTGACAGAATGAAATCTATCTTCTATTCTCCACTTAGGCTTCTGTGTCCTGGTAACTTCTTTTTCTGTCCCACCTACTGGGATTGGGAGTCTTGAGAGATAGGATTGTCCTATTAGGAGCCTTTCCATGCTTTCTCATTTCAAGATTGGTGCTGGAGTTCTCTCCTATCTTACAACACACACTATGTTGTTAATGCTCCATGAACCTTTCATTTTCTGTGAAAGAAATATCCCAAACAGCATTTCTCAATTCACGTACATCTGGTTTGCTGTATTTTCAGCTAAGATCTCCCTGCTCATTACAGGAGACTCTGGCACATCCAGTGTTTAGAACTGAGTCTTCACCAACAAAGAAAATTATTCACCTGTCATTGTTCTGAGTAAAGTGTGTGCTGACTCAAACAAAGACAACTTTGACTGAACCATGGGCTTCTAATAATGGATATTACTTATCATATACCTGAATTTTTATAATAAACAGTTACCAAAAATATGTGCATGTGTACATTTCTTCTACTATTGACATTTTTGTGAACTTTTTGTGAACTCAATATAATAACTGTTTTAAGAGTCAAAATTCAAAGCACAAATCAGTGAACGTTTTCAACACACTGTCATGTTAGAGACTATTTTATCAGTACAACATTTAGCCATCCTTTTGAACAGATGAGAATTAATTTGAATTTTTCCTACTAGGCAATTTAAAATGTGCATTGACCCATAAAGGTATAAATGATTGAAGTGCTATTTGAGAGAATACAATAGCTTAGTTGTAAGAATACAAAGCAATTGCAAAATTATATCTGACAAAACAAGATCTTTAAAAATGTTGCCCCGAGGATAATAAGTAAGAGTAACATAGAACCTTAAGAAATTTGAAATTTACCAGATAAGGCGTTTCATAGATGTAAAGGTTCACCATTATGTTCACCTTTATTTTCAAATGCATTTATTTTTATCAAGACATTACACACTGAATGATAAAACTCAACTATAGCCTTCCCTTCCTTCTTCCAGTATTTGTATTGATCATGTAGGTCCAGAATATACAAACCTGCTTAAAACAAATGTAGATGTATTTACCCTGGAATGCATTTGCACAAAGTGCTCATTAGTAAATACCATGTTACCACCTCGAAAATTTGGTATTTTAAAAAATGATGCTACAAACCTCAAAGCGTCCCAAGATAGATATCTAGTGACTGGACACTGAGTTAACATGTACCCTTCATCCTCAGTGTAACTAGGGTCTGGTTTTCTTATCTTTTCCACAATGAGGAACATAAAGAATGCCAGTGTGTACTCTCCAGCTACTTGAAGGTGTATGAGTAGTGTTAGCACTAATGCCAAAGACTTACAACACGACCTGAACAAGCTGCCTTTCCTAATAAAGCTTGGGACAGAGCTCCTCCTCTAGGAGCTGCAAGTGCAACCCCTTCTGTGCCCAGTGAATTGCTGAATATTTCTATAGTGAGAGATAAGAGACTTGCTGGCTTTGGGGCTTCAGTGAGAAAATTTCTATTACAGCAAATTAATGAAAAATCAGATGAACACATGTTATTGAATAGTAACATAACTATCCATTTATCTGTAACTATAGCTACAAATGATGTAATATGGACAATGCTATCCATAAATAACTTCAAGGTCATTTAACTTATGGGATAGACTAGAAACTTTCCACGATTAATTACATTCCTGTTCCTCCTTATTGCTAAAGCTCAGATGACTGCTTGTATTAATTAGGTAAAAAGAAAACTGTAACAAAATTCAAAAGCATATGAACCTCTCACACATCCAGTTGCTTCAGATCATGAACATTATGTGTGTCTATTAAAGTCTTTGGTATGCCTTTTCAGAGGGATATGGACTAACAAAAGGTGTAAGAGTTCTAGGTGCCTCAGCCCAGAAGCCAATGAGAACTATAGTCAACAGAGGCAATATGCACAAAATACATGCTGCCAGACTTCAGAGGAGATTGGCTTGGGAAGATGACTCAGTTGGAGAGAACATTTTTGTATCAGCATGGGGACCCGAGTTTAAATCTCTAGCACCTGCACACTCATATACAAGTACATAGACAGACTGTGAACATGAGAGAAACTTCTCTGACACATGGGGAAATCCAAAAAGACACCCAGAGGGGGTTTAGGCCAGTGAGACAAGAGCTGCAACTCAACCGTCTACAGTTGTTAAAGCCGGCCGGCCATCTTGTATTCCATCTGATGATGAGAGCTGTGTGTTACTTCTCGCTAATATTAATGAATAAGGTAAGGTGTTCAGAGCAAATGTCTATAATAGTCTTGGATTTATGCATAATCATGGGGACATGCACCAAATAAATGGTTAACTGCTGCTTGGGAGGTACTTTCACTAAACTCTAAACAGATATCTTTATGTCAAAGACCAGCTTCAAAATTCGAGGTAAATGGAGGCAGGGCATAGAGTTGGCAAATGGCTGGGGCCAGTGAAATACTCCCTGAGGCTAAAAATGAGAGGAAAAAATAAGGAGGGAATCTTACACACACACACACACAAATACACACACTAGATCAATGAAACATGCTTCCACAAGCTCTAGAAATTTCAGACATCAAATATACATAAATACATATGTATGTAAATATACAGATTTACACACTAGGTGGGTAGAGCAAAGCTACAATCAATGTTATATGCACATATGCATATATGCATACATACACATTTACACATTGGATATAGCAAAGTTCCAACCAGTTTTATATACATAAACATATGTACATGTATACTTATACATATATATGCATATGTTTATACATCTATTCATCATCTATGCATACATACATATATACATACATACATATATACATTTGATGGGTGGAGCAAACTCCAATGAACAACCTCCAAAATCTTTAATTTTTCTCCCAAGCTTATATATCCCAGCAAAATCTTTCAAGCTGCATAAAAATTACAATGTGACTGCATTCTGTTTTTCTTCTAGTTAACGATAAAAATAACAGTATGCGCCCCAATACCTTACATAAAAAATATTTTAGGTATTACAGGTGAAAAAGAAAAACAGTTTCCAAGAACCTATTTTTTAATTAGATATTTTCTTTATTTACATTGCAAATGCTATCCCCTTTCCTAGTTTCCTCTCCAAAAATCCCCTATACTCCCCCTCACCCTGCTCCCCAACCCACCTACTTGCTGGCACTAGCATTCCTCTGTACTGGGGCATATAATCTTGGCAAGAGGGCCTCCCCTCCCACTGATGGCCTACTAGGCCATCTTCTGCTATATACGCAGGTAGAGACACTAGCTCTGGGGGTACTGGTTAGTTCATATTGTTGTTTCACCTATAGGGTTGCGGATCCCTTTAGCTCCTTGGTTACTTTCTCTAGCTCCTCCATTGGGGACCCTGTGTTCCATCCAATAGCTGACTGTGAGCATCCACTTCTGTATTTGCCAGGCACTGTCATTACAGAGACAAAGTTCGGAGCTGAGACAGAAGGAATGAACATTCAGACACTATTGCATATGCCAGCAAGATTTTGCTGACAGAATCCTGATATAGCTGTTTTCTGTGAGGCAACATACAGTCCTAACTAAGCAACTTGTTACAAATTAACAAAGTGTACATAAGAATGGTAATGTCCTCAACCAGTTTCTGACAGGCTGCAATTTGCTTTTACAAAGAAAGGATCAATTATCTTATTATTCATCTTAAAGATTAATCTTTAAAAATCTTAAAAATCACCAATCTAAACTTTTACCTAAAAACCAATCAGTCATTTCACTTAAATTCTCAGGGTTTATATCTAGTCATTAACAATATTTTTATTAAATCATATTAGGAAGCTGAGGGCAAAAGTGGGTACAAGAAATTATCACCTTGATAATCGGCACAGCTTCCCCAAAAGAGTCACATCAGCCAGTGTTAGTGTGTCTGTCATTGTTCTTGTGCTCTGGCCTTTAAAATTCCCACACATAAAGAGTGTGTCTTTCTGAACTTTGAATTGTTTTCTAAAATTTTCTACATCAAGAGCCATTGAGAAAAGCATCTCAACCTGACTTTACTAACAATCTACTTCTCCAAATTCTTTCTAAGGGTGATGATCATTGCTACCTCTCTACAACTCTAAGCATTTTCCAAGGGTGGTTACTGAATCACTAATCTGCTCCAGCAAGATTGGAAAAGGATCTTTACCTATCAAAAATCAGATAGGGGACTAATATCCAATATATATGAAGAACTCAAGAGGGTGGACTCCAGAAAATCAAATAACCCCATTAAAAAATGGGGCTCAGAACTAAACAAAGAATTCTCACCTGAGGAATACCGAATGTCTGAGAAGCACCTGAAAAAATGTTCAACATCCTTAATCATCAGGGAAATGCAAATCAAAACAACCCTGAGATTCCACCTCACACCAGTCAGAATGGCTAAGATCAAAAATTCAGGTGACAGCAGATGCTGGCGAGGATGTGAAGAAAGAGGAACACTCCTCCATTGTTGGTGGGATTGCAAGCTTGTACAACCACTCTGGAAATCAGTCTGGCGGTTCCTCAGAAAATTGGACATCCAGGAGGATCCAGCAATACCTCTCCTGGCCATATATCCAAAAGATGCCCCAACGGGTAAGAAGGACACATGCTCCACTATGTTCATAGCAGCCTTATTTATAATAGCCAGAAGCTGGAAAGAACCCAGATGCCCCTCAACAGAGGAATGGATACAGAAAATGTGGTACATTTACACAATGCAGTACTACTCAGCTATTAATAAGAATGAATTTATGAAATTCCTAGGCAAATGGATGGACCTGGAGGACATTATCCTGGGTGAGGTAACCCAATCACAAAGGAACTAACACAATATGTACTCACTGATAAGTGGATATTAGCCCAGAAACTTAGGATACACAAGATATAAGATACAATTTGCTAAACACATGAAACTCAAGAAGAACGAAGACCAAAGTGTGGACACTTTGCCCCTTCTTAGAATTGGGAACAAAACACCCATGGAAGGAGTTACAGAGACAAAGTTTGGAGCTGAGAGGAAAGGATGGACCATCTAGAGACTGCCATATCCCAGGATCCATCCCATAATCAGCTTTTAAACGCTGACACCATTGCATACACTAGCAAGATTTTGCTGAAAGGACCCAGATATAGCTGTCTCTTGTGAGACTATGCCGGGGCCTAGCAAACACATAAGTGGATGCTCAGTCAGCTATTGGATGGATCACGGGGCCCCCAATGGAGGAGCTAGAGAAAATAACCAAGGAGCTAAAGGGATCTGCAACCCTATAGGTGGAACAATAATATGAACTAACCAGTACCCCCAGGAGCTCGTGTCTCTAGCTGTATATGTATCAGAGGATGGCCTAGTTGGCCATCAGTGGAAAGAGAGGCCAATTGGTTGTGAAAACTTTATATGCCTCAGTACAGGGGAATGCCAGGGCCAAGAATTGGGAGTGGGTGCTTGGGGGAGTGGGTGGGGGAGCGTGTGGGGAACTCTTGGGATAGCATTGGAAATGTAAATGAAATAAATACCTAAAAAAATATGCTTGGTAAAGGTCAAGCACTGTTACTGTGAGGGCCAAGGACACTGCCCATGGAGGGGAAGGAAGACCCTTAGAGTTTTCCCTGAAAAAGAGTTAATGCATGTAATTTTAGACTGAAGGAGAGACCTGTGACATTTGTGAAGAAAGAGCAAGCTGGATTTTATGACTGATAGTTGAGAAAGAGACACAATGTTTGGAAGGTAGAATAGTGGGGTTAAGGGGGGTTGGGGAATGATTGAAGCAATGATGTCCTCAAGCCAATGACTTAGGTCAAACTTCTACATAGGGCAAAGTTAGGTTACAGGCACAACACACGGGACAGCTTTTGCTTCACATTCTAAGCTTCACATTCTAGATTTTGTATTCTAGACATAAGGTCTTGAGAGTCCATCCCACGAGAAGGGCAAATGTGCTAATATTTGTGAAGTTTCTGATTTCAGTTCTGAGGATTTGCTAGATAAACCCAGAGCTTTGGAAAGCACAAGTCTTAACAGTTTTGTATGAGAAAAAAAAATCAAGACCAGCCAAATAAATGTTGAGAGCAAGGCTTGGAATACTGTGAGACATGAACTTCTGCACCCCAAGGGTACCTGTCTGTGACACATCAGTATGTGTCACTAACCAAAAGCATAAACTGGCTGGGTCTGAGAGATGGCTCACTTCGGGGCTCGGCTTTTGTTTCTGTTAGTGTGATAAAACACTCTGGCCAAAAGCAACTTAGGGAAGCAAGGATTTCATCTGGCTTACAATTCCAAATCACAGTATGTTACTGAGGGGAAGAGAAGGCAGGATCTCAAAGCAGCCAGTTACATCATATCCACAGTAAAAAACAGAAAAAGATAAATGCGCCCATGCTTCCGCTGCCGACTCATTGTGTTCATATAGCTTTCTCCTATCCTTTACAGTCAGGAGACCCTGGCTAGGGAATGGTGCCACCCACAATGGGAGGGCTCTCCTGTCAGTTAATGATAAAGGGCAATCCAATCCCCTGCAGATTTGCCCACAGACCAATCTACTCTAGTCAAATCCTTATCCAGAGCTCCCTCTGGTGATTATAGATGTGGCAAGTTGACATTTGAAACTAACTAGCAAGGTTGGTAAAAGCCTTTGCCACCAAGCCTGATGACCTGAGTCCTAGTCCCAAGACCCACAGGGCAAAAGGAGAGAACTAACTCCTATAAGCTGTTCTATGACCACATTCACACTTTGGATTGCATGCACTCAAATTTGCATGTGCACATACAACACACACAAACACACACACCTCTCTAATCATGAGGGATGGTTTTTCTAGACAGGTCTTCATCCTGACTCATCTCACTAGCACAATGCTGCATGACTCATCTTCTTAGTGGAAATTTAAGTTGGTATACTCAGCAGGACTACCATGAATATCAAAGATATGACTATCATTTGAAAAGTCTGAGGGTTTAGATACTCCCTCCCAATAACCAAACCCAACACAAGCCAAATTCCTTGTTATACAGCAGAATAAATTTGATGTGGCCATCAGGGCCATTCTGGTGCAAACTCTAGCAAAGAGTTGAAAGAAGGAGAAATGAGAGCCAGAACTATGTTACAGAACAGGAGGGTATACATGGGGAAAGAGACCTAAGCATACATAGTATGCATTTTAGAAACTTAGCCTGATACAGACATTACCTTAATGAGAAATGATCATTGTCCATCTTTTCTTTCTTAATCAGATGCCTAAAATGTACAAACATTTAATTCTTGCTTGATAAATGAAAAGTCAATTTCTCTCCACTTGTTCACAAATTACTATAACTTAGCCAAGAAGCTTAACTAAACAACCCTCTTTGCCTACAAAAATACCAATAAATATTTGCCCTTTGATGTCTTAACCAGAAAAGGGCTATATTATATTATGAAATATAATACATTTTAACTTAACTTCTCTAGACTTCCATAAGTACGTTTGTAATAGTATACATGAGTATTTCTCAGCTCTATTTAATACATAATCATTTGATAAAGGATAATTATATTCTTCTCTCATCAGACTTGTGACCATGCAAAACAGTCACAGATCAATAGTTAAGATATGTAGCCTCCCTCAGCCTTGAAGCAGGCTGATCCAGTCTTTGACCTTGCTGCCACTAAGAAGGAGATTAGCTAGGGTAGAGCCTTCTGACCTTGATGGCTCTATTTGCTCTTCTCCAAGACTCTGCTTCCTGCTGAAAGGTCCTTGAGATATTCCAGAGACACACCCTGTAGATCACCTACGGGCTAGCTCCAGGCACCAAGAATGGGCTGGCGGGGGATGTGCCTACCCTCTTTATAAGCATGGACTCTCAGTAAACTTCAGGGGCCTTGAACAGAAACATGTCTCCATTATTTCTCTCGTTGTTCTCTCCCATACAGCTCCGGCTTCCCACTCAGAAACCCAGTTAGTGTGGCCACAGGCGGCTACAGGTGGCTTACAAAGATACATGAGAAATTGGTTTAAGGAATACATACTTCTTAGTTTCCCTCAACAATGATGGGGACTTCATGGGTATTATCCAGTGTGTCAGTTTGAATTCTGTGAGAGTAGATTCTGAGACAGAATTAAATACACCAGTGAATTACTGGAAGGATAAAGAATGGTTCTACGTAGAAAAGGGGTTCTGTTTCTGAGGGAAGTCTGGAATCTCTGTGTTGCTGAAAATATTAAAAAGTGAATCAGCTCATTCCCATGCTTGTGCCAGCAACTCTCTGCCTGGTGGCCTGGCCAGCCATTTACTGACAGGTAATGGCCAACCTGTCTTTATCTTGTGGAGACTCTGGCCCAGAGCTCCTGAAACCTCTCCACCCAGCTAACTAGGTTCCCACGGCTGGGTTGTTACAATGCCAGCCCTGTGCTTCAAATCCCCCATGGTCTTTGTGGTGCACCTCAGGCAAACCCATGACTCAGCCCATTGCCTCTCTGGAGCCTAGTAGAATCGCTGAGAGAAGAAAAACACTGCATAAACTTAGCTCAGAAACAATGGTAACTCAATCTCTGGGTGCAATAACTAAAACCTTATCTTGTAAGCCCTATTAAATCTGATTCCTCAAGTGGCAAATCCTGGTGGATCCACTATTGAAATGGGGAGACACCATAGCTACATCTTGTCCTCACACTATCCCCATCCACAAGGACCACTTCTCTCTCTCTCTTTCTTCTCTCTCTCTCTCTCTCTCTCTCTCTCTCTCTCTCTCTCTCTCTCTCTCTCTCTCTCTCTCTCTCTCCCTCCCCTCCCCTTTCCTTCTCCCCCTCCACTCCCCTCCCCTCTCCTACCAGGAACTCCCCCCTACTCAACCAGTGATTGGCTCCTTTATTCATTAAGGGATTGGTTCACAAGAAGTCACCTGAGTATGACTCACTCCTTGTCCACAACCCCGCCCAGAAAAGCAGAATTAGTTAGCATCAACATACAAACAGCACCAAGTCCATCCACAACATCTCTGATACTAAAAATAAAAATTAAAAAAACAAAACAAAACAAAACAAAAGGAAATGAAAGTCCTGAAACAGTTTGACTATTGGCAGATCCTTGCATAGAAATAAAATTGCATGGGTCTCATAGTTCTGTTTAGTTCAGTTATGGGCAGGAAACTACTAATATAGAGTCTGTGGCCTTTCCAGGAACCTTTCAATAAATCACAAACATGTAGGCATAAATTGGTTGTCTCCTTTCCTGTCCACCACAGCTCACTCTCCATCAGTGTCCTAGAATCTGTATCTATACATGCTTAAGATGTAGCCACTCATTCCTGTGGGCCTCTATTCTTGAGAAAAACTTTAAAATGAGAATAGAATAGATCACAGCCCTGCCTGTGGTTATCTGCTGACACCAATACTTACTCCTGGCCCTGGGTAAACATGACACACTAGGACATCGTGTTTATCTAGTCACTATTAACTGTTCCAGAGATTACTGTAAGACCTCTATGAGATTCACCTAAAATCCATATAATCCCTGCCTCCTCATGGCAGAATCAGCCATACTTTATTATGGAACAGTTATGTCTACCAATAATCTAGTTTATTATGGGATATTCTGAATGCAGGTCACTTATTAACCTGTGGACAGTAGTCTGTCTCTACCAGGGGTCAGTAACATATCAGGAGCTGCTTATCAGGAGGAATATAGCATAGCTAGACACCTGTGTTGTAATTTTCCCAGTAGGACTGATAAAGTCCACATTCTACCTCTTTAACTTCAAATGACATCTCCGTGATCACTACAGAATGGCCTCTGGACTGAGGGAATTTGGGTAGCCTGTAAGTGCCACACTGTTAGAGCACCTTTAGTACAGAGCCACATGTATTAGTCCATGGTTTTTATATCATAAAATTTGTTCAGATCCAGAAGCTAAATAAGAGATCATTAGCTTAAGTGGGAATGACTACTTGCAGTTCATGCTTCCCAAGTGTGCCTTGTTCTATGAGTAGATATTAAGCGATACCTTTACTGGCTATCATCAATTTCTCTAGAGATGGTGCATAATTACCCACAATGGTTTGCAAAACTATTCTCTATGATTGCTCCTCCAACCTTGCTGGCCATTGTAACTGAGACCCCATAGCATTAGTCAAGCAAACATCACTAAATGGTCTTCATTAACTTGGGCCTCATGATTACCTCCACTGTTAATGAATCCAGAGTTCTGAGTACTTCAGCCATTATGCTGGCCTACAGAAGAGAAGAGTTTTCATGGTGCCATTGATGCCCCTACCACTCAATGTTCTTGAAAGCATTGATGAATGTGTGCGTTCTGAGTTTGTCCATGTAGCATGGTCCTCTGATCTCAGATAATATAACCTATCCCAGGATGCCTACTTTTATAACCTTTTCTTATGTCTGCTAAGGAACCCCAGACATTTCTCCAGTATTTTGCACAGGCCATCATTTCCCCCCGAATTCTAACTGCTACTCTTTCACTCTGAGTTTTTCTCATTATCTCCGGTCATTATACAAGGTTGGAGCCTCTGTTGCAATGAATGACACCTGAGTAATCTTAGTCTTGTTTATTCAGATTTATGCTTTAGTTTGCTTGATCAAGTACCAATAAATCACAGGGAGTGAGTGCTCTTGGATCTAATTGGTTCATGTTTACTACATTTTGCAGCTCCTTTTGGTGTCATATTCTCTCTCCATTATCAATATCATCTTGTCTCCAGCCAGGCTATACTGAGATTTCACCTCAGTTATCAGCCTACTTAGAAACGGTGTAGGAGTGACTCCGTTGCCTTGCAGAGAACTTATGATAATTTTACTAGTGTTCCTCTGTGGAGAAGAGAGAATACCTATGCAAACAATTAAGCATTTTATAGACATCTACTGAGCTATATTAGTTTTTGTTGTGTAACAAATTACCCCAAGCTTAGTAACTTAAAGCAACACACACTGAGTATCTCAGTGTTTCTATAGGACAAAAGTCCAGGCAAATATTATAGCCTGACTGGGTCCTCTGCTAAAGGTCACTCCAGGTTACAATCAAAAGGCAGTTGAGTTATGTTCTTAGTGGGAGGTGTGCCTAGCAAAACTTTCAATCTCACTTAAGCTATCAAGAACTAACTTTTAAGACTCTGTGCCTGAGATTTCAAGCTTAACACTGGTTGTTGGTTAAAACCTCTCTCCAGTCCTACCAGACACATAAGTTCTCTGTCATCTGACGGTCTCCATAAACAGGCTCAAAAGCAAGAGAAGTCTATTCTTCACCATAAAATAGAATATTATATAATGAAACCAAAATCTCAGAAGTGATATCTCACTTCTACTGGGTGATTTTGTGTGTGTTGCTGGGCTTGAATTTGGGTGCCATGGGTTATAAACAATCTACTGCTGACTTACCCTTGTGTCTTCGCTCCCCATTCTACTGTGGTTAGAACCAAGTCAGCAATCCCATTCATCACTGGGAAAAGATCACACAAAAATAAAGATCTTTAAGGGTCACTTTATTGTTTGTTCATCACAAGTGTAAACAGTCTTTGGGATTAACCACCTAGAGCTTTACTTCTGATGTTTCAATGAACCAGATTTTCCTACGCAGAATCCTGACCTTATTAGAACTGGCCTAATTTGCCTGCAAATCTAAATGTTTTGAGAACTACTAGCTAGCAAATTCTCAGCTGCTCCTAAGCCACTTCTGTGTCCACTAAATGAGGTAGAGGTCACCTAAACCACTAAAGAGGTTGTCTTTGTCAGTGTTCCATTGCTGGGAAGACACATCAGAACCAAGGCAACTCCTATAAGAGAAAGGACTTAATCGAAACTTGCTTATAGTTCAGAGGTTTAGTCCATCATCATCGTAGTATGGAGCATGGCTCCACAGATAGAGCTGGTACTGGAGGAGGAGCTGAGAGTTCTATATCCAGATCCACAGGCAATAGGAAGAGGGGGAAATGGGCTTAGCTTGGGATTTTGAAACCTCAAAGCCCACCCATAGTGACACACTATCTTCAAAATGTCACACACTCCAATAGGACAACATCTTCTAATCCTTCTCAAGTGTCTACAGCACCACTCTTTGATGGCTAAGCATTCAAATGTGTGAGCCTGTGGGAGATAGTTTTATTCAAACTACTACAGGTATCCTCTGGCTTTTGGACTAACTAAAAGCTATTTACCACTCTCCTTTACTTCCTACTTTTTCCTCTTTGCAGATGTTGGTGCAAAGTAGTAACAAATAGACAGCTCTACCATTATTACAGACATCATTCTCCCAATACATTTACAATGCTTGGATCACTGTACTGGCAAGGATATTCTTGACACTGCAATGGCTGTCCTAGGCTGTCAGTAGACAGTCACCAGCAACTAATTCTCTACCTTCCATGCCACATTTTACTTAAGTAGGTGTCCCCATGACGCTGGTACAAGCAATACTGTCCCCCAAATTATATTTACTACATGGCCTCTGAAACCACTTCTGTGGCAACTGGTTTAAGTTTCAGTCCTATAGAAAAAAGATACCAAGGTGAATGTACAAGAGCTTTATTTAGGATAAATACCAGGTTTAAATGTCAGGTGTAGGAGTAGGGGTGTGAATTTGAGACTGCAGTGAAGACCTAACACCTAGAAAATAAGTGAGGAAAGCAGGAGTGGGGAGGGTGAGCATCTGAGAGCTGTTTTTCCTTCTGAGCTCAGGTACCTGTTGGCCACAGGGCCCTGGGATAACTGTAGCTTCTGGGTGAAGCTGGGCCTGAAATGTAGCTGAGTCTGAAGGATGGAGGATGTTCTAAAATCTGTGCTCTCTTTCCAGGAGATCATTATTCCCTCCGGTTTTCAGGGATTATGAAAGTTAGTGATTAACTTCAAGTTACTAGTAATGCATCTATGTCACATTAAGAGAGAATCAGAAATACTTCCTCTTAGTGCCATTTAACCAAGAGTGAGTACAGATTTGATTTCTCTCCTGCATGCTCCCTGCTTCCATCTTCTATATCGTCTGCCCTCTGTTATATGAGACTGAATCTAGGCCTACCTGAAGGCTGTCTTGTGAGACTGTTTGTCCCTCTGTCCATGCTTATCCATGTCTGTCTGCCTGCCTGCCTGCCTGTCTGCCTGCCTGCCTGCCTGCCTGCCTGCCTGCCTGCCTGTCTGTCTGTCTGTCTGTCTGTTTCTGTCCCCATCAAAGGACGTTACTCTATTTATTGATTAGCATAGAAAGCAGCATATGGGGAAGGAATGGGACACTTTACAGACATCTTTAACAGTTTTACAAAGGATTCAGTCTCTGGCTCCAAATGATAACAATTGATCCAGACAACAAACATCATTTCTCTTCAGCCAAGACTTAGGGTTGTTTCAGGCCTTTATGGTAGATTTCAGAAAGTTGCTTTCAACTTTGGCATTTGGTGCTTTCAGCAAGCCATACATACACGTGCAAGACCAAGGACATGGAAAAGCAGATAGTTTGAGATTACAGTTACACATTAGGTGAGATTGTTGTATATATGGTTTGCTTGTGAAATTAGAGGCAACTGAAGTTGATTGCTACATTTTCTCTTAAAGACAGGTTAAACGAACAGGTTGAGTACACACTAAGTACTTAGTCTTAAGTAAATTCATAGTATATGCTTTACCTCTGATGGTCTAGAAAAGTTTCATTGTTTTACAATATAAAAGATATTTCTAGAATATTTCATTCCCATGGTGGGTCAGCAAAAGGACTATAAAAATAATTATTGCTTTAAACACATAACATATAAATATTAAACATACCAATTTCAATATTCATGAATAATAAGGCAATACTCATGAAAGAATGTTCTTTGAGTCTATTTACTTAAAGTGAATCTTGCAGGTGAAATGTGAAATTTTAAAAAATGATGACCAAAATATGTGCAAAGGAAAAAGTGAGAAGGCAGAGGTAGACTATGGTGAACTTTATTCTTTCACATTTTAAATTGTCACTATTATGTGTACTTTAAAAATACAATTAATTTCTTTAAAATTGACACTCCTTCAAGCAAATAAAAAGGTATATATGAAGCATGTAGGAAACAACCAATAGCGATGGAGCGATTGCAACAGGGCGAGCATTGTGCTGAGTGATACCGAATGATTGATCACATTTCTGATCTTCATTCCAAACTGAGCAAATCATCTAAGAAACAGAATGGAGTTCTTAATGCAGAGTGATTTTAATTAAGACTTCGTGTTTTTAAACATTGATCTCACAAAACTGGGCTTACTTGCTCTTTAACATCATTAGGAAAATAACCAAGTTCTACAGGGACTGAGAAAGGTGTTTTTTGTTTTGTTTTGTTTTGTTTGATTTTTTGCATGTTTGTTTATTTGCTTGGTTTTGGTTTTGGTTTTTTTGGTTTTTTTACCATTCTAGCAAGAGAAGCAACAATAAGATGGTTCAAGTAATTCCAAGCGTTTTGGAAAACAATCCATAAGGATACTATTATGACAAATACAGGGGGTAAAGCCAATCTGGCTACAACATCTGTCACCTCATTGATCACCCTTGCTGATCTGGCTGTATAGAAGAATACCCACTGCCTTCCTTGTCATACTATGTGTATTTTTCCCAAAGCTGTGTGTTTGGTCATAGATTATCCTATTCAATAGAGCAAAACCTATCTTAGATCAAGGTTATATCAATAGCTGAGCTTCACAGTTAATATATCCAAACCAGGTATATAAACAGCAAGTGATGCCTACTTAAAGAACTCCAAAGGCTAGTGTACAAATAGACCAGTCATAGTTTAATTAAAATGTACAAGGCAAAACTTACATCATTTTCAAAAGTCCTTTAAAACTATCTTCTCCAGCAAGATGGCTTAGCAGGGAAAAGTGTTCACCACCAAGCCTAATAACCTGAGTTCTATTCTTGGAGCTTATAAGGGGGAAGAAGAGAATTAAGTTGTATAAATTGTCTTCTCACTTCGGCATGCATGGCAAGACTCATGCACATACATAGACATTCACACACATACACAAATTTAAAAAATAATAAATAAAAAATAAATTAATTTTGAAAGTCTAAGAACAATCCCCCACCTCAAATTTGCCAAATCAGTCATACTAAATATCAACCACATATACTGGTAGACTTCAGACCCACAACTGCCAGTAGCTAAAAGTTCAGCAAACAAAGAGAGCCTTTTATTTACCAGATAGAAATCTCCTTCTGCATAGGTGTATTCAAAACAGTACCGAATGGATGACAAAAATCACAAGAGCATCTGGAAAGGTTTTATCCTTCAAAATATTGTCTTTGTTTATCACGATAATGCATACCTGGAATCCAAGCACTGAGGAGGCTAGCCCAGTAGGATGGAGAGTTTAGGGCCAGTCTTGGCTATCTAGTAGGACTTTATTTCAATCAAAAGAAGAAAAGAGTTATCATTGCTCACTAAGTCATTACTAACTACAATAGTTTTACTGCTTTGGTCCAAATCCCTTCCTAAATTACAAAGTTCATATATCGTAACATGGAAGCAATTGTATTAGAAATGTTATGAAAAGAAAAGAATGAATTTGGAAATGAATGGCAAACTGAAGTAAATAGTGGTGATTTCCTGGAAAAGTTGACAACTCAGAGAATAAATAGGATTTTTCTTCTTAAATATAAAAACCAGTATCCCTCAGAGCTGTGTCTCTAGTTGCATATGTAGCAGAGGATGGCCTAGTCGGCCATCAGTGGGAGGAGAGGTGCTTGGTATTTCGAAGATCATATGCCCTAGTACAGGGGAATGTCAGGGCCAGGAAGCAGGAGTGGGTGGGTTGGGGAGCAGAGCAGGGGGAAGGTATAGGGATTTTTGGGGATAGCATTTAAAATGTAAATGAAGAAAATATCTAATAAAAATGCCTTTAAAAAGAGAAAAAGAAAAAGAAAAAGTACCCTACCTATCAGCAGAGAAGAAGAAGAAGAAGAAGAAGAAGAAGAAGAAGAAGAAGAAGAAGAAGAAGAAGAAGAAGAAGAGGAAGAGGAAGAGGAAGAGGAAGAGGAAGAGGAAGAGGAGGAAGAGGAAGAGGAAGAGGAAGAGGAAGAGGAAGAGGAAGGAGGAGGAGAAGTTGTCTTAGACATTTTAATATCTACCACTGAAGCAAATAAATGTGGGAAGGAATGGTCGGTATTTCTGCATGGTTGATCTTGACATAAGCATCCAGCAAATTTAGTGAGTCACAGTGGCTGGCATACAGATGAGTAGGTATTAGGTAGATAATGCTTTCTCCAATTTACCTTCCTTACCAAAATAAGCCATAGTGTCTTAGTCAAGGTCTCTATTCCTGCACAAACATCATGACCAAGAAGCAAGTTGGGGAGGAAAGGGTTTATTCGGCTTACACTTCCATGCTGCTGTTCATCACCAAAGGAAGTCAGGCCTGGAACTCAAGCAGGTCAGGAAGCAGGAGCTGATGCAGAGGTCATGGAGGGATGTTCCTTACTAGCTTGCCTTCCCTGGCTTGCTCAGCCTGCTCTCTTATAGAACCCAAGACTACCAGCCCAGAGATGGCACCACCCACAAGGGGCCTTTCCCCCTTGATCACTAATTGAGAAAATGCCTTACAGTTGGATCTCATGG
Source organism: Mus musculus (assembly GCF_000001635.26). Classification (NCBI taxonomy): domain Eukaryota; kingdom Metazoa; phylum Chordata; class Mammalia; order Rodentia; family Muridae; genus Mus; species Mus musculus. The sequence continues at coordinate 32,728,753 of NC_000067.6, forward strand.
AGGCATTTCCTCAACTGAAGCTCCTTTCTCTGTGATAACTCCAGCTGTGTCAAGTTGACACAAAACTAGCCAGTACACATAGTTTTAATTTTCTCCAGTCTTTTGTTTATATTTAATTTGTTGTTCTCTATTAATAAAACACTTTAAAGGGAAAGAAATTAGGTAAAAATAAAAAAATATTCTAAAGAAAAAAATTAAAATTTTAAATTGAAAATGTTTCTCAATTTCTTGGACATATGTGGAAACTAATTACTGCCTAGTATCTAAGCATAGAAAAAATTGATAATTTCTCAATTATACTAGTGTCTGTGGAAATTATTAGAATCCATTTGGATGCAGTGTTTTGTTAATTAGTTTACTTAATGGGGTATGCTGACATGAGATACACAAAATAGATTTTAAAAAAATCATATCCTTCTTGAGTTAATAAGATTTTGGAACAAAATTAATTAGTATTTTTTTCTCAATTTGTATTTTTAATATCCAGTGGTAATCACATCCTGTGGCTGCTTAACATGTCAAGATAAATGCTGCTTACAGGCATTGAAGTGCTGAAGCAATGCTGCCACTCAATATTCATTGGTAACGTCTTTAATAACAGGTAGTATTTTAGCAAGAAGATAAGTGAAGTAAGGTAACTCAGAAAATGAGACAATTGAGCTGAATCAATCTACAGAGGTCTCAAGAACAGATATCCAAGGGTAGGCATGGTGCTTCGCACTTAGAATCCCCAGCACTTAGGAACTAGGGATGGGAGGGTTACTGTGAGCTGCATGCCAGTCTGGGCTGAGACATTGGAAAACAGGGCATCTGGGCACCTAGGACTTCCTGCAGACAGCCATACTTACGATGAAGAATATTGAAGTTGATTTTTTCCCTCAGGTACTTGTCTTTAAACAGGTGTACAGACCTGTAGAGAGAAAGTGTACTTCATAATGTGTTATGAAACTAGTTAAGGATTCTAAAGTTAAGGTTTAGGAACCAGTAAGCACACATATCAAACCTGATTGATTATAATCTTGATGTATTTTAAAATCCCAGTCGTTCAATTACTTCTGCCACAAATGCTTAACGACCTTTCAGCTGCATCGACACTCATGTTCCTTTTGTCTTAAAATCTGTATCACTTGTTATCTTTGTGACCTCACTCCAATTTTCTTCACACATAGCAAAGGGGGGAAAAATAAGAGCTACTCAAGGAAGTAAGTTGTTCCTAAGTATCAAAATAGTCATCTCAACATTTCTCCTGATATCGTCTTATAAAGAAGTTTTACTTGAAAAACAAAACAAAACAAAAAGAAAAAACAAAAAACAAAACAAAACAAAAAACATAAAACAAAAAAAACAAAAAACTAAAAAAACCACTTAAGCTAGGAAGTCAGGGAAAACTGAAATCCCCAACTAGAAATTCCAGAGGCTGAGTCTGTTCTACATCTTAATGATCTGGATAAGTGGACTCTGAAAGACCCTTGAGCCCTTGAAGTTTCTGTATTTTACTTCAGATGCCTCTGACAGGGTGATCAGAATCCAGTAAAAGAAAATAAAATGTTCAGTTTAATCAACATGTTCAAGATAATGCAAGTTGCTCCTTCATATTTGGCCTTAGCAAATGCAGAGAATCCATGCTAACACACCATTCAAATGAATTAAGTCATTTGAACCCTGGAAATGATGTAAAATAGTTTGTGCTATAGAGGGTTTAGAAAACAATCAGGTAAGTTTGTGCACTGTTACACAGAAGAGTAACTGTAAAAATAACAAACAGTTTACTTCACAAAGCTACAGGGGTGATTTGGAAAGGATTTCTTTTAAAACTAAAATTTTACCAAGGCTAACAAATGTTTGAGAAAATAAATATGTTTACCCTGATTTCAATACTATACAATTGAAAGGTCCATCAGTTGCTACCCCATAAGTATGTACAGATATTATTTTTTGTACCAGTTAAAACATTACATTTAACATAAAGAAGTGGTCAGGGATGTGAAGAGATGTTTCCGTGCTTAAGAAAATGTGGTACATTTACACAATGGAGTACTACTCAGCTATTAAAAAGAATGAATTTATGAAATTCCTAGGCAAATGGATGGACCTGGAGGGCATCATCCTGAGTGAGGTAACCCAATCACAAAGGAACTCGCACAATATGTACTCACAGATAAGTGGATATTAGCCCAGAAACTTAGGATACACAAGATATAAGATACAACTTGCTAAACGCATGAAACTCAAGAACAACGAAGACCAAAGTGTGAACACTTTGCCCCTTACTAGAAATGGAAACAAAACACCCATGGAAGGAGTTACAGAGACAAAATTTGGAGCTGTGACAAAAGGATGGAACATCTAGTGATTGCCATATCCAGGGATCCATCCCATAATCAGCTTCCAAACGCTGAAACCATTGCATACACTAGCAAGATTTTGCTGTAAGGACCCAGATATAGCTGTCTCTTGTGAGACTATGCCGGGGCCTAGCAAACACAGAAGTGGATGCTCACTCAGCTATTGGATGGGTCACAGGGCCCCCAATGGAGGAGCTAGAGAAAGTATTCAAGAGCTGAAGGGGTCTGCAACCCTATAGGTGGAACAACAATATGAACTAACCAGTACCCCGGAGCTCTTGTCTCTAGCTGCATATGTATCAAAAGATGGCCTAGTCAGCCATCACTGGAAAGAGAGGTCCTTTGGACTTGCAAACTTTATATGCCCCAGTACAGGGGAACGCCAGGGCCAAAAAGGGGGAGTGGGTGGGTAGGGGATTGGGGGACTTTTGGGATAGCATTGGAAATGTAAACGAGGAAAATACCTAATTAAAAAAATATCAAAAAAAAAAAAAGAGTTCTTGTTGCCCATTCTGAAGCCTGATTTGGGTTTCCAAAGAATCTAACGCTTTCTTCAGGTCTTTCTGTACTATATGAACACACTGCGCAGACATGTAGGGCAAACATGCAGGCAAAACCATCAAATTAGAAAAAATCTTAAAGGAGGAAGCAGTAACATTTTATAGAAGTTATTTACCTTATAATAAAAATTTTGCCAGAATATTTTTACCATTGATCTGTTTTGTTCCCTTTCCACTCTTTGTTGCTTCCCAGTGATTTGTCCTCGCTCAGCTCCGGATGCAAATGAGTTGGTTCTGACACAGAGAGCTACCTCAACACTAGACCATAAATCACTGGTCCCAACCCTCCAGAAAAACACTCTTTTGGGATAATCTTTAGCATATTTCAGATAAATAGAAAGCTTGTTTTTACTTCTAATCTCTCCTCCTGCTGTCCAGCTAGTGTGGGAGACAGAAATGTAGACATTTCTCTAGAGTCAGTCCTTTTCGGGAAGAAAATGCCACTTTAAGAAGGCACTATAATCCATCCAACTCAAAACCATGCCTCTTAATGGAAATGAAAAGTGACATTTCAAGGAAAAATGACTGGTTTTCTTTATAATATACAGAAACAGTCCTAGTGCTCTCTTCATAGGCTTTTATGGATTGGTGAACTTTGAACTTATCCAGCTGCCATTACAAAGCCATAATGGACTGTGGACTCATATATCTGTTGTTTGACTCCAGCATGAAGTGCATGTAAATTATCATCAATCAACATTTAGAAGATAGTAATTTCTCAGGTTAAAAAAAAAGTCTTTGACTCTATGAATGGAAATAAACAGAACATTGGTCTCACAGACAGTAAAAACTTTTGGAAACACACTGCAAAACTTATATTTACTCCAACAGACAATAACCACTTCTAAAGTCCGATCATGGTGCTTGGGCTCTAGTGCTCAACCCCAGTTTTATGACCAGCTGGCATATGAGCTCTGTGGTTGGTGTGAAAATATGAGCTATGCCATCCTGGGGTCCTAATAAATACACACGTGCAGATAGTGAGCGAGTCTGCACAGACAGAGTATTCCTAGAAGCTTTTAGTGTAGCAGATTTTCCGAGAAAAAATATTCAGGAAATCTTGCAGATAATGCATATAAGTATATTTTCTAGTTGTTCCCCTTTTGCATATAATCATGACAGGGTGGGCTTATATTTTCTGATATATATTATTTTTATAAATAATATATTTATATATATTATTTTTATAAAAATATGAAATATATTTCATATACATTAAAACATCTAATATTTATACCCAGAGATTGGCATGCATTTGAACTGATCTGATTCCTTTAGGTCTTCTCTATGTGGCTGTTGTAAATTATTCCTGAATGGAGAATGGTATTTAAAATGCTTTAAAATATAATAAAATAAGAGCAGGTAGAACCAGCTAAATGAATCCCCTCCATATATGCCAACTGCTAGCAAACTGGTTTGCTACCTCTAATGAAGATTTACTGTGCCAGCATTAGATGTTTCAGGAACACAGTTGTGAGAAAAGGGAAATTTAAGGTTTCATTGTAGATAGTACCTGGGCATAAGAAGTGTCCAGTTCCTCCCTCTCCTCTCAAACCGTAGGTGTTATCCCTGTGAGAATGATCAGCCATTTTAAAAGATGCAGCAGAAAGTGTAAGAGCCGAAGGTCATGGATAAGTACAAAGAAAGAGTGTTTTCCACCCCCAACAGAACAGCTGCACATATGAACTCATAGAAGTTGTAACTCTGTTGGATCCTGCTATTTAAGGTCTCAGTCTATCATATCTGGATATCTCCTCTGAGCTCATCACAAAACAGATGACTCCATTTTCCAACAGGTCTTCCTTTTTTCTGCCTGATCTTATCTGGGGAGTCTGATCTCCACACACTCTACCTGAGCAAGGTCACACAGTTCTTGGCAAAAACTACACATTCAACTTCCTCTTTCCCTAAGAAGGATCTGGGTTTCTTAGAATGCCTCTCCTCAGAGAAGGCTTTCTCCCCTGGGCACTCACATCCAGACCTAGATCCTGCAGACCGCACCCAACCATTCCAGACTGGACATCCTTCCAGTCTGATATGCACCACCTGTGCAAGGATGCACCCATAAGGAGGAATTGAACACATAACAGTGTTAGAAAGACTGGGGCCTAGCAAACACATAAATGGATGCTCACAGTCAGCTATTGGATGGATCACAGGGCCCCCAATGGAGGAGCTAGAGAAAATACCCAAGGAGCTAAAGGGATCTGCAACCCTATAGGTGGAACAACATTATAAACTAACCAGTACCCTGGAGCTCTTGACTCTAGCTGCATATGTATCAAAAGATGGCCTAGTCAGCCATCACTGGAAAGAGAGGCCCATTGGACTTGCAAACTTTATATGCCCCAGTACAGGGGAACGCCAGGGCCAAAAAGTAGGAGTAGGTGGGTAGGGGAGTGGGGGGGGGTATGGGGGAACTTTTGGGATAGCATTGGAAATGTAAATGAGGAAAATACCTAATTAAAAATAAATAAATAAATAAATAAATAAATAAATACTGCTGAGAACTCAAGTTGCACAGTAGTCTAGCCTGGAAAGGAGAGGGCATGGAGTCTAATCTCTAATCAAGAAGCTAAAACTAATGACCATTAGGAGATGGAGTGTCTGTTTCCTTTAAGGGTGAGATAGGACCAAAGGACCTGAAGGAGTTTGCAGCCCCATAGGAGGAACAACAATATGAACCAACCTGTAGCCCCATAGCTCTCAGGGACTAAACCACCAACCAAAGGATACACATGGAGGGACCCATGGCTCCAGTTGCATATGTAGCAGAAGATGGCCTTGTTGGGCATCAGTGGGAGGAGAGGCCCTTGGTCCTATGAAGGCTCTATGACCATTGTAGGGGAATGTCAGGGCCAGGAAGCAGAAGTGGGTGGGTTGGGGAGCAGAGAGTGGAGGGGGATGCCATAGGGGGTTTTTAGAGGGGAACACAGGAAAGGGGATAACATTTGAAATGTAAATAAAGAAACTATCTAATAAAAAAACAAAACAAAACAAAAAAATTACACACAGCCACCATCATTGGTCTATCCAAATCAAACTAACAAAAAAAAGAGTATCCTTAAGAGCATGGCTTCTGGTAAGTTAACCACACTCTAGGAAGGGGTGTATATGTGGGAAATTAGATTTTATTGGTGTGAAGCAGAAACATGTGGTGAGGGGGAGGGAGGGCAACAGAGAGCAAGAGCGAGAGGGAGAGGGAGAGGGAGAGGGAAAGGGAGAGGGAGAGAGCGAGAGAGCGAGAGAGAGCAAGAGAGAGGGGGACAGACAGACAGACAGACAGACACCAGGCCAATGATTGTGGATTCACTAGCTTCTTCCTAATATTTGAATGTGATTCCTGCCTCCTACCTGGAGCAGGTAAAGCTTACTCAAAACTAACTAATCCTTCAAAGTTTTCCCTTGGTCTATTGCCAAGACTGCAAGGCATGCCTAAAACCAGTGACTCTCTTGTTTTAGTGAACATTAAGACAGTATTCACCTTGATACGTGATAGCCTTGAAGACTACAGTCTATATCACACACACACACACACACACACACACACATGGCGTTTAAAACAGTTTTCTCAACTGTAAGAATTATATGCATTAAAGACAGCTTTGGAAAATGATCTGTGAGTTAATAAATAGCAATGTAAAAACAGTACATATAAAGGTTATCCATTATTACTGCTTCTAAAGATGCCTTTACCATATCTGCACAGATTATCCTTGAAATTATTTCAGTTTTCAGGAGAAAGTATATTTATCAGTGAGTTGTAAGAAATATCTGACAATTATTAATTTTGGAATATGTAAAATTGTTCTTATTTTAAGGTATAGATATATATGACAGAATTTTTAAATATTTTCTCAAAAGCAACCATGTCCTCAGAGGTAAGCACAATTGAAGTCTGTGTCCATTTTTCAGTCCTTTTTCCTAACAGTTTTATCTTTCATATTTTATACAAGGCAATGTTTGAATTACTCTTCAGTAACTAAAGCTTAACTGCATGAGCTCTAGGTATTTCAATATTGATACATGTACATTTTCTTGCAAAAGTGTAAAACTTAAGTTGGTCATGGTGAAATATATACCTATAAATCCAGCACTCAGTAGACTGAGCCAGGTGGATTTCTGTAGGAGGTTAGCCTGAGCTACATACTACATACATAGTGAATACCCACCCAGCCCGGGATATGTAGCCAGACTCTTTTGTAAGAAAGAAAAAGAAAGCTTGAATATTGAATGCCTCTCAGAGCTCCATGTGTTGAAGAACTGATGGCTCTTCCAACAGGCATTAGAGCCTTCAGACATGGAACCCAGGGGAAGAAAGCTGCGTCACTGGAGTATGGAGTTAACATGGATATTAGGACCCTGGCCCCATTCTCTGTTTCTGTCTCCCTCTGTTTGTCCCACTATCTGTCTCTTGTTCTCTGTCCTTGTTCCTCTATCTCCTTTGTTTCCCAGTCACAATGGTAGAAAGCCTTTGTAACAGCTCAACTTACCATAAACCACAACTTTCAACACCCTGAACCCCAAATAAGCATTTCTCTTTTTAAGATTATCACCCCATGTACTTTGACATAGTAATGAAAGCTGCGTTACCTCAGGATGGACTAGAGATTTAACTCCAGGTTAGTTTTGGGTTTTGTTATTGTTGTTTGGTTGATTGGTTACTTTTGTTCCTTTGTTTGTTTGTTTGTTTGTTTGTTTTAAATTAAAAACAGAGCTGTAGTAACAAGCGACTGTTCTGTATATCCTTCAGCTGTGCAAATCTTTCTTGCAACATGGTATCAGAAGCAAAACTGTGGGGTTAGAGTGCTTGTGCATTTTCCTTTTAAACAAGGAATAGTCACATATTAATGAATGATTCATTTTAAACGTTCTAATCTTCACCAAGACAATTTCTTTCTCATAATATAAATGAAGTATTCTGATCTAAAACTTCACTCTCCTGAAATGGTTTTAGGTACCTTCAGCCCTATAGAAGGAACATCCTGAACTTTAGAAACAAAGGCAGTTAAACTTCTCAGTATATATTAGAACATATCTGGCATTGGAAAACAAGCTTAAGTTTGACTTCCAGTGCTGCCAAGTTAGTACAAATGCAACATCTTGCACTCTCTGTGTTCTCATCTCATTCAGTAGTCATCAGAAAGAAAATCCCTAGGAAGTCCCACCACCACCCAGAGTAAAGCCAGTGGATGAAAATTTCTTCCTAGACTAGAGGTGCACTGTGGTAAGTGTTAAATATATTTCATTAGTTTATGATTTCTTGGATCCTTATAGTAACAATTGAAAATCTCTAGAGTAGAATGTCATGTATGAAATACACTTACTTGGCTCAATAAATCTGTTATTTTAAGTACCTGATATAACTCATTTTTTCATATGTGGCTTTGGGAAAAGACACAGTGACTCAAGCAAATATCATCCTGGTGGTTCTGGGGTAGCACAGGATGGGTATGTGTCCAAGGGAAATCCCACGATAGTCCCATTATATATGGTAATAATTGATATTTTAGGATTTATAGCTTTTAAAGTGTACACTTAATGCCAAGACTCTATGCTGCACAGGTGTGCCATAGTCTTAACAGTATTTTGTTACCATTCCAGATTATTTTAAAAGATTTTAGCACTACAAGCCTTATGACAAGAATAATAAATCCAGGAATATAAAGTTTACAATAATCGGAAACTTTGAACAGGTTGATGTAGGATTTCTGTCTTAGAGTTTCTATTGTTGCAATGCATTGCTATGACCAAAATGCATATTGGGGATGAAAAGGTTTATTTGACACACACTTCTACACCACTGTCCTTCATCAAAAGAAGTCAGGACAAGGACTCAAACAGGGCAGGAACCTGGAGGCAGGAGCTGATGAAGAAGCCATGGAGGGGTGCTCCTTACTGGCTTGCTCATCCTGCTTTCTTATAGTACCCAGGACCACCAGCCCAGGGATGGCCACACCCACAATGGGTTATGAAGGCAATTTTGTAATTAAGGCTCCCTCCTCTCAGATGACTCTAGTTTATGTCAAGTTGACATAAACTATCCAGCACAATTTCCATGGCTAATATTTGTTAATTCTGCAATTTGTATTTTATTCATTAGCAGATGCTTCTTGGATACACATTGTGTTCCCCATATACAGAAGGAGGGTCACCCAATGGTAGGCCTTTCTGTTGTCATGGCAGGGCTATTTCTGAGCAGTTGAATATTTGGGGATTTGAAAGACTACCTAAAAGCTGCTTCCTTCATCTGCTTGTAGCTAGTAATGACTATAACCCCCATGGAGAATGTGAGCAGTGTTATTTATAGTCCTCTTTAGGAAAAAAATAATACTCTAGGCAAAATGTAACTAAAGATATTATTTTTCCAACAACTACAAACTATCCCTTTCAGCAAGCACATTTCTTTCTAATTATCAAATACCTTAGACCATGAAGACATAGGATAAAAACAGCACCAAGTGCAGGGGTTTCTATTTTAGCCCTTTCCTGCCAATCTTATTGTTTGTTGTGAAATAATATCCAAGTGATAAAGTAGTATAGTTTCAAATACATTTGCATGATATAGCTTGTAAGCTGTGTCACATTCTCCAAAGAAAACTGTGCACATAGAAGGAAGAAGAAGAAGGAGGAGGAAGAGGAGGAGGAGGAGGAGGAGGAGGAGGAGGAGGAGGAGGAGGAGGAGGAGGAAAGACTGTTCATGAGAAAATATACTATAATTTACTTATTGGGAAACATATTACTTTTGAATAATCACATTAAATTTATCTTTTGTTCCAAGCAAGGGAAAGTGTCTTCTGAGATCCTCAGTGGTTCTGGCTCACTCTAGAATACAGGAGTTGAAGCCTAGAATGATAAAAATCTCACAACTCCAATCAAGAAATCAGAAGATATCTGTGAACTCTCCATATCTGTTTTGTGAGTTATGCCTATGTATAATTTTGGAGCATTTCAACTTAAATATAAGGAGCCATAGCACTGTCACATCTTCAGGCAATAACCAATAAATGGATAAACATTGTCATTACAGTGTCTATGGCAAAGATAGTTTAATTAATCCCAAATCTGTGAAATTGAAATTCTCTCTCTCTCTTTCTCTCTCTCTCTCTCTCTCTCTCTCTGAGACTAGGAATCTCTATGTCATCCTGGCTGTCCTAGAACTCACTTTGAAGACCAGGATAGCCTTGAAATAATAGAGGTCCACCTGCCTCTGCCTCCCAATGTTTAGGATTAAAGTCATGTACCACCATTCCCAGCCCATGAATGTTCTTCTTATCCTGCAGGTACTTTCATAGTTCTTGACAAAATCGTGCATTTTGTTACCCCCTTCGCCCTTTACAAGGACCGTGCAAATAATAACTGTGTTGTTAATAACTGAGATAATCCATTAAAATCTTGATAAGTGGTTGACTAAATGGACATAGAGTAAAGTGCCACCAGCTTATCTGCTAATTTGATGGCAGCATGTGCCATGTTTCTGTTTGCCATTGAGTTTGTAATGTGCTGCTCATAAATGGCTGAAAATTAATGAACTAGAGATGGCTGGATAGGATGAAACAGTCCATGTTCTGTAATGTCAGATAATTATACATTTTCATGAAAAAAAAAGAGAGAAACATGGACTGGTCATCATCTTATATTCCAAGAGAATGCATTCCAGAGAATGAGGCAGAAGTGTAATAAGCTCTAGACTAGCCTGGGCTCTATAGAGCGAACTTTTCTCAGAACACTAAGAGCTGGGTGATAAGGCAGTGGTAGAATGCTACTCTAGCATACACAGGGTCTTGGGTTCTGTACTTACATCTGAAAGAGAAAGAGGAGAAAGAAATGGAGGGAGAGAGGGAAGGAGGGAGGGAGGGAGAGAAGAAAAGGAGGAAGAAAGGAAGGAAGGAAGGAAGGAAGAAAGGAAGGAAGGAAGGAAGGAAGGAAGGAAGGAAGGAAGGAAGGACAAAAGGAAGGAAGGACTGGGAATGGTGGCGCACGCCTTTAATCCCAGCACTCAGGAGGCAGAGGCAGGCGGATTTCTGAGTATGAGGCCAGCCCGGTCTACAAAGTGAGTTCCAGGACAGCCAAGACTATACAGAGAAACCCTGTCTCAAACACCCCGCCCCCAATAAAAAGGAAGGAAGGAAGGAAGGAAGGAAGAAAGGAAGGGAAGGAAGGAAGGAAGGAAGGAAGGAAGGAAGGAAGGAAGGAAGGAAGGAACAAACAATCAAACAAAGAAACAAAGAACTGTGTCTTTAATTAGATTTAAGGTACCCTGATCATGCTAATATTAAATTTCAGAATAGAGTGACTGGTCTAATAAAGTCATATGTGTGTCCTCCATGGACAAAAGGGTAGTAGAGGAAAGATAATACCAGAGAAAAGACAGGAGGAGTTTATTATGAAGATAAACACTCTAACTTTTGATATTAGGAGATTAAGGCAACTAATAAGTCTGACGCTAAAAAGAACAACCTGTTATAACAAAATATGTCATGCTTTGTTTCCAGGGTTATCTCATTAAATACAGCAGCATATTAGACAAACCCCTTGAGAGAGAAAGATAGGGCTATCCATACCACATCAAGTTTATTTTTGAATACCTACTAATAATGTGTAAGTTTCCATTAAACTGCGACAAAAATAAGGCTAATATATAACATTAAGCTGAACTTATGCAAAGAAACCGCTGAGAATGGGTGTTCTTGCTGCTCTGCGAATGTGCTTTTCCAGCAGGGTGTTCCCATTAAACACATTTGCACAGAAATTTATAACATTTTTTCGTAGGTTCATAATTTGGTTACAACCAGCTGACTGTTTCCGGGCACATGATCAGCAAAATGATGCTGAGATTTTTCACCAGCTTTATGAAAACCAGCCTGCATTATTGAACAGCACCTAGAGACGTGCCCACTAAGTCTAGCTGACACTCAGTCCAGGCAGTGATTCACATCGCCAGCAGTAGGGTTTCCTCATTAGGAGACTTGTCAGGAAAGCCAGCAGCCGCAGAGATGTGGAGAGAGTTAGGGTGCGCCATGAGTTTCCCCAGCAATGCGGGAACATCAATGCTGAGAAACAGTGCAGATGACAAGGAGGGACAAGAAGGGAGCAGATGCGCTGTTGAATTAGTTAGCAGTTATCTTTGTGCATATAGAAATTTGAGCAGGTTTTCTAATGTATTATTAGTCAGTATTTGAGAAGTACAGAAACAGACTCATGCCAGCTAGGCTCAAAGGGAAATTTAGTGACCCAAAAGAACAGAAAAGTTCAAGAGTGAAGCTGGCTTCAGGCATCGCCTTTACTGTCTTGGGGTTTCTGCTCTCTTTGCTTCTCCACTGTGTTTGCAAGACTGGCTTTGCACCTCTCCTCTGTGTGCATGTGCTTCCTTGAACTGACAGGAAACAAGGCACCTGAGAAACCCAAGCAAAAGAAAAAGTCCTCTTTCTAAATGTAAAGACTCACTCATGCAAACATGTGTTTTCTTTATGGAGGGCCATGAGTAACCACACACTAGCTACTCTGCTGAGAAATTCAGGATGTTTGGTAGGCTGCAGCTATCACGGATATCAGGGGGAGGGGGTTGTCTTTATAGATGCTGATAGAGTCACACAGACAGACTGACTGAGTTCCTCCAAGGAAATAGAGAACTACTCACAGAAGAATTGAGGTAGAAAATATGGGAGAGATTCTCCAAAGAAATACATCTGTTTCATGAAGAATTGAGAAATCACTGAAATTAAGAGGATCCAAACACTATGGTGACACTGAGCTAACACTGGGGGCGGGGGTTGGGGGGTTGACATATAAATGTAGGAGGCCATATACTCCCTGAAGTATGTTCTAAATTAGTGTGTTTCCTGGTTAATATCAGCAAGATGTTTTTAGTATGACTAGATAGTAAACATTCAAAGCAATGTAGTCATTGAGTACATTAAAGCCATCAGAGATTGCCTTGTCTTTGGCAGGGCTTGTTTTGAAAGATCAAACAGAATGTCTGCAACCCCATGCCAGTCCTTCCTTTTCTGTTTCTCTTAATCTTCATTATCAGCCTCTCCTTTGTGATCAGCAGGTGCCTGCTGGCTGTGCCCAGGGCTTTCTGCTTTCTAAGTCACAATAGCACAGAAATAAGTTTTCTGTAATACTTAAGTAGGAGATCTAAGGTTGAAAGGATCAAATTAATTATATTGGTCCATACCCACAAATCGCTGAAATTGGGACGAAGAGCCGACCGCAGTTATTTTAAACGTAAACCTTTCACCAACCATGACGCAATGGACTCTGAAAGAAAGAACTAATGTTCACATAAATATCTGACCGCCTTTTCCAAAAGGGGGTAGCTGACAGACAGACACAGCAGATACTCATTATCAAATGTTATCTGCAACATAATTTCTCAGAATATTTGGAACTTTATAGAGTCGTGGCGATGATTTCTATTTGCTGCCAGGAATGGCCTTACATTATATAGAGTTTGAAAAGTCACCCTGGTAAGCCTGGCCGACTAAGCCCGTGACCGTTGAGAAACCTGAAATGCCCTCTAAATGGCTCACACTATGGTTTTCGGTCTGATGTCTGGGCTCTTCCTGCTTCACCATCACAGGCACAGCCAGCCCAGCACTCGCCATGTGGTAGACGCTTTCATCATGGAGTCTCATAAATGATGGAGGGCCATTTTTCTCTGTTTTATGTATTCTAAGGATTTTCACAAACCACACTTACATCTAATGATTGCTCTGGCTTTCCGGCATCATGTTCTCTTTCATGCTCTGGATGAGAGATGGCCACAGGAACAGGTCACAGTGCTTTTAAGTGCCAGTGACTGAAGCTGTGGTGACAACACTGCATTCCAGTCATTTGCTGTAATCCTTCTGTGAGGTCCATAAAATCATGTGGTTTATTCTTTTTGCATTATGTTTATTTTACTTTTGTATGAAATGGAGTCGTTGAAACTTGAAAAATTTTTATAACAAATTTTCAGCACAACAAAGAACAATCTCAATTGAAAAATGCAAATATAGGAAGATTTTTGACAGGATTGTAAAATTTGCTTTAACTGTTTTAGAACAGAAAGCAACTGAAATTGGTTTTTATATTATGATATCTGATCTCAGTGCATATTACCAATACCTTCTCCATCTTCTAGTCCCAGAAATACATCAAGCAACCCTACAAGAGGAATTATTTACTTCTGAAAACCAAAACACCCACAATCACATACTACTCTATTCATATTTTAGTTATCTGCAAAATCTACTTGTAGTCAACATATTTACAAAACTATCCACTTGACTAAATAATCTTTTAAATTATAGGTGCAAAACACTTACAATTTTAACAGATCAAATTCATCCATATATTTAAAAAAGGCAAACTTCATAGTCAATGATTTACAAACAGAAAATTAGTTTGACATATGCAAATAGGTCAACACAATTCACATCATTAGCAGACCGAATAAAAGTTATATATATATATATATATATATATACACACTAGTTTTAGAAATGACTTTGATGGGGTATTTATTTACATTTAAAACTCTTCACAAATTACCAACAGAAAATACAGTTTCTAAACCATAAGAAAAAGTTTTGGGGCAAATGCTCAGCCTTGGCGTCGGATGTGATGGCTGTGAGACTTCTGATATCTATAGCCAACAAGCATGTGGACTCTGATGGTCTCTGCTCAGTCACGGTGTAATGCAAGCCAGCACTGCCCATAACCGAGGGCACAGCAGACAGGCACATAGGAAAGAAGGAATGAAACTATACTCCTCGTTTTCATAAGACAATGCCAAGTGCACAGTACAAAAAAATCCATTAGAAAAATCATAAAGGAAAAAAGAATATCGACGTCATGGAATATAAAAATCAACTTATAAATATCAATGCTATTTATACATAATAACAGGGAGATCTGAATAAGAAATAAAGAATACCATCCACAATAGCATTTAAAACAGCAAAATGCTTTCACATAAACTTGATGCATGTTATTCACAAGAATCTTCATTGAAGAGGATACAAACAATTCGAGTTCAGATAGATTTAAATTAATAAGAGACACTGTGTTTATGATTAGAATATTCAATAATCTTAGGTGGCTGATTTTCCATAAATGGATCCATAAATTTAGTTCAGTCTTAATTAACAAATTCATGGAACTCGGTCTATAATTATAAAGTCTGGCTTTCATAAGAAAAAAATAGTTTAAAAGACAAACTGGAATAGCCAAAGTATTCTAAGAGAACAAACCCAGATACATTATTCTGAATTTGGACTTTATACAAGTCTGCAGTAGTGAAGTCTGCAAGAAAAAAAGGATAAACATACAGGCCAAAGGATGAAACAAAGAAAAAAGCAAAAGTCACACAAACATGGCCAGAGGATTGTTCAACGATGCAGTCAAAGAATTCAAAGGAGGAAACAATGAATTTCAAATAAATGTTTCCTAATGAACTGCAAATTCTTATTAAAATCTTGCATCTTTCAT
The DNA here is from genome assembly GCF_000001635.26 of Mus musculus. NCBI lineage: Eukaryota > Metazoa > Chordata > Mammalia > Rodentia > Muridae > Mus > Mus musculus. The sequence goes on from NC_000067.6 coordinate 32,744,135, forward strand.
AATATTCATAATACTTGCATTTATTTATAGCAATCAAAAACTTGTAATAATCTAGATAGTAATCATAGGAACAAGGGATTCATTCTATTTTATTCAATACAATGCTACTTGGCCACAAGAGCAGACGACTTTCACATTCAACAACAGAGATGACTCTCTAAGTCACTTTGCTGATGTTGGATACATGAGCAAGTGGCAGTATCAGCAGTAAATGGTACAAGAGGGCCTGGATCCACATATCCAGTATCAAATTCAAATTAAGTCATCAGAAGCAAAGATTTGGGGTGGGCGGTAGAACCTGTTCAGATGCACAGGCAACAAAAACAAACATAGATGTAAAGTTATAAATAGGAAGCACCTACATGGAAAGGAGTTGAAACAACATTTAGCATAGGAGAAAAATACTAGCAAACCTATTTAATTTACCAGGAATTAATACACAGACTAAAGGAACTCAACACCAAAAAGATCTAAATTTAAAATGAGCAATAGATTTGAAATCTCTCAAATGTAGACATACAAATGGCTTTGTAATATGAACTACTCATGGTGTTGAAAATCAAAACCAAAATAAAAGTACCATATTGTGTAGAAAAGCTATTATCAAAAATTAAAGTAAATCATAAATACTTTTCTTTTTCTTCACAGGCAGAGCTGTGCAGAAAGGGACACATGATGCACTGCTGGTGGCATTGTAGACTCATCCAGCCACTAGGGAACACAGAAGGAAGATTTCTTTGAAAGCTAAAAATAGAAGGACAGTATAATCTAGCAGCCCCACTGCTGTAAGTATGCAAATGAAGTGCAATCATTAGACCTGCGCAACTGTGTTAATGTCGCACTACTGACAACAGCAGACATGGAAGAGGATGAAGATATGGGATCATCAATTAGAGAAAGAGTACCTGTGTGGTTAGGACTACTATTCAGCCACCACAAGAAATGAAATCCTGTCATTCGCAGCAGCATGTATGGAACCAGAGATCATTACTGTAGAAGGAATAAGTCAGAGACAGGAAGCCCATGCTATTATGCTGCCACTGGTGTCTGGGAGGTTTTTTTAAAGAGAACCAAATTAAATAGTATACTAGAGAAAAGCCAGGGAAGGACAGAGGGGTACAGTCAGAAATTAAGCCACACAAATGATGTCAACACACAGTTACAGAGGAAGAACTGACTCTGGCTTTGAAAAGCCTTGTAGATAAATATTGTTACAATGCATGACATGTTTTAAGTGTGAGACTCTGTAATGCACAGAACTTCAACAGAAAAAAATGGACTTTTACAATGATTTGATCAGCATTCTTTATATATACCTATCCAATTATCACAGCACACTCTACTAAGGCATGCAAATAGTGGTTTAAAACTATGTTGTTGAAAGAAAGAAGCTTGACCTATAAAATAGATACTATTTTGAATTAACACAATTCTAGAACAGATACAAATTTTCCATGGTTACAAGTAAAATTAATTGTTACTTCTCAGGGATAGGTGCTAACTCAAAAGGTTAAAAAAGTAGAATGTTAAATGGATTCCTAATTATAATCTGCTCTTAAACAAGGGTGAGCATGAAAATTGGGCTAAATGTTAGTGTTAAGTGACTCAATAATAGGGAGAAATTTAAATCACTATTTACAAATTTTCTGTGTGCCTGGAACTTGTTTTTTTTTAGCATATTCTAAAGAAAATAATTTTTCCAAATTCTTATTCTATGAAGAATTCGAAAACATTTCTATGAAAAAGACACACATAATTTTAAGTCTGTATGTGAATGTACACTATAATAAATAAAAGTGTAAAATGATGTCTAGGAAGAATCAGAAACAGTCGCCATGGCGACCAAAGGAAGGAAACAAAAGGAAGGAACACAATTATACAAGTGCATTGTGAAGGTCTCCTTTTCTCCCTGTGCCTGTAAGCAGATAGTACCATAGAGGTGCATAGATACATGGGAATCATACCTCCGGGAGGATTTAACTTAGTCACACAATATGGTTTTGTTACTTTCATAAAACTATTTTCTTTCTATTAGTTCTTTCTCCCCTTTTCTAACTTCCAAAATTTTCCAGGGACTTTATTCTTTGAAGTTTGAATAAGTGAACCTGCTCACACGTCAGCTTCTGCACATCACTGTAGTCGTGCTAGTTGGAACTCTAGTTCCGATGTTTTTTAAACTCATGCATTGATGTTTTCAAGCACAGAGTTCATTAGGTCATATACTTCCCAGAAGTTCATAATTGTAACATCTTCTATATCCACATGTGTAGCATTGTTTTTATCTCTGTTCTCTCACTTTGGCAGTTTAGGTTTCTGCTGTTTCATTTCTAAACAAAAACCACATGGATTTATCCTCTTGCCACTTCCTCTTTCATGCCCCTCTGCTTGCCCTTGCATCCAGCCTTATGTTTATTTAGCCTCTTTTGTCAGATTCTTTAAGATGCCTGCCTCACTGATGTTCTTTTAAATATCTCTTTTTAATGTAAATGGTTTTAAAATGCTGACATTATTATACATTCTGCGTTCCACAAGTGCTAGATTTTCTTGTTTGTTTTTTCCCCTTCCTTCTCTCCCTCCACCTCTTCCTCTTCCTACTCCTCCTATTCTTCTTCCTCTTCAGCAAGCCTGGGTTCGGTTCTGTACTTTTGTTTAAGTGAATATTCCTTTTGTGGATCTCTAGGTTTGGGGCTATTTCTTCATGTGCTATTTATTGCTGAAATTTAGAGTTGAGCGATGAAGTTACTATAATTTCTAAATTTTCTTTTGAATGTTTAAGGATCCCTTTTTTGCATCCTTCTGTACATTTGAAATACTCTGTGGAAGCTTGGAACTAGTCTCTAATAGTTTGATTGGGGCTGCAAAGCTGTTGGCGTGTCTCTTTAATTGCCTCCATAAAGTATTGCAAACTCAGCATTTCTTCCTGTTGATTGGGATTGTTGGGCCACAATGAAAACAGAGTGACCATTTCCTATTTCTAAAGTTTATTTGCCACTTATCTTTTTATATTTTAGACTTTTCAATGAACTTTATATTAAATTCCTCATGTTGTATCTTAGGTGTTATATCTTTCCTACATGATATTCTGGGTGTTTTCATTTTCTGTCTTGACATAAACTTCAAACTGTTGTGTTTATTTGGCCCAATGTATTATGTTAAAATGTAAGTAATTGAACCAGGCATGGTAATTACATCCTAAGTTCTGAGGCCACATAGCCTACATAGGGAGGCCTTGTCAAAAAAAAAAAAAAAAAAAAAAAAAAAAAAAAAAAAAAGACAGCTTTAATTAGTTACAGGGATAAAAAGCAGATTGAACCAGGTAAATCCCAAACAGTATTTAGGTGATACCAAACGTAAGCCCAGTTTCTCAGAGAATAAACCCACCAAACCACAAGAAGGTAAAGGCCAGCATCCAACCCACAGGATTCAATACATTGGCCAAACCATGAAAAAAAGAACATGGCAAGATTTGGAAAATGTGTGCTGCCATCTTGACTGAGAGGAGTCTGTCCCTGCTGAACTGAGTATGGGGCGGGTGAGGTCAGCATGTGAATGTCCAGACAAAGCTTGTGTTTCCAGATGTCAACAAGAAGAAACATACTCTGATTTCCCCAGTAGCGCTGTACTTTAACCACACACCTTTAACAGGCATCTATAGCTCGTATTAAAAACCAAATAAAAAGGCACCAGTACTTCTATGCTAATCAAGTCTTCTTTCTGGCCAAAACCAATAGTTGAGAGGCACAAAGGAGTTAACAGTTTATTTTGTTTCCAAAATTTCAGTTTCTGGTGATGGGATGCTTGTATTGCTTTGAAAGGCTGTGGTAAGTAAGAAACATACCACAGGAAAGAGAAAAGCAGCATGCCTCAAGGCAGCAAGGGAAAGAGAGAGATGGGGGTGGAGGAAGGGGAAGGGAGAGGTGGGGGGAGAGGGGAGATGGATACAGAAAGGGGGAGAGAGAAGGAGGGGAGAGAGAGAAGAAAGGGAGAGAGAGAGAGAGAGAGAGAGAGAGAGAGAGAGAGAGAGAGAGAGAGAGAGATGCAGAAAATGCCCATGCCCCCCGTATGTAGTTCCTACTTCTCAGGATGTCTTCTTTTTCTAAAATAGTGCTGCTATTGGTTGGAGATCTAGTCTTAAATATATAAAATTATAAGGTACCATTTCAAAACCAATCTCTTTCCTTCCTAACCAAAGAAGAGCTAAATCAAGGTAGTGACGCATGATTAAAACCCGGCAGAGGAAGTTCTGAGGGCGATTGAGCAAAGCCCCAATGCTTCTGTCAGTGGTTACAGCTCTCAGTACCACTCCAGTCTACCCTTGAGCACTTTTGCCAGACTAATCCCAACGTGCCCTTTCTGCGTTATTCTTAGTCCTGGTTCCGCATCTGTCTATCCCTACTTCAGAGACAGGTTAGAGCTAATATTTTGTGACAAATTGCCATACTGTGAGATTGTTTAAATAGGGCTAATGCTATTATCAACCTGCCTCCTGGGCCAAGAGAGGAAATTACCAGTAATGTGTATATCCTGAGGAAAGTAAGAGTATCACAGACAAACCGAAATTGTTAGTTAAGTTCTAAAGAAAAACCTTCTCAGTGTACTCAATAAATCGGACCTCCTTTATTTGATGAAGATAGCTTTGTTATCCATGAATCTAACTTTACTGTAACTTTATGACTTTAAAAATGTGTTATCATCACAGCAATGACTTGTATGCAGCAGACCGCTCATGCTTCTGATGTCATGAATCCACTTCACCTTTTATAAGGTAAATGATTTACTATCAGATAAAAGTAGATTTAGAGGAACCATAGAAAGCAAAGGTGCTACCAGGAAGGCATTGTGTAACTGAAAGCTTTACTGCTATGGAGGAACAAGCGCCCAGCCTACTAAACTAACGTCTTCTATAAAAGTCAGGGGGTTTATAGCCACATGTCTTCTCATTTCCAAAGGCAATAGTGATGTGTAACATTCATTGGAATCTCTCACAAGCATGGCTCTGTCATGCTTCATGAAGACCGCTCTGGATTCTTAAGTGAAAATAAACAATGAATAACACAAACCTTTGACAAAATATTGGTGTGATATATCATCCATGAGTGATAAAGAAAAGCTGCTCTCTTGTGGCCAGACCTGACTTTCTCTTCACTTCTCCACCCCTCCACCCTCATACTCCTCCACCCTCATATTCCTCCACACTCACTCCTCCACCCTCAGCCCTCTACCCTCATACTGCTCCACCATTCCTTCACTATGACATTCTATCCAGATTCTGTTCTTCCTGCTTAAACCCAGCCAAGGACACTTTCACAATAAGTCTTTTTAATTTTATGTGTACGACATTAAAAAAAATATACCTGCATGTACTCTGTGCCCCACATACGTGCAGTACACACAAAGGTCATTATAGAACATCAGATGCCCTAGGATTGAAGTGACAAACAGACATTAGGAACTCACTCCCATATGGGTACTCGGAATTAAATTCAGACTAGCTGCAAGAACGGCCTTTGCTCTTAACTGCTGAGCAATCTCTACAGCTCCACATTAAGCCTTTTTTTTTTTTAACCAGGAGTCCTCTGTCTTTAGACTTTGTGACTCAAAGCTTAATTATGAATATATATATTCAAGAAAATAATCTGATTGAAAGTTCATTTATAAATTGAGACTCTCAGAGGCAAGCTGATTCCTGTGTTTGAGGCCAGTTTGGTCTACAGAGTGAGTTCCAGGACAGCCAGGGTTAAACAGAGAAACTGTGTCTCGAAACAAACAAACAAACAAACAAACAAACAATACATAAATAAATAATAAAATCAATAAATAGAGACACTCTTTGCTAGTAAATTTCAAATGCCTTTCTATACAATGATACTAATTTTATTAGATCAAATCAAATTTTATGACATATTTCAATTAAAATTTGGGAGAAAAATGTTCTTAACCTTGAATATATTTTTATTAGATATTTTCTTCATTTATATTTCAAATGCTCTCCCCAAAGCCCCCTATACCCTACCCCTGCCCTGCTCCTCAACCCACTCACTCCTACTTTCTGGCCCTGGCATTCCCCTGTATTGGGGCATATGATCTTTGCAAGACCAAGGGCCTCTCCTTCCATTGATGGCCTACTAGGCCATCCTCTGCTACATATGCAACTAGAGACACAAACTCTGGGGGAGGGAGGGGGTACTGGTTAATTCATTTGTTGTTTCACCTATTGGGTTGCAGAACCCTTTAGCTCTTTGGGTACTTTCTCTAGCTCCTTGATTAGGGGCCCTGTGTTCCATCTGATAGATGACTGTGAGCATCCACTTCAGTATTTGCCAGGCATTGGCATAGACTTACAAGAGCTATGTCAGGGTCCTGTCAGCAAAATCTTTCTGGCATATGTAATTGTGCCTGGGTTTTGTGGTTGTATATGAAATGGACCCTGGGTGGGGCAGTCTCTGCATGATCCATCCTTCCATTTCAGCTCCAAACTTTGTCTCTGTAACTCCTTCCATGGGTATTTTGTACCCCATTCTAAGAAATAATGACCTTAGTACAAGGAGATAGGAATGGATCAATTCTCATTCTTCTACATGATAACCGCCAGTTGTGCCAGCACCATTTGTTGAAAATGCTGTCTTTTTTCCACTGGATGGTTTTAGCTCCCTTGTCAAAGATCAAGTGACCATAAGTGTGTGGGTTCATCTCTGGGTCTTCAATTCTGTTCCATTTGTCTACTTGTCTGTCACTATACCAGTACCATGCAGTTTTTGTCACAATTGCTCTGTAGTACAGCTTTAGGTCAGGCATGGTATCTCCTTGTACTAAGGTCAAATCTAAGTAGATTAAGGAACTCCACATAAAACCAGAGACACTGAAACTTATAGAGGATAAAGTAGGGAAAAGCCTCGAAGATATGGGTACAGGGGAAAAATTCCTGAATAGAACAGCAATGGCTTGTGCTGTAAGATCGAGAATCAATAAATGGGACCTCATAAAATTGCAAAGCTTCTGCAAGGCAAAAGACACCGTCAATAAGACAAAAGGACCATCAACAGATTGGGAAAGGATCTTTACCTACCCCAAATCAGATAGGAGACTAATATCCAATATATATAAAGAACTCAAGACGGTGGGCTCCAGAAAATCGAATAACCCCATTAAAACATGGGGCTCAGAGCTGAACAAAGAATTCTCACCTGAGGAATACCGAATGGCAGAGAAGCACCTGAAAAAATGTTCAACATCTTTAATCATCAGGGAAATGCAAATCAAAACAACCCTGAGATTCCACCTCACACCAGTCAGAATGGCTAAGATCAAAAATTCAGGTGACAGCAGATGCTGGTGAGGATGTGGAGAAAGAGGAACACTCCTCCATTGTTGGTGGGATTGCAAGCTCGTACAACCACTCTGGAAATCAGTCTGGCGGTTCCTCAGAAAATAAGACATAGTACTACTGGAGGATCCCATAATACCTCTCCTGGGCATATATCCAGAAGATGTTCCAACCTGTAAGAAAGACACATGCTCTACTATGTTCATAGCAGCCTTATTTATAATAGCCAGAAGCTGGAAAGAACCCAGATGCCCCTCAACAGAGGAATGGATACAGAAAATGTGGTACATTTACACAATGGAGTACTACTCAGCTATTAAAAAGAATGAATTTATGAAATTCCTAGGCAAATGGATGGACCTGGAGGGCATCATCCTGAGTGAGGTAACCCAATCACAAAGGAACGCGCACAATATGTACTCACTGATAAGTGGATATTAGCCCAGAAACTTAGGATACACAAGATATAAGATACAATTTGCTAAACACATGAAACTCAAGAAGAAGGAAGACCAAAGTGTGGACACTTTGCCCCTTCCTAGAAATGGAAACAAAACACCCATGGAAAGAGTTACAGAGACAAAATTTGGAGCTGTGACGAAAGCATGGACTATTTAGTGATTGCCATATCCAGGGATCCATCCCATAATCAGCTTCCAAATGCTGACACCATTGCATACACTAGCAAGATTTTGCTGTAAGGACCCAGATATAGCTGTCTCTTGTGAGACTATGCCGGGGCCTAGCAAACACAGAAGTGGATGCTCACAGTCAGCTAATGGATGGGTCACAAGGCCCCCAATGGAGGAGCTAGAGAAAGTACTCAAGGAGCTAAAGGGAACTGCAACCCTATATGTGGAACAACAATATGAACTAACCAGTACCCCGGAGCTCTTGTCTCTAGCTGCATATGTATCAAAAGATGGCCTAGTCAGCCATCACTGGAAAGAGAGGCCCTTTAGACTTGCAAACTTTATATGCCCCAGTACAGGGGAATGCCAGGGCCAAAAAGGGGGAGTGGGTGGGTAGGGGAGTGGGGGTGGGTGGGTATGGGGGACTTTTGGGATAGCATTGGAAATGTAAACGAGGAAAATACCTAATTAAAAAAAATTAAAAAAAAAAGAAAGAGTGAAGTATCCACACTTTGGTCTTCCTTCTTCTTGAGTTTCATGTGTTTTGCAAATTATATCTTGGATATTCTAAGTTTCTGGGCTAATATCTGCTTATCAGTGAGTGCATACCATGTGAGTTCTTTTGTGATTGAGTTACCTCACTCAGGATGATATCCTCCAGATGCATCCATTTGCCTAAGAATTTTATGAATTCGTTGTTTTTTAATTGCTGAGTAGTAGTACTTCATTGTGTAAATGTACCACATTTTCTGTATCTGTTCCTCTGATGAGGGACATCTGGGTTCTTTCCAGCTTCTGGCTATTATAAATAAGGCTGCTATGAACATAGTGGAGCATGTGTTTTATTACAAGTTGGAACATCTTCTAGGTATATGCCCAGGAGAGGAATTGCTGAATCTTCAGGTAGTACTATGTACAATTTTCTGAGGAACCGCCAGACTAATTTCCAGAGTGGTTGTACCAGCTTGCAATTCCACCAACAATGGAGGAGTGTCCCTCTTTCTCCACATCCTCTCCAGCATCTGCTGTCACCTGAATTTTGATCTTAGCCATTCTGACTGGTGTGAGGTGGAATCTCAGGGTTGTTTTGATTTGCATTTCCCTGATACTTAAGGATGTTGAATCTCCTCTATGATGGGAATATTGAAACACAAAGAGCTCTAGATGTTGTATACCCAGAATAGTTATTCTACATAGTGTTACTAATAGACACTTTACTAGAATAAGACTTCTATGCTATCTTTAATTCTATATAAAATTCCTATTAAATAAAGAGCATTTAAGTTATCATAATTAAAATTTTAGTATTATTAATCTGTATGCTATATGATATAATTTTAGAAAAATTATTCTGTATTTGCATGGTTTCTGAAAATATTCATATTAATTGCATGCAATATTTCATAGTCTTCTAAATAATTTCTTTTCTCAATATTAAAGTCTGTGGTGATGGGGATGGGGGTGAAAATGTGACTCTACAACAATATAAAAATGTCTCTGGCTTTTCCTATACTTTTCGCTAGTTGTCCCAACATGGCTGCTAAAACTGCTTATTGATTTCATGTCTCCACTTGAGGTTAATAAGTACGTATTTATACAAAGTTAAGAGTACATGTAAGATATAAAGATCAGGTCACTTTAATGGGGCATTTGACGCTAGATTGCACCAACCAATATTTGTTTTAGTAATAAACTACAAATGATTTTTGTATCATTTGCTTTTTCGTTTTTCGAGACAGGGTTTCTCTGTGTAGCCCTGGCTGTCCTGGAACTCATTCTGTAGACCAGGTTGGCCTTGAACTAAGAAATCCACCTGCCTCTGCCTCCCATGTGCTGGGATTAAAGGCGGTTAGTGAGGTAACTCAATCACAAAAGAAGTTATTAGATATGTGCTCACTGATAAGTGGATATTAGCCCAGAAACTTAGAATACCCAAAATCCAATTTGCAAAACACAAGAAAACCAAGAAGAGGGAAGACCAATGCATGGATACTTCATTCCTCCTTAGAATAGAGAATAAAATACCCATGAAAGAAGTTACAGAGACAAAGTTTGGAGCTAAGATGAAAGGATGGACCATCCAGAGACTTCCCCACCCGGGGATCCATCCCATAATCAGCCACCAATTGCAGACACTATTACATATGCCAGCAAGATTTTGCTGAAAGGACCCTGATATAGCTGTCTTGTGTGAGGCTATGCCAGTGCATGGCAAATACAGAAGTGGATGTTCACAGTCAGCTATTGTATGGAACACAGGGCTCCCAATGGAGAAGCTAGAGAAAGCACACAAGGAGCTGAAGGGGTTTGCAACCCTATAGGTGGAACAATAATATGAACTAACCAGTACCCACAGAGCTCATGTCTCTAGCTGCATATGTAGCAGAAGATGGCCTAGTCGGCCATCACTGGGAAGAGAGGCCTCTTGGTATTGCAAACTTTATATGCCCCAGTACAGGGGAATGTCAGGGGTAAGAAGTGGGAGTGGGTGGGTAGTGGAGCAGGGCAGGGGAGGGTATAGGGAACTTTTGGGATAGCATTTGAAATGTATATAAAGAAAATATCTAATAAAAATACATAAAAAGAAAGTATAAATCAATAATAAATATTCATTAACTTATTTATTTTATTTATTTTTTTCCATTTTTACTAGGTATTTACCTCATTTACATTTCCAATGCTATACCAAAAGTCCCCCATACCCACCCACCCCCACTCCCCTACCCACCCATTCCCCCTTTTTAGCCCTGGCGTTCCCCTGTACTGGGGCATATAAAGTTTGCGTGTCCAATGGGCCTCTCTTTCCAGTGATGGCCGACTAGGCCATCTTTTGATACATATGCAGCTAGAGTCAAGAGCTCCGGGGTACTGGTTAGTTCATAATGTTGTTCCACCTATAGAGTTGCAGATCCCTTTAGCTCCTTGGCTACTTTCTCTAGCTCCTCCATTGGGAGCCCTGTGATCCATCCATTAGCTGAATGTGAGCATCCACTTCTGTGTTTGCTAGGCCCCAGCATAGTCTCACAAGAGACAGCTACATCTGGGTCCTTTTGATAAAATCTTGCTAGTGTATGCAATGGTGTCAGCGTTTGGATGCTGATTATGGGGTGGATCCCTGGATATTGCAGTCTCTACATGGTCCATCCTTTCATCTCAGCTCCAAACATTGTCTCTGTAACTCCTTCCATGGGTGTTTTGTTCCCACTTTTAAGGAGGGGCATAGTGTCCACACTTCAGTCTTCATTTTTCTTGAGTTTCATGTGTTTAGGAAATTGTATCTTATATCTTGGGTATCCTAGGTTTTGGGCTAATATCCACTTATCAGTGAGTACATATTATGTGAGTTCCTTTGTGAATGTGTTACCTCACTCAGGATGATGCCCTCCAGGTCCATCTATTTGACTAGGAATTTCATAAATTCATTCTTTTTAATAGCTGAGTAGTACTCCATTGTGTAGATGTACCACATTTTCTGTATCCATTCCTCTGTTGAGGGGCATCTGGGTTCTTTCCAGCTTCTGGCTATTATAAATAAGGCTTCTATGAACATAGTGGAGCATGTGTCCTTCTTAACAGTTGGGGCATCTTCTGGATATATGCCCAGGAGAGGTATTGCTGGATCCTCCAGTAGTACTATGTCCAATTTTCTGAGGAACCGCCAGACTGATTTCCAGAGTGGTTGTACAAGCCTGCAATCCCACCAACAATGGAGGAGTGTTCCTCTTTCTCCACATCCATGCAAGCATCTGCTGTCACCTGAATTTTTGATCTTAGCCATTCTGACTGGTGTGAGGTGGAATCTCAGGGTTGTTTTGATTTGCATTTCCCTGATGATTAAAGATGTTGAACATTTTTTCAGGTGCTTCTCTGCCATTCGGTATTCCTCAGGTGAGAATTCTTTGTTCAGTTCTGAGCCCCATTTTTTAATGGGGTTATTTGATTTTCTGAAGTCCACCTTCTTGAGTTCTTTATATATGTTGGATATTAGTCCCCTATCTGATTTAGGATAGGTAAAGATCCTTTCCCAATCTGTTGATGGTCTTTTTGTCTGATTGATGGTGTCTTTTGCCTTGCAGAAACTTTGGAGTTTCATTAGGTCCCATTTGTCAATTCTCGATCTTACAGCACAAGAGGCATTGCTGTTTTGTTCAGGAATTTTTCCCCTGTGCCCATATCTTCAAGGCTTTTCCCCACTTTCTCCTCTATAAGTTTCAGTGTCTCTGGTTTTATGTGAAGTTCCTTGATCCACTTAGATTTGACCTTAATACAAGGAGATAGGTATGGATCGATTTGCATTCTTCTACATGATAATAGACTGGCTACACAAACAGGACCCAACATTCTGCTGCTTACAGGAAACCCATCTCAGGGAAAAAGACAAACACTACCTCAGAGTGAAAGGCTGGAAAACAATTTTCCAAGCAAATGGTCTGAAGAAACAAGCTGGAGTAGCCATTCTATTATCGGATAAAATCGACTTCCAACCCAAAGTTATCAAAAAAGACAAGGAGGGACACTTCATACTCATCAAATGTAAAATCCTCCAAGAGGAACTCTCAATTCTGAATATCTACGCTCCAAATGCAAGGGCAGCCACATTCATTAAAGACACTTTAGTAAAGCTCAAAGCACACATTGCACCTCACGCAATAATAGTGGGAGACTTCAACACACCACTTTCATCAATGGACAGATCGTGGAAACAGAAACTAAACAGGGACACAGTGAAACTAACAGAAGTTATGAAACAAATGGACCTGACAGATATCTACAGAACATTTTATCCTAAAACAAAAGGATATACCTTCTTCTCAGCACCTCACAGGACCTTCTCCAAAATTGACCATATAATTGGTCACAAAACAGGCCTCCACAGATACAAAAATATTGAAATTGTCCCATGTATCCTATCAGACCACCATGGCCTAAGACTGATCTTCAATAACAACATAAATAATGGAAAGCCAACATTCACGTGGAAAATGAACAACACTCTTCTCAATGATACCTTGGTCAAGGAAGGAATAAAGAAAGAAATTAAAGACTTTTTAGAGTTTAATGAAAATGAAGCCACAACGTACCCAAACCTATGGGACACAATGAAAGCATTTCTAAGAGGGAAACTAGCTCTGAGTGCCTCCAAGAAGAAACGGGAGAGAGCAGATACTAGCAGCTTGACAACACATCTAAAAGCTCTAGAAAAAAAGGAAGCAAAGTCACCCAAGAGGAGTAGAAGGCAGGAAATAATCAAACTCAGGGGTGAAATCAACCAAGTGGAAACAAGAAGAACTATTCAAAGAATTAACCAAACGAGGAGTTGGTTCTTTGAGAAAATCAACAAGATAGATAAACCCTTAGCTAGACTCACTAGAGGGCACAGGGACAAAATCCTAATTAACAAAATCAGAAATGAAAATGGAGACATAACAACAGATCCTGAAGAAATCCAAAACACCATCAGATCCTTCTACAAAAGGCTATACTCAACAAAACTGGAAAACCTGGATGAAATGGACAAATTTCTGGACAGATTCCACGTACCAAAGTTGAATCAGGATCAAGTTGACCATCTAAACAGTCCCATATCCCCTAAAGAAATAGAAAAAGTTATTAATAGTCTCCCAGCCAAAAAAAGCCCAGGACCAGACGGGTTTAGTGCAGAGTTCTATCAGACCTTCAAAGAAGATCTAATTCCAGTTCTGCACAAACTATTTCACAAAATAGAAGTAGAAGGTACTCTACCCAACTCATTTTATGAAGCCACTATTACTCTGATACCTAAACCACAGAAAGATCCAACAAAGATAGAGAACTTCAGACCAATTTCTCTTATGAATATCGATGCAAAAATCCTCAATAAAATTCTCGCTAACCGAATCCAAGAACACATTAAAGCAATCATCCATCCTGACCAAGTAGGTTTTATTCCAGGGATGCAGGGATGGTTTAATATACGAAAAACCATCAATGTAATCCATTATATAAACAAACTCAAAGACAAAAACCACATGATCATCTCGTTAGATGCAGAAAAAGCATTTGACAAGATCCAACACCCATTCATGATAAAAGTTCTGGAAAGATCAGGAATTCAAGGCCCATACCTAAACATGATAAAAGCAATCTACAGCAAACCAGTAGCCAACATCAAAGTAAATGGAGAGAAGCTGGAAGCAATCCCACTAAAATCAGGGACTAGACAAGGCTGCCCACTTTCTCCCTACCTTTTCAACATAGTACTTGAAGTATTAGCCAGAGCAATTCGACAACAAAAGGAGATCAAGGGGATACAAATTGGAAAATAGGAAGTCAAAATATCACTTTTTGCAGATGATATGATAGTATATATAAGTGACCCTAAAAATTCCACCAGAGAACTCCTAAACCTGATAAACAGCTTCGGTGAAGTAGCTGGATATAAAATTAACTCAAACAAGTCAATGGCCTTTCTCTACACAAAGAATAAACAGGCTGAGAAAGAAATTAGGGAGACAACACCCTTCTCAATAGTCACAAATAATATAAAATATCTCGGCGTGACTCTAACTAAGGAAGTGAAAGATCTGTATGATAAAAACTTCAAGTCTCTGAAGAAAGAAATTAAAGAAGATCTCAGAAGATGGAAAGATCTCCCATGCTCATGGTTTGGCAGGATCAACATTGTAAAAATGGCTATCTTGCCAAAAGCAATCTACAGATTCAATGCAATCCCCATCAAAATTCCAACTCAATTCTTCAACGAATTAGAAGGAGCAATTTGCAAATTCATCTGGAATAACAAAAAAACCTAGGATAGCAAAAACTCTTCTCAAGGATAAAAGAACCTCTGGTGGAATCACCATGCCTGACCTAAAGCTTTACTACAGAGCAATTGTGATAAAAACTGCATGGTACTGGTATAGAGATTTATTTTATTTTTATTGAATAGATTTTTGTCATACAATATATTCTGATCATGGTTCCCCTCCCCAGATCCTTTCTACCTCACTACCCACCTAATTCCATGCCTGTACTTTCTCTCACTCATTAGAAACTTTCTGGTATGTCTTCAGTACCTGAAATTCTCTCTTGGTCAGGCTTCCCTCTGATGTTTTTGTTTGACTTAATTTTTATTTCCAGTTTTACCTCAGTTTGAGTTTTCTTTATTGAGTATATTTCAATTTCTATATTCTAAACTATTATTTCATTCCAAAGGTTGGTTTCTTTGGTTTGGTGTCAAAGACTTTATTAAGGGATTTACTCATATTCCCTCTAAGGTTTTTGAAACCATTCATAATAGTTATTTTGATGTCCTTGTCTTGGGCTTCAGCTGTGTTGCACTTCTCAGAGCCTATTATACTAGAGTGGATGGATTCTAGTAGAGACATACTGTCTTGCATGCTAGTGATTGTGTTTTAATGTTGTTGTCTAGACATCTGAATTTGGGAAGGTAATGAATCTAGATATTGATATCTGCACTCACCTTTGTTGAATGAGTGCTCCATCATTTGGTGTCTATTGCCCTCTCCAGATCTTAGGAAAGTGTGGTGGCTGTGTGTTACCTGGTAGGTAGCTCCTGATTCCCTGCCATGTGGTCACTGTGGCTTTCAGGTAGAACATTTGTAGGGAATGGGGGCAGACTAGAGTTGGGTGTAAGAAGATCCACAGGAAGGAGAGCTGGATCTGTAGGGAGAATCAGTGGAGTTCCCAGGGAATGGAGGCAAAAAAAAAAAAAAAAAAAAAAAAAAAAAAAAAAAAGGGCCTCTTACTAGTGGTCTGTTACATGGCTAGGAATGAGACTAGGGAATTTTCAATGGAGGACTGGAAAGAGCGTGAAGACATTACTCGGATACCCAAGGTGGTCTGGCCAGCAGGCTACTAGTTAGAGAGTGTCTTCAAATATTGGCTGCTGCAACAAAGGGATAGGATAAGATAAGGGAAGTAGGCTGTGGTTTCTATTTCAAAGGTCTACATAGCCCCAGAATATTTTATTAACTTCTAAAGAAATTTCAAATTTTAAACATACATCTCTACCAAATCACTTATTTTTTACTCTCTTAGAAGATGTTGGACTATTCTAGATTCTTTGCTATTGCACAAATCTTCCCCCTCCCCTCTGTAAATGGGGCATCTATCTACAAGAACCAAAATAAGCATTTATCTCATTTACCCCTTTACTTTGAAGGAGGCATTGCATTCTCTGCAACTTAAAACCATAGGGTCATTTTTAATAGTGTTAATAACTACCACACACATTTGTCAGCCTTTCCTTCCAAAGTATAGAATCACAGGCGTGAGATGTTAATAGTCATAAACTTTACTATATCCCCATAATGATTTATAAGACATGAAAATACATAAATTTATGTTCTTGCTATTAATTTTATTTATATAGCAGTAAAATATATATATCCTGTAGCACTCAAAGTGATCATCTTAAGACTTGCATGATATGTTTCTCTGAAGTATAAAAATTAAACAAATGTCAGGTTTGGAAGAATAGAGATTATCCAACATGCAATCAATGGGAGAGTCATTATTATTCAACTGGGCCAAAATTGAGTGAAATATGACTTTTAGTAAATACAGAGTAACTGATACTGGGGGTTTCAGTCTTTAGATTTAACAAAGAATAAATTGTATATATGTGTAGATAAGAGAGCAATAGCGATGGTGTTTTGTTGTATTCTAATTTGACAAAATACAATTTTTAAAACTGTGATGGCGATATCAGCAGAAGAAATACTATGTAAGAGTGGCTACAGCAAAGCCACACAGAGTCCTGAATTTCCTCTTTCATAGTGTCCAGATTATTATACAAAGTACAACTTAAATAGAAATCAGTAAAACTTAATTTCATTGAGAAAATATGGGCTCAAAAAGAACAACAGAAACCAGACAGTGTGGCACAAGCCTGCATTGCCAGCACCCAGAAAGTTGAGTCAGGAGGATTACAGTCCAAGACAAGTTTGAATCTGGACCTTGAGTCCCTTTCAAAAAAACACAAACAAATAAAAGAAGCTTATATGTATAAATGCACTGTGTATTCATTCATTCATTCATTCATTCAACAAATATTTATTCTCACTATATAATATTTTAGTAACTCTTTAAGAATTTCATTTATGATTATAAAGTATGTTGATCATATTTACCTGCTATTTTAACCCTAACTCCTTCCAGGTCCATCCCTCACCTTTCCACCCCCTCCCAACTTTTATGTCCATGGTTTTATAATCCACCGACTCCAAATTATGCTGTCCTTATACATTCAATAGATAAGACTTACCTACCATGGCCCACACCACTAAAGAAAATTGACTTTCACTGGCCCAGAAGCAATCAACTGGCTATAGCCTCTCGTGTAGGTATGGGGCCCATGTGGCCATCTTCCTCTGTGATGGAATGCTGCTCTTGTGCAGTTGTCACAGACATTATTTTGCTCATATTCTTCCCAGCCACTGAATTTTATAATCCCCTTTCCCTTGACCCACAATTGAGACTTGAGAACAGATGATAAATATAGGTGCCCCACTTGTGGCTGGTCATTCCACTGATCCACAGACATTTATTCTATGCATTTTTACGATTTCCTGCCTGGTAACCCCTGGGTACCACACATGAAACTATATCTGATGGGGCCTGACAGCTGTGTTAACCTACAGTTATAGAGATACAAATTTGAAGGGCAGTTTGTTACTATGTCCACTTAGTAAGATAATAGTATTAGACTCATGTGTGGCATCTATGTGCTTCCCTCTCCCTGTGTGTTCTTGGCTTGTTATAGTGTTAAGCATGCATTTCCCCCTGTGCAGTGGGTCTTAAATCTAACAAAAAAGAAGTTGATTATTTCCATCACTTTCTTGCCAATATTGCATTCACAAGCATATTTTGTCATGGTAGTTGTTCTTATAACTCTGCACTTACTAGTGTGTAAGACTATTAACAATGTATCCTGTCCCCTCAAAAATACAACTACAAACCAACCAAACAAGCAAACAACAACAAAAATCCCATAGTACCTTCTGGCACTAGGAAAGCTAGTAAGCAGGAAGAAAGCTTTCTAGTCAGTACCAACTTGATTTCTCTATGTCTTGTGACCAAAATGTGTCATGGCTTCAGTAACAGGGTCTTACTCTTAAATTCTGATGTATCAACTAAGGGCAAAGACAGTAGCTTATACTGTTTTAACAAACAGATAACACACAAGTTTAATAGCAGCTCTCAGGAGGCAGAGGAAGGTGGGTCTGTTTGAGTTGAAAGCCATTCTGCTCTGTATTATGCATTCTGAGATAGAAAAAAAAGAATTTATGTGTATATTATCTACCAAAGTTACAACACAATGTAGTAAATATCAAGCATATCTATAACCACAAATAAGATATAAGGAATAATTTTTAAAATCTCCCAACTAAACTAAGCTCAGCAACAAATGAATTCAGGATAGACTTTAATGAGTCCTCCAAAGACTTAACACCAGTACTACTCAAATTATTCTATAAAATAAAAAGAGGAAGGAATGTTTAAAAACTCTTTTTTAATGAAACCAATATTACCTGGTACAGAAAATGGATTAAAAAAAAAACCCAAGAAAGAAAAAACAAGATGGACACAAAAGTGCTCAGTCAAATAGCTGCAAGCAGAATTCAAGAATACAACCAAAAATCATTCATCATGATCAAGTTAAGCTTCATTCCAGGGGTTGTTTGGCATATGTAAATAAATAAGCACAATTCACAAATGCACTATATGAAAACCTACTATTTCTGAAGCTTGTACACACAAAGTGTCATTGAAGTCACTCTGGAAATGCGATTAATTTCCTTCAGAAGCCATAACTTTCCAATGAATGTTTTGAGTAGCCTGAGCTGCCTGCCACCTGAGGCTGTGTTGATGTCCTTGTCCTGTGCTGTAAACTGATGAATCCACACTCTGGAATCAATATGTCAGATTCTCAAAAAACTAAGTCTAGATCTACCAAATAGCCAAGATAGACTATTTCTAAGCCTATATCCAATGGACTGTATATTCTACTACAGAGATACTTGTCCATATATGCCCATTACTGTTATATGTATAAGAACATGGAACCAGCCTAGATGTCTATCAACTGATGAAGAGAATAAAAATGTTGTCCATAAGCACAATGAAGTTGTGTTCAGCTGTGAAGGAAAATGGAAAGTTCAGGTAAATGGATGGAACTGGAAAACATTCTATTAGCCAAGAGAGCACAGACACAGCAAGCTGCCACAGGAACGTCATGACCAGTCCTCTCACGTGTGTCTGCTTCAGAAAAACATTCTTTCCTGTGTCTGCTCCAACAAAATATCCTTTCACCTGTGTGCCCCAGCAAAACATCATTTGACATAACTGATTTCCAAAGAAACTAGAAGTCTCCACTTCACTAAGGAGGTTTGAAAAAGCTACATGGAAACCTTCTATTTCCCAAGTATTTTTTTCCAATGAAACAAAGAGTTTCATTGACGTTACCATGGAGATGCTATTATTCTCCTATCAGAAGCCATAAGTTTTGAGTGGCCTGCGCTGCCACCTGAGCCCTGTTGATGTCTTTGGCCTGTGCTACCAGCAAGGGCTGTGATGGTGTAGCAGCAGAAGGCTGTGTTGATATCCATGGTCTATTCTGCACTGGAGACCAGGCTGAGCACTGCTGGACAGAACCAGAAGTCCTGGATATTCTCTCGCAGCTCATTGCGTGAACTGATTCTCATCTTCGTGTCACTTATGGAGGATTGCAAAAAACTGTCTAACTCTTCCTTCTGTGTGTCCACTCTTCTGGGTGTCATACTTTTATACTAAAGCTGAGAGGGTCACATTTAGGCTGAAGACAGGACCACGAGTTTATGATCTGAGCTGCTATGAGGAATCAATAATAAAAATAATTGGATGGTGACTCTTCACAGTTTTCTGTGCAAGCAGATGTTTAAGGAATTAAGCAGCTCCCTAAATGCCATGCCTCATACCCTAACAAATATAAATAGAACCACGGCCCTGTTCATGGGTATTTGGCATCCGTTGGCTAAGGTCACTGTTATCAAGCACAAGTCTTTCCTTTCTTCTCCCCTTTCCTTCTACTTCAGGCTCCACATTGGACTTTACTGTTTCTGCACATAATATCCTATCAAGATATTAGGTGTTCAGTTTAAAAAATGCATGAGAAGCACAGCAAGTTCCTAAGAGAGGTGTTGTATCGGCTCGATAATGGATACATATTTGATGACCCACACGGGCTATGTCGGTACGCTCCTGTCAGCATGAATAAAACAAACAGACTCAGGGAGCATCTGAACCAAAGGGGCCACTGCCAGTCATGATGCACAAATTGAGCCAGAAAACCTTACAACCTCCTCCACCAGGTCCTTAGTTCTTTGGCGTTCTCCTATGTCTTTTTATTGAGACGCCTTGTTTGCAGCAAGAAGCATGTACTCCCTGCTAATGCCTGTGAGCTGAGCTCTTTCCTGATGTCATTCAATTAATACATTAATGTGACTACTCCAGACTGTCACTCCAGGGACATCACAGCACACAATAGTACGTTCCCAGATCTCTCTTTAGTCTCTTCTCTGTAAACATTAGTACACATGTTCCCTGCTGTCTCTCCAGGCCAGTCATTGTACATCAGTTCTTACGGGGAAAGAATTTCATCTCTTATGTCTAATGAAAAAGGAGCTCTATTAAGCTCTTATTCCATTGAAAAACAAAACTTTAAATTGTATGCTTTATGCCTCCAATTCTTTTGCCTTTTCTTCCTCTCTTTGGTGCATTAAATTCTCCAAGACATTAAAGGTAAGTTATGGCTGAATTTCTACTAGTTGCACAAGGAATGCTCTTCTGCCACAGGTTTGGAGGGGGTGTGGGTGTGTGGAAAACAAGGATATGGGTGGCATAGAATGATGCAGAGCTTCACCTGTAGAAAGGTGTAGAGTAATACGAGTTATATTCACCTGTCCAACTGGGATACTATATTAGAAAAAAGTCCTTTAAAATATCATTTGTATTAAGTAAATGAAAATTTCTGCATGATGAGTATAATATTTCAGGTTTAGAGCACAAGAAGGACACTGAGGTAGACTCATTGTAGGATAAGAATTTTATTAAAAGAGTTAGTAACACCATAGATAGACAGACATTAGCACAGTAGAGACTCTACAGAGAGATTAGGCCCATGTCAGAGTTTGAGACTTCTGGAAGATCAGCAATTATTCTTAGCTGCCGACACATTCCTCCAGTTCCAATGAATAAATTCAGATTGACACATTATCCATTTATCAGAATAACAATAATAGATTTTCTCTCCAGGATTTATAATCTACCTGGTCATCAGTTCTCAGGCCAGAATTCAAGACCAGGAATGAGTATCCTCTTGAGGAAAGGACCAGAAATACAACCATAAGTTTGTTGGTAACTCCTATAATGTATATGCCACCATTGTACCAATGAACTTATTTTACCAGGCCGGCTGATACTGCATCTCACAGGGTTCATGATGTAAGATGGGTTTTGTCAGTATCAGCTTGACTTCTCTCTGTCCTATTACTCAAGTCTGTAATGTCTTCAGAATTAGGATCTTTCCAACAAGTTCTATAATCTCATTTATTTGTAGACCTCTGAAAGTCTATGGTTGAAAATGCTTGGGAATGTTTCAACTTTTAGATGAAGATCACATTTTCTTATAACAATTTAAAAAATTATATCTGCTATAACAATCTTCACATTTTGTTTTCTGCCTACTTTGCCTTATTCTTTTTGTGGTTTTTTTTAGTATCTTTTTGATTTGCAAATACTTCTCCTCAGGAGCTGTAGAAATGGCTCTCTAGCTAAGAACATTTGCTGGTTTTCCAAAAGATCCAAGTGTATTTTTCCAATGACCATGTTAAATTATTTACCATTGCCTGTAACTCTTGTTCCTGCCACTTTGGGTACACACAGACGTACACACGCACACACACACAAAGAGAGAGAGAGAGAGAGAGAGAGAGAGAGAGAGAGATATTTTAATATGTAAATATATTCTTTCTTAGTTGTCTAGGTCTTTAAAAGGATATTCTTTGCTTGGCTTTAATAAATAGCCCAGCACTAACCCCATAGGACTGAATAGAGATTATTTGCAATCAGATTGTCTATCAGGTCCTGGATGATTATAGATTAACATATCTGATAGCAACATGCTGGAAGTAGGTGGAACATGTTCTTAAAAAATAATAGATCATGCTCTAGCAGAATGTGTACAAAGATTTCAATGAACATGTCAAGCAATGTCATGAAACAGAACTAGGGTACATCATGAATATTTTGGAATATATTTATTCAAGTGGCCACTTAGCACCAACTTTTACTGTGAATCGTAATAACATTTCTATACTTTAAAAATACTTTAGATTTTTAAATAGTAACCTTATCATAGAAAATGCCAAGTACTCTATTTCCTATTTAGGAGAATAATACTATTTCCATAAACTATATTTCACAACTTACATGCAATCAAAATCTATCTTGCAAATTTATTGTGGAATCTGCCCTCTAAGCACATCAGCTATTAACATCTTCATTAGATGCAAACAAAACTGGGCTTGCTAACACTCCATCATAGAAAGAGAGGTGGGTGGATCATCAGACACACTCCTACCAACCACTTCTTCCTGGACCCTCCTGAAGCCTGTGACAGCCACACTGAAAGTAGTTTTGCAGCCCTGGAAAATGATAGAATATACAAAGTGTGGAATTTTGACTGAAGTGGGAAATCCATCATTATCCAGCCTGAGGTGAGACTCTGGTGCTAATGCTGCATTGTGGTCACTCATGCTCATATGAGTGAAGGCCCACCTATACTCCTGTAAGTAAAACACAATAAAACTCATTGCTTTACCAAATTGGTCTTTGGTGGAATTATTGTTTTGCTCTGTTTTTGGTGCCCTATATGGAGAGAGTGGACATTTGCTAGCATCCCGTGAGGAAAAGTCCACATAACAATATTTTATTTCAATCCCTACTATAAACAATCCACAGTTAGTTTAGGGCATTTGGTATTATGTAATAATAATGACTTTATTAATTCCTACAAACATCTTAATTATCTTTTAGATGATACACTCAATTATATTTACTGTTACGTTAAATATGTTTCACCCCATTCTAATAGAGTATTGGTGGTCAATCTAGGAAAACACTATCAAGTCATCCAGATTTAAAGAAATGATCAAGACTTAGATTTGTGGGAAAGAGTGGTAGATGGAGAGAGACAGAGACAGAGAGAACAAACAACAAGCATAGAGACAGAAAAGGAGGGAAGCTGGAAAAAAAATCCCTTTAAACTTATTTTCCCTTCTGTGTCTAACCAACACATGTTAAATGTAATCCATATTCGAACTAAACTTTAGACAGACATCTTTATGACATTGTACTCTTGACCTCCTTTCTTCCACACATTGACTTTGGAAAACATTATTGTAAATTCATTCTTTGTCCCTTTGAGATGTATATCTTCTATAACCCAGAGATAGACCTCTCATGCCAAGAGTCTTTCTTTGGAGAAGTAGCTATTGAAAGAGGTAGAATCCCTGTTTCTCTGTCTGTGGATGGATAGGAGGGATCCTAGCTCCAACACCTGATCTAGTCACACTCTCCAGTCTGCATCCCAAAGGCTATGAGTCGTTTTCACTAAACTTGCCCATCCCAGCATTTGAACATCATCCTGTCTCTTGTTTCAGAGTCCATTCTTTCTCTCCTCCAGAGGAGTGTTCACTAAAGTCTCTCTTGCCTGCTGAGTTTGTTCTTTTGACATTTCATTTCCTGATAATTCTCTAACTTATGCACACACTCTAACAAGTATACACCAGAACTCCTAACCCCCAGGCCCCAACACACATAACCCACCTCCTCTGAATTTGTGACTCCCATACTCCCAAATAAATCACTGGAGACACTTTGATTGACTCAAAGAGACATGGCCTTTTGGAGCCATCAGTTTTCTGTGGGAAACAGTCTGACATAGAGAAAGGAGGTGACAGATCCTTTGAGAACCAGTGTCCAAAGCTAAAATGCTCCATATAATTAGATCCCAATGGGTCAAGTTCCTCTCCATTCCCACAGACTCTTTCTCTTTAATAAAATTGCACCAGCAAAGCAGAAACAGACAATGACAAAGATTGTTTGCTTGTCCAAATGTTAGTCAGGTTCCTGAACCTTCTGCTAGACCATCTGTGCTGCGCTGTAAAAATATTTTCCAAAGAACCCTGCTAAGTCAGTTTAGCAGAAAACGCTCTTCCCCGTAGTACTTGTATATATGATTGGCTGCTTGTCCTCCGTTATCCCTTGGGTGATAACTGATTACTATGCCCAGTCTTCAACAAGACTGTTAAGGTGATAGAGCCATACTCCCTCTTACTGATGTTTGTTCTTAGTAGTCTACCATTTGTTGACCACTACCCTGGTCCTTGGCTATAATCTGAACTCTCCCATTCTGTAATCAGAGCTGAGACAAACCATCTCTCACACTTCAAGACCCCACTGCAATGCAATACCTACTGCCACCATTCCTAATATCGTCTTCTTATTGTGCTATGATAACACCACTGATTTTTTTAAAGGTCGTTTATGTTTGTGTGTGCTTTGCCTGCACATATATATGTCTGTTTACCAGCAGAGGGCATCCACCCTGTTACAGATGGTTATGAGCCAGCATAGGGTTGCTGGGAATTGATTCAGGAACTCTAGAGGAATAGAACAGCCATTTACTGATAGCCACTGGCCTCTCTCCAGACCCACACTGATTACTTTTTTTTTTTAATCTACATTTTCTGTTTCTGTCTTTGGCTGTGGATGCAGTTTCTCAGTCTTATATTTCTGGTTTAGAGAAGACCTCCATTTTACATTAAGGCTACTCATGAGAGAACCATGCTATAGACAGAAAACCGGTTACTCGGGACAACAGAAATGCCCTCTCTATTCCAACTATTGTTATTTTTAAAGGGCAGTAATTATAACCTCTGTTCCAGTTATGGGATACAGGGTTGTTTGCAAAAGTATGCAGAAAGTGTTCAAAAAAGTGAAGTTGGACATGTGAAAACCTGATTTGCACTCTGAGGTCTAGACAAGGACCTTTGTAGCTCATGGCTCCTTGCAGGTAGCAATTCCTTCTCTCCACACTAGTGAGCTCATAGCAGGTATCACACAGAAAATCCTTTGACTTGTTATGAGTTTGTGATCATTGCATTGACAATAAAGGAGACTGCCGGCTTTTTTCAGACTCAGCAAGAGTGTAGCTGACTCCTGTTCTTGTAATGCTTCGTGGTTCTAAACCCTGAGCATGCTGCAATGAAGAAACTGTTCCTTTATGTGCAAATGACCTTTAAGACACCTTTTCACTGGCTGCCATGAGCTGCCATGGTTGACCTCAGCAAGACCTTTCCCTCTTTGGTTCTCACAGGCACTGTGTGATGTACTTTCTGGACTCAGCATTAGTAGCTTTAGGATCTATTTTAATAGACATCTCTCTATACATAGTTTCCCCAGAAAGAACAACTACAAGTCATGCTTAAATGGAAGCCTTTCAGAAAGGGCAAAGCCTAGCTCACATTGAGAGTCCCAATTCCTGTGGCTCCGAGTACTAACTGATTCTATGTGCACTGCCTGTACCTTCTCTCCATTGTTAGTAAATTAGATTGAAGCAATCAATATTAATTTTAATAAAGGAAAGGTCACCAACCTTAGTTAACATTCAACTCAGCGGTGGCAATTAATGTTTACCATGTAAAGCTGAATCTCTGTAAGACGATAAAGGGTAGAGTGAAAACACCTTCTATCTCAGAAATATAGACAAGAGAGGACAGAATAGTTGGCATCTGCAAAATGTATTGGTGCCAGAAACAAAACCTCCCAGGAACTCTGTATTTGCCAAAGTTTTGGTGAAGATGTAGGTATAATTAGAAAAATTAAATCCAACTGAGAATGTGGAATCTTCCAAGGCTACATTTTAAAAATTATATTCAACAGAGCCTGAAAACACGTGTAGTTGGACCTCAGAAATTGACATGTCAGGTATCAACTACTACAGGAAAAAGATTACTAGGAAATTGGGCCTGGGAAAATATAATTAAAAGTAAAATCTCCCAAACAAGAAATGTCCACAAATGTATTAGAATAGAAAACTCTTTCATTATTTAATGAGCAATAAACTATCATGTAGGAGACAATGAAAATATAGATTGAAGATATTGGTACTTTCCTGTATGTCAAGCAGACAAAATCTAAACAATAGGCTGCAGAAAGAGATGTTGGGTTTCCTGAAAGTCAGAAGTTTGCAAAAATAGCAATTAGATGACAGAAACAGTGGGTTTTAGGACTTTAAGAAAAAGAGAATTCTGGTAGCAAACAATGGTGGCAAGTTGGGAGAAGAAGAAAAGCCCTAGTTAGAGCAGCAGACAAAAAGAAGACAGAGAGAGAGAGAGACGGAGAGAGAGAGAGAGAGAGACAGAGACAGAGACAGAGACAGACAGAGAGAGAGAGAGAGAGAGAGAGAGAGAGTCCTACGACCCCACAAATACAAAAATGGATTCCTCATAAAGATGTAAGGCATAAGACTGGAGTTCTGCACTCAGCACAACAAGCTGAGCTAAGTGGGGTCCCCTGAGTTTCCTAGCTTATTTGTAGAAACCATGCCTTCAAAGGGGGTCTTGCTGTCTGAGCTTGCAGATATTTCTTTATCTCCATTCAACAAATGTGTCTCCTCCTCACTGTACCAGTCATCCCAGGTCCATATAACTATTCCTGATTTAGACAGAAGTTCATCTACATGAATCCATGAGGTGTAAAATGTCATGTGCATTACAGGTGAAAGGGAAAGAGTTTCTATCTAAAGTCTCTGGGATGAAATCTGAGAGGGACATCATACCATGTGCATTTGGATTCTTGAGGATAAAGTGATGGGTGGAAAGGTACCTTGGAGCCGAGGGTTGCCTGAGTACCCTGTATTCACATACTGGGGTGCAGAAGCATCTGGAGAAGAGGTGCTGCTTAAACATTCCCACTCAGGAGCTTAGTTGTGACTGAACAAGCACTGGATTGTTCTTGGGTTTAACCCGCAATGACCACACACAGAGTCTATACGCAGCAATGCAGTCCAGCAGTGGACATTGTCATGCCTCATCTTGTGCCTACAGATACTGCAGGGCAGGACTCGGTCTTTGCAATGCCTAGTCTCTTTGAAGTTTTGAGTGCTTTTGAAATGGGTTAAATCAACTGTACTCTGCCTACATCCCTGATGATCTCAAGAACCAGCAGCTAGAAAACAGTGATATTTCTAATTCTTCCGAAAAGGGAATTTAAAAAAAAATTTCCTCATGGTTTTCTTTTAGATTTTTTTAAAGAGTTGTTTATTTTATGTATATGAGTATACTCTCACTGTCTTCAGACACACCAGTAGAGGGCATCCCATTACAGATGGTTGTGACTTATCATCATGTGGTTGCTAGGAACAGAACTCAGGAGCTCTAGAACAGCAGTCGGTGCTTCTAATCACTGAGCCATCTCTCTAGCCCCTTGTTTTAGATTTTTATTGTGGTGTTTTCCTTCATTATTTTCTCCATAATTATGCTCACATTTTTTTCTTTTCTATCTTGCTGCTTCTTTATTTCTCCTCATTCCCAGCCTCTTCTAACAAGTCTGATAAGATTATTTTTGCCTTCATTCACTTTTTTAATCCAATATAATATGTTTAATGGGTACTTGGGAATTTCACATCATATACACTGATCACAGTCACTTCTCATTCCTTTGATGTCTTCCTGCCATGGCTCTGTGAGCCTCCCCAATAACAACAACAACAACAACAACAACAACAACAGCCTAATTTGTGTTATCTATATACTCACTGGAGCATGGTCAAACTTGTAGTAGCCTGACCCTTATTAGAATCGAGTCCTTCACTTCCCAAACCCCTGCCTGAAGCCATCAGTTGTGGAGAGCTACACTTCAGCATCCATATTACACTTTTTAAGATTTCTCTTTAATGGCTTTCTGTTTGGGCAATTTTGGGGGGGGGGCAGGGGAAGTGGAGTGAGGTTAGGAGTTGTCATAGAAGCCTTCCATCTTCCTCTTTATCAGCTGTGTGCATTTATAGTCATCGACATCTCTGCCAAAATAGCTTCCTTCTGGCAGTCAATAGGAGCATGGATCGTAGGCTTCCACATGGTTTCTAGCAACAGCGAAAAACATGAATATGGTCCGCAGCAAGGACCAGACATCATCATGGCCTCCGGTGATGGGGCAGGTCACTCAGATCAGTACAACCCCTGGCGGCAGCGTGGCCCACTGACAGCAATTGGATTTAGGCACAGACCACTGCTGTCTGCAAAGCCTTTGGTGGCTATACAGAGCATGGCAATCAACAGAGACCTCTAGACCGCGGGCCCAGACTTCACCCTCAGTGACAGCAAGAGCTCAGAAAACACCTTTGCCTCAGGTGGCAGTGTAGGCCGCTCACATCAATACGGACCCCCTTTCCCCAGCAGCAGCATGGCCCATGACATCAGCATGGTCTCAGGCATTAGGCACAGGCCTCAAACATCAACCTAATTCCTAGCTGCCTCAGGACCACTGACCTACACATAGCTCTCAGTAGCATCATGGATCACAGTGATCCTTCAAGGAGGTCCAATCCAGGAAGTGAATCATTCCTCATCTCAGGCCTCCATCATTGCTCAGAGGCAGGGCAACCCCATAGACTTGGCGGAGGCCGAGTGTGTGCTTGTGAAAGACTCCAAGAGGAGCCCCTCGCTCAGGCCTCAGGACAATAGCGGACACCCAAGAACTCACAATAGACCGAGCTTGTTGCAAACCACATGAGGCTTTATTCGGGGAAAGCCAGAGCTCTGGGGACGACTCATATCCCACGCAGGGGTAGGGGAGTCGACTTCGAGGGGAAAGAGGTCCCAGTTTTTATAGGCCCTCAGGGGGGAAAGGAGAAGGGGGAGAGTAGGGGATTTCCAGATCGAAACAATGTCTATTCTCAAGAAATGGGTATGGGAGGGGCACAAGGAAAGAGTCTAATGAAGGTGCAGCAATGGGCACACACCTGGTCAGAACATTGGCAGACACACAGGTTCAAGGAGTGGCCAGAGCATTGTGCACCTCTATTTTTCTAAATCAGTGAAGCTAGTTCTGCTAACACTGACGTCTATCTTGCCAATTTCAGGGCTTCTGTGTCCTTTTACATTCTGCCAGGATCTTTCACCTGCATAAACTCTAGGTCGCTGCACACCATAACGCCGACCTCACTGGGCAAAGACAAAATCCATTGTCGACCTCAGCCCTCTCACACCTGTTAACAGCCATCGCCTCTCCAGTTCCTTCTCTCTCTCTTTTGAAAATTATTTTATTCATTTATATTCCAAATGTCACACCCCTTCCCAGTTCCCCTCCGCCATCCCCTGCCCCGTCCCCTCCCCCATCCCCTTGGCCTCTGAGAAGGTATCTCCACCCACCCACTCAGCCGCCACCCCTCCACCCAACTCACTCCCCCCTCCATCATCTCCCTTCCCTGGGGCATCAAGTCTCTTCAGGATTAGGCTCCTGTTCTCCCACTGAGGCCACACAAGGCAGCCAGCCCTTTGCTACGTGTGTGTCTGCATATATATGTTCTTTTGTTGGTGGTTTAGTCTCAGAGCTCTGAGGGGTCAGTGTTAGCTGACACTGTTGGTCTTCCTATTGGGTTACCATCCCCTTCAGTCCCTTCAATCCTTCCCCTAACTCTTCCATAGGGCTCTCTGACCTCAGTCTGATGATCGGCTGTAAGTATCTGCATCTGTTTCAGTTAGCTGCTGGTAGAGGAGCTAAGTGCAATTAATAGCTGTTGGAATAGAGAGTCAGTTTCCTTTAAGAGTCTAGCCCTTGGTAAATTGACTATATTTCTTCTTACAGTGTAAGGCCAAACATCCAAGAATATATGGGCAGTACAAACTAGAACTGATAGAATTAAAGCCTATGTGAGAAGCAGTCTGGGTGGACAGTAAATGAAGGTGGATCAGGGAGGAGATGGGGGATGATAAATATGATCAAAACATGTTGTACAACATCTACAAACCAATAAAATACAGAAAAGGAAAGACAGGAAAGACAGGAAAGACCCTGCAGCCACGGTTACTGTCATACATTGCTTTAGTTTGTGAGGAGGGTCTTGATTTTTCTAGGTTTTAAAGAATAGACAGGGTAGAGACAGTAACCATGGCTGCAGGTTCTTTCCTGCCTTACCACAGAATGTACTTGTGCCTGCCAACCCCTGACTCACCGTTGTCCGTGTTTCAGTGCCATCCAGTAGAACTGTGTGAAATCTCTTTCAGAAAGACAAGTCACGTAGATGAAAGACCCAAAGGTCAGAACCTGAAAACTTTGAAGGTGCTTAGGAAAATATAGGGAACTCACTTCAAGGCATAAGCATGGGAAATGGCTTTCCAAACAGAACTCTAGTATCTTGGAAAATAATAGTTGACCAACAGAACTCCATGAAATTAAAAAGCTCTGCCTAGCAAAAGATCCAGCGGAGCATAGACACAACCTACCAGATGAGGCACTGTTTGCACCAGTTAAACAACTGACAAGGGATTAAAATCCAAATCACACAGAAAATCAAACATTCTAAATGTGAAAAGAATAAATAGCTCAAATGGACAAATGGTCAGATACTTCCTGAGAGAGGTCCAAATAGCCAGTGAATGTGTGAAATATGTCACCATTTATTGCCTTCAAGGGCATGCAAATCAAAGTTTACTGAGATTCAAACTCACCTCAGTCAGAAAGGCTATTATTAAGATGTGACAAAGACAGCCTGTGATTGTTGCAAGAGGGGGTGTCATTATACACTGTTTAATGGGACTGTAACTTACTGTAGCCACTTTGGAAATATGGAGGTGCCTCAAAGAAACAGAAAACAGAACTCTCGTCTTATTGATGATTGTTAATCAGATTACCACTGGTGGGTAATACTCTAAGCATACACTAAAGATCTGAACATGGTTGGTTTGGTTTTCTTCTAGTCACAATAGCTAATTTATGGAAGGGGCCAAGGATGCATAGGATCAGAGAAGGAAAAAAGTGACCTAAGTACACAATGAAGCATTTTACAAGCCTAAAGTAAAATGAAATCATAAATGAATGGACTGGTCAACATATTAAGTAAAATGTTACATGCAAAGAAAATTTATAATAAACAGTAAGCAGAGAAAGCCACAAAAAGCAAACAGCATTTCTCTCCATGGTTTCTGCTTCAGTTCCCCATCCAGGTGTCAGCCATGGCCTCCTTCAGTGATGGACTCTAACCTGTAAGATTTGCAATAACCATTTCCACTCTAACTTGCTTTTGGTCATGGTCTTTCTCATAGCAATATAAAGCAAACTAGCACACCCCCAAACTTATCTCCAGAGCCTGAGATTTTCTTTTTAATATACTTGTTGGAAAAATGGTCATTTGGCCTGTTGTCATTTGTAGTAATTATCTCTGCAAAGTTTTGTAAAATAGCCATAAGATTATTGTAAATTCTATCATACTATCTAAACACTTAAAATAAGTAGCTACTATTTTACCTTGTCTTCACAACGAAGACAAAGGGGCAAACAACAAACAAAATGATACATATAAGATAAAATTCAAAACTCAGGTACAGACTCTGCAGACCAAATCAAACCATTTTTTCCTCACCAAATCAACCAGCAATGATCAGTGGAGTTAGTGCACAGTTAGGACTCCAACACAGGCTCGTGTGGATCTGTTACTCTCTCAGGTGAATTCTGAGCTGCTTTTGAATGTCACAGTCCTTTATTAAATTTCTTATTATTTTTGAAATAAAAAGCACTTAGCCCCAAGGCTAAAATAGTAATCAAGAACAAAGACAATACATGACTTTGACCTGAAAAGTTTAATCTATTATTCTTCTGACCCAACTGAAACTTCTCATGGAAATATTCTGATAGGATTTAAACATAAAAACTTTGAAATAGCTATTGCATTTAAAGATTTACATCAGTGCCTTGAATGCATATATTTTATAATATGTGAAATATAGCACTATGAAACATTTATGAATTAAGATGCCAAAATGACAAAAAACTTTAAGAAAGAAATGAAATGTCATATGCCTGTAGGTTATTATACTAGGCCAGTTTGTGTTTGGGCTCAACTGGGACCATGCATCTGATTCAGTCAAGAATTCTTACCTGGTATGGGGAATTTGTAATCCGCTTTGATGCTTGGATTCATTTTAGTTTTATGCACATAGATCTAATATTGTCTTCAATATTTATTTAGTTTTATGTAATTTATTTCATGGTGTAACATCATCGGTTTATTTGATCTTTTGAATCTTTATTAAGATACAATATAACCTTTATTAAGGACAAAAACAAACATTTAAATAGTTCTTACAGATATTTAACTAGACCTTACAGATGTGGCTGACATTTTTAAACACTATCAACACTGGTACATAGAAAGAGCTTAGGAAGAGAAGACACTGCTTGATCCAAGGCTGATCAAGGCATGGCTTTTTTTTTTTCACCATTCTATAGAACAATGACTTCCCATCTCTGGTTTTCTTCACTTCCCATAGTGAATGTTTTAAATGAGTATTTCTGGGCTAGAGAGCTGTTAAAGCATGTGTGAAGATCAGGGTCCAAATCCCCAGAACCTATGTAAATTCTGGGTGCCATTTTAGCTAGCCTTGAATTCCAACCTTGGAATACAGACCCAAGGGATTTCCTAGAGCAAGCTATTTAAATAAACTAGCCATATCAGTGAGCTCTATGTTTGATTGAGAGACCTTACCTCTATGGATAAGGAGGAAAAGCATCAAGGATGATTCCTCATTTTTGACATGAACTCTGAGTCTCCATGTGTGTCCTCACCTATGCAAACAAGAATGCACGTGCACATACATGAATGCCATTTACACTCATGGAAATGAAAAGATAAAAGTACCTATACGGTGTTTCAAGTGAGAATGGCTTCCATAAGCTCATCTATACAAATATTTGGTCCCCAGCTTGATAAAACTATTTGAAAAGCACTAGGAGACCTGCCCTTGTTGGAGAGGATGCATCCTGGGGATGGACTTTCAGGTTTCAAAAAGCTCACATCAGTTCCAGTATGCCCTCTGCCTCCTGCTCCTATGTAAGCTCTCAGCTATTCGTGCCATGATGCCTCAGTGATGCTATCATGGACCCTAACTGCCTGAAACTGTAAGCCTAACTAAATGTTTTCTTTTATAGGTTATCTTGGTCATGGTGTCTTAGCACAGCAGTAGAAAAGAGACTAATACAATGTAATCTCTAAAAATACTGATGCTTGTAAACAATACTGGTCTAAGGAAACTGGAGTCTCTGGAGAAATTAACCAAAAACCTAGGGCTTGCATTTCTTAAACCTTTTCCAGATAATTCTAAGTGTAGCTAAGATGAGATTATCTGCCTTAGAGGGACTTCCTTAAACTCCTATAAACAGGTTAGTACACTTTATATGTATTCTTCCTCCTCTTTGGCCAAACTCTTGAACTACATCATAGGAAATTTTTGAGGGGCTTATAGACAAAGAATTAGGTGAGTCACAGAATCCAGAGGCACAGCATTTGAACACTTTGCTCATTCAGTAGTACATAAAAAATGATCCTCCAAACTGACAGAGGGAAAATATGTATCAACTCTGACTGATCATTCTACAGAGAATGAAATCAGTATTTTCAAGGACAGTATTTTCAAGTATTTTATGCATCAGTATTTTCAAGGACAAAAAAAATCCAATAGGAACTGAAATAATAGATCTTGTGCTCCAAAAAATACAAGTTCTATGTTATTTTTTTAAATGAACTATAAAAATATGTAGAACCATTACAATAGTTGAAAGGAGAAAATTTCAGTTAACTAGGGAACAATAACATGGAAGACACATGGAGAAATAGGGTAGATAGGATATTTTATCTAATATCTTGAAATATAACACATTTGTTGGAGCTCTATTTATATAGTGACCATTTGCCAATTATAAGACAGCATGCTGAGATCATTAGGGCTCAGACAACTCTATGGCATTACCACAAACATGATGCCCATAAGCCTCCTAGGGAACTTGTTAAAATGCAGATTTTGATTATTTGTGAAGCCCTAGTGTCTGGATTTCTAACAAACTCCCAGGGGATTGGAAGTTGCAGGGCAAGAACTAATGTTTGAGCATTACTATGGCAAGTTATTCATTTTAATATCTACACAGATGAAAGAATCCACATAATGATCAAATTTAAGATGTAAAGTACATTTTGTGAATTTGAAGAGGAAGGGCAGAGAATCTCTGCTGCTGGTTATTGCTTTGTCTCCATAACACACTGAGGCTATAAATAGCTGGCTGTAGATTAGAAAGTTAATATGCAGATCAAGTTTAATTTTTGGCAATGATATCAGTGCTGCCACCACAGATAATGGGGGGATTTAAAATAGAAAAATGAACATTGTTCCTCAGCTTTTCATCACAGTAACAAACTGTCTGACATAGTAACCCAAAGGGAAGACTCATGTTCTACTCTATTGTTATGTGGTCATGGTAAGATGGAGCATCATGGAGACATGTATGGGTAGTAGTATAACTGCTCCTTTTATGGAAAATAAGAAGCAGAGAGAGAGAATGAAAAAGAAGTAAGAGACAGATACAAGCTCCAAAAATGTATGGCCCCAGTAACCCAATTATTCCAGCCATCCTTTGAGATGACATGAGTATCTCACCATAGTCCATTCAGTGGCTTAATCTACTGCTTAAGTCAAAGGCCTCATGGAGTACTCATTGCTGCCAAATTCTTTGTTGTTCTCCAATAACTTCAGGCACATTTCATATCCAAGTACTTCATCCTTGTTCTCTGGAAGGATTATAAGATGTATAAATTTAACTCCACTAGTCTTCAAAGTTTCAACACTATTTAAAAAGTCTAGTTCATGAACTCTGGGCAGCTAAAGATGGTGGTACATGCCTTTAGTCCCAAAATTTGGGAGACAGAAGCAAGTCTATCTCTGTGGTTTCCAGGCTACTAGTCTATACAGTGAGTTACAAGACAGACAGGGATATATGATGTGACTTTGTCTCAAGTAAATAAAACACTAAAACCAACTGTTGGTTGTAAGCCCTTGAGTCCTGGAAAAGAAATTTTAAATAATTCCAATGTATAGTGGTGGAACATGATACCGGTTCTTAAAGCAAAGAGAAAAGCAGAAAAGAGCAAAGGATATTAGCGTGACTCTAACGAAGGAAGTGAAAGATCTGTATGATAAAAACTTCAAGTCCCTGAAGAAAGAAATTAAAGAAGATCTCAGAAGATGGAAAGATCTCCCATGCTCATGGATTGGCAGGACCAACATTGTAAAAATGGCTATCTTGCCAAAAGCAATCTACAGATTCAATGCAATCCCCATTAAAATTCCAACTCAATTCTTCAACGAATTAGAAGGAGCAATTTGCAAATTCATCTGGAATAACAAAAAACCGAGGATAGCAAAAACTCTTCTCAAGGATAAAAGAACCTCTGGTGGAATCACCATGCCTGACCTAAAGCTTTACTACAGAGCAATTGTGATAAAAACTGCATGGTACTGGTATAGAGACAGACAAGTGGACCAATGGAATAGAATTGAAGACCCAGAAATGAACCCACACACCTATGGTCACTTGATCTTCGACAAGGGAGCCAAAACCATCCAGTGGAAGAAAGACAGCATTTTCAACAATTGGTGCTGGCACAACTGGTTGTTATCATGTAGAAGAATGCGAATCGATCCATACTTATCTCCTTGTACTAAGGTCAAATCTAAGTGGATCAAGGAACTTCACATAAAACCAGAGACACTGAAACTTATAGAGGAGAAAGTGGGGAAAAGCCTTGAAGATATGGGCACAGGGGAAAAATTCCTGAACAGAACAGCAATGGCTTGTGCTGTAAGATCGAGAATTGACAAATGGGACCTAATGAAACTCCAAAGTTTCTGCAAGGCAAAAGACACTGTCTATAAGACAAAAAGACCACCAACAGACTGGGAAAGGATCTTTACCTATCCTAAATCAGATAGGGGACTAATATCCAACATATATAAAGAACTCAAGAAGGTGGACCTCAGAAAATCAAATAACCCCCTTAAAAAATGGGGCTCAGAACTGAACAAAGAATTCTCACCTGAGGAATACCGAATGGCAGAGAAGCACCTGAAAAAATGTTCAACATCCTTAATCATCAGGGAAATGCAAATCAAAACAACCCTGAGATTCCACCTCACACCAGTGAGAATGGCTAAGATCAAAAATTCAGGTGACAGCAGATGCTGGCGAGGATGTGGAGAAAGAGGAACACTCCTCCATTGTTGGTGGGATTGCAGGCTTGTACAACCACTCTGGAAATCAGTCTGGCGGTTCCTCAGAAAATTGGACATAGTACTACCGGAGGATCCAGCAATACCTCTCCTGGGCATATATCCAGAAGAAGCCCCAACTGGTAAGAAGGACACATGCTCCACTATGTTCATAGCAGCCTTATTTATAATAGCCAGAAACTGGAAAGAACCCAGATGCCCCTCAACAGAGGAATGGATACAGAAAATGTGGTACATCTACACAATGGAGTACTACTCAGCTATTAAAAAGAATGAATTTATGAAATTCCTAGCCAAATGGATGGACCTGGAGAGCATCATCCTGAGTGAGGTAACACAATCACAAAGGAACTCACACAATATGTACTCACTGATAAGTGGATACTAGCCCAAAACCTAGGATACCCACGATATAAGATACAATTTCCTAAACACATGAAACTCAAGAAAAATGAAGACTGAAGTGTGGACACTATGCCCCTCCTTAGAAGTGGGAACAAAACACCCATGGAAGGAGTTACAGAAACAAAGTTTGGAGCTGAGATGAAAGGATGGACCATGTAGAGACTGCCGTATCCAGGGATCCACCCCATAATCAGCATCCAAACGCTGACACCATTGCATATACTAGCAAGATTTTATCGAAAGGACCCAGATGTAGCTGTCTCTTGTGAGACTATGCCGGGGCCTAGCAAACACAGAAGTGGATGCTCACAGTCAGCTAATGGATGGATCACAGGGCTCCCAATGGAGGAGCTAGAGAAAGTATCCAAGGAGCTAAAGGGATCTTCAACCCTATAGGTGGAACAACATTATGAACTAACCAGTACCCCTGAGCTCTTGACTCTAGCTGCATATGTATCAAAAGATGGCCTAGTCGGCCATCACTGGAAAGAGAGGCCCATTGGACACGCAGACTTTGTGTGCCCCGGTACAGGGGAACGCCAGGGCCAAAGGGGGGGAGTGGGTGGGTAGGGGAGTGGGGGTGGGTGGGTAAGGGGGACTTTTGGTATAGCATTGGAAATGTAAATGAGCTAAATACCTAATAAAAAATGGAAAAAAAAAAAAAAAAAAAAAAAAAAGAGCAAAGGATATTAAGACCAAAGTAGAGCAAACAATCACATATTCTTGTTCTGTGTTGATTTCTGTGACAGGCATCACAACAAAAACAACTTGGGGAGGAAAGACTTTATTCTATTTTTCAGTTTATAGTCCACCACCTAAGAAATCCAAGACAGAAATTCAAGGTAAAATCTTGACGCAGAAACCATGGAAGACTACTGCACGCTGTCTTGCCCCAAGCTCATGATCAGCTTCCATTCTTATAGAGCCTAGGTTCACATGCCAAGGAATGGGACTGTCCAAATTGGGTCAGGCCCTCCTACATCATTTAGCAATGAAGAAGATGTCTCACAGACATGGCCAAGGCCAATCAGATGAAGGCAATTCTTTAGTTGAGGTTTCCTTTTTCCAAGCATGTCAAGATTGGCTATCATAGTCCCACAGGTAGGTACCTATTATCTGAAACATATGGTGACTTTCTATCAGCCTTATTCTATCTTGTTAGCTTTATTTCCATCTGACTCTTTCCTGAATGGGCTCAGCCCACTGCCTGTTACTTTCTGTTGCAGATGTTAATTATGATGCTTTGTCCAATATCTTTGTATCCACTACAGTGCAGGCTTTATTTTCTCAGCTTCAGACATTGAACTCCCAGGGGAATTCTGAACCTTAAGGATTTTACTAAAGATATGAGTAATATCTTTAGTAAAGATATGAGTAATATCTTTAGTAAAGATATGAGTAATATCTTTAGTAAAGATATGAGTAATATCTTTAGTAAAGATATGAGTAATATCTCTAGTAAAGATATGAGATTATATATATACATATAGCATACCTACCAACCAGCATAACATGGAAAATATCTGCCAGTTATCATAGTACCTGAACTCTTTGGGATCATGGCTACTTTAGTGACTAACCCTAAGAAAATCCTTCTTTAGTTGGTCCTAAGTGACCAGCATGCTCTAACAATGGTCTTTTTTCAAGGGAACACCTTCTTTCCAAAGAGTCTTTGCTTTTGTACCCTTGAGCCTATAGTGTGTAGGTTTCCTGCCTCCTAGGTACCCTCAGGCACCTTTCACATTTTTAATGTGTAACACTTGACTCCTTTATAATGGTGCTAATCTCATTAAAGCCATATACCAATTATCCTCCACTTTATACATGTGTTTTTCATCTTAGCTAAAGAGAAACATTTTCAAATAATTTTACTCTGATTTTTCCCCTCAATTCTCACTGCAAATGTGGCAAGAAGTAGCCAATAAGATTCATGCCACAACCTGAATGATGAAATGCATTGGAATTTCATTTGCCAATTCATCCATCCATTACCTTTGAAAACACATTCCCTATAAATCTCAGGCCATGACAAAGCATAGAAATGTTCTTTGCTTCGATGTAACAAAAGTTAGCTTTCCCCAAATCCTAATCTTATCCCTGTCCCATTCTGAAATCAGGTGCATGCGATTTTCTCCATTAGTATTCCCACATCTATTCTTGTGTTTCGAGACACCAAAAGAATCACCATTGTAACTCTGATTACAACATTCTAGATCATCTATATCCAAAAATCTAAATTATTCCTCATTCCTCTCATAAGGTCCTTGCACCTTTTGCATCATTCACAACTGTACCAATGACCTCATTTGTTGCCTTCCAAATCGTTGTTTTGAGTAATAAAAGTGTCAAAACACCTGATAAATGAAGTTAAAGAAGGATGATTTATTTCATCCCAGAGTTACACACACACACACACACACACACACACACACACACACACTATAGGTAGGTAGATAGATAGATAGATAGATAGATAGATAGATAGATAGATAGATAGATAGAAAGAAAGAAAGATAGATAGATAGATAGATAGATAGATAGATAGATAGATAGATAGACAGATAGAAAGATATATAGAAAGAAAGATAGAAAGATAGATAGATAGAAAGATAGGTAGATAGATAGATAGATAGATAGATAGATAGATAGATAGATAGATAGATAGATCGTTGTCTCTTAGTAAGTAGTAAGGTAATTTTATCATAGTTGAAGGCATCACAGGGGTAAAATTGCTCATCTTGTGTTAGATAAGAAGCAGAGACAGAGAGAGACTTGGAAAAGACATTATCAGCAAAGACTTCCTATGACTCTCTTTTCCTACCAGATCCAACTCATAAAAGCCCGATAGTGAAGGTAGTGACCTCATGACCTAGTCACCTATCAATTGTACCACAGGTAATGACCAAGGCTTTAACACACTAACCTTTTCCAGAAACCTGTATAAACTGCAATATCAGTGTAGCTTCTAGATTACCATGTGATTTGAAAAGAAAAGAAATAGAGACATAGAAGAATATATTGACCTTACAGACTGGTGGCTCTCAGGACTCTTTTGGGGCGTTGAATGACCCTTTCACAAGGGTCACCTAAGACAATTAGAAAACATAGATATTGACATTACATTTCATAATGGCTTCAGAAAAAATAGTTATGAAGTAGCAACAGAATAATTTCATATGATTGGGGAGGGGGGCCACCACAACATGAAGAACTGTATTAAAGTATCACAGCATTAGGAAGATTTGAAAGCCACTTTTATAGACCGTTGAGATTTAAAAAGCATTGGGAAATGAAAAAGCCTCTCTGCTTATCTGAATTATGACAACAGATATTGAAAAACAAATAATAACTGTGGGACATATAAGAACACAAAAAATGGATTAATAAAATGCTTAATTGTGTTAACTGGTATAATAGTAATTATTTAGGAAGTTCTTTGTAATATTATTTCACAGAAGCATTTGGTCTCAAGAAACCTGTGCAGTCTTAGAATTAATTGCAGATCCTAAAATCATTTATTATATTGAATGTATCAGTTATTTACCACATTGAAAGTAAAACATGAAAACTTAAACTTAATTTAATTGTACATTGTTTATGTTGTGGTACTCTGAGGGAGGAGGAGCTTGGGACCTTATACCTGCTAAGTAATATATCTGATATGATAGTATGTAGGCAGATCTTTCTTTACTTTGTATTGAGGAAATAATGGCGATAATTCCATTATTAATATGAAAATGCACTTGAAAACAACAATATCTTTCCAAAACACAAGTTATAATGAGAGGGCCTGCATTATTTTTGTAAATCAAATTTTAGAGACACCTGGTTCTCCAATTTGCTTTTATATTTACTTTTATAGTTGTGCATTTTGGATGAAGTATGTGAAGAAAACCTAGCAACTTAGGTAATAGAAAAGAGGAAGGATAATTTAGTATTTTCAGAAGACGATGACTAATTTTATTTGATTCTACTTCCAGACTTAGCAGGTGGTATTTCCTGATTTAACTTTGAGAACCCTTTATGAAGTCATAGCAAGGGCTGAGGGTATAGTTCAGTAACAGGGTACATGCCAACAGGCTCTGTGTTTAAACTCTAGCACAAAGGACGAGGAAGAGGAAGATGATGCAGTAAGAGAAATAAGAAGATGGGGGAGGGAAGGAGGAAGAGAATGGAGGAGGGAAGGAGGAAGGTGGGAAAGGAGGAAAGGATGAAGAGAGTGGAGGAGGGAAGGAAGAAGAGGGGAAGAGAGAAGGAGTAAGAGGGAAGTGAAGTGAAAGAGGAAGATAGGGAAAGAAGGAAGAATGAAGAGAGGTGAGGAGGGAAGGAGGAAGAGGGAAGGAGAGAAGGAGGAAGAAAGGGGAGGAGGAAAGGAGGATGAGAGGGAAGTAGGAAAGGAAAAAGAGAGGGGAGAAGGGAAGGAAGAAGAGAAGGGAGAAGAAAAGGAGGAAGAGGGAGGAGGGAAGGAAGATGACAGGGAGGACAAGAGAGAAGAGATGTAGGCGATGAGAAAGGAGTCAGAGAAGGGAAGAAAGAAGGGAGAGATGATATAGAGGGGAAGGACTATTAAAGGGGCAAGGGAGAAAAGAGAGGAAAATGAAGAAGAGAATGGGAAGGAGGGAAGAAAAATGCAAGGAAGGAAGAAGGCAGGCAGGATATTAAACAGAACTCTGTGCCTCTGCACTAAAGTATCTGTTCATCTGCTAGCCTAAAAGTATTATCAACTGATTTTATTGGTCATGAGGAAGATATTTATATGAACTATGAATAATTTCAAAATAATGTCATATCCTTATGCAGTATTGATGTATTAATAAGACTTCAGACCTCATAAAAACTGTCAGGAAGAACTGCAAGTCTGCTAAGGTTGAGGTAGTAGTAGTGTGTTAAAGAATCTCACAAGCCTCATACGTTTGGATGTCTGTGTTTCCTTTTGCACTATTGTTATTAGCTAACTCAATGGCTCAATAACCTTATATATTATGCTGTGGTAAAAATAGTGTAGTATTGTGAAGGATCATAATATAAACTAGTATAAGAAAATGTAAATAAATGTAACACAATATTGTTATCTTACTCTAGCAAAGAGCTCTCTGCTGATGTCATCAAGCAAAGTAGTCCTGGTCTCAATTGCAGTCAAGGGATCTGTGGGCACATCTCTGGCTATTTCCAGTTGATATGAGTGTAAATGCGTTTTCACAATAAGGAAGTATCTACCTTTTCTGCCATGTTGACACATTGGTTAGTGTAGATCAAACAACTACAGCATCAGTCATTGTGTGTTCACAAGGATGTCCTCCAAGTTAAAAAGAAAAAAAGGTTAAAAAAATAACTAGTTTTTTTACTCAGGATTATCATGGGGGGATTAGCAAACATTCTACTAAGTGCTGAGTGAACAAGCTTTTTTAGTACTTTGTATGTGTTAATGGACTGTGTCAGACATAATTAATTACCTAATGATAGTTGTGAGGATTTCTTCATTTTAACAAAGGAATACTTGAGGCTATTTGACTTTTCTCAAAAATCCCCTTATATGCATAAAATGTATTAATCACCTCAGGAATCTGTGAAGTAAGATGTGGCAGTTCTTCCTTCTCTTTCCCAAATTTTAAGTAACTCTCATCATACTCAAGACAAGAAGGCGAAGATTGACTTTTAATGTCCCTTTGGGCTTCTTTTAAGATAGGCATGGTTGTCTAAAAATAATAGGACTTTAATAAGTTCAACTCAGAATTAGCTGAGGATATCTGAAGAGTGGTTTGCAAGTGTGTACTTGATTCCTTACCTTTCTCTTCTGTCTAATTCCTTATACATGGATCCTGTATTTGAAAGGCCAGCAATCACCTGGCAATCATGCTGGAAAGCGTGCGAATGCAGTGACCTTGGCGTAAACCTCATCTCCATATGAACCATGGCTTATCTCTCTCCCTATTACATGATTAAAGTTAATCTCCTTTCTATTACATGCTGCCAAGTGTTTCCTACATGGTGCACAAAGTAGCTATTATGCATTTATTTATATAGATAAGGAAATTGATGCCAATTTGTTTTATAACTATGTAATTGGTACCTGGCAAACCTCAAATGGGAGGATTTAAGAGAAAAGTCAGC
Source organism: Mus musculus (assembly GCF_000001635.26). Lineage (NCBI taxonomy): Eukaryota > Metazoa > Chordata > Mammalia > Rodentia > Muridae > Mus > Mus musculus. Next base: position 32,786,986 of record NC_000067.6, read on the forward strand.
TCGCTGTGCTTCAAAGACAAACCTTATCTAGCAATTATATAAAATAGAACTTGTTAACCTGAAGTCTCATCTTTTTATAGAGTAGCACCCTCATTTCTACTCCTCTGCTCTCTCTCCTCCTCCCCTATAAGCCTAGAATTACAGGCCAGGAATTCCTGATTGACCTAGTAATTAAGAAGTAGTTTAATGGTTGTGAAAAAGACCATCCACCCTTATACCTGCTAGACAGCATCAAACTCACCATGAACTCTCATGATAATGCAGTGTCTTAAACAAACATTTTTTTGTGTTTCTAAACCTCATCATTCATGACATATTTAAGCATCCGTTCCTTGCATAAGCGTTTTCAAATGCCCCTAGCCCACATACCTCTCTCATCACCATGGATTTCTATTAAACTTGCTATGACAGCATTAGCTCTGGGCTTCTTAACTGTCTAATTCATCTCATTATAATTACTTCCTAACACCAGTGCTAACATTAAAAAAAAAAAAAAGCTCATTGAATGGGTATTCATGGTTTGTAGGAAAATGCAGAATCAAGTACAGAAAATGACAATGGCATCTAAAGTTGTAGATCCTGACATTTAATGGGCAATGAGAGCTTATAAAAGTAGGACAGAACATAAAAGGGAAACGATATTCAAGTGAACCATGTCATGTCATGTTCTTTCAATAATATACTCTAGATGTCTTCACTGAGCACCACTAGTGATCTGCAAGATTGGCTTCTGTGCACATGCATGTACTGAAACTATACTTAGGGTTACAGTTGACATACCTGGAATTCTTACCTGTCAAGAGACTCCTTCTAAGAGAATTATATTTCCTGCTTCACTGACATTGAGTTTGGCTACATGGTTTTGTATGTACAGTTAAGTATGAAGGAGAGTAATATGTACCACCTGCAAACAGAAGACAGAGGACATCTGATAGTCCACTTTTATTCTTCCTCTACCATAAATCTGATAGCATTCCTGCTGTGGTTTAAATATGTTTTCGCTCTGATAGTCATTCTGAAATTGGTGAGAGATAGTTGGGTTATCAGGAGGGTCAGTCTGCTATAGGGACAATCTTGTAGGAGTCTAATATTCTCTGTGTTTCATCTCAGATTTCCTGTTCTGTCTTAGGACTCTCCTAGTAGCCAGATGTGGCCCCTCAATCTTGAAACAGAACCTTGAGACAGAACAACCCTGTGTCTTCATCATGTAAATAAGTCTGTGACATAAATAAGTCTGTAATTAGCAATAGAAAGTGTCTAAGACTGCCTCAGATAGCACTTGTTCCATATACAAGTGCTAAATAGCATGTCTTAGTGTGAAAATATCATAAATCAGGATGGCAGCCAGCTTTCATTAGACATAAATCAGAAAATCAGGATTGGAAAGGGTGGCCGATTTGTGATCATTTTCTACTACAGTCCAACTTGGCACAATTAACCTGTCGGGTAGATTCCAAAGATCTCTTTCTTTTGAGAAGAAAATAGTACAGGTGTAACTACTCGAACTCAGGTGTAATTGTCATACTCAGGGATACAGGAAAAGTATCCAAAACACATAGGGGATACTGATAGGAAGTGCGGTGCATAGCAATATAAATTCACATGGAAGCAAGCTATGTTTATGCCTCTGTGATGTTACTTCATAGGGATTATTGTCAACACCAATATTAGTTATAGAGATATGCAGATTGAGTTAGAAGAAATAACTACTAAAATTGTAATATATTTGCATATAAAAATTAAGAAATACATAGTTCTGTCTTGGACTGCTTGCTTATCTTTCAGGAAAACTGTATATATACGTCAAAAATATGTCAAAATAATTTTCCTAACCTTGTTTTTCATTTCATTTTATTATTATTTTACTTTATCTTTTATTTTATTATTTTTTGAGACAGAATGTTCTGTACCCTAGGCTAACTTCAAACTTACTATTTAGCTAGGAATGTCCTAGAACTTCTGATCTGCTTGCTTCTATCTCCCTCCCAAATGATGCCATCCATCACTCTCCTCAGTTTACGTGATGGTGGGAATCAAGCACAGAGCATGTTAGGCAACCCTACCAACTGAAGTACATCTCCAGTTCTTTGTTGTCTTCTGGATTCTAAACATCTAATCCTAGTTTCTGGTCCCATGGTCCTTGTATCTTCAGCTATGATGAGTGATGTTGAGTGATAACTTTACACACCTAGGAAAAGGAAGCTTTAACTGAAGAATTTCCTCCACCAGATTTCCCGTGAGTCTGCTTATGGTGCATTTTATTGATTTCTAACAGAGGTAGGAAGACCTAGCCCACTGTGAACACTACCAAATTTCTTGTGGGCTGGAGTTGTATCAAAAAACTAGCCAAAGGAGTCCAAAGGGGGACCAATAAGCAGAAGTCTTCCATGCTACAAGCTTCAATCTCGAATTCTTCTCATGGCTTTACTTGATGATAGACCATAAAATATCAGATGAAATAAATCCTTTCCTTCCCAAGTTACTTTTGGTCACAATCTTCATCACAGCCACAGAAGGAAAACTAAAACAGTGGCCAGGATAAGAAAAAATATTAATGTGGAATAAATTCCAATCTTAAATATTTTCATCTCAACAGAAAAAGTATGCATTTATTTTTCTCTGAAACTAATAAGTGTCTGCCTAAAATGTTTATTCACCTACCTTGTCTATCTGACAAGCCTTCAAATTTGGCTTAGTGTAAATATTCAGTTAATAAAATTGAAAGCAGCCACATTTTCATCCTTTTAAAAACACAGCTATATATTAAAATTCTAGCAGAGGCCTCTGTCAAATTGAACTATTGAACTTGGAATGGTGAAAGTCCTCCCCCATGCAAGAGATTTAAATCATTTTCAAAGTTAATTTCCTGCCCCCAGATGGAGAACAAATCTAATCGAGTTTACTTCATTCTTTGGATGAATGGGAAAATGTCACTTGCATACTCAAAGAGAAAGGAGACAAATCTCAGCAAAGGGGGTATCCAGTCTGTACTGCAGCCACAAGGAAAGAGATCCTGTGTAAAGGGATGGGCTGCTCAGGATCTGAGAGCAGGCCTGAAACTCATCTAGACAAATCCCAGCCTTGATACAAAGGGAGTTCTGCAAGAGGATAGCTCTTTACATCAGAAATATGTGTGTGTGTTTGGAGTTTGTCTCCTTAAAGCAGTGACTCTTAATCTTCCTAAAGCTGCAAACCTTTAGTGCAGTTCCTCATGTTGTGGTGACCCCTGCCAACCATAACATTATTTTTGTTGCTACTTTATAACTGTAATTTTGCTGCTATTATGAATCTTAATGGAAATATATGATGTGCAGGATATCTGATATCCCTGTGAAAAGATCATTTGACACTCCCACAGCGGTCAAAACCCACAGGTTGAAAACTATTGCCTTAAAAGGACAAGCAGGTTGTAGTTCTCAGATATAATTTGAAATGAGGGACTTTCAGAGCTCTAGGAAAGTGGGAAAGTTCATGGTTTGTCCTGTGTAGTCTGAAAATTAGAATGAATTAATATTCAAAAATTAAAGTCTAAATAAGGAAAAAGTGAAATACCAAGGGCCTTTCCTTCCATTGATAGCCTACTAGGCCATCCTCTACTACATATGCAACTAGAGAGACAAGCTCTGGGGGGTACTGGTTAGTTCATATTGTTGTTCCTCCTATAGGGTTGCAGACCCCTTTAGCTCATTGGGTACTTTCTCTAGCTCCTTCATTGGGGGCCCTGTGTTCCATCCAATAGATGACTGTGAGCATCCACTTCTGTATTTGCCAGGCACTGGCATAGCCTCACAAGAGATGGCTTTATCAGGGTCCTGTCAGCAAAATCTTGCTGGCATATGCAATAATGTCTGGGTTTGGTGGTTGATTATGGGATGGATCCCCAGGTGGGGCAGTCTCTGGATGGTCCTTACTTCTGTCTCAGCTCTGAACATTGTCTCTGTAACTCATTCCATGGGTATTTTGTTCCCCATTCTAAGATTATATGCCCCAGTACAGGAGAATGCCAGGACCAGGAAGTGGGAGTGGGTGGGTTGGGGAGCAGGGTGGGGGGAGGGTATAGGGGACTTTCAGAGAGGAAGCTAGGAAAGGGGATTTGAAATATAAATGAAGAAAATATCTAATAGAAAAGAAGTGAAATAAATATTCATAGATAGGAGTGAGTGTGTATATGTGTGTGTGTGTGTGTGTGTGAGTGTGTGTGTGTGTGTGTGTGTGAGTGTGTGTGTGTGTGTGTGTGTGTGTGTGTATAATATTAAACTCTAAATGTTTTATTTTCCTATGTTGGAAATCTGTTTAGAAAAATTCATGTCAAGACATTTGAGAAGCTATAAACTTTTGAAAGAAATCTTTCTTGGCTACAAAGGTATCCTTAGAAAAGAAACAGACATGAAATTAAATTTTATGAAATCATTGGCCACCATCTAGGAAACCTTCCACTTACCCCGAGGGGTTCATTGGTTACACTTTCATTAACTTGACACAATCAGGAGTCATCTGGAAAGAGGAATCTGAGATAAGAAAAATGCTGCCAACAAAATTGACCTGTAGGAAGCCAGGCATGGTGGTGCATACCTTTAGTCCCAATACTCGGAGGCAGAGGCAGGCAACTCTCTTAGAGTTCAAGATCAGCTTGGTCTAGAGAGTGAGTTCCAGGATAGCCAGTGTTACAAAGAGAAACCCTGTCTTGATAAAACAAACAAACAAATACAACAGAATGGCCTATAGGCTAACCTGTGCTACATTTTCTGATTGATGATAGATGTAGGAGGGCCCAACCTATTGTTCACAGGGCCACGACTAGGGGCCTGGGCCTGGGACATATAAGAAAGCATTCCTAGCAAGCAGAAGGAACAGGACCAAAGGAAGTGTTCCTCCATGGTCTCTGATTCTTGCCTGAAGTTTCTTGCCTTGAGTCATGGCTCTGAATCTTTCCTCTTGGAATAAGAAAATATAATTAGCTCCTTTTTTATTTTTTTTAAATAGAAGACCACAGTTAAGACACTTTGAGCGTTCTTTCTTTCTTTTTTTAATTTATTTTTTGCTCACATTTTTTACTATTTTCTTTATTTACATTTCAAATGTTAGCCCCTTTCCCAGTTTCCCCTTCGAAAGTTCCCTATACCCTCTCGCCTCCCCCTGCTCCCCAATCCACCGAGTCCTATTACTGGCCCTGGCATTCCTTACTGGCCCTGGCATTCCCCTACATTGGGGCATAGAACCTTCACAGGACCAAGGGCCTCTCCTCCCATTGATGACTAACTAAGCCATCCTCTGCTACATATGCATCTAGAGTGACCAGTCCCACCATGAATTTTCTTTGATTGGTGGTTTAGTCCCAAAGAGCTCTGGGGGGTACTGGTTAGTTCATGTTGATGTTCCTCGCATGGGGCTGCAAAACCCTTCAGCTCCTTGGGTACTTTCTCTAGCTCCTTCATTGGGGACCCTGTGCCCCATCCAATGGATGACTGTGAGCATCCACTTCTATATTTGCCAGGCACTGGCAGAGCCTCTCAGGAGACAGCTATATCAGGCTCCTGTCAGCAAGCTCTTCTTGGCATCTGCCATAGGGTCTGGGTTTGGTGGTTGCTTATTGGATGTCCTCAAGGGAGGCAGTCTCTGGATAGTCATTCTGTCATTCTCTGCTCCAAACTTTGTCTCTATAACTCTTTCCATGGGTATTTTGTTCCACCTTCTAAGAAGGATTCTGAGCTTCTGGGCCAAAACCACTTATCAGTGAGTACATATCATGTGTGTTCTTTTGTGATTGGGTTACCTCAGTCAGGATGATATCCTCCAGATCCATCCATTTGTCTAAGAATTTGATAAATTCATTGTTTTTGATAGCTGAGAAGTACTCCATTGTGTAAATGTACCACATTTTCTGTATCCATTCCTCTGTTGAGGGACATCTGGGTTCTTTCCAGCTTCTGGCTGTTATAAATAAGGCTGCTGTGAACATAGTGGAGCATGTGTCCTTATTACAAGTTGGAGCATTTTCTGAGTATATACCCAAGATGGGTATTGCTGTATCTTCTGGTAGAACTATGTCCGATTTTCTGAGGAACCGCCAAACTGATTTCCAGAATAGTTGTACCAGCTTGCAATCCCACCAGAAATGGAGGAGTATTCCTCTTTTTCCACATACACACCAGTATCTGCTGTCACCTGAGTTTTTGATCTTAGCCATTCTGACTGGTGTGAGGTGCTGAGAAGAAGGTATATCCTTTGTTTTAGGATGAAATGTACTATAGATATATGTTAAATCCATTTGTTTCATAACTTCTGTTAGTTTCCCTGTGTCTCTGTTTCATTTCTGTTTCCAGGATATGTCCATTGATGAGAGTGGGGTGTTGAAGACTCCCACTATTATTGTATGTGGTAAAATGTGTACTTTGAGTTTTAGCAAACTTTCTGTAATGAATGTGGATGCCCTTGCATTTGGAGCGTTCAGAATTGAAAGTTCATCTTGGTAAATTTTACCTTTGATGAGGTAATTTACCTCCTTATCTTTTTTGATAACTTTAGGTTGAAAGTTGATTTTATTTGATATTAGAATGGCTACTCCAGCTTGTTTCTTGGGTTCATTTGCTTGGAAAAATGTTTTCCAGTCTTTTACTCTGACTTAGTGTCTGTCTTTGTCACTGAGGTGGGTTTCCTGTATGCAGCAGAATGTTGGGTCGTGTTTATATAACCAGTCGGTTAGTCTATGTCATTTTATTGGGGAATTGAGTGCATTGATATTAAGACATATTAAAGAAAAGTCATTGTTGCTTTTTGTTCTTAGAGTTGGAATTCTGTTCATGTTGTTATCTTCCTTAGGTTTGTTGAAAGATTAATTTCATGCTTTTTCTAGAGCTTAATTTCCCTCTTTGTGTTGGAGTTTTCCCTTTATCTTCCTTTGAAGGCCTAGATTTGTGGAAAGATATTGTACATTTGGCTTTGTCATGGAATACCTTGGTTCCTTCATCTATGGTAATTGAGAGTTTTGCTGGGCATAGCAGTCTGGACTGGCATTTATGTTCTCTTAGGGTCTGTATGACATCTGCCCAGGATCTTCTGGCTTTCATAGTCTCTGGGGAGAAGTCAGGTGCAATTCTGATAGGTCTACCTTTATATGTTACTTGACCTTTTTCCCTTACTGCTTTTAAAATTATTTGTTTTGTGAATTTGGTGTTTTGATTATTGTGTGACAGGAGGAATTTCTTTTCTGATCCAAACTATTTGGAGTTCTGTAGTTTTCCTGTATTTTCATGGGCATCTTTCTTTAGGTTAGCAAAGTTTTCTTCTATAATTTTGTTGAAGATATTTACTGGCCCTTTATGTTGAAAATCTTTATTCTCATCTATACCTATTATCCTTAGGTTTGGTATTCTCATTGTGTCCTGGATTTTCTGGATGTTTTGAGTTAGGATTTTTTGCATTTTTCATTTTATTTCACTGTTATGCCAATGTTTCCTATGGTTTCTTCTCTTACACGCGTTCTCGCGACCAGCCAGGAAAGACGCAACAAACCGGAATCTTCTGCGGCAAAAGCTTTATTGCTTACATCTTCAGGAGCAAGAGAGCAAGAGCAAGAGCGCAAAAGAGAGGCAGAGAGGAAGAGAGAGAGAGACGCAGAGAGAGAGGCAGAGAGAGGGGCAGAGAGGGAGAGAAGCAGAGAGCAGAGGAAGAGATGAAGAGACGAAGAGGGGGAGTGCCAGAACCCCGTCCCTGTCCCTTTTAAGGAGAATTATCCTCCGCCTAGGACGTGTCACTCCCTGATTGGCTGCAGCCCATCGGCCGAGTTGTCGTCACGGGGAAGGCAGAGCACATGGAGTGGAGAACTACCCTTGGCACATGCGCAGATTATTTGTTTACCACTTAGAACACAGGATGTCAGCGCCATCTTGCAACGGCGAATGTGAGGGCAGCTCCCCACATTCTTCTGCACCTGAGATTCTCTCTTCTATCTCTTGTATTCTCTTGGTGATGCTCGCATCTATGGTCCCTGATTTCTTTCCTAGGATTTCTATCTACAAAGTTGTCTCCCTTCCTAATTTCTTTATTGTTTCTATTTGTGCAATTCCATCACCTGTTTGGTAGTGTTTTCCTGTAACTCTTTAAGGGATTTTTGTGTTTCCTCTTTAAGGGCTTCTACCTGCTTGCCTGTGTTCTCCTGAATTCTTTAAGGGAGTTATTTTTGTCCATTATATAGTCCTCCATCATCATCATGAGAGATGACTTTGGATCTATATATTGCTTTTCTGGTGTGATGGTGTATTCAGGACTCGCTATGGTGGGAGAGTTGGGTTCTGATGATGCTAAGTATCCTTGGTTTCTGTGACTTCTGTTCTTATGATTGCATCCTGCCATATGATTATGTCAAGTGCTCCCTGCCCTCAATATATCTGATTAAAGACTGTCCTTCCTGAAACCCTGGTTGACTCAGAACTCCTCAGAGTCCAGCTTTCTCTGTGATCCTGTGATTCCAGGATACTGTGATCCTGAGATTCTGGGTGTGTTAGAGTCCTTGCCAGTCAACCTTCCTCTGAGACCCTGAGATCCTGGTATGACCAAAATCCTGGGCTCCTGGGCTCCTAAGATCCTGGGCATGTTACAGCGCCTGTAAGTGGTGCCTCCTCTAAGGTCCATGGTGCTGTCCACTGAGTTCCAAACCAAGGTAGACCAGCACTGGAAGGAACTGGAGCCGCTGTTTGGATGGGGCTCCTGTGTCCCTCCTCCTGCTGGCCCCAGACACTCCCAGTTGTGTTGGAACAGATGTTGTGTTCCACTCACCAGTGATCCTAAGATCCTGGAGGCATGCTAGTGCACCTGGGGTTTGGAGAGTCCTCTGTGATGGTGGAACTGTCTGCCAAGTTTGTGCCCAAGGTGGCCCATAGCTGGCCCTGATAAGAAAGAATCCAAGCTGCTGGTTGGGCAGGTTTCCTGTATCCCTGCTCCTGTTGGCTCCAGGCCCTCAGGATTGTGTTGGAAGAGATGCTGTGTTCCACTCACCAGTGATCCTAAAATCCTGGGCATGGTAGGGCACCTGGGGAGGGGCGGTGGAGAGTCATCTCAGTACTGTGGGAACATCCTTCAAGTTCTCGTACAATGTGGTCCGCCACTTTGAGCTTTTAAAGAGATTTTTGAAATTATAAAGATTTTTGAAATTTTAATGTGTTTTTAATATTAGAAACTTTGAAACTGTAGAAACTTTTAAAAGTTGAAAGATTTTATATTGTAGCAGTTATATCTTGTGTGTAGTATGAGATCTTAGGGACAAACCAGAAAGGGAAGTTTGTTGTTTAACAGTGATGATGTATTTATGTGTCAAGCTGACAAGGTGTCAATTGTGTTGGTTGAACTTGACAGAAGCTTAAGTTACTAGAGAAAAGGAAACTTCACCTGAGAAAATGCTGCCATCCAATTGGCCTATAAACAAATCTGTGGGGCATTTTCTTGATAAATGATTGATAAGAAAGATCTCAGGCTATGGGAAGTGGTGCCATCCTGGGAAAGGTGGTCCTATGATACAAAACAAAGCAACTGAACAAGCCAGGAGGAGCAAGCCAGTACGCAGTGTTTCTCTATGATCAGTGCTTTATTTCCTGCCCCCAGATTCCTTACTTGAGTTCCTTCCCTGTCTTCACTCAGTGGTGGATTGTGATTATAAGCTAAAATGAACTCTTCACCCTTAGCCCCAAGTTGCTTTTGGTCACAGTATTTTATCACAACAAAAGAAACCCGAAGACACAGGGCTTCCCATGAAAAAGAAAGTAGTAGTATATCCTGGAAAGAAAGACATTTGTCTAAGCAACATATATATCAGTATCTCTTCTTAAAGAATATATTACCCTGGATTAATTAAGACAAAAAAATATTTTCTGAAAGAGGTGCAGTGGGCTTGATAATATATATTAAACTGCATAATAGAATATATTATCCTGGAGTTATTGAGACAAAGAAAACTTTTCTGAAAGCATTACAGAAGACTTGATAATATTAAACTACATTTATTCTTATGAATATAAGGCAGGAACAGCTAATGCTTTAAATTAATGGTAATGAAACGACATATAAAGTAGGAATTCTCTCAACATCACACATTCGCTCAGGTTGCAGGACTTCAATTTAATTTTCAACATTAGTCTATGTTTCCATTTCTCTACTATTTCATCCAAAGAATTCTAGATAATTAAAAGCAAATTGACTACATTTAATGGACACTCAATACCAATAACAAAGATAGTTTTAGTAGAGGACAAGAGGACTTATATTCCTTTTAGGACACAAATGTATCTCAATCAAAACAAATTAACACTTAAGTCATCACCATGAGCCTTGAATCAATGAAAACACTTTTGCAGGATCAAAATTACCAATGTGGAAAAGGAAGAAAATCAACTTGATATATTGAGAATCACATTCTGTGCCAGGGAGAGAAATAAATACACTTCTTTTTTACATAATTTCATTAAATACTTACTACAGTCTTTGTTATATAAAACATTGACACAGTGGGTTTATGGTCATAAGATAATAAATAGTGAAGATAACCCAGTTCCTTATTAAAAAGCTGTGCCATAATATTTTACAATACTGAAATAGAATATTATTCTATTTTCAGAAACAGTCAATAGTGAGGACCTTCAGGCCACAGAAGTGGCAGAGCAACAGGAACAGAATCCTTCCTGCCTCCATCTGCACCCAGGAGGTGAGGCTATTCCACATTGGTCTTGCCAGGAGAGATCTGGTTTACCAGGAGTACTGACACAGGCTTACAAACCCACAGGAGGAACAAGCTCCAGCCTGAGACAGTAATAATATTTAACACTAGAGATTACCAGCTGGCAAAAGGCAAATGCAAGAATCTTACCAAAAGAAATCAAGACTACTTGGCATCCTCAGAACCCAGTACTTCCACTACAGCAAGTCCTGGATACCCCAAAACAATGGAAAACCAAGATTCTGATTTAAAATCAAATCTCATGATGCTGATAGAGGATTTTAAGAAACACATAAATAACTCCCTTAAACAAATACGAGAGAATACAGGTAAACAGGTAGAAGCACTTAAGGAGGAAACACAAAAATCTTTTAAAGAATTGCAGGAAAACACAACCAAACAGGTGAAGTAATTGAACAAAAGCATCCAGGATCTAAAAATGGAAGTATAAACAATAAAATCACAACTGGAAACAACTCTGGGGATAGAAAACATAGGAAAGAGATCAGGAGTCATAGATGCAAGCATCACCAACAGAATACAAGAGATAGAAGGAAGAATCTCAGGTGCAGAAGATACCAGAGAAAACATTGACAAAACAATCAAAGAAAATGTAAAATGCAAAAAGCTCCTAACCCAAAACATCAAGGAAATCCAGGATACAATGAGGAGACCAAACCTAAGGATAATAGGTATAGAAGAGATTGAAATTTTCCAACTTAAAGGGCCAGTAAATATTTTGAACAAAATTATAGACTAAAACTTCCCTAACATAAAAAAAGAGATGCCCATGAACATAAAAGAATCCTACAGAACTCCAAATAGTTTAGACCAGAAAAGAAATTCCTCTCATCACATAATAATCAAAACACCAAATTCATAAAACAAAGAAAGAATATTAAAAGCATTAAGGTAAAAATGTCAATTAACATATCATAATTACATCATACTTCTTGCCAGTGCTATATGAAAGCCAGAAGTTCCTGGGCATATGTCATACAAACTCTAAGAGAACACAAATGTCAGCCCAGGCTACTATACCCAACAAAACGGTCAATTATCATTGATGGAGAAACCAAGGTACTCTATGACAAAATTAAATGTACACAATATCTTTCCACAAATATAGCTCTCCAAAGGAAAATCAGTGAAAAACTCCAACACATTAAGAAGGAAACTATTCCCTAGAAAAAGCAAGAAAGTAATCTTTCAACAAACCTAAAAGAAGATAGCCACATGAACAGAATTCCAACTCTAACAACAAAAATAACAGGAAGCAACAATTAATTTTCCTTAATATCTCTTAATATCAGTGGACTCAATTCCTCAAAACAAAGGCATAGGCTTACAGACTGGTTACATAAACACGACCCAACATTTTGCTGTATACAGGAAACCCACTTCAGTGACCAAGACAGACACTACAAGCCCAAAGAAAAAAAGGCATATGATCATCTCATTAAGTGCTGAGAAAGCATTTGACAAAATCCAACACCCATTCACAATAAGTCTTGGAAAGGTCAGGAATTCAAAGCCCATACCTAAACATAGTAAAAGCAATATACAGCAAACCAGTAGTCAAATCAAACTAAATGGAGAGAATCTTGAAGTAGTCCCACTAAAATCAGGGACCAGACAAGGCTGCCCACAATCTCCCTATCTATTTTATGTAGTACTTGAAGTCCTAGCCATTGCAACTAGACAACCAAAGGAGATCAAAGGGATACGAATTAGAAAGAATTCAAAATATCACTATTTGCAGATGATATAATAGTATATATAAGTAACCCCCAAAATTCCACCAGAGAACTCCTAAATCTGATGACTTCAGCAATGAAGCTGTATATAAAATTAACTCAAACAATTCAGTGGCCTTTCTCTACAGAAAGATAAACATGCCGAGAAAGAAATTAGGGAAACAACACCCTTCACAATACTCACAAATAATATAAAATACCTTGTTGTGACTCCAAGTATGCAAGTGAAAGATCTGTATGATAAGAACTTCAAGTCTCTTAAGAAAGAAATCAAAGAAGATCTCAGAAGATTGAAAGATCTCCCATTCTCATGGATTAGCAGGATTAATATAGTAAAAATGGCTATCTTGCCAAAGGCAATCTACAGATTCAATGCAATCCCCATCAAAATTCCAACTCAATTCTTCACAGAGTTAGAGTAATTTGAAAAAAAAAACTAGGATAGTGGAAACTATTCTTAACAATAAAAGGATTTCTGGTGAAATCACCATCCATGACCTCAAGCTGTACTTCAGAGCAATTTTGATAAAACTCTATGGTATTGGTACAGTGACAGGCAGATAGATCAATGGAATAGAATTGAAGACCCAGAAATGAACCCACACACCTAAGGTTACTTCATCTTTGACAAAGGAGCTAAAACCATCCAGTGGAAAAAAAGACAGCTCTTTCAATAAATGGTGCTGGCTCAACTGGCAGTTAGCATGTAGAAGAACACAAATTGAACCCTTCTTATTTCCTTGTACAAAACTCAAGTCCAAGTGGATCAAGGACCTCAACATAAAACCAGATATGCTGAAATTAATAGAAAGTGGGGGGAGAACCTTGAGCACATGGGCACAGGGGAAATTTTCCTGAACAGAACACTAGTAGCTTATGCGCTAAGATCAAGAATTAGCAAATGTGACCTCATAACATTGCAAAGCTTCTGTAAGGCAAAGGACACTGTCAATAGGACAAAACAGCAACCAACAGATTGGGAAAAGAGGTTTACCAATCCTACATCTGATAAAGGGCTAATATCCAATATATACAAAGGTTTCAAGAAGTTAAACTCCAGAGAACCAAATAACCTTATTTAAAAAAAAAATGGGATACAGAGCTAAACAAAGAATTCTTAACTGAGGAATACCAAATGGCTGAGAAGTGCCTAAAGAAATTTTCAACATTTTTAGTCATCAGGAATATGCAAATAAAAACAACCCTGAGATTCCACCTCACACCGGGCAGAATGGCTAAGATCAAAAATTCAGGATACAGCAAGCAGATGCTGGCGAGGACGTGGAGAAAGAAGAACACTCCTCCATTGGTGGTTGAATTGCAAGCTGGTACAAACACTCTGAAAATTAGTTTGTTGGTTCCTCAGAATATTGGATATAGTACTATCAGAGGATGCAGCAATACCATTTCTGGGCATATATCCAGAAGATGCTCCAACAATCAATAAGGACACATGCTCCACTATGTTCATCACAGCCTTATTTATAATAGCCAGAAACTGGAATGAACCCAGATGTCCCTCAACTAAGGAATGGATACAGAAAATGTGGTACATTTATACAATGGAGTAGTTCTCAGCTATTAAAAACAATGAATTTATGAAATTCTTAGTCAAATGGATGAAGCTGAAGGATTCATCCTGAGTGAGGTAACCCAATCACAAAAGAACACACATGATATGCACTCACTGATTCATGGATATTAGCCCAGAAGTTCATAATACCCAAGATACAACTCACAAACGAGAGACTCAAGAAGAAGAAACACCAAAGTGTGGATACTTCAATCCTTCTTAGAATGGGGAACATAATACCCATGGAAGGAGTTACAGAGAGAAAGTGTGGAACAGAAGGAATGACTATCCAGAGACTGAAGGAATGACTATCCAGAGACTCCTCCACCTGGGGATCCATCCCATATACAATCACCAAACCCAGACATTATTGTGGATGCCTATAAGGGCTTACTGACAGGATCCTGATATAGCTGCCTCCTGAGAGGCTGTGCAAGTATCTGACAAATACAGAAGTGGATGCTCACAGCCATCCATTGGACAGAGCACAGGGTCCCCAATGAAAGAGCTAGAGAAAGGACCCAAGGAGCTGAAGGGATTTGTAGCCCCATTGGAGAAACAACAATATGAACTAACCGTACCCCACAAAGCTCCCAGGCACTGAACCACGAACCAAAGAGTGGGGTTCATGGCTCCAGCTGTATATGTAGCAGAGGATGGCCTATTTGGTCATCAATGGGTGGAGAGGCCCGAGGTCCTGTGAAGGCTCTATGCCCCTATGTAGGGGAATGCCAGGCCCAGGATCCACAGTGGGTGGGTTGGTGAGCAGGGGAAGGTGGTAGGGGATGGGGGCTTTTGGTGGGGAAACCAGGAAAGGGGATAACATTTGAAATTTAAATAATGAAAATATCTAATAAAAGAAAGAGCACCTTTATTTAAAATCACGACATGCTACTTTAGAATATTTTGTAGGACTAGATTTACTTGTCTAAGTTTGTGTAGCATTAACAATCATTAGACCTGTTATCAAATACTTTTCAGAAGAATGAAATCTGATCCTCCCAGCATGATCTGCGTAACGCACCACTGGTTCCTGTACCATTCATGCATCCTGGCAATTTTATGGGTTTGAAAAAGTATAAAATTGTCTTTTATTTGTGTTTTTTTATTATTACTGAATTGTCTATTTTATATATTTATTTTTCATCATTATATTTTCTATCAATTTTCCTTGCTTGCTTTTCTACCTGCTTCATTTTATATATGGTTTATAAAAACAACACTGATGTTATTAGAACCATGTAATATGTGAGGTTTTTCTCACTCTAGTCTTTAGTTCACAGCAAGATTTTGTAATTTAATATTTTATCTATGTGATACTTATAGTAAAAGATGTGATAGTAATTCAATTCACGCTTTAGTCCTAGTGACTTGTCAGTCTTTCCAGTAAAGATAATTACATATTTTAATGTTATTTTTTTTAAAAAGCATAGAATTGGAGAAAATGTATTGTATGTTTTTGTTAGGACTGTAAATCAACAACTGCAGCTCATGCAGTACTCAAAGTTCTCATACTGTGTTTATATGAAACTAAATTCTCTAATACTGCAATGCATCCAGTGTGATTGTTCACCATCTGCATAACAAAGATATTTATGTCAATAGAGACAATGAAAAAGACTCTTAAGACTTTATTATTTATGCATAAATGTGTAAGATTATGAGGTGATGAATCTGGAAAAAAACAATGGCAACATTTATCAGTAGTTAACAGAGTAGAAATGTTGCAATGTTGTAATTGTCTCAGAGTTTATTACCACAGGTTGTTAAGTCAACTACTCTCTCTACAGCTTTATATTCAAAACCTAGACATGGGCATTGCTAGCTTGCCTGCCAGAAAAAGAAAAAATGTGTGTGTGTGTGTGCGCGCGCGTGTGTGTGTGTGTGTGTGTGTGTGTGTGTGTATGAGAGAGAGAGAGAGAGAGAGAGAGAGAGAGAGAGAGAGAGAGAGAGAGAGAATACCTGAACTTCAGCTCTGGCTTTATCATTTGTATAATCTGCTCATTGTGTTAACTAATAATTAATAGCTTAGTTGGCTCAATCCTCTTAAAGAAGGCCCTTAACACCCCCAGTGGGCACATGCCAAATCCTTTGCATGAATTCAGCACTCATGACATTGATGATCATCTCTGTTGAGTTGGGTGGAATCCTTGACATACTAGACACAAGAAGCATTCTTTCAATGTGACAACCTAAATTATCCTGGTGGTTTGCATGGAAATGGCCCCTATAGTCTCATATGTTTTAATATTTGGTCCCCAGTTGGTTGAATTGTTTGGGAATGGTTAAGTCTGGCTTTGTTGGAATAACTGTGTCACTGGGGCATGGGACTAGCCCATGCCATTCCAAGATTCCATGTCTTCTCTACACCCCTAACTTATGTTTGTAGATCAAATGTGAGCTCTCATCTACTGCTTCAGCACCATGTCTGGTTCCATGCTCCCCACCATGATAGACATAGACTCTGAAAACTTAATCCACAAATAAATTCTTTCTTCTATAAGTTGTCTTGTTCGTGTCAGCATGTTTTGGCAATGCAACAGAATAATAACTAAGATAATCTAAGACACTGCAAGATTTTTTTCAGTTAAAATACATTTCCTTCTAGGTTTAGAATATTTTTTAAAAATGTGTAATATCTTAAAATTTTTAAATAATGTTGAGAAATTGTGTAATAAGTTCATTACCAAGACGTTTTGCCAGGACATTTGAAACTTCTAAAGAGCCCCATTTATTAAAGTTTTTAGGGAATCCATATGAATTCTTTGATCCCTAATTGATTTTCCCCTTAAGACAGTTTCCCATTTCCTATACACTATTTCAATTATACACCAAGAAGAAAGATGTATAGCTAAAAATGTGAATATGTTATTAGAATAATCCAAATTACTAAATAAAATGTCATATACTGTTATTTGACAGAGAGAGAACATACACTGATAATAGCAAAGATTATTGTGGGGTTTGGGTTTTTTTTGGTTTTGGTTTTGGTTTTGGTTTTTTTGCTGTTTTGTTTTGGTTTTGACAGGTGATTGCATGGTTTTATCTTTGTTTGCCACCAAGAGAGTTTAGGCTTTTACCTTCAGGTCTGCAAAAGATGTCTGCTGCATCAACCTATATTCAAAGTCAGAAATAGGGTAGAAGCAAGTGGTTATGCAAGGTCTGTCTGTCCCTATTTTTAAGCTAAGTATTTTCTCCTATACTTTGTTTTAAATACTTCAGCTTAGATCTTATTAGTCCTGGAGCAGAACCTGTGTTAGAATTCTGATCTCCCTGAATATGGATAATAGTATCCTACAGGCTAGGGTCCCACACTGGGAAATGAGTAGGAAAGAAGAAAGCTGGCTGATCACCAGCATTTATCTTGTTCTGCTTTCTGACTGAGGATGCAGTGCAACCAGCCTCTGAAGCTCCTCTTAACCATGAGCCAGAATAAATTCATCTTCCCTTAACTTGCTTCTGCCAGGCATTTTGTCATGGCAACGGAAAAAGAAATGAATACAGTATCTGTGGTGATAACCTGGAGAAAATCCCACTGATGCAAATTCACCCATAGGTGATTATCACTAAAAACTTTTAATTTTTTCAATTTAACCAAAATTGATACATTAAATAATATGTATAAATATATAGATACATTTTACTTTTTGAATAAGTAAAACCAAATGTGGACATCATGAAGAGACATCAGTGACTCTCAAAGTATCCAGTGGACAATATCCAGTTACAGTGTGGAAGCATACACAGGCTGGATTGATAGTATCTGGAAATGATGCTGCAGCTGTTTTTATGCAGAGGACTAAAGCAGGGACAACCATATATTCTCCTTCATTATCAGCACCATAGACTGGTATATGTTTGAAAACTATCAGAATATACTTCATGATCTAATTAATTAGTGATTGAACGTGAGACTATAATCACTAACATAGCATTTGTCAGACTAATCCAAAATGCCCCCAAGAAAATTCTTGTGAACCTTAGAAAAAAATGATACAAGAGATTATATGCCGAATTCCAGTGAAAATCTTTCTAAAGTAAAGGTGAAGATGGCTAGTTGAGACCTTACATAAGTGCTGGCCCATTCCTTGACATGATTTTACAAAGCTTTGCTCTGTTCTGGTATATGCAGATTCATATTTAAGTTCTGAGGAAAGTTATTTTTCCCCAGTCTGGTGAGTAAGGAAAGAGAACATGGCTCACTGCTGTGCTAGGACTAGAGAATCTTCCAGTTCAAATCTTCTGTGCTTCCTCAATGCTAGTGGCTAACCCATCTTTAAATTTCAATTTGCCTTATACCTTTCAAAGTTGCGGATAAAATCAGTGTTCCTGCTCATGGAAAGATCAGGCTTGAACTAAAAATTCACGACTTCTCTTTATGCCTCTTGCAACTGATACCCACTGTACAACTTACCAACAGTAACAGAAAGGGCCAAACAGAATGGCAGCTGACTCAAGAATGGCTTCCTCACCTGAACCATGTCTTTTTTCTGAATCTTTGCTGAGAGGAAAAGTCCCATGACATCTGTCTGCTGAGTCAGATAAAGACAAATGACACAAATTCAACATCCTAACAGATAGCTGGAGTTAATCCTACAAGTGCTCTGGGTACCACTCCTTGGCACCAGGCCTGCAACCACCTGCAGGTGATTTGTAGGAACAGGCACTGTCTTACCTCAGCCTTGTGTGAACTACAAGTCCTATAAAGAAAATGTAGCAATTTCTTGTGTCTTGTTCCCTCTCTCTGAGCCTAAATGTATTTCTTTACTTATGCTATTTTGTTGCAGAGATTTGCTTCCTGTCTCCCAAGCCTTAGCTCTTTAAGTCCATTTATAAAGAGCTGCATTCTATTGTCTATGAACAAAGTATGCGTCAACCCATTGGTTTCCTTTGAATTAATTTAATAATTCAAAAATTATTTTCTTGTCTATTCCTATTGTAGCAACATTAATCAATACATTGCCCAAACAGTTAATTTTCTTCCCACTGGCGCCACTTCCTCCCTGGGGAGGCTCTAATTAGAGAAAATGGCTAGAAACTGACAGGCTCATTACCCACAATGTTCCAATGAATATAAAAGATTTGTTGTGCTTCTGAAAGCAGTGCTAGGTGGAAACCATAGGGGGGGAAAGCATCTCTGTGCTTCATAAGCCGATAGTTTGAGCATCTTACCTTACAAATAAAGTACTAAAAATGTTGTTTGTGGAAATGACAGCAATTAATATCTATCACTTATTGCCTCCTGAACATCAATGTGCCAGAGTTTTAAAAAAAGCTACTTATTTTTTATATTAATATTGAAAGATAGCTAATTCTTTGGTTGTTCATAGAAATAACGGCAAATGTTGACATCCAACACTAAATAGCATAACAAGGACCTGAAAATGATTGCTATTTGCTATGACAGGCTTGGTCTAATTAGAGGACCCGAGATCGGTCCCATAATAAAAATAATAAGACTGAGGAAGGACAAAGAACAAGAGCCACAGGCAGGGCAAATTAATTCCAAATGATTTTATTCTTTGGATATCATGATATTCTTGCATGGAGTGGTGGAAATTTCTCTCCACCTTCCATTTCTGCTCTTTTGCTTGGAAATATATCTAAGCCAACAACTAAACAACTATTAGGGTTCTCTAAAGTAACAGAAAAGATGGTTACCAAAAAGTGGGTGTGTGTGTGTGTGTGTGTGTGTGTGTGTGTGTGTGTGTACATGCATCCACATATCCACATGCCCATATGTATGTCCACATTTAATTTGAAGGCATCTATTCAAGTATCTGCTTTGGTACTAGGCCAGCAGAACTGTAGAGAAGAGCAGCAGGCTGGCAACACAGGCTGAAAGCTTTTGGTAATCTTTGGAAATCAAATTTCGTACAACTGGAAATTGGACAATATTTGTAAAATAGATTCTTGAGTCATAATTCATTTTTCTTCTGTTTCAAGAAAGTCCAGCCTTTGTTCTTAAGGATTTAAATGGTTGAGGATTTCCTTACAAATAATCAGTGTAAATCTTCTTTATTTAATGTTGGTTGGTTGAGTGTGTGTATGTGTTATTGACTGCAGGGTATCAACACAGAAATGCCTTGAGAAATATTCATTTAAACTATTGGCTACTAAGGACTGCTGAAACCGATAAAGAAAGTGAACTATGTCCTCAACTTAATCGAAAGCAGTTTCTGGACTAAAATGGTGCTATACTTACAGGTAGTTCAATATGGCCGTTCAGTGATGTACTGATCACTAGTTACTTAGCACAGTGGTTAGAATGTACAAAAATGTGGATTAGTATTTGGTTATTTTAAATCCCAGACCTCATTTGGGATATCCAGACTACTTATATTTCAAGAAGCTGAAATATAGCACTAGTGTGCTTACCAATATGATACCAGTTTCATCTCTAGGTTTAACTGCCAAGAATGAATGTTTTTATTATAATGAAGAAATAATGGAACATGTTAAACATAGAATTAGTGAATACCACACCTGAGATAGGAATGTAGAGTCATGTACAAGGGGAAGAGGACAGAATTCAACAGCTACAAAAAATACTTCACAATCCATTTTCTTCACCTTCTATGTCCATTATTAGATCAACGAAGAGAGCTCAAAACCCTCAAATCTCTCTCTGTCCCTTCCCAGAAGAAAATATTCTAAAACAAAAGGATACCCATGCCATTCCAATGTTTAAAGTGCACTGAAAAATACCCACAATTCTTGTGTAACCTTCCTACCTTGAGTCTAGCGATCACCAGACTCTTCCACTCTCAGTGCTAACTCTCACCGCTTCCCTTACCTTAGTGGGTTTGGCAGAAGTAATGACAGAACTATAAACTCTTCACATCTTTAAAAGACATAAATTATACACAAATATTACAGCATGAGCATAGATAAGATGATACACAGGGCTGGATAAGTGATAAGGTGCACAGTAGTAGCCAGGGAATGGCTCTATTCCAATACTAAATGTCAATCAGGCCAAACTAACTTGCTAACAATAAATGTCAATTAAACATTCAATTATCAATTTACTTGCCTTTTGAAATTTAGAATGTCTTGAAGGAGATTATTTGTGTCTTCAAAGTTCTCTTCAGATAAATTTATACATTCTTTTCCTCTTCATTTAAATCCTTTGAAGTGTGCAGAATCCTGAAAAATTCTTCTAGTGACCTTAACATTTGGTCGTTCCAAGATTAAGGCAGCGTTTGCAGGAGCTCCTACAGAATCACAGGTAACCTCTGTTGCCTTTGTTCTTCTCCTGAAAGTTGTCTGCCCTTCACAAAATTCTGGTGTAATTATGCACTCTAGCATAGTCACATGTACACACAAAAGCAATTGTGACACAGGTCACAGTAGTGCCCTTTGCTTTGGCACCATTCATGTCCTCTATAACTGGGACACTGAGCTGTCCAGTCCAACAGGGTCTTTACCATTCTTGATAGGATCTTTTATGTAAGTCTTCAGACTCAGGTTAGAAGCCCAAACCTATCTAACACAGAGTTCTCTCTAAAGCCTGATACTAAAAATGACACACGGTATGTGCTCAGTAATTATTTCTCTGCTGAGGAAAGGAAGTACAAATTTACAAGGTTAGGAGTATCCAAATGTATCTCTTAGCAATATTGGTATCTCTTAAAGTGCCTCTCCAGAATAAGGGACATACAGTTATTTTACCAAGGAAGAATTAAGTAAATATTACAGTTCCATTTTATAGTAATTAACTAACTAATTAATTGATTGATTAATTATTTAATTTCCTCTTTTTGGATAGTGCTAAGGATTGAACCCAGGTCTATTGTGCATGAAAATCAAATGCTAGACTCTGAGCTACATCCCTAGACTTGTTTTTAACTGGTGTTAAAAGTTATTAGCTCAGGCATGATGTAGCATCAAATAATGTTCTTAGATTCCCATTGGCTTTGCTATAGAAAACACCACAGATGAGAGTCACCTAACAGCAAATATTATTTGTTCCTGTCTTCTGAGAAAATTGTTTTTCTCTAACTCTCTGGTCCTCTGGGGGGAAAAATAGGTACCTGTTATTTCTCTGTTTTCTGGGGAAAGTTTGTGTCCTCATAATTAACTGCAGAATCAACTATTCCTAAGGAAAATATGCTAAACGGACATGAGTTACAAGACTATCCAGTCAATACTTTTCCTAGATTTATGAAACCCAGAGCGTCTGGAGATCTATAAATGTCAGAAGCTTTGAGACAGAGAAAGAGATGACCTCAGATCTATAACTTCCAGGGTACTCCCTTATCTGATATGTCTCCTTCAAAGTTCTTATTGAACCCCAAGGCCTGCATCCCAGATAGTCTTTGTGATAGCTTCCACTTCATTGGGTTTTCCAGCTTTCCAAGTAAATGTATTTCCCAACCATTTGACTTTAATCATTGTTTTGTTGTTGTTGTTTTTTGTTTGTTTGTTTGTTCTTTGTTTTGTTTTATTCAAGAGGAGAGCAGCAAGTGGTACCAATTAGACACGTGGTGTGCAGTGTCACCCCATGTAGTTGGGGATGTTCCCTAGGAACAAAGTGAGATATAGATATGCTTCATGATATGATGGCAGACTATAGGACTATATGCTGTAACTGACTTTAGCCAAGGGAAAAAAAAACAATAAGGGATATCAAGTGCCCTGCAATCCTTTGCATCAGCTGGAAAATGCATATCTCTTATGTAGGAATTCATTTTCAAAGTTAGTGATATTTGTTGAATGAATACAACGAGCTGACTGAACGGGAGGCTTTATCCTTCTATAGTGCTTTGAATAAGATGTTCCCCATAGTCTGGGTATTTGAATATTTGGTCACCTCTCAGTAGCACTTTGGGAAGGTTTATGAGGTATGACCTTGCTGAAGAACGTATATCCCAGAGAGTGGGTTTTGAGGGTTTCAGAAAACTCATGCCATTTTGAGTTTTCTCTCTCTCCGCTGTTAAATATGAACATTCAGGTTTCAACTTCCAGCTCCAGTTGCCATGCCTGCCAGCTGCCATGCTTCCCTGATGTGGTGGTCATTGACTCTCCTTCTGGAACTGCATGGGCTAAATAAAGTCTTCCTTTTATAAGTTGCCTTGATCATGGTGCTTTATTATAGCAATAGAAATATATCCATCTAAAGTCTCTATAAAAAGTACTTCAAAGTCATCATAGGAGAAAGTAAGTTTATAAGTTTTGGGGGACAGGATACAGCTCCTCTTATAAGTAGTGAAGAGGTCTGATGTCAAGCAGAGCCTCCAACCCTATAAGACAAGTTTTTCAGCCAAGCGTTGTGTAGCATGCCTGTAAATCCAGCCCTCTGGGGGCTCAAGCTTAGAAATCATCAGGGATCTGAGGCCAGCTGGGTTGATGTAGTGAATTGCAGACAGCCTGGGCAACAGTGTAAGACTGTCTCATGAAAGAAAGACTGTCTCCCTCAAAACTGTGTCCTTTCATTAGCTGGGAGATTTGCCTTATGATATGGAAAAGAAAGGTCTCTACAAAACACCCTAGTGATTGCCTCTCAGTAACTCTAGATTTAACTCAGGAGTAGTTGAAACTTTCTAGATGGGTTAACAAGGCTTGGAAAAAAATATTATAAAAACAAAGAACTTGAGATATTTCCAGAAAAATAATTTTATTACTCATATCTCCCTGTCATTATAAACCAAGAGGCAGCTATAATAGAGATGCAGTTATTTGTACATAAGCAAAGTTTCCTAACTGTTTATATTGACATTATTTAAATTATATTTGCATGTTGTGTTACATTTAATTGGAATTTAAAACATCTTCATTCTGATTTTGCTCTGAAATGAAAATAGCTCTGTTTTGGAAATCACAGAGATCACACATGGAGGTTCATGATTAAATCAGATAGAAACAAGTACCTATCCTCAATATCATAAAAGAAAATATATGTTTACTTGGAAAGCAAAAGCAAAATGAACTGTTGGAGTTCAGGAAGTACTATGGGGAGGTAAGGAGACGTCTGTCTTCCTTTTGTTGATAATGTGCCAAGCAAGAGTGTTCTGGCAACAGATTTTACAGAGCAAAGATCAACAGATTGCAAGAAAATTCAATAATCTGCAGTAGAATAATTATAAGCATTATCATATGCTTGACTGTCTTGGATGGCTATGGTAGTTTGAGTGAAAATGTCCTCCATAGGCTCAGAAATTAAATCTTACTCTTTAGTTGACAACAGCAGGGGAGGTTTAGGTTGTACCACCTCAATGGGGAAAATATGTCGCTGGGAATAAACTTTGGTATTAAATGTCTCATGCTGCCTGTAATTCTATCTCTACTTGAGGTTGATACATGAGTCCTCAGCTTCCTGTTCCTGTCACTGTACCTGCTCCTCACTCGCACAGTTCCTTGACATGACCCGCTTCAATCCTTCTGGAGTTATAAGTAAAAATAAAATTCCATAAGTCATTTTGTTGTTGTTGTTGTTGTTGTGTTTTATTGTACCAGCAAGAATGTAACTAGTCCAAGGGTACAGAAGAAGATATTGGGTAGCAAACTTCCAATTATGTGTAACAACTCTGAGTTTAAAAGCAGAGGCAATGTTTCATTTTTTACAAGTTCATAAGGGATGTTGGTGCTTCTGCTGTAAGGATCAGGATTGGAGACCCACTGTCTTTTTTTTTAAACTGGGTATTTATTTCATTTACATTTCAAATGCTATCCCAAAAGTCCCCTACACACTCCCCCACCCACTCACCTACCCACCCACTCCCACTTCTTGGCCCTGGCATTCCCCTGTACTGAGGCATATAAAGTTTGCACGACCAATGGGCCTCTCTTTCCACTGATGGCCCACTAGGCCATCTTCTGATAAATATGCAGCTAGAGACACGAGCTCCGGGGGGTTTTGGTTAGTTGATATTGTTGTTCCACCTATAGGGTTGCAGATCCCTTCAGCTCCTTGGGTATTTTCTCTACCTCCTCCATTGGGGGCCCTGTAATCCATCCAATAGACTGTGAGCATCCACTTCTGCGTTTGGCAGGCCCTGGCATAGTCTCACAAGAGACAGCCATATGTGGGTTCTTTAAGCAAAATCTTGCTAGTGTATGCAATGGTCTCAGCATTTGGAAGCTGATTATGGGATGGATCCCTGGATATAGAAGTCGCTAGATGGTCAATCTTTCATCTCACCTCCAAACTTTGTCTCTGTAACTCCTTCCATGGGTGTTTTGTTCCCAATTCTAAGAAGGGGCAAAGTGTCCACACTTTGGTCTTCATTCTTCTTCAGTTTCATCTGTTTAGCAAATTGTATCTTATATCTTGGGTATTCTAAATTTCTGGGCTAATATCAACTTATAACTGAGTACGTATTGTGCGAGTTCTTTTGTGATTGGGTTACCTAACTCAGGATGATGCCCTCCAGGTCCATCCATTTGACTAGGAATTTCATAAATTCATTGTTTTTAATAGCTGAGTAGTAATCCATTGTGTAATGTACCACATTTTCTGTATCCATTCCTCTGTTGAGGGGCATCTGTGTTCTTTCCAGCTTCTGGCTATTATAAATAAGGCTGCTATGAACATAGAGGAGCATGTGTCCTTCTTACCAGTTGGAAAATCTTCTGGATATATGCCCAGGAGAGGTATTGCAGGATCCTCCGGTAGTACTATGTCCAATTTTCTGAGGAACTGCCAGACAGACTTCCAGAGTGGTTGTACAAGCTTGCAATGCCACCAACAATGGAGGAGTGTTCCTCTTTCTCCACATCCTCACCAGTATCTCTTGTCACCTGAATTTTTGATCTTAGCCATTCTGACTGGTGTGAGGTGGATTTCAGGGTTGTTTATATTAGCATTTCCATGATGATTAAGGATGTTGAACATTTTTTCAGGTACTTCTCAGCCATTTAGTATTCCTCAGGTGAGAATTCTTTGTTTAGCTCTGAGCCCCATTTTTTAATGGGGTTATTTGATTTTCTGGAGTCAACCTTCTTGAGTTCTTTTTATATATTGGATATTAGGCCCCTATCTGATTTAGGATATGTAAAGATCCTTTCCCAATCTGTTGGTGGCCTTTTTGCCTTATGAATGGTGTCGTTTGCCATGCAGAAGCTTTGCAAATTTATTTTCACTTCCTTAGAGTCATGCCAAGGTATTTTATATTATTTGTAACTATTGAGATGGGTGTTGTTTCCCTAATAAATTTCTCAGGTTGTTTATCCTTTGGGTACAAAAAGGCCATTGACTCGTTTGAGTTAATTTTATATCCAGCTACTTAATTGATGGATTTCCGTATATTGAACCATCCCTGCATCCCTGGGATGAAACCTACTTGGTCAGGATGGATGATTGTTTTGATGTGTTCTTGGATTCGGTTAGCAAGAATTTTATTGAGTATTTTTGCATCGATATTCATAAGGGAAATTCATCTCAAGTTCTCTATCTTTGTTGGATCTTTTTGTGGTTTAGGTATCAGAGTAATTGTGGCTTCATAGAATGAGTTGGGTAGGGTTCCCTCTACTTCTATTTTGTGGAATAATTTGTGCAGAACTGGGATTAGATCTTCTTTGAAGGTCTGGTAGAACTCTGCACTAAACCCATCCCACCAACAATGGAGGAGTCTTCCTCTTTCTCCACATCCTCGCCAGCATCTGCTGTCACCTGAATTTTGATCTTAGCCATTCTGACTGGTGTGAGGTGGAATCTCAGGGTTGTTTTGATTTGCATTTCCCTGATGATTAAGGATGTTGAACATTTTTTCAGGTGTTTCTCAGCCATTCGGTATTCCTCAGGTGAGAATTCTTTGTTCAGCTCTGAGCCCCATTTTTAATGGGGTTATTTGATTTTCTGGAGTCCACCTTCTTGAGTTCTTTATATATATTGGATATTAGTCCCCTATCTGATTTGGGATAGGTAAAGATCCTTTCCCAATCTGTTGGTGGTCTTTTTGTCTTATTGTCGGTGTCTTTTGCTTTGCAGAAGCTTTGCAATTTTATGAGGTCCCATTTATCGATTCTCGATCTTACAGCATAAGCCATTGCTGTTCTATTGAGGAATTTTTCCCCTGTACCCATATCTTCAAGACTTTTCCTTACTTTCTCCTCTATAAGTTTCAGTGTCTCTGGTTTTATGTGGAGTTCCTTAATCCACTTAGATTTGACCTTAGTACAAGGAGATAGAAATGGATAAATTCGCATTCTTCTACATGATAATCACCAGTTGTGCCAGCACTATTTGTTGAAAATGCTGTCTTTTTTCCACTGGATGGTTTTAGCTCCCTTGTCAAAGATCAAGTGACCATAGGTGTGTGGGTTCATCTCTGGGTCTTCAATTCTGTTCCATTGGTCTACTTGTCTGTCACTATACCAGTACTATGCAGTTTTTATCACAATTGCTCTGTAGTACAGCTTTAGGCCCCGGCATGGTGATTCCATCAGAGGTTCTTTTATCCTTGAGAAGAGTTTTTGCTATCCTAGGTTTTTTGTTATTCCAGATGAATCTGCTGATTGCCCTTTCTAATTCGTTGAAGAATTGAGTTGGAATTTTGATGGGGATTGCATTGAATCTGTAGATTGCTTTTGGCAAGCTAGCCATTTTTACAATGTTGATCATGCCAATCCATGAGCATGGGAGATCTTCCCATCTTCTGAGATCTTCTTTAATTTCTTTCTTCAGAGACTTGAAGTTTTTATCATACAGATCGTTCACTTCCTTAGTTAGAGTCACGCCAAGTTATTTTATATTATTTGTGACTATTGAGAAGGGTGTTGTTTCCCTAATTTCTTTCTCAGCCTGTTTATCCTTTGTGTACAGAAAGGCCATTGACTTGTTTGAGTTAATTTTATATCCAGCTACTTGATTGAAGCTGTTTATCAGGCTTAGGAGTTCTCTAGTGGAATTTTTAGGGTCACTTATATATACTATCATATCATCTGCAAAAAGTGATATTTTGACTTCTTCCTTTCCAATTTGTATCCCCTTGATCTCCTTTTGTTGTCAAATTGCTCTGACTAGGACTTCAAGTACAATGATGAATAGGTATGGAGGAAGTGGGCAGCCTTGTCTAGTCCCTGATATTAGTGGGATTGCTTCTAGCTTCTCACCATTTACTTTGATGTTGGCTACTGGTTTGCTGTAGATTGCTTTTATCATGTTTAGGTATGGGCCTTGAATTCCTGATCTTTCCAAGACTTTTATCATGAATGGGTGTTGGATTTTGTCAAATACTTTCTCAGCATCTAACGAGATGATCATGTGGTTTTTGTCTTTGAGTTTGTCTATATACTGGATTACGTTGATGGATTTCCAATATTGAACCATCCCTGCATCCCTGGGACGAAACCTACTTGGTCAGGATGGATGATTATTTTGATGTGTTCATGGATTCAGTTAGCTAGAACTTTATTGAGCATTTTTGCATCGATATTCATAAGGGAAAATGGTCTGAAGTTCTCTATCTTTGTTGGGTCTTTTTGTGGTTTAGGTATCAGAGTCATTGTGGCTTCATAGAATGAGTTGGGTAGAGTACCTTCTCTTTCTATTTTGTGGAATTGTTTGTGAAGAACTGGGATTAGATCTTCTTGAAGATCTGATAGAACTCTGCACTAAACGCATCTGGTACTGGGCTTTTTTGGTTGGGAGACTATTAATGACTGCTTCTATTTCTTTAGGGGATATAGGACTCTTTAGATCATTAACCTGATCTTGATTTAATTTTGGTACATTGTATCTGTCTAGAAACTTGTCTATTTCATCCAGATTCTCCAGTTTTGTTGAGTATAGCCTTTTGTAGAAGGTCTGATGGTGTTTTGGATTTCTTCAGGATCTGTTGTTACGTCTCTCTTTTCATTTCTGATTTTGTTAAATAGGATGCTTTCCCTGTGCCCTCTAGTGAGTCTGGCTAAGGGTTTATCTATCTTGTTGATTTTCTCAAAGAACCAGCTCCTCCTTTGGTTGATTCTTTGAATAGTTCTTTCCACTTGGTTGATTTTGCCCCTAAGTTTGATTATTTCCTGCCATCTACTCCTCTTGGGTGAATTTGCTTACTTTTGTTCTAGAGCTTTTAGGGGTGTTGTCAAGCTATTAGTGTGTGCTCTTTCTAGTTTCTTTTTCAAGGCACTCAGAGCTATGAGTTTTCCTCCTCGAAATGCTTTCATTGTGTCCCATAAGTTTGGGTATGTTGTGGCTTCATTTTCATTAAACTCCAAAAAGTCCTTAATTTCTTTCTTTATTCCTTCCTTGACCAAGGTATCATTGAGAAGAGTGTTGTTCAGTTTCCACGTGAATGTTGGCTTTCCATTATTTATGTTGTTATTGAAGATCAGCCTTAGTCCATGGTGATATGATAGGATGCATGGGACAATTTTAATATTTTTGTATCTGTTGAGGCTTGTTTTTTGAACAATTATGTGGTCAATTTTGGAGAAGGCAACATGAGGTGCTGAAAAGAAGGTATATCCTTTTGTTTTAGGATAAAATGTTCTGTAGATATCTGTTAGATCCATTTGTTTTATAACTTCTGTTACTTTCACTGTGTCCCTGTTTTGTTTCTGTTTCCGTGATCTGTTCATTGGTGAAAGTGGTGTGTTGAAGCCTCCCACTATTATTGTGTGTGGTGCAATGTGTGCTTTGAGCTTTACTAAAGTTTCTTTAATGAATGTGGCTGCCCTTGTATTTGGAACATAGATATTCAGAATTGAGAATTCCTCTTGGAATATTTTACCTTTCATGAGTATGAAGTGCCCCTCCTTGTCTTCTTCAATGACTTTGGTTTGCAAGTCAATTTTATTAGATATTAGAATGGCTACTCCAGCTTGTTTTTCAGACCATTTGCTTGGAAAATTGTTTTCCAGACTTTGATTCTGAGGTAGTGTCTATCTTTTTCCCTGAGATGGGTTTCCTGTAAGCAGCAAAATGTTGGGTCCTGTTTGTGTAGCCAGTCTGTTAGTCTATGTCTTTTTATTGGGGAGTTGAGTCCATTGATATTAAGAGATATTAAGGAAAAGTAATTGTTGCTTCCTATTATTTTTGTTGTTAAAGTTGGCATTCTGTTCTTGTGGCTGTCTTCTTTTAGGTTTGTTGAGGGATTACCTTCTTGCTTTTTCTAGTACATGGTTTCTGTCCTTGTATTTTTTTTTCTGTTATTATCCTTTGAAGTGCGGGATTTGTGGAAAGATGTGTGAATCTGGTTCTGTCGTGGAATACTTTTGTTTCTCCATCTAAGGTAATTGAAAGTTTGGCTGGGTATAGTAACCTGGGTTGGCATATTTGCTTTCCTAATGTCTGTATAACATCTGTCCAGGCTCTTCTGGCTTTCATAGTCTCTGTTGAAAAATCTGGTGTAATTCTGATAGGCTTGCCTTTATATGTTACTTGACCTTTCTCCCTTACTGCTTTTAATATTCTATCTTTATTTAGTGCGTTTATTGTTCTGATTATTATGTGTAGGGAGGAATTTCTTTTCTGGTCCAGTCTATTTGGAGTTCTGTAGGCTTCTTGTATCTTCACAGGCATCTTTTTCTTTAAGTTTGGGAAGTTTTCTTCTATAATTTTGTTGAAGATATTTGCCAGTCCTTTGAGTTAGAAATCTTCATTCTCATCTTCTCCTATTATCTGTAGGTTTGGTCTTCTCATTGTGTCCTGGATTTCCTGGATGTTTAGAGTTAGGATCTTTTTGCATTTTCCATTTTCTTTGATTGTTCTGCTGATGTTCTCTATGGAATCTTCTGCACCTGAGATTCTCTCTTCCATATCTTGTATTCTGTTGCTGATGCTCCCATCGATGGTTCCAGATTTCTTTCCTAGGGTTTTTATTTCTAGTGTTGCCTCACTTTGGGTTTTCTTTATTGTGTCTACTTCCCTTTTTAGGTCTTGGATGGTTTTATTCAATTCCATCACCTGTTTGGTCGTGTTTTCCTGCAATTCTTTAAGGGATTTTTGTGCTTCCTCTTTAAGGTCTTCTACCTGTTTAACAGTGTTCTCCTGTATTTCTTTGAGTGAGTTATTAAAGTCTTTCTTGATGTCCTCTACCATCATCATGAGATATGCTTTTAAATCCGGGTCTAGCTTTTTGGGTGTGTTGGGGTGCCCTGGACTAGGCGAAGTAGGAGTGCTGGGTTCTGATGATGGTGAGTGGTCTTGGTTTCTGTTAGTAAGATTCTTACGTTTACTTTTTGCCATCTGGTAATCTCTGGAGTTAGTTGATTTAGTTGTCTCTGGTTAGAGATTGTTCCTCTCATGATTCTGTTATCCTCTATCAGCAGACCTGTGAGACTAGATCTCTCCTCTGAGTTTCAGTGGTCAGAACACTCTCTGCAGGCAAGCTCTTCTCTTACAGGGAAGGTGCACAGATATCTGGCGTTCGGACCTCCCTCCTGGCCAAAGATGAAGGCCCAAAATAGGACCTGTCCCAGAAGCTGTGTTGCTTCAGCCTGTCACAGAAGCTTTTAGCTTCTGTAGTCCACACTCTCACCTGTGCAGAATACTGTGGCAGAGTCCTGGAAGCAAGATATCTGCTGCCAATACTCAGGCAAAGCGCTCCTGGGCCAGTCGGACACCTATCCACTGGCCAGGAAGGTGTCCGGATGTCTGGGGCCCGAAAAGGGGGCTGCCTCAGAATCTCTGTGGCTCTCGCCTGTCCCAGAAGCTGTTAGCTTCTGTAGTCCACACTCTCACCCCTGCAGAGTATTTTTGGAGGAGTCCTGGAACCAAGATGTCTGCCACTGATGCTGAGGCAAAGTGCTGGCTTCACAACTTTCTAAGTATAACTTCCTAACTGGCTACCTTCACTTCTTCTGGGTACACTTTTTCCTCGGTCTCTTCTACAGAAGCACAGCATTTGCTCCCAAATAAGTAACCAGGATTTCCATTAATCTTTGCATCTGAGTTCTGACAGAACAAATTTTGCCTTCAAATTGATAGACTTGAGCCTGTCTCGAGACCCACTCTCTTATATACCTGCAGACAAAAAGTGGAGACTGCTTTATCCAAGTGTCTGTACACCTGGTTCTGAATATCAGGATGATACACATCCATGATTTAGAGGAGGAAGAAAAAAGGTAAGCCAATGCCCAGCTCTTTGGATGATGAAAATTTATACTGATGGCATGAATTTGTTTGGGTTCTGCTCTGTAGCTTTATCTGTTTAAAACATACTCTGACATTGAGATAATCTATAAAAAATGCTGAAAATCCCTTTAAATAAGTACAGAATAAAATCTTTAAATGATAAACTGTCATGACACAAACTTGTGGTCAGAATGGTACTTTTCATCATTGTTAGACATGATGCTAATATCTTGCATTGATCTCCCTTAGAGTCTATTTTATGCTAATGCTGGTTAGATCTTAAATATCTGAAAAACCTGGGGCAGGACAGGTGTAAGCACACAAAATCTAATCTCTGTGTTGAGAAGACAAAGTAGAAAACACTAAAAGTTCCTGAAATAGCCCATGTGAGCAAGATACACTAGTTTGGAGAGAACTTAAAAGTGTGTAATTCTATCTGGGAAGGGGGTCCCAAGTGAAAACAATGTTTGTTTGTTTGTTTGTTTGTTTGTTTATGGTACATTCTCTTCTTTACCTGGAGCCATAGAAAAAATATACTAGGTGTGGTGGTTTGAATATCCTTGTCCCATGAGAAGTAGCACTATTAGGAAGTATGGCCTTATTAGAGGAAGTATGGCCTTGTTGGAGAAAGTATGTCACTATGTAGGTGGGCTAAGAGCTCTCCTATTCTTATGTTCTAACCAGTCCATAAGAGAGCCACTTCCTAGCTCCTGCAGAAGGCAATCTCCTCCTGCCTGGTTTTGGATCAAGATGTAACGCTCCATCTCCAATACCATGTCTGTGTGCATGCTGCCATGCTTCCTGCCATGATGATAATGGACTAAACCTCTGAAACTATAAACCAGCCCCAATTATACGTTTTCTTTTATACAAGTCTCCTTGGTCATGATGTCTCTTCACAGCAATGAAATCCTAATGGGAGGAGCCTGAGAAGGCTCAATGCCCCATTGTAGGGAATGCCAGGACAGGGAAGCAGGAGTGGGTGGATTGGTGAGGGAGGTTGGATGGAATAGGATGTTTTCAGAGGGTAAATCAGGAAGGGGGATAACATTTGAAAACTAAATAAAGAATACACACACACATACACACACACACAAACAAACAAAGCACAAAGCAGTAGATCTGGAAGAAAGCAGTAGATCTGGAAGAAACTGGGTGATCCACCGCTAATTATCTGAAGCCTATTTGTCTCATGTTATAATTCTTTCTTTCTTTTTTTTCCTATCCTTCTGCCCAGAGATCACACTGCTTTACCTGAGTGTTAGAGAGTCCATCTGTCTGGAAATATGGATAGGTGAACTCTTCATTTAGAAGTGATCATATATGCCTATTGCAGAGACTCTGGCCCCTCTTAACACCTAGAGCAGAATTTCATCCTGCTATAAAATTAACTTGGGCTGACTTCCCTGACTCTTCCATTTTTCATTTCCTTCCCAGCTGCCACACCCTCTGGGAATCAGTTTGGCTCTAAATGAGTGAAGCAATGAGGCTTCCATTTCTTCCCCTAGGATACTAATGCACAGTCTAATAGACTGTTAGGAACTTGCTTCTGATATTCAGCCTGCATTTTCTTTCCCCTAATTGCATCCCATTACTACATTCTAAACAATTTTTCTTTTTCCTCTATACCCTACAGATTCTCATCTGGGGTTATTTCAATTTGGCCGAGCTTTGTAAACTGAGGGTTTTTTTTTTCTTTCTTTCTGTATTTCTACTGGAACTCAAACTTTTTGCTTTCTAGTTTGCTTGTTTGACATTTTGAAATTTTCTTGCTGCTGGCTATTACAATAGTCAAAAGACTGCCATTTACTAGGAAAGTTCTGGTGAGACAAATATAAGAAATCATATTTTCTTATTCTCAGTGTGAGGTTTCAGTTAATCTCACATTGAGTATATATATTGCCATTTTAAATTGCTTTGAAGCAGCCACTGTCTGGATTATCTTCACCACCCACCAATTCAATTGGACATTTTTATTCTTTGAATCACTTAACACCCCTTACACTGCACTAGGATTTCTCATGTGTATTTTTGTCTTAGCTTATATTATTGTTTTGTATCACTATGTAACTTTTACCAGATCACAGTTTTTTCCATAAACATGAATAGACAACGTAACTCACTTATACAGGTTACATGATCTGTAAAAACAAGAGTACAGTATTAAACAAATATTGTCATTTCAAAGCTCTTTCCCACTTTTGTAATAAAGGTATCTATAATGGCTACTCTTGGCTTCCAACCTGACTATGTTTGGAATGAATTAAAATACAGAAATGGAGGACACACTTGTGAGAGATTGTCTGCTTTGCTTGAAATGTGAGAATCTACTTCTCATCTGGAACTTTAAGGTAGGAAGATACAGAACTTTGATCTGGATCTGGAGATAAGATAAGGGTATACTTTATGCTGGAAGTCTATAGAAGGACATGGAAAAGGATATATATACATACACATACACATACACATACACATACACATACACATACACATACACATATACATATATATACACACACACACACATACACACACACACACACACATATGAGAAAGAAAGAGAGTTAGAGAAAGACAGACAGAGAGAAAGAATGATAGAATTATTCCATAAATTCTATGATTCTGGAGAACCCTAACTAATACCATATGCAATATTTACACAAAGACTTTTACTGTCTATAGTCATTTTTAAGATAGATCATCTTAGTTAACTCTCATTGTGAGTCTGTTTGATTTCCATGTTACTTTGAGTCTTAAGAGTCATTCCAAAGCTCTGCGCGAGAGCGCGCGCACACACACACACACACACACACACACACACACACACACACACAGAGAGAGAGAGAGAGAGAGAGAGAGAGAGAGAGAGAGAGAGAGAAAGAGAGAGAGAGAGAGTAGGGAGAAAACAAAGCATTCTTATTTTTTCTCATTTTGTTATGACTCTAACCATAGGAACCAAATGTGAATTCTGAGCTCTCTAGAAAAGGAGAATATAGTAAGTTTCTGCTAGATACCAGTAACCCTGCAATATTGAAATAGACTTTTTGCTGGAGACATGAAAAGACTTCAAAGCATCTTTGTTGAATGTGGTTCCTGTGGAGCTACAAATTCTCCAGAATCTAATTACGAAAGGAAACTTGAAATACTTGCCATCCAGTGAATAGTGTTCTAAGATATCAAAGGTAAACTTGTTTTAGGAAAGGCAGTAATCAGTCTTAAATCTAGGAAATTGTTGTACAGAGTACATCTCTCCAGGCTGTATACCTTTAATTGAAATCTTGATTGCAGCACTCATGAGCAAGAATTGCCCTCACCCTCCAATCTCTGGTTAACTTCCTTGCACAGCAAAAGGATGGAATGTTAGACCCCGTCGGCTGCTTTTTCCTGAATGTTCGGAAGGCATTTAAGTGACCCTACTACCTAGTAAGAATTGTGTCCTTTCCAAGAGAGACTCCCATGTTCTTTTCATCCCTCTTCCTATTTTTCCAGTGGGGTGGGAGCATGTTCTCAGAACAGACCCATTCTTTTCCCTACTTCTTGCTTTCTCTGATGTTGTGAGTGCCATATAATACAGCCTGATGGCTTCTCACTCCCGCTGGGAGTTCTATGACATTTTCGTAGAAAGTCAGTTGGCTACCCATGGAAATTTCTCATCTGGCACAGGAAAACTAAAAGAATAATTTAGCGGAAGCATTTAATTTACACAGGCTCAACTAAGAGTCATAGAGAGTGGCAATGGGGGGGAAGGATGGCCTTTACTGCTCATCAGAGGGATCATGATGTGGAGATCCAGATAGCCCCTCACATGACCCTCACAAGGGTCATCCCACTTGCAGAACACTTCTCCCAGTCTTGCTTGACCACTTGGCTCTCCTTCATCCTCAGCGACATTTTCCAAGCATCTCATCTCCAATGTTTTCCATTGTGTTTACCACCTTCCACTTATTTCCTTTTTAACATTTATTCTTTTAATTTAGTTTATATGCGCCTCATACGTGAGGGTCGGCAGACAAGTTGAATGAATCAGTTCTCTCGATCCTGGAGACTGAACTCAGATATGAAGAGCTTTCGCCCATTGAGCCATCTCAATGGCCAATATCTATCTGGTTTAGGGAAAAACTATTTCTCCCATCTCCTTAGCATGACTTTAGGTGAATCAGCTCTCCTCACGTTCTGTACTTCTAATGTTATATCAAATAATTTCGGGATTTCTTACAGAAAAGATAGAATAACAGTGTAAAGAGATCCACTAATGTTGTTATTGCCAGGACTTGGCTTGTTCTTTCTCATGTATTTGTGTGTTATGCGTTATGCTTATTTCAGATGAACCTTAGTACACACTTGGGAGACCAAGAGGGAAGAATTTGTCCAGAAGCCATATGTCAACTTACCTGAAATGTGCAGAACAGCAGAAACAAGAGACCTGCTGCCTCAGCAAGTCAGAATGAGAGAATAGACCCCGGAAAGTTGCTCACTGACCTCTGCACACATATTGTGGTACATTTGCATGCACGTGTGCTGCACACATGTACACACACACACACACACACACATACACACAAAATAAAAATACATGTGAAGGCTTCAGTGTTTAAAAAAACAGCCAGAGGAGTTTGCATTTCTTTCTCTGTTGTTAGCATTATAACTCTGTTCATTTCTATTTACTTTTGAAGGGTAATCTTGATTGGAGAAATTATTTTTCTCTGAGAAGTTCAGAAATATATGGACTCTCACATGGGCATTCACCTTCAAAACTTATATTTTACACTCATCTTGGATTCAGCAGTCTTTGTCTCCAGGCCCTGCACCAAATTCTAATTTGATTTTTGTAGCAACTTACGGTACTTTCCTTCATCCTCTTCCCTACCTCCTAGAAAGAATCATTTGATGAATATTTCTGAGATACTTGAGTATTTATCCTGCTTAGGAACAGCATGAGACCCTAAGATGGGGGTTTGGTCAAAGCTTGGTAGTTCTGTGAAATGTTTTATCTTGTTGTTTTTCTTTACCTGCTAGCCTCCTGTGAGTAATGTTGGTAACATCTTGTATGACAGAGCATATGAAGGCCTGCTTTCCAAGGCTGCTGAAGCTCACACAGGACCTTCTCTTATTACTAACCCAGTTCTCACCTAGACTTTACCAGGAAAGAGGTTTCTTTTAATAAACTATCAATATCACATTCTTTCTGAGTGCCAGTCCATGGTTCTTATTTAGCAAACGTGACTTGTACACAGAAGAAAAATTGTGATGCCCTGGAATTTGATAAGCAAGTCAGGAAACAAACATCCAAATTTGAAATGAATTAAGAGGAAACATACAGTAGTGAATATTCGGTGAATAAAATCAACGCTGCACGTGCCATTTGAACTGTATACACTTGTCCACGTGGCGATGCTTAGGCTCTTGTTAGTCATGATTCCTCAGTTTTGCCTTGGGAAAAATTCCTGTGTGTTAAGGAGGAATCTCTGTTCAAATCAGAATTTTGAAGTTTTCTTGGGACAGGATGCTCAATAACAGATATATATCAATGCTGAGCGCTTGCAGTGAATTTCAGTTCCCAGTCAGCCAAGCAGGGCAAACAACTGGCATTCTAGAAGTACCTGAACTATGCCATGTTGGAGTAAAACAGGCTTTGTGCTACAATATTTGTCCCAACCCTAAGGTCAAATGAGTGCAGTCAGACATCCCTGACTAAACTATGATGCTCAGTGTATTGAAGAAAGGTTGAACTATTGATATTTTCAAAGTATGAAGGGCTTATCAGATCATAACTTCATCATAATTTGAGTAACATCTACTAAATAAATGATATGGAATGAAGGGTAATGATGTAAAGTAATTTTATTGCGTTAATTCTTTGTGTGTGTGTGTGTGTGTGTGTGTGTGTGTGTGATAATATAATTATTTGACATATAATGTTTAGGCATGTAAAACCTCTAATTTTGTGCCCTACCTTTCAAATTGCTTATAAGTTAAGGGAAGAATAATAAATGACATATATAAGTAGCTGCTAGATTTTGAATGTGATTAAAGGTAACATGTAACTAACTCCCTGTCATTATTAAATGTCTCCTATAGGAAAGGAAATTAAACTTAACCTAGTAGGAAAGGAAGGGAAGTTTCATAAAACAGTATTTCAACACAACCTTGAAAATTAGTAGAGTGTCCACATTTATGACTTTGAAGATATACAAAATGGAACACAGGGAAATAGGTGAGAGCATGCACTGGGATTCTGGAGTGGTAACTGCATGTAGAGTTGCTAGAGAGGAGGAAATGAGGAGGAGTAATGGAGGGAGGAACAGAAAGGGGAAGGAGGAGAAAAGATTGATTATTAATATCACAGGAAGGTGGTAATTTGTCTAAGCTTCATCTTGTTTAACAACCCCCGACAGAGAGATGTAAGTACATTATTATGTATTGTGCTGGTTTGAAGGAGAGTGCACTCCATACACTCATAGATAGTGGAGATATTTGAAAGGATTAGGAGGTGTGGTCTTTTGGAAGAAGTATGTCACTGTGGGGTGGACTTAGGGATTTTAAATGCTCAAGCTATGGCCAGTGTCTCTCTTTTTCTCTCTCTTGCTGCCTGCACATCCTGATATAGCGCACTCAACTACCCCTGCAACACCATGTCTGCCTATGTGCCACCCTGCTTCCCAATAATGGACTAAAACCTAAAATGGTAAGCAGGCTCCAACTAAATGTTTTGCTTTATAAGAGCTGCTGTGGTCATGCTGTCTTCTCACAGCAATACATTATTGACTAAGGCAGGTACTTAGTAAGCGGTTGCCAATCTAATGGAAATCATAGTTTTATCTTCAAGATGAAACAAAATTATCAATGTGGAATGTTACAGCTTTCTTCAATCACACTCCTGTATCTATTGTAGAGGAATAAGCATCCATTGGGCATAGTTAAATACAATTCCTTTGAATAAATATTTCTGAATCTTTATTGTTTTTCAGCAACTTGCCACATGGCTTATACTTTTCTACCAAAAGAGAAATCTATGCATCTCCTCTTCTTCCACCTCGTAAGACATTTAATTCTAATCTTAGTTATAAATTAAAATAACTTTCTGATAAATGCCAAAGATTGAGAAATGACAAATCATCTCAGAAACAACAAAATATAGGTATTTTATGGGTAGGGCCTTAGATTTTCCATAGTTTTTGCACAATGTTACTGATGGGCAGACAGTGTGGAGTCGCTCTTCAGAGGCTGGAGTGGTAGAAAGCTGTCAGTCATTCATTCAGATGACTGATTAGTTGCTTCTGTTCTTTAGTCAGTACTGTATTTGTTTCTATTTACTAAATATACTTGCTTTGCACACAACGGCCCATATGTTTCAAGAAGCTTGCTCAGCTTAGCACAGGGACCTGTGGTCATAGGAAAGGACAAAAGTCTTTAACCTGATCCTTAATCTCATGGTATTCATATCACACACACACACACACACACACACACACACACACACACACACACACACACACACATTAATAAAGAGTGTATTAGAAAACAGTGCTGAGACAGTTATGGTTTTATATCAGTCTACCAATTTTATTGTCTAATAGCCACAGAATGTTCATTCTCCAGTACCCCAATGCTCCTCTTGGCCATGAAGAAACATACCTAATAGTTAGGAACCAACACTGCAAATCCATCCCCTCTACTGAGAGCATGCTGTGATATCTCTCAAGATCTCAAGCTCCATCTATAAGAAACAATAAAGGCCAGATGATATTAATTGGGGAAGTAGAGTCAGCTGTGAAATATAATCAGACACAAATCCAAGCCAGCCCAGTAACTCCTTTTCTGTATTTTTCTTCTCAGAGTCCCTTGTCAGGTAACAGCCTTGACTTCACTTGGGACTTGGTTCAAAATGTGGAAGCTCATTCCAGGCTTAAGGAGTTTGATTCTGAATAACCCAGCCTTATATGGCAATCCGCTGCATGTTAAACTCTGAGAAGCATCATAAACACACCCAAAGTATGCAGTATTCACTTTTTCACTCATTATATCTGCTCTGTAACATTGTATTGATATTAACAATAGAAACCAAATCCTCTTGGCACAGTCATCCCCCTCCATTTGGAGAAATGGTGATAACAGTTTCTGAAAATGCTCTTAGAGCCCGACAAATTTTAAATGCTCGTGCAGCTATTAGCCTTGCTTCTTCTTGTACCCTGTAGTTTTCCAATATAACTGACACAGCTTCCTGTTTGTATCTTTATATTGAAGTAAAAGAAACATATTTTAATCTCAATTCTGTTCCCTCCTAAATAGGAAGACTTAAGAAAACAACTGTCTAAAAGCTTATTTTAATCTGTTACATAATTCCTCTAAGTAGAATGTCATAGCATCTGCTGATAACTGCATTTTCCTTAATCCATATGGTAATCTGATGAGCCACCCCTGAAATGTCTCTTCCAGGGGAGTAGGGAGAGAAGCTTCAATTGCTTCCTTTTTTTATTTCACTGCAACTATTTTTTCTTATTAAGGATTATTTTATGGAGGCAAGAATACACCTCAAATATTTTATTTTCAAATTCAAAGTACATCTGCACCATGCTTTCAAGAAATTTGCAAAAATGTATGAAAAACAATTACTTTTCAAAATGATATCAACAGCTTGTTTTCCTGGAAGACAATGGCAAATGCAAATATCTAAATGTTGGTTTTCCTTTGTGTTCACATCAATGAATGCCGCAGGAAGTACAGAGCCCTTAAGCATCCCACTGCTTAGCACATGCTCTGCCATAGCGAGTTCAGAGCCTATGGCACAACTACACAGCAGAACATCTGACCATGTCATCATCTAGGCCTTGATCTAAAGATCATGCTCATTTTAAATGGAAAAGACATGCAAAGATGAGTTATAACATTCTCTTCCTCCCTCCCTCCCTCCTCTCCATTTCTCCCTCCCCACCGTCGGGAAATGAAGTGTGTGAGTAGCGCTCAGCTAGATAAAAAGCAGAGGAAAGGTCGTTTTCAAAAAGAGGCTACTATGAGCTTTATTGTAAATTCTTTTAGTCAATCAGTTGTTCTTTACATGGCTGTCAGCAGTCTGTTACATGATGTACAAACTTCTATCTTCCTGAAGCATCATGGATTTTATAACTCCACTTCACAACCTGCTCACATGTTGTTCAGCTGGAACTATAAATGATTCTACTCCTGCTCCCTTATCTTCATATTTTGGGGTACCGGACAGACAGTCCTCTAGCCTCTGTCCTTCTCTGCAAGCTTTGAAATGGCACGTGTACCCGATGCCATATATCCACAGAAGATTCCAGATCCTATTTCAGGTCTCTGCTTCTCCTACTCTAGGCTTCAGGTTCTCACTTTTATGTTTGACGACTGTCTCCATATCAGTGGATTCCAGGGGAAAGATTTAGTTTCGAAGAACAAACCACCAATCCTCTACCCACAGCCCCTGGACACAGGAAGTACAACCCCGTGCTTCTGAAAACTTTGGCGATAGCCTTCACTTCTTTCATAATCTGCCTCCAATCTATTAAGCAGTCGTGTGTCGTCTTTTCTTGTGTGTCACGTGACAGCTACAGCTGCTGTTCAGACTTCCATTTTCCCTCCAGGTCCATCTTCACCACAAATATCAATAGTTGAAAATAATAAAATCATGTTCTATAAACATCATGGAAATATTGTTGATAATTTTCCTCACTGTGCTTGAAATTAGCATTTTCTTAATGTTGAACTTCAAAGAGTTTTTGGTATGTTGAAAATTTTAAAATATACTCACTGATAAAATAGTTTCTCTCCTAGAAACATTGATAATATCTTTAAGTAAACTGATTGTTAGACAATGTACACAGATATATAATGCATTTTAAATACTCTCTCACCATGTCACATGGTATCATATAAGGGCTTTTGAATATATTTCTTAATGATTCATTTTTAACATTTTATGCTCTTTACTATGCTTAACTCCCAAAGAATATTTTGTGTGTTCTGAAACAATTAGTATTCAACATTAGATATAGGATCCTCAGTTATGGATGGCATTAAATATTCATTAATGATATTTTTAGTGTATGAAAGGATATGAATATAAAAGTTGAACAAATTTTTATGTATTATTTGATTCTCAAAATACTCTATATTATTAATATGTCTGATGTATAAAATACATTTACATAATAAAATAATTAAGAAAAAAAGAACTTCCTCTCTTCTTACTGCTTGACATTGTCAATTCTGATGATGACAAGCCAGAGTTTACAGCAAGAGTCAAGTCCTGTCTTTTCCCACCTTGAACAGAGCACAACAAAAGTCCTCCTGGCAGCTTAAAAGTGCTTTCCAATAAAGCCCAGAGTCCCTGTAAAATTCCTTTTGTATTACTGCTTGCCCTCTTCTGTCCTTGCCAGCTCCAACTCCTCAGCCTTGTGCTAAATGGCCAGCTCCCCTCTAGCCTTTGTCCCCCACCCCACCCCCACTCTTTGTCTTCTCTGCACCCTTATCTTTAGCTTACTTTTTCACTTCATTTACATTGGAACGCCTAATAAGGGAGCTGTGTTGACAAACTCCTCTCTTCCCCAATCTTTCTTTTCTATCCCTGTTCTCTAGGTTTTATTCTTGTGCTTGTAACTACAGTTACATATAGCCCACACCTAATTGTCCATTGTCCATCTTGCAAATAGAAAACAAGATGTGGGTCTCACATGCTTTGTTTAGTTCTCTATTCCTAGTATCTGACGTAATAAGTAGACACTCAATAATATGTATGTAGAAGGAAAATATGCAGAGATTAATGTAGAAAGTATATCCAAAAGCTCTTTCTCGGGGGGAGGGGAAGCACTGTGGGGGGTATCTGTTAAAGGTATGTGTCGGAGGTGTTTTTTTTTTTGAAAGGGCTGGTTGTGATGTAAATATGGTATATGGTTGGTACATCTGTGAACATTCAATTTATTTATGTTGAAATGGTATTTTAAAAGTCCTTGAGTAGTGACAGCCAGATATAGATTAAAACAATTTCACATAACTTTGATTATGCACCCCATATTAGGTACTAGTAAGCACCATCACAACAAACAAGAACAACAAATAAACCCTGATATCATGTGATGATAAATTTAAGAGGACCATAATGTATTGGCTGCTTTGTAATTCTTTCTATGCCCTAAGCAAATACTGCTTTGGGCTATCTCTATACACAATTAAAACCTTCAGGTTTGTAAGGGGATCAAAGCTGAATATTAGGCTGGAATTTCCTGCAAAAGAGTTGCTATTTACTCTACCTTACAGTCGATTCTCTGCAGTGGTATCAGAGCACAGGGCAGTGTCCTGAAGATTGGTAGCAATTGCTGTCAGTGTTATTTGTTAACACAACAGACTCTCTACCACTGTTGCTTTTTAATGAACCAGTGTCATGGCCCACTATGCTTACTGTGTGCTCTGTGACTGTGGGTGTTAAGCTTGCTAATTGTATGTAACCTACAACTCAGTAGTAGTGAGTTTCTCTCGAGTGAATTACAGACATAATCAAACAGCACAAAGTCCTATTTGAACCGTAAATAGCTTCCTGGATAGACAGTCAGCATCAGACATAAAACTTTCTCCTTTTCGTTAGAGTTGCTCATGATCTATTTCCTGTGGGAGTACAAATCTTTATAGATTTGAAAATCCATAAGAAACCCGAATGAGAATTCTTACATTTTTCTCTCTCAAGCTAAGCATTAAAATAAGCCAAGAACACGCATCTGTCAAAGTGACAGCCTAGATACAGACTTCAAATAACATTGCGTCCTCATCTTTTTTTTTTTTCCTAACATTGTCCTCCCACATCAAACTTGGAGAGGACCACAGTCTGGGATGCAAAGTAGCTCATTCATATTTTAATTCAGGCAAAGAGATATGAACTTAATCTCAAACTTTCATACAGTTTTGTTATGAATTTATAACAACAGCTCCATAATTTATAGGTTGATGGGATGTATTTCC
The DNA here is from genome assembly GCF_000001635.26 of Mus musculus. Classification (NCBI taxonomy): domain Eukaryota; kingdom Metazoa; phylum Chordata; class Mammalia; order Rodentia; family Muridae; genus Mus; species Mus musculus. The sequence continues at coordinate 32,831,007 of NC_000067.6, forward strand.
CAAAGAGCTTGAGATGACTAATGAAAACCGTGTCGTACTTGAGCAGCTGAATAGGTAATGGAGCTGCAGCGATTGACTTCCAAATCACTGAGCTCATCCTGAGTAGACAGGGGCTCTCTCATTCTTCTACGATGCCAAATAAAGGGAAAGGTATATGTGCCATGGGGTTCGGTGGCATTACGGTTGAACAGCAGGCACCAAATGTCTACTTGCATCTGAGGAAAAAAAAAAGATCTAAGAGACCATTTTAAAATTTGCATATTTGTCGAGCATTATCCAGCTTTCTCAAGTCAAATAAAAATGGTGACAACTCTGGTAATCATACAATCTGTTAGCACACGAACATATTCTGTGTGTCAGGCACTATTAAGAGCAGTGGCATAAATATACTCAGCTCTATGTAGACATTAGGACTCTTCTGGCTTTCCCCCACTGACCTCCCAATCCTGGTTCCTGTTTTACCCATACACACCCTATTTTAAAACATGTCTTGCTGTATTTTAGCTTACTCTTAGATCTAAGCCTTTTTTTCCCTAATTGTACAAAAGTTTCAGCCCCCTTGCCCCAACAATCTTTTGTCTTAAGCCCTATTAGGACAGTAAATATATCAGCATATAAGCTCCACATTTTCTTAATCTTGCACCAGAAAATTCTCAAGCAAACTTCACCATGATGGATAGTAGTCTAGAGTTTATAATGAGGAGACCCATAAAAGCTTGCTGAGTAAAGTCTGATATCATAGCCCATAAGCTACAAGTTATGTTCTCTTTTCCCAGAGCTACTTAGGATCTTTGAAAAGACACAAACTCACACAGGAAAGTATGCACACCTGAGAGGCACTGGCTGAGCACACACAGGAGACAAGTGTCTCCTGTGATTAGTGTGTGTCACCATTTGAATCACATGTAGAAAAGACCTTTAGTAACCCAGATAATGTCATTTGGGAAGACAGTACCCCGTTTCTATGTAAGCTCTGAATGCTTTCTACTGAGAATAGCCCTCCAGCAACATTTCCAGCTCCTTACACTTGTGTTTGGTCAGCATCAGAGGATGCAGGGAGATAACCACTCTCCAGATTTCCCAGCCTTGTGCTGAAAACAGCAATACAGCCAGAAAGCAAATAGCCTTTCTCACTAAGTGTCTCCTCCAATTTATATGCAAAATGTTCACCCCTGAGTTGATTTAAAAACCTTTACCTAGAACATTAACCTTGATTTGTTACATAAAAGAAACAACAAATCTGAACACAGGTTTTTATTAATGATGATTTTGATTCAATTACTTTTGTCTCGAATCTCCAAATGGAACCGGTTCAGGAAGCAGGCACCGGCTTTCCATTTTAACAAACCATTTGCTTGAAGTGCAAAAGCAAAGCAACAGCATCCTGCAAACATAACACTCAGGGAACACAATCATATCCTTTCCTACCATGCTACTTCCCTGCATTAGCCAGCCAATGAAGCTAAAAATGATACCGGGGAGGGACAGAGAGCAAGGCGTAGTTCCATTCCTCACACACACACAAGCACATATCTGAAGGTGAAACCTAATTCCAGGGTTGAGCAGGCCTAGCCTTTGCTCTGTAGGAACAGAACTCACACACATGCATGTTCGTGTACTTGGCAATTCTAAATAGCCAAACATAATACTTATTAAAGCCATCATAAATATAAGAATGAATGTGGAAATTTACTATGAAAATTTAAATATTAAATTTCACCCCCACGAAGACTGATACTAAAGCAGGAAGAAAAATGGATTGGGTGGTGGCTTGTGAGAGGGAGACTGAGAAGAGAAGGGAGAGGGGGCTTTGATATAAAATGAATAAACTTAATTGATTAAAAAAAAATAAAACCCTGCCAGCCTAAAATACTACACCAAATAAGTGTCTTTCAGTCAGTAAAAAAGGAGAGGGAAAGAAAGAAAGAAAGAAAGAAAGAAAGAAAGAAAGAAAGAAAGAAAGAAAGAGAGAGAGAGAAAGAAAGAAAGAAAGAAAGAGAGAGAGAAAGAGGAAAGGAAGAGAGAAAGAAAGAAAGGAAGAGAGAAAGCTAACATCCTTCAGATGTCTCAGTTTGAAACATAACAAAAGTAGCAACACATTTTTTTCTTATGTTTGCTTGACTTTTGTTATTGATTATCAGAGTCATTTAGCTCTACAACCAAGCATTGTTTTTTAAAGAATCAAGATAAAAAATACTAGTTCAAGTAGTGATAAGGGAACACATTTTTCAACCTTGAGAGTACAATGACCAAATATGCATTAGTCAGTCAGTGGAGCAAACCAGCCAACCAAACAAACAAACAAATAAAACCCACAGAGCTCAGACATTGTAAACATTAACCCTGCTGGGCAATGCCATCTGGGAGTGATAACACTGAAGGAAGTTCAGAAATAATGAAAAGATTCATAGTGGGACCCATCTCAGATACAAGAACAACTACATAGTAAATACACTTTATTGAAGGTTCTTATTATTTTAAAGGAAAAAAAAACTTTCCTCTTGGTTTTCTTAGAATGGGGACACAAATGTTTAGCTTGAACTTACTATTTGAAGTTAAGTTATATCTTTTACCACAGGCAGAAAGGAACCAATTTCTATTTCTGGGCAGTGAAGTAGACCCATTTTCTCTTTTACCCCCCAGAAAATCCTAGGCTATTGTATTTCAAATGAAAAAGAAAGGTCCATGAGAGAGAGAGAGAGAGAGAACAGAGAACATGGACTTTGCATAACTTCACAACCTGAGGCACAATACAGGGATGAGTCCCATGGTCTTGGGAGTATTGGGTTTTCCAGACTGGGAACAAAAAGCTGGAAAACTATGAACACCCATGAGTTAAGGTGGAACAACAACAGGAACAAAGCCTGTTTGGGGCCCAAGCAGAGAGAATGAGAAACCTAGAAAAAAATATTAACCTCTTATACAACAGCTACCCCACCCATGGCAGCAAAACATCAGTGGTAAGCCCCTATCTTAATCCTGAAGTGACTATACTTGATCCTCCCTTCTAATAGTGTCAGAAGAGACTAAATGATGCTTGGGCTTATATCCTCCTCCTGGGTATCAAGAAGAATGCATGCCTTGGTTTTCCACTCTCAGCTTATTAAACAGACACACCCCCTCATTCCTTAGAGTGATAACAGAGGACCAGAACTTTTAGTATTCTTGTTGTACATATACATTTCTGATGTTCTCTGATGTCCTTGCAAAAGTCAAAGGCCTTGTACTTGGAGATCATGGGCTGTGTTATTGTCTTTAAGTCTTGGCATCATTGAAGACTGGATCACCATGACTCTGTCCTTCTCTCCTCCTTTTCTCTGCAAGCTCTGGCAGAAGGTAATGTCAGAATAGATTGACAAGCACAAACCCCATTTCATATAGAATTGGCGTTTTTCTCCTTGTAGGGGCCTCACACCATGATGATGTACAGGGCTGTTCATTCCAGTCCTGTAGACAAAGAGAGCTGAGTTACCCTGCTTCTGCAGTGAGGCCTGGGGAAAGAGAGGGAGGAAAGACCCAGGCCCTGCCAGAGTTCCACCTATGCTCTGGACAGGCGGACCTGGGAGGGCTGCCAGATGCTTTCCACTCAGCCCCGGGTGGGCATCCAAGTCTCTGACCCACTCTTCAGGGGGTGGACAAAAGGCAGCCCAAAATGGGAGCCCCAGGGCCACTTCCTGTAGCCCCAGCGTTATGGGAAAGAGGGATAAGGGAAGAGAGGTTCCCACACCAGCGAGAGTGAGTGCAGCAGATATTGATGAGCAGAGACTGTCTATGGTTTTAGAGCTTTATTATAGAAAGGCAGGGAGAAAGAGAGAAGGTAGAAAGAGAGAGGGGGAGGGGTAAGGCTAGAGAAAAAGAGGATAAGAGTGAGACGGAGAAAGAGGAGGAGAAAGGAGAAGACAGAGAGGAGAGAGGAGTGAGAGAAGTGGGAGGTAAGAGAACAAAGGAATGAGAGGAGAGAGGAGAAGACAAAGAGAGAGGAGTGAGAGGGTGAGAGTGAGGAGTAAGAGGGAAGGGCCTAACAGCCCTCTTTTATGGTCTTTACTGTTGCTAGGTAACTGGGGAGGAATTTAGCCTGAAGGTCAGAAGCTTGGGACATTGCTTATGTGACTACTGACCATGCTTCTCTTGTAGGGGCTGTGGAGGGTGGTAACTTAGGCAGGAGCCAGAGTTCCAGGAGCATGAAGGAATGCCTACCAAGTCATGTAGGTAAATTATCATCCTTCCAGAGTTCAGGCCTCAGCTCAACTGGAGACCAGCCTGTCTGTGCATAGCCCATGCCCCACACTGTAGGACATTGAGGGTGTAGATTAAACCCAAACATGACTGATGGTGTTCCTCCTGTGACTATGACAGAGACCTCTTGGCCAACTCACAAGCTTTAAATCAGAATCAGAGTCCTATGGCATGAAATGATATGTCAAACAAACAAACAAACAAACAAACAAACAAACAAAATAGGGCAGCAGAGATTTCTCATCAGAAACCAAAGAGATCAAGTATACTGGAACAATATTTTTAAAACTGTCTCGTTTATGTATATAATGTGTTTTGAGCATTCCATCCTCCAGTCCTCACCCCGCCCCAGGATCCCCTCCCCCCCAGTTCATGACTTAACCCTTTGACCAAGTTTTCCTCTCAACTTTGTGTGCTTTGTTTTTAAACCATAGAGTCTACCTAGTAATTTATCATCCCGGAAGAAAACAGGCTCTCCACTCCTAAAGCAATCAACTGTCAATAGCTCCTCAGCTAGAGGGAATATTTCATGAGCTCTTTGCCCATCCATGCTGGGATTTCGGATGGCATGATCTTCGTGCATCCTTAGCTACTGAGTTCATTCGTGCAATGGTCTAGTCAGGTCCTACAAGCAATCATTTGTTGCAGACATTAATTATCTCTGGCTCTTAAACCTTTCCTCCTCGTCTTCTATGATTAACACTTAGGCTTGCATGGAAGGGCTATGATATAGGTGTGTTGAGATAAATATTTAAAAATGAAAATTTCTCTACACCAACAGATCCCAGCAGGCTGACTGGTCAGGCACTGGAGGCATGGCCGGTCTGTTCTCATCTTGTGGAGACTGACTCAGAGCTCCAAAACTCTCTCCACCCAACTTGCTAAGTTCCCACAGGCAGGTTGCTACCATGTCAGCCCCATGCTTCAAAATTCCCATGGCCTTTTGGGGTGCACTTCTGGCAAACTCACACTTTGCCACTGCACCTTTCTCTCTGGAACCCAGTCCAGCTGCCATGTGAAAGAAAACACCACACAAACCTAGTTCAGAATCAGTGGTAACTCAATGGCTGGGCACAACAACTAGAATCCTAATGTCGTAAGCCATGATTAATCTAAATCCTCTGGTGACAGATTTGCCATCTAAACTGGGGGTCACTAGTCGCTATGTATTGTCCTATCACTCTCCCAGTCCAAAAGCCTGTATCCTTCTCCTGCCTCTTCCCTTCCTCTCTCTGACCAGGAAGTCCTGCCTACTCTCCGTGATTGGCATCTTTACTCCTTAGAAGGGTTACATGAAGTCCTGAGTATGTGTTTCACTACTCATCCCAGGCAGCCCGTCACTAGGGAAACTGAATTAGCATGAAAATACAAAGAGCATCAGCGCTAGCTACAGCAAAGGTGTCCTATTTAAACTGGATTATTCTGTAGTTCATTATTCTCTGCACATTGACCAGCTATGTGACTCGATGTCTACTGCAAAAAGAAACTTCTCTGATGAAGGTTAAAGGATGCATTAAACTATGGGTAAGAAATGAGGGAAATTTTAACACTATGTCTATTTAGCAGAATAAGTATTAGATTCTCCATTAGGGCCTATAACCTGGCCATCTATATTTCCTGGGGTTTTTGACAATTGATAGTATCAGGCATGAGTTGCACCTTGTAAAGTGGACCTTAAGTCAATTAAGAAATTAGTTGTTAACTCTCATGCTAGTAAGGCCCCTTTGGGGATATTTTACCAGAAAAAAAATACTATTATATCTTGTAATATGGCTATAAAAAGCAATATCAGCATTGACCTATATCTTGACTACATCAATGTCAAAATCTTGGTTGTGATTTTCACCATATTTTCTACAAGATGATAACTTCTTGCTGGGCATGCAGGTGCACAAGTCTGAAACTAGCACTTGAGGGAATTTAAGAGGCTGAGACAGGAAAATCATAAAAATTGCTAACCTGGACTCTTAATAGGGTGGATCTGTCTATCTATCTATCTATCTATCTATCTATCTATCTATCTATCTATCTATATCATGCATGCACGTACACATACACACACACACACACAGAGAGACAGAGAGACAGAGAGACAGAGAGACAGAGAGACAGAGAGACAGAGAGAGACCAAAACAGCAGCATCATCTAATAACAAAAGAAATAGGCCAACGGGACATAAGATCTATCTATATTATTTCCTATGACATGTGGGATTATATAGTTTTCTAAACATTAAAAAAAAGTAATTTGAAAAGAATAAATCAGAGTCTCCTCTTCTGCAATCAAATCTTAGTCATACATGAACATAAAAATACTTGGAAACCTTTTAAAAATACTTATCAATATCTGGTTGTTTATTCAGATATAAAAGTAATTCTCCAAAGAAGCTGGATTGCTGATGTCAGCTGATCCTCACGTTACAGCTGAGCAGCAAGTTCACAATAGACAGTAAACATCCCTTCTTACTTCTGCTGTTGGTGATGTACCCCTTGGCTCCTGGTTTTCCAAGTCCTCAACCTTTGCATCACACATAAAGGTTTTGAGTTGGAAGAGGTTTAAATGTCACTAAGATAAAATTTCTCATATAAAAGATAAGGAACAAAAAGAAGCCCAGGGAGTAAAATTGGGGTGGCCAAGGTCTCATAACTAATTTGTAGCAGGGACAGGTCTGGACCTTCAGTCTTTGACTCCAAGACCTCTGCCCCCACCCTTAACATTTTAAAATTTCTGTCTTCAAGATGGCCCATACATATATCTTAAAGCAACTGTTTATGTGAAACTGGCTTGCTTATTAGCTTGTTTGATTATGGAAATATCATGTGAGATTTTATTAATAATGTAGGGAGAGAAATGGTGAGACTCTAAGCTTGACTGAGTTGCTGAGAAAGGATGGATTTATTAGGATGAGAGTATTGGTATGATCTGGTTGATGGAGATAATAACGTCTAAGCTGAGCCCTCTGATATATGTAAATGACAGTCAAAATTCTAATGTTGGTTTAAACAGTCCAAAAATATTGATAGACCTGAGCATGGTAGAAAGCAATGTTAAAGGCAATGTATTTTTAATACCCTTCAAAAACTGGTTCCAGCTTCCTGTACACCATTAAACTAAGGGCATGTAATTGTAACCCACACATAACAAGAGTCCATAACCTTTGGAGTCTATACACTGACACAGTTCAAAAATCCAATGCCAAATGTTTGTTTGTTTGTTTGTTTTGATACTATAGTGAAACTGAAGCCTTGGAAAATACAAAAAAACCATAAATTTCACAGCATGTACAATGTATGTGCAATGTATTTTTCTACTGTATGATGACAGCTGTCATCTTTCTAGAGTTTTTTAATCCTTCCAAGCTGCCAAACGGGTCTCTGTCTCTGGTATTTGGAATCTACTTTCTACCTTTCATTATTACCTAAAAGTTTTAGTCCTTTTTCTCCCTCTCCCCCACCTCTCTCTCTCTCCATCTCTTTTCATCTCTTCCTTCCCCTGCTTCTCTTTCCCCCTTCTTATTTCTCTAATCAACCCTTCACACCATCCTTTACCTTTTTTATCCTCTCCACCCACCATCCTTTTCCAGAACAACCTTCTTTAGATGATGATGGCTATTATCATATGACAACCTGTCATCCAAAAGGGATGGCCCAGATTAAAGGGATGTCTCCCCACCTCAAGATCCACATCAAATCCAGTGTCTTCTTCCCTCGAGATCAAGATTACAGGTGTGCCTTCCTACCTCAAAGGTCTGCATTAGAAGGAGATTCATCCTTATCAAATTAAACAGGAAAATCTTTTAAAGGTGTGCCATCTATTCCCTAATTGTAGTTTATTCCATGTACCTGGACGCTGGAAATAAAACTGAAGTCTTCTGGAAGAGCAGCAGACTTAATCACTGAGCTTCTTCAGATGCACTAAATTAACTTAAAACATTTTTTCAATAATAAATTAACCTAAATTTCCTATATCTATGTCCTTAATAAGTTTTTACATCTTTTAAACTTTCATTCAACTTTGTAACACTTTACTACTTAAAGTATAAATACATTGTACAACTGTATAAAATAATTTTAATTCTAACATATATTTTTATTTTTAGAAAGGATATGTGTATATACATACAGAGAGAGAGAGATACAGACAGAGACAGAGAGAGTAAGAGACTTCTGTCAAAACTACAGATGGAAACACATTAGCTTAAGCCTGCTCATGGTCAGCAGTGGCATAATTCAGTTATCAGCTTATTATTTTTGAGAAAGTATCTGAGAAACTTAGCTTAAAGAAATGAGCTAAAGAGGCATAAAGATGCATGCCAGTAATCCCAGCAGTTAAGACACTGAGTTAGGACAATCTTCATTGATTTAAGGGTAGCCTAGGCTGCAAAGTGAGACCCTTTATCTATCAATCAATCAATAAATAAGTAGAAGGAAAGATGGAAGGAAGGAAGGAAGGAAGAAAGGAAGGAAGGAAGGAAGGAAGGAAGGAAGGAAGGAAGGAAGGAAGGAAGGAAAGAAGGAAAGAAGAAAAAGGGAGAAAGACTTTTCTGGGAAGATGGTTCAGAGGCTCTTTACAGGATGCCTGGCTCCTTTCTGCCGGGCCTGTGGTAAGGTAGAGCACTGTGGTGGGGAGAAACAGATTAGAGCAAAGCTGCTTACTTCATGAAGGACATGTAGGGAAGCAAAAGGAAGGAATTATGGGAACAAATTTACCTTTCAAAGGCATGTCCCTGGCAACCGATTCTCTACAACTCGTCTCCACACACCAATCCTCCATTAAGCTAAGACTCCCCCAATTGGTTATGCTCTGATGAGGTTAGAGGCCCATGCTCCAGTTACCTCTGAAAGGTGTGTGCATGTGTGTGTGTGTGTGTGTGTGTGTGTGTGTGTGTGTACATATATATAAGTATGCATCTGTTTATATGCATGTGTGTATATATTTATACAGTATTAACATATAGTAAGTACCCACAAAGTAACTATTGTTGACCATCATGTATATGATTTTGTGGTGGTTTAAATATGCTTGTTCCGTGAGAAGTGGCGCTATCAGGAGATGTGGCCTTGTTGGAGTAGGTGTGGCCTTGTTGGAGGAAGTGCATCACTGTGTATGTGGGCTTTGAGGCCTCCTGTGCTCATGCTCTGCTTTCCTCCTGGTTATCTTCAGATTATGATGTAAAGCTCTTGGATCATCCAGCATCCTGTTTGCCTGTGTTGCACATTGACATGTTTCCCCCGTGATGATAATTGATAGAACCTCAGAAACTGTAAGCCAGCCCCAATTACATGTTTGCCCTGGTCATGGTGTCTCTTCATACCAAAAAAACTGCAAGCAAACATATTTCAATGCAATATTATATAATTTATAATAATAATATATAATATTTTATAATAATATATAAATTGCAGTTAAGTATAATATATGATATATATGTGTGTGTATATATATATGTGTGTGTGTATATATATATATATATATATATATATATATATATATATATATACTTAACAACACTATGGGTTGTTTATACCTATTCCATCAGACACACAGAATGGGATAAACCTTTACCATCACTGGCATCACTAGATGGTTGTGGTGTCTTGAATGGAAATGCTCCCATAGGATAATATGCTTGTACGAATACTGGTGAAACTGTTTGGGAAGAATTAAGAGGTGTGGCCTTGTGGCAGTTATGTCACTAGGGTTTGGGTTTTGAGCTTTTAAAAGTTGGTGCCATTCACAGAGTTCCCCACCCCCTCTGCTTCCTGTTTGTATATCAGGAGCACTGTGCCAGTCTGCCTGCTGCCATGCTCCCTGCTCTGATGGTCATGGACTCTAGCCCTCTGGAACTATAAGCCACTAATTAAATGTTTTCTTTTATCAGTTACTTTGGCCATGGTGTCTTATCACAGCAATAGAAAAATGACAGACAGTGATGGAGTGTTTCAGCAACAATATCATCTTGCCAAACAACAGTAGAAAAGGGATCTCTCATTGATGAAATGTTCTTTTGTGCTACATGACTGTATTTAGTTGTTTTATAATGACAACCATTGAGATTAGTGGCATTTTGATAACACTGTTTTCCCCTTAGCTACACATTGATTTCACATCTGTGATATGTGGTAAACATTTTTCAACAAAGACACACAATCACCAAATGATGGCATTGCTTGTGTTTAAATAAATACTATAATAAAAAATTAATGCTATATCTGCTATATGCTTAAGAGGGCATATACAGAAATACCACAATTTTAGTCAAGAAAACGGTCAGAATTATAGTACTTCAATTCTGTTACAAAAGTGCTTTTAGAAATGTGGGGAATAATTTAGCCATGGGATATTTCCAAATTTGTTAGTCCAATCTGACTTTATTGACACATATTATTATTGCTTAAATTACTCATGATTTATGTTGTTACATTGTTATATGTTATAAATTTATGCAATATATTTAATATTCTGTTCATTTTAATTTTCATTTTAATTAATACTAATACATGAAAAATAAATAACATATACATGCATATATATATATAAAACAAAATTTAGAAATTTAACTGTATATCTGATGATGTTAAATATATTTTGTTGTATAACCACCATGAACACCCATCTCCACAACTTTCCTTATCTTTGGAAAGGGCTACTTTACACCATTAAAGTGTAAGCCCAAAGCATCTGGTAGCAGACATCGTGCTTTTTAGATAAATGAGTTTTTTACTATGTTGGGTATGTCATAGAACTGGAGTCATTTTAATTCTTGTGTTTTGATACTGCTTCTCTTCACTTCTTTAAGATTCATCCTCACAGTACATTTTGTCAGAAATTCTTTCCTTGTTTGATCACAGCCTAGGATCAAACATGGGGCCCTGTGTATGTTAGAAAACACTCCCCAGTGAGCTACACACTCAGCAATTCTTTTTAAGAATTTAAAGAATTTAAGAATTTCTTTCCTTCTTAAAATTGAATATCTTCTGTTTTATGCACATATATCATTGTGTTTTTACTCATCCACTCTAAGGTAGATAAACATAAGAATTACTTAGAACATCAGTGAGAAAAATGAAGGGAGAATGAGGGTAGAGATGAGGGCAAGGAGGTACAAGGGCAGGGAGAGAAGAAAAGAGAAAGACTCATGGTTGCTGAGGCAATAATAGGAAATCTAGGAAAGATGGAGCTAATAATGAGCACAAAACAGGTAATGTAAGGAAAAGGGAGTTAGTCTGGTATCAGAAAGCTTTCATATACTATGTGTGGTGGTTTGAATGCTTAGTCCAGAGACTGGCACTATTTAGGGGTATTGCCTTGTTGGAGTAGGTGTGCCACTGTGGGTGTGAGTTTTAAGACCTGCCTGGAAGCCAGTCTTCTCTTTATTGCCTTTGGAACAAGATATAGAACTCTCAGCTCCTCCTGCACCATGCCTGCCTGGATGCTGCCACACTCTCATCTTGATGATAATGGACTGAATCTCTGAATCTGAAAGCCAGCCCCAATTAATTGTTGTCTTTATAAGAGTTGCCTTGGACATAGTTTTTGTTCACAGCAGTAAAACCCTAACGAATACAGAAGTTAATACCAGGAGTGGGGTATTGCTGTACTAGGCTTTACCATGCTTTTGTTTGGGAGAATGTGGATTTTGGAACTTTGGATTTGGAAACCAGTGGAATCCTTTAAGTGGGGTCTAATGGGCTATCCTAATAGGAATAAGGAAGCATTTGTTGATAGGTGTGATTTGAACTGTGCAGATCTGATCCAAGACATTTCAGTGGAGAAGAATTTTAGTATGTGGCACAGAGACCATTTTTGTCATAATTTGGTGATGAATGTGGTTGCTTTTAGCCATTGTCTGAAGAGTCTGCCTAAGGCTAAGGCAAAGGGATTTAGATTAATTGTTTTGAAAAAGGAAGTCTTAAAACAGCCTAGTATAAATTGTGCTATGCAGTTACTAAAGTTCAATCTTATGGAGAGTGTTTTAATGAAAAGCAGCAAGCTGAGAAAGGAAAAATACAAAATATATGGTTCAAGTATTAAAGGGACATCAGGAAGTGGAATAGAACTGGATCCTATATTCTAGTAGATAACAGATTAAGGGAATGGAACTTTGGGGCAAGAGCTCACCCAGCTAAATTAGGTCCATGCGTGGTGGTATATATCCCTAATCACAGGAGACTGGGACAGTCAGAACTCTGAGTTTAGCATCAATCTACAGAGCAAGTTCTAGGACAGCCAAGCTTAGGAAGGAAGGGATTTGGAAAACAGAAAGCTAGTAATAGGATACAGGGGACCATGTTCTAGCCCCAGGAAGCAGCAGAATTCAGTAGTTTTGGCCATGTGGCTCTGGCTTTAGAGATAAGAATAGATGGGACTACTGGGACAGTTGATGCTTCTTAGTTGGAACTAAGAAATTAGTGGTGATTAAGAAGAGATTAGCATTACTGAGGTGAAATCTGGGAAGTGTTTTCTGAGAGTGCAAAGAAACAGTTATCCAAGATAGCCAAGGTTGTACTTTGTGCAGTAGGTAGACTTGGAAATAAGTAAGAATCACCAACAAGGTTCTGGTTTTGAAGGTATGAAGGGGTCAAAGAGAGCAGTTGAAGCTTGGCACTGGGAAAGGCAGAGAAGGCCATTGGTGAATGTGCACCTCGGCTGCAGTTGATAGCCAAAGACTGAAGGGTCACAAAAAGAAGTTGAGGCTTAGCACCATGAAGAGAACCTATGAGAGGCTATTGGTGAAGCCTCGTTGCAGCAGAAGATCCCAGCATATTGGAGATGCCAGAACTATAGGATGATCACCAAGAACAGCAGCAACAGTGGAGGGGAGTTAACCAAAGCTACAGAGGTTAGAGCTGGACATATAACCCAAGCCCTTTGGAGGAGCCCAGAAGATCACGTGAGGATCCAAGACATTGGAACAAGAAGCTGTAATGTTGAGGATGCCTTGGAGACTGCATGATGTTTGAGATGCCAGAACCATGAGATATCTACTGAGGAAAACTGCTAATAGGAAGTAGGAGCAGCCCAGGAGAAAGAAGTTTGTTGTAGTCAACAAAGATGAAAAAGGAGTTGGAGATCTGAAGACTGTTTGACATCAGACATGGAGATATAAAGTTTGGAGTTTGCCCAGCTGGCTTCCTGTCTTGCTTTGGGGGTTATACTTAAGTGGTTGGATTAATCTCAGAAAAGACTTTGAACTTTTAACATTGTTGAGACTGCTATAGACTATGGGGACTTTTAAAGTTGAATTAATGTATTTTGCATTATGCTATGTTTAGGTATGACCCCCATAGACTCATATGTTTGAAGAAGCTGATGGGGACAGGGAGTGGAATGTGGTGGTTTGAATATGCTTGGCACTATTAGGAGGTGTGGCCTTTTTGGAGTAGGTATGACCTTGTTGGAGGAAGTTTGTCACTGTGGGCATGTGCTTTAAGACTCCCATCCTAGCTGCCTGGAAGCCAGTCTTCTACTGTTTCCCTTTGGAATGAGATATAGTATTCTTCAGCTCCTCCTGAACCATGCCTGCCTGGATGCTGCCATGTTCCCACCTTGATGATTATGGACTGAACCGCTGAACCTGTAAGCCAGCCCTAATTAAATATTATCCTTATAAGAGTTGCCTTAGTCACAGTGTCTGTTCACAGCAGTAAAAAGACACTCTATTCTAACCCAGTTTTTCTAAATAAGAACTAGTTAAGAAAAGTTATCCCTAATGTAATCCCACGATGAAAATGTTCGGTCACTGACCACCAAATACAAAGATAACTGGATTTTGGAATATATAGAAATTGTATTGCAATACCTCCCTTCCAATCCTAGTTTGCTGAGAGGTTTTATAATGAAAGAGCACAAGTTTTGTTTAATATTTTTCCTTGTCAGTTAAAGTGTGTTTCTGTTTCTTCATTTTATCCATGTGAAATATAATACTAAATTTTATATGTGAGAAAATTCTTACATGCCAGTGATAAATTATACTTGATTATACAGATTAGCCTTGAGGCTGAAGAGGTTAAGAGCATTGGTTAAGAGCATTTGTTGCCCTCCAGAGAACCAGAGTTCAGTTCTTTTCTACAATCCATGCTGTGTAGCTCTCAATAACTTCAGCTCCATAAGATATATTGCCTCTGGCGTCCACAGGCATTAATACTCATTTACACACACACACACACACACACACACACACACACACACACCACAACTAAAACTAAATCTTTCAAAATGTATAATCTCAGAATGTTGTTTAATCATGTAGACTTGATGTTACCAAGGAATTTACTTCGGCATTCATCAGAGATATTGATTTTATAAATGTGTAAACAATAGATAAACTCCTGAAAGAGGGTATGTTCTTCATTTGGACATGGACGTGGCCATGTAAAGGACCAGTGTCTCAGATCCACGAGAATCTAGCCAAGCTTCCTCCCCCACCCCATAAGGCTAGAAGCAGTGAATCTGTCCTCTGGTCCAAGTCTGAGTACTTAGGAATGATTGATTTATATCTACTCTAACTAGCACGACAACTTCATCCTCTAGTTGTTTCACAGCCTGAAACTGCTTGTACCTAGACAACTCCTACTTAGACAAGCTCATTTCTCCCACTTGCTGTACACAATAAATATACCGAGGCTCAGGATAGCTGTGGAGGTTGATGTCACCCCACCACCACCCCCCAGCTTTTCTGTAGGTCTGTTAGTATGTCTCATTTCCACAGTCCTCCTCTACCCTAGTAAAATTTCCAGAGTCATGGCATGCAGGTTGCCAAAAGTGTACAGTTTTTCTTTAAGTCTTTCTCTAGCTTTGGGGTCAGCCTTTTGGGATGAGATTAGGTGTCTTGTTTTCTCTTCAACTGGTTGGAAGAGGTATTTCTTCCTGAACTAGTAGGGTAGAATTCAACAGAAAAGTCAACAGTTCTTGGGCTTTTGTTCTTGTGATATTTTTATTACAGACTAGGTCAATACTAAGTTTATTCATGTTTTTAATTCGTGATTTACTCTTGGCTAGTGATGCAGTGCTGGGAATTTATCTGCTTGAATCGGGCTCTCCTGCTTGCTGCTGTCTACCTTTATACACTGTTCCCTCACACAACATTCTATTTCTATAAAGGTAGCAGCAAGACGTTTTCTTTCCTAGTGTTTCCTGGGTCTTCTAATCCAAAACAGATCTCTTGGTCTCATTCATCATATCTATTGTTTTCTGGGTGTTCATATTTTATCTCTGGCTTGCTTCCCATTTTCTTCTTTGTGCTTAAACTAACTCTCACTTTTTATTTCCATTACAGGTAAAGTATAATTATTAATAAAAGATATTTCTCCATTTTAAAGAGATAATTTACAGGTAATTTTGGAGTTAGCACTGTATTTTTGAAACTCGCATTTTATAGTGTGTTTTAACTTGTGTTTGTCTGTATGTTTCTCTTTTGATTCATTTTTTTTGGCTGCTAATTGTTAATGGTTAATATGTTGCAAATTTCCATACATTCGCACACATTTTCTGGCTTCCCTTTCCCACTTGATTTCCAATGTTACTCTATTGTGATCACAAAATAACATTATTTCAATATTTTAACACCTACTAGGATTTTCTGTGGCCCCAAATATTGTTGCTAATGCTCTGTGTGTGCTCTTGAACAGCGTGCATGTTCTACCTCTGTCATGTAAAATGTTCATCAAGTACCTGGGAGATCTGATTAGCATCGTCCCCGTCAGCTACATCATGACTGACATCTGTTACAATCATCTATTACTGAGAATGTGGACTGGAAGAATTTCATACTATTGAAGGTGTATGTCTTATCCTTCAATTATGTAAATATTTATATTACACTATCACATGTATTAAGGGGTGAAAATGTATGGGCATGTTACAATTGTGTTTTAAAATGCATAAAGCAAGATCAGTAAATGTATTCACGGCTCATTTAAAGGTTTCTTCAGGTGCTATGGAAAAGGTTGGCAGATAGCTCTACTTGCTACACCTTTGGATCTGCCATTAAGTTTAGTCAGAGTACATACTAGGTGGTTTACAAATAATGACAGCTTGGCAAGAGTGCTGGAGACAGGCTATTTCTGTCCAATGTAGGACTTCTGTGGACAGTCTTTATTTAGAGACTCATGTTGGCTTGACCAAAGGTTTTACAGAAATGTGCTACAGTCTCTCAGATTTCTGTCAATCCTTTCCTTCAGTCTTTTTTTCTTTCTTTCATAGGTTTAAGGCATACATTGTAGTCTGAAGAATTTCCCTGCCTACTTTAATTATTCTTTGAGCCTTCCTTTCAGAGGATTGGAGTGGACACATTTTGCTCACAACTGGGAAAAAAGTGACCTTAAAAATAATATAATTTCAGTCGGGTGTGGTGGTGCACACCTTTAATCCCAGCACTTGGGCGGCAGAGGCAGGCGGATTTCTGAGTTCGAGGCCAGCCTGCTCTACAAAGTGAGTTCCAGGACAGCCAGGGCTACACAGAGAAACCCTGTCTTGAAAAACCAAAAACAAAAAAACCCAAAAATAATATAATTTCAAGAAAATTTTATCCTTACTTCCCAACATATATCAGAAAAATTAAATATATCAGTCTATCTAAGTTTGAATATTCATTATAGTCAAAGGTCAAGTCTTACACTGAGTATCTTAAAATAATATCAAAAGAATCTATTTTTCAGGAAGAAAGAATTCCATAGCATCTCCCTTTCCCATATATGTTGCTCATGCATGTGTAGGCCCTTTAACCTGTTCTTATAGGTACTATTAATGGGCAGAACAAAAGACTGTTAAGAAATGTTAGTTGCTCATGTTCATTCAGCCTGGAGTAAACCAGGAACAACTGCAGATGACTTAACCCAGGCCCGTGCTGCAGGAGGCACACTCTGCTTGAGTCCTTTTGTAAATTACAAAACGATGTTCTTTACTTATGAACCGTTATTTCTACATTTCAGAAAATTGTTATTTTACACTGATTTCTGCAGAAGGAGACATCTTACTGCCATCTGCTGGAAATTTTGAAATATATATATGTGTGTGTGTGTGTGTGTGTGTGTGTGTGTATGTGTGTGTGTGTGTGTGTGTGTGTGTGTGTGTGTTCATATGCAAACAACAATGCTTATTATGTAAGTGGAGCCTTGCTAAATATGCCACATCCTATATAGCAGCCTGGAGATAAGGCCACTGCCTCCTAAGAAATGTGCTTTCCATGTTCCCTATAGTAGCAGTGGGGAAGGGTCGTGAGGAGAATTGTTTATAAGGACAAGTAATGAAAACCATATTAAGAGGCTTAAAAAATGTACCAATTCTGCCTGCTTATTCGAGTTATTAGCTATGAGTAATAAAATAGTTTCTTACCTATTGTGTACATTAGAAAAATATTAGTCTAAATAAGATAAATGAAGGAAGGACTTTCAAAACCTTCCAAGTTATATAAGTTCCCAAGCTGAAAACATGATACATTATATTTTCTCGGAATTAGTAAAAGCTTACATAGATGGCCAAGTTGTACTGTGTACCACACGTCATCCCATTGGCTATAAAGTATAAAAGGCAATTTAACACACGAAGTATAATGAGTGTAATTTAATTCTTTGCTTATGCTTTAGAATCCAACTCAGTTCTTTACATAGCCTGAAGCTGGTGTATACCACATGTAGTATGGTGGACTAGAACTATGTGAAATTGCTGTAATTTATATGACCACAATGGACAAATGTTTCCTTCTAAGATGAATAAATTATGAAGGCTTGAATATTTAGGGTTCTTAAATGCTGACCTCCTTTCTGACCCACCAACCAGAGGTAAGAGGTAAAAGGTTAATGGGAAAGGGATATTGTGGACCTGTTTAGAAGTAGTTTCTTGGGGCGATTCCACCATGCCTTGTCAGGATTCTAGCAGGTTAGTTCAATAGTAAACACCAAACACAAATCAGTAGCGAAGGCATCATCCAGCAGAATAAATGGTGCATCTCTGAGATAGCACAAGTCAGAGGAAGCAGCCAGAATTAGCTGGAGCACCATGAGAAGCACCACTAACGAAGACCAGTCATGACCAGTGAGGAAATGAGGGATTGTAATGCAGGAGCATCCTCTCACTGTTTGTGGGGATCAATTTATATTCTTTCTTTTTTTTTTAATTTATTTTTTATTAGGTATTTTCCTCATTTACATTTTCAATGCTATCCCAAAAGCCCCCCATACCCACCCCCCAATCCTCTACCCACCCACCCCCCCTTTTTGGCCCTGGGGTTCCCCTGTACTGGGGCATATAAAGTTTGCAAGTCCAATGGGCCTCTCTTTCCAGTGATGGCCTACTAGGCCATCTTTTGATACATATGCAGCTAGAGTCAAGAGCTCCAGGGTACTGGTTAGTTCTAATTGTTGTTCCACCTATAGGGTTGCAGATCCCTTTAGCTCCTTGGGTACTTTCTCTAGCTCTTCCATGGGGGCCGTGTGATCCATCCAATAGTTGACTGTGATCATCCACTTCTGTGTTTGCTAGGCCCCGGCATAGTCTCACAAGAGACAGCTATATCTGGGTCCTTTCAGCAAAATCTTGCTAGTGTATGCAATGGTGTCAGCATTTGGAAGCTGATTATGGGATGGATCCCTGCATATGGCAATCACTAGATGGTCCATCCTTTCGTCACAGCTCCAAATTTTCTCTCTGTAACTCCTTCCATGAGTGTTTTGTTCCCATTTCTAAGAAGGGGCAAAGTGTCCACACTTTGGTCTTCGTTCTTCTTGAATTTCATGCGTTTAGCAAATTGTATCTTATATCTTGGGTATCCTAAGTTTCTGGGCTAATATCCACTTATCAGTGAGTACATATTGTGCAAGTTGCTTTGTGATTGGGTTACCTCACTCAGGATGATGCCCTCCAGGTCCATCCATTTGCCTAGGAATTTCATAAATCCATTCTTTTTAATAGCTGAGTAGTACTCTATTGTGTAAAGGTACCATATTTTCTGTATCCATTCCTCTGTTGAGGGGCATCTAGGTTCTTTCCAGCTTCTGGCTATTATAAATAAGGCTGCTATGAACATAGTGGAGCATGTGTCCTTCTTACCGGTTGGGACATCTTCTGGATATATGCCCAGGAGAGGTATTGCTGGATCCTTCGGTAGTACTATGTCCAATTTTCTGAGGAAAGGACAGACTGATTTCCAGAGTGGTTGTACGAGCTTGCAATCCCACCAACAATGGAGGAGTGTTCCTCTTTCTCCACATCCTCACCAGCATCTGCTGTCACCTGAATTTTTTATCTTAGCCATCGGACTGGAGTGAAGTGAAGTCTCAGGGTTGTCTTGATTTGCATTTCCCTGATGATTAAGGATGTTGAACATTTTTTCAGGTGTTTCTCAGCCATTCGGTATTCCTCAGGTGAGAATTCTTTGTTCAGCTCTGAGCCCCATTTTTTAATGGGGTTATTTGATTTTCTGGAGTCCATCTTCTTGAGTTCTTTATATATATTGGATATTAGTCCCCTATCCGATTTGGGATAGGTAAAGATCCTTTCCCAATCTGTTGGTGGCCTTTTTGTCTTATTGACGATGTCTTTTGCTTTGCAGAAGCTTTGCAATTTTATGAGGTCCCATTTATCGATTCTCGATCTTACAGCACAAACCATTGCTGTTCTATTCAGGAATTTTTCCCCTGTACCCATATCTTCGAGGCTTTTCCTTACTTTCTCCTCTATAAGTTTCAGTGTCTCTGGTTTTATGTGGAGTTCCTTAATCCACTTAGATTTGACCTTAGTACAAGGAGATAGAAATGGATCAATTCGCATTTTTCTACATGATAACCGCCAGTTTGGCCAGCACCATTTGTTGAAAATGCTGTCTTTTTTCCACTGGATGTTTTTAGCTCCCTTGTCAAAGATCAAGTGACCATAGGTGTGTGGGTTCATCTCTGGGTCTTCAATTCTGTTCCATTGGTCTACTTGTCTGTCACCATGCCAATACCATGCAGTTTTTATCATATTTGCTCTGTAGTACAGCTTTAGGCCCGGCATGGTGATTCCACCAGAGGTTCTTTTATCCTTGAGAAGACTTTTTGCTATCCTAGGTTTTTTGTTATTCCAGATGAATCTGCTGATTGACCTTTCTAATTCGTTGAAGAATTGAGTTGGAATTTTGATGGGGATTGCATTGAATCTGTAGATTGCTTTTGGCAAGATAGCCATTTTTACAATGTTGATCATGCCAATCCATGAGCATGGGAGATCTTTCCATCTTCTGAGATCTTCTTTAATTTCTTTCTTCAGAGACTTGAAGTTTTTATCATACAGATCTTTCAATTCCTTAGTTAGAGTCACGCCAAGTTATTTTATATTATTTGTGACTATTGAGAAGGGTGTTGTTTTCCCAATTTCTTTCTCAGCCTGTTTATCCTTTGTGTACAGAAAGGCCATTGACTTGTTTGAGTTAATTTTATATCCAGCTACTTGATTGAAGCTGTTTATCAGGCTTAGGAGTTCTCTAGTGGAATTTTTAGGGTCACTTATATATACTATCATATCATCTGCAAAAAGTGATATTTTGACTTCTTCCTTTCCAATTTGTATCCCCTTGATCTCCTTTTGTTGTCAAATTGCTCTGACTAGGACTTCAAGTACAATGATGAATAGGTATGGAGGAAGTGGGCAGCCTTGTCTAGTCCCTGATATTAGTGGGATTGCTTCTAGCTTCTCACCATTTACTTTGATGTTGGCTACTGGTTTGCTGTAGATTGCTTTTATCATGTTTAGGTATGGGCCTTGAATTCCTGATCTTTCCAAGACTTTTATCATGAATGGGTGTTGGATTTTGTCAAATGCTTTCTCAGCATCTAACGAGATGATCATGTGGTTTTTGTCTTTGAGTTTGTTTATATACTGGATTACGTTGATGGATTTCCATATATTGAACCATCCCTGCATCCCTGGGATGAAACCTACTTGGTCAGGATGGATGATTATTTTGATGTGTTCTTGGATTCAGTTAGCTAGAACTTTATTGAGGATTTTTGCATCGATACTCATAAGGGAAATTGGTCTGAAGTTCTCTATCTTTGTTGGGTCTTTTTGTGGTTTAGGTATCAGAGTAATTGTGGCTTCATAGAATGAGTTGGGTAGAGTACCTTCCGTTTCTATTTTGTGGAATAGTTTGTGAAGAACTGGAATTAGGTCTTCTTTGAAGGTCTGATAGAACTCTGCACTAAACCCATCTGGTCCTGGCCTTTTTTTGGTTGGGAGACTATTAATGACTGCCTTTATTTCTTTAGGGGATATAGGACTGTTTAGATCATTAACCTGATCTTGATTTAGCTTTGGTACCTGGTATCTGTCTAGAAACGTGTCCATTTCATCCAGGTTTTCCAGTTTTGTTGAGTATAGCCTTTTGTAGAAGGATCTGATGGTGTTTTGGATTTCTTCAGGATCTGTTGTTATGTTTCCCTTTTCATTTCTGATTTTGTTAATTAGGATGCTTTCCCTGTGCCCTCTGGTGAGTCTAGCTAAGGGTTTATCTATCTTGTTGATTTTCTCAAAGAACCAGCTCCTTGATTGGTTGATTCTTTGAATAGTTCTTCTTGTTTCCACTTGGTTGATGTCACCCCTGAGTTTGATTATTTCCTGCCTTCTACTCCTCTTGGGTGAATTTGCTTCCTTTTGTTCTAGAGCTTTTAGATGTGCTGTCAAGCTGCTAATGTGTGCTCTCTCTAGTTTCTTTTTGGGGGCACTCAGAGCTATGCAGGCACCATTTCAAGTTTCTGTTTTCAGCAAAATATCACATGACCTTTCAATTGTCTGTTTTCAGCAAAACATCACACGCCCTCTCACAAGACAGCTTCCAGAAAATCATCGTATCACATGACACAACTGAGTTGTTATAGAAACCAGGAATTTCCACCTCAAGATTGGGATCCTGCTACTCAATGTTCGTGACAACAGTGAAATCATAGGGTGTGTCCTCGTCTGATCAAATTTTGGGCCACATACAATGCAAAAGGTATAGGCGGCTCTCTACAGAACCGCATTGAGAAGGTAGCTGATTACAGCCAGTGCAGACCTCCAGAATTGTGAATAAATACATTTCTTTGCTTGAGCTACCACCCTATTTTCTTTTTATGGCACTCTGAACAGGCTAGTAAACTTGGTAATTCAGTTCTGCATCAATGAAATCATATCACTCACTAACCCTAGCATGACTTATAAAAATTCCAAATTTTGTATGAGACATTTTATGTAAATAAGACTCAAATGTAAAAGATTTTCAGTTTTAAAGTACGCTTTAAATTTTCTTAATTGCATTTATCATTAGTGTGTATGTGTATATATGGTGTGTGTGTTTCTATGTGTGTGTTTGTGAGTGTGTGTGTGTGTGTGTGTGTGTGTGTGTGTGTGTGTGTGTGTGTGTGTGAGTGCGCGCACATGCTATGGTATACTGTGTGTGTCAGAGGATAATTTCCAGGATACTTTTCTTGGCTCTCTTCTACCTTGTTTTATAAGCAATGTTTCTCTTATTTCTGTTTTGCTGCATATTCAGGGCTAGTTGTCCTGTCAGCTTCAAAATGGTCCTCTTGTCTTTACCTCTCATGTGGGAATGTTAGGATTCTGGATATGTACTATAATATCCATCTTTTTACACAGGATCTGTGTCTCAAACTCAGCTCGGCATATTTTCCTTGTTAAGCAGCTTTTCCTCTCTAAGCCATTTCACTGGCCTCCTGAGAATGTCTTGAAACTGTATTTGAAGCAAGCATGTAGGATAAATAGGACCATATAGTCACTCACATAATGATCCCCTTTCTTCATTCATTATCTGGAATGATATTCGGTTAACCAAAAGAAAGAACTGTGACATCCATGTTCTCATGAGGTTGACTGGATGCTTTCTAGTTTTGCATGGTTTCTCAGGGCGTGCTGGCTGCACTACCGTCTCAGAAGAATCATCTTGCCATTGCTAGTTGCTGGATGCCCTGTTGGCCTCTGATACTGATGCCTTCAGATGATGATGGATAGATCTTTCTCGACCTGAGGCAAGACTCTGGGTGATACTCTCTACAGGCCATCTCATCATCATGATATCAATTTGCTCTGAATGGATATGGTTTTCTCCTCTGCCAAGTTTCCAGGGTAGGCCCTTGGATATTTCTGGTTCTGCTCTATAGCACTTAGGAACAAACATGTCTTGTTTCCTTCATGCAGCTGTGAAAAACCATTATAAGACCATCCTAAGGTTGAAAGTTTTATTTGACCAGGAGTTCTAAGTTGCAATCCATTGTGCTAGATAAGCAGTAGGAACAGAAGCAGGACATTGAAGCAGATGGTCCCATCACATTCTTAGTCAAGAAACAGCAGTACTTCCTACGTCCATGATTGATCTCTACACTTATATTGCACAAGATTTCCTGCCAAGGGAGAAATCCTATCCAAAGTCAAGATGAGTCTTCTCATGTCAATTAATATAAGTAAGATAATATCCCACAGGAATCAACAAACATTGATCTCACAGGTAGTCCTGATCTCTGTCAAATGGACAGTGCATTAATATCAGAGAAAACATCCATTCATTTGGTTTCCACTTATAATTCTTCCTCTGCTCATACTTGCCCAGGGTCAGGGAAGTAAGATCTACTCTAAGGTGTTGCCTTCCCCTTCACAGTTGGATGGTACTACAAAAATTTATACAATCTTCTTCAAAATAAGTTTCATATCTAATCTATTGTTTTATTTTTGAAGCTCTATAAATGCCAGAAACTGAATATTAATCTGAATTGTTGAATTATTAATGTAATTTACCCTAATCTTTCCTCAAACATGAGATACTTAAGGAACTTAGAATGAATAGCATATGCTTAGAAAGTAAAACACCTGAGCAACACTCCTCCCCCCCCCAAAAAAAACATTAGTAGCATATTTCTCTCTGCATACTAGTCAAGAAACAGCTCAGTCATTGGTGTGTGTGTAGGTGTGAGAGTGTATGGTTGTGTCACTCTTTGTTAGGGGTAAAACTAGCATTAAATTTATCCTATAGAACCCCTTAGTCTCATTTCTCTTACAGGCAGTTTGGCTATATGTATAGATAAAGAACTGGGATAATAATTTCTTTAAAAGTGATATATTATCTCGGGTTATTTCTGAGGGGTTTCCAAGCTTATACTTAAAATGATTTAACATGTTTTCTGAAGAACCTCCAGACTGATTTCCAGAGTGGTTGTACCAGTTTGCAATTCCACCAGCAATGGAGGAGTGTTCCTCTTTCTCCACATCTTCGCCAACATGTGTTGTCACCTGAGGTTTTGATCTTAACCATTCTGACTGGTGTAAGGTGGAATCTCAGTATCGTTTTGATTTGCATTTCTCTGATCACTAAAGGACTTTGAACATTTCTTTAGGTCCTACTCAGCCATTCAAGATTCCTCTGCTGTGAATTCTCAATTTAGTTCTATTTTTTTAATTGGGTTGTTTGAATTTTTTTGGTGGTTAATTTCTTGAGTTCTTTATATATTTAGGATATTAGCCCTCTATCAGATGTGAGGTTAATGAAGATTTTTCCCCCAATCTGTAGGTTGCCAATTTGTCCTGTTGACTATTCCTTTGCCATACAGAAGCTTGTCGTTTTAATGGGGTTCAATTTATGAATTTTTGATATTAGAGCCTAAGCCATTGGAGCTCTGTTTAGGAAATCCCTCCCCCACAAGCCAATGAGTTCAAGGCTCTTTCCTACTTTCTCTTCTATTCGATTGAATATATCTTGTTTTATGTTGAGGTCTTTGATCCACTTAGACTTGAGCTTTGTGAAAGGTGGATCTATTTTTTTTCCTACATACACACTGCCAGTTAGAGCAGCACCATTTATTGAAGATGCTTTCTTTTTTCCATTGTATATTTATGGCTTTTTTATAAAAGATCAAGTGTCTTGAAGTGTGTGGTTTTATTTTTGGGTCTTCAATTCTATTCTATTGGTCAATCTCTCTGTCTCTGTTCCAATACCATGCAGTTTTTGTTTTGTTTTTTTATCACTATTGCTCTGTAATGTAGCCCAAAGTGGGATCCAGCTCAAGAGGAGGCCCCAAGGCTTGACACTATTACTGAAGCTATGGAGCGCTCACAAAAAGGAACCTAGCATGACTGCAGTCCAGAAGACCTAACAAGCAGCTGAAAGAATAAGATGCAGATACTTGCACCCAACCAATGGACAGAAGCTGCTGACCCCGGTTATTGAATTAAGGAAAGACAGAAGCTGAGGAGAAGAGGAACCCTGTAGGAGGACCAGCAGTCTTAATTACTCTGGACCCCCAAGGTCTATTAAACACTGGATCACCAATCAGGCAGCATACACCAGCTGATATGTGGCCCTCAACACATATACAGCAGAGGATTGTAGGGTCTGTGTTCATTCAGAGATGATGCACCTAACCCTCAAGAGACTGGAGGTTCCAGGGAGTTTAGAGGTCAGGTGGGGTTGGGGGTGGGGACATCCTCAAGGAGACAGGATGTGCAGAGGAGGTATGGGATATGGAACAGTCGGAGGATGGACAGGAAGGGAGAAAATAAATCTGTAATGTAAAAAAGATAAATAAAAAATAATAATTTAACATATACTATCAGAACCAATCTTTATCCACCTGAGTAAATGCTTAAATTAAACAATGCCTGTATTTATCAGTCTCCATATTGGCTTAAAAGTTTCCACAGTTCACAACCATGGAAAATTTAAAGGGCCATGATTCAGAATGCAATCTAAATATGTAGTGAACATTCTCATCTTAAAATATCATTAGTCTGGCCAGTAGTGTTTTCTGCTTTTAATTCTAGCACCTTGGAGGCTGAGGCCGGATAATCTCTGTGAGTCAGAGACCAGTGTGTTCTATGTAATGAATTCCAGGACAACCAGGACTATATAATAGAAAGACCCTCTCTCAAACAAACAATTTAGAAACAAAAGTAAAATGTTATCAGTATGAATTGAAAAATTGAAACCTTCCCATTTATTTTGCATCTAATAACAGTATCCTCTTAAGAAAGACCAGATGTATTGCTGCTTTAGACAAAGTATATTAATATTCAATTGTATGGAATAAATTTGGGGGATGTAAGCATTCCTTCATGAAGATAACAAAAGACACTGAAAAAGGTATAAAAGGTGATCAATGCTGGATCAATGCCTGGCCAGTCTCCTAGGACTGGAAAGTATACACAAGACAACAGTATCAGCACCAGCACCAGCAGACAATGATGACCTTCTTATCCACCACAGAGACAAGTGCACTGTAACTGAAAACCTGCAGCACCTAGGGACTACATGGATCGGCAAGTATGAGGTTGGTCCCTTTATACATTCAGCACTTAATGCATTTCCCAAACGACAGTTCTGATTCCATGTCACTTTCATTTCTTCTCAGCATTGCAAAGGAAATCTCCAGGTTGGAAGCCAGGAGGTTACGAAGCATGGAATTCTGTTCAAGATGGATTTTTACAGGCCTTGCTGGAGTTAATTGCTGAAACCTTGCACATGTAATTAATTTTATACAATTCAGCACCATCTGTGGACACAGTATTTTCATTCAAGTCTAGTATGACTTGATATAAAATTGAAATTGTTATGACTCTTAAGCTGATATTTGTGTCTTTGTTTACACTAACCAATAAAACAAAAACAAAACAACTACATTTTAGCATTCCAAAAATACAGGTTGAGGGCCTTTTAGATAAATGCAAATAATAATAATAATAATAATAATAATAATAATAATAATACCCCAAAATTAAAAAAATAAAGATCTTTACTTGGTAGGTTGGTCTCAGATGGCAAGATTATAATAATATACTCTTTTTCCAACAATACTGTCATATAATATCCTGCAGACCCACAACATTTTTATGGTGCTTGCAAAGTTTGTATTATTCCTGTCCACATTTAACCATCCCCAGTTGCTGCTTCCATAAAACTGATCCACAGAGTACCAGCTCCCTCCTGATGTACATATGAGTCAGAGGCTGCTCCCCAGAGCCTTATAAAAAACTAATCAAAAGAGACTGCATAGGGGAGTGGAGTGTATCACCCTTTCCTGTGGACTGCCTGCCTGCTCCTCATTAGTTTTGCTGTCTAGTGCCCTTGTAGGCCTGTCCTGATTTATTTTAGGTCCGAGGCATGTGTATCAGTACTTTGCCTTTTGATGACAAGCTTATTCTTGCCAATAAGGTTTGCCAGAGAGATTTTCTTTATGTGAACATGAGAATTTAGCCATCGGATTCTTTGATTTGCAAGTCCTGTGAGCCCCGAAGCTCACTTACGATCAAAGACACTGCATGGAGTCCATTCTCCATCCTTTAAGAAGGTTGTCCTTTCTAATGAATGGTGGATCACCAGCGAAATATCTACAAACATTTTACCATTGACCAGGGAACCTACAGCACCAAGGTCAGGCCCCAGCAATGGACCTAGACTATTGCAGAGTTTATGTGCAGGCACATGGCTTCCATTCCTACAGTAATGATGCATGTGTCTGGTCATCTGAAGACTGAACTAAAGGTACTCCTTAAGCCAAGCCTTAAGCCCTTCATTTTTGGAAATACTTAAATACACAAAAGGCACATCACAAGAATCTATTTTTTAGAGTATGACTGTGTAATTTAGGGTTTAAAAATTGTATGTACTTTTCGTGTGTGTGTGTGTGTGTGTGTGTGTGTGCGCGCGCGCGCGCACGCACACGTGTATTTAATCTATTATTAAATACACACTTACGTTTATAAGCTATTAAATAACTTGTCTGAAAAAATAAATAGCACTTAGATACATTTTTAAAAAACAAATACTGTTTTGAAATGTATCACACAAAAGAAGAAGAAAAGCCAAGACAATAAAACTGTATAGAATGATAGGTTCTTGAAATAATTGTTGTAATCCCTTTTCATTTACATGGAGGATGCCTTCAGAAGCCTGCTTCAGTCAGTATAAATAAATAAAAGCTCGATTCGAGGAGTAAAACAGTGGTTTGGGGACAAATTCTAGGCTCTGCATTTAGTCGCATCTGCAAAATAAGTCATCACCTCTAATATCATTTTCAGTAAAGAGAAAACTGTGGTGCTTCTGATCTTTATTTATCGGACTTTGACAGGGAGGGGTTTCTCCTAGAAACCTTAAGGATGGGAAAACATGGTAAGTCATCCATTTCTCTTTCTTGCACAGGTAATTTGATCTTTATCTCCCGCCTTCACACTCCAGTTCTGCAATGAAGTCTTTGTACTAAGCTAACTGATAAGGTAAAGAGACAAAAATCAAAGGCTCAGAAAGCCAACTCTCAGTGAATACCAGAGAAAATCACCCAAGACTAAAGGCTGCTACTGAAGTCACTTGGCATGATTTAACACTGATTTTGTTTTTCATTTGAGAGACTAAATTTTATGAACTATTTCATGTTATAAAAAAGAATTCTCAGTCTTTGCAGACTTGGTGTGCTTCTTTTAAAAGCACACTTTAGTGTTCCACACATTTTAAAATGTAAATTATGGCTGTAGTTTGTGGGTTTCATGTTTCGTTTAGTATGCTGCACCATTTTAAACATGCAGGAATAAACTAGCCAGCCATATTTAAAACCAAATTGTTCAAATCCACGTAGTTTAAAATATTCCTAAACAAGGAGAAAAGCTTAAAGTGCAATATTGAGGAGATCCATATTTGAGATTACTGAACATCCTTCCTGTGCTTTATAATATTGGACTGGTCTTATAAATATAAAACTAGATCCCATTGAACATAGCAAACTTATC
The DNA here is from genome assembly GCF_000001635.26 of Mus musculus. NCBI lineage: Eukaryota > Metazoa > Chordata > Mammalia > Rodentia > Muridae > Mus > Mus musculus. The sequence goes on from NC_000067.6 coordinate 32,859,978, forward strand.
CCTCTTTATCAAACACAAAGCCTTCTGCAAATGTGAGTAAAGAAACTAAAACAGTTATAACCCTCAACACCAGTGGAAAGGGAAGTCAGCTTGAGCTGCCAGGAAAATATTGGGAGATGATAACCTAAGAGATAACTGCGGTCCAGAAATGAAAGGAGAGAAAATTCAAGTGTCTAAAGATAAGGCAGCCCCAGGGGCCAACTGTGATGTCTAATCTTAGTTGTCAACTTGATAGGACGTAGAATCACCATGGAAACCAACCTCTGGGAATTTTGGTGAGGGGCTACATTGATAGGTTGATTGAGTTGGGAAGATACACTCTAAATGTGGATTTTTTTTTAACCATTGCATTGGCTGGAATCTTGGTCTAAATAAAACTAAAGAAAGTATGATCATGCTTTCTGACTGTGTACAGTGCGACCCGCAGCTCCTTCTTCCACCATGCCTGCTCCACCCTCATGAGCTACTTCCCCTGGAGCCATAAGCCAAAATCCAACCCTTCCTTCCTTACATTTGCTGTTTTGTTAGGAATGTTGTTGCAGCCAGGAGATGAATAACTACCACTCCATCTGATACACTTAGAGCAAAGGTGCCAGTGTCAGGGACCACAGAAGATGAACAGAAAGGATCTTTGGCAGTCAGAGCACCCAGAGGATCACCACTGCTGATGGATAAATACGATTTGTGATTGTATCACAAATTAAGACACTAGACATGGCTGTGGGGCTCAGGATGAGAAACATGGAATTGAACAGCTAACTACATATCTGATGCTAAGATGCCCATAATCTTTCTGCATTCCTAAAGACAGCCCCTAAGAGAACAGATGACAGAAGTGAGTTCTGGGTGAATTGAAAAGAAAATCATGGAGAAGGAAGCATATATGCAGGTCTGAGTGGTGGTCTTGAGGTGAAGTGTACCCCCAAGGCTTCTGTGTTAAAGGTTTGACAGCAGTCTTGCCATGTTATTGGGAGGTGGGTCAATATTTAAAAAGTGGGGTCTAGTCCTGGAAGGACAGAAAGTTGGATGACTCATGAGGGCCTGTTGCCAGAGGTGTAACAATAAGTTGCTGAAGGTAGAGTCTCTGATCAATTCAACTCTAGAAAACCAAGATTCTGACTATGGAGCTGTTTGTAAGACTTACCAAGAGTTCCAGGGTTACAAATTTCAGGAGCCTTCATTCATATTAGGGCAGCTTTCCTCCCTGCAGCAATATTAGTATTACCACTGCTCCTTGAAAGTAACCCACATCCCATACTCCTGCTAGTAACCCCAATAATAGTACAATGATTTGCCATGTTGGACATTGAGGAAGATACTGTGTTGTCTCTGCAGGAAAAGTCTATCATACACACTGAGATCAATCCATAGTCCATCTCATTAAAGCTATGTAATGTTTGGGGATTATAGAGACCTTGAATGTGTGATGTAATATAAATAGTAATATACTATTCTTTATGTTCATTAAAATGTAGCTGCTTCTATTACTCTATATATCTGTAACCATTATCTTGGCCTGGATAATGGTATTACTGAAAAGAAATTTTCTTTTTTTTGTTCTTGTTTTTTGTTTTTGTTTTTGTTTTTGTTTTTTTGTTTTGTTTTTTTGGTTTTTCGAGACAGGGTTTCTCTGTATAGCCCTGGCTGTCCTGGAGCTTACTTTGTAGACCAGGCTGGCCTCGAACTCAGAAATCTGCCTGCCTCTGCCTCCCGAGTGCTAGGATTAAAGGCATGTGCCACCACGCCAGGCTAAGAAATTTTCTTAAAGTCCTACAACAACCAGAGAGCCAAAACTGAATTTTAATCTATGTCTTCCAGTTATGATTTAATACTCTGCCCACCATTTTCTTTGGAAGCCAGAATTTTTCATCTACTCCTAATTTGTCATAAGCTTACTATTATTTAATTGATATATTTTCTGGGCTCTGACATTCACTATCCAGTTCTGTTAAAATATTTACATAATGTGAAATTACAGCTCTCTACCTCTCAGGGATCTGTGCAGTTAAAGGGTAAATATGAAAATATCAAGCTGAGATAATCCTTCTTTCGCTATTCTGCAATTAGTGGCAACATGTCTCAAACTGACTATGTACTGTATAGGAAATCAAATACCAGATGAGCATCTTCTGACTTGTTGATGATTTGTTTGTGGCCACAGTGAGCTAAGAGCAAGAGGAGCAAACCCAAGGATCTGTCAAGGTGTTAAATGGTCTGACGAGTTCACAGGGTGGTTTCACTGATAGCAGTTGCTTTTAAACTGCAATTTCAAAAATGTGATAGCTCCAACATTCACCTTCAACCATCCATTCACAAACATGTATTGCTGTAGCATGCATTCCTGGATCTTTTGTGACTTACTGGTTCATTTCGCTCAAACATTCTGCTGAGCTTAAGATAATACTTTTAATTTTTTTATAGTCCAGTTAACTCCATTTTATCTACACTTGCACACTACAATCATCACAAAATCTGCCCAGCAGCCACTGCTAGAATCAGGTACCACTACTTTCAATGAAGCAATATAATACTAAATCTAATTCTTCTCCTGCAAAGAAAATGAAATAGCATGTACTGTAGTGATTGTGTGCTTTTTCATTATATACAAGGAAAAAGATGTGTTATCCAAATAAGAAATAATTTCATACAGTGTCTAATCAGCTAGGAGTCAAACAGAATAAAATAGAACTGCTAGTTAATATTTAAAACAAAGGAGATTTTATTCCAGGGATTGGTTAGAAAGAAAGACAAACAAAAGAATGGAAAAAGAAAGAGAGAAGAAAGAAAGAGAGAGAAGGTAACAAGGTTAATTTGCTAAGAAAACAACCAAAAATATTAAGCATCTCAGATACCAGCAATCACAAGGAGACAGAATCATTCATAAACTGGAAACACAGAAGACTAGCAACATCAGTGTCACAGGGCCAATATTATTTGATAGAAGATGTAGCCATAATAGATGCATGGAGGAACACCAGAGTCAAGGGATGGTTGTTATAGAACATACCTCTTACAAAAGTAGAGACTGGTAACACTGAAGGGAAAATTTGGTGTTTCTGTGACAATTGACACTAGTTAAGAAGAGACCAGCATCACTGAAATGAAATATTCTGGGGACTCTTTTCTGAGAGTCAACACAAGGAAGCTATGTTCCAGAGGTATCCAAGGTTGTATCTAGCTCTTACAGCTAAACTTAGTAGTGTAAGACTCAAGGTGGTACTCATTTTGAAGTCATGAAGGAATCAGGGAGAGCAGCTGAGCTTTGGCACAGTATGAGTACAGAAGAGAGTTTCAGTGAAGGTGATTCTTCAGTAGTTGAAGCTTCAAGATTGAAGGAGTCATGCAAAGAAGCAGAGGCTTGGCATCATGAAGGGATCTCAGAAGTGGCTACAGGAGAAAGTGCAGTCCAGCTGCAGAAGAAGACCCCAACAATTTGGAGATGCCAGTGAAAGATCCTGACAGAATGTAAAAGGTCACAGAAGCCCTGAAATTGGCAAGATAGATGTCACTGTTAGCAGAACTAGCTTCACTGATTTAGAAAAATAGAGGTGCACAATGCTCTGGCCACTCCTTGAACCTGTGTGTCTGCCAATGTTTTGACCATTCCTTGAACCCATGTGTGTGCCCACTGATGAAGCACATTGCCAGGTGTTTGTGATATTGGTTGCTGAGAAAGAGTCAGAAAATCTCCCCAGCACCACAGCCCGGCCAATTCTGAGTTGCTACACCTGCACCAGACTCTTTCCTTGTACTCCTCCCATACCCATTTCTTGAGAATAAACATTATTTGGATCTGGAAATACCCTACTCCCCCTTCTCCTTTCTCCCCTGAGGGCCTATAAAAACTGGGACCTCTTTTCCCTCGAGGTCGACTCCTCTATCCCTGTGTGGGATATGAGTCGTCCCCAGAGCTCTGGCTTTCCCCGAATAAAGCCTCATGTGGTTTGCATCAAGCTCGGTCTATCGTGAGTTCTTGGGTGTCTGCTATTGTCCTGAGGCCTGAGCGAGGGGCTCCTCTTGGAGTCTTTCACCAGTATCATAGAATGACCCCCAAGAATAGAATCAGTGATGGAATGGAGCCTGCCAAATTCTGGAACATAAACTGTGTATGCTGCAGAATGTAGAGCCAGAAAGTGACTTAAGTTCTCTGGAGGGGCCCAGAAGATTGTGAGTGAATCCCAGGCATTGAGCTATTTACATTGATGAAACTTGGTTTTATTTTTTCAGATTGTGACCGTGCCCTGGTTCTTCCTTCTTGATGTAAGAGCATATTTAACTTAATTTTGACTTTTACAGGAATCCACACTTAACTTTTAAAAGAGATTTCTGATTTTTTTTAAAAAGATTGAATATTTTAAAGAAACTAAACTGTAAATGTGTAAGGGCTTACAAAGAATACTTTTTAAATTATTTTTTTAATATTGTGACATTACTAATGTGCTTCTTGTGGATAAATGAGAAAGAAAAGAATCTAGTTGAAAAAGTGATGTGTTTGTGTCTTAAGTTGACAAAGGGTCACTTGTGCTGGCTAGTTTTATGTCAACTTGACACAAGCTAAAAGAGTCATCAGAAACAAGAGGGACCCTCAATAGAGAAAATGTCTCCTTCAGGTCAGGCTGTAAGGAATCTGTAGGGCATAATCTCACATTTGATTGATGTGGGAAAGAAGGTCCAGGCTAGTGTGATTGGAAACAGCCCTGAGCTGGTAGCTTTGAGTTCTATAAGAAAGCAGGCTGAGAAAGCCATAGTGAACAATCCAGTAACCCATATTCCTACATGAACTCTGCATCAACTTCTCTCTCTCGGTTCTTGCCTTGCTTGGGTTCCCACCCTTACTGTTTTTAATGAACTGTTATATATAACTGTGAAATATAGAAACCTTTCCTCAGCAAGTTGCTTTCCGTCATGGTGTTTCCCCTTATCAATAGTAACCCTAACTAAGACACTCAAACATTTGTTAAAGGTTTCTAATAAGACTCAATACCACTTAATAACAATTTAGAATGTAACAACAGTAATTCCACCACTTAGTCAGTTAAGCACATATTTTTTTGTTTTGAAAAATTCCCTTGTAGGATGTTGACTCAGTCTACTGCTCATTAAAAGTTCATTAACAGATGAATCAACAATGGAAATGTGTTTTATACTCAATCACGCACACACACACACACACACACACACATATACAGAGAGAGAGAGAGAATGGAATTCTGCTAAATTGCAAAGAAAAGTGAAATTATTATATTTTCAGGAAAATGTATAGAACTGGAAATTATCCTATTAAATAAGATAATCTGGGTTCAGAAAGACAAACACCACATGTCTGCTCTTATACGTAGATACTAGCTTCTAATTTTTATATGTGTGTATTGATGTGGAAGCAGGTGTGTTTAGAAGATAGTCAAATAGAAAAGGGCTCTGTGAGAGAGAAAACAGAAGCTTCCAGGGGGAAGAAAGCAGAACACATGTGATATGCAAATGGATTAAGGAATCCTGGGGGTGGAAGGGTTTAAGCAAGGACAGGGAGGGGCAGGGACATGAGGTAGGGGAGAGAACGGGGAAAATTAAACAAGAACTATGTATGCCAATACCAGAAGGAAACTTGATACTCTGTGAGCTGATGTGTGTGTGTGTGTTATATATTGAATTTCAAGTCTCTTTAAATTTAAGTTCATATGAGCAATTTTTGATGTTTCTATATTGTTTCTATTACTATCCAATTGCCAAATTCACAGAAAAGCATCAGATATTAAAGAGGAAACAGTGAACTATAAATATTTATATGGTAATGCAAAAAGGACTCCAGGGGCTGGAGAGATGAGTTTGGTCCCTGGCACCTACCCAGAAGTTCACAACCACCTGTCACTTCAGTTTTAGGGAATCTGATACCCTCTTGACTTCTGTGAGGATGAGGAACACAAATGATGCACACATATACATGCCTGAATGCAAAAACTCACATTTAATTTTAAAAATGAAAATATTATAATAAGCATTTAAATCTCAAAAACATTTACATACAGGCAGCATTAATTGGTGACCATTTTAACAAATACTCCCAGAGTTTACATGTAGGTATTTTATGCAGACCTTTCATCACATCTGATTAAAGCCTAATTAATATTTATACTGAGCTCTGAAGAAATGATTAGAAAGTGGTGGAAAAAGTGGATCCAGGCTCATTGAACATTTTATAGCAGTGGCTCTTAAAGACTGCTGGGAGGAGAGTGAGCTGGCTCCTTTTGCATGCCAGTCTAAGAGTCATTGCACAGGGACAAAGCTCAACTGAAACACTGTGGTCACAAAACACTCAGGCACTGATAGGACAAGGTCAAGGTGAAGAGCACAGACCACAAGGTAAGAATTGGGCCACAGTATTTAGCAACACACAGAAACATTGCAAAGCGTCTTAGCTCTGGAAGAGAGCTGGATCACCCAGCCAGTGACATCATCTACATGGCTGTGTAATGAAATACATTAACATACATTATGTTACCAGAATATTAAAGGTGTGATGTATAAAACAAAAATAAGCATGGAGTGTGAAACTTGTGCAATTAAAAATTAAAACTATTAGAGATACTTAAAAAAAAAAGATAGAAGTTAAGGCCCAAAGCCATTAGATGTGTTTACAAATTTCATTGTTGAGGATTTGAGGCATGGGCTCCCTGTGTAGGCCACCCTGATGTTAGTGGGGAGATGATGTTCTTACCCTGGCCTCCAGAGTGCTAGGATTAGAGGCTCACATCGCCATGCCTGGCTACAACCAACTCAAAATACACATATAATATGCATATATAAACTATGTGTAATCAATGTATAGTAAATATCCTCAACACAAGAATCTCTAGTTTACCAAAAGGGAGACAACAAAGTGTAGCACAGAAAACGTAAGTGCTTCAGTTAACCAGTTTCTGCCTTCTCAGAACGAGCATATCAGCAACCCACTTTCGAAGAAAGCTTACAGTCCTCAGTTTATTTCTTGCTGTCTATTCCTCTTGGATCTGCTTTTCTCTTTCTGTTCTAGAACATTCAGGTGTGCTGTTAAGTTGCTAGTCTGAGTTCTCTCCTCTCTGTCTCTCTGTCTGTCTCTCTGTCTCTCTCTCTCTCTCTGTCTCTCTCTGTGTCTCTCTCTCTCTGTCTCTCTGTCTCTGTCTCTCTCTGTCTGTCTCTCTCTCTCTCTCTTTCATTCTCTCTCCCTTGAAGTTAGGCAATTAGTGCCATGGACTTTCCTCTTAGCACTATTTTCATTGTGTCTCCAGTTTTGGGGTTTGCTACATATTTATTTTCCTTGAATTCTATGAAGGCTTTGATTTCTTTATTTCTGTCTTGACTCATTTTTCATTCAGGAGTTTCTTCAGTTTCCATGAGTTTGTAAGCCTTCTGTTATCTCTGTTGTTGTTGATAATCCCTGGTGGCCTGATAGGACGTAGGGAGTTATTTCAGTTTTCTTGTTTCTGTTAAGAGTTGATTTGTGTCCCAGAATGTGGCCAATTTTGGAGAAAGTTTCACGAGGTGCTGAGAAGAAGGCATACTCTATTGTGGCTGGGTGAAATGTTCTGTACATGTCTGTAAGGGCCATTTGGTTTATAATGGCTGTTAGCTCCAGTATTTCTGATTAGTTTTTCTCTGCATGGCCTGTTGAATGGTGAGAGTGTGGTATTAAAATCTCCCACTATTAATGTGTGAGGGTCAATATGTGATCTAATCTGTAGTAGTGTTTCTTTTAACAAGCTTGAGTACTCTTGCATTTGAGGCATAGATGTTAAGAAATGAAAGGTCATCTTGCTAAATTTTTCCTCTGATGAATGTATAGTGTCTTTACCTATCTCTTTTTAATAGTTTTGGTTGGAAGTCTATTTTGTTAAATATTAAAGTGGCTACACCATCTTGTTCTTAGGTTCACTTACTTGGAATATTATTTTTTTCTGCCCCATTACCCTGAGGTAATGTTTGATGCTAAAGTCGCTTTCTTAATGAAGAAGAAGAAGAAGAAGAAGAAGAAGAAGAAGAAGAAGAAGAAGAAGAAGAAGAAGAAGAAGAAGAAGAAGAAGAAGAAGAAGAATTAATTCTGTTTTCACATTGAGTCTGTTAGTCTCTGTCACTTTACTGGAGAATTGAGATCATTGATATTGAAGATATCAATGACCAATGATTGTTGGTTCCTCTTATTTTGTTGTTGTTAGTGATAATGGTGGTGGGCTTTATTTTTCTGTCTGTTTCTATCTGCATTTCTCTCTCTCTCTCTCTCTCTCTCTCTCTCTCTCTCCCCCCCCCCCCCGCCATGTAAGTGTGTGTGCGTGTGTGTGCGTGTGTGTGCGTGCGTGTATGTGTGTGTCCCTTCTTTTGGTTCTGCTGGTATGTGACTATTTATTTCATGTTTTAATGGTTGTGGTTAACCTCCTTGGGTTCTTCATCTATGGTGATTGAAAGTGATTTAGATGGTATAGTAATCTGGGCTGGTATCTCTTGCCTGCCAGGCCCTTCTGGCTTTTAGAGTGTCTACTGAGAAGTTGGGTGTAATTCTGATACGTCTGCCTTTACATATTACTTGGCTTTTCCCCCTTGCAATGTTTAATGTTCTTCCTCTGTTCTGTATGTTTAGTGTACTGATCATTATGTGCCAGATTTTCTTTTCTGGAATATATTTGCTGTTTCATATGTTTCTTATACCTTTATAGACATAACAAGTTTTAGGTTAGGAAAATTCTCTTCCATGATTTTTTTGAAGTTATGTTCTGGGTCTTTGATATGTATTTCTTCTCTTTCTTCTATATCTATTATTTTTAGGTCTGGTCTTTTCATAGTGTCTGATATTTCCTAAGTGTTTTCTGTCAGTTTTTTTTTTCAGATTTAACATTTTCTTTGGCTGATGTTTGCATTTCTTCTATTGTATTTCCAATACTTGATATTCTCTTTTCCATCTCTTTTATTCTGTTGGAGAAGTTTGCCAATGTAGTTCCTGTTTGAATTTCCTCACATTTCACTTCCAGAATTCCCTCAGTTTGTGTCTTCTTTGTTGATCTCCATTTTCAGATCTTGAATAGTTTTATTCATTTCTTTTAACTTTTTGTTTGTGTTTAATTGAATTTCTTTAAGAGCTTTTTTCCCTTCATTTAGGGGGTGGGGGTTAAAGGATATATTTGTTTCCTTTCTAAGAACCTCTATCATCTTCTTTTAGTTGATACTAATGTCTTTTTCATGTGCTTCAGCTATGCTGGAATATTCAGGGCACGCTGTGGTGGGATAGCTCTGTTCTAATAGATACATATAGCCCTGGCTATTATTGATTGTGTCTTTAAACTGGTGTCCAGACATATGGGTTGGGATTATATTTCTAGGTGCTAATTCCTGGATTTGTCTTTGTTGGGTGGGTGTTTTGTTCCTTGGTTTCTGTTTCCTCTATGACTGTGTGTTGTCTGTTTTCCTGGCCTGCTCAGCTGTTGTGTTCACAGAGAATTGCTACTGGTATTGAGGGTGGGAGGGAGGTTAGAGGAGGTCTCTGAAATACATTGGAGGAGGGGTCAGGGAGAAAAGAGAGACACAGCAGGTTTCCAACTACAGAGCTGGGTATAAAACTAGGGAGATTAGATCTCAGGAATAATAGGAGAGGTGTGGGTATGCCTTTAGCCTACATGTTGACCTGGGAAGAGCGACCTTTGTGTTTGCAGAGGATGCTGACTTGAGTTGGTGTCTGAGGCCAAGCAACAAGTGGGGCATGGGGGTGGTCAGAAGGTGAAGATGTGAGGGATTCACAGGAGAAGGGAGGAGGCAGACAGGGAAGGCTGCCACAGTTGTTCTACTATAAAGCTGGAGAGGAGGCTGGGAAATGGATCTGGAAAAACAAAGAGAAGGGAAAAGGATTGTAGGCAGTCAACCTGACTTTCTCACAGCCATGGTCTGTGCTTTAGCAGGGTGTACCTGATGGATTTGAGATACAGCCCCCAAATTCAATGGGTGGAGAGAGGGAGGCTAGGTGGGGATTGCTTGTGGGATCCACAGATGTGGACAGTGGGGAAGAAGGCTGCAGAGGCTCTTCTGTTGTAGGACTAGGCATGAGACTGAGGAATTGGACCTCGGGAAAGGGAGAGAAAGGAGGAGAGCTTACTCTGTCCTTCTTGTGACTTTAAGAAATCTTTGTTTGTGTGTGTGTTTGCATGCATGAGTTACATGCAAATGATTTTCATGTGTATATGTGTATGTGTGCATATTTGTGTGTGAGTGTAAGTGTGCTTGTAACATGTCATATGTGTGGAGATCAGAAGACAGTCCTCATCATTTGGCTTGTTTGTTTAAATCAAGGCCTCTTGTTTGCTGCTGTGTTTGCTGGGTCAGCTGACAAATTGACTTCTAGGGCTTTCCCTGTCTCTGCCTTCTACCATGCCCTGGTAGCATCACGGTTATAGGTGCATGCTAGTGGCCCAGCCTTACATGAGCTCTGAGGATTGAGCTTAAGACCTCATATTTGCACAGCAGGTGTTTTGGCCACTGAGCCAACTCCAAGCCTCCATCTATAATCTTTTGAGATCTAAATAAAGGAATGTAAAAAGTCAGTAAGATTTGAGGGTTTTTGTCATCTTTGTTCTTGTGCCTTGCCTGCCCTGGGGATCAAATTCAGGGTTTGTGTATGCTCAGCAAGCAATTTGTCATTGGGAAATTTTTCCATGAGGATTTTGAAAAGTATCCTCTTAAGACATCACTCTCATGTTGTTATTGTTGTAATTAAAATGTAGAGAATAAAATGTAAAAATAACACTTTTTCAAGAAGACACACATACAAGAGTAATGCAGCACTTACGTATTTCATGAGTTAAGAATATAGGTCCCTATTATTATACTAATGTAATACAAGGATTGTATAATGATAGCAAAAACAAATGAGCCAACACAGGAATGGAGAGACAGCTCAGTGGGCAAAGCACTTGCCATGCAAGCATGAGGATTTGAGTTTAAATCCCCAGAGCACATACAAAGCCAGGTATGCAGGATATCTGGAGTCTGTAACCCCAGTACTCACAGGGAAAGATATAAGGCAGAGGCTGGAGAGCCCCAGGATGTGCATGAGCCAGCTGGCTGGGGGATATAACATAAAAGAAAGACCCAGTCTCAAACAAGGTTGAAGGCAAGGCCCTATACCCATGATTGACCAACTGACCCCTGCATGCCCACTGTGTCTGCCTGCCCTCACACACACATTCATATACATATAGAGATATCTTCATTCATGAGAGAGGGGGAGAGAGAGAGAGAGGGGGGAAGAAGAAATTTTCAGTAATTTATCTTTTATTTCCATCTTTGGGTCATTGGTGTGTTTTATTTGTTGGATTTTTATAATAGGTCCAATTTGCTGCATTGCAGGCTTTGAATCAGAATCAGCTACAGGTGTCCAGGAATTATGAGGCATGGGACCACAGCTCAGTAGGCCACAGTTTTATGTTTCCCACCATTTCTCGGGGGCTGTGGGTGTGTGAGTGCTTCTACTTTAAAGATGAGGACGAAGATGAGACTGGAGTTGGGGCTGGGGATGGGGCTGGGGATGTGGGTGAGGGTGGGGTTAGGGTGGGGATGAGATGGGGGTGGGCATGGGGGTGGGGTGGGGTGGGGGTAGGAATGGGGGTGGGGTGGGGATGAGATGGGGGTGAGATGGGATGGGATGGGATGGGCATGGGGTTGGGGGTGGGAGTGGGGATAAAGTAAGCTTTGAGAAGCACCTTCTGATACTGCCCCAGAAAGTGAGAACTGCTCTAGGCAGGTTCCCTTACAGCAGGGATCTAGATGTGAATTCAGTTTCCATCAGGTACCAGAACTTGCTCATGGTTCAGAGAACTGCAGACCAACCCCTGTGTCTTGGGGAAAGCCAGTTCCTGGCTCCTGTTGTCAAGAGGAATGATGTTTCGTAGTGGTTATGTCAAAGGCAATGGCAGTCAAGGCACCTTCGTCTTCCTGTTTCCTGGAGCCTTCTTGGCCATGGGAGTGTCACAAGGGCCTAAGCCACATGTGGATGTGGGGTTAGGCCTGGTGTTGAAGCACCAAGCATGAACACCCAGCACAGTCCTTGCATCTTCAGATTATCAGACAATGTCATTAATGCATAATTACCTTTATGTTGAGTGGTTTCTGTTCACTCTAGTGAATCCAGATCTGATAGAAAACACAAGGATGTCAAGAAAGTATTTTCAAGGGCACTGATTTCATTTCTGAGCTACTCTTGTGTAACCATGGCTAATTGCATACTTAGCTTCAATAAATATACTTGTCTAAAATATTCAACTAAAAATAGTTCACCATGGTGTCTAGCAAAATGTCAAGATATTTAAAACAAGATGTGTAATTTTTCTGAAACCTACCTGCTGTCTACTTTGGGAGCTCACTTCTTATTATAGAAAGGGTCCTAAGTCTCACATGATAAAATATTAAAGCTGAAAGGGCCTTAGAGATTAGATAGACTCAGCTCTCCCTGTCACCTCTGCCCTTGCATGGCAGCAAAAGTAATTGAAAATTCAGAAAACTTAAATGACAGCCCACATGCCAGTCTAGGTTTTTTCAAACATGATTGATGCATTTTGATAGCAGAAAATTATTCTGTCGTGTATGACCTAATGTCTACATGAAATTGTGGGTTACTATGTTCCCCATGCCTCAGAGCATTCTGGTAGACCACAAAAGCAAAATATGCCCTAACAAGTTGTAAGAATTAATAATGTAGATGTGTCCTTCTATGTGTTTTGGACTTTACTGTGTTATGTATATAGCATCTCACACTCTCGATACTTCCCACAATCCTATGAGGAGTGGCAGACCAGGTTTATGTCAACCTACAGACTGTGTCCACCCTGTCTTCAAGGTCCCAAATAAAGAATTGCTTTTACTCTGTGCATTCGCGGTGTGTGTGTGCACGCGCGTGCAGCGTGCATGCAGGAACACACACACAACACACACACACACACACACACACACACACACACACGTTTAAATCCCCAAATAAAACAGCTATCTCAGGAGCATCTTCTCAGGAGAAAAAAAATGAGGAAATTTAATATTGTCTAAGCCCATTGAACCACAGTAGTTAGTGTCGGTGAGATACCCCTGGGCCCAGACATTACGTGCTCAGGAGACACGGAAGCTCCTAGACATTGGGGGCTCTGTTCTCCAGGAAACAGTAAAGCTAGTCATCAAAATGAAATAAAGGCGCCCAGTGCAGGTTCCCACAGATGAGCTGCTTCCAAGTGGGTGTTTGATGGCTCTCAGCTCATCGTTCTCCCCCAGAAGCCGAGTGTCTGTGACATTTCATGAGGCTGCCGCTGATTTACTGTTGGTACATGCAGGCATCCAGAGACTACACACAACAGCACCATTTTTAAAAATAGATTTAAAATTTTTTTGTTCCATTACCTTTAAGAATGCTTTTTCCCTGGCCACCCTAAAATCTCCATGGTTACCCCCACAGCTGGGTGTGATAAATGTATGGATTAATGTGAGAAAGCTGAGAAGGGATTTTACCCTGATCCTTTCTTATCTTACTTTCATCCCTTCCTTGGCCCTGACCTGCCTCAGGTCAGTGCAGGAGATGCTGGTGTCACTGACCCCTGCTGAGAATTAAGCCTCCTTCTCTGGCTCTATTACACTCTGAATTATTCATTGTGGATGATTTTTACATATGTTAGGCACAAGGTCATCTAACAAGCAGATCATGCTAAGGTAAGAATGACTAATAATCCCCATATATTTCTACTAGAAGTCAGTTATTATCCTATAAGTTTCTGAATTACAGAATTAACTTCAGTGGTAGAGGCTAAAGTACACAATTCCTTCGTGATGCGATAAAATGAGGAAGAGATCGTCATAATCTGTATAATTTCTCCTTTCCAGAAGTCATTATGTTAAAAAAATATACCATAGCAAATATATATAAACTGTGTGGCAGCTTAATTAATAGTACTATGAGGTTATTTGCCACTCACTTTAAAATTAGGTTTAAACCTTGTAAAAGTGATTAGTGTCCAATAATGACTTCCAAATCGCTTAAGAAATAGCAAAATGTTAGGTCACTTCCTTAATCACAAAATCAAAGCAGAACCCCGAATGACCATCCTCCAGTTCTGGAAGCCTGGACAGCAATGTAATGGTTTCTCCTCCGTGGTTTCTGCTAAGAAGCGAGCCCTGGATTCTGACACTGCAACAGACAGCAGAAGAGACCATTTGAGTGTTCACTACGTAGACGCTTAAATTTTTATCTCTCTTTTAAAAAGCTCCTTTCTATTTTGGTGATGAAGGTGTTCACGATCTTTATGTTACATTTTTTTTTTTTTTTTTTTTGGAAAAGCCACAGTGCAATTGTCTTGTGGATGATGTACGCAAAGTATTTTGAAACCTGGGCACTGCGGAGCTGCTGGAAATAGTGATATTAGATTTTAATGTGAGGACGTTTAACTCACTGGCGTTTGAAAGTTTCTTGAGTCCTTGTTTGAGCCACAGTGAACCAGGCTGGGGATTTTTGTCTGAATGAAGCTGTTGATGCTCTTCTCGGGATCTCGTGAGCCAGAAAGGGCTTGTATCACCCTGTTTCTCAAAGGGATATCCCTCTGCTGGGAACTGTTACCATAGAGATGTGGGTAGACAGGGGGAAGCTGAAAACACATCACTTTGGGGTTATAGGTTCTGGTCCTAGCATCCTTCTGGCATTCATCTGCCACCACTGCAATCACATGTACTGTTGGCTTCCGGTGCTTGTTTTTCTGCGGTAAGCCCCTCCGTTTCCATCTCAACCTGTCGTTAGAAAACGTAAACGTTCTTATTTGTTATGAAGAGCAGCGCAGTGTTTGTTCCTCATCCTTTCCAGCTATGTTCAAGTCCCAATTTTCTCATCCTAATGTCTCCTCACAGCATTTTACAAAAGAAAAGGGGGCCCCTGAGAAGCATATGTCTATCCTCCAAGCTGTATGTCTAAGTCCAGATGTAGAGAGATGCATGTATGTGGAATGTGACAATTGTGTTTGGTTGAAGTATAAGAAGTTACCGTAGTGGAGTCCAAAATTGCTTAGTTAAGCATATTAATCATTCATAGACCTGGAAGTTTGCTAACTAATTGCTATGGAAGAATGAAAGATATGGTAAAGATTTTGGTTTTGTTAGGTGTATTTATATGATTAATAGAAATGTTCTTTTATTAATAAAAATACATTTATTATGCCCTAAATAAATTTGACCTGAAAAATAACTCAAAGCATAATTTTGGACTATTCATGATTAAATGTCATGGTTAACCAACTGAGTCCACTTTGAGGTGATAGTCAAGGGCAGATTTAGAAACAATTTCAAAGCACATTCTTACACATATAATTAACAGATTTTTTTCATAGTAACACCCATTATTTCTGCCTTTGTAACAATAACAACACCACAATAGAAAATCATGCAAGCAAACTTTAAAAGTCCCTATCATGCAAGAAAATGTTATGTTACAAAAGAGAGAGCATAAGATTTCACAGGAGACATAGGGTCATAGCATGACTTGATGGTTACTTACCAATGCAAATAACAAAGAAAAATTATTTTAATTAATGTGCCTAATAAAGCTAAGAAGACATTGTGCCTTTATGACTGATGTTCTCTGTAAGAATGATTGCTTCATTAGCCTTACAATATCAACTCCACCTCATTATGAAGGTCAAATAATGGATATATCATACATTTCTGAAGAGCAGAAAATTTTTATTTAAAGTATTAAAAGGGCTAGTAACTCACTTGTTGAAGATAAAACATTAACTAAACAAGCACAGAGATATGATACATGATATAAATTTTCGTACCTTTTACATTATTTGTTCATAAAAATGAGTCAATTTGGCATGAGTGAGATTAACTCTTGAATAAGAAACAAAGAAAATATCTAATAAAAAAGAAATAATCAAAAATGAGAAATATGTCTTCCATTTAAGTCTTAAAATGAATGATGTAATTTCTCAAGAGGGAGTTCAGAGTATAAGATGGAATATGACTGTGACTATCTGTACAGTCAAGTATAATTTGTGGCATGTGTTTTGATACTATTTGAAGTGTTGAGATTCTTATCTGATGGTAAATGACCTTGTTGATTTTCTTTTCAAATTTTGGCAAGAAGTTGTTCTTCCCACTGAAGAACAACTTCCTATCTCTCACTAAAACAACCAGAGCATGAACAGGGACTGTTTCATGGGACACCCACTCTCTAAGAGTTGCTTGAGGTTAAAGAATTGTTGTTTGGGTTGATAAAGTCTGTGGTGGGCAGGACCCAGCACCCACATAAAAGCCAACCTTAACATTGCACAACCACAGTCCCAGTGCTGAAGCTCAGACAAGAGGATCCCTGGGGCTCACTGGGTATCCAGTCTAGTTAGTCTCTGAGCTCTCAAAAACATAAGATAGAGAGCAACTGAGAAAGACAGTCTCTCTCTCTCTCTCTCTCTCTCTTTCTCTCTCTCTCTCTCTCTCTCACACACACACACACACAGAGAGAGACAGAGAGAGACAGAGAGAGACAGAGAGAGACAGAGAGAGACAGAGAGAGACAGAGAGAGACAGAGAGACCACCACCAGCAGCAGCAGCAACAACAACAGCAGCTTTCGTAGTATCTGGAGTTTTCAAAGGTCTTGGTTTTTGGCTGCTACCACCCTGTCCTGGCCTAGGATCCTATAGTAAGCAGTGTGACTGGGAAACTTTGATCTCTTCCAGGAATCTTAGAGTCTGAATAAAAGCAGCCTTCCTGTGCTTGGATGATATTTACAGAAATGAAAGTTTCACGTTAGAATAGTTTTTACTGAAAGTTGAAAATGTAGTGTGAGGTACACAATTCTTAGATCTCATGCAATGCTTTCCCTCTGGGCCGACTGACTCTCATGCTAGTACATTCCATTTGTTGTGGCTAATGAAGTAACACAGAGACAATAATTAGCAACCAAAAGCTACACTTCATTCAGATTTTGTTACATTCTTTCTTATGTCCACTTCCTGTTCTAGTGCCCATTTATACCCACATTTAGGCACCACATCTCTAGGCTTCTCTGGACCTTGACAGTTTCTCAGCCTTTCTTTGTTGGAATGACCTTGAGAGATTTAGGAGGCTGCAGTCCTAAAGTCTTGGGTATTTTTAGAATGCCCTTCACTTCAGGTCAGCCTGATTTCTAACACCTGGTAATAGTGAGGGTCTGCATTTGCAGGAAGAAGTTCCCAGACCTAACTACCCCAGTCAGCAGGAGCTGCCATAGAGGGCAGTTGCTTATGGGAGTTATTTGTTAGCTTTCTCCAGGGTCCAGGGTCTTCAGTTGATCACTTAGTAAACATTAGCATTGCAAGGAGCAGGTTTCTCTGTAGAGCTAGAAGCACACACAGCTGTGCAAAACAAGATATGTCTCCGTGGGAGCTAAAGGAGTTCTCAGCTGCTTTAACTTTAAAGCTCCGAGTTTCCTGTTCCTCTTGTTAACAGAACCTGAGGAAGTGCCCTCTTTGTCCTATGAAGAGAATGATGGATGAACCCTATACAATAGCCTCGTATAATAAGCTTGAGGACTCCAGATCGTCAGTATTTGAATCAGCCCAAACTGATTTCACTTCTTAATGTTAAAATGTTAATTTCTGGAATTCAGTAAGACGTTTAGGATGAAAGACTTAAGTGTCTAACTTACTAAAGTAGAGGGTTTATGAACACCAAATCCATCAATAAGAGCAAATACAAGTGAGAAGTTCACAGGAAAGAACTGTAGCACAAACTATGTAAAGGCATTAAGGATTACTGAATGAAAAAGTGTAAGCAAGCTTCCAGACATGGTGGGAAAATAGGGACTAAATATAACTTCATAGGCGAAAACTCTGAAAACAAGGGAGGTTGGGGGCATAGTTTATACAGCAATGGTTTCTAAGTTCCATCTAGTGTTTGGCTGTGGGTGTCTGCATCTGCTCCTACCAGTTGCAACATGAAGCCTCTCTGATGACAATTCTGTGAAGGATCCAGGTCTCTGAGCTTTCCAGTCTCTGATTCCTGGACCTCCAGGCAGTGTCAGGCACAAGCTCCATCTCATGGTATGGACCTCAAGCTGGAACCATCATTAGTTGGCCCTGTCTTCAAGTTCTGTGTCACCTTTTACCCCAGCACATCATGCAGACAGGACAAATTGTAGGCAAAAGGTTTTGTGCCTGGGTTAGTGTTAGGATCCCTCCACTGGAAGCCTTACCTGGTTACTGAAGATGGCTGGTTCAGGTTCTAAAGCCCCCATTACTGAGAATTTATGCCAGAGTCCCCTTAGGTTCCAAGGAGATTCCACTGCACTAAGTTTCTACCTCACCCCCAAGCCCTTCCCAATTTCAGCCATCTCTCCAAGTTTTCTCCCCTCTATCCTTCTCTGCTACCTGACCCCTCCTGTTCCCATCCCCACCCATAACCAATTCACCCTTGAAAACTATTCATTTCCCCTTCCTAGGGAGCTCCTTGTATTCTCCCTTGAGTACTCCTTGTTACTTAGCTTCTCTGGGTCTGTGGATAGTAGCATGATTATCCTGTACTTAGAAGCTTATAAGTAAGTACACTTATAAACTTTACTTACCCACTCATAAGTGAGTACATACCATGTTTGTCTTTCTGGGTCTCGGTTACTTCATTCAGGATTGTTTTCCAGTTCCATACATTTGCCAGCAAACTTCATGATGTTATTTTCTTTAACATCTGAGTAACACTCTGTTATCTAATTATACCACATTTTCTTTATCTCTTCTTTAGTTGAGAAATATCTAGTTTTTTTTCCAGTTTCTGGCTATTGTGAAGAAAGCTGCTATGAACATAGTTGTATAAGTGTCCTTGTAGAATGATGGAACATCCTCTGGGTATATGACCAAGAGTGGTATAGCTGAATCTTGAGGTATATCTATTCCTAATTTTCTGAGATACCATTGTATTGATTTCCAAAATGGCTGTGCACATTTGTGCTCCCAACAGCAATGCAGAAGTGTTCCCCTGGCTCCACAGCCTCACCAGCATGAGTTGTCACTTATGTTTTTGATCTCAGCCATTCTGATAGGTGGAATAGATAGATGGAATCTCAAAGCTTGTGAGGAACGGGTGTGGTGGCAGTCCCAAAGGCACCAGGGACTGCAGCTAAGTCGTATGACTTGCACCTGACTTCCTCATATAAGCCACAAACATCTTGAGAGCTGCGCAGGTGTACCAGGATACCGGTGAATCCATTTTGATAGAGATATGCCCCTGCTGCCCTGATTAGCTGAAGCTACGTGCCTGGTGAAGTGGCGTGGCCTGCTGTGCGTGGATGGCAACTGAGAGTATATAAGAGTGAGAGGCCCGAGGTTCATGGGAGATATAAACAAGGGAGAGATATAACCAAGGGGGAGATATAAACAAGGGAGATATAAACAAGAAGAAACAGGACTGAATAAACGTGTGCAGAAGGATCCTGTTGCAGTGTCGTTCTTCCTGGCCAGTTGGGCACGCACAAGAAAAGCTATTTTTTTTTTTTTTTGCATTTCCCTGATAGCTATGGATATTGAACATTTGTTTAAATGCATCTTGGCCTTTTGAGATTAATCTAGTACAGGCACTAAGATTAACAATTAATAAATGCGACCTCATGAAAATGAAAAGCTTCTGTAATGCAAAGGACAAAGTAGCAGCCTACAGAAGGTAAAGGATTTTCACCAACTCCACATCCGACAGAGGGTTAATATCCAAAACATATAAAGAACTCAAAAAATATGTCAACAAACCAAATAATCCAATCAAAAATGAGGTACAGATATAAACAGATAATTTTCAATAGAAGAATCTCAAAAGGCCAAGATGGTTGTTCTATTCAGGACATTGATTCCTATGTCAAAATGTTCAAGGCTATTCCCTAACTTTCTCTTATATCAGATCTAAGTTAAGGTCTTTGATCCACTTGGACTTGAGTTTTGTGCAGGGTCATGGATATAGGTTTATTTGTATTCTTCTACATGCTGACATCCAATTAGACCAGCACCATTTATTGAAGGTGCTTTCTGTTTTCCATTGTATATTTTTGGCTTCTTTATCAAAAATCAGGTGTCCATATGTATTTGGACATCTGGGTCTTTGATTCAATTTCATTGATCATTCTGTCTTTTTCATGCCAAGATCATGCTATTTTTAAGACTATAACTCTGTAGTACAACTTGAAATCAGGACTAGTGATACTTACCTGAAGAAGTTCTTTTACCATATAGCATTGTTTTTAGTTATCCTTGGTGTTTTTGTTTTCACATATGAAGTTGAATATTGCTCTTTCAAGGTCTGTAAAGAATTGTATTGGAATTTTAATTGGAATTTTAATTGGAATTACACTGAATCTGTAGATTTCTTTAGGTAGGGTTGCCATTTTTACTATGTTAATACTACTGACACATGAGCATGGGAGATCTTTCTATCTTCTGATACCTTTTCAATTTATTTATTCCAAGACTTGAAGTTATTTTAGTATAAGTCTTTAATCTGCTTGGTTAGTACATTATTTAGGGTTTCATGGCTGTGAAGAGAAACTGTGACCAAGGCAAGTCTTATAAAAGACATTTAAATGGATCTGGCTTATAGATTCAGGGGTTCATGATCATTATCATCATAGTTAGAAGCATGATAGCATACATGCAGACATGGTGCTCAAGAAGGAGTGTGAGTGCTACATACTGATCTGAAGACAACCAGGAGGAGGCTCTCTCTAGCACACTAGGCAGAGCTTAAGCCCACCCCTACAGTGATGCATTTCCTCTAACAAGGCCACACCTACTCCTACAAGACCACATCTAATAGTGTCACTTGTCATGGACCAACCACAGTTGCTTACTCCAGGATAGTTTATATTATTTGTGGTTATTGTGAATGGCATTGTTTCCCTGATTTCTTTCTCAGCCTGTAACTTTAATTTTTCAAATACCTATTTGTAATGATGCTTCTTAAATGCTTTTAGCCCACCACCCTCAATGAGCAATGGGAAAGGAAGTGAGAGGCCAAATCTTTTAAGTTCAGACTCCATTTTAGAGAACCTGACCTAAGTTTAAATTCAGGTAAACTAACAGGCCGGTTTCTAACATCAGTTTCCAAGTTACCCTACAACAAACCCGAGTCTAGCTCCAGTTTCTAGACTAACCCTAACAAGACCTATGTCTCCAGGTTAATCTCCCCCAACATTTCCAGGTTAATTCCCAACAAGGCTGCCCCCTGCCTAACAACCAACAATGCAGAGTGAAGCAGAAGTTAAGTTGATGGTTTGATTCCCAGTACCAACCAATTATACTAAAGGCCATAGTAACTTTCCAACTAGATGCTCTCTAGGATAGAAACACTCACCCCCTGGCCCCTCCATTTGTTGCTTTCTATAGAACTTTACCCTGATAGACATTCAAGAATCCTCTCCACCAAAACTGTCATGCGTGTCAGAAGTGGGTTGGGAGACCCATGCTAGCTTGAATAAAGGTTCAGATGAGATTACAACGGATCAACTCCTGACTGGTATTTTGAAGTTCGCTAACACTACCTTAGTACTACAAAAGGATACAGAGAAAGTTGACCTCTTTAGAAAGGTTCTTTGGAGCAACTCCCATCGATATTGTCTGGAAATCAGCAGTTCAGTTCACAGGTTAGCAGTCTAGTTTGCTAGAGTCAGAAGAGCAAACACAAATCAGCAGAATCAGTTGCAGTGACACTCCCCAGCAGAGACAGCCAGACCTCAGCCTAGGCATGAGTCAGCAGGAGGGACCAGCAGGGAAACCAGGAGAGGTTCTCCTCTATACCTTTCTCAGGGAAGCGAAGATCAGCAAAAGCATGAGACCCACAAGCATTGCACAGCTCGCTCTCTAAGCAAGCCTAGCTCAGCTTCCACCAGTGTCCAAACAGCACGTGTCCTCCACGGGTCCTGCCTCAGCACGTGCATCTGTCTCAGCTGTCATAACTCTGTCAATCTGCCAGTTCTGCCAATCAACTCATCCCAAAGAGTCTATGGAAGCCGCAAGAAATTGCAGCACATCACAAGAAGCTTTTAAGTGCTTTTCTCTCTATGGAGTCCCAACAAATGCAACTCAACTACACAAGGTAAGGCAGACCAACACATGTGTGTCATTAGCAAAGAATCCTTCATCGTGTGTCCTTTCACATGCTTGTTTTTAGCAGAACATCCTTTCACCTGTGTCTTCTTCAACTAAATATTCTTTCATATATTTGCCCCAGAAAAACACCATCCAACTAACTTTCCTGAAACTTCCTAACTTAACCCTGAAATTTCCACTTCATCGGCCCATTTGTGTTGTGTATATATGAGGGCTATTGATTTGGGGGGATAATCATGTATCCAGCCACTTCACTGAAGGTGTTCATTGTTCAAGACAGGTTTCTCTTTGTAGCTCCGGTCATATTAAGCCTCACTCTGTAGACCAGGCTGACTTGTAACTTCAGAGACCCGCCTGCCTCTGCCTCCTGAGTACTGGGATTACAGGTGTGCGCCACCACCACCTAGCTGGTTTTAGAAAATCATGAGGAACAAAGGAATTTCATCTTTTACATTAATTTACTTTTTCCATCAAAAGCTCAGTTTACGTGCTGGTTGTACTTCACAGGCCTAAATAAATGACAGGTTATTTCCAAAATGATGACCAGATACTAAGACCTCATTCTGCTATCATCTTACATGCACTTGTGATAGGGTCCTGCAGTGTCTTATATTTATACAAAGTTTCGGCTTTCTGTTATCAGTCCCAAACCATATGGTTCTTAAGATTAAATGAAAACTTCCATAGATATGGTACCAGACAAGTGCTAATTGTATTATCATGTATTACCTTACATTCCTAGGTTTTGTGAGTATGTGTATGTTCTGCCTATGTTTGTATACATATGTACATGCACCACAGGATGGACTGGTGCCTGTAGAGGTCAAAAGATAGCTGAGAACTAGAATTACAAACATTTGTAAGCCTCAATGTGGTTCTGGGAACTGAAACCAGGGCCACTGCAAAAGCAACATGTACTCTCACTGGCAAGCCACCTCTTTGGCCCTGTACTTTACAATTTTTGGAAAAACAGTTCTGAATTACATTGTGAAATGCTCTTAAATGTAAGAATATTATCTGCCTCCTCTGTAGCTGCTCCTCTACCCACCCAAATAATTAATGCTTGTACTGGCTAGTTTTATGTCAACTTGACACAGCTGGAGTCATCACAGAGAAAGGAGCTTCAGTTGAGGAAATGCCTCCATGAGATCCAACTGTAAGGCATTTTCTCAATTAGTGATCAAGGGGGAAAGGCCCCTTGTGGGTGAGACCATCTCTGGGCTGGTAGTCTTGGGTTCTATAAGAGAGCAGGCTGAGCAAGCCAGGTAAGGTAAGCCAGTAAAGAATATCCCTCCATGGCCTCTGCATCAGCTCCTGCTTCCTGACCTGCTTGAGTTCCAGTCCTGACTTCCTTTGGTGATGAACAGCAGCATGGAAGTGTAAGCCAAATAAACCCTTTCCTCCCCAACTTGCTTCTTGGTCATAATGTTTGTGCAGGAATAGAAACCCTGACTAAGACAATGCTATTTTTATGTGGCCAGAAAAATGCAATACAGATTAATGTGTGAATGAATAAATATGAAGGAAATGAGCTGAACAAAAGACATGGTCAGCCAGCTCCTCCTGATGGTAGTAACCATGGAGGTCATGTGGGCTTCTCCTGCTCCTTCTTTGTATTTCATGTGCATATTTTTACTTTATCAGGGTTGATTCAATCCAAGATCACAATATGCAATTATAAACCTAAAACATGGCCATTTTGTTTATTGTATAACAAATAAAATAATTAGCACCTTGTCATTTTATCCATTTACAAACATGCAAAAGGATGGTTTCTTGATTCATCCCATTAATCCTGTCTTTCTAGCAAATCCCAGAAGGGGTTATCATCTCCCCACATATGTCAGTCATCCAATCCTATGACTAGTCCATCATAAAACCTGATAGCCACTGTCACACACAACAGTGTTAGCAGATCTTAGTGGGGGCAATACTCAACGCATAGTCGCATTTATTTCTTATAATAAAAGGGTTTTTTAAATTGAAATTATGTGTGTATGTTGTTCCTTGGGTGAGATGCACTTACAAGTAAGAAGAGTGTACTAGACCCCCTGGAACTGGAATTGCATGTGTTTGTGAACCACACATGAATGTTGGGAACATAACTTGGATCCTGTGTAAGAGCAGTACCAACAGTAATGCCATCTCCCCAGGTCCTCATATTCAAATTTCTATGACTGACTAATACTGCCATTGTTTTCTATTGACTTTTAATCTATCTAAGGTCTCTCTTACATTGCCCTTCAAATGCCTTTTCAGTGAGTTCTCAAAGAAGAATTGGGATAGTAGTCAAAGTGTAAGACATTCTGTGAGTCTATGAAGAAAGAGACAGAGACAAAGAGACTGAGAGAGAGAGACATAGAGGCATAAAGAGGCAGAGAGACAGAGAGAGGCAGAGAGACAGAGACAGAGACAGAAGAGACAGAGGGACAGAGAGAGAGAGACAAAAAGAAGAGAGAGAGAGAGATTGAGTAGAAAAATTCACAGCAGAATTCTTCTGATGCAACAAAAAGTTTCTGCCAGCCCAACAGGAAACTCTGAAAACCATTAGCCATCTACTGTTCCAGGAAGTAATGGCCAGGGCCAGGGTACAACAGCCTTGCTCAGAACTTAGCTAGAACTTAGAGGGCAGGTTAAGGTATGCGGAAGCTGTGAGCAGCCACACTTGCTGCACAGAAGGCAGAGGGTATCTTCAGTTGAGTTCAGGGGAACAACCTGTAAGTCAATTTACCTCTCCAAAGAAATTTCACAGAAGAAATGAACCAAATCCTTAACTGTCCCCTCTCCTTGCCATTTCTCTAAGCTGCATTTTCATTGTTTTCTGTGAACAAGGAGTTGTTGAATTTTCTTTGCTCTTATTTATGTTTTTAGTTTTCTAGAATTTAGGTAGTATTTTGAACTCGTGTGATTTGTTTCAATTCATACTTTAGAGTTTATTAACTAAGAGAAAGGTGCTTAAATATGAATTTCAAACCCTGCCTTTATAGTATTGTTTTGTTCTTAAGGAAGATAAAGTCATTTGCTCTGAAAACATGTATCCATTCATTAAACTTCTTAACATAATAAAATTTAAAATGATACTTCAAAGCAATTCCTATTATTTTTCAACGTGAACATTCTCCCTCACTTCATAGATCGGTGTGAATATATCTGTACCATATGTGTAAGTATTTTTGTGCGTACTTGTGTGTATGTGTGTGTGTGTGTGTGTGTGTGTGTGTGTGTGTGTGTGTGTTTGCATGTAGAGGCCAGATGTTGTCTTACAGTATCTTATTCAGCAGTTCTTGGGCACAGGGTTTCTCACTGAACACAGATCACCAATAGGTCTACTAACCAATGATCTTGAAGGATAGTGTCATTTCCTACAAACACACACACACACACACACACACACACACACACACTCCTCCAGCACCAGAGTTACAGATGTGTGGCACTGCGCTCAGCTTTTTCTATGAGTACCTAGGATAGAACTCAAGTGTTCATGTTTGTAAAGCAGGCATTTTACTAAGGAAGCCACCTCTGCAGCCTTCCACATATAGACATCCTTGGATCACTAAGTCAAATTGTAATGGTCCCATCTGGTAAAAGTGTTTCCCCTTCTTTAGTATTTTAAATTTTATATTAAAACAAATTCAGATTTTTAAAGCATTGCAAAAACCAGCACAAGGACTTTCTGAACATCTTTTTTTTTTAATCTTTTTTTTCCTTTTATTGGATATTTTCTTTACTTACATTTCAAATGTTATCCCCTTTTCCGGGTTTCTCTCCTGAAACCTCCTATCTCACCCCCCTCTCACTGCTTCCATGAGGGTGTTCCCCCACCTACCCACCCACTCCCACCTTCCTGCCCTGGCATTCCCCTACACTGAACATCTTTCAACCAGCTTCCTTGGAACAAATACATATGGCTATTTTTGTACCATAAGACCCACCCTTTAGAAATGATGTCACTATCTAAAATTACTAAAGTCGGAGTCTGCAGTAGGCTGCCATTCTAGCTAAGCTCCGTGTTGTGTGGTATTGTTTGGAGCTTCCTACTGCATTCAAACTAACTACTTCTTTTATTTATTTTTCAATTTAAATGTTATGGGTTCATGAAAGTGAGGTTTGACTTTTCTAACAGTTCTTTGTCAATATTCCCTCCTATTCTGCCATTTTTTGTAATACAAATTTTTTAACATATTTCAAAAATATGATAACCAGGGCTTTTCCTAGCACGACCCTATGGCTACCATTCTGGCAGCATACTGGAGTCCCAATTTTACTCTCTGTTCACCCTTTCCAGCTTCTATACTTTTCTTCCATTCACTTTTTTAATGTTTGAGATTATAATATAATTATATTTATCCTTTCCCTTTCCTTTCCCCTCTCCAAATCATCCCAGATAACCCACTTGCTCTTGTTTAAATCCCTGGCTTCTCTTTTCATTGATCATTATTGCATGCACATATGTACATTTATATACATATATACCCCTAAATATAACCTGCTGTGTCTGTATAATGTTACTTGTATGCATTTTTTGCAGGGCCGACCATTTGGTATTAGCATGTTCTTGGAATGAAATGATTATGTTCAGAAATAGGTTGTCTGGATTTTCTTACTAGGCATGATGATGACATATGCACAGATATCTAGAAGTGCAATGGATCGCTGATAATAATGAACTTTCTCATGTGCAGTCATTATTCAAGGTCATCTCTCAGTTAGAATGTCTGTCATTTGCCTTGAAATAAGATATGCTTTAAGGGGTCTGGGGAAATGACTCAGTAGTTAAGAGCACTGACTGCCCTTCCAGAGGTCCTGAGTTCAATTCCCAACAACCACATGGTGACTCAAACCATCTGTACTGAGATCTGATGGCCTCTTCTGGTGTGTCTGAAGACAGCAACAGTGTACTCATATAAATTAAATTATACTAATTATATATGAGACATATATTAATATATATGAGATATGCTTTTTCAG
The DNA here is from genome assembly GCF_000001635.26 of Mus musculus. NCBI lineage: Eukaryota > Metazoa > Chordata > Mammalia > Rodentia > Muridae > Mus > Mus musculus. The sequence goes on from NC_000067.6 coordinate 32,887,045, forward strand.
CAGGTCACTATTCAATCAGAATATATTACACATTCTCTATATTCTAGTAGTATCATTTGACCATTGTCTCATGGTTGCAAGATAAACAGGATGGGAGTTATAGCAATTTAATGTGTAAGTAAACTCCAGTGAGATATATGCATGGTTTTCTCCTGCCCTCATGTTGGTGAACTACAAGATTAGAACGAGAAGATACAGCTTCTAACCTTAGTTCTACCATACTGCCGTTGGTCCTATGGTATAGTCAAATCTCTATAAAACATATCTATATGCAAGATTATTTAAAATATTACATTTTAGTGACTGACAACTTTCAAATCATTTAAGTCACATAATGTTGTACTTTAATGAACTATTCAATTACCTTTCCTGTATCATGGGTATTTACCTATACAATGTGAAGTATCATCTCTTAACAGAGCAGAAATATCCTGCTTAACTGAACATCCTTTCTCAATGGTTGCTAAAAAGATGAAGGCATGATATTTTGAGGCTTATGGCCAAGTTGGTTCTTTTGATTTCCCCATTTCCTGAAAGATAATTGACAGCAACATTACATTATCTACTCTATAGTGTGTTTTTATGCCAACACTACAACATAATTTTAACAGCATAATTATTGGCAGTGGTGCTTGCTTTTTGTTTTCTGTTCCAATTCATAATTCATACACAACATTTAAAATAAATTACATTTGGTTAATTTGCAAAAGCTGTTTAGCCAACTGTCCAAGGTAAGCCATAATCATCATATGACAGCATTTTGACTAATAAAAACATCAGTGGGCTGCTTTCCCTTTAACAAAACATACATATATAATCAGAATATTCTATAACTAACCCTGAATTTATGTGTTTACTGGGAAATGACATAATTACAGTGGAATCACCATGGTAACTAGAACAGTTGAAGGCAATCATTGCTGAATCCTTATGTGCTTATGTTACTACCACCCTATGCTTCAAATTTGCTCTTATAGAAATGTTGGTAGAATGCAAAAATAACTTGAAAATTATTATAAAGTTACTGCCTTCCATTTGGTTCCTAAGCATGCCAAAATGCATGTCTTCAAAGGGTATTTCTGAGAATTTGTCTCATTTACTGTGACAACTAGTGGAAAGCATCTCTAGTGTTTATACACCAAAGTAAATTGTTTAGAGAACAATAATGGTCCTCATTTGTTGACTTTTCATTTTCTTGTCACAGGGAGCTGCATATAGACCAAGATAACATGGCTGAAAAATCAGCTCATCCTCTTTGTCACTATAAGGGCACCATGGGAAAATTGTGAGAAGTTTGTCACAGGATTTTCCCTGTCCAATTATATTAGGGCATTCGGGGGTCCTGTGACTGGACAGGGAAAAGGAAGACAGACCTAAGAGTTGCAGAGAGAGGCAGTGTCTCAGGAGAGAAAAAAAAAAAGGAAGATGGTGGTGGACCTGAATGAGTATGGTTATGACCAGCCACAGGTTGTTATGCTTTCATAAAAGTTAGAATATTTGGATAATTTGTCTAATCTAGGTGGGCAGCTTTTGTCATTATCAATTAGTTCTGAAATTATTGTATTGGCATCTTGTAAATTGAGAATTTATTGATACATAATCTGATTGGTTCACTATAAGCTTCAAGAGTTTTGATTCTACCAGGTAAATGGGTATTGAGATGGCTGACAGTGGGATGGGCAGTTGTTGTGTCAGCCAGGGTCTAACTCAGGAAATGTTAATCAAGACCACAGGGAGAAGCCAAGTCACACCTCCAGGAGAAGTATGGTTAGAACCAGAGGGCTCTAAGAACCTGTAAAATTCTTGTACTGTTATGAAGATGTGAAATGACTGAGTTCTTCAAAAAGCTAAATAAAGATGGAATTGCCATGTGAATCTGAAATTGGATTCCTTGAGCAATATATATGAAAACATTTTGAAAAATTTTTATTTTCACAAACTCTAGTGTTTATAGGCATATTACCTATAACCACCAAAAGTAGATAGAACTTGAAGACCTGTTAAATAAAGAATAGGAAAATAAAATGTATTGTAAGCAATATTATGTACAATATTATTTGGCCATAAACAGGGATAAAAAACTGGGGCTGGAGAAATGGCCATGTATTTGAGCACTGGCTGTTCTTCTAGAGGACCCAAATTTGGTTATCAAGCACCCACATGGCAACTCACAACATCTGTAATTCCGATTCCAGGGAATCTGTCCCCTTCTTCTGGCCTCTGCATGCATGTGGTATATAGATTTATATATACAGGCAGATACTCATACACATCAAATAAAAATGATAAAATCTTTTTTAAAAAGAATGAAAAACTAACTTATGCTTGAAAATTGATGAAAGACGTTATGGCAAGTGGAAAAGTTTGTAATTAAATACTGGATAGAATATGATTTTATTTATATGAAGTGTTTGAAATATGTAAATGAATAGTGACTTACAGTATGTTAACTATTATGAGGGACTTGAGGGAGGAATAGATATTGACCACTTATGGATATAAAATTTCTTTGTGCTATGAGGAAAGCATTCTGAGTTAGACAGTACTAATGTACTAGAAAACACTACAAATTACTATGTTTTAAAAGGTTGAATTTTATGGCATATGAATTTTATCTCAATAAAACTTACATTTAACATAGTAGTCAAAGGACCTAACCACACCTTTTAATTTCTTGGCCCCCCAGGTGGGTCAAATAATGTCCATAACTTGATAGTGCTCAGGGGTGTATCTAAAGCTGGTCTCTCTGACATCATAATAATCTTTAGGCTCCTTGACTGCCAGGATCATTGCTCTTTGGGCCACCTGTTTGGCAGTTAGATTTGCCATCTGATTTCCTTTAGCCACAGCATCTTAGGTGCTTCTCTGCAGATGTCAACAGCCCTCTTTGTATCAAAGTCACACGTTCAGCTTTTTGGGCCAACGTCCCTTCAGGGAGGCTGCTGGCCTAGATCACTTGCTTTCTGTCCACCACCGTACTGCTCTCCCCGCCTTCTGCTTACCTTCAACCACGAGGCTACTGCCATCGGTGTACCAGCTCAAACTCTCAGGCCAAGGCAGATCTGATCCTTCAGATCATTTTGAGTACCAGTTTCTTCTGCCAGAATGTCAGCGCAGTGACAAGTAGGTGAAGTCTCATGCAGTAGGATAGCAAGATTGAGGACAACTGGGGGAGTGAAGGTCACTAGTTCGGTCAACAAGAAAGCTCTGATAATGTGTCACAGGAGTGTTGGTCATCATCCATCAGTCAGGGGGCTTTCAGATAATGCTTTCAAGAGTGTGGGGTGCCACTACAATTATTTGCTGTCCCAAAGTGAGCTTTTTAGCATCCTTGACAAGCAGAGCTATGGCAGCAATAGCTCTCAGGCAAGAAACCACCCGCTGGCAACAGGGTCTAACTTCTTGGATAGGTAAGCCACTGGCCTTTTTCAAATTCCCAAAGTCTGAGTAAGGACTCTTCTGGTGACCCCTGCTCTTTCATCAGGCAAGGCTAAGGCTGGGGCCGTTAGTAGGGCCTTTTTAAAGGCTTTCTGGTGATCTGGGGTCCACACAAACACTTCCCCTTCCTTGGTTAGGGGGTACAACGGGCAGCTAAGATCGCCAACCCAGGTATCCAAAGCCTGCAGAAACCAGCGGTGCCCAAGAATTTTCTTACTTGCTTTGGTGTAGTTACAATCTTTTTCTGGCTTCTTTTAGCCACTGTTTCAGGACTCTCTGACTTGGCAGAAGAAATAGTCAAAAGCTGCAAGCCTTGTGCTACGACGAGGTAGAATTTGCAGAAATTAAGCCAGCTAGATATGGCAACAAGTACTTATTAGTGTTTATAGACACCTTTTCAAGGTGGATAGTAGCTTTTCCTACCAGGACTAAGATGGCCAATGTGATAGCCAAGAAGATCCTAAAAGAAATCTTCCCAAGGTAATGGACCTGCCTTTGTTGCCCAGGTAAATCAGGGACTGGCCAAGATATTAGAGATTGGTTAGAAGTTACATTGTGCATACAGGCTCCAAAGTTCATGACAGGTAGAAAAGATGAATAGAATTCTAAAAGAGACTGGTGCAGACTTGGCACTCCTTCCCCATGCCCATCACTGTCTTAAATGATGTGTTTAAACCTACATGTTGTTGTAATAATAATCTGTATGGTAAGCTAAAAGGCTTGCAGGTGGTGCAGAAAGAAGGCTGATCACAATTGGCTACAGCAAAGGAGCCGGGTACCTCAAAAGACATCTCACCAGTTCCAGCCAGAGATCTGATCCACGTACACCTACATCATGCCCAGACCCTCAAGCCTCACTAGAAGGGTTCCTGCCTAGTTCTGTTTACTATACCTTCTTATTCTGTTTTTGTTCTTATAGAAAAAGAGTATGATTTCTATTCTCCACATACTTCTGAAATTCTAAGATTAGGATTACTTAGTAGAAGAAGAGGGGAATGAAAGGAAATAAAACTTGAGACCTGTGATTCATGTAATGTATGTCAAATATCCCAAAGAGTTGTTTGTGAGCTTTGAAACCTGGGACTGAGAACATAGCAGAACAGGCCAGGACATGCCTGGGCAGGCCCGTATGTAGCATTCCTGAGGCTGCTTAGCCATGAAGATGACATGCTGGACTGGCCCAGCGCCTCCCTATCTCCTGCCCTTCTGACCTAAGTTAAATGTTAACAGGCTGCTAATGTTTAAATGGACCAATCATGTGAAACCGCGCCAATTCCTCCCTGCTGATGTTTAAATGAACCAATCATGTGAAACTGCTCCAATTCCTCCCCCCAGCCCCACCCCTTTTCTATAAAAACCCCTAGCTTCCAAGCCTCGTGGTCGAAACCACTGTCTCCTGCGTGAGATAGTGAGATACGTTTCGACCCGGAGCTCTGCCATTAAACTACCTCGTGGTTTTACATCAAAAAAACAAAAAAACAAAAAAAAACTTACATTTAAAAGCATTTGCATAAAGCTGTACTATGCAACTGAGGGAAAAAAAACAGATATTGATAGATGCTCATAGATTTCAAACTACATACTGAGTACAAGACATTCTTCAATGTTCTTATGCCCAACATAATTCCAACCAACTGTAAACTTATTCTAGCTTTGTCTGTTACAAAATCCCATCCTAGACGAAGAAGGACAAAGAAGACGGCCATATTTTACTAGACATGGAAGTCACAGAGCTTTTTTAAGGAAGGCTTTGTGGAATTGGCACCAAGTGAGAAGATCTATGGAAACAACTGCAGCTAAGAGAAGCCAACCCTCAGTACTGACAAAAAACAAATTAGCTTCACAAACCTAGTTATTCCTCAGAAACATCAAGGACTGCAAGATAACTGAGAGCCAAGAGGTTGGCCATGCAGCAGGGTGAACACAAGAAAATGCTCTGTCTTGACTCGGTCTTAACCTTGTATTTGCTGTGCACTGGTTGACATGATTCTTATATGTTGTAGACTCCCGTGGCTGCTCAAATAGCAGCTACTTGCCTCATCTTTCAAGTCCTGTAATCTGTCTTAAGCTTGACCCCAAGTCCTTGATAACACTCCGTTTAGTCCCTTGATTTGTTAGTGGAGATAAAAACACAATGTATAAAGTATAGTAGAAAAACAAGCACTTGGATATGTTCTGTGAAGTGCTTTTAATTATAAAGTCGTACTAATTAACGGATGGTTGTTATAACAAGCAAGTTGCTAAAGCAACAAAGGACTATGGATAAAGTCATGCGAATGTACTTCAGATTTATACAATATATGAAGCTTGGCTCTGTTTTATGTAGCAGAAGAGGAAGGTAGTCTGCTGTTCCAAAGGGTTATTCGGTAGCATAGGCTGCATTTGAAACTGGCATCCAGAGTCTCCTTCAGGTTGCTTCACTATGTGGCTGATGTCAAGAAGTGCTTGCTGACAGGCTTGCTGGCACAGAGGTCCCCCAAGAGACTCTTTCAGTGCCTGACCAATGCAGATGCAGATGCTTGCAGCCAATCATTGGACTGAGCCTAGGGACCCCAATTGAGGAGTTAAAGAAAGTACTAAACCCTCGAAGATATGGGCACAGGGGAAATATTCCTAAATAGAACAGCAATGGCCTGTGCTGTAAGATCAAGAGTCAACAAATGGGACCTCATAAAATTGCAAAGCTTCTATAGGGCAAAAGATACTGTCAATAAGACAAAAAGACCATCAACAGATTGGGAAAGAATTTTAACCAATCCTAAATCTCATAGGGTACTAATATCCAATATATACAAAGAGCTAAAGAAGCTGAACTCCAGAAATTCAAATAACCCCATTAAAAATGGGGTACAAAGCTAAACAAAGAATTCTCAACTGTGAAATACCAAAGGGCTGAGAAGCACTTGGAAAAATATTCAACATCCTTAATAATCAGGGAAATGCAAATCAAAACAACCCTGAGATTCCACCTCACACCAATCAGAATGGCTAGGGTCAAAAAAATTCAGGTGACAGCAGATGCTGGTGAGGATGTGGAAAAAGAGGAACACTTCTCCATTGCTGGTGGGATTGCAAGCTGGTACAACCACTCTGGAAATCAGTCTGGAGGTTCATCAGAAAATTGGACATAGTACTACTGGAGGATCCCGCAATACCTCTCCTGAGCATATATCCAGAAGATGTTCCAACGGGTAATAAGGACACATGCTCCACTATGTTCATAGCAACCCTATTCATAATAGCCAGAAGTTGTAAAGACCCAAATGTCCCTCAACAAAGGAATGGATACAGAAAATATGGTACATTTACACAATAAAGTACTACTCAGCTATTAAAAACAATGAATTTATGAAATTCTTGGGCAAATGGATAGATCTGGAGGATATCATCCTGAGTGAGGTAAACCCAATAACAAAAGAAGTCACTTGATAGGCACTTACTGATAAGTGGATCTTAGCCCAGAAACCTAGAACACCCAAGATACAACTTCCAAAACACAAGAAAATCAAGAAGGAAGACCAACGTGTGTATACTTCATTCCTTCCTAGAATACGGAATAAAATATCCATGGAAGGAGTTGCAGAGACAAAGTTTGGAGGTAAGACGAAAGGATGGACTATCCAGAGACTGCCCCACCCGGGGGTCTATTCCACAATCAGCCACCAAACACAGACACTATTGCATATGCCAGCAAGATTTTGCTGAAGGGACCCTGATATAGCTGTCTCCTGTGAGGCTTTGCCAGTGCCTGGCAAATACAGAAGTGGATGTTCACAGTCATCTAGGATGGAACACAGGGCCCCCAATATAGGACCTAGGGAAAGTACCCAAGGAGCTGAAGGGGTCTACAACCCTATAGGTAGAACAACAATATGAACTAATCAGTACCCCCAGAGCTCATGTCTCTAGCTGCATATGTAGCAGAAGATGGCCTAGTCAGCCATCATTGGGAAGAGAGGCCCCTTGGTCTAGCAAACTTTATATGTCCCAGTACAGGGGATCGCCAGGGCCAAGAAGTGGGAGTGAGTGGGTAGGGGAGCAGGGCAAGGGGAGGGTATAGGGGACTTTTGGGATAGCATTTGAAATGTAAATGAAGAAAATATCTAATAAAAAATGTGGGAAAAAAGAAAAAAAAGTTTGGAAACACATTGGCATAATAAGGATTGGATAGAAATTGACAATTATTTCAGCTATTTATGATTTTCAATGGATTTGATGCTACTAAGTGCCCCCCCTTTTTAGACAAGCAATACAAACTATAAACATCTTTACTGAAGAAAATCACTAAAATACTTAAGTATTGAAATTTAAATCCTCATCTATTTGTCATGTGCACTTGATTATAGAAAACTGTAACTCATTCAATTAATAGATGGCAATTGGAGCTGGTCATTCTATCTCCCTAGATCAATGTCTTAGTCGATGCTCTATTGCTGTGAGGAGGCATCATGACCAGGGCAAGTCTTTTAAAAAAAAATTGCCAACTTTATATGCCTCAGTATGGGGGATGCCAGGGCCAAGAAGTAGGAGTGGGTGGGTAGGGGAATGGGGGCGGGGGAGGGTCTGGGGGACTTTTGGGATAGCATTTGAAATGTAAATGAAGAAAATACCTAATTAAAAAATTTAATTAAAAAATAAAAAAATAAAAGCACAGAATTGTGCTCCTAGCCACAGGAGAAAAACAAAAACAAAAAACAACAACAAAAAAACATTTAATTGGGGCTTGCTCACAGTTTCAGAAGTTTAGTCCATTACAATCATGGCAGTAAGCAAGGTGGAAACACAAGCTGAGAGTTCTACATTCAGATACACAGGAAGCAGGAAGAGAGAGACTCTGGGATTGGTATGGGCTTCTGAAACCTCAGAGGCCACCCCAGTGACAGACTTCCTTCAACAAGTCTCCACCTCCTACTCATTTCCTATAGTGCTACTCCCTAGTGACCAAGCATTCAAATCTATGAGCCTATGGGTGACATTATTGTTCAAAAAAAAAAAAAAAAAAAAAACACACACAATCTAATTTAATGTGTATTTCCTGGGGTCACAATTACCTTTTAAAAAAAATTCTCAGAGCTGTACATTAATACCAACATGTACTGGTTTAAGATTTCTTAACAAACATTCAGGAAATCAAGCCTAGAGATTGAGGTGTGAGCAGGGCTCCTCAGCCTGAGCCCAGGTGCTAGTTGTAGGACCTGAGCTCTGCCTAAGATTAAAGAGAATGCAGGAGACTTGGGGTTAAAGGTGAACTCACCAGGGTGTATAAATTTTTCTTTTTCTTTTTTATCAAAAAGAAAGAAGAAAGAAAGAAAGTACTGAAGGAGCTGAAGGAGTTTGCAACCCCGTAAGAAGAACAACAATATCAACTATCCGGACCCCACAGAGCTCCCAGGGACTAAGCCACCAACCAAAAAATACACATGGAGATACCCCATGGCTCCAGTTGTAGATGTAGCAGATTGCCTTATCTGGCATCAGTGGGAGTGGAGGCCCTTGGTCCTGTGGAGGCTTGATGCCCCAGCATAGGAGGATGCTAGAGAGGTGAAGCAGCAGGGTGAGTGGGTGGGGGTACACCCTCATAGAGGCAGGGGGAGAGTGATGGGATAGAGGGTTCTTGGAGGGGAAACCAGGAAGAGGGAAAACATTTGAAATGTAAACAAATAAAATAACCAGTAAAAATAAAGGTCAACATATCCCTAGAAGCTGAGGTGAATTGTCTTAGCATTTCATGTCAACAGCTAAAATTGATAGTATATATGGAATCCTTTCCTGCTGCAAATGCTGTGGGCTGTACTGTCCTAGAGTTGCTCTAGGCTGAAAGAATTCTGCATAGGCCACAGATGGTAACTTATTTTAGGTGGCCTGTGCTTCAGCTGGGACTCTGTCCAACTTTTGTCCTTTCACTTTCCTGTCAATGTATAATTTCTAATTGTTGAACAGGAAACAAGAATCTGGGACACACCGTACAGAGGTCATTGCTAACAGTAAGAGGAGGCCAGCTCCAGAGACAAATTCTTCCCTATAATTCTTAAAACAGGCTTCATACCGGCCATGTCATTGGATGTTTTATAGCTTATAGTGACTGTCTTCTCTCTTGTTAATTTGTGTCAAATGATACTATGAAAATTTATATTGGAAGTTAAACTCTGAAAGGAGTATTTCTGACTAAAACATCATGAGCTTTTTAAAAACTAAATTGCTCAGTACCAACAAATTGCCCCAAACAATGTTAGAACAGTTTATATTTTTAAGACTGTTCATGGTGATAACTATTTATATTCCTCTTATCAACATTAGATAGCAGTAAATGTTTTTAGTATATATTTTATCATAAGAAAAATAAAATGATTCAAAAACAATACTGCTACTCTCCTGGTGGAAATGAAGATCTTCTGAAGATACTGCCCTCTTGCCTTGGCTACCAGACTGTTAAAGACCCTGAGAAACTGGCATTCCCCCATGGAATTTTAAGCCAAGAAGAAAAAGCTGAAGTCTGGTGGCAGCAGAAGTGAAATTTCTCTCAAGGAGAAAGGTTTTACATATTTCTGACAACTTGACAGAATGTCTTGCAGGAGGGACTGCAGCCTAGACAAGGATGGACCAGGATGAGTGTCCTAGGTCAACCTCTGCCCTAAAATAAGGAAGGGGAAGAGTGGGAAAACAGGCAAACCCTGTCCTCAACCCTACACAAAGAGCTATGGGCAACTGAGAGCAGGAGAAATAATCTTCCCCAAAGAAGGGCACACCAACTGGTCATCTAATAACAAATGGTCAGACCTAAAACATACATATGAATAACATACTGACTGAGAAAGTTGTATTTATGTGTTCAGGGACACACACACACATGTCGCAGACCCTCTGGGCCCCTTTGTCTGCGTGGAACGGGTCTCTAGTCACGGGTGGGCAAAGCGTCGGATGAATTGACAGACAGATGCACACAGGAGAGGTTGTGTAGAATCTGAATGTATTTTGTCAAATCGAGCATCAGACTTTTTATACAGAAGACAATAAGGGAGTTGGGTGACATACCCGCAAGGTACAAATGAGGTAACCGGATGCTTAATGACTCTTACACAGAACAGAGAAAATGAAAATGCAAAGACTGGCAGGAACTGGGCAATAAAATAACTGAGACAGAGTCAGCCCTATCTAAGGTCAGCTATAGTCTTAGAAGCCAGGTGTGAGAACTTTTCACTCCTAGGGCAAGGGCTTTCACACCCAAGTCATGGTTCTAACTAGGAAGTTCCGTTCTAGCTAACCATCTCATGAATAATGCAATACTCTAAAACCACAGCCCTATCTACTTCCTAAACCATTGTAAATTCCTGTATATGGGAGTAACTTGGCTTTTATTCTAAATGGTAGTGTAATACTGGAGACTATTCTGAATGTCACTGAATAGCAACATTCTTACTGAATTTCAAGCCCATGGTCTTGCTCAAGGACATTCTAGGACTGTTGGAACACTGGCTCTAGCTATGTCAGAATTCAATCTTAAAAGGCACTTATAATAGGGTAATACTAAAAGAGAGCACATGTATCCATACACTAGACTAACACAGAAATGGAAAATTAATGTATGGGTTAGAGAGAACACCAGACTCCAGGAGCGAGTTTCTGTGAAACTCTTTTGCCTCGTGAGTAGTTTTTAAGCCTCTCAGTTTGTCAAACTGACTCGACCGGAGTGTGTGGCACACACACACACACACACACACACACACACACACACACACACACACACACACTTACATAATAACAATTAATGGAAAAAAAAGAAGCCACAGATTTGAAAGACTGCAAGTTGGAGAATATGAGAGAATTAGAGGGAGGAAGGCAGGGAAAGGGAATTTTCCCCTTAATTTAATTATATTGTAATCTCAAAGTTAAAATAAGTATATGCATATATATGTATGTGGTAGTAAAGTCTTTTATTAGTAAAGTAAGAACAGTAAGTGCCAGTGGAGCTGCTAGTACACCACTTTACTCTTAAACTTCTTTTTTTTTAATTAGATATTTTCTTCATTTACATTTCAAATGCTATCCCAAAAGTCCCCTATACCCTCCCCCTGCCCTGCTCCCCTACCCACTCATTCCCACTTCTTGGCCCTGGCGTTCCCCTGTACTGGGGAATATAAAGTTTGCTAGGCCAAAGGGCCTCTCTTCCCAATGATGGACTACTAGGCCATCTTCTGCTACATATGCAGCTAGAGACATGAGCTCTGGGGTTACTGATTAGTTCATATTGTTGTTCCACCTATAGGGTTGCAGACCCCTTCAGCTCCTTGGGTACTTTCTCTAGTTCCTCCATTGAGTACCCTGTGTTTCATCCAATAGATGACTGTGAACATCCACTTCTGTATTTGCCAGGCACTGGCAAAGCCTCACAGGAGACAGCTATATTTTAATTAGGTACTAACTAACATAGGTATAGGGGTGAGTGAAATGACTCAGAGGGTAAAACCACTTGCCACGAAAATCTAGAGACCTGAGCTCAATCCCTGGTGGAAGGAGGAAATGACTCCCAAGAGGTGTTCTTTGTCCTCTATACATGTGCTATGGCATCCATGTGTCCATGTCCACATTCACACATTTTACATACACAGTAATTAATCAAGTAAATAACGGAACTTTAAAAGTGGATGAAAGAGGTGATGCTGCAGTCTGTCTGGGCCAGCCCTGGCACAGGACAGGTTCCATCTTTATCACTTCTTGCTTCCCTTTCTCTGTCTATTTAGGCTGCTATCCTCTGGAGAGAGTAGACCGTTTGTGCTACTTTGCCTCTTGTCTCAATCTTTATGTTTTTTACCCCACAACCAGAGGGTTTTAGAGTCTCTAGTCACCCCAATTTTCCCTCTCTTCTCTCCTTTACCAGCCTATCATTTTCACTCTCTCCACCTCCCTTCTCTGGTGTGTGTGTGTGTGTGTGTGTATGAATGTATAGTTTATGAGTGTGTATGTATGTGAAAATGTGTACATGTCTATATGTGTGTGTGTGTAGGTGTGTGTATGAGTGTGTCTATGTGTGTGTGGTGGGTGTGTGGTGTGTGTGTGTGTGTGTCTGTGTGTGGTGGGTGTGTGGTGTATGTGTGTGTGTGTGTGTGTGTGCGAGTGTATAGTTTATGAGTGTGTATGTATGTGAAAATGTGTACATGTCTATGTGTGTGTGTGTGTGTGTGTATGAGTGTGTGTCTATGTGTGTGTGTATGTGTGTATGAGTGTGTGTCTATGTGTGTGTGTGTGTGTATGAGTCTGTGTCTATGTGTGTGTGGTGGGTGTGTGGTGTATGTGTGTGTGTGTGTGTGTGTGTATGAGTGTGTGTCTATGTGTGTGTGTGTGTATGAATGTGTGGTGTACTTGTGTGTGCATATATGTGTGTCAGATCCCCTCTCCCTCCCCTCTCTCTTCTGTCCTACTCCACTCTTCCACTTTCTGCCTCATTATCACTTACTCCTGCCCTTGACATGCACCTAGTAGCTAGCTTGCACATGGCTTTCCCTAGGCCTAAGCCATCATCCCCGCCCTGTGCAGAGTTATTCACACTTGAGATTGTGCTCTCTTGAAAGGACCCTCAATTCTCTCTTTTTATATTTTGCTTTCTAAAGATTCCTTTATTTTGGAAACCCTACCTTCCCATCTAACCCACCTCATAAAATGTCTGCTCAGCAACTATCTTTGTTTTATTCCCCGAGACTATGCATGGGTATCGTCTGCTATCTTTCCATCTTAATAAAAAAAATTGCCATCTTTCTTGCCTGGGAATAGAAAAAGTATCTTATTGCTCTATTTTCATTCATGTAAAATATTTTGAATCCTTCCCAATGAATACTCTAGAAATTATTTTTTATTTTGATAATTTTCTCTTGAGTTCTTCCGCAAACATAATTCTTAGAATGTCATGGTAATTCATCCTTTCATTTTAAGCCTTCTTATCAATATTTGAGTATTTTGCTGAAAAAAAAATGCCCGATGTTTAGGACTACCACAGAACACGTAATGTGAATATTTGTAGGTGTTTTGGAATCAGAGCCTGTGAATGCCAATGAACAGTTATAACCCCCGTCTGCATTTTAACTCCACAGTATGAATGCCACTGAACACCCTGGCACAGATCTGTGTGAGGGAAAAGGTGAGAGGATAAAACAAAGGTAGAATTTCTGAGTGCTGAAGAGCAGCATCCCTGGCTGTGGAAATACAGCAGACAGACAGAAGCTACATTAGACAAATGCCACCGTGGGAAACACACCCAGAGAAGGCGGAGCTGCTGCTCTGTAGATGCCTTTAGATGCTCTATTCATCCAGTATTTGAATTCATTTGCTTGTTTGCTTATAAACAAACAAATGTTGTTGCTAGGTAAAGACCAAGTCGAATAGGACTCTGTGCCATTGACAGAAGCAAAACCTCATATTTCTATACAAGATACAAAGAACAGAACTCACTAACCAGAAACTTGCTTCTGCAAAACACATTAATGCTCAACCCATTCTATAGCCAGTGTCTGTGTCCACTTGCTAAGGTTAATTGTTTTCAAAGCTTTTAGTGGACTCAGTGATTAATGGTGCTTGCTCTCAAGCCTGACACATTGAATATAATTCACAAGAACTACATGGTGGAAGGAATGGACCAACTCCTGAAGATCATGCTGTTCTCTGACTTCCACATGCACTCACATACACATACACACACACATGCGTGCACAAACACACACACATAAATAAATAAATAAATAAATAAATAAATAAATAAATAAATAGACTATAACAAAAGTTTCACAACAAAAAGCTATATATACTTCACTCACCAGCTGATTATATTGACTTCTTTGACACTGATATTAAGGAAAGAAACCTTATGGGGACATAAGGCGAGCAAGCTGTAACACACCAGTTGCTCGTGCAAATTGTGAATTGCTATGATCTGATGCAGCGGACGCAATTGCAGGACTCAGAAGAAGCATCATCTTCAAAAGCCACATCTATGTTTTTAGCTCATAAAACCAACCTAATTTTTCTAGGAAAGGGAGAATGCTAACCCCAGAAAGAAAGAGAAATGCACTATGCGAAGCCTGCTCATTGGGTGCACCCTATGCATGTCCTGATGTGGTTCCAGCTATGTTAACTTGCATCAGAATACACTTTAAAATTACGTTATATAATTGCCAAGGTAATGCTCTTCAGATTTAAATAATGAAAGACTCCTAGCAATGGAAGTTGATTGATTGAATTATTTTATTTGATTGGTACAAATATGAAATACTTCACTAAGATGGTCACTGTGGAGTAAAACAGAAACACAACCCAGGAACACGTTCTTAATAGAGTATTACAGTTAATCCTGACAGAAATGCTATGGAAAGCTTAATTTTGAATCAGAAGGGTCAATGGAGGGGTCTTTGTCCACTTTGTACTGTGGGAAAGCTCCTAAACAAAATAAAGAGGAAAGTCCTTGGCTATGGGCTACCTAATCCTACCACGTTTCTCTTACCCCTTCCTCTGTCACAGCTTCCTTGGTCCAGCATGACCATTCTCCAATTTCCACCTTTTCCTTTGCCTCCCTGAACTCTTTTTCTGTACACTTTTCTAAAATGTTCACCCCACTCCTCAGATTAACTCACCTCACCTTTCAGATAGCTACATACACGACACCTGCTTGGAAAGCCTTTTTGACCTCTGGTTCATAACTGTGTGCCCACATAGTAAGTTCCTTGGCCCCAGACAAGACACTCTGCTCATCCAGACACGATGCTCTGCCCACTGTTGGTGGGAGTTGATTTCTGTGTCTTTATCAGTGTTCTGTGTTTTCCCTGAGGGCAGAGCCTTGTGAACTGAAAGACGAAACAAACATCCAAAAGATAAGGTTACACTGACCACAAAAACATACACACTCCTGTTATTCTGAAATAGAAAAAATAAAGTCAGTAACGTCTTTAAAACTATCTAACAAGGTAACATTCAAGTTCTGGAAAGTATGTCTGGGGACACATACTTTAAGAAAGGGATCCAGTGAATGGGTTATGTTCCTATCCCAGCTCAGAACTTGTATTTAAGGATCTGTCCATCAAATGATTTATGTAGCATGGTGATTCTTCAAGCCTGAGACTGTTAGTGATGTGACAGAAGGGGAGACATATTTCTTGGCTCAGTGAGAGTGAAAGAAATCTGGAGTGGATGGGAAAGCTAATTCAAAGGTTTTAGGCTTCCTCTTCACATGTAATTAAGCTGCAGTTGAGAGGTCTCTGGTGGAGAGATTCTAAGGAGAAGGAACTGGTAGAAACCAGCTTGAAGGATGTGGGCTGATAAACACTAAGCAATCACTGCTCATAATGATTCCACAGTTCTGCTCAGGAGAGTGAATCAAACAGACCGCATACATTACTGTCCTCTAAGGGTATACAAACAGCACATATCCATTTGGTTGGTCCATGATCTCAAATAGAAGCAAAATGTGTAGCAAGATCATCCAATGCATGATGCTTATGAAAAATAAAACTCATTATCATTAGTACATATTCTGGCTAGTCTTATGTCATCTTAACACACAAACTAGAGTTATATAAAAGGAGGGAACCTTAATTGAGAAAATGACTCCATAACACCTTAACAGCTTAAGGCATTTTCTTTGTGAGTGATTTCTATGGAAGGGCCCAGCCCATTGTGGGTGATGTCATCCCTGAGCTGGTGGTCCTGAGTTCTATAAGAAAGCATGCAGAGCAAGCCAGTAGAGCAAACCAGCAAGTAGGAATCCTCCATGGCCTCTACTTCAGCTCCTGACTCCAGGTTCCAGGCTCCTTTGAGTTCCTGTCCTAGCTTCCTTCAATGATGGACTATGGTGTGAAAATATAAGCCAAAGAAATCCTTTCCTCCCCAACTTGTCTTTGGTCATGGTATTTCATCACAGCCATAAAAACCCTAACTAAGATAGTATATATTTTTATCTCACTTAGTTTTGTATGAGGAAGTTATCTAAAACAATTTATGTTTAACTGTCTTCCTTCTGTTCTAAAAACAAACAAATAAAAAACAGGGTCTCACTGTGCAGCCATGGCTGCCTTGGTACTTGCTATGTAGACCAGGCTGGCCATAAACTCAGAGATTTCTCTCTCTCTCTCTCTCTCTCTCTCTCTCTCTCTCTCTCTCTCTCCCCTCCCCTCCCCAGGTCTACATAATAAACAATGGAACAAGAAATATATCTGATATATAACCAGAAGACTATAGTTAGGAAATCCCATTTCAAGGGGTCTAAACCTCTGAAATGTGCAGGGCTTGACACAATCTGAGTTCACACAACTTGAGTGGGTAATTTAAGAAGTCCATTAAATGATTTTTTTGAGGGGTTGTTTATCATTAGGGAATTTAAAGACAATTTCTCTTTGGAGGAAAACAACATGGTGTGGGGCTCTGTGGGGAGTTGTTGGCAGGTAATTGTAATCAAAATATGTATTGTATAATGGAAGAAATGTTCAAAGAATAATTTTTTTAATTATAAAAATCTTCATGAAGATTCCAGACAGTTTCAATAAGGCCTATTATTCTGTAAATGAGATGGTCAATAAAACTTGCCTTTCCATTAGTTTGTTTTGGCCTAAGAGCCACTTCAAAGGTGGCCAGTACTGCAAATGGCCTATGGTCCAGCAAGAAAATAGCTTACATGCTTTCCAGCTCTGCAGTCTCTATAGATTTTCTGAACCCTTGATGCTATCTGGTAAAGAACCTTTCTAGATGTGGCCACAGCATGCATTCAGTTTCCAAAGTAGGATTGATGTGTATGAAACCCTACTCCGAGAATTAAATATTTGCAGAGATGGGTAAATAGTAGAAGTGATGTCTTGTAATTGCCTTTCCTCCTCTCATGGGATAGTCTTTTTAAAAGGGGGCAAAGGACAGAACAAGAAAGAAGGGAAGACAAATACTCATTTAGCAGGAATTCTTTCTTTCTATTTTCTTTTAGGGGGTTGGATGGGGGTGCTGAGCCAACTTTTGCCCAGGCTAAGCCTGTGTGCTCACACTGAGACACATTGTCAGTGACTGCACACTGTTCTTAGCAAAGCATGTCATAGGCTTCCAGCTTCTTTTAATAAGTTGAACCTAGATTAACAGGTTCAAGATCCTATGCTAGAGATTTCATCTCTGATCTGACCAGCTCTGCAACTGGGAATACTCTTTGTTGTAACCCTGTCTTCCTAGAGATCAGCTCAGCGACATTTGTATTGTGTTGTCTTTTTCTAGTAATCCTTCAATATGAGCCAAGAAGGGAATAGGTATTATTTTATGAATTTAAACAATGGAATACATTCACCGTGTGTGTCTGTGGCCTAATGGATAAGTTACTGGCCTTCTAAAAACTGCAATACCCCATGTGTTCCAATTCTCATACATAGTATTGAAAATATTTGTGAAAATCTTTCTCTCTCTGTTGGGGCTAGTAAATCTTGAGAATCCTAATCAAATCCCAAAGGACTGAAGCCACTTCCTTCTCTGAGTTGTAGGAAGACAAAACCTCTAACTGAGGCATTTCTACTTTTAACAATTTCCGTTGCGAATTTCAGATCTCATCTGAATCAGTGACACATGTCTGAGATCTCACAGTTTGTGTGGTTGCTGTTCTTCTCCTTGAAGTCTTACGATGGGAGCCAGGTTAAATGTCCTAAATATGTAGAGTACATAGAGAACAGGTGCTAAGTTTATATTTCAAACTAAGCTTCTGTTTCTTTGTAATCTGCTGCTAGCCTCGTAAGAAAATTAGTGTGTGCTAGAAGGAAGCATCCCAGGGTCTAACTCTAGCCTTCGATAGGAAGGCAGAGCTTCCCATGCACCCTGTGAGCCCAGTGTTTCTACACTCCCAGCACAGACATGGCTCTAAGACTCCAGGTATATGCCATCTTGCAAAGCAAACCTCAGACATCCAGACTCTTCCCTAACTACATAGTTGTAAATTATCATCCCTGTCTTAATCTTAAAGGTCTCAGTTTTCAGCAAAATGTATTTAGACTGACCCAAAATGCACAGGGACATAAAAGTATTCTATATTCTATTCTGGGCATCCATTAAACCATTTTATTCTCTTTATGATAAACTCATTAAAAGACAAGAAATGTATCTTAATCTGTGTTTCTAGATCCTAGGATAATAATTGACACACTGCGTGTACTTTATAAACAGTATGTTTTCTACCCTGGCTTCCTTGAACACACTTTCAGTCTACCCTTGTTTTCTCAATATAAACATTTCTTACTTTTTAAATTTCAAATTTTGAACCTTCAAGAGGGTTCCATGAAGACAACGTTAAATACCATATGCATTTCACTGAACTCTCCTCTCCTTAGCCCTCCCCTTCCCCCCTCACTTCCACTCTGTCTCTTACCTACTCTTATGTTCCTTCTTTCCTTCCCTTCCCCTCTCTCTATGCAGAAAAAGACATAAAATACCTATTCTTCTGAGCTATTTATAGATGACCTAGCGGTTACTGCAATATGCTCTGAAAAGTACAGTTTTGTACCCTGATCCAGAGACCTGATGTTTCTATGTTTTGTGAGAAGAGTAACATGGAAAACACCTTAGGGTTCCTGGCTTAATAACCTGTTTGTTGTAAGGATCTACTCTAAAATGCCACGAGGAACTTTACAGCAAAAAGTCTTCTCCTGACCTCTAAGACTATATGATCTCATGAGAAAGCAACTTACATCAAAACTCAAGGAGGGAAATGTAGTCTAGGTTATCTGGACTCTGAAAGTCCAAAGTAGGAACTCATTCCTAAGAGAGTATAAAGCCTGACTCCAGGAGACAGCAAAGGACAGTCAGAGAATCTGAAAAAATATGCACTAAATCACAAAGAAGGACAACATGACTTAGTAATACTTTACCTAATTCTCAATGTTTTAAAATGTTACACTGACTGCATGCTCACATTGGCTCACATGCACACATACACGTCCACACACACATGCCACACTGTACACACAAGAATCAGAGTGAAAGGGTTTGTTAGGCCTCACATTTTAACTCAGTTCTTTAAAGCATTAGCTTTCACTGTGTGCTGATTTACATTTGCAGGTTTTTCACATACTTAGGTAAAGGAATTCTTCACATATGCTTTGAAAAAATTGTGTTCTGAAATTGTGTGTCATGACACAAATGCTAGAAATGGTTTGCCTTTTAGTACGAAAGTTAAAGGATAGACATATTCAAAAGGAAAATCCTAGAAATATCTATATTTGGAGAAAATAGATCATCCTACAATGCAAGACATTTGATGGCATAATTTCAAAAATAAGAAGCTAATTAAAACCTTCATTATGTCAAGATTACTGTACATTGAAGGGCAGGGAAAGTGGTTAGTGCATATATGGAGAGGGATAAATCAAAAGGTCAGATAAGCAAATGTGCCACAGAGCAATGGCCAGAAGAAAATGACTGATATAATAAGATTTAATATGCACAAAATATTCTAAAGCCAAGTTCAGATAGGATATTATTACATTTCTTTTTCAGCTTCACAAAGCTAATCTTGGGCAGCTCCTAATGGAAGTGTAGTCTTTGAGAATTTCCTTTATACAGACATTGTGTAAAGACACAAGTGAAACTTGCTGTAAAGGTACCATGATGCTATTGCAAATACAAGTTACATGCACAACATGTTACAGAGATAGATTGAGGAACACATTCTCAATGCAGTGTTTATGGCGAAAATGCAATAGAATAGAAGCTTGGGCAAACCTGGGCAAAAGAATGTGGTATATATGATTCTGCTATGTTTCTCATAATATATCAGAATGTTACAGTGTCCCCTGTAATATTTTCAGCTATCTAGTACCTTACTTTTGAAAACTCTATGACTTTTTTGTTTGTTTGTTTTTCTTCCCAAAACTAAAATATATCTATCACGAAGGGAGTTACTCTTGGGTAAGTAACTAGACCTTCTAAGCCAATGTGAACAGGGCAGAAAAGCAATTTTGTTGCAAGAACAGTGAATTAGACTCAAGCTATATTAAAGGGTGATATTGTGTGATACTTAATCAGGAGCAGAAGTATAAAGAAAACCACAATCAATTAAAACCACTATCTATAGGGATAACCACTTGTGTTCTGTGTGATAACATCACCTGTCAATAAAGAGCTGATTGGCAAATGAGCTGAGGCAGAATTAGAAGATGGGGTGACTGGTAGAGAAATATTGGAACTTTGGGAGTTAAACTGACAGAGAAAGATTCACCCCAAACTCTGAGGAAGTCAGGCACATGAAACAGAAGAGAAGTACCCAACCATGTGGTAGACATAGAATGATTTTAAAAGACTACTATGAGTCACAAGCTAGTTTGGGAATAGGCCAAAGTTTATGGTCTAGGTATTTGTTCATAAATAATTAAGTCTCAAAGTTGTTATTCTGGGAACAAAGAGGCCAGGTAGAAAAGCTTACATCTACAAATGTCTGAAGCACTGATAAATCTCAGAACTATCAAAGACAAGATGTTTAGGAAACTACAGGAGGATCCCTGTGAGAACCTTCTAAAACCCCCATGGAATGATCAGAAGTATCAGCATTGGTTGTGAAGATTATGTGCTGCAGAATGGTTCTCCAGGTGATGGTGTTGTGTGGTGAGACCCTAGGAGGTGGGGGCTTGTACAAGATAATTAGGACATATGGCATAGTCCTTAGAAGAGAATACTACTGGCCTTGCAGAGCTATTTTCTGTAAGAAATAAGACATGATAAAAAACGTAAGTTTTTGTTAGATGATATTTGGATCTAGGAGGGAGCATAATCCCAAACAGTATGTCTGAAAACATGCATGCAAGTAATATTATATGGCTCAAAAGGGAATGTTTAGGAATAAATATATCTATACAGATATCTATATATTAATAAATTAGTATTTATTACATATATATATATACAATAAATATTAATGAAAGAAAGAGGTTATAAAGTTGAAGGAGGGCTTGAAGACGTATTTGGGAGTGTATGAAGAGAAGGACATTATAGTTAACTTAAAAATTCAAGAATAATTTTTAAAAAACCAATGGTAACATATGACTGCAGTCCAATCTACTCAGAAGTTTGAAGAAGGTTTTATCTGTGTGCCAAAACCCTGTCAAGAAGAAGAATGAGGAGGATGAGGAGTAAGAGGACGATGATGAGAAGGTAGAGAAGGAGGAGGAGGAGGAAGAGGAGGAGGAGGAGGAGGAGGAGGAGGAGGAGGAGGAGGAGGAGGAGGAGGAGACTGGTCTCTGGCTTTCTGTCTCATCCTGGACCTTTCCCTTTTATCCCCTCTTGTCACCATGTACTGTGACCACTGGCCAGAGCCCATACAGACAGGGTCACCCAGCCTTGGACTTTTAGCCTTCAAAAGTGTTAGCTAGATAACTGTTTCTATGAAGTTCAAATATTTTCTTATAAGAACACAAAATGGACTACCACAAAGCAGCAATGTGCTGAGCTAAAGGAAAATAGAAGTAAAGGCAAGAAGTCTGTGAATTGTGTGGGAGAAGAAAAGGACAGGAGAGAAGGAGGGAGAACCAGGGACCGTCTTAATCTTCCATTACATTGAGGAAGGCTCTGTTTTGAAATCTGAAATCTCATCAGGACAGAAACACTCAGTTCCATGTTGGTGTTTGTAGGGTTGTGTACTCCCTCTGATGTAGTGATGATGTAAGGATGATGTAATGATGCACTGATGTAGTAAAGATGTAGTGATGTAGTGATGATGTAGTGATGTAATGATGATGTAGTGATGATGCAGAGATGATGAAGATATAGTGTTGTAGCAGTGTAGTGATGATATGTGTACTCCCTCTGATGTCGTTTCTTGGATGCGACTTCAGTCACACTAACTGCCCACCAGTCTCCACCTGTGTATCCAGGGAGTCTCACACAGCAGGCTATTCTTTTTTTGTGTGTGTGTTGTTTATCTCAGTTTTATTTATTCTCTTATCTTTAATTTCAGCATTTAGGCAGCATTTGGGAAACAGAGGCAAGGAGATCTCTATAAAAAAATAAATACAATCATGACTATTGATCGCACATTAACACATTTACCTCAAATCTTGGACAAAGTACAATAAAGAATATTCGAGAACATCTTCATTGAAACACATGTTCAAACAAATAATTTTCCAAAAGGAAAATATTTGCAATATATAGAAAGAGTGATATTACTTGAAATATTAATTGAAAATATAGTGATAAATATGAGTGGCTTGACTTACAATATATTTTAGGATTTAAAGATCTTTATGTGTGTTTATGAGCATAAGTGTATGCTCCTGTATAAAGATGCCCAAAAAAGACTGAAGAGTATGTTGGAATACATTGGAGTTGAATAAGTGTGAATTGTGGGAAATAAACTCCGGTACTTGTGAGAGCAACAATTAAACACAACTGTTAAGCTTTATTTATAGTACCCTGAAATAATATGCTTTAAAAGTTCCCAAGGATATGGGACCTCACATGAAAAATTCTTAACATGTGTGATGTTTGGGTATGGTTTCTTTTGTTTGTTTGTTTGTTTGTTTGTTTTGTTTTTTTTCCATTTTTTATTAGGTATTTAGCTCATTTACATTTCCAATGCTATACCAAAAGTCCCCCATACCCACCCACCCCCACTCCCCTACCCACCCACTCCCCCTTTTTGGCCCTGGCATTCCCCTGTACTGGGACATATAAAGTTTGCAAGTCCAATGGGCCTCTCTTTCCAGTGATGGCCGACTAGGCCATCTTTTGATACATATGCAGCTAGTGTCAAGAGCTCTGAGATACTGGTTAGTTCTTAATGTTGTTCCACCTATAGGGTTGCAAATCCATTTAGCTCCTTGGCTACATTCTCTAGCTCCTCCATTGGGAGCCCTGTGATCCATCCATTAGCTGACTGTGAGCATCCACTTCTGTGTTTGCTAGGCCCCGGCATAGTCTCACAAGAGACAGCTACATCTGGGTCCTTTCAATAAAATCTTGCTAGTGTATGCAATGGTGTCAGCGTTTGGATGCTGATTATGGGGTGGATCCCTGGATATGGCAGTCTCTACATGGTCCATCCTTTTATATCAGCTCCAAACTTTGTCTCTGTAACTCCTTCCATGGGTGTTTTGTTCCCACTTCTAAGGAGGGGCATAGTGTCCACACTTCAGTCTTCATTCTTCTTGAGTTTCATGTGTTTAGCAAATTGTATCTTATATCTTGGGTATCCTAGGTTTTGGGTTAATATCCACTTATCAGTGAGTACATATTGTGTGAGTTCCTTTGTGAATGTGTTACCTCACTCAGGATGATGCCCTCCAGGTCCATCCATTTGGCTAGGAATTTCATAAATTCATTCTTTTTAATAGCTGAGTAGTACTCCATTGTATAGATGTACCACATTTTCTGTATCCATTCCTCTGTTGAGGGGCATCTGGGTTCGTTCCAGCTTCTGGCTATTATAAATAAGGCTGCTATGAACATAGTGGAGCATGTGTCCTTCTTACCAGTTGGGGCATCTTCTGGATATATGCCCAGGAGAGGTATTGCTGGATCCTCCGGTAGTACTGTGTCCAATTTTCTGAGGAACCGCGATACTGATTTCCAGAGTGGTTGTACAAGCCTGCAATCCCACCAACAATGGAGGAGTGTTCCTCTTTCTCCACATCCACGCCAGCATCTGCTGTCACCTGAATTTTTGATCTTAGCCATTCTGACTGGTGTGAGGTGGAATCTCAGGGTTGTTTTGATTTGCATTTCCCTGATGATTAAGGATGTTGAACATTTTTTCAGGTGCTTCTCTGCCATTCGGTATTCCTCAGGTGAGAATTCTTTGTTCAGTTCTGAGCCCCATTTTTTAATGGGGTTATTTGATTTTCTGAAGTCCACCTTCTTGAGTTCTTTATATATGTTGGATATTAGTCCCCTATCTGATTTAGGATAGGTAAAGATCCTTTCTCAATCTGTTGGTGGTCTTTTTCTCTTATTGACAGTGTCTTTTGCCTTGCAGAAACTTTGGAGTTTCATTAGGTCCCATTTGTCAATTCTCGATCTTACAGCACAAGCCATTGCTGTTCTGTTCAGGAATTTTTCCCCTGTGCCCATATCTTCAAGTCTTTTCCCCACTTTCTCCTCTATAAGTTTCAGTGTCTCTGGTTTTATGTGAAGTTCCTTGATCCACTTAGATTTGACCTTAGTACAAAGAGATAAGTATGGATCGATTCGCATTCTTCTACACGATAACAACCAGTTGTGCCAGCACCAATTGTTAAAAATGCTGTCTTTCTTCCACTGGATGGTTTTAGCTCCCTTGTCGAAGATCAAGTGACCATAGGTGTGTGGGTTCATTTCTGGGTCTTCAGTTCTATTCCATTGGTCTACTTGTCTGTCTCTATACCAGTACCATGCAGTTTTTATCACAATTGCTCTGTAGTAAAGCTTTAGGTCAGGCATGGTGATTCCACCAGAGGTTCTTTTATCCTTGAGAAGACTTTTTGCTATCCTAGGTTTTTTGTTATTCCAGATGAATTTGCAAATTGCTCCTTCTAATCCGTTGAAGAATTGAATTGGAATTTTGATGGGGATTGCATTGAATCTGTAGATTGCTTTTGGCAAGATAGCCATTTTTACAATGTTGATCCTGCCAATCCATGAGCATGGGAGATTTTTCCATCTTCTGAGATCTTCTTTAATTTCTTTCTTCAGAGATTTGAAGTTTTTATCATACAGATCTTTCACTTCCTTAGTTAGAGTCACGCCGAGATATTTTATATTATTTGTGACTATTGAGAAGGGTGTTGTTTCCCTAATTTCTTTCTCAGCCTGTTTATTCTTTGTATAGAGAAAGGCCATTGACTTGTTTGAGTTTATTTTATATCCAGCTACTTCACCGAAGCTGTTTATCAGGTTTAGGAGTTCTCTGGTAGAATTTTTAGGGTCACTTATATATACTATCATATCATCTGCAAAAAGTGATATTTTGACTTCCTCTTTTCCAATTTGTATCCCCTTGATCTCCTTTTGTTGTCGAATTGCTCTGGCTAATACTTCAAGTACTATGTTGAAAAGATAGGGAGAAAGTGGGCAGCCTTGTCTAGTCCCTGATTTTAGTGGGATTGCTTCCAGCTTCTCTCCATTTACTTTGATGTTGGCTACTGGTTTGCTGTAGATTGCTTTTATCATGTTTAGGTATGGGCCTTGAATTCCTGATCTTTCCAAAACTTTTATCATGAATGGGTGTTGGATCTTGTCAAATGCTTTTTCTGCATCTAACGAGATGATCATGTGGTTTTTGTCTTTGAGTTTGTTTATATAATGGATTACATTGATGGATTTTCATATATTAAACCATCCCTGCATCCATGGAATAAAACCTACTTGGTCAGGATGGATGATTTCTTTAATATGTTCTTCGATTCGGTTAGCGAGAATTTTATTGAGGATTTTTGCATCGATATTCATAAGAGAAAGGGGTCTGAGGTTCTCTATCTTTGATGGATCTTTCTGTGGTTTAGGTATCAGAGTAATAGTGGCTTCATAAAATGAGTTGGGTAGAGTACCTTCTACTTCTATTTTGTGAAATAGTTTGTGCAGAACTGGAATTAGATCTTCTTTGAAGGTCTGATAGAACTCTGCACTAAACCCGTCTGGTCCTGGGCTTTTTTTGGCTGGGAGACTATTTATAACTGCTTCTATTTTTTAGGGGAAATGGGACTGTTTAGAAGGTCAACTTGATCCTGATTCAACTTTGGTACCTGGTATCTGTCCAGAAATTTGTCCATTTCGTCCAGGTTTTCCAGTTTTGTTGAGTATAGCCTTTTGTAGAAGGATCTGATGGTGTTTTGGATTTCTTCAGGATCTGTTGTTATGTCTCCCTTTTCATTTCTGATTTTGTTAATTAGGATTTTGTCCCTGTGCCCTTTAGTGAGTCTAGCTAAGGGTTTATCTATCTTGTTGATTTTCTCAAAGAACCAACTCCTCGTTTGGTTAATTCTTTGAATAGTTCTTCTTGTTTCCACTTGGTTGATTTCACCCCTGAGTTTGATTATTTCCTGCCATCTACTCCTCTTGGGTGAATTTGCTTCCTTTTTTCTAGAGCTTTTAGATGTGTTGTCAAGCTGCTAGTATGTGCTCTCTCCCGTTTCTTCTTGTAGGCACTCAGAGCTATGAGTTTCCCTCTTAGAAATGCTTTCATTGTGTCCCATAGGTTTGGGTACATTGTGGCTTCATTTTCATTAAACTCTAAAAGTTCTTTAATTTCTTTCTTTATTCCTTCCTTGAATAAGGTATCATTGAGAAGAGTGTTGTTCAGTTTCCACGTGAATGTTGGCTTTCCATTATTTATGTTGTTATTGAAGATCAGTCTTAGGCCATGGTGGTCTGATAGGATACATGGGACAATTTCAATATTTTTGTATCTGTTGAGGCCTGTTTTGTGACCAATTATATGGTCAATTTTGGAGAAGGTCCTGTGAGGTGCTGAGAAGAAGGTATATCCTTTTGTTTTAGGATAAAATGTTCTGTAGATATCTGTCAGGTCCATTTGTTTCATAACTTCTGTGTCCCTGTTTAGATTCTGTTTCCAAGATCTGTCCATTGATGAAAGTGGTGTGTTGAAGTCTCCCACTATTATTGTGTGAGGTGCAATGTGTGCTTTGAGCTTTACTAAAGTGTCTTTAATGAATGTGGCTGCCCTTGCATTTGGAGCGTAGATATTCAGAATTGAGAGTTCCTCTTGGAGGATTTTACCTTTGATGAGTATGAAGTGTCCCTCCTTGTCTTTTTTGATAACTTTGGGTTGGAAGTCGATTTTATCCGATATTAAAATGGCTACTCTAGCTTGTTTCTTCAGACCATTTGCTTTGAAAATTGTTTTCCAGCCTTTCACTCTGAGGTAGTGTCTGTCTTTTTCCCTGAGATGGGTTTCCTGTAAGCAGCAGAATGTTGGGTCCTCTTTGTGTAGCCAGTCTGTTAGTCTATGTCTTTTTATTGGGGAGTTGAGACCATTGATATTAAGAGATATTAAGGAAAAGTAATTGTTGCTTCCTGTTATTTTTGTTGTTAAAGTTGGCATTCTGTTCTTGTGGCTGTTTTCTTTTAGTTTTGTTGAGGGATTATCTTCTTGTTTTTTCTAGGGCATGGTTCCCGTCCTTGTATTGGTTTTTTTCTGTTATTATCCTTTGAAGGGCTGGATTTGTGGAGAGATAATGGGTGAATTTAGTTTTGTCGTGGAATACTTTGGTTTCTCCATCTATGGTAATTGAGAGTTTGGCTGGGTATAGTAGTCTGGGCTGGAATTTGTGTTCTCTTAGTGTCTGAATAACATCTGTCCAGGCTCTTCTGGCTTTCATAGTCTCTGGTGAAAAATCTGGTGTAATTCTGATAGGCTTGCCTTTATATGTTACTTGACCTTTTTCTCTTACTGCTTTTAGTATTCTATCTTTATTTAGTGCATTTGATGTTCTGATTATTATGTGTCAGGAGGAATTTCTTTTCTTTTCCAGTCTATTTGGAGTTCTGTAGGCTTCTTGTATTTTCATGGGCATCTCTTTCTTTAGATTTGGGAAGTTTTCTTCAATAATTTTGTTGAAGATGTTTGCTGGTCCTTTGAGTTGAAAATCTTCATTCTCATCCACTCCTATTATGCGTAGGTTTGGTCTTCTCATTGTGTCCTAGATTTCCTGGATGTTTTGAGTTAGGATCTTTTTCCATTTTCCATTTTCTTTGATTGTTGTGCCGATGTTCTCTATGGAATCTTCTGCACCTGAGATTCTCTCTTCCATCTCTTGTATCCTGTTGCTGATGCTGGCATCTATGGTTCCAGATTTCTTTCCTAGGGTTTCTATCTCCAGGGTTGCCTCACTTTGGGTTTTCTTTATTGTGTCTACTTCCCTTTTTAGGTCTAGTTTGGTTTTGTTCATTTCTATCACCTGTTTGGATGTGTTTTCCTGTTTTTCTATAAGGACTTCTACCTGTTTGGTTGTGTTTTCCTGTTTTTCTTTAAGGACTTGTAACTCTTTAGCAGTGTTCTCCTGTATTTCTTTAAGTGAATTATTAAATTCCTTCTTTACGTCCTCTACCATCATCATGAGAAATGCTTTTAAATCCAGGTCTACCTTTTCAGGTGTGTTATGATGTCCTGGACTGGGCGAAGTGGGAGTGCTGGGTTCTGATGATGGTGAGTGGTCTTGGTTCCTGTTAGTAGGATTCTTACATTTACCTTTCGCCATCTGGCAATCTCTGGAGTTAGTTGTTATAGTTGTGTTTGTTTAGAGATTGTTCCTCTGTTGATTTTGTTACCCTCTATCAGCAGAAGTGGGAGACTAGCTCTCTCCTCTGAGTTTCAGTGGTCAGAGCAGTCTCTGCAGGCAAGCTTTCCTCTTTCAGGGAAGGTGCACAGTTATCTGGTGTTTGGACCTCCTCCTGGCTGAAGATGAAGGCCCAAAACAGGATCTTTCCCAGAAGCTGTGTTGCTTTGGCCAGGAAGGTGGCTGGTTGTCTGGAGCCGAAGATGGCGCCGCCTCAGAAGCTCTCCGGCTCTCGCCTGGCCCAGAAACGGCTGGCCTCTGTATTCCACACCTTCACCCATGCAGCCTGCCCTCCGCGAAGTCCTGGAGCCAAGGAGGCTCCCGCCGCCTGGGCCTGAGTCACAAACCTCTCGGGCTGGCGGATCCCTGTGCACCCACCAGGAAGGTGGTCGGTTGTCTGGAGCCGAAGATGGCGCCGCCTCAGAAGCTCTGTGGCTCTTGCCGTGTTTGCCTTTCTGGGTCTGTGCGGGCTTCTTCCTAGTTCAAACCAGAGATCGTGTTGTTTCTGAGTTGAGAGCTCTAGGGCTGGCCTGGGTCTGCTTTTCCCCTCAGGGTACACAGGCACAGCAGGCTATTCTTGTTTATTACTGAACTTTCTAACAAAAAATAAACAATTTTATAAATTGTAAAGAGTTTGTGCTCATGAAAAGCTGAATTAATAGGGAAAAAACTTGTAGTTTGGGTAAAACATTTCTGAATTACTGAGAACCACTTAATAATCATTCTAAGTGATATAGAATAAAATTATTTACAATCATTTATTGCCTCATTTTCTTTCTTGAGAATCCAATATCCTCAACATATTTGCATATTTGAATCATTCGTTAATACATCTGTATAACTGATCATCTATTGACTTAGTTATTTTTACTTTTTCTGAAGAGACACCATGACAAGGCAACATACAAAATAAAAAGATTGTTGAGGCTTCCATTTTCAGAGTGTAAGTCCATAACCATCATGATGGGGAATTCAGCACAAGGCTGGCAGGCATGCCACTGGAGTGGTAGCTGAGAACTTACATCCTGATCCACAAGCACAAGGCAGAAAGAGAGAGCTAACTAGAAATGGTGTGGACTTTTTAAGCCTCCAAGACAGCCCCAGTGACATACTCGTTTCAACAAGGCTAATCCTTACCAAAACGTTCCACTAAATAGAGACCCAGCACTCAAATACAAGGGCCTATAGGGCCATTGTCATTCAGACCACTCATTTGCTAATTACCTTGCACACTAATCAATCATAGTGCCACAGAGGCTAAAACATATACACAAAATTAAATGAGAATATGTGAAAGTATTTTTAATCTATAGGAAAGTTATTAAAATAAAATATATCTAATTAGGCAAATCCAGTATCTGCTCTATGGAGTAACATTTCTCATTAGTCTCCTCTTACTTATACCATCTGATCTTTTAGGCTCAGTAATAGTTAAACCTCCAATTAATAACATAAATATGTGCTGCTAAAGAGATGGACAAGAGTGCATATTACTCTCCCAGGGGACCCAAGTTCAATTCCCATGTCATGTAGCCCACAACCACCTGCTAGTGATCTAATGACTATGGCCTCTTCAAGCAGAATTGCGCACACACAAACACACACACACATCCACACATGCATAGGCATGTATGCAAATAGACATATAAATATACACATGATTAAGACTAAAATAAATCTAAAATACAACCAAAAGCAACATCGTAGTTTCAGAGATGTCACTCCACCATGGTGGAGAGGACCTTACTAGTGTAATGAGCATCATAGCATAGTGGGCTGGAAGCAGACACTGGTATCAAACTTTCTACAATTTCCACTCTTATTCCATCCTACCCAACAACCTACAGGATGGTGCTGCCCAGATTCAGGGTGGGTTGCTCACTTAATTAATTCTTTCTTGACTCTTTTTTTTTTTTTAGTCTAAGTTGTCAAGGTTAGGCATCACACAAAACACTTGGAGGCAATTGTCTGTAATTACTACTATTTTAAGTGGGCAAAAAAATGAGACAGGCCTAGTGATTAATTTTACACAGAATATTAGTTGCAGAAACAGGATGAGCCCACCTGATTCCTGGAGTACTTGCTAGTTTCGTTCCCAGTATTCCATGGGAATTATGTTTTTGTACTATGTATGATCTACAACTTGGTTGCATTAAAGTATGTATATAGAGCAAACTCATATATTCTAAGCCTTCTCATATGACTTCAGTCCTTTAAAAAGAAGTATTCAGCATTCCAACATGCAACTGACCTATAGATAATGAGCTAAAGTTTCATCAAGTGTTTTTTTTCTGTTATTCAGTGAAAGAAGAGAAAAACACAGCCACATACAAATAACCAATATGTATAATTAATTACATACAAGCATTTGCTACTGACTATAGAACAATAGGCATATTACACAATTGTCTGGTGATGCAGGATGATTTGATGAAGTCACAACACAGTAAAAACTGAATATATGGATAGTGTAAGGTATCAACTAAATGTAAAATAGCGATCATCAACATATCATCAAATCTTGAAAAGTTCATCAAAGTTAAAATATTAAGAGACTCATAAAACCATTTATTGTTTCTATTTATTTTATTACAATTCATCCATGGGAAGAAAATTAATAACTGAATATAATGAATAATGAGAAACCTCAGCATTTTCTTCAACTCTGTGTTGATGTAAGGAAATGTTCATATTTTCTGATTCAGACAGAATATAGGTAGAATTTTATGATATGATATAGAGAAACTCTTTTTTTCTTTTGTAAAACAGACACAAATGGAAACTGAATAGAGAGGTGGTCCCACAGTGAACAGGATACATAAAAAAGAAAACAGAAATTCCTCACTTTCTTTTCCCTGTAGGTCTATTGTTGGCTTCAAAAAGTCCCCGACATTATAGTCTCGCCATCAAGATGCACTGAGGTGAAAGAGAGCAGGATCCCAGGGCTCTGTCTATCAGAGTTTGGGCTGATGCAGGCATCAGCTTCAGGTTCTCCCTTGAGCATCAGCCAACAATGGTTTGACTTTCAAATTTTCAATGGAAGCAAATGTCAACCTTATCACCAAGGAAGACATATGGTACCCAAGTTCTGGCAGCAGAATTCTACTTCATAATGAGTTCAAATCTCCCACTGTGATCAGAACTTGGAGCTTGGAAAGGCAGAGGTCAGCTCTCAGGTAGGGTTGCCTGCCTGAGTACCCCACAGAGTGTCTGAACCTGCCTGAAGGTGTCAGTTTTCAGAGTAGTTTCTACAAGTTGCTTTTTTAAAAAGTAAAAAGCTGAATTAAAAGTAAAGGTGGGAAGAATTTTTAGAAGAAAGTTATGCCACGCAGGGTCATTCATTTATTATGAAAGTGTCTCTTTTGTGTACACACATACACACACACACACACACACACACACACACACACACTTTTTCTTTTAGATGGATGAGGAGAATTGCCAATACATGAAGCTCAGTAAACATAATCTCCATTGGATTTTTATTGATTGATGTTGGTCGTAGGTGTCACAGTGGAGAGAGAAGCTCAGAAAAAAATGCTAAGCCTTCATTTTCCAAAGAAGCAGCCTTCTTGGAGGAGACTGACACTGTGCTAGCTCACTCCTAGCTACTCACTCACTGGGGCTGGGAAAGGTTCCAATTACCAAAGTTACCTTGCCCTTGCTTCTGGAGAGAGCAGATGACAACCCATACAAATCTCAGTCCCTTTTGACCACAGATAGGCACAATCAAAAGTAAGAACTCCAGGTTTTCCAGGAGTGCCTTAGGATCAAA
This sequence comes from Mus musculus, assembly GCF_000001635.26. Taxonomy (NCBI): domain Eukaryota; kingdom Metazoa; phylum Chordata; class Mammalia; order Rodentia; family Muridae; genus Mus; species Mus musculus. The sequence continues at coordinate 32,919,514 of NC_000067.6, forward strand.
TTTGGTGCAGCTGCCAGCTCTCAGGTAACACCAAGTGCAGATTCTCTAGAGAGTCATTTATTAAAAGTTCTAGCAATCTCATAACAATTTCTCAGCCTCTACTGATTGATCCAAACATAGCAAAGGCTTTGCTGAAATATTCCACTTAAAGACAGACATACAAAAGCCTTATTATACATAAAGGCTTTGCTATACATATCACTACAGGATTTCACTCTGGTATGTGGATTGAGTTCTCTGGTTCTATAGAGGTAGTGATTTAACCTAAAACTTCCTTTGTTCATAGTTTGTTGGTTCACACTTCTACCCCCAAGGTCTGTCTAAACTGCTTTGTTCCAAAACTGCAAGCTATATTGCATTGGTTTGCTTGAGCTGTCTTCATAAAATACCACCAACTGAGCAGTTTAAACAGCAGAAATTTACTTCTCACAGTCTGGAGGAGGTAGAGGTAAAATCAAGATGCCATCAAATTCAGTTACTTCTGAGCACTTTTGGGCAGGCTTGCAGGTAGATGTATTCTTCTGTGTCCTCACATGGCCTCTCCTCTGCAGACCTGCGTGTCCAGATGTTCTCTTATAAAATTCTAATGAGTTTGGGTTAAATCCCATTCTAACAGCCTGCCAGAACTGTAATGTAAAGAGGCGCGTGAATCAGACAAAACCCAGCAACAAGGGCAAAGATATCACAAAATCCACCTGATGTTGCATGATGTACATCTGAAGGCAGAGACAAAGCAAAGAAAAAAGGAGCAAAAGTGTAGCAAAATGTGCAAGAAAAGGTGGGGTGTGTCTCCAATTGTGTGTATCACTGTAACTGAGAAAAAGGATGTAGAAGGCAGCAGTATCTGCTATCTCCCTGGCAAAAGATACCAGATCCTTTTAAGTGAGGTCAGGCCATTTTGACCTCTAAGTCACAGACCTCAGCCTCCCATGAATACTGATATAGCTCTAGGTGAGGGCGTATTTGACAGGCTCAAGTTCATTTTAGAAAGGGATTGAGGCATCGAGAGTTAAGGTCACATCAAATGTAGCAAGTTTTCCTATCAAACTCCTGATTGCTTAGTGATGAGTTTGGAGCATCTGCGCATCATGAGCCATGCCCTGGGTTTCATTTCCATCTCTGTAAACAAACAAAAAGAAAACCCTTAGAGGTCTGAGCCCTTTCATGAAAGCAACTGTTCTTGAGCATTACAAATTATGGTAACTACTACTTAGTGTTGATCACTATGTCAACCCAACAATATAGACATCTCCCTTTAAAGCTGAGAACGCTAAAGGAAGTTACTTGTCCAAAATTGAGACTTAGGGTTATATGTGCAAAACGTAGACTCGTCCTACAAGCATCCCATTCTTACTGCTAAGAAACTGGGTTGCTCAAAAAAATTGAGCTATAAAATATTAGATCCTGAAGGCCACAGGAATGGGTATCATTGCTGATGGTTCATTATCCCTTGAGTAGGGAATGATACCTCCATCAATAATGTATGTGCTCCAAAAATGCCTGTGAGATATCAAAACAAAAATGATAGACCTAAAGGAAAGGCGAACATACCATGGACTCAGAATACTGCCATCAGAAGAGAGCAAGCTATTAAGAAGTTTGCACATTATAGGCATGGAATAGTGATTGCTGTCCTATTTACACTAGTTCTGGAATATGAACAGAAGGATAGAGAGAGCTAGAGTTCACTCGGTTAGCACAAAGTTTGCTGTGTTTGTCAAACCATCAATTACAGATTCCTACCTTAGATGTGTGTTGCAGTAATGTGGATAAATATCTTTAAAATGAACTCTTGTTACTGGTTTCAGTTTGTATGTGCTTGCTGTGAAAACTGGGGACTCAACTCCACTATCTACATAAAAATCAGCTATGTGGAAAGGAGCTGAGGATATAGATCAGTGATGGAGCATTTAACTAGCATATACAAGCCCTGAGTTCCATTCCTGGTAACATAATCTGGTGGTTTGAATAGCAATGTCCCCCATAGACTCATGTGTTTAAATGCTTGTCCATAGGGAGTGGCACTATTAAGAAGTGTGGCCTTTTTAGAAGTGTGTCTCTGTGAGGGTGGGCTATGAGGTCTTAATATGCTCAAGTTATGTGACACACAGTCTCCTTTTGCTGCCTTCTGATCAAGATGTAGAACTCAGTTCCATCTCTAGAGCCATGTCGACCTGTACACTGCTAGGCTTCCTGACATGATGATAATGGACTGAACCTCTGAAACTGTAATCCATACCCAATTAAATGTTTTCCTTTTAAAGAGTTGCCCTAATCATGGTGTCTCTTCACATCCCCAAAAGTCCAAACCAGAAGTTGGTAGCTGAATGTGTGATGTATGTGTGTATGTGGGAAAGGGAGAGAGAGAGGGAGAGGGAGAGGGAGGGGGAGGGGGAGGGGGAGGGAGTGGGAGTGGGAGTGGGAGGGGGAGGGAGTGGGAGGGGCAGATAGGTAAGACATTTGTGTCTGTAATCCTAGAAAAGAGGAAGTAGAGAAAAGAGGATTCCTGGATCTCTCTGGCCAACAGTATGCTCACCCACTCAATTACATGCCACATGTGTGCATGCACACACATGTGAGCACACACACACACATGCACACATAAAATGTTCCTTCTCCAATTAATACAGCATATTATCCCAGACTTTCAATCAATTTCAATGAATTTCAAAATCAATTAAAAAACAAACTGCTTGTCTTCAGTTTTTGGCATATTTCTAAGCACTTTCAGGATCAGCTTGATCATATGTTCTTCTAGTATTAAGATGTTTGAGTTTTGTAGTAGACTCTAATCCTGGCTCTTCCACCAGTAGTATTGAGAAGATTCTTTATTGAGCTCTGTGACATTTGGTACTTGTCTCATACCGAACAGCAAGAACAGCAAGAATACATATTGAGCACCCACTATGGGCTGCACCCACTATGCGCTGGACACAGTTGATTGTAATAGATACACTCTGAGAAACCCTATGTTGATTCCTCTATGTAGCACTTTTATCTCTCCTGTATAGACAGAAAGGCTTAGAGATTAATGTCTTACGTAATACAAATAGCAAAGTTTGACAAGCTAGTTAAAATATAGGTTCCTAGGATTTTCAAAATTATGTGCATGGAGCCAACACACAACACTCCTTCTGATAATAAAATGGCCTGGTATGCATAAGCTATTAAAGCTAGAGAGAGAGAGTGGGACCTCCATTGGAATTTTGTCCCTGGTGAAGCCTTTCAACTTTCTCTAGATAGCCACGAAATCTACAGTGCTTTCCAAGGCTGTGTTTATGTGTGTGGGTGCTCAGAACCAAGAGTCCTTAGGCAAACTTAGTTTTTAGCCTGATTGTTTTCTGCCCCACTCCCATGCTACACAGTATTGTCATTCTACTGTTTGAAGAACCTACTCTGTGTAAACCATGTTATAAAACCTATCATACAGCAAATTTTAACTTTGGCATGGCCTTTACACAAAGGTAAGAGATTTATCATGTTCCTCCTGATACTTTTAAGTATCACACATTGTAGGAAGCCAGGAAACTGAAGGGTAAAGAAATACATATTATTTAGACTCCCTTGCTGTGCCCCTTGCTCTTGCAGTCAGTTAGTAGCAACATATTTTGAACACCTTAATATGAGATGTATACCCTGTGGATTAAATTTTAAAATGGGATGTAATCAATCTGCACAAAACATCTTTATAACCAGAGCGCTTTTATTTTAGATTATGTGAGCTAGCAAATCCCAGAGGATACAACCAAAATGTCTCTCATTTAGCTAGTACTTTTTACTTTAGTTTTCACAGTGATGTTGTGGGAGAGAAGCTCTTCTTTTCCTTTGGTCTATGGGGAAAGTAAGGCTTAGAGATGTGGAAGGGCTTGCCAGGGCTGATGCTGAACATTTTTTCAGGTGTTTCTCAGCCATTCGGTATTCTTCAGGTGAGAATTCTTTGTTTAGCTCTGAGCCCCATTTATTAATGGGGTTATTTGATTTTCTGGAGTCCACCTTCTTGAGTTCTTTATATATATTGGATATTAGTCCTCTGATTTCTGATAGGTAAAGATCCTTTCCCAATCTGTTGGTGGCCTTTTTGTCTTATTGACGGTGTCTTTTGCCTTGCAGAAGCTTTGGAGTTTCATGAGATCCCATTTGTCAATTCTCAATCTTACAGCACAAGCCATTGCTGTTCTATTCAGGAATTTCGCCCCTATGCCAATATCTTCGAGGCTTTTCCCCACTTTCTCCTCTATAAGTTTCAGTGTCTCTGTTTTTATGTGTAGCTCCTTGATCCACTTAGATTTGACCTTAGTACAAGGAGATAGGAATGGATCAATTTGCATTCTTCTACATGATAACCACCAGTTGTGCCAGCACCATTTGTTGAAAATGCTCTCTCTCTTTTTTTTTAAAGATTTATTTATTTATTATATGTAAGTACACTGTAGCTGTCTTCAGACACTCCAGAAGAGGGAGTCAGATCTTGTTACAGATGGTTGTGAGCCACCATGTGGTTGCTGGGATTTGAACTCTGGACCTTCAGAAGAACAGTCGGGTACTCTTACTCACTGAGCCATCTCACCAGCCCCGAAAATGCTCTCTTTTTTCCACTGGATGGTTTTAGTTCCCTTGTTGAAGATCAAGTGACCGTAAGTGTTTGGTTTCATTTCTGGGTCTTCAATTCTATTCCATTGGTCTAGTTTTCTGTCATTATACCAGTACCATGCAGTTTTTAATCACAATTGCTCTGTAGTAAAGCTTTAGGTCAGGCATGGTGATTCCACCAAAGGTTCGTTTATCCTTGAGAAGAGTTTTTGCTATCCTAGGTTTTTGTTATTCCAGATGAATTTGCAGATTGCTCTTTCTAATTCATTGAAGAATTGAGTTGGAATTTTGATGGGTATTGCATTGAATCTGTAGATTGCTATCTTTATTTAGTGCATTTGTTGTTCTGATTATTATGTGTCAGGAGGAATTTCTTTTCTGATCCAGTCTATTTGGAGTTTTGTAGGCTTCTTGTATGTTCATGGGCATCTCTTTCTTTAGGTTTGGGAAGTTTTCTTCAATAATTTTGTTGAAGATTTTTGCTGGCCCTTTAAGTTGAAAATCTTCATTCTCATCTACTCCTATTATCTGTAGGTTTGGTCTTCTCATTGTGTCCTGGATTTCCTGGATGTTTTGAGTTAGGATCTTTTTGCATTTTGTATTTTCTTTGATTGTTGTGCCGATGTTCTCTATGGAATCTTCTGCACCTGAGATTCTCTCTTCCATCTCTTGTATTCTGTTGCTGATGCTTGCATCTATGGTTCCAGATTTCTTTCCTAGGTTTTCTATCTCCAGCGTTGCCTCACTTTGGGTTTTCTTATAGTGTCTACTTCCCTTTTTTAGATCTTGGGTGGTTTTATTTAATTCCATCACCTGTGTGGGCGTGTTTTCTTGCAATACTTTAAGGGATTTTTGTGCTTCCTCTTTGAGGTCTTCTACCTGTTTAGCAGTGTTCTCCTGTATTTCTTTAAGTGAGTTATTAAAGTCCTTCTTGATGTCCTCTACCATCATCATGAGATATGCTTTTAAATCCGGGTCTAGTTTTTCGGGTGTCTTGAGGTGCCCAGGACTGGGTGGGGTGGGAGTGTTGCGTTCTGATGATAGTGAGTGGTCTTGGTTTCTGTTAGTAAGATTCTTACGTTTGCCTTTCGCCATCTGGTAATCTCTGGAGTTAGTTGCTGTAGTTGTCTCTGGTTAGATCTTGTTCCTCAGGTGTTTATGTTAGCCTCTATCAGCAGACCTGGGATACTAACTCTCTCCTGAGTTTCAGTGCTCAGAGTACTCTCTGCAGATAGGCTCTCCTCTTGTAGGGAAGGTGCCCTGATATCTGGTGTTCGAACCTGCCTCCTGGCAGAAGTTGTGATCCACTCACAGAGCTCTTAAGATCCCACGGAGGGTCCTGTGTATACCTTACGGGTGTCTGCAGACTCCACGCCCAAGGTACCCCTGTGCTGGCGTGGCCCGGAAGAGACTTGTGCCCCTGATCAGGCCGGGTTTTCTGCTTCCCTAATTAATGCAGTCTCAGGTCCCAAGTGATTGGATTGGAGCAGATGCTGTGTTCCACTCACCAGAAGTCTTAAGATCCCATAGCAGGTCTTGTGGGTAGCTGGCGGGTGTCAGCCTACTCTGTGCCCTTGCTACCCCGGTGCTGGTGGCATCTTTATGTTCATCTCGATCCTATTTGCTCTAGCTCCTACTCTCCAGTCACAGATTTACAACTAAAATCACTCCTTCATTTCATTCCTGGGTTTAGGGGATAGTTCCTCTTTTCCCAGATGACAGGCACAAAGGTTGTGACTGCCAGAGTTACTGGGACTGGGGCCAGGTCAGAAGCCATACATAACTACTTTCCCTATATGATAGTCATTTAATAACAGAGAAAAACAATAAATCTAGCCTAATTTTGTTAAGAACAAACAGACTCTAAAAATACACAGAATATTGACCTAATTGTGTGTTTTTTTATTTAGTTAAACCTACACAGTGGGAGAATAAACAATTCCCCAAAGGAATATTCCACTGAGTTGCTTCACCTCCCAAGTTAATTTAGAGAGAATATGTTCTGGAATAAGGTACCTGAGGGCAAATTATTTCTTAATTTATTGAAGAATAGCTAATGCTGCTGTTCTGACAATGTCATTTGAATATTTGAAAATTTATTATGGAAAGCAATAACTCAGACCCCCATAAATTGCTTCTGAACAAATTAACCCCGAAGCCATTGCTGCAACAGCTGCAGCACCTAGCCATTTCTTCTGAGCTTCTGACATGTCAACTTTGAGTGAAGGAGCCACAGAAGGAAGCCAACACTGTTGATGAAGCTTCATGTGAAGATCAATTTCAATATCCCGGGTTGTGTAGCTAAAAGACAGACAAATCAACAAAGACACTCAGAGCATCTTATACCAGTGGAAACAAACCCAGGACCTTCAGGACACCATGGAGTTCAGAATTGCTGTGCCCTGAGAGGGGCTACAGGTTCTGTTCCACTCACATCAAGCATTACAAAAAATAAAAACAAAAACAAAAAGACTGTAAACTGCAATGATTCATTCTTTAATAATTCAAATCATAAACATTTTTCTTTACAGCTAAATAGTATTCCATCGTGTAGATGTATCTTATTTTCTATTATCCATTCATCACTTGAAGAACTTTTAAATTGTTCCCATTTCTTAGCTGTTGTGAATAACCAATGGAGTACTCTGCTCCAACTGGTGAATCCATAATACAACTCCTTCAGCTAGGACCTGAGGAAGTAGGGATGGAAAAATTAAAAGAGCCAAATGAGCAGAACATCTGCTTCGAGATTATGTTATCTGTATATGACAAGGAAGCTACATCCATGAAATCTCCACAGAATGGTTACCTAAACAATTCCTGAAAAGTAACAATACGAGCTTACATCCCAGTGTGGATAGGGAGAAATCTCAGAAGGCCCCCACACCTCAAAAAAGAACCACAGACAATTAATGACTGCTGAAAGAGAAAATCAATTTTCACAAGGATAGTTCCCCCCAATTGCTTATTGTTAGCATTTCTTCTAGGCTTCGCACAATACTTATCTTGCTAGAGCGAGGAACCAGTCCAGCTCACCTATTAAAGGACAACTCAGATTCATTCTCTCTCTCTCTCTCTCTCTCTCTCTCTCTCTCTCTCTCTCTCACACACACACACACACACACACACACACACACACACACCTCCCCCTCTCCCTCCTCCTCTCCCTCTCCCTCCTCTCTCTCATTTCTCTCTCTCCATCTTCTCTCTTTCTCCCCATGTGTTCCTGCCCAGCCTCTTCCCTTCATTCTCTGTCCTCTCTTTCTGTCCTTCTCTGTTCCTTTTATTTCTCTGGCTCTACTCCTCTACCTAGACCCCCTTCCTATATCTCCCAAGTAAACTTCATTTTATACTAGACCTAGCCTATGGCTGATAGCTTGTGGAAAGGGAAGTGCTTCAGCCTGGACCCACTAAAGCACCCTCTCCCACTGCTTTATACCACTGCCTTATAAAACATATCAGTTATTAATAACACGTGGTCAGTCCTAAGAATATATACTGAATGTACTCTGCAGGTTCAATTTATACATTTCTTCATTCTCTCTCTCTCTCTCCCTCTCTCTCTCTCTCTCTCTCTCTCTCTCTCTCTCTCTCTCTTCTCTCTCACTGTGTGTGTGTATATATGTGTGTATGTGTGTATGTGTGTATGTGTGTGTGTGAGTGTAGATAGAAGACAATCACAATTAAAAGCAAGAAAGCCATAGATGAGAAAGGTATAGGGGGCATCCCAGGGATAGGAGGGAGAGAGGGAGGAAGTGATATTAATAGAGTACACATAAGTAAAATTTTAAAATTTTAAAATAAATCTGTTTAGCACTCCTGGCTTGCTAAGACCTACTACCCCTGTTTTACATTTCGTTGCTGTTGTTGTTACATTTCTCCCCTTCGAAACTCCTGCTCTGCTAAGAACTGCGGCTAGACCTACATGTATAAAGATTAAAGGCCAATCTATTGTGACTTTCCAACTTCAAAAGTCCAGAGCTGTAGATGACTCACATACATTGAATGGTGCCAGGCTCTGTTTCCTCTCTTCATGCCTGAAGGCTATTCATTATCGTTCTGTTGTGAATGTTCTTCTCCACTCTCCTGCTGATGCCAGATACCCATCAAAGGGAAAAGCATCCTTTCCCCAGAGAGGATATGTTATGTTCTAATCTAAAGCATGAGATTAGGTAGGAGGCAAAGATGCAAGGGGAGTTTAGAAGGAAGAATGAGGAGATCGGGAAAGGAAAAACTCACATTGATTCACTGATGCTTTTTAAAATATAACAACACGTATTTCCTGTCAACAAGGTGCCCTGTGCAGAAACAATTTTGCTCCGAATTCCAGTATGTGATGATAATCATGATCTGAATTGGTTGGACAGTCTCCATATTAAAGAAAACCCCTACAGAGCTCCAGGCTTTGTTGGAGAGCAGAAGCCAGTTCTAAAATGAGACTGCTTCAGCCAGATGTAATTTATCAGTTAGCTCCAAGAAAAGGAATCCAAGTAATAAAAAACATGTAAAGAAGCTGACACAACCCAGGGAACCCTAGAGCTTAACCAGAGAATCAGCTCAGTTGCTTCCTAATGAGGTCCCGGATGCTACCAACCTTGAACTTGTATCTCTTCTTAGAAAGAAACATTAGAAACACTCAGTTTTTGCAGACACAATGTAGCGAGGGGCTATATTGTTCTGTGTGTAATGAACACCACACACTGGTTTCTTGGTTGAGCAAGATGTTGTTTCTTGTGAGTGAGACTACTTATCTCTAGCACCGTTCTGAGTTCTGAGCTTATTACACAATTAGCACCTAGTTTTCAGGATGCAAGTGTGAAGTTATTGAATTAAACTGTATACAGGAGTCAGTTGGTTAGTTAGTATTTCAGAGGTCTTCCTCATATGTGCTCTAATGTATCATCATCAGCTTTCATCAACTGAGAGTTCTGAAAAGCCTAACTTCATCTACTTACCCATCCAGGTTCCTCCCTATCTACTCTGAATCCATATGCACACAGGGGAGGACTAGAGGGGACAACGGGGCACCATTCATTGACTGCCTGCTGCTTCTTTTTTTTTTTTTTTTTTTTTTTGCATAGCATACCTCAGAATGCACAAAAGCAACAAAACTCATTTACTTTATCCAACCACACATGTTTCATAGGCTTAGGCTCTGCACAGTTTTGTCATCCTGCTTAAAGCCTCAAAGCGGCAACAGGATACTAATGTTGTTTCAGAATATAGCTGCTGCCTCAGTTTCCCTCTCAAAGAACTTTAAGAACTAGATGAAGATTTTGCACACAAAATACTTTAGTTTTTCCATCTTTTCTTCTTTCTGTCTATGCTTCCTTTCTGCCCTCCTTTTTTTCTTAATTTAGCATCTTCTATATTCACATAACTAATCAAAGTTGATTTCAAAGAAAAATGGTCTCTTTTACAGGTGACACATTGCCACACTCTTGTTCTTCATGGCCTTGTTTCAAGTTTCTCCCAAAGCAGTTAAAGTCACTACGTTAGGTAGATTCCTAGACAGCTATGTATCCTGAGATCTTTACGTTGTACTGCTTTGCCAACCATAACAAGCACTCAACCCAGGGTCTGTCTTTAGCAGTCAGTAGTGACCAACATATTCCGCATACTGCTGATGTTCAAAACTGTATCTCAGCTAGATGTGCTATAGAAATAATTTTCTTACCAGAATTCTATTATTTTATGTTGATTAAACATAAAGTCTAACTGATGAAGCCTAGAGATCAGAATGTGCCTTAAACTTCAACACCATAACTACAGAGGCCATTAAGAGGGTCAGCTGCACCATTGCATACACTAGCAAGATTATGCTGAAAGGACCCTGATATAGCTGTCTCTTGTCAGAGTATGCCTGGGCCTAGCAAACATAGAAGTGGATGCTCACAGTCGGCTATTGGATGGATCACATGGCCCCCAATGAAGGAGCTAGAGAAAGTACCAAAGAAGCTAAAGGGATCTGCAACCCTATAGGTGGAACAACATTATGAACTAACCAGTACCCCGGAGCTCTTGACTCTAGCTGCATATGCATCAAAAGATGGCCTAGTCGGCCATCACTGGAAAGAGAGGCCCATTGGACACGCAAACTTTATATGCCCCAGTACAGGGGAACGCCAGGGCCATAAAAGGGGAGTGGGTGGGTAGGGGAGAGGGGGTGGGTGGCTATGGGGGACTTTTGGTATAGCATTGCAAATGTAAATGAGCGAAATACCTAATAAAAAATGGAAAAAAAAAAAAAAAGAGGGTCAGCTGGTGAGCTATTATGGGGGAAAGTACTCTATTCAAGTCAGCATATTTTTCTCCATTCATCTTTTTAAAAAATTGTTCAATGTATTAGTCCCTACAAGGATTCATTTTTAAGCCTAACCGAGGTTGTTAAGATATCGCTTTCAGTGCCATTTATGTGCTTGCTGCTGTATCTGTAGCCTTTGAACATGCCCTGAATTATGGCTCTGTCAAAAGCTGCCCATGGCTGCCAGAGGGTAACTGGGGGAGGGGCAAGACTGGCTGCAACACAGCAGCCCATCTGTATTCATTTGTTTGTCTCTGCTTAAGTTGATTTTAATGTCCAGGTTTGCTTACACTTTTGAAACCGTGTAGCATATTTCAAGGAGACAGGTTCAATTTTCAAGTCAAACAGCAGATAATGGCATTGGGGGATGCATGCAACCACCAAGGAAATTACATAAGAAGACTGAGTTTGAGTTAAACCTTTACACAGGCAGCCAGACAGAAATGAGATTTCAAATGGTCCCCATTCCCTGTAGCACACAGCACTATACAATTTCAGGGGTGTATCTGGTCATTAAAACCACAGTGTTACTATGATATCTATTATACATGCTTATGGATTAAATGGAAGCAAAAGTATTAAGGAAGTCGCTGGAAGCTACTTAGTAAGATACGGACAAAGATATAAACAGCCCCTTGCGGTGTAGAAACAAAGATATTCTGCCTGCAGACCAGATAGGTAATTTGCTAGAAATCCAAACTAAGACTGGTTCCATGAAAAGAAAAGAGATGGTTTTGAATTAATAATGAATGAAGCAAAAGTATATCTGTCTGCTTAACTTACTGCTAAGTTGTTAGCACCTGGTGTGGTGTCAGAACAGTGAATGAGATAAAGAAAGAAAGAAAGAAAGAAAGAAAGAAAGAAAGAAAGAAAGAAAGAAAGAAAGAAAGAAAGAAAGAAAGAAAGAAAGAAAGAAAGAAAGAAAGAATGAGTCATGGACTTCATGAGCAGACTCAATCAGAATGGTAAGTCAGAGTCTAAGAAGCTAGGAGATGGTGCTTCCTCCCATGTGGGTGTCCTACTCAGCATACTTTGGGGGGTTGCTCTAGTCTTGAAAGAGAAGAGGAGAACCTTCCTCTAAGGTAGTGTAACCAGGAAACAGAGTACATTGCTATGGACTGAAGTCAGACCTGGGCATTGCTAATATAGTATCTCTGACCAAGGGTTGGGATTCGGCTGAACTCCATTCAGGGTTCAGGAGACAGAGCCCCTTAGCTATGCTACACAAAGCAGACCTAGCAGAGTAAAGCGAATGGCTTCAGAAAAGGGATGTGCAAAGAGCAGAGTGCTTTAAAACCATCTTGTGCTTCAAATGAGGGTGGTTTTGTAACCCAGGAAAACAGAAAGTTTATCTTAAAGATGAGTGGATTTGTCATTACTGTCAGCTCTCCTGGCTGGGCAGAGAGGGAGCCTATTCCTATTTGGGGATATGTTCAGGAGTAGAAACTGAAAATGAAGAAGAAAAATGAAAATGGCTGTTTAAAGAGACAACTGAAGGACTTGGAGGAAGGAAGACAAGAAGTATTAACCAAGCACAGGCTGGAGTCCACCCATATGTTTGTGAGTGATAAAATTCTTTAAGAATCAGAAGATAGGAACAAGTTACCTACAAAGCATGCTATTTTAGGAAACTCAATAACCATCTTAAACTCCTGCTTTCAGAGAATGAGGGCAACACACCAGATGAAGCCAAGACATCTCATCTCTAACAACTATGAACTGATCAAACATATCCTTAACTTGATGGCATCTCTGAGACATTCTGAAAGCACGTGTAGTACCATGAGTTACTTAGAGTGTTAGCCCCAAATGATTTTTCTGAGTTTAATATGTTTGTCAAAACAAAGCCTGCAAATTTCCTAAATATACCTAGGACACACCATATAAGCATATTTAGGTAATAGAAACCAAATAACTGCCTAACGAGCTTCAAGGGAGGAGACTGGTGAGGAGTTCTGGTTACTTCTCAGCCAGTGTCTTCTGATGATTCGTTTAGCATGGTGACAACCAGGGTCTTATTCCAATTGCTCAAGTCTTAATCCTGACTACACAGCCTCACAAGCCCTTTCCAAAAATGGGGATTCGAGAGGCATACCCGCCACCCCAGTCTTTAAGCGATCGTGAAATCTGCCCTGAAATGAGGTAGGGTGGCAGGAAGCCCATCCTTGACTGTGCTAGCCTGCAGCATCAGCGATGACTTGAGTTAGTGTCAGTTTAGCTACCCTGTGTATCACTTAAAAAACACCAAGTAAATGAGCTCAGTGGGTTTTTAAGTGTGTGCAGTAATTACTGCTCTGCTCCCTCCTTTACATTAGAGCAGTTTTAGTTACTTACTGGGATTTGAGGACAGCCCAAAATTCATTTCACAGTTGGAAGGATAACATTATGTCAAAGACTCAGAAGGTGTAAGACACTGTGAATATTGTCTTCACTCTAATAACTCCAAACCCTGGAACTGAAACACATGACCAAAGCATTAACTCATTTTCTGAAATCCAGCTGCTACTAGCTGACTCCACAAACATGCACTCGGCCATATTCCCCTGCACTTGGCACTCTGGAGTTGTAAACAGACACTGATCTAAACTGTATTAACTCTTTCAACAATGCTCCCATGTCTGCCACTGAACAGAAAGCTTAAAAGCTATAATTTACTAAATGATTTGGAATTATTCTCAACATTCTTCTTAGAAACTGGGGGTAAAACTTAAAAGCTTCAAAGGTTGTAAAATCAGAGAGGTATTAAGAAAACCTATAATATTTAGAATTTCTGTTACCTTGTAAGAAAAGATACTGATTCTATGAAAATCATGTAGCAAGATGTGCATGGTTAGTATCATAAAAAGAAATTGCAAAGTTCATAGCAGAATTTGATGGCCTTAGTTGGATAATTGCTTTTCCCAATGATCTTTTCTTCAAAACCCAAGCTGTGAATTCCTTTTACAATTATAATATAGATTAATTATTAACCATGATGGTAGATCTTCAAGTACGATGGTGGATGAAGTTACTGGCAACTGTATTGAACTTGCTGCAAATGGTTAGCAAGTCAGGCTCAGATAACAGTGAGCCCAAACATAAAAAGCCAAAAACTGTCCTCACAATTGCCACTCCCTCTCTTCAAATATTACCACCTGAATCCTTAGAAATCATTACCCCACATGTTCCTAATTCCTTGCTTCATAATTTGGCCAATTTTGCAGTGTTTGAAAGAGCTTCATTTAGCATCTCTGAAATTCCCCTACAGTGCTTTTACGATCTCCCCCAAATTATTAAGCAAGGCATTCTGGAAGACCAATCATCTGGTCTCATACTAACTGTTCCTCCACACTCAACCCTGAGGCAGGTATCATAAATCTCCATTAACTTTAAATCCTTTATGTATTTATAATCTCTAGTAATCTTTGAACACAAAGAAACCTAGAAAATCTCCATGTGCAGAACCAATTTATCTGCATTTAAAAGAGACTCTTCTAAGTTGCCAAATTTTGTGGTTTAATTGATCTTTTCTGTCTTCAAACCACATTTTTAAGAAATGAGTATTCCATTACAATTAAGCTTAAAAAAGAATCTCAGGCCTCTACATTACAGACAGTCTGTTGTGTCGAGGTCAATTCATTCAAATGGCTGACAAATGTGATATTTTATCTTTAGATTTTATTTATCCTAATGTATCATCACATTCTAATTATCTCTATAGTAAGCATACATTACCATGAATAACCATTATGCCTGCAAAATCAATATTTCTTGCAAGAAGAGCTACTAAAATACCTCCTCCTCCTAATAGTCAATAGATACTGGTTTTTTGATAATATTCACAAGTTTTGAAGTACACCAGAATCACCCTCACTTCAGATCACCTGTCATAAACGACATTTAGGTGTCTTTATGACCAGCCTCAGGTTTGCAAATTCTCTAGAACCACTCAGAGAGCAAAGGATGTGCTGTGCTTGCTGCTAGAGTCTTCACATAATGAAAGAATAAAAATTAGACCCAGATAAGGAGAAATCCACAGAACAGATGTGGAGGGTCCAAAGATGCCATTTTAGGCCATCACTGTGACAGTTTGATAGTGTCACTATCACTGTGATGAAATATTGTATGTGAAAATATCAAGTATTGCCAATCAGAAAAGTTGACACAAGTCCTTAACATCCATAGCTTTTCATTGGGGTTGACCTCACTTTGAGCACATAGCTGACTTTTAGTTACCTCAAATTATTACTATAAAAATGATGTGTATTTGAGCAATGTCAAACTAAAAACATTATCAAAAGGGAACTTTAGATTACAAGACAATCTGAACAGGTGTTGAATTTCACTAGTGCCCCAAGGTAGAGCTATAAAAATTGCTCATAAATATCAGTCTTCCTGGGGCCATCCAATCTTTTGACAATGGAATATAGTATTGGCATCTCAAAGTTCATACCTGAGACAACAGAATCTAGATTTTAAAATACAAAACAACACACATACATACATAAACACACACACACACACACACACACACACACACACACACACACCAAAGCAAAAACCAAAACATAAAATAAATAAGAACAACAAAAATCTCTTCCTTAGTATTTTAAGTAAGGTAATGGTTTTCTCTTGGGATGCATTCATAGATAGTCTTGGGCATATATAAACTGCAGGTTGTGGGTTTGTCACACCCACTGGAAGGTTCACTGGGAGAGGAAAACTGACACAGCTTGTTGACTTGTTCCAGCAACTCTATCTTACTTTGTGAGATTGTCTAACGGCAAGGTCTCCACAGTCAACAAAGAAGCTACTCAGTGGAAGCATTTGGTATGAGCTAGAAATCACATCCCAGCATTCTGTACAGACATCTTAATGGGATGGTGAAAGTGAGGCAGGGGAAAGACTCTAGAATATAGGCTTATAAACAAGTCTTCACCCTTATCTGAGCATGAATTGCATGCTACTTGCCTGGTGATAAAAAAATATTGTTTTCTACTCATTGGTCTTGAATTCAAGTGAGTGGAAGGATGCAGGACAACTCCAAGGATTCAATGTAAGCATTGGTTTAGTGGTCAGAATGCTAAGCTTTATTTGAGTAGCTAAGATATCAAAAAAATTGCTATGATTAAGACTGAAACTATGAGGTAGCACTGCCCTACACACACACACACACACACACACACACACACACATACCATCTGAAAATACAAGCATTTCTTGAATCAAGTTCAATTTTAGCCAAGGTCAAAATGCAATGAAAAGTAGAAGCAGTATTTCAATGAGTTTTGAAATATGATTTAAAAGAGAAGAATTAATTGAAATGTCATGAAAAGATAAAACTGAACAATTCAGTCGAAATTTTTTCTCTTAACTAAAATGTGTATTAGTAAGCAATTGTCCAGACCTGTGCAGAAAGTACACTCCGGAATGTTGGTTTTTCTTTCTTACATTTTGTCCACTTGTTTTGAGGATTAAATCCTGATGATCAAACATGCTGAACATGAACTCTACCAATGAGTTTCATGCCAAGGCCCTGCAAATCATGTGTCATTCTCATTGGGCTGAGAGAGAACATTTCAGGACACCAAGTCAGGAGAGACCTAATTATCTCAAGCGAGAATAAAACCTAAGTTGATCTGACCATTTCAACCAATTGATTTTTTTTTATATAAAATGGCCTTGGGCAGGCATAAAAAGAAAATTCATAGAAATTAATTTACAGTGGTCCTTATGTGAAAGAACATTTTGATAATTCCAAAAGAATTAACACACTCAAATCAAGGAGAACTTTTTCAATAGAGTAGATAAAGCAGTGGATTTTGTTTGATTAGGTTTGAATGGTATGAATTTGAACCCTGTAGCTCTTCGAAGACCTTGAATTATACAATCTACAAACTTTCAAATTAAAAGAGCTTTCATATTAGACTCAAAATACATTAACTTCTATACAATATAGTAAATCTTTCTCACAAATTTCACGATTAAGAATATTAACAAGTTTTTAACTTTAATATTACCTTTTAATTAAATGTTTAATAAAGAGCTTGTAGATTACCCTTGGCTAAACACAACTGTAAGATTAATATATTGTTGACTTGATATTTAAAATTATTTTAAAGGAAGTTAAACAACATATAACTTCTGTTAAATATAGATGTAACAAAGTAATTTCACTATGGATTTCTTGACATTTTCTCAAACTTATCCAAGACTGTTTTAGTGGCTGGAAAATATGTCATTATCTAGGTAAGGTTGGTCTAAAAATGCCAGCAACTAAACTTAACAAATATGTTTCCTGGCTTAAAGATGTTTCAGGCGATAACTGTTCGCTCTGTTCTTATCATCATGAGAAATGGCATAGCATTTGGGAGCTTATCTCTATGCAGCATGAACTCAAAGCTTGAAAGAGAATCTGATTTTCCTTCTGCCTGAGGTAAGCTTTTTATCAGTCCTGAATCCAACCTCCCCTAAAAAGGCAGAAATGAGGTTTAGAGTCTGAAGAATGATTGGATGAGTGGAAAGATATACCATGTTCCTAGAAAGAAGGATAGAATTTTCAATCTATAAAGTCTCTGTAAGTTAGCATGTAAATTCCACTAGAATCTTTAGCAACTTAATTAGTTATGAAGCTCTTCTAAAGCAACAAGAACATTAAGTTTTACTTAACTCTTAGTGTTTGAAATAGAGGAAAAACAGTATATCAGTATATATATACACACACACACATTATATAAATGCACAGGGAGATGTATATAAAAGCTTGGGAGACAAAAACGCTAACGAAAAAGCAGAAAGAACTGGAGAGGTGGCTCAGTGGTTAAGAGCACTGATTGTGCTTCCAGAGGTCCTGAGTTCAAATCCCAGAAACTACATGGTGGCTCACAGCCATCTGTAATGAGATCTGATGCTCTCTTCTGTGTGTTGGAAGACAGCTACAGTGTACTTATATATAATAAATAAATAAATCTTTAAAAGAAAAAACAGGAGATTGTGCAGATGGAATGAGAAAATCACAAAATATTTACCAACATAATTGTATAGTGCCTTTGATTTTAATGCCCATTTTTGTTTAATATTTTAGACGCTTTACTGGAAAAAAATATTTTGCCTTTTTCGCAGAGATGAGCACCACTAAAAATAAACCACTTCATTTTGATGGATGAACAGCTGGATTGTGTTTCCAGCTTCCACTGTGGTTCTCTTGGCTTAGGTCTCTCACTCAGTAAACCAATTCCACCCATCACTTGCCCACCCAACATGGCCAGAGTTCATATTTTTCACTTTTAATCTGATACCCAGTTACATTTTGTATTACCAACTCTAAGTGAACATCCTTCTAAATATGTTGGTGCTGCATCTCTTCCATCTGCATAAAAAGCAAAAGTACTTACTTGTGTTTGCCTTTCCTTCAGTTTTTAGGGAGTAGAGCACAGTGCAAAAGAGAGTGAAGGAACATCTGTAGCATCTACAGTGTGCTAAAACAGTGCAAGTCATGTCTTAATTCACTTCCATTCTGCTCAAAGTGACACAAAATACACTAGACAGATGACCAAATGGTATCAGAGATGATAAATGTATGTGGTAGACAGATAGATGATATGTAAGTAGAGATAGATAGATAGATAGATAGATAGATAGATAGATAGATAGATAGACAGACAGACAGGTGATAGATAGATGGATAGATTATAGATAGATACATAGATACACAGAATTTCTGGTTTCTTTGGTGGATCAGTTATGTCAAATGATGTCTTGCTAGGCCAGGCAGGAGAAAGGATGTTTTGATGAAGCAGACACATGAGAGAACTTGTGATGTTTAGAAAGAATATAAATATGACCCCACAGACAGTGGGGGAGGCTCTACCTCACTAGTCTTTACTGACAAAATGCATGCGTTGATTTACCTTACATCTTGTTGCTGATCTTCACTTGTCATGACTTCATAGAGAGTAACTGGCCAAAGAACTTCTCATGATATTCCAGCAGCTTCTTGCCACTTGCACAGACTAAGGCTGATGGGTGAAGCCTCTCAGTTTCTTCTGCCTTGAGCTGCCATTGCTGATTCGTGAATGGCCATTGCCAAGTAGAATGAACTACAGCTGCTGATTCATATTTGCATTTTGCTAGAGGAGTAGACTGTTAATAACAAAGATTGGAACAGATACAAAGAACTGTTCCCAAACAGGTCCATATCCCCATTCCCTATTAACCATTTTTCTCACTACCTCATGTGGGTGGCAGGCTAGAAGGGAGGTTGAAGTGTTTAAAACCCTTCTTAAAGTAGGTTGTAAAATTTCAAAGCCTACACAGATACATAGATAAATGGGTAGATGGATAGATAGATAGATAGATAGATAGATAGATAGATAGATAGATTGATTGATTGATTATAGGTAGATAGAGAAATATAGATAATAGACACCATAGACATGATTCACAGATAATAAATATATGCAAATAAATAAGAGATCATTAGATAGATGAGTAGACTGGTAACTATTTTAACGTGGACAAAATATATCAAATATATTAAGCAAGCTGCAGAAAGCCACTCATCTGTCAGAGGAATTCTCTTAATTATTAAGACTGTAGTCCTGACCAAGCTGCTGTCATAGAATGTGACAGCATCTGTGGAAAGCTCAGAAATGACCAACAATTGTCAGACAGATGAAATGGTAGGGAAGGTGCTAAGTGGCTAGATACACAGCCTGGTTAAAGAATTAATCAAAGCCTTTGCTGGAGAAGAGAAGGAGGGTTGGGGAGGGACAGAGGAAAGAGGGGGAAGAAGGATTCCTATGACCACAGCTGCACAGACCCTAGTGCCATGTTCATCTCCTGAAGCTTCCTTCTTAGTGACCAGCAAATCAGAAATTGCCCAGACATCCAGGCCGCCTTGGCAGATACAGAGTGGGAGAGGACTCCATCTCCAGACACATTGTCTTTCTGAAACTGCAACATTCATAGAGATTAAGTTCTTACTCACCCTGTTCAGGAGCTCTTCAGGAATTCTGAGTTTAGAAGATTGCATTGGCTTTCTCTGAAAAAAAAAATATAACTATCTGTAAAATATTTTAACTGTTGGAAAATAGATTCAATATTTTAACCAATTCAATTAGAATAGTTTTCGACATGTTTTGAGTGTGTGAAAATATTCTAAATCAAAGCTGGATAAGGTATTAGCCCCTGACAACACATTGCCCTTCAAACAACAACAACAACAACAAAAACAAAAATAAAACCAAAACTCTGGAAATTGCTAGATAGGAAAATGAATGGATATATTGTAAATTCATAAAAATAGATCGACATGTGTAAACATTAAGTGTATTCTCTTGTTAATTTGATGCTAAAATCAATTAACAAGATTTTTATTTATAGTCTACATAGTAAAGCAAATCAAATGCATATACCAAAGACTCATTGCCCTGAACACCCCTTGCTCTAAAATCAATATTAGATTATGTCTTAGCTTGAGATACTTTTAATTGCAACAGTTTGTTTTCATTTACAAAGCAGAATTATAACAAGCCAAAGCAACAATATTTGTTTGTTATTTTCTTTTGGGACCAAGGGTGCTTTCCACCATGTTGCTGGCTTTCTAAGGATCCCTTGAGTTAAGTGATCCCCCTGCCTCAGCTTTTTAAGGAGCTAGAGACAGGTTAGCACTTCTGCAGGCAGCTCAACACCAAAATTTTGATGAGAAGAAATACATTTCTACATGACTATTTTCTCTCCCGATGCTATTCCTACTCAAGTTTAGTTTGGAGACAAAGTGTTTAAAACTTGATCCAAGCAATTTAAAACATATATCTTAGCCCTCCTCTCAGAAAAATGGTAACAAGGGATCATAAATAATGCATATTTTTCTATCTACCACTTTTTAAATGGGCTATACATTTCACTGCTTCTTTTGTATCACTTAGGTTCTGTTCTTGATTATAATCTCTAGGTGATGCTGTTCTGGAAAGAGCTAGGCCAAATAAAATGTCTATGTATGTGTCTATCCTTTCAATATCTGATAAAAGACATGTGCATTCTGTTAACTCATAATTTTATATTTAAATTTTTCTTTTTAAAAATTTTAAGCTAGAGATTAATGAATCTCTATAAAGACTTATGGATATTTTCTTTTCTATGTTGCAGTGGTGGTCCTTATATCACTTAGTGTTTGACAATCCCTTTAATAATATGTATTGCTTTGGGAAACATTCTTACTCAGAAAACTGTGTTTTCAAGTGTTCAAATCCTGAAAACTGCTCATTCTTCTAAAATAAATATATAAGTAAACATTTGACCAAAGTGTTACATCCTAGAAAGTTTGGATGTATCTCAAGAATATAAGATTAAATTTACCAGTATTTATTAGATTTGATCTTCAGATTTTTCTGATAAGACAGTCAAGACACCTAAGACATAAATTCGTTTTTCACAACATCCCGCAATGTTTCTTAAAGTCTTTAAGAAAAGTTGGGAGCCAAAGCAAACCAATTGTTCCACTCCTGGCTAGCAGAGAAGAGATGTCCAGAGGGTAGCCATTAATCATCAACAAATTACAAAGAAATCACCATGCCAAGTTGAAGGTAAAAATCAATTACAGTGGCAATTAAAGTACCAAAGCATCAAGCCTCAAGCCCTTCCAGTTACTAGACTACCCAAGACAACTTTATAGGGGACTCAAGCACAGGATTCTCCATAATGCAAAACTACAAAGCTAGATTTAATAAAAAAAGAACATGGGTCAATAAATTATAGTTTAAGTTGACACTGGCAGCAACATTGAAGATGATTTGGCTATTTTCTCCATCGATTCTTTACATTGTATCGGTGCACATACCGATTCCAGTGCTTCTGCGTCACTCAAGCAAGTCTTTGTAAAGAGGATTCTTTGTGCCCTGACTAAGACTCAACAGACTTAGATTTGTCATGCTATGGGACTAAAGGACAGTCTTACCACTTCAGGCTGCCAATGGCATTTTTGCACTCTTTGCAGAGTTTCAGATTAAATCACCTGAGTGGGAAAGTCCAGTAAAGTGCAAAGCTGTACAGATCGGATCTTGCTCCCTAGAGTTCCATTCTTATTCACATGTCCTCTAGAGTCAGCCAATGTGACTATCTCTAAGATTCCCAAATAGAGTTATGCAGAGCGCTTGCTTCCTCTGTCGCTGGTTGTTCAAGGGCTTGCTAGAAGGATTCGCCTTCAATTTACCAATGCCCCATAACACTGCTGCATCTCCTCAACTTGTTCAGCCTTGCATAGCCATTCTGTGAGAAAAATGTTTGTTCTGTAGCATTTGGAGAGAGTATCACATGAGATACACATGTTGTAGGAAAATGAAGACTGTTGTAAGTCCCACTCTTTTTATTGGTTGGCTAATTGGGCTAGGGTAAATCATTTAATCTACTTCTTTCAATTCTTTTTTATTCTAAAGTGGAGAAGATGGCTAGGGAGATAGCTTTGCAGTCAGTGCTTCCTGCTCTCCCAGACACCTGAAGTTCATTTCCCAGCACCCATGTTGGGCGATTCACAATCTCATTAACTCTGACTTTGGGAAATCTGATGGCTTTTTCTGAACTCCAGAGAAACTTGCACACACATGGATCATTCATACATACATACATACATACATACATACATACATACATACATACATAAAGTACATACATAGATAGACAAACACACACACACATAAAATAAAATGGAAAAGAATATGCTATGCAAGGAACTAGAAGAGATGTCTTATTGTAGAAATTATCTTCCGATGACTGGGAACTGCTATATAGACCCAGTGTGCAAAACTGAAATTTTCTTAAGTATATCGATGCTGTATTAATATTAAATTCCCAAACTACTGACCCCCCATTACTTACATGTGACTTCAAATTTTCTGCTGTGTTTACTTGAAAAAGGTTTGTTTGTTTGTTTGTTTGTTTGTCACTGATGCTGTATGTTTCAGATTTAAAAATCACTTCATGGATAAAATCCCCTTTTAGGACAATCCCAGTCTTCGACTTGGTTTCCACTGAAGGAACTGAACAACTTTACGTAGACTATGAGATTCTCTGCTCACCACAAATTCACTGGTTCATCCTATGCCCATAAATCTTGATATTCTCCAAATCTCTTCAACCAGTTAAGAGAAGCAAGCTTTAAGTTTACTTTTTATCAGAGTCTCTTGTATCTCAGGCTGACCTTGAACTAACTTTGAAATGCAGGGTAGCCTTGAACTCCTTATCTTTCTGTTTCCAACTCCCCAAGGCTGGGATTATAGGTCTAGACTACTGCACCTAGTTTATGTGTTAGTGAGGATTGAATTCAGGGCTTTGTGCATGCTAGGTAATTACTCTAACAACTGAGCTACATTCAAGTTCAATAGTTTCAATATCTATTGATGAGCATATCCAATGTCTGCAAACATGTCCACACATGCTTATACATGATGTGCATATGCAACACACATGCACACACACACAAACATGTACACACACACACACTCGTGCACATGCACACTGAGTAAATCAATGTGAATTGTTTTTTTAAGGAGAGGAAACTCTCTGAGCTTGGGGATTTGTCATTCTCTGCTTCCTGACTTCAGATGCAGTGGGACTAGCTTTAAACTCCTTCCATCATTTCTAACATGATTGAGTATAGGGCTTTGAGTAAGAATGGACCCCGTTGACTCATATATTTGAATTGTTGTTTCCCAGTTGCTAGAACTGTTTGGGAAGGATTAGGAAGTATAGCCTTGTTGGAGAAGGTGTGTCCCTGGAGGCAGGCTTTGAGATTTCAAAAGCCTACACTACTCCCATTTACCTTTCTCTCTATAACTTGTGGTTATTGTCTTAAGAATGTAAACCCTAAACTACTGCTTCAGCACCATGCCTGCCCACTACTCTGTTCCCCTCCACAAAGATCAAGGACTCACCTTCTGAACCTGTAAGCCCCAATAAATTCTCCCTTCTCTAAGTTGCCTTGGTTATTGTTTCTTAGCACAGCAACATAAACACAGACTTTACCCTCAGACTGTGAGCCAAAATAAACCCTTTGTCCTGGAAAGTACTTGGATGGCTTCTTTTAGGCATGTAAACTTGGTTGTCCATGACAATGTTCAAATCTCTTTCTGTTTCTAGGAAAGTATCACTACAAATATCCACTTAAATCTAGCTATAGAAACACTGAGGACAAAATTGTTTCCCTGCATAGCCCTGCAAACACGTTTACAATTTAGAACACTGAGCCATTTGTCAAACACAAACTGACTTCTATGGCCTATATACCAGTTTAGACAGAAGTGTAAGGGTTGGTCTGGTAGTTCTATGTATTCAAATGCTAAATTCTGTACCCCAAGCCCAGTGAATTCCCAGGGACACAAACTTTACCTCCCCAATTTAAAACCATTTCGTTAAATAAAATTAGCTACAGCCAATTACTTTGGAGACTAAAGAGGGGTGGAGTTTGAGTTACTGGACTGAGGAGCATCAGGGAGGGAACATGAGAAGAAGGAGAAAGGAGGGAGAGAAAGAAGGAGCACAAGGAGGAGAAGATGGAGGGAGGAGGAGAATGCAATAAGAGGAAATGGACCATGAGCATGTGGCCAGAAGAAAAAGCAAGGGACATATGGCTGGGATGTAAGTTAGAAAAGCTCAGAACCTGTTGAATCTAGGCTTATAGTTTGTAAATAAAATGCCAGGACTTTGTGTCTTTATGCAGGATAGCTAGAATATACAATTCACTTACACAGAAGGGAAAGATTTGTAAGCAAAACCTAGAAAGCTTAAGAGGACTGTAATAGTTAAAAAGTTACCATGCAACAATCATGGTAATTAAAGCAACCAGACTGTTAAAAGGTGGGGGGTCTTCCTCTTTTCGAGCCCCTCCCACACTCAGTTCTTTCTTTCCCTATTCTGCTTGTTGTTTAGCTTTAAAAAAAAAATTAGTGGCTGAGACAGATGCAGATACTTACAGACAACAAATGGACTGAGGTCAGGGACCCCTATGGAAGAGTTAGGCAAAGGAGTGAAAGAGCTGAAGGAGATTGCAATTCCATAGGAAGATCGACAATATCAACTAACCCTGACCCCTGGGAACTTGCAGAGTCTAAGCCACCAGCCAAAGAGCATACATGGGCTGGTCCTGGGCCCCTGGCACATATGTAACAGAAGACTGCCCAGCCTGGCCTCAGAAGGATAGGCTGTGCCTAATCCTGTAGAGATTTGAACCCCTAGTGGAGGGTGATATGGGGGTGAGTGAAATGGGGGGTGGGTAGGTACATGAAGGGGTGGGTGTGTCGGTGCAAGGGGGAACACCCTCTCAGAGGCAAAGGGGAAGAGGAATGGAGTGAAGATCTCATGGATGGAGGACCAGAGAGGGGGTAACACCTGGAATGGAAATAAATTTAAAAAAAATTTTTTTTTAATATAGTGGTTATTCTAGTGAAGAAAAAAAAACTTTAGGTAAGGAGAGGAGGCTGGATCCCAATGGCAGCAGAGGGAAAGTTCGGATTGTCTGATGGATCAGTTCGAGGCAGAGTTTCAAGAGCTCAAAGAAACTCAGATAACACTGTGTTGGAGAATGTGGCTTTCTCTATGAGTGGAAAGATGGCATAATCTGCCTCACTTTTCTGATGATTACTTTCATTCCTGTAGGCAGACTCAGTGGAGGAGGAACAGGTGTCAAAACAGGTAAGACACTGCTGTCAGTTTAGGGGACAAGAGACAACGACAGCTTAAATCAGAGGAGGAAACACAGCAGAGGCTAGAAAAGGTACCTGGCTTTTGAAGTCACCTTAATAAGATGCCGGACTAATTGTACATAGATTGTGTGAGGAAGACAATGAGGATGGGGCTGGCTTGATGGGCAGGCAGAACAATCACCAATAGCTGGGATGCCAAGGGGTGGATTCCTTCTGGTTCTGGACCTTGGATCAGGAGCCCAGCTCTAGGGACTAAATTTAATATGTGACAGGATATGTGTATGTAGGTGAAGAGCTCTGCACAACAGCCTGGGCTGGAGTTGGGAAAGGCACCATCAACCTGGTTATCAACATAGGTAGCATTTAAATCCACAAGTCTCAGTCAAACAGCCATAGGAGCAGGGTACACAGAAAAGAGAGATATGGCTCCCTTGCTGTTATAGTCATGAGTATACTATTTCCTTCTGAAGAGACTTAAAACAGGGCAGCACTTTATTTTTTTCAGGGAGTAAAATAAAAGATTAGTGATCCAGGCTCTATATGGGATTATTTCCAATCTTCCTTCAGGATAAAAACTTTCATGGTTCCTATGTTCAATAATACATCACTGCCCAACTAAAAACATTCACATATACTACAGTCTTAATTCCTCACTATCATTCTGAAAGCGATAGCACAAATGTCTAGCTGCAAAATTCGATTCCTTATATTTGTTATTAGTACCCAATGAAAGTATTTCCAGAAGGCTAGCTTCCCTGCCTGTAAAGTAATATCCCATAATAAGAAATTTAAACATAATAAAATTGAACTTTAAGGAATATCCTTTTATTTCTCTGTAATGGAAAAAAATACAATCGTGATTTAGACATTTGACTGCAAGAGCCTTATTACATGCAAGCTGAGGGGGAAATGAACAGAGAACACTAATACCTTACTCCTTTCCCTTAATAAATTCTTTTTCTATATTCATGTTTAGTGTCTGGGAGTTTCCAGAACTAGGGATCTTCATTCTAAGCTTCTAGTGTTTGCCTGAAAACTAATTATGCAAGTATGACATTGAATTGATAGTTAAGGGAGTTTAAGACCCTCTACAGAGTATAGCAACAAGAACTCTGCCTTTGAGCCACTGCCCTAGTCAGGGGTCACTACAAACCAATGCAGCAACATATTCCCTTTCAGGATCAGAGATAGGCAGAAGCTAATTATAAAGCCCAGGGACAATAAAAAGCCAAGGAAACTGTGTGGCTTTCATCGCTGATAGGTTCACACGCAAGTTTAAGCTGTATGGAGAGGAAAATCTGTAGCAAGATCCTGGAACTGGCTACTGCTTCTCCCTCCCTGTGTGACACCAGTGCCTCCTGTGTTTCCTTGGTCTGTGTCCACCTCACTGCGTTCAGCTGGTTCCTACCATGTTACTAAATAAGGAGATCCACAGGAGATAGTGAAGTGTAGTTCGCCTTCCCTTCAAGCCAGGATTTTGCTAGCCTCAATCTGTTTATCTTTCCTAATTGTTATGCATATTTTCTTCTTTAAGTAGCTGTGAGTATCAGACAGGGTCTCTGAGGAAAACAGATGGTGTGTGCAAACTGAGACATTTGAGCAACGTTTAATAAAGGAACTGTTGAGAAAGTCAAACACACAAGACTGAAGGAGAATGCAGTTCCTGTTGGGTAGCAGATAGTTACAAAAGGGAGCCACTGAGGAAGGAATAAAGGAAGCGAAGAAGAAAGGGCCCATGCTAAAGACGAGTCAGCAGCATAACCATGCAGAACCTGGGACACAGACTGGGAATTTCTGTGGAGTAATTACTACACCATATTCACTTTGTTCCCAGTATTTTAACTCTCATTAGTATCTATACTGGTTTGGCTAAACCATCCAGAAAGCAAGAAGCCTATTGGTGCCAAGCAAATGGTTAGGTGAGGTTTGGTTGAGAATGGTCCCCAGAGGCTCATGTATTTGAATACTAAGTCTGCACTTGGTGGAACTGTTTGGGAAGATTAGGAGGTGAGGCCTTGTTAGAGGAGGTATGTCACTGGGGTGGACTTGAAGTTTCAAAAACTATTGGATTAGTCGATCCTGTGCCACAGCACTCCATACCCAAATACCATCAGGAGAGAGCTGCTCGCCCAGGAGTCCTGCCATACCTGTGAGCACAGTTAAGACCACCACTTCTTCTCAATTTCTGTTCCAAGAGGGACCCAACCAGAGCCATCAGGACACAGGAACCAAGGACCAGCAGGGGACAGGATGCCTGTTTCAATCAGCACCCTGGAGCTGACCCTGTGCTACAGCTCTTAACTCTCAAATTCCTCCTGGACAGAACTGGTCTCCAAGGAGTACTGACCTGTAAGCTTGCAGTTAGAGACAGCAAGACAAGCTAAAACCAGAGATAAACAGATGGCGAGAGGTAAGGGCAAAAACATAAGCAACAGAAATCAAGACTTCTTGGAATCGTTAGAAACCAGTTCTCTCACCACAGAGAGCCCTGGATATCCCAACACACCAGAAAAGCAAGACTCTGATTTAAAATCATATCTCATGACAATGATAGAGGACTTTAAGAAGGACATAAATAACTCCCTTAAAGAAATACAGGAGAACACAAGTAAACAGCTAGAAGCCCTTAAAGAGAAAACACAAAAATCCCTTTAAAAATTACAGAAAAACACAAACAGGTGAAGAAGCTGAACAAAACCAACCAGGATCTAAAAATGGAAATACAAACAATAAAGAAGTCACAAAGGGAGATAACACTGGAGATAGAAAACCTAGGAAAGAGATCAGGAGTCATAGATGCAAGGACAGAATCACAGGTGCAGAAGATACCATAGAAAACATTGGCATAACAGTCAAAGAAAATAAAAAATGTAAAAAGCTCCTACCCCAAAACATGCAGGAAATCCAGGACACAATGAGAAGACCAAACCTAAGGATAATAGGTATAGAAGAGAGTGAAGAATCCCAACTTAAAGGGCCAGTAAATATCTTCAACAAAATTAGAGAAGAAAATTTTCCTAACCTGAAGAAAAAGATGCCCATAAACATAAAAGAGGCCTACAAAATTCCAAATAGATTGGACCAGAAAAGCAATTCCTCCTGCCACATAATAGTCAAAAACACCAAATGCACAAAACAAAGAAAAAATATTAAAAGCAGTAAGGGAAAAGGTCAAGTAACATATAAAGGCAGACCTAACAGAATTACACCAGACTTCTTACCAGAGACTATGAAAGCTAAAAGATCCTAGGCAGATCTCATATAGACCCTAAGAGAACATAAATGCCAGTCCAGGCTACTATGTCCAGCAAAACTCTCGATTACCATAGGTGGAGAAACCAAGACATTCCATGACAAAATCAAATTTACACAGTATCTTTCCACATATCCAGCCCTACAAAGGATAAGAGATGGAAAATGCCAACACAAGGAGGGAAACTATACCCTAGAAAAAGCAAGAAAGTAATTTTTCAACAAACCTAAAAGAAGATAGCCACACACACATAAAAATAAAAAGACATAAACTAACAGACTGGCTACATAAACAGGATCCAGCATTTTACTGCATACAGTAAATGCACCTCAGTGTCAATGACAGACACTACCTCAGAGTAAAAGGCTGGAAAACAATTTTCTAAGCAAATGATCCCAAGAAACAAGCTGAAGTAGCCATTCTAATATCGAATAAAATCAACTGTCAACCAAAAGTTATAAAATATATATATATAAGAAAGGATACTTCATACTCATCAAAGAAAAAAATTCTACCAAGAAGAACTCTCAATTCTGAACATCTATGTTCCAAATGCAAGGTCACACACATTCTTAAAGGAAACTTTACTAAAGCCCGAAGCATGCATTGCATCTCACACAATAATAGTAGGAAACTTTGACACGGACTCTAACCAATGGACAGATCAGGGAAACACAAACTAAACAGAGACACAGTGAAACTAACAGAAGTTAAGGACCAAATGGAATATATATATATATATATATATATATATATATATATATATATATATATATATATATATGTATATACAAAACATTTCATCCTAAAACAAAAGAATATACCTTCTTCTCAGCACCTCATGGTACCTTCTTCAAAACTGACCATATAATAAAACAGACATTACCAGATACAGGAAGATTGAAATAATCCCACGCATCCTATCAGATCATGACAGACTAAGGCTGGTCTTCAATAGCAAAAAATACAACAGAAAGCCCACATAAACATGGAAGCGGAACAACGCCCTACTCAATGAAAACTTGTTCAAGGAAGAAATAAAGAAAGAAATTAAAGACTTTTTAGAATTTAATCAAAATGAAGTCACAGCATATCCAAACTTATAGCACACAATGAAAGCAGTGCTAAGAGGAAAACTCATATCTCTGGGTGTCTCCAAAAATGAATCCAGAGAAAGCATACACAAGCAGCTTGAAAGCACACCTGAAAGCTCTAAAACAAAAAGAAGCAAATACTGCCACGTGGAGTAGATGGCAGGAAATAATCAAACTCAGGGCTGAAACCAATCAAGAAGAAACAAAAGGAAGTATACAAAGAGTCAACAACAACAACAACAACAACAACAACAGGAGCTGGTTCTTTGAGAAAATCATCAATATATATATATAAACCCTTAACCAAACTAACCAGAGGGCACAGAGACAGGATCCAAATGAACAAAATCAGAAATGAAAATGGAGACATAACACCAGAAACCAAGGAAATTTAAAAAATATATATCAGATCCAACTACAAAATCCTATACTCAACAAATCTGTAAAATCTGGAGGAAATGGATAATTTTCTAGACAGATACCAAATATCTAAGTTAAAACAGGATCAGATAAACCATCTAAACAGTCCCATAACCCCTAAAGAAATAGATACAATCATTAATAGTCTCCCAACCAAAAAACATAAAAAAAGCAAAAACAAAACAAAAAACAAAAAACAAACAAAAACAACAACAACAACAACAACAACAACAACAAAACCAGGACTAGATGGGTTTAGTGCAGAATTCTATCAAACCTTCAAAGAAGACCTAATACCAATACTCTTCAAACTATTCCACAAAATATAAACAGAAGGAACACTACCCAATTCATTCTATGAAGTCACATTACACTGTGTATTTTCCCTTGGAAATGGAATGGTTTCTGTCTAATCAGGAACCTATCACAATTCCCTTTCATAGAGAATTTCATAAGAGATTTTTTTCTACTTCTATCATGTTTAATGTTCCAAATAGATTTAAAAAACTGGTTGAGTGTATATTACTTTTAGCTTCAGAAAACGTCATGCATATTTAAGAGGCATTCAATTGTTATAAATTAAATTATTATTGTAAATACTGAGTTGTATATTTTAAAATAATTTTTATTAGTTTCATAAAGAAAAAACAAAACTAAAACTGGTAGGTTTCAGAGTGCCCTCTTTTGCCTTGTGATTCTAGATTTGGGAAAGATGACAGTTAACCTCAACCATCATGTTACTACTGAGAGAGATGGGTAAGCATTCAGTACCATTTTCATAAATTACATGAACTCCATTACTTTGGTAAAATTCCAAACTCATTATATTTTTTCTAAGACATTTTATAGCCACACTTTGGAATAATCTCAAAAAATGTGATAGATATATACTCTGTAAAAATACATAGTTTTCTGACATACTTATCCTCTTTCAGTTTAGGCTACTTAATTTGTTGCTGAAATCTAAATAAACTGTCATCCTGTCTTCTCTTATTAAGTCTCTTTTTTGTGAAATGCACAAAGATGTCTCCTTAACACATTGTACTTCCCCCAGCCTAGCTAGTCTGCTTTGGCTGTTCATAAAGTCTTGCTCTGTAGAAATTATATCCCTCTATCCTGTGGACCACACATGTTCCTGGATGCCATGAAGTCTACAGAAAAGAGCAAGGAGGGGCTCTGAAGATAGAGAGACCTCAGCCAAAATCTGGCTTTATAAAATATGGACCTATAAGTTAAAATATTTTGAGACTCATATTTTTAATTCATAATTTTCAATTTGGTGTCTAGCCCAAAGCCAACCACACATGAGGTAGTCAATAAACTAGCTCTTTCCTTCATTCCTTCTTTCCTCGGTTCAGTTTTTTTTTATCATAACTATATTTTAAACTCTTAGGGAAAACATTGATTTGTCTTACATAAGTACTTTTAGCATATGTTTTTAGAATAGTTGTATGGTATAAACAAAATTAGAATTTTCTTCATTAGATATGGTAAGTAGAATTAGAGATGATAGAATAACATTGAACTACCAACTAAGGTCAGAATTTTCTAATCATTACTGAATAATATGTGGTATTTGGCACATGCAGAAATACAGTTATAAATGGCATGATAATAGCATAAAATTGATGTTTGAACTAATTCTTGCTGACAAGCCAGGAGGTCCCACTTAGCTATTTCTCCAGTAGAAATATATAATGTTGAATGATGAAGCATAATGCTTTTATTTTATTATTGCTGTCATATGGCGGAATAAACGATGCCATGCTAACTCAGGTTCACCTGTTAGCTTAAATCAATACAAAGTCATAATTACTCAGAATTGGTAATAAGTCAGTTAACATAAGAGCATTATCTGAAGATCAAAGAGGTTAGCCATTTTAGGCAATAGTTAAAACATATTCATATACTTTTTGAAGAGTATTGAGTGCTGTAAACTAACATGCTCTGGATGATTTATTTGTGATGATGGTCTCCATGTTTGAACCATGCTACCATGCTACCAGTATTTGTATGTTTGGGAAGCCCTGTATTTAATATTTGAGTTGTTAATGTGTTACACTGCTAAAAACACCAGCAAGATTGTACTGATAGGACCCTGATATAGCTGCCTCTTGTAAGGCTATGCCAGTACCTGACAAACACAGAAGTGGATGCTCATAGTCAGCTATTGGATGAAACACAGGGCCCCCAATGGAGGAGCTAGAGAAAGTACCTACGGAGCTGAAGGGGTCTGCAACCCTATAAGTAGAACAACAATATGAACTAATCAGTAACCCCGGAGCTCGTGTCTCTAGCTGCATATGTAGCAGAAGATGACCTAGTTGGCCATCATTAGGAAGAGAGGCCCCTTGGTCTTGCAAACTTTATAATGCCCCAGTACAGGGGAACACCAGGGCCAAGAAGTGGGAGTGGGTGGGTAGGGGAGCAGGGTGGGGGGAGGGTATAGGAAACTTTTGGGATAGCATTTGAAATGTAAATGAAGAAAATACCTAATAAAAAATCTGGAAAAAGTAAAAAAAATAAATTAATTTTAGTCATATAGCCGTAAGATAATATTTTCTCTCAAAATATAAATAAAACAAAGGAAAGTTTCAAGTTAATATTTTTATATCTTAAAATCTTTCTTGATCAGTCTTTGCTAGAATAGAGATATCTTTTACGGAATTGTTGGAAAAAGCTCTTCAAAGAGAAAATAATGTTTTCTTCTGTAGTATTCAATTTTTAAAATTGTAGATTATGAGAATTTTATAGAGGTTCTTTCTCCTCTGGCTTTTTCATGGCAGCCTTACAGTAACCTAAATGTATTACAACAGATTATTTTTACTGTTGTGATCCAAGGTCACTGCAAAAAGAATTTGCATTGCTGGCATACGAGAGTTGAAGGTGCTTGCTGTCACCTTGAATAATTTTGCACATATCTCTTTTGGGGGAATAAAGAAAGAGACATAGCAATGACTTTATATTTGTATTGGTCTACAAAAGATTAATATGGGACTATGAATCTCTTGAGAAAACCTATTTTCTAAAATGATTTTGCCTTGTTACAGCAAAGAAAAAATAGAAGCCTTCACACCACACAGTGAGTACAGATGGATACTTGTAGGAAAAGCACTTGACCCAGGCGGCAGAGCTGAAGCATTTGCAAGGGAGATCAAGAAGACAGATGATTGCATCAACTTCATGTCTGAGAAACACACTGTCCCGAGAAGCAGTGGTGTCCAGGAGAAGACTCTTGCTTTTTAAGAACTCCAATTCTTCCCTACTCTCTTATTAAGCTACTCAACGGTTTATTATTTGACTCTCTTTCCTACACTTCTAGTCACATTTTAACAGGGAGGTAATAAATTTGGTTGCTTCCCATTCGACTTCAAGTCCTCATGAATGTTGAGATGTCTGTCTCCCTTCTGAGCTCAGCTTACAGATGATGTCAACCATGAGATATCCCACTACCCTGTTTCCCAGAACACAACTTTTCACTGTGTATGTGTGTGTGTGTGTGTGTGTGTGTGTGTGTGTGTGCGCGCGCGCGTGTGTGTGTGCATGTGTGTGTAATGTCATTTTCGTGTTTCCAGAGTCACAACAGTGACCAAAATCTCATTACTTTGTATTTCTGTGAAATTTTCCATTTGTCCTGTCTCCTTTGTAAAACAGAAAATAGGTATAACACTGAAAGCAACATAAACTGCCTTTCTAAAATACTAGTGTTACTGTGGAACTTTCCTATGCAAAAAAATGTGCCAAATTCAAAGATGTGGAATGAACAGTGTAAGTTCATGCACTCTTTTCAGCACATAAGCAGACCATAAACTTTATTATATTGGCATTTTCACAGAGTATTATTAGTAGATACCCAGAAGGTGAGCCTTAGCCAGGCAGGTAGGTGTAATGTCACTGAAAACTTTATGGAGTCTGAGCACCTAAATTTTGAGACAAAATTCAACCTTTCCTGCTTTTTATGGCACCTTCCCTGTTTTTTAAATTTTATTTTATTATTTTTTGAGAATTTCAACCATAAGGGCCACACTTAAATCATTTGTACGCTCCCAACTGATCCCCAGATATTTCATGACTTCTTTACTTACATTTGAAATAGATGATTGATAGATAGATAGATAGATAGATAGATGATTCATACATACATACATACATACCTACATACATACATAGATTCTGCCAGTTCCATTTAGTGTTACTTACATGCATGTATGTATTATGTATATGCATTTGGTGTATATTCATATGATATATATGTGTACGGATGTGTATATATATATATATATATATATGCATACATATATGCATATACTGTATATGTATATGCTGTATATGTATATGGTATACATAATGTATGTGTAAATAGATATGGATATGATGTATTTGTGTATATGCACATGGTGTATAATGTATATGTGTGATCTATAGTATATGATATATATATGATATGTATTTGTATGATTGTATGTTTATTTGTATACACATACATATATGTATATGATGTATATGTATATAATGTACATAATGTATGTGTAAATAGCTATGGTTATGGTATGTATGTGTATATGCACATGATATACAATGTATATGTGTGATTTCTAGTATATGATGTATATGCATATGATATATGTTTGTATGATTGTATGTGTATATATATATATACACACACAAACATATACATACATGTAAATAGTATATATGAAATATTGTATATGTAAATGGATATGGTCTATATCAATGTCTATGCATGTTTATGTGTATATTTATATGTATATGATATATATGTATTTAAGGCTAATCAAGGAACTTATCCCCAAGGAGACTGCTTAGCTTTTTAACAGCCATTGGTTGCTTGTAGCTCTTCATCTTCATGATTTCACTTTTCTTTATAGATGAACAGAATCCCATTGCATGCATTATTCATCCATCACTTGAAGGACATTTGGGTTTTTCTATTTTCTAGCTATTATCAATAGAGTATCAGTGAACATGGCTGAGCAAGTATCTGTGAAGTAGGATGTCAACTCCTCTGGTCGTATGCCAAGACCTAGGATAGCTAGGTCATATAGAAAATCTACTTTCTGCTTTTGAAAATACTTCCTTCTGATTTCCACAGTAAAATACTTCCACTGATTTCTTAGTTTGCAGTCCCACCCAAAGTTAATGATACTCCCAAGAGTCTACCAGAAAACTCCCAGAAATGATCAACATTTTCATCAAACTGTCAGGATACAAAATCCACTAACAAGACCAAGTAGCCATTCAACGTATTAATAACAAATACTTTAGTACGGATATCATGGACACACTCCCATTCACAATGCCCTCAAAGAGAAGAGAGAGAAATTCTAGAAATGAACCTAACAAAGAGGTAAACTATCTCTACAGTGTAAACATTAAGTCTGAAAAAAAAAAAAAAGAGGCTGAGGAAGCCACTAGAGTCCTGTGCTTGTAGAATGGTAGAATTAACATTATGAAAACAACCATCTTACTAAAAGCACAGTATTACATATTAAGAAACAAAACAAAACAACTATATTCTAGTTTTCAGTTGGGGGAGTCTAGGAGATATCCACAACATACTGTTGTTGCCCTTGGATATCTCTCAGAAGTTGAAACTAAGACTAAGATTTTATTGCTGAAAATACGATGCAATTTGGATATAAAACTCAAGATGGGTCTAATTTAAGAACTTCCTTCCTTTCATAGTACTGTAAGGTGATATGAAAGATGCCAAAGGGGTTGGGGGGCATTTATTTTATTTTATTTATTTATTTTTTCTTTTATTTTTTTTATAGACTCCAGCTTTTATTCCCCTCCCAGTCAACCCTCCGACTGCTCCACATCCCATACCTCCTCCCCATTCCCTGTCTCCACAAGGATGTCCCCACCCACACCCACACCCACACCACACCAGACATCTAAACTCCCTGGGGTCTCCAATTTCCTAACTGTGATACCTATAAACTACAACAATGACCAGCATAGCAAGAAATTCCTTAAGCTACAATAGTGACACTCATATCTTGGCAGTCATCAATAAATATTTAATTAGACTTCTGGCCTGCTTAACAGGATGGAAATCATGCCTGGTAGTCTATATCTATATACTGTATACCTGTATACTGGGGGCAGAGGAGCTGGGGAGCTTTCGACTGTTAAGGCGAATCTACAATCACCACTTTCCTAAACCATATTATTCTAACTACATTTTCAGACTTTATCCTTATGCCTACAGATAAGTATTACCCCTCATCAAAAACAGTCTTCATCTGTAATATGCAGACAGCATTACAGAACACCACAACTGGTTGAAATGAAGAGAACAAGTGAACACATGTCTACACCACAGCTCCTATACCTACAGCTCAGAGAACATCTCAAAAGAAGGACGGAATGATTGGGAAAACCAGAGGAACATGAAGCCTGCTGCAAGATTGGGTCTTCTAGATATCACAGAGAAGCTACACCCATGAAATCTCAAAATATGACTGCCTAAATAACACCCGAACAAATCAAGCACCAGTTGAGATTCTCCTGTGGATGGGGAAACCTCATAGGACCTACTACTACATAAGAGCTACAAGCAGTTAACAAATTCCTAGAGAGAGAAAGTTAGTTTTCCTGAGGAATGAACCACTTAAATATCATAAATATTATCAATGGAAAGGGGACTCAGCATATTGGTGTGTGTGTGTGTGTGTGTGTGTGTGCGTGTGTGTAAATATAAGTGGGGAAACTTGAGAACAGTTGGTGGGAGGAAATAAAGGGAAGAAATAATGCAGTATTTTAAATAAAACATTGTTTTAAAGTCAAAAATGCAAATGATCCAATATTTAAAATGGGCTATGAATTTGAATAGAGTTCTCAAGAAAAAAGGAAAAAAGAAAGAAAGAAAGAAAGAGAGAGAGAGAGAGAGAGAGAGAGAGAGAGAGAGAGAGAGAGAGAGGAAGAAAGAAAAGAAGGAAAGAAAGAAAAGAAGGAAAGAAGTCATTAGCAATTAGGGAAATACTAATCAAAACTACTTTGAGATTACATCGTACTCCACTTCGGTTGGCTGAAGTTTAAGAAAACAACTAACACCAAGTGCTGGTGAGGATGCAGGGAAGGGAAAGCCCCTTCTCCTGGTCTCCTGCCAGGATACTCTCAGATCAATTTCAAGCTGATCAAAGTTCTCCATATCCTTCCGGAAGCTTCACACCATCACATCTGGTTGGTTCAGAGTCTCTTCCCTCCACTTTTAACATTCTCTCCAGACATTAATCCTTCATGCCTCCTCAAGCCTACCTTTTCTTCAAGGCTCTGTTGAAATGAAACATACCTGGTGATCAGTAAGACATTTAAAGCAGGATAAAAATGGCATCCTGCAAAAACCTCTTTAAAGTACATTATTACAATACATAGGTATCCTCCTTAATTTAAATTGGAATGCAATCCATATTGGTATATACTATTCAAATCACCAAAAAAAAAAAATACTTGTAGTCCAAAGATGTTGCTTACAAGCATTAGTGCACCCCACAAAAGCATCAAAAACCAAGAGCTATTATGAACAATCTTAGCTAAAATGTCAAAACAGTCATGCATTCACAAACACAAACTTTGCTGAAAAAAATAGACATGAACATAAATATCATTAAGATGGCAATAGCATGATCTACGACTCAGGGCAATTCCTATTAGAATCACTGAAACAGTTTTCTTTGGAAGAAATATAAGTCCATCTCCAAGGTTATAAAATCTCAAAGAACCACAAACAGTACAGTCTTGAAAAGGGAAAAGGCTTATGTACCTGTGAATTACAATATATATTTTTCATTCAGAAAACATTGGTTCAACATTTTGGAAACCACACTAATTCAAATCACCAATGACCTCTTCAGAAAAAAGTTATTAAGCATTCTGGAAGTTTACACAAATTTTGTAAAATTCACATTTCCACTTGAAAGCTCATTTATAATTTGGTGAAATTTACTGTCAGGATTTTTCCCCAAACTGACAGGCTCACTTTGTTCAAAATTGAAAGAATGGCTGCTGAATACCCAAGTTTGAATAGCTGCAGCTTGTCATTTTTCGGTGTAAAAAATGCAGTGTTCTTACAACAATGCAGGCTGTAGTCAAAGCCCAGCCATACACTCCTTTCTTCTAGACAGCCACCTTATGGGACTTTACAACACAAACATTCTTTACCTGCTTCCCATGTCATCAGTCAGAATATTTAAAATGTATGGACTCAAAGGTCGGGGCTTCATAAATGAAATTACTTAAGTCTTCCATCATCATTCAAAGGGAAATGGGTGTTTCATATGAATGGGCTCATGTGAAGGACACTGCCTCAATTGTGTAAAGGATGCAGAAGCATTGAGCAACAATGTGGGTCTCAATAAAGTAGAAACAGAGAGAGAAAGAGGGAAAGGGAGAAAGAGAGAAAGGGAGAAAGGGAGAGAGAAAGAAGAAAAAAGGAAGGAAGGGAGGGAGGGAGGGAGGGAGGGAGGAAGGGAGGGAGGGAGGGAGGGAGGGAGGGAAGGAGGGAGGGAGAGAGACAGGGGGAGTAGGAGGGAGGGAAAAGAAAGATGGAAGAGAAAGAGGAAAGATAGAAGAAAGGAAGGAAGAGAGAGTGACAGAGAGAGAGACAAACAGAGAGACAGAGACAAAGAGACTGAGAGAGAAAGAAAGACTTTAAAATAAATGTATTTTGACCTCTCACACAGACCCTCTGAACAGGAACTCCAGAGATCTGTGGCCTACAATTTGAAAATTGTGGGCTTACAAAGGGTACAGTTTTAATACTTTATAAAGTGATTCCAATGACCATGTTATGTTTGGTCATGCCATTAAAGAATGAGTAGGTAATAAAGATCACAAATGTAATGAGGAAAAATATAATTATATGTGCATGCATGCACTCACACACAGACACACACACACATACACACACATCCCAAGTACAAAGATTTCAACTCTCAATGATTTAGTGGTTCACATATAGTAAGTTTTCACAAATTGTGGCAAATTTCACTTCACATTGTCAGTTCATATGAAAGTAAGTATTCCCTGGACCCCATAAGATCAGAAACCAGAAAGATGAACTAGACTAGAACATTACCTCTCTAGACATTTGCATACTCAGAAAATTTAGAGTCTGTGTTCTAAAGTTCCCAAAAGGAGCAAAAGATAGTGTCCTGGAACCACACATCTTCTAAAACAGGGCTTTCTGATTCCTGTGCAAAGATGAGATCTTCATGGGCTGCATCCTCACACCTTCAATAGGGTCAGCTAGAATAGATGTTTCCAGCAAATTTCTATTTCCTGCAATAGCAAAGGGAAAGAGAAAATAAATGTTTTTCACCATCATGAATTTGGAAAATAATATGTCTTGAGAATTCATAGGTATCTCCCCCCTCAAGTTAGAATGGAGTCCTTAAATAAGAATATTTACTTAAACTGAAACAAGAAATATATATACCCAGAGAATCCAGTGGATCCAAGGCACAGTAGGAGTCTCAGTGTTGTTAAAGACTAAGATCTGCCTGGAAAGCTACAGAACCCCGACACACAATGGAGAACATAATGACAATGCAAAGCATAAGAACTAAATCTGTCGAATTCCAGATCTCAACTGTTTAGATGCTCCAGTCGCTAAACAGAAGTGTCTGTTCGTAATATGCAAACACCATGTGGAAAACTCCCCCGGGCTCATGTGCTTGAGCACTTGATCCACAGGTGGTGGCACTGTTTTGGGAGGCTGTGGAACTCTTCCAGAACAGGGCATTTCTGGCAGATGATGCATCGTAAGTCTAGGCTGGAGGTTTAGATATAGACACTGGTCTTGCTCAAGCCTCTGTTTATTAACCTGGCAATACATACCTGGTCACACCACCACCACCTGCCACTCTGGACCAAGCCAGACCCATGCAACTGTGAGATACAATAAACAGAATTTGTTCCAACTTGCTTCTGTCTGATATTCCTGTGACAAGATCGGTGACTTATACACAAAAATATTTTATATTGTCAACATCTCCACAATGCTTTCTTTGTGTCTGGCTCTGTCCTAAAACCAGCTCTATGGATCTTTTCACTGAATCCTATCCAGCTATAAAGCAAGTGATAATAGCTTTATGGATAAGGAAATCAAGGCTTGGAGAAGTAAAGGAATATGCCTGAACTTACACAGAATTAAGCATGGTGCTGGAGTCGAATTCCAGGGAACAAAACCTTGCTTTGTGTAACTCTGTCAGTGACCAGCTTACCTGTTTAAAAGGTGGGAAACCCCACCTCTACAACAGGTTCCCTGCCTTGCATGTACGAAGCCCTTGTTTAAATGCCAAGCACTGAAAAATAACAATAATGAAGAGAAGGTAAAAGAGGGGAGAAGGAGGTAGGGAGGGAGCGAGAAAAAGGGAACTGCTAGACTAGACCTGTAATGAAAGTAGAAACTCAGTATCATATGAACTCAGTATCAGACAAAGCTGAGGAGAGAAGATCAGACTGGAAATGACAGGAAATGGGTCCACAGCTGAAGAGATAATTGTCCAGTAGCTATCTCAGAAGAGGAGAATAGGGAAAGTCAAAGAAAAATCTCTACTTGAAGAGATAAAAACTCAGATTCTTTCTTGACAGAGAGAAGAAAAAGCACAGTTTCAGGACGTACCCCAAATCTCACACTGTATAAAGGACACAGAAAGAAATAATGAAAACAAAAAGCTGGTGGTCATTAGGCAAGAGGACTAAAGAACAGAGATGTCCTCAGTATAATCACCCCATATTCAGTGCATGCTTGACAGTATCCATAGCAGTATACTGCCTTTGACCAAGATATCACACACACACACACACACACACACACACACACACACACACACACACATTCACACATTCACACACACTCACACTCACACACTTGAGAATAAGAACAATAGTGGTTGCAGGGAGGACAAAAGTAACTGTAGCAGAGATAACTCAAAGTGAGCCATTGCCAGGCAGAGGGTGATCTCGCTACAAGAAAATCAAAGGTTAAACCGTGTGATATGATGTCTACAATAAAAGAACAATGGTGTTTTATATTGACATTTTAAAATGATTTGTTAGCCAGGCAGTGATGCCACATATCTTTAATCCCAGCACTCGGTAGGCAGAGGCAGGGTTCAAGGCCAGCCTGGTCTACAGAGTGAGTTCCAGGACAGCCAGTACACAGAGAAAACCTGTCTTGAAAAACAAAACAAAACAAATAAAACTATTTATTTGGGGGCCAGTGAGATAGGTCAGTGTGTAAAGGCCAGTGTCCCCAAGCCCCACAACCTGAGTTTGATCCTTGGAGTCTACAGGGTGGAAAGAGAGAACTCACCCTTTCTGAAGGCTGTCTGTCACTTCCCCATAAGTACTATGGCTCCTGTACACCTTAACACACACAGTCATGTACACATATGCACACAAACACACAAATGCACATACACACAAACATAAATGCATATATACACAAACACACACACACATACATCTATACACACACAGATGGCATACACAAGAGGACACACTCAGATATACACACATATACACACAGACACAGTCACACACATAGACACACAGAGACACCTGCACAGACTCAACCATACACACACATGTACATAGACACACACACACATGCACAGAGACACATACATACACATTTATACATACACACAAACACACAGAGACACACACAGACACAACTACATACAGAGATACATATACATACATATTTATATACACACACATACACACTCACATACATGCACACAGAGAAACACATACATACACAGTTATACACACACACAAACACACCACACACAGACACAGTTACACACAGAGAGACACATACATACACAGTTATACATATACACACATACATACATACACACACAGACACATATACACATACTGTAAGACTAATGAGGCTTAACTGCCAAGGACCCCCAGTGAACAACATGGAGCAAGAGATCAATGCAAAAGCAAGAGGAATTTACTGTTCTAGGGGTCATCCTGCACCTGAAAGAGAGGCAGCTACCCCAGGCAGCCAGTTTGGCTAGTTTTTATACAGTTTTCAGGGGTAGAATAGAGCAACAGCCACTAGGCACAATGTGCTTGGTAGAACAGTGTGACTTTTAAACTGATTGGTCCTTAGAGAATGAGGTAGCAAGGGGTTCCCTCATCTGTGGGTGGTCAACAGTCGGTCCACCCTGTGGTCTGAGGAATGTAATCAGCCTCTCCCTTCTGGTGGGGAGGGATGCCTCTGTGCTCCATGATCTCTTTTTTCCAGGAGGGGAATGGGTCTGGTGGAATTTTCAAAGGTCCTGAGCTGACCTCTTCAGTACAATCACATATGACACACATACACTAAAGAAAAAAATAAAACAAAACAAAACAAAATACCCTGAAGAAGGACCATTCCTGTTTCTGATGCATGCTCCTGCTTTGTTTCCCTGTGTCTGCCCCATCCCTCTACAGGGTGTTGGGACCACAGATGTCTACTGCTGCATCCAGCTTTCTTGTCTGAGTTCCAGATACCACGTCTTCAGGCTTCCATGACAAACACTGTCACTGTCTGAACCTTCTTGCCAGCCCCTAAGATGACATTTCTCCACAAGTTAATACAGAAAAGAATAATAAGCTTTTGCTAAATGTAGTTTTTAAAGGTTAAACAGTATAATGCAATTGGAAATTAAGTGGTCCCATTTTTAAAAACACACATAAAATGGCTACCTGGTACACAAAAAAGTGCTTGTTCAACATCATCGATGATTAGAGAAATGTAAACCAAACAAGCATCACAGAGGCCCTAAGGACAAACACAAGCAAAGGTGTAAAGAAACAGGGACCCTTAGACCCCGTTGTGTCTGCAGTGGCTGAGTTCAGCACGATGAGGTCGGACACACACACACACACACCAACTACTGCTGGCCAAGATGCTTGACAACCTGATTTTATTAGTGTGTGTGTGTCCATAGCCAAACTAGCCCCCACCACAGATTTGTGTTTCAGAGATCCTTACTTATTTCTTGTGCCTGTACTTGTGTATGACCTAGTCTATACTTCCTGAAAACCAAACCAAACCAAACTAAACCAAACCAAACCAAACAAGTATGGCTGCCTGCCTGACTGACTGCCTACACAGAGAAACAACATCTCAAATCAACTAAAAATACCTCCTAAGTCTGCCTGTTTATATTTCTTGTTTGTTTGTTTGTTTGTTTGTTTGTTTGTTTGAGACAGGGTTTCTCTATATAGCCCTGGCTGTGCTGGAACTCACTCTGTAGACCAGGCTGGCCTCAAACTCAGAAATCTGCCTGCCTATGCCTCCCAAGTGCTGGGATTAAAGGCATGCACCACCACTTCCAGGCTTTCTTTTCTTTCTCTTTCTCTGATGTGGAAACTTAGTCTTCCTTATATTGGGCCAGTGCTAGCAATATGTGGCCTGAGCTCAGCCAGGACAGGCTGGTTAATGATTAATATTGGACCAGGTAAAGATAGCTCTCAGACTACAAATACACAGTTAAGTCAGGGGAAGGGGCTCACAATGATATGGTCCACAGGCTGCAGAGATAGTGTTTTAGATGGACAGGGGTTGGGGGTAGGGTAAGAGGCAAAAAGGAAAAGGTGATGCATCCAGAAAAGGTCACTAACACATAAAGTGGGCACATGGTCCACGCACAGGTCTGGAAGGTAGAATGCCAAAATGACCCTTCACCTTCAAATGCTTTGTGAAGTCCTTTTAATACCTTTGTTGGATTTGTATAA
Organism: Mus musculus; assembly: GCF_000001635.26. Lineage (NCBI taxonomy): Eukaryota > Metazoa > Chordata > Mammalia > Rodentia > Muridae > Mus > Mus musculus. Next base: position 32,963,623 of record NC_000067.6, read on the forward strand.
GACCTGTGGATATGATTGGAAAGTTAGGTTCTCTCACAGTTGGGCTATTTCCTATAAAATTCTATCTTACTTTACTGATCATTCTCCTGCTATCTGCAGAAGATTCCATGTTTGAGAAAGTTGCATGACTATTATCTGAAATTAGTCTCAGTGAGTTGAGAGCAACTCACGATAGCCAACAGGCAGCAGTTGCCAAAGGGAAACTCACTCCCACTGCCAACACCCAGCACAGTTGGGTGGAATCCTGGCTCCTCCAATGGCATTGCAGCCCCATCCAACACTGATTAGAGTCCAGAAAGATCAGGAAAAAAGTTGTCTGTGCTGGGACTACAGATTTGTGCATTTATTTACAGAACTAAATATGTGGTGATCCCAGAAAATACATGTATGCATTATGTGAATTGCATAAATATAAAAAGAAATATAAGCTTTCCCCTCATTTTTGACTCCATGATTTACTTACAAGCAAAAACAAAGCAGAGAATTGTGTCAGGCAGAGGCTGTGTGCCACACAGGGAGGTGCTGGTTACAGGGTGCATAGCTAAAGTTATAGGAAAGAAGTCTTGGATGGCACTGCATATCACAGTGGCTTTGATGAAAGATGCTGTATCATCAACTTAAAATTTCACTAAAAGACTAGATCTAATCATGCAAGACAAGACTCTGCAATAACAACCAAAGGACAATCAAACTTTTGGAAGTGATTGAGAACCCAGGGTGTGGACAGTGACTCTGGCTTCCGCTATGCTCATGTATCTCCAAGCATACCAAAGGGTGTACATTACATATCCATGTATGCTCATGTCATAACAAAACCAAACCCTCTCCTTAAGACAGAAAGGTCGAAACTCGTTGAACCCTGCTGAAACAAAAGGCTGCAAAGGGTTTAAGGGCTGTGGTGAGGAGGAGATTGTAGGCCAGCTCTGGGTTGTAAAACTATCAGGAAGTTTCTTTGTGTCCCATGAAATGAACACAAAGTTTTCCACAGTGCTTTGGTTTCTGCTGCGGAGATGGAATACTCAGGCAAAAGAGACAAGGGAGAAATGATTTACTTTGGTGCATAGTTCCAGAATTAAGAGAGTCCCGGGGAGGCATGGCAATGGGTTTGTAAGATCTGGCCACCAGGAAGTAGGACCAAAATTCATCTGCACATAGGAAGCAGAGATAGCGGTGAAAGGAAAGGAGGGAGGGAAGGAGAGGAAAAGAGGGGGAAGTGGGTAGGCTGTCCTTTAAAACCTAAATGCCCATCCCTAGTGATACTTTATCCAGCAAGGTCCCTCTACTCTCTAAAGGGTCCATATCCTCCTCAAACAGTACCATTAACTGGGGACCAAGTGTTCAAATACATGAGTGTATGGAAGACATTTCTCGTTCAAAATGCAACAGTAAGTACTCTCAGCAAATGAGTCAAACTGGAAAATCCAAAAGAATCCTAATTTAGTATAGTCAAATGGTGAGGAACATTAGATTCAAATTAGTCAAAGACTGTTTCAATGAGCAGCCAAAGATAGGAAAGTCCCACTCAGAGTAGTAGCAGCGGAGAATGGCCAGCAGGGGGCGCTTTCTAGAAACAGTTGGAGGGTGGATCCAGAGAACCTGCTGAGACAGGGGATAGTGGATGGGGTAAACACCAATAATACCAAGTCAATTCTATATTATCTAAGAATCCTACACACACCTGTACATTCACACAACTATGGCACTGGGTCTGTGTGTTTCAGTGAGGCAGCTGTCCACTTTTAACAATAGGCATAGACTCAAACAGTGCTTGGAACCTTGCAAGCTGCTGATCAGAGGCTGTCAGTAACGACTATGCAATGATCCCGCTCAGAACTATTACAGGAGTTACTTCACTGTCTCTCATGACTATCCCAGGGGGGTGGTCCAGCTTCTCATGTATGCTTTTTGAAATAACTGGCTGAATGTAGCAACTTTTGGTACCCTCGAAGTCGCCAAGATCTTGGAGTATGGCTATCATTTTATGATTTCTGATGAAGCCACAAAAATTTCTTCTACTTATTCAGTTGTTTGTTGAAGAGGGAAATCTGTAATTAAGTAAATTTACACATACATTTATATTATTTATTACTTTGGTAGCAAAAAAATAATCATCAACAATGCAATTGAAATTACTGTCTCTCTAGTTTGTTTATCTTCCCTCTCCCCTTGGGAGATTCTCTCAAGTCCATCCTACAAGGAAATGATGAATGTGACACACTTGAATCTAATTGTCACATTGCCATGTCTACCTTTCCCTATTCCACTGCCCTTGCATTTTACATTCCTTGGAGTTTCTTGTCTCATCAACCCACATAATAATTTACTCCCATTGTTTTCCCAACGTCTTTCAAATTTCATAATATCATCCCTCCCCATTCCTCATAGCTGCTTGCATCAAGGTTGCTTTCTATCTATTCCCGTTTAAACCTGTTCCTGAGATTTACTCTTCTCTTCCATCTTCAAGACAGTATTTCTTTTCCCCCTGCTTTACCGCACCTTTTCTAGAATCTCTCTGTTGGTTTTTTCCTGTTCACTTCTTATTGAGCAAAAAGATGTCCTGCCCCTTTGTGTTGTCCAAACATACCATCCTGGCATAGTTTGTCCCCACAATGTACTGTTTAAATATAGAACATGACAAGATACTATTCTCAAGAATCCGGTTCCCAGTATCCATGGGGTTCCTTCCAATGAGACATTGTTGACCTGTGACTGGTTCCCTTCTAAGCCTGCTATCCTAAACTCTGACATGCTAGGAAGACATGTTCTGGGGTTCCTAGTGCACCTGTCCCCCACAATCCTGTAGAGCTCATACAACACAAAGTAGAGCTCTTAATGCACCTATTCCCCATAATTGTGTAGCATCCCTACTTCACAAAGTGAAGCTTAGAGTTCCATGTCCATGTCTCTGCTTTCCCTTATCCACAGTGGTTTTGTCCAGTCCCAGAATGTATGCATCAGCAGTGCTAAGGAAGATGTATGCTCTCAAGATACATACTGGGCTCTGGAAAAGACACAGCAGAAGAGATAGGCTGGCTGTTGGGAAGCAATATTCTTTTTTTTTAATTAGATATTTTCTTTATTTACATTTCAAATATATACCCTTTCCTAGTTTTCCCAGCTGATAAACCCCTATCCTCCCCCCCACACACTCACCAACCCACCCACTCCCACTTCCTGGCCCTGCCATTCCCCTATACTGGGTCATAGAACCTTCACAGGACCAAGGGTCTCTCCTCCCATTGACGACCAACTAGTCCATCCTCTGCTACATTTGCAGCTAGAGCCATGAATCCCACCATGTTTTCTTTGGTTGGTGGTTTAGTCTCAGGGAGCTCTGGAGGTACTGGTTAGCAATATTCTTAATGGTGCTGATGTTGGGAAGGATTCTACAAGTGATGTAGAGCTGTTCCATTTATCTTGGCTTCCTCTTGATTGCTTCTTGAATACTTCTCATCTACCAGGACACACTCCAGGATGTGTCTGATTCCTGCAGGAAGAGCTTTCACATTTTGCTTTTCATCATGGTTGGTTTCTGTCACATACATCGTCAGAAATGAGTATGGAAATACTTTTTAATCTTTTTTTAAAAATACATTATTGTGTGTGTGTGTGTGTGCATGTGCATTCATGTGTGTTTGTGTGTGTGTGTGTGTGTGTGTGTGTGTGTGTTCACGCACACTCTCACAGGGATCAAAAAATACCTCAACACATTCAATTTTCTCCTTCTACTGTGTGGCACCCAAGAATCAAACTTATTTTGTTTTTAGTTTTTTGTTTGTTTATTTGTTGTTTTGTTTTTTGTTTTTTGTTGTTGTTGTTGTTTTTTTTTTTTTTTTTGGCTGGGCTTTTTTTTTTTTCTTTCGGCTCTTTAAGCATCAAGTACCTTTACCAACTGAACCATCTTACAGGTCTTTCTAGTTACCCTTTACTATTCACAATCTTAGGCTTTTCAGGAAAAATCCAAAGCAATAAATTGTTTTTTAAAGGCAGTTTTGGGGCTGGGAAGATCGCTCAGTAGATAAAAGTTCCTGATGCCAAACCTGACAACCTGAGTTGGATTCTAGGGATCCACATTGTGGAAGAGCAGACCTGAAGCCTGCCAGTTGCCTGCTGGCCTCTGTCTAAGTGCTGTGCTACATGCAAACCCACTAATATACACGCATCAAAAAATAATTGGTCCTGAGAAGCCTCAATGCCCCAGTGTAGGGGAATGCCAGGACAGGGAAGCAGGAGAGGGTGGGGAGGCAGGCTGGGATAGGGGATTTTTGGAGGGGAAAAGAGAAAAGGGGGTAACATTTGAAATGTAAATAAAGAAAATATGTAATAAAATTTAAAAAAATAAAGATATAAAACAACATACAAACAAAGCCAGTTCTGTGGTATACAGGATGGACAGGAATAGCTGAAGCTATTTAATGCAATTTGTAGAAGTTAGAAATTAGTGCTAATAGAAAAAGAAGTGCATAATTATGAAATGCATTTTATAATTTAATGTTTATTTAATTTTATGTGTGTGCCTTATATGCATGTATGTCTGTGCACCTCATGCATGCCTGGTGCCCACAGAGCTGAGAAAAAGCATCAGAGCCCTTTAAACTGGGGCTATAGGCAATGCATGGCTGGTGGGAATTGAACCCAAGTCCTCTGCAAGAACAGGTGCTCTTAATTGCTAACCTCTCTCTTATCTCCTGAAATTCATTATGAATGAGAAATAAAATGTCATAGTAACTCCAGGTAAAATGAGCCATAAGACAGTTATTTAACCAGGTATATAAAAATTAAAGTAGAAAGACTTTGAGGACAGATTTATATAAAACTGAGAATTCACTACAGGAAAAAAAAAAATAGAATCAGTGGCAAAAAAAGAAAAGAAAAAAAAAAAGCCCCTAAGACGTATTAAAGTAGAAGACAGTACTTCACATAAGAATAAATGGCATTCTTGTCACTGAAAACTGATTGATGGCCCAATCCTGCTAGAGAATATGAAGAAGAAAGGCAGGATTAAATCAGATTCTTGGAGATAGTGCAGTCACACGGAATGAAGCCTGTGAGATATGATCAAAAGAATTGGTTTGTATGTCACATTTGGGATGACCTATTTTTTAACCTTAGCCAAGTCATTTAATCATTCTGGGTTTCAGCTTTCCCTTTCAGTGAAGTGAGTTTAAGCATACTATGTTATAATCTGGGGCCAGTGACTCTGGCAGCCAGGGCTGAAAACTGAGCAAGGTTGAATACACAGCTACAATAGGAAAGACACAGTAGAATCCTGAAGGGAGATAGACTTCCTTAAGCAATGAAACTCCAGCCTTCCGAAGTTGACATAAATCAGAATACACTGCAAACGCTGGTCCACAAACCCCAACTTGTACTCCCTGGGGGCCAAGAAAAGTCTTCATGGTAAGAGTCAAGAGTATTGGTTAATTTGCCCTTTCTCAATCTGGATAGTTCTTCACAAGACTAATTTCAGAGTCTCAAGGTTAGCAAATTAAGGCAGTCTTCGATTTTCTTTGCAGTTCCATAGTCACAATCTGTTGGAGATCAATCATCTGTGTGCCACCAAATGGTAGTATGGGCATCACCTGAGAGCCATTCTCTCATATGCTTCTTAGGTTGGGCTCCAACAGTGCAGGCGATGTCTGCCATCTAAAGAATATATCAATTCTTTGGACAGAATATTTGTGGAGTATAAAAATTTTGGCTAACAATTGGAATATAAAATTGGCCTCAATCGTAGTGTCTGTGATTTGTTTACATGAATTTGCTCCCCTATTCGGAATTATCCTGAGGTGCACTTTTAAAACAAAGCTCCTAGGTTAGTATAACTAATTATACAATTATTATTTTTTAAAAAACAACTATAACAGAGTACTTGAAATTAAAATAAGAAAGCCACAAACACCTAATTTTTGACAACAATGCAAAAAAAATGAATTAGAGAACAAATAGTCACTCAAGAACTGAGGCTCAGAAAACTGGGTTTGCACACTCAAAAAAACAAAAACAAAAACAAAAACAAAAAACAACGATCCTTACCACTCACCTAAAATAAGAACTGAGTGATACCTGAATATCTCTAGTGCTAGCAGCAAAGTAAAACAGGGGAGAGTATGAAACAGTGAAGGAAGCTCAGAGAACATCATGGACAGACTGCCACAGAGGAACTCTCCATCCCCCTAGTGTAGACACAACAGACGCCTCAGGTCACCTCCAATACATTTTCAGTTACAGAGATGTTAAAGAGCAAGGAAAAGTGTAGGGATGGCAGGGGAAAACTTACACATGGCTACAGAAGAGGGAGGGGAGACACCAAGTAAACCCTCTCCTTCTGGTAGCAAAACAGCAGCAGGATTCCACTTTTAAAATAACGCTTCATGAAAAGCATAGTACTATTACTCTAAAGAAGCATGGCAATAAAATGACTTCTGATTGCATAGTGCTAGCCATAGAAGACATCAGTGAACCTTTGTCAGAGAAGCTTCTTGGAGTAGATGGGGATGAGCCCCAACAGTGTCTCTGTGTGGAAAGAGTATGCAGAGAATCAGAGACTCTGGAGCACTCATACTAAATAGGATGTCTTCTTGAAGCCCTGTCTCCTCAAGGCTCAGGGATCTATGATGAAGAGGAAGCTGAAAGATGAGTCACAGTTGACGGATGACTCCAAGGAAGCGGTATTTTTCTAGACGTAAGACGGATGCACACATGAACTCAGAGACTACAGCAATTCTCCCAAGACCTGCTCAAGTTCAAACTAGATGGAAAAGGGGAAACAGACACAAAGTAGCACCCATAATCATGAAGCACTTTGCAAAAGATACTTGCTGAAAAAGGAAAAAACTTTTCTGCAATGGGATATTAGTACATAAATCAACCACACTCCCGGACAGCCACCATATCCAGGAGTAGTTGATCAACATGAAGCAGTCTCTTTGGTGGTTTTATGGGCTTGGGGGGCGGGGGGAATTGTTGTTTAGTTGGTTGGTTTTGGCAGCTTTTGTTTTGATTTTCAATATTGCTTTGTTTTTGTTTTCTATTTGAGAAGAGTTGGGAAGAACATGAGGTTGGATGGATAAGGGGGTAGAAAGGATCTAGGAGGAGTTTCAGGGGGAGGAAAGGCAGGATTAAAATATAGCATATGAGAAATATTAAATAAAATATACTTCTTGGCTTGACTACTGGAGACTGTTCATAAACCGCACAGTGGGTACATCATAATCAGTTTCAGAGGACTATTCATTGCAGCCTCACCACAAGATTTTGAGACCGTGAGAGAAAAATGTGTGTCGAAACTGCACACTGCTGAGGAAAAAACACAATGGAAGCCAATGCCTGTAGGAGAAAATATTCAGATTCCAACTAATGTGCCATACATCAAACAGAATTGCTAATGAGCCAGGTCAGTAATCACAGACTTACCTGTGAAGACCAGATCATCACCTCTGTGGCGGTTTGAATAGGTATGATCCCCACAAATTCACATTTGAATGCTTGCCCTATAAGGCATGACACTATTAGAAGATGTGGCCTTGTTGGAGTAGGGGCTGGCCTTTTTGAAGGTGGAGGTGGGCTTTGAGGTCTCAGATGTTCAAACTAGGTCTAGTGTGGCATTCACTTCTGTTGTCTGTGGATCAAGATGTAGAACTCTCTTCTTCTTCACCATGTCTACCTAGGTGTACCATGCTTTTTGCCATGATGCTAACGGACTAAACCTCTGAAACTGTAAGCCATTCCTAATTAAATGTTTCTCTTATAATATTTGACATAATCATGGTGTCTCTTCACAGCAATAGAAACCATAACTAAGACAACCTGTAATCTGACCTTGCTAGGGACCACCCAAGAGATGAGAACAACATTTAGAAGGCAAGCCAAGAAGAACTACTCAACATATGACCATCCTCTATGATCCACCAGCGTTTTCAATCTGATCTTTGAAGATGTGATCAACATTTTCAACCCAATCTCACAAAAGGCTATCCAATGGCATGACTGGCTTCTGGGAAGCTTGGAAGAAATGTCTAGAGAAGAGGCCAAAACTATCAAGCACGAAACTGCATTCAGATCCTTATCTGGCTGTCTTTGCTCTACTTTTGTTCCTCCCATGCTCAAACACAGCGCCAGCTTAGCGGGCGAGCTCTGTTCACTTTTCTGCTTCCATATTTCCCTTCTCTTTTTCTTCTCTCTTTCCATTTCCTGTTTTTGAGAAAGAGGGGAGTTTACTTTTTAACAGTTCTTCAAGAATTTCACATCATGTACCCCAATCCCATTCATCTCTCCCTCTCCTCACACCCACTCTTATCACTTGCAACCTCCCCCCAACAGAGAAAAATACCTGGTTGTGGAAACTCGAGTGTGTCCCACAGTGCATCCTTTACCCACACTTTTTTTGCTTGCAAATGTTCATTGCAATGACTGGCTGGTCTGGTACGAGGCCTCTGGGTTCTGCTACTTTATCAATACAGGAAGCTCACTGGGACTCCTGTTAGATATTCTCTTGTTACCCAGTGTCATGGAGAGTCTATAGTTTTAGATCTGTAAGATTGTCCCCTTCATGCACTCCTGGTTCATCTATGGTGTAGATGTTGGAGTGAGCCAACTCAAAGCCCTGAACCAGGGTCTGAGAGATATCTGAGCTGATCAACGTACCAGCTCTCCTGCTCTCATGCCCTTGGAGGCCAGCTAACTGGTACCCTGACACACACCCAGAGCCCACTCCTCAGGAGAGGTACAGGGCCTGCTCTCAAAAGTGCTGCAGTAGGTAAGAGGACCAAACATTTCACTCTGATGACGTTGGGACCAGCCCTCCTGCCTGCTGTAGTTGGCAAGGGGTTAGAGGGGGTGCATTTCTCCTTGGCCATGTCACTACACAGCATACAAGTGGCAGGGCCAGCTCTCCCATGCTCATACCTTGGGGCTGGCACACTGGTGCCCCTGACACCAGGGTCAGCTCTTCTGTGCTGCCCAGGCAAGGTACAGGGAAAGCACTCCTGGGTGCTGCAACTAGGGAGAGGGCGGGCCAGTTGTCCTTGGTTGATGACCTCAGGGCCAAGCTTTCCACCTGCAACAGGTGAAAATGGGTGAGGAGGAAAGGGAATATCTCCCTCATCCATGACACCACATGAAAGATGAGAGATGACCAGTAGAGCTAACTCTCCCATGCTCATGTCCTTGATGCTGGCTCAACCACAACTATAGAAATGTGTACACCCACTCTCCTGAGCAATGCAGCCAAATAGGGTTAGGGTCAACTCTCTTGCTCTCATTTCCCCAGCGCCAACTTCCCCTGGACACTAGATAAAGGGTGGGGCCAGTTCTGCACAGTCCTCAGATATCAACATGTTCCCAGGCAGATGCCCAGATCAGGAACATCTGCCTGGCCTTTGGTGGAAACAGACCCCTGCTGCAGGGCCATAGACCCAGACATGCCCTGCTGTGGCAGCACATGCCAGGTCCCCACCATGGTCCCAGATGGCATCACCAGCTATTCACATCAGTCTGTCCCTCACTACCCTTGAGTCTCCACGTCTGCCTCTCTTCATTGTGCCCACATCCTTCTATTTTTCTTCTCTTCCATTTCTCTGCCACTTACTTGCTCCTATTCCTGGCTCCTGGGGCACCTGAGTGTCTGGGGTTGTCTTATGAATGGTCTCAGGAGTGCTATGACATGCTCGTGCATAATGGCTCCAGGACAGAGGTCATCCTGGGCATTGTCTACCCCTCACTCCAGGCCTATGAAATGCTGGACTGGTGGTTATCTCAGGCTTGCTCCTCTACAGGGCAAGTCCTAGTGGCACCACAAGAGTGTTGTTTATTTTAGACTCACAGGAGGCCTCCCTGTGTTCCCAGGTAGAGTTCTTCTAGAGGCTGATTTTTCCACATCCTGGGATCCCACCTAGGCCTACAAGTCTCTGGTTTGCTTTTTCAGGGAACATTAGGCTACTAGTGAGATGAAATATACAGTTATACAAATAAATACTGCTCACCCACCCTAGTCATCAGAATTGCAAAGTAAAACAACATTCAAATTCCTTCTTATGTCAGACAGAATGGCAGAGATTGAGGAAACAAACTACAAGATGTAAACAAAAGGAAGCCTTATACACCACACCACTTGCCAAACTATAGCATACTCCATTATAGAGATCTGTATGAAGTTTCTTCCAAAAATGTAAAAGCATGCAACATATGATGTCACTATACCACTCTTAGATATTTGATCACTCCAAGTCAGAGTACCACAGTAGTACACGCACACCAATGACTACTACAGCACTATTTCCACTAACTAGTCTAAGTGTCCAAGACAGGAATGAATAGGAAAATTTTGGTCACAATTGGAACTGCTTTCATCCATAAAGATGAACTAAGTTACATCATTTTCAGGAAACTGAAGCAACTGAAGATAATCATATGAACAAATTAGGCCAGATTCAGAAAAGCAAATATCATGTTATTCTTTTTTTCATTTGTGGTTCTTAAATTAAATACAGTTACAAATTAAATAATGAAAGCATATATGATATAAAAGTTAAAATGAAACTATTTTGGGAGATAAAGAATGAACAAGAGGGACAGACACAAGAATGAGAAAGGTAAAGGTTAAGGGAGGAATGCACACAATATACATTATATACTGGCACAAAATATATTCAGTGAGTAGTTTAAAATAAAGTAAATATTAAACAATTGACATAATTCAAATAAAGACCAAATGTTATCAAGAAGCATGAAAAAAAGAGCACTAATGTATTTTTGGAGGGGATATAAAACAATCTAATTGCTTTATCTATCAGTATAAAGATTCCTAAAAACAATTTATAAAGACCCAGTTATCATAGCCCTGGTTATATGTGGAGAAGTCAAAATCAGCATTATACAAATATTAGTATATCTACGTTTAAGAAAACATTGCTCAAAATAGTCATACTACAGAATTAGCTTAAATGCCTACCAATAGGAGAGTGAATAAATAAAATGAGATATGACACAAGTGTGTGTGTGTGTGTGTCTGTGTGTCTGTGTGTGTGCATGTGCAAGTGTGTGTGTGCATTTTCACATGGACATGCATATGTTTGAGTATTATCCCACAAAGAAGAACAAATTTAAATCATTTTCCTGAAAGTGAATAAAACTAGAGGCAATTGTATTCATAATTATGAGCTAGAATTGGAGATAAACATCATATTTTCTCTCATATACAGAATCTAGACTTTTTCAATAAGAGAAATGAGAGGAGATTATTTTCAAAAAGAGGATCCTGCAGAAGTGGGGTAGGTGGAGGTGGGAACAACAGCAGGGTTATTGTTATCAAAATGCATTGTTTCAGTGTTTGAAAATGTCTTAAGGAAACCCACTGGTCAATATTATTAATATGTATTCATTTCATTTTAAAAAGATAAGACATTCTAGCTTACATTGAGAATGTTTCATTGCATCACTAAAGCTATATGGAAAAAAGTTATAAAACTGGGGAAGGACACTGGTAAGAAAAATATGAGCTACCTCATTTGAGTGACAAAGTCATTCATATTCTAATAAGGAAGCCAGAATGGCAGATCCTGATAGCACAGTATAAAATGACACATTTGGTAAATTACTCTACAAATACTAAATAGAAAACTAGTTAAAATTTACTTAGGCAGTAAATTTTCTTTTTTTTTTTCTTCTAAATTTCTTTTTTAAATTTTTTTTATTAGGTATTTTCCTCGCTCACATTTTCAATGCTATCCCAAAGGTCCCCCATACCCACCCCCCCAATCCCCTACCCACCCACTCCCCCTTTTTGGCCCTGGCGTTCCCCTGTACTGGGGCATATAAAGTTTGCAAGTCCAATGGGCCTCTCTTTGCAGTGATGGCCGACTAGGCCATCTTTTGATACATATGCAGATAAAGACAAGAGCTCCCAGGTACTGGTTAGTTCATATTGTTGTTCCACCTATAGGGTTGCAGTTCCCTTTAGCTCCTTGGGTAATTTCTCTAGTTCCTCCATTAGGGGCCTTGTGACCCATCCAATAGCTGACTGTGATAATCCACTTCAGTGTTTGCTAGGCCCCGGCATAGTCTCACAAGAGAGAGCTATATCTGGGTCCTTTCAGCGAAATCTTGCTAGTGTATGCAATAGTGTCAGCATTTGGAAGCTGATTATGAGATGGATCCCTGCATATGGCAATCACTAGATGGTCCATCCTTTCGTCACAGCTCCAAATTTTGTCTCTGTAACTCCTTCTATGGGTGTTTTGTTCCCATTTCTAAGAAAGGGTAAAGTGTCCACACTTTGGTCTTCATTCTTCTTGAATTTCATGCGTTTGGCAAGTTGTATCTTATATCTTGGATATCCTAAGTTTCTGGGCTATTATCCACTTATCAGTGAGTACACATTGTGCGAGTTCCTTTGTGATTGGGTTACTTCACTCAGGATGATACCCTCCAGGTCCATCCATTTGCCTAGGAATTTCATAAATTCTTTTTTTTAATAGCTGAGTATTATTCCATTGTGTAAATGTACAACATTTTCTGTATCCATTCCTCTGTTCAGGGGCATCTGGGTTCTTTCCAGCTTCTGGTTATTATAAACAAGGCTGCTATGAACATAGTGGAGCATGTGTTCTTCTTACCGGTTGGGACATCTTCTGGATATATGCCCAAGAGGTATTGTGGGATCCTCCAGTAGTACTATGTCCAATTTTCTGAGGAACCGCCAGACTGATTTCCAGAGTGGCTGTACAAGCTTGCAATCCCACGAACAATGGAGGAGTGTGCCCCTTTCTCCACATCCTCGCCAGCATCTGCTGTCACCTGAGTTTTTGATCTTAGCCATGCTGACTGGAGTGAAGTGGAATCTCAGTGTTGTTTTGATTTGCATTGCCCTGATGATTAAGGATGTTGAACATTTTTTCAGGTGCTTCTCTGCCATTCGGTATTCCTCAGGTGAGAATTCTTTGTTCAGCTCTGAGCCCCATTTTTTAATGGGGTTGTTTGATTTTCTGGAGTCCACCTTCTTGAGTTCTTTATATATATTGGATATTAGTCCCCTATCCGATTTGGGATAGGTAAAGATCCTTTCCCAATCTGTTGGTGGCCTTTTTGTCTTATTGACGGTGTCTTTTGCTTTGCAGAAGATTTGCAATTTTATGAGGTCCCATTTATCGATTCTTGATTTTACAGCACAAGCCATTGCTGTTCTATTCAGGAATTTTTCCCCTGCACCCATATCTTCGAGGCTTTTCCCTACTTTCTCCTCTATAAGTTTCAGTGTCTCTGGTTTTATGTGGAGTTCCTTAATCCACTTAGATTTGACCTTAGTACAAGGAGATAGAAATGGATCAATTCGCATTCTTCTACATGATAACCGCCAGTTTGTGCCAGCACCATTTGTTGAAAATGCTGTCTTTTTTCCACTGGATGGTTTTAGCTCCCTTGTCAAAGATCAAGTGACCATAGGTGTGTGGGTTCATCTCTGGGTCTTCAGTTCTGTTCCATTGGTCTACTTGTCTGTCACTATACCAGTACCATGCAGTTTTGATCACAATTGCTCTGTAGTACAGTTTTAGGTCCGGCATGGTGATTCCACCAGAGGTTCTTTTATCCTTGAGAAGAGTTTTTGCTATCCTCGGTTTTTTGTTATTCCAGATGAATCTGCTGATTGACCTTTCTAATTCGTTGAAGAATTGAGTTGGAATTTTGATGGGGATTGCATTGAATCTGTAGATTGCTTTTGGCAAGCTAGCCATTTTTACAATGTTGATCCTGCCAATCCATGAGCATGGGAGATCTTTCCATCTTCTGAGATCTTCTTTAATTTCTTTCTTTAGAGACTTGAAGTTCTTATCATACAGATCTTTCACTTCCTTAGTTAGAGTCACGCCAAGGTATTTTATATTATTTGTGACTATTGAGAAGGGTGTTGTTTCCCTAATTTCTTTCTCAGCCTGTTTATCCTTTTTCTACAGAAAGGCCATTGACTTGTTTGAGTTAATTTTATATCCAGCTACTTCATTGAAGCTGTTTATCAGGCTTAGGAGTTCTCTGGTGGAATTTTTAGGGTCACTTATATATACTATCATATCATCTGCAAAAAGTGATATTTTGACTTCTTCCTTTCCAATTTGTATCCCCTTGATCTCCTTTTGTTGTCTAATTGCTCTGGCTAGGACTTCAAGTACAATGTTGAATAGGTAGGGCAAGGGTGGACAGCCTTGTCTAGTCCCTGATTTAGTTGGATTGCTTCCAGCTTCTCACCATTTACTTTGCTGTTGACTATTGGTTTGCTGTAGATTGCTTTTATCATGTTTAGGTATGGGCCTTGAATTCCTGATCTTTCCAAGACTCTTATCATGAATGGGTGTTGGATTTTGTCAAATGCTTTCTCAGCATCTAATGAGATGATCATGTGGTTTTTGTCTTTGAGTTTGTTTATATACTGGATTACATTGATGGATTTCCGTATATTAAACCATCCCTGCATCCCTGGGATGAAACCTACTTGATCAGGATAGATGATTGTTTTGATGTGTTCTTGGATTCGGTTAGCAAGAACTTTATTGAGGATTTTTGCATCGATATTCATAAGAGAAGTTGGTCTGAAGTTCTCTATCTTTGTTGGGTCTTTTTGTGGTTTAGGTATCAGAGTAATTGTGGCTTCATAGAATGAGTTGGGTAGAGTACCTTCCGTTTCTATTTTGTGGAATAGTTTTTGAAGAACTGGAATTAGGTCTTCTTTGAAGGTCTGATAGAACTCTGCACTAAACCCATCTGGTCCTGGACTTTTTTTGGCTGGGAGACTATTAATAACTGCTTCTATTTCTTTAGGGGATATGGGACTGTTTAGATGGTCAACTTGATCCTGATTCAACTTTGGTACCTGGATTCTGTCCAGAAATTTGTCCATTTCGTCCAGGTTTTCCAGTTTTGTTGAGTATAGCCTTTTGTAGAAGGATCTGATGGTGTTTTGGATTTCTTCAGGATCTGTTGTTATGTCTCCCTTTTCATTTCTGATTTTGTTAATTAGGATTTTGTCCCTGTGCCCTCTAGTGAGTCTAGCTAAGGGTTTATCTATCTTGTTGATTTTCTCAAAGAACCAACTCCTCATTTGGTTAATTCTTTGAATAGTTCTTCTTGTTTCCACTTGGTTGATTTTACCCCTGAGTGTGATTATTTCCTGCCTTCTACTCCTCTTGGGTGAATTTGCTTCCTTTTCTTCTAGACCTTTTAGGTATGTAGTCAAGCTGCTAATGTGTGCTCTTTGTAGTTTCTTTTTGGAGGCACTCAGAGCTATGAGTTTTCCTCTTAGGAATGCTTTCATTGTGTCCCATAAGTTTGGGTATGTTGTGGCTTCATTTTCATTAAACTCCAAAAAGTCCTTAATTTCTTTCTTTATTACTTCCTTGACCAAGGTATCATTGAGAAGAGTGTTGTTCAGTTTCCACGTGAATGTTGGCCTTCTATTATTTATTTTGTTATTTAAGATCAGCCTTAGTCCATGGTGATCTGATAGGATGCATGGGACAATTTCAATATTTTTGTATATGTTGAGGCTTGTTTTGTGACCAATTATGTGGTTAATTTTAGAGAAGGTACCATGAGGTGCTGAAAAGAAGGTATATCCTTTTGTTTTAGGATACAGTGTTCTGTAGATATCTGTTAAGTCCATTTGTTTCGTCACTTCTGTTAGTTTCACTGTGTCCCTGTTTAGTTTCTGTTTCCATGATCTGTCCATTGATGAAAGTGGTGTGTTGAAGTCTCCCACTATTATTGTGTGAGGTGCAATGTGTGCTTTGAGCTTTACTAAAGTTTCTTTAATGAATGTGCTGCCCTTGTATTTGGAGCATAGATATTCAGAATTGATAGTTCCTCTTGGAGGATTTTACCTTTGATGAGTATGAAGTGCCCCTCCTTGTCTTTTTTGATGACTTTGGGTTGGAAGTCAATCTTATCAGATATTAGGATGGGTACTCCAGCTTGTTTCTTCATACCATTTGCTTGGAAAATTGTTTTCCAGCCTTTCATTCTGAGGTAGTCTATCTTTTTCTCTGAGATGAGTTTCCTGTAAGCAGCAAAATGTTGGGTCTTGTTTGTGTAGCCAGTTTGTTAGTCTATGTCTTTTTATTGGGGAGTTGGGACCATTGATATTAAGAGATATTTTTAGATATTTTCTTCATTTACATTTCAAATGCTATCCCAAAAGTCCCCTATACCCTCCCTCTGCCCTGCTCCCCTACCCAACCACTCCCACTTCTTGGCCCTGGCTTTCCCCTGTACTGGGGCATATAAAGTTTGTAAGACCAAGAGGCCTCTCTTTCCAATGATGGCTGACTAGGCCATCTTCTGGTACATATTATGCAGCTAGAGACATGAGTTCTGGGGGTACTGATTAGTTCATATTGTTGTTCTACCTATAGGACTGCAGACCCCTTCAGCTCCTTGGGTACTTTCTGTAGCTCCTCCATTGGGGGCCCTGTGTTCCATCCTATAGATGACTGTGAGCATTCACTTCTGTATTTGCCAGGCACTGGCCTAGCCTCACAAGAGACAGCTATGTCAGGGTCCTTTCAGCAAAATCTTGCTGGCATATGCAAGAGTGTCTGCATTTGTTGGCTGATTATGGGATGGACTCCTGGGTGGGGAAGTTTCAGGATGGTCCATCCTTTCGTCTTAGCTCCAAACTTTGTCTCTGTAACTCCTTCCATGGGTATTTTGTTCCCTATTCTAGGGAGGAATGAAGTATACATGGTCTTCCTTCTTCTTGATTTTCTTGTGGTTTACAATTTGTATCTTGTGTATTCTCGGTTTCTGGGCTAATATCCACTTATCAGTGAGTGCATATCAAGTGACTTCTTGTGTGATTGGGTTACTTCACTCAGGATGATGCCCTCCAGATCCATCCATTTGACTAAGAATTTGATAAATTCATTGTTTTTGATAGCTGAGAAGTACTCCATTGTGTAAATGTACCACATTTTCTGTATCCATTCCTCTGTTGAGGAACATCTGGGTTCTTTCCAGCTTCTGGCTATTATAAATAAGGCTCCTATGAACATAGTGGAGCACGTGTCCTTATTACCAGTTGGAACATCTTCTGGGTATATGCCCAGGAGAGGTATTGCTAGATCTTCCAGTAGTACTATGTCCAATTTTCTGAGGAACTGTCAGATTGATTTCTAGAGTGGTTGTACAAGCTTGCAATCCCACCAGCAATGGAGAAGTATTCCTCTTTCTCCACATCCTCGCCAGCATCTGCTGTCACCTGAATTTTTGATCCTAGCCATTCTGACTAGTGTCAGGTGGAATCTCAGGGTTATTTTGATTGAGGCAGTAAATTTTCAAATAATTTTCATCTCATCCTGAATTTTTAAACCAGAATATTATGAACATATATATTCTCCAAACCTTTTGGAAAAATAGAACATGATTATTCTAGAATCCATAAACAAAACGATAGAAGGAGTAAAATGGACAGCTACAGTGAGGCCGCCTAACAAAATAAGAAACATTGAAATAGTAAAAATGGAAATTCAAAAACCATATTGCAGAATATATTCACATAAAAATATAACAGGCAGCATTAATACTCCTTAACCTTCGTTTACATGAGCCCTTCATTAGAGATGGCCAAAAGCCATGATCTTTCAACTACATGAAAACCACATATACTCACATAAAGGCACACTTTTAGCATACACACACACACACACACACACACACATACACACACACATACTTATGTTATTACTATTATTTGGGTAGAAGTTGCTCATCCTTTTCCCTGCGTTTTCAGTTTTCCCAGGCTTCTATCCCAGCAGCAGAGCTAACCTCTCGCTCGCCTCTCTCCATTTCTGGTCATTCTACACACATAGCATCTAACCTTTGCTATCTTCCTGCTATGCCAGACAGAAATTAACATCAGTTCTCTTTTGTACATGATTTAGATTTAATGTTAGGTGATAGTCTCATATCCCATGGCAGAGCAAACAAAGACAATGTAATTTTCTTTTTCAAACCTTGAAACACATTTTGTCTTGACTTTTGTCTCCCATTTTGTAAATTAGGTACTTTGATCTATTTACATACAGATCCTGTACTGTTCTGATGCCCTTAGAAACTGCCAGGGGTTTGGCTATTATACATGCTTTGTTTTGTTATTCTGTGTGTTCTTTATTGAGGAATAACTTGGATACACAATGTGTGTGCATTCTATGAGTGAAGTCCCCAAATTTTTACCCACTGTCAGACACCCTTATCTGACTACCATGTACTCATAGTGCTAAACCCTGTCACTCCAAAACATCTCCTTTGTTCTATCCCTTACTATACTTCATCAAACATTAAGGCACTGCTTGGATTTATATTCCTAGAGGTTAATTTTGTCTGTTCTGAACATCATATAAATAAACTTTCTGATGTTTTTGCTCAGCAACATAGTTCAAAAGATCTGTACATGGTTATATCTCAATACATTTTCTTGAGATTAAATACTAAAAGGCACTTCAGCTTTCTTGGACTTCAAGAAACTTGGGAAACTTGGGAAAGAAGGCTCACACAGGCCTTATGGGGACATCTGAAGAGCCTCTGAAGAGTACTTGTTATGGGAACAAATTCCAGCAAGTTTTCAGAGAGATAAATATTACTCTGTTCAGCAGTTTGAAAAAGCCTTCTTAGCGTCAAGTGATCCTAGACAAGTGATTAAGTCTTCTGGAGCATATCAACTCTAGGCTACAGCTATAACCTCCTGAGAGGCCTCCACCCCAAGAGTACCACAGTACACAATACCTCCTGTATTTCTGACTCATAAAAACTGTAAGGTAACACTAGCTTGTTCCTTTAAGGTGATAAATGCTGGGAGTAACTTTCATAAGGAACAAAAAAATAAGTGCATCGTGTATGAAAGGGGAAGTATTGATTTAGGACTCCCAAAATGAAGTTCTTAGCAAAAAGGAAATTTATTTTCCCAAGAGGGCCTGAGGGCGGTGAATAAGAGACAAAAGACAAGAGATAGAGGATGAGGGAGAAGGAAAAGGGAACAAGAGAGTAGGAGGAGGGGTATTTGTCCTAGAGTCGGACAAAGGACCACCTCTGGATAGAGAAGAGACAGACATGTCCCATAGGAAAATGTTGGCTGATAAAGGAAAAGGAAGAAACTTGTGTTAGGATGAAGTGTTTAATTTTAATTGGGCATGTTAATTAGGTGAGCCAGAAGGTGGTTTTCATTGCTGGTAGTCATTTGATTTTGATAGTCATCCTCAGGAATGAGTCTTGCATTAGAAAGTATCCAAATAAGAGAATAGACCTTGATGGCTCCCTTTAGGAATATAATCTAACATTTTACAAAAGAAGGGGGAAGTGGGAAGGGCAAGACCTGCCAGAACTACGTTGCCAGGCCTGAGCCTGCCAGGGCCCTTCACTGTATGTGTGTGATGCTTGGTGGAATTGTTGGGTCTGTTTAAAAGTTAGCAGGGACTAATTACATGCCTGGAAAATATAAACAATATAAATATTATAGATTACATTCTTGTATCAAAAGATGGCCTAGTCGGCCATCACTGGAAAGAGAGGCCCATTGGATACCCAAACTTTATATGCCCCAGTACAGGAGAATGCCAGGGCCAAAAAATGGGAATGGGTGGGTAGGGAAGTGGGGGGGAGGGTATGGGGGACTTTTGGGATAGCATTCTAAATGTAATTGAGGAAAATACGTAATAAAAAAAAATAAAAAATGAAATTCTTTTACATGATACAATATGCTAAAAGCTCTACTGCCATACATCAAGGGAAGAGTTTTTCAGGAAGTGTAAGTAAGGAGCACCCAGCTTTGACACCACGCCCCTCAAAGCTGGAATGCTGCCACCAGGTTCATTTACAGGGGAAAATCCAGGGATCAAAGTAGAAATGTCCTTGCCTTTAACAAAGAACCATACTTTTCTTTTTTTAAAAAAAATTAGGTATTATCCTCATTTACATTTCCAATGCTATCCCAAAAGTCCCCCATACCCTCCCTCCCCCACTCCCCTACCCATCCACTCCCACTTTTTGGCCCTGGCATTCCCCTGTACTGGGATATATAAAGTTGGCAAGTCCAATGGGCCTCTCTTTGCAGTGATGGCCGACTAGGCCATCTTTTGATACATATGCAGCTAGAGTCAAGAGCTCCGGGGTACTGGTTAGTTCATAATGTTGTTCCACCTATAGGGTTGCAGATCCCTTTAGCTCCTTGTATACTTTCTCTAGCTCCTCCATTGGGGGCCCTGTGATCCATCTAATAGCTGACTCTGAGCATCCACTTCTGTGTTTGCTAGGCCCCGGCGTAGTCTCACAAGAGAGAGCTGTATCTGGGTCCTTTTCTTATACGTGGAGGTTTTCCTGATTTAGGGTGGAGGAAGATTTATTATTGATCCAGTTGCCCCTAAGCTCATGAATGTGGAATAGTCTTCAGCAGGGTACACTTGAGGCATTTTAATGTGTGGCAGTGAGAAAGTGTACTGACATCACACACCCAACAGCTTTGCGACTTTCCTATGTCTTAAGTATGTATACGTTCATGAAAGACATAAATTAAGTATTTATATCTCACATACAAAGTCAATGAGTACTATGAGTCCATCCAAGCATCATGTTAGTGGGTACTAGGAAAGACAAGCAAAATGATGAGATGACTTGATCATTCAAGTTATAGGATCTTAATATATAATCCATAAATAGGACGATTGTATAATTTATTATCCATACCAAGATACGTTTAATAGCAAAAGGGTATACTATTAACAAATCAAAGGAGCATACAAATAATAAGACTACTCTAAGAAAGTCAAAATATGATTTCACACTATCTGTGAGCCTAGAAAAAATAATTAGCCAGAAGACAAAAGATTGTTATTTCCACTATTTCTCTTAAAACTCTAAATAACTCCTGCCTAAGATCATTTCTACAGATGTGATGGTAGAATGGAGTCCATCATATTTAGATTCATGAGTTGTAATACACCTTCAGTGAGACTCACCTTCTTGGTGTAGTTATGCACAAGATAACTGTCATCAAAATTAAGTGCAGCCATCTTTACAAATAAAAGTTGTAAGAGCTTTTGGGATTTTTGCAAGCTAAAATCCTTGCCAGAGAAAGTGCTATTGAAGATCGGTAAGGTACTTGAAAAGCATAATTATAGTTGTTAAATGGCATGAAATCCAAGCACAGGACGTGAGTGATCCTGTGAATGGAGCTGCAACACGTGACAAGATTCAAAGGAAAAGATAGAGACATAGATGGTACATTTGAAAAACATCAAGTACAAAGAGACATGTAATTCCCACAAATAACCCCACTCGCTTGCACTACTCTGGCTGCCCAGGCAAGAATTATTTAAAATGCCACCTGGCTTGGATAAAGTGCAATTTCACTTCCACTGTTTGAAACAGGTTTTCTAGTAGAAAAGATTTGAACTGTTAAATCTAATCTACTATCTGCTTCTCAGGGCAAATTTTATACAGTTCAATTATATTTGGAAAGTTAAAAAAAAATGAGGACAGCAAGATGGCTGAAAGTAGCTGCCACCAAGCTTGGTGGCCTACTTGATAGGGACCCACAAGGTGGAAGGAGAAGTCTGACTCCTGCAACTTGTCCTCTGACCTCTCTAGACACTGGCACCATAGTACACTAGTTCTGTTTCTGTCTCTGTCTCTGTCTCTGTCTGTCTCTGTATTTCCCCTTCCTTTCCTCCTCCCCCTGATCTTTCTTCTCTCTCCTCTGGTCCATGTGCACCTGTAGGCAGGTGCATAAACACACACACAGACACACAGACACGCACACAGCTCTTTAATGATTTATAAACCCTGGTCCTTTTATGTATATTAATCATCTATAAACATTTAAATTTATTTTAAGGCTATGATTAGTGCTTCCACTCAGCATTTGCATTAATGCAGCTCCTGGGCATAGTGCAGTTAGTTGACTCAAGTCTCCCCATGTGCCAGTGAAACCTGAAAATATGATGGCTTTCTCATCAATAAAACAACTTGAATCTTTTACATAGATAATGAGACTGAAGTGGGTTAGGCAGCAATCTCTATAGGCTGGCCAGGTTGGTTTCCAGAGCATTACATTCTTTCTCCTCTGACATCCAGATTCTTAGTAAGCCCCAGATCTTGGCTCAGTCTCAGAATCTATTTTGTTTTTGCAGAAATAACCCTTCTGTCCTTTCAACAAGCTCTCAAAGCAAATAAAGACTGGCAGGGAGTTCCTCACTGCTGCTCTTGGTAGAAATGGTGTAGGAAACAGGAAAAATAACACAGCAGCTTTTCCCACAGCTCATGCTGTGGGATGCTGGCTGTATGGTGGCATCAATGAAGACCTAGACGGGCAGATAGGGAAAACCCAGTGTCCTCCAAAGCTTTATGTTGCACGTTGCTTCACAGACAGCACGTTCAAATGTCAGCTTTGGAATCCTGTTTCAAATCCTTCATTTCCTCACTCAACCAACCAATCTCAATGTGGAAAATAAACTTTTAGAGTCCGACACACGTACTTTGTAAACTCTCTTTATGAAAAAAACATTTATGTGTTAAAGCTAAAATAACAGGATATATTTATTTTGACATGATCTTAATAGTTTAATAACCAGTTGGCATTTTCATCTGAGCTCTCTGTGTATAATATACAGAATGGCTTCCAGAGATATGCTTCCTGTTAGTAAGCTTTCTTCCTCTCCTAGTTAGAGCTCTCTTCACAAGAACTTAAGACATTCTCACTGATCTGTGCTTGTGATAGATGGGCTAGAAAAGTATGATTCCTTACCTTCATTCTGCAACATACAGGATCCAGCACTTAATAACTATGATGTCTTTTTTCCACCAGCAGCCTATAAAGCAAGTTTTGACACTGTGAAAGCCAGCCAGGTGGGAAGTACCTTCATTAGACTGAGGTTGATTTTTCTACGTTCCTAAGATAGTGTGTGGTGTCTTCAGCAGTAAGGTATTGCCATGCAGCCTTGGTGGGTAGCCAAGGGCATTGGAAATATCCTGTGTTATTTGGGAAACTTCTGGGGGCTTCCATGAACAAGAACTCACAGGGAACTTCCACAATTTTAAAATTGTATTTTGAAATTAATCTTACAATTTCCATGAGTTGTTTTCATGTATCCTTAGTTATGCTTAATTTCTCATATTGCTGCTCCTACCCTTTAACTCCAAGTAATTCCTTGTTTTCTTTCCTATGTTCCATTAGCCCCCCAATTATTATTATTATCCATTGCGTTGTGAGGTTGTAGACTTTCATGCACCCTTTCTTTGACTAGCCTTCTCTTCTACATGTTAGTTTCCCTCATAATCCCACCCCTATTCCTACCCAAGCCATTCTGTCTCTAATATCCCACCTCTCTCCTTTCATTTTCCCTATCCTCTACACCCTCTGTCCCTAATTGTCATATATCTTGAAAATAAGTCTGTATAAGTTAATATTCATGCTTGAAAATAAGTCCTTTGATAGTTGACATTTAACAACACTCACACACACACACACACACACACACACACACACACACACAGAGAGAGAGAGAGAGAGAGAGAGAGAGCCTTTTATCAGAAGGGAACCACTTGGAGGCAGGAAAGAGAACAGTAGGAGCAAAGGGCCAATGGAGGGTCATGGGAGAAATATGGAAATAGTCATAAAATACATGTATGAAAATTTCATAAAGAAACCTATTATTTTGTAAACCTACCAGAAACTTAATTTCAAAGAAATAAAAAGAATATTTCTAGAAAGGTGGCAGATTGACTAAGCCACTTTATTTTTTACATTTCTAGACTGTGACTCCAATCATGAATTACTTGAATACATCATTGAAAATAGAGAGACAAGACTCGGTGATATTATTCAAAGCACAAAGGGAAGGGAAATGATGTAAGCATAGTACACATGTGGGGAATTCTACTATTGTTCTCCTGGTTGAACATGGGAATGTAGCCATTTCTTAGTGAAATAATAATAGTGTATTATTATTGCCATAGATCAATGCATGACTCAAACCTCAGCAAAGAAGATTCGTACAGTAGATGGTAATCAACACAGAGATGCACAAGTGGACAAGGTGTAGAGAGTGAGAGATGTTTGAATGCTCAACCTTAGACAACAGAGGCAGGAGGATTCCTCATGTCTGATGGCCAGCCAGTTTAGCCAAATTGGTGATCTTCAGGTTCAAAGAAAACACATGACAACAACTTCTGTGTTCTGCACACATTCACACATACATGTGCTTGCATACAAGCACATATACACAAGATAAAAGAAACCTTCAAATTTTGAAAGACAAAATTACACCTCACTATTCTATATCCAACCAAATTATAAATGTCAAGTTGGAATACATGATAACCCTTCCATATCCAATGGGGTTCTTTCTGGAAATTCCCTTATCTACCAAAATCTATAGATGTAAATTCCCTTATTTAAAATCATTAATCCATAGGTGTGAAACTTGAAGATATAGAAGGTTGATTATAAGCATTTTATAACAATATACTAACAAAACATCTATAATTAGTTCACATGATCCTTCTTAAAAAATGTAACAAGATTTAATATAATCTTCATATAGGCTTATTATGCTTTGGATTATTTTTGAAATACTTGTAATACCCAATATGTTGCCAACACATCACATTATTCAAATGTATACTGTATGCAGCAATTTCAAGATTTATTCTTCATAAATCTTTGAAATTTCTTTGCAGATATTTTCATTCCTGAGTTGAGTGAATCTATAGGTGTGGAACTTGAAGGCATGGAAGGTTGATTATGCACATTTTATAACAGTATAGTAACAAAACATTTACAGTTAGTTCACATGCTCCCTCTCACCAAAAGTTACATATAAAATACCATGCTTGGGCACAGTGAAGCAATCTGTAGTTATACTAATGGTCTTTGACAACATCTAGGGGAAAATAAGCATAATGAAATAATGTCCATTTTAATGTAATGGGAAGCTGCTTTATGCAGCCAAAACTCGAGATACCAACATCCTGGGGAAAATAGTAGATTGCAGAACATTATGCCCTACTTTTCCCCTGGCTATGTGCTAAATTTTGTGATATAGAAGCTCCAGAGTAGTCTAAGAAGCATAAAAGCCAGAAACATCTGGGGTTCTGAAGATGAAAACTGTAATATTTTGGCTGAAAATGAATGAAGCTAGGACTTTAAAATCCTGAGAGGAAATCAACACTTTGCAATGAGCCTAATACACAGTCATTTTCTTGTCAGCTCTTCTTCCAGTCTCTGAATCTGCCTGGAGTGGGAAGCAGAGCTGAGAAGAAAACTTACCAACACACAGTGAGTATCTTGGCATTCTTAGAGTACTGGAGGATTAATTCCAGAGTTCAGGGCCAAACAGATAAAATAGATAACAGATACTTAACTTATTTAAATATATTGGACAACAAACACTATTTAGAAAACTGTGATTAGTAGGTCGAAGAATTTAGAATATGTTCTAAATTGAGAGTTTAAATAATTTGGGGAATTTCACCCATAATGTGAATTGATTAGAAACCTATTTAAAATGATAAAACTGAATATGCAACATGTTGGATTTAGAAATCAATAAATTATCTTAATTGCAGACTAGGCATAGCAGGGAAGAGAGCTGGTGAACCTGAAGTCTTCAGAAAAATTTAGTACATTAATTTTAATATGTTTGTCTAAATGAGCTCCAAAGAGAAAAAGGAATGGAAATGAAGAATTATTTTGACAATAACATTAGAAGACTTTTTTTAATTTGACAAAATACTTGAACACACACGTCCTACAATTCAAAATGAAGATTGAAGTGGGCAAAATGCAAGTCATGCTCAAGGGCTTTATTCCAAAACTAAAAAGAAAAAAGAAAAAAAAAAAAGAAACAAACAAAGAAACAAAGAAACATAGCCGGGCAGTGGTGGTGCACATCTTTAATCCCAACACTTGGGAGGCTGAGGCAGGTGGATTTCTGAGTTCCAGTACAGCCTGGTCTATAGAGTCAGTTTCAGGACAGCCAGGGCTATACAGAGAAACCCTGTCTTGAAAAAACAAACAAACAAACAAAAACAAAAACAAACAAAAAGAAATATAAAGAAAACATAAATCTCTCGATGGGACAGTCTCTGGATGGCCTTTCCTTCAGTCTCTGTTCCATTTTTTTGTCCCCGTCTTTCCTCTGGACAGGAATATTTCTGGGTTAAAAATTTTGAGATGCAGAGGTGGCCCCATTCCTCTACAGGGGGTGGTCTTTACAGGTTGTATCTCCCCTTTGTTTGGTATTTTAGCTAAAATCATCACCATTGGATCCTGGAAACCTCCTGGTTCCCTGGAGTGTGGGACTTTCTAGAGGCTACCTCTAGCTCCCCATCCCACACTGCTATATGTTTCTATTCAATTGCCTTACCCTCTGTACTTCTCTCCTGTCCCTTCCAAAACCTGAATCTGCCCCCTTTTTTCTTCCCCTCCTCTCTCCCTCCTACATACCTCTCCTCCTCTATCTCCTGTGATTGTTTTGTTCCCTGTTCTATGAAGGACTGAAGCATCCACACTTTGGTCTTAGAGGGAGCCATGGCTCTAGATACATATGTAGCAGAGGATGGCCTTATCTGATATCAATGGGAGGAGAAGCCCTTGGTCTTGTGGCGCCTTGATGCCCCAGTGTAGGTGGATGCTAGAGGAGTGAGGCAAGAGTGGGTAGTGGGTGGAGGAGCACCCTCATAGAGGCAAAGGGGAGGAGGAGAGGGTAGATGGGAAGGACGGTTTGTGGAGCAGAAACATGGAAGGGGGATATAATTTGAAATGTAAATAAGTAAAATTATTAATAAAAAAGAAAGCATACATTTCAGTAGAAAATATTACTATTAGTGAAATAATAACACAGCTAACTTAACTTCAAAAAATGATTTAGAATTTTTATAAAATGAACATAAAGTGAATATTGACGATGGAAAGATTAAAGCAGAGAAAATAAGAGGAGAGAATTAACCAGAATGAAAGGTATATGCAAAGGCTATATTGAAACCTACTAACTTATAACCAAACTAAAAATATAACGAAAAGTATATACAAAAGAGATACCTTATAATGTTGCTTCTAAAAGCCGTGCTTTAGTAAATGGACGACAACAACAACAATAAAGGGCTGGCGAGATGGCTCAGTGGTTAAGAGCGTCGACTGCTCTTCCGAAGATCCCGAGTTCAAATCCCAGCAACCACGTGGTGGCTCACAACCATCTGTAATGAAATCTGATGCCCTCTTCTGGAGTGTCTGAAGACAGCTACAGTGTACTTACATATAATAAATAAATAAATCTTAAAAAAAATAAAAACAACAACAACAAAATCGCAGTGCCAGATGTAAGGTGCCTCTGTATGAATTGTTATTCAAGGAAGCAATGGAAGCACCCCAAACAATACAAACTCTTGCCATTTTCTTCTGGTTGTTTACTAGAACTAGATGATAAGATGTTATCACCAAAGACACTGTATACCCTGTCTATAAAATAGGAGGACATTAGATGAACTAAGAGCTACTTCCTGCTAAGTAATCTGCTACAGAAGAAAAAGCATCCATAATACTTCCCAGGTATGAACCCTATGAATTTCAATACCATGATGTACCCACTTGTGTAATACTGGTATGGTGCTTGAACAACCATAACATATATCTGGAAGACTTAGGTCAGACCCATATAGGCCCTGAGTCCCCATAAGCCCTGTTTCTATGTGCAGTTTTGTTTGTTTGTTTGTTTGCTGTTTTTGTTGGTGGTAGTGACTGTGTGGTTAGTTGTTTTTGGTTTTAGTTTGGTTTGGTTTGGTTTGGTTTTTGCCAGTTGTGTTTGGTTTTATCATAAGTCTCTAGGCTGTCCAGCCTCTGTTTTCTGGCCCTTTGGGTAGTGTCAGACATGGGCTCCCTATCATGGCATAGGTCTCAAGCTAGACCAGTCATTGGCTGGCAACTCTCAAAAATTCTGAGCCCCCCTTTATTCCACCAAATCTTGCAGGCAAAGACAAAATGTATGTCAAAGTTTTGCCTACAATTTGTAGTTGGGTTGGTGTTCTAATACCACCACTGGAAGCTTTGTTTGGTCACAGAAAATGGCTGGTTCAGGTTCCATATCCCCATTTACTAGAAGTCTTCACTAGGTTCAACTTCATGGATCCCAGAGAGCCTCATTGCATCATGTCTCTACATAGCTCCTCAAATGCCCCCTTAATTCCAGTAGTCTCTCCTATTATTCTCTCCTTCCACCTTATGTTTCCTGATCCCATCCCTACCCACCCCTAGTCCACCCATAAAATCTTTTTTATTTCCCCTTCCATTGAGATAAATGTATCCTACCTTGAGCCTTTCTTCTTTCTTAGCCTCTTCGTGTCTTGGATTGCACAACAATTATCTTTTACTTTACAACTAATATCCACTTATACATAAGTACATACCATGTTTGAATTTTTGGATCTGGGTTACCTTACAGAGAATGATTTTTTCCAGTTCTACTCATTTGCCTACAATTTCATGAAGACAATTTTTTTAGCAGCTAAGTAGTATTCCATTGTGTAAATGTGCCACATTTTCTTTATCCATTCTTCAGTTGGTGGACAGCAAGGTTGCTTCCAGTTTCTGGCAATTATGAATAAAACTACTATGAACTTAGTTAAGCAAGGGTCCTTGTGGTATGGTAGAGATTCTTTTGGGGATATGGACAGGAGTGATATAGCTAGGTCTTCGGGTATGTCAATTCCCAACTTTCTGAGACACTTTCATGTAGATTTCAGAGTGGCTGCACATATTTAAACTCCCAATAGCAATGGAGGTGTGTTCCCCTTGTTCCACATCCTTGCCAGCATGAGCTGTCACTTGAGTTTTTCATCTTTGACATTCTGACAGGTGTAAGATGATACCTGAAAGTAGTTTTGATTTGTGCTTCCTTGATGAATAACGCTGTCAAACATTTCTCTAAGTTCTTCTAAGCCTCTGTTGAGAATTGTCTGTTTCACTCTGCATGTCATTTTGAAATTAGATTACTTAGTTTGGTGATGTCTAGTTTCTTGAGTTCTTTATATTTTTGGAAATTAGCCTATGTATATGTGGAGTTGGTTTAAAAAAAATCCCATTGTGCAGGATGCCATTTTGTCTAGAAGCTTTTGCATTTCCTAAGGTCCCATATATTAATTTTCAATTTTGTTGTGTGCACTATGGGTGAAATGTTCAGGAAGTTGTCTCCTGTGCCAGTGCACTCAAGGCTATTCTCTGTTTTCTATCAGGTTCACAATATCCAGTTTTATGTTGAGGTCTTTAATCCACTTGGGCTTGCGTTTTGTTCAGGGTGATAAATATGGATCTGTTTGCATTTTTCTATGTGCAGACATCCAGTTAGACCAGCATCATTTGTTGAAGATGCTTTCTTTTTTCCACTGTGTATTTCTGGCTTCTTTATCAAAAACCAGGTATCCATATGTGTTTGGATTTACACCAAGATCTTCAACTCAATTTCATTGATCAGTGTGTATGTTTTTATGCCAATACTATGCTATTTTTATTATTACTCCTCTGTAGCATATCTTGAAACCAGGGATAGTGATACCTCCAGAAGTTCTTTTATTGTACAGGATTGTTTTTAGGTATCCTGGGTTATTTGCTTTTCCATATTGGATTGGTTACTGTTCTTTCAAGGTCTGTAAAGAATTGTGTTGAAGTTTTGTTAGAGATTACATTGAATCTGTAAATTGCTTTTGGTAACATGGTCATTTGTCCTATGTTAATCCTACCTATCCATGAGCATGGTAAATCTTTCCATCTTCTGATATCTTCTCCAATTTCTTTCTTCAGATAGCTAAAGTTATTGTAGCACAAGTTGTTCACTTCTTTGTTCAGAGCTACTCTCAAGATATTCTCTACTATCTGTGGCTATTGTGAAGGATGGCGTTTTTCTTATGTCTTTACTTTTATTTTGGCTTAGTAATGAGTGTGCCAATGTTTATGTTCCACTTTGTAACCAAATCATTCTTTTACATTTTAAAATTACTGAAAAACAATAGTACTGGAGCTTTTATGACTCTGTAATTATAGGTTTTTCAGCAAAGTACCAATCCTAAGCAATATGTTTACAAGTACATATAGCTTTGCCTAGAATCATCTTTTCCTTCTTATAGACTCAATTTCCTACTTCCTATGGGAATAGTCTTTTTAACCCACTTTTAATGAAATTATCTCCTTTCCTGTTTCACACGTGCTCCCTGTATGAATCCTCTATGAGTATCCTCTATTGCTGAGATGCTCTCTAGCCTGACAACTGTGCTTTTCTGGGATGACAGGTCCCTACTTTTCTGGATTACATTGTCACTTCCCAGATAATTATGATGATTTTTTGGAGTATTTTTCCAATTATCTTCCTAAGAAAAAATACATTGAAAGAATGTAACAGGTACCCAAGTATGTGGGTTATATTTTATAATAACCCACATAGTTTATTGGTTTAGAGAAACACCACTCTATAAAATAACCAATTATATACTATAAATAAACAGAAACCCAGGATACTGCCCATAGGCACACCTGTAGAAATGGCCCATCATCCTAGCAAGGAGTTCAAGCAGATGGTAACTGTTTTACCTGGAAGAAAGGTGGCCCTAAAGCCAACATTTAATTATGAGCTTGTTGCTTTCCTAGTGCTTGCCAAATTCTAGCTCAGTATCAGACAGAGAAAGACACAACCCCTAACAAATAACATAGGAAACCAATCTTTTTGAAGCCTATCTATAACTTCCACATGTCAATAGCCTTCAGTCAAAACATAGCCCAGCTCTTCCATATTCTTCATGAACTTCAGTTCATGCCACTCCCTCCTTTGAATCTCTGACAAAACCAAGTAGTGTTATCTAATTATTCTGCTATATGAAACTCTGGATGGTTGTGACTGGCTCCTTTCACTTAGCATGATATGCTCAAGGTGTGTCCATGCTGTGACATGTGACAGTTTCATTCTCTCTTCTGTATATACATTTGGGCATATATCTATTATGTATAGAATACATTTTGCTGCCTATTCATTAGTCTATAGAACTAGGATAGAATAAATCCGCTTTAGAATTACTATGAATAAAATTCCTGGGAATGTTGGGTTATGTTTTGTGCAGAATGTCTTTTT
Organism: Mus musculus; assembly: GCF_000001635.26. Lineage (NCBI taxonomy): Eukaryota > Metazoa > Chordata > Mammalia > Rodentia > Muridae > Mus > Mus musculus. Next base: position 32,994,765 of record NC_000067.6, read on the forward strand.
CACTCATGCTCCTACAGGTAACTCCAATATAATAATCATTCACAAAGCTGGACTTGGATAGATTGGTTTCCTGGCTCTGTCTTCAGTCCCTTATCTGGAGTGAACAGGTGCTTCTTCACATCTTCCCATGAAAAGTTACAAAACTTCATTAACCAATAACTTCCCTTGAAGAGTAACACTTGGATTCTATTTCTACCTTCATTTAGGTTTTTTTTTATTTGCATGTGATTTTAGGTTTGCATTTGTGAATGAGAGGAAGATTGTTATTACCCACCTACAGCTTTCCCATTGTTCTCCATCTCCCACTCATCATGAATTTTTTTTGTTTGTTTTTCAATTTTAAAAGATAGTTTTGCTGTGTATGATTGTTTGGGTTGGCAATTGTGGTTTTCTGAAATTAGAATACATTTTTTCAAACTTTTTGCCTTTAAAGGTTTCTGCTAAATATTCAAGTGTCATGCCAATGGACCTGCGCTTATAAGTAACTTATCCTTTCTTTCTTCAACTCACAATATCCTTTATTATTTTTAAAAATTTTTTAACTATATTATATCATGGAGAATTTTCTTTCTTGCCCAGTCTATTTTGTTTCCTGTAGATTTCCTGTGCCTAAATGATAATCTTTCTATCTAAGTTTGGAAATTTTTTCTTCTAGTATTTCACTGAAGAAACTCTCTATAACTTTGCTATACAGTATTCTTTGCCCTCTTCTATGACCAAAACTTGAAGGCTCTGTCTTTTGTTGTTTCCAAAAGCTCTCCCACTTTCTGTTCATGTATTTTTAAATTCATCACTAATCTTTACTGAATGATCTAATTTTTCCATCTTGTCTTCTATCCCTGATTATCTGTTTTGACATGAACTATTCTGTTGGTGAAGGTTTTCACTGAAATTTTTAACTCACTTATTGAATTTGCCATTTTATGCATCATTTCAATGTGTATTTCCTTCAGAAAACCCAACTCCATTTTAACAACTTGAACTGACGTATATTTGAGTTATTTGAACATGGTTGTAATCATTTTTTTGAATTCTTTGTCTAGAAGTCCTTGCAAGTCATTTTAATAAGAGCCACTATTAGGATGTTTGTAGTTTTGGAAAAGACATATTATTTTTGTTGTTCTTCTTTTTATTCCTACATTGGGATGTGTACATCTGTATTTAGTTTGCTATTTGAGTTTTTATTTATTTATTTATTCAAGTTACTTCTCTTCTCTCAGCAGATTTTCTTACTATGTACAAGACAGAATTAATTCTTACACAGAATTGGCATGTCAATTTCTTCTCCTTGTTTGGTGTTTATGAGTGAAACCTCTATCTTGGGTCTTCTACTTTGTCTGCTGCAACTTGGTATTTACAAGTCACCCAGCTCAGAACACATTTTCTCTAGCAGACTAGATTGGTGCTGGGTTCCAAGGACTGAAAGGCAAATTGAAGATGTGGATCAAGTCGCTGGCAGGGTTCTGGTGAACACCAAATAGTGGGAAGGCCTTGGTTTCTTTGCCATGTAGAAGGAAATAGTGGCTCCTGGTAGGCATCCAAGAAACTTTGGGGATGACCCAAATAAAAGATTCTTGGAAGGGGGATTCAGTAGCCTTCCTGGCTCCCCATACCATATGTAATGACTGAAGAGTTCAGATGACTGGTAGAGAGCAGACTGAGATCTGACAAGTTCCAAAAGGAAGATAGAGGCCCGGAGGAGGTAGAGGTCTGGCACATACCCAAAGGGCTTTGAGGTCACCTCAATAAAAGGAAGTCCCAAAGTGTGGTGAGGGTAGTCTACCTTGCTCTTCTTGCCAGGGGAAAAGTCTGGAGAATCCTTGAAAGATACTGAGATGGGAACATGTGAGTCACAAAGGGTACCTTCTTCATTTTAAGGCAACTGTCCTCTTGCTTTCCTGAAATGAAGTTACCTATAACACCAGGATTTGAAAGTGAAAGTTACGTTTGATTTGTATGTCTAAGGAGCATTTTTAAACCACCCTTCTGCTGTCCTTTTTTAACTCCTTCTATTCCATATCTCTTATTAAGTTTGATAAAAATCTTTTATACTACACAGACTCCTTCCCTGCACTGTTTACTTGTATGGAAATCTCATTCTTAGGTCTCTAAAATAGATTTAATAGAGAAGATTGAATTAAAGGGTAATTTTGAAAATTATATATATTGATATGTTATGATAAGTATCTGATGTGATAAGCATACGATACACATTGCTTTCAACTCTGTTGTAATGCATTGTGAAGCCTCATCTTGTACTCAATTGCAGCCTCACTATTTTCTACTTTATTACCATCTCTTTCCTAGCTCTTCTGCACTCCTCCTGGCTCCCAAGTATTTAAAGCCACTTTTATTTTTATGTTTTAAGCCACTAGTATTTGGAATAGTCCACACTCAAATCACCACAAGTGATACCCTGATGATACACACTGCCATCTTCAAAAATAACTTAAAATTTCAGAAAGGTATCTTGCTTTTAACTTCTACATCCTACTGAATCTTAAGCTTGCCTTTCCTGAATGTCTGCCACATCCCCCCTCCCCCTTCTGTAAGAAGGAAGGAAAAGTGCTAAACATCACAGCAATTGCTTTTAAGAGCTTCCTAACATTTTAGCTTAACAACTCAATCTCTAAAAAAGCCTTTATTCCCACTATAGGCTGCTTTTACAAGTGAAAACCTTAATAGAAATTGAGCTATCCAGGGTAAGTTGCACTAGCTTCCAGCCAAAATGGACAAACAGCTCAAATTCTACCTTGTCGGGATTTCTTCCCAAGTTCTTTACCTGTTATGCCTGTCTTAATACTGATGTATGTACTGGCTACCAAATAAGACTATTCACACTTACTTCTTAACTAGGTTCTATCTCATCTACCTCATTTTCCAGGACTAGTTTACTAGTCACTTGAATTTTTAAGCTACTAACTCCCACTTATCTATGTTCTCTTCTTAGTGACCCCATAATTTATTTCTATCTCTATCATAGCCTTTACCACTTTTTACACTGATTATTTTTTTAAAAAAAAATGAAAGGAACAAGCAAACAGACAACAATAAACAAAATCAAAAGTCCTATCACTAGACTGAGCCTAGGAGGAAGTGAGTATAGAGTGTTTGTCTCTGTCATGGTGTTTTGTAGTCTGTAAGTAACTGTCAAAAGAAAGGCTTTTAAGTAGTTCCATTGGAGGGCATACCTACTCTCTTCTGCTCAACCAAATCCCTACAGGTCCCTCTGTTACAAGAGAACTTTGCTGCTAAAGATGGAGGTGTGACTCAGAATGAACATTCAGAGAAGTCAGAGTACTTCATGCCATTGTCAACGACATGCCATGCAAAGGTGTGTGTATCCAGGGGAATCTTTCTAGAGTAATAGAAAAAGATGCTCTCTTTTCTCTTTACCCATGATGTGAAATCATGAAAGTCTACAGCTGGTGATAGCCTTTTTATCTGCTACCACATAGGGAGTACATATAGAATAATATTAATCCAGAAAAAAAACTGAAAGCTAAATGATGTTCTAAAATTACCATCTGATGACATCACCTGAGCCACAGGAAAAGATGTCTGAACTCCATTCTTTCTTTGCCTAAGGTAGTTTGAATGTTATTGACTATTACTAACATTTTAATAACCACCTCCACAAACCATACTTTCTCTATAATATAAGGGCATGTTTTTTTAAACTGTGGAGTTACTGACCACACAGGAATTTGGCATATCCTTAAATTCAGTGTCATCCTGTTATAAATACTAACCTAATGTGTTAGCAATTGTGTTCATTAGAAAAATAAAAGATAAAAAATAAAACATTTTCCTAATTGCTTTTGAAATCTTCTGACATGATTTTCCTATTAGTAAGTGGATGTTTACATGAAAATATAAATAAATTATGGTTTTTTTGTCATTTTTAATTTAATCAATGAAAACAAGACAGAGAAAAAAGCCTATAGGGATTCTGTTGATTTTTGTAAAGCATTGAATTTCAGATATCATATGAGAATAGAGCTTTTACCTAGTTGAGACCATGAAAATAAAATGTTTACATAACAAACCATATAGTTATATAAACCTATGACAAGCACTGTTCAACTTAATACGAATATGAAGCATCAGGTGTCTGTTTAGTATTAGGATTCAGACCAACCCCAAAGTTCTGATTTCTTATGCCTGAGTGGCGACAGGAATAGAAATGTTTAAACTGCAGCATAGGCTGGTTTGAATTAAGAAGTACCTAGACTGCATGTTGAGAAACCCTGCTTTCCAAGGTAAAAAGGTCATAGTGGGTCATCAGCCTCTGAGCTAACTTATTCTTACAAGATAAGAAATAAAGCTGGCTTCCACACCAAAAAAAAAGTAGTAAAAAGAAGTCACTCAGAATAGAGTGTATTTTCCTAGATTCTATAAGAGGAAGGATGTTGAAGGTCTCAATGAGCAGAAAAGTGCAAAGGCTAGTTCTATTCCTCTCCTACTCAAGAAATAGTCCATTTACTTTTTTTTTGTTAAATGGAACATCAGAAACTGCTTTTAAATAACATGGTTCTGCAGACCTTATATATAAGGCATAAATCCTGGCACACTCTTAGAAACATACAATGTTATATTTTAGAAAAAATAGTTGCAGATCATGTAATGCAGCTATTACCAGAGTTTGCAATCTTTCCTGACTTACTCCTTAAAAGTGGCCATTTGGTCTCTGATTGATTATATATAATGATTCTAAACTCATTAGCTTAAAAGTAAAAAATTATTTTGTCTTATGGTAAAATTTTGTATTTGTTAGGTAGTTGATTTCTGATTTATTAAACTTCCCCTTAAAGGGTATAGTCTACCTGTTTATATAGTCTATTTATTAACTTTAGGCTTACATTCTTGGTCATACCAGAAACACATCGTTTTCTTATTAAAAGTTATGATGATCACTAAATTCTCTCATTTCCAGATTAAATAGTAAATTGTTTAGCTGTTTTTCTTCTAGTCTGTTTCCTGATTCTTTGTCTACCTGGCAGTCTTCCTCCTTTTCTCCTGCTTTCCAAGTAGTTCCATTAGTTAACAGGTTTATTGAATGGAGCAGAGTTTATTCCAATTGTCTATAAATACTCCACATGGGTTAAAGCTAATTTTGGTGAGGACTTGGTATACTACATCCACTCTAGTAGTGACTCACGTGACAGGCCTAGAACCCTGGATGCAGTCCAGAGGCGAAAAGTTCACTGAAACTTAGTCTCCTGAAACCGTGGCATTCCCATAGCAAGAATGCCCCAGATTGATCCCTGTGATAGTGTGGAGGGTCTTGCATGCTTTCTTACAGTATTTTACTGGATAAGAGAAATCTCAGGGCAAGCTTAGCAATTTATACTTAGAATCTTCATTACAGTCAGGTATGACAGACTACATTGCATATTAGAAGAAAGTTGGTGAGTTCTTCTGACAAATGGAGATTCACTACAGATACTTAAAAGAGCAGCCAAGTTACTCCCATATGCAAGAATTTACCATGGCCTAGGAAAAAGGAGGGTTGTAGTTTAAGGAGGAAGTACATTATTGCATTATTCATGAAAAGGTCTGCTAGAGCAGAACCCCCTGGTGCAAGCTTTCACAAGGCTCAAAGGAATAGCATAAATTGTGACTACGGTGTGAAATCTTCTTCTGGACCCTGTCATTAGCAGACTCTAGGCAGGGCTCCTTTTATCTTAACTGTAAACATTGCCTGGTTCCTGCCAGTCCTTTGAAGGCATTCCTCTGTTTTGTGACAGATAACTTCAATGTATCTTGCCTGCTGTGACACCCTACTTCTTTTTTTTTTCTTCTGTATTATATAAACCTGATGCTAACTTTGACAAAATTACATTCAGATACCACACTCTCTTGTGTCCATTGTCTGCTTGTTACCCTTTTCTCACTGACTCCTGCCCACCTGTACCGGAACTTTGATTTCTCCTGCGGATTGAGGGGGCCTACTGAGGCCGGTCCTTGGCATTGGTACATCATGCTCTGAGCAGACAATACTTCCTTTAACTCAAAGCAACAAGGAAAAGGCAAGGCAGAAGTTCTTAACACTCTTCCCCAAACTTCAGGCTTCATCCTAAGTGAGAACTGCCAGACTCAGTGGGTACCACTACAGCTGATGATGTGTCTGATTTTTGGTGACTCTTCAAGACCCATTTCTTTCCTCTTGGGTTCCAAATTCCAGAATATTAAGAACAAAAAATGTTTTTAAAAAATCAAGCTAGTAGAGGTGGGAGCTGACACTTTTGATAGCCAATAGTTAAGACCATGTCTCTCTGTTTAACTTTTAAAGCAAAACAAACAAGCAAACAAACAAACAAACAAAAAACAAAAAAGCAACAACAAACAATGAAATGATTCTTATGTTAACACCCTAGGTCTTAAGATTTACTGGCCTAACAGATTTACTGGCCTAACAACAACACAAATTGGCATGGGTCTATAGCTCAGTGGTAAAGCATTTATCTAACATGTATGATGCTCCAGGGACAATCCCTAGTGATAAACAGAGAGAGAGAGAGAGAGAGAGAGAGAGAGAGAGAGAGAGAGAGAGAGAGAGAGAGAGGGAGAGAGAGAGAGTGAGAGAGACAGAGACAGAGACAGAGATACAGAGAGAGACAGAGACAGAGAGACAGAGAGAGACAGAGAGGAAGATAGACCAAAAAACAGAGAGAGAGAGAGACACCAAAAGCATACAGAGACAGACAGACAGACAGACAGACAAGGTAGACAAACAGACAGAAAGACAAGATAGACAAACAGACATACAAAGCATACACACACATACACACAGAGACGGACAGACAGTAAAGCAGACACACATATACATGCACATAAACACATAGGCATACAAAATACATACACACACAGGCACACACAATATACACACACACACACACACACACACACACACACATACACATCCCAGTGAAAATATTTTTCCTGTAATATCCTTTGAAAATATGCCACATTAAAATAATAAAATCACCCTACTTCTTTTTTTCTTTTCTTTTCTTTCATGCCATTTTCCTTCCTTCCTTCTTCCCTCTCTCCCTTCCTTCCTTCCTTCCTTCCTTCCTTCCTTCCTTCCTTTCTCCTGGTAAGTTCCTTTTGTGCTCTTTCAGGCACAAGTATTCTAGGAGTTTACTATACTGACAGTCCATCAAGAGAAGACAGATATTAACCCAACACTAAATAGCAGAAACAAAGTCACGAAAGCATGAACCTCCTGAGACATAGCCTTATCCAAACACAACACATTAATTCATTCTGTACTTTTATTCAAATTATGAATTCCCAGGACAGAAATAATCACATTTCAAAATAAATTGGAGATATGCAAAATGTCCTATACAGTTTGTCATAGTCAACAATGTGATTTTTTTTTTTTTGGACAGGGTCTTCTTAAGTAATCCTAAGTACTGGCTTCAAAGCCCTTAGCATCTTGAGGGCTGTGAGTCGAGACACCTACCACTGAATACATATTTTCCTATGACAAGTTTTTAAAATCATGTAAATATCATCATTAAGAAGTGTAAAATTGGTTTTAGCCATATCTTAAATTATGTGAATATGTATATGTGCTGAGGAAGGCACTGTGCTGAGTGTGGATGGGCAGGAGAACAGAGGTGTCAGGGCCTCTGGGGCTAGAATTACAACTGGTTGCAAGCTGGAATTGTGGGTGACTATGAGCTACCTGCTGTGGATCCTGGGAACTAAACTCATGGATGTTGGTAGGAACATACTCTGATGTCATGAATACAATACTCATGTCACAAAAAGAAGACAGCCTTTCACATCAGTCTCCCCCAACCTCTTTGCCTCCTTTAAGTAATAATCCCTGAGCCTGATGGTGGCTGGCAGATGGGAAGTTGATGTAGATGCTCTACATAGGGCTCAGTTCTCACAAACACTTATTCTCAATACTTTGATCAGTTATAAGTCCCCATATTGACTGCAGCATACAGCAAAACAATGCTTCTCTAATCAAGGTTAACAGCAGGCCAGGTGGGTAGATATAAACATAAACATTTAGACAGTAGATTGTCAACATGACCAGTCATATGGTGTAAATAATTATACAAATAATCTCAGAATCATTTAAGTTTTTGACTTATTCAGTGAGGTAACATAGCCATCTCTAGACTCTGTAGCTATGCATTTGCTTCCTGGTCTTTCATAGCAGAAGCCTAATCCTACGTGAGAACTTATTCTTTATGTTTGTGTTGTCAGTAAATTTGAAAACTCTATCTCAGCACTAGATGAGCAACTTATCAAAATGTAAGCAAACAAATGTGGTCATTGCTAGTGATCATAACTTCTGCATACTATCATGGTGTTTGATAGACTTTAGCTTTTGTTTTACATATATATGTATATATATATATATGTGTGTGTGTGTGTGTATACATATATATATATATATATATATATATATATATATATATATATATATCACATATATGAAGACACAGTAGCTTTTATGTGTGTTGCACATTTAGAGGAATATTAGTTCAGTGAATGATGTAAGAGTATTCATTTTTAGAGACATTTCCAAGGCATATATAGGAGCAATGTAAAGGAATTGATAATTGTGATTAAAAAGAAAAGTGGAATAGCATAATTAAAGCAAATTTTAAGCAAAATAGATCTAAGCTCATATTTTTATATATAAATTATCATGTTAGTATTTTATAAGTATCATTTTACTTTGTAAATAGTATGTGGAATTTTCATTGTAAACAATTTTTCATTTTATATCCAGTTTTTTAGCCAGTTATAAAATAATATCCACATAATTTTTGAGGTTAATTGTTCTTCTAATTTGGTAATACAGACGTCCCTACATTAAACTATAAGTCACTGGCAAGGATACTTTCAGGTCAAATCAATTAAGGGAATATATATTGTGTATCTATTGTAAACAGAAGTGGATCATGCATAGAACTATATGCAGGAAGCAAATAACACAGGAAACTTTAGAAATATTGTTTTACATACTATGGGGTATTCAAAGTTAAATATTTCCAAAGAAAAATTATAGATATATATCCTAAAATATTAATACTCCAATCCAGAAATTTTACAAGTTAAGGTAATATGCATGCACAATATATCCAGTTTAAATTTATATGTCCCTTTAAGCCACAGTTTGCTGCACTCTTCTCTCAGGAGGTGTACATGTAAACTGGATATAAAATATTTTCTGGAAGTGTGGAGCAGTTTAGAGGGTTATTAAAAAGAACCTGTAAAGAACTGATGTAGCAAAAGCTTCCATAAAGATAAGGGGTTATATCATAAAATGAACAAAGAAAATATTTTTCTCATAAGAGAATAGGAAAAAAAACCCAAACAGTCTCTTAATTTTCAAACAGTATGTCTGCGACACATTCATAGGACATCGGATCACAGCCATCTGGAGTGTTCACATCTGCACCACAGCTTATAGCTTGCCAAATCACTAAAATACGACAGCTCTGGAGATAAAAATTACAATCACAAACACACAATTATCATACAGCAGCTTCCATAAAAATTAAAGCAAATGACTCTCTTACAAATTTAAAGGAGTATTTTAGTTGTGAGAAAGAAATTGGCATGTTTATCTACCAAGAACCTTTTCTACTACACATAACATATCTATTCTCCAAGAATCTTGAGAACATTGAGTGGAGAAGAACTTCAGGGGAGACAAAAGGAGACTTAGAGAATAGGAAATCAGTACAATCATGGAGCAATATCTGTAAAATCTGTGCTATTATATGGGAAGATAGATGAACTGTATTGTGAGGAAAACTTGCTGCAACCAAAATAGCTTTAAGACAGAAAAAAAAAAAAAAGTCGTCATCATCTAGGAGAAATTTCCTGAAGAATCTGTCAAAGTCCTGCAAATTCCAGTTGAAGCACTTCATACTAAAGGTAACTCATAAGGACTATGATGACATAATTTTAAATATTTTTTGAAGCTCAAACTCTTTAAAAAAAAAAACAAGTTGTATTATTTAGGTATGTGAGGTGGTATCCTTATCCAACTAGAGCTTAACTAGGGTATAAATGTCAGCTGCTAAGATAAGCCTGTTGCCTATTAGTTAACTAATTAAGCATTACACACAATTAATTTAAACAAGCTTCTAAAAGACAAAATTAGGAAATGTCTATAAAAAAGAAAAAGAGTAGAGCAAACAAATCATGTCACAGTAAAGGAAAAGGCTGACCTTCCTTGAGCTTCTGGTTTTGAAGATTTTGTTTTTCTGGAGCAATGTTCTTCTGTCTCCTTCATTTTCTCATTGGATCCTATATGGTTAAACAATGTCGAAGAATAAGAAAAAAGAAACAAGAACTATCCGTATAAGAATTTCATGAAAACATTGCTTTTAATAGCTGAGTAGTACTCCATTGGGTAAATGTACCACGTTTTCTGAATCCATTCTTCTGTTGAAGGACATCTGGATTCTTGCCAGCTTCTAGCTATTATAAATAAAGCTGGCTGCTACATATGCAGCTAGAGACATGAGCTCTGGGGGTACTGGTTAGTTCATATCGCTGTTCCACCTATAGGGTTGCAGACCCCTTCAGCTCCTTGGGTCCTTTCTCTAGCTTCTCCATTGGAGACCCTGTGTTCCATCTTATAGATGACTGTGAGCATCCACTTCTGTATTTATCAGGCACTGGCATAGCCTCATACAGGACAGCTATAACAGGGTCCCTTCAGCAAAATCTTTCTGGAATGTGCAATAGTATCTGGGTTTGGTGGCTGATTATGGGATGGATCCCCAGGTGGGGCAGTCTCTGGATGGCCTTTCCTTCAGTCTCTACTCCACCCTTTGTCTCTGTATCTCCCTCCATGAGTATTTTGTTTCCCCTTCTAAGAAGGACTGAAACATCCACACTTCGGTCTTCCTTCTTCTTGAGCTTCATCTGATCTGTGATTTGAATTTTGGGTATTCCAAGCTTTTGGACTAATATCAACTTATTACTTAGTGCATACCATGTGTGTTTTTCTGTGACTGGGTTATAAAATTGCAAAGCTCCTGTAAGGCAAAGGACACTGTCAATAGGACAAAACAGCAACCAACAGATTGGGAAAAGTTCTTTACAAACCCTAAATCCGATAGGGGGCTAATATCTAATATATACAAAGAACTCAAGAAGTTAGACTCCAGAGAATCAAATAACCCTATTAAAAATGGGGCACAGAGCTAAATAAAGAATTCTCTACTGAGGAATACCAAATGGCTAAGAAGCACCTAAAGAAATGTTCAACACCGTAGTCATCAGGGAAATGTAAATCAAGACAACCCTGAGATTCCACCTCATACCAATCAGAAAGGCTAAGATTAAAATCTCAGGTGACAGCAGATACTCGAGAGAATGCGGAGAATGAGGAACACTCCTCCATTGTTGGTAGGATTACAAGCTGGTACAATCACACTAGAAATCAGTCTGGTGGCTCCTCAGAAAATTGGACATAGTATTACCCGAGGACCCAGCTATACCACTCCAGGGCATATCCCAAAAGATGCTACTACATATAGGAAGGACACACACTCCACTATGTTCTTAGCATATATATATATATATATATATATATATATATATATATATATATATACATATATATGTATATTTAATTTCCTTTTTATTAGATATTTTCTTTATATACATTTCAAATGCTATCCCAAAAGTTCCCTATACCTTCCCTCTGCCCTGCTCCCCTACCCACCCATTCCCACTTCTTGGCCCTGGCATTCTCCTGAACTGGGGCATATAAAGTTGGCAATACCAAGGAGCCTCTCTTCCCAGTGATGAGGGAACAAAATACCCATGAAAGGAGTAGTCCATCCTTTCGTCTTATCCTTTCTGCCAAGAATTGCTTGCTGACAAGATCCTGATATAGCTCTCTCCTGAGAGGGTCTGCTGGAGTCTGACAAGTACAAAGGTGGATGCTTGCAGCCAACAATTGGACTGAGTACAGGGTACCCAATGGAGTAGTTAGAGAAAGGACTGAGGGAGTTGAAGGGGTTTGCAACTCCATAGGAGGAACAACAATATCAACCAGCCAGACTCAACAGAGCTTCCAGGCACTAAACCACCAACCAAAGAGTACACATGGAGGGACGCATGTCTCCAGCCACAAATGTAGCACAGGATGGCCTTGTCCGGCATCAATGGGAGGAGAGGCCCTTGATCCTCTGAAGGTTATATGTCCCAGTGTAGAGGAAAGTAAGTGCCAGGAAGCAGAAGTGGGTAGGGGTGTGGAAACACCCTCATAGAAGCAGGAGGAAGGGGAGGAGAGAGTGGGTTTCTGGGGGGTAAGGGGAGGAACCAGGAAAGAGGATAACATTTGAAGTAAGTAAAGAAAATACCAATAAAAAAATTCAACCCAGATCTCTGAACACCTTACACACCAGAGGAGAGTCGGCCTCCAGGGAGGCACTGATCCCAGGATGCAGGTGAGAGCACCATCTTGTATCCCTAGTCTCTCAGACCAGACCACACAGGAGAGCACACTGGCCACAGAAGCAACAGAGCTTCTTGTACAGGGTCCCTTCAGGCCTTCATCTCAACCAGGAGGCAGAGCTAAGACCCAGACCTCTGCACACATTCCCACTAGAGGAGAGTCGACCTCCAGGGAAGACACTGACCTTGGGACTCAGGGGAGAGTGCCATCTAGTATCTGGGGTCTCTCAGAGACCAGTCTGTACAGGAGAGCACGCAGGCCAAAGAAGCAATAGAGCTTCTTGTACAAGGTCACTTCGGGGCTTCATCTTCAGCCAGGAGGCAGAGCTGAGCTCCAGACCTCTGTGTACATTCCCTGCAAGAGGAGAGATTGCCTGCAGAGAGTGCTCTGACCAGTGGGACTCAAGAGAGAGTTAGACTCCCATGAGTGCTGACAGAAGCTAACAGAATCAGAGGAGGAACAAGCTCCAGCCAGAAATAGCAAGAACATCTAACACCAGAGATTACCAGATACTGAAAGGCAAACATAAGAACCTTATTAACATAAAGCAAGACCACTCAGCATCATCAGAACCCAGTACTATCATCAGAGCAAGTCCTGGATATCCCAACACACTCGAAAAGCAAGATTCAGATTTAAAATCATATCTCATGATGTTGGTAGAGGATTTTAAGAAGGGCATTAATAACTCACTTAAAGAAATACAGGAGAACACTGCTAAAACAGGTAAAAGTCTTTAAAGAGGAGGTACAAGAATCCTTAAAGAATTAGAGGAAAAAAAAACTAAACAAGTGATAGAATTGAACAAAACCATCCAAGACCTAAAAAGGGAAGTACAAGCAATAAAGAAAACCCAAAGTGAGACAACTCTGGAGATGGAAACCCTAGGAAAGAAATCAGGAACCATAGATGCGAATATCAGCAACAGAATACAAGAGATAAAAGAGAATCTCAGGTGCAGAAGATTCCATAGAGAACATCAGCACAACAATCAAAGAAAATACAAAAGGCAAAAAGATCCTAACTAAAAATATCCAGGAAATCCAGGACACAATGAGAAGACCAAACCTAAGGATAGTAGGAGTAGATGAGAATGAAGATTTTCAACTTAAAGTGCCAGCAAATATCTTCAACAAAATTATAGAAGAAAACTTCCCAAACCTAAAGAAAGAGATGCCCATGAACATACAAGAAGCCTACAGAACTCCAAATAGACTGGACCAGAAAAGAAATTCCCCCTGACATATAATAATCAGAACAACAAATGCACTAAATAAAGATAGAATATTAAAAGCAGTAAGGGAAAAAGGTCAAGTAACATATAAAGGCAAGCCTATCAGAATTACACCAGATTTTTCACCAGAGACTATGAAAGCCAGAAGATCCTGGATACAGATTATACAGACCCTAAGAGAACACAAATGACAGCCCAGGCTACTATATCCAGCAAAACTCTCAATTACCATAGATGGAGAAACCAAAGTATTCCATGACAAAACCAAATTAACACAATATCTTTTCACGAATCCAGCCCTTCAAAAGAAAATAAAGGGAAAGCTCCAACAAACGGAGGGAAATGACGCCTTAGATAAAGCAAGAAGGTAATCCTTCAACAAGCCTAAACGAAGATAGCCACAAGAACAGAATCCCAACTCTAACAACAAAAATAACAGGAAGCAACAATTACCTTTCCTTAATATCTCTTAATATCAAATGGACTCAATTCCCCAATAAAAAGACATAGACTAACAGACTGGCTACATAAGCAGGACCCAACATTCTGCTGCTTACAGGAAAACCACCTCAGGGACAAAGACAGATACTACCTCAGAATGAAAGGCTTGAAAACAATTTTCCAAGCAAACGGTCTAAAGAAACAAGCTGGAGTAGCCATTTTAATATCAAATAAAATTGACTTCTAGCCCAAAGTTATCAAAAAAGACAAGGAGGGACACTTCATACTCATCAAAGGTAACATCCTCCAAGATGAACTCTCAATTCTGAATATCTATGCTCCAAATGCAAGGAAATCCACATTCATTAAAGACAAATTGCACCTCACACAATAATAGTGGGAGACTTCAACACCCCACTCTCATCGATGGACAGATCCTTGAAACAGAAACTAAACAGAGAAACATTGAAACTAACAGAAGTTATGAAACAAATTGATTTAATAGATATGTACAGAACATTTTATTCTAAAACAAAAGAATATACCTTCTCAGCACCTCATGGTACCTTCTCCAAAACTGACCATATAATTGATCACAAAACAGACCTCAACAGAATCAGGAAGATTGAAATAATCCCATGCATCCTATCAGATCACCACAGACTAAGGCTGGTCTTCTTCTTCTTCTTCTTCTTCTTCTTCTTCTTCTTCTTCTTCTTCTTCTTCTTCTTCTTCTTCTTCTTCTTCTTCTTCTTCTTCTTCTTTCTTCTTCTCTTCCTCCTCCTCCTTCTCCTTCTCTTCTGCTTTTCTCCTCCTCCTCCTCCTCCTCCTCCTCCTCCTCCTCCTCCTCCTTCTTCTTCTTTCTTCTTCTCTTCCTCCTCTTCCTTCTCCTTCTCCTTTTCTCCTTCTCCTTCTCCTCCTCCTCTCCTTCCTCTTCCTCCTCTCCCTCCTCTTCCTTCTCCTTCTCTTCTCCTTTTCTCCTCCTTTTCTCCTCCTCTTCCTTCTCCTCTTCTCCTTTTCTCCTCCTCCTCCTCCTTCTTCTTCTTCTTCTTCTTTTCTTCTGAAGTACATCCCCCACATGGCTTCACATATTCTTTTTTTCATTTTTTATTAGATATTTTCTTCATTTACATTTCAAATGTTATCCCAAAAGTACCCTATACCCTCCCTCTGCCCTGCTCCCCAACCCACCCACTCTCAGTTCCTGACCCTGGTATTCCCCTGTACTGGGGCATATGATCTTCCCAAGACCAAGAGCCTCTCCTCCCATTGTTGGCCAACTAGGCCATCCTCTGCTACATATGCAACTAGAGACATGGTGCTGGGGGGGGGGGGGTACTGGTTAGTTCATATTGTTGATCCTCCTATAGGGTTGTTGACCCCTTTAGTTCCTTGGGTATTTTCTCAAGCTCCTTCTTCAGTGGTCCTGTATTCCATCCAATAGATGATACTTCATTTCTTCTTAGAATGGGGAACAAAATACCCATGGAAGGAGTTACAGAGACAAAGTTTGGAGCTAAGACAGAAGGAAGGACCATCCAGAGAGTGTTCCACCTGCGGATCCATCCCATAAAGAACCACCAAACCCAGACACTATTGCATATGCCAGCAAGATTTTGCTGACAGGACCCTGATATAGCTCTCTCATGTGAGGCTATGCCAGTGCCTGGCAAATACAGAAGTGGATGCTCATAGTCATCCAGTGGATGGAACAGAGGTCTCCCAATGGAGGAGAGAGAGAAAGTACCCAAGGAACTAAAGGGGTCTGCAACCCTATAGGAGGAACAACAATATGAACTAACCAGTACCCCCAGAGATTATGTTTCTAGTTGCATATGTAGCAAAGGATGGCCTAGTCGGTCATCAATGGGTGGAGAGGTCTTTAGTCTTGCAAAGATTATATTTCCCAGTACAGCGAAATGCCAGGGCAAGGAAGATGGAGTGGGTGGGTTGTGGAGCAGGGAGTGGGGAACATATAGGATATTTTCGGAGAGGAAAATAGGGAAGGGGATAGCATTTGAAATTTAAATGAAGAATATATCTAATAAAAAAATCTTGAAAAAAGCTCTGTATAAGAATTACAAATAGTCATATCTCCTGGAACGATCTCAATTTAATCTCAATTTTTTAAAAAATAAATATCCCTGCTGCAGTTGAGCAAATTAAGAGCTAAACCTTTCACCTACTTTGATATTGGGTAAATTGTGAAAATGTGGGCCTCAGGATTTACAGGGGAAAACTCCATTAAAACAACTGAAAATACATGCAGGCAGTGGAGAAGTGGTGTAAACAAAGGAACCTCATTTGCTTTCGGTGAGGATGATGAGGTATCACTCTGGAAATCAGTATGGTGAAGCCCCAGAAGCCTAAAATGGAATCTCCTATATGACACAGCTGTACTGGTCTTTGGCACATGCCCAAAGGGCTCAATATCCTACTCAACAGATACTGGATTAGCGATGTTCATAGCTAAACTATTCATAATAGCCAAGAAACAGAAACAGCATAAATGCCTTTCAACAGATGAATGGATGGAGAAAATGAGAAAGACAGGGGCGGGGGAGCAAGAGAGGGAGAGCAAGAGTGGAAGATAAAGAGGGGAAGAGGGACAGGGGGAGAGAGAAGAGAGAGCGAGAGAGAGATACTAAAATGCTAGTTTTTAGGGACAGTCTAGTCTAGCAGGGACTAGAGGGGCTTAGGTAAAATTTATCAGATATGTAGAATGACTAAGTCTAAAAACCTAATGAACCTATAGAGCCAATGAAATTGCACTGGATTATGGATTTTAGCTAAGCAGAATTTAACTTGTCAAAGAATAAGGATTTGAGATGACAGCTATGTTAATCTGCTCCAGTATAGTAGCAATTTTATTATCTGTGAGAGTCTCATAATATCATGTTATAAACCTCAAATAGACACAATAAATCTTATTTCATAACATAAGGAAAACCATATGACAACTTCATGGTGTGATTTATGTTATACACTAAACGTAGTGCCTCAAATAATTTCCATGAAAAGGGAAGCAAAGATAATACAGACCATTCTAAAGAAAGAAACTTAACATGCAACACAACTGTGTACTGTGTGGTCCATAAGATGCAATTTAAGAACAATTGGGAAACTTTGCCCTTTGCTGGATATTGACTTATATTAGGCAACTGTGGTAGGTATAGATAATAATATTGAAGTGGTATACAGAGTGTGTATTGTTAGAGATCTGTGAGGGTGAAATGCCACATGAATACAACTGTAAATTATTCAGTAAAAGTGAATAGATGATTTAAAACAACATCACTACTGATGATGGTACTCTTTAGGCTTTCTTCTCCATGTCCCAGTATCTACTGTCAAAGGTATTGCTCAGAGAGCAAGGAGCTGTCACAGTAGGAGAGAAGAGATAAATGTTTATTAGGGAAGATAACAGATTACAATGAAAGAACTGCAAAGCCCCTAGACTCTAAAAACATGTGCTTGAATTTACAAACCAACTTTACCACACTATAGCTGCTTGACCCATGGTTATTACTTCAAACTTTCAACATTAAGCTTCTGTATATATAAGATGAGAAAAATGATAACTACATAAGCATCATTGTGTGATTAAATGTTAATGTACAATACTCTTAATCCGTGAGTTTATGTTCAACATCTTTTACACTGTTTTGTAAAATAGCTATATTTCTCATTTAGGGCTAGGTGCATCCTCTCCCACTGAGGTCTGCCAAGGCACCCCAACTAAAAGAACAAATCCCACATACAACAGCTTTTGGGATAGCCCCCACTCCAGTTGAAGCATTTCGAGAAAGAAGACTCAACTGCACCCTCTTTCTGAGAAGTTTAGTCATAAGGTTTAGGGCACCTGATACTGGCAAATATCCTTGACTCCTCTGTAGATGACTTTAAAATTAAATTTCATTTTTCATCACTTTCTATGTTTGCTTTCTTTGAGCAATATTTTTAATCTCTACTTACATAATTCTCTAATAAAAGGATTTCCTTTCCACTCATTCCTCTGCATTACTTTTTTAAATGTAGACTTTATATAATAATGAACAGTCCCTTTTAGTAAATTGAAATGGATATCAAATAGTTCAAAGCATCATTGCTACATCCATTATATCTGAAATGCAAGTATAATATTCTCAGCTGTGTGGCCTGGCAACTTGGCAATGGTACCAGGCAGGGCCAGCCATTATCATGGAATATGGGGCTTGTCACAGAGATTAAGCTGTTGTGCAACTGTTTCTACCACCTCAGTTCAGTATAGTAAAAGTTGGTTTTCCTCTGAGAAATTCCTGATTTTCTCTCTAGTCATACTTTTTAAGCATTCACATAAGGGTTGGCTATAAAGAGAGTCTTCAGTCTAACCTATCTTTAAGGAGTTGAACACATACAGCATGCTCGCTTTCAATTCAGTTTCAGTATAATCTTGTTATAATTTCCTTTTATTTTTTTTTTTTCCATTTTTTATTAGGTATTTAGCTCATTTACATTTCCAATGCTATACCAAAAGTCCCCCTTACCCACCCACCCCCACTCCCCTACCCACCCACTCCCCCCCTTTGGCCCTGGCGTTCCCCTGTACCGGGGCACACAAAGTCTGCGTGTCCAATGGGCCTCTCTTTCCAGTGATGGCCGACTAGGCCATCTTTTGATACATATGCAGCTAGAGTCAAGAGCTCAGGGGTACTGGTTAGTTCATAGTGTTGTTCCACCTATAGGGTTGAAGATCCCTTTAGCTCCTTGGGTACTTTCTCTAGCTCCTCCATTGGGAGCCCTGTGATCCATCCATTAGCTGACTGTGAGCATCCACTTCTGTGTTTGCTAGGCCCCGGCATAGTCTCACAAGAGACAGCTACATCTGGGTCCTTTCGATAAAATCTTGCTAGTATATGCAATGGTGTCAGCGTTTGGATGCTGATTATGGGGTGGATCCCTGGATATGGCAGTCTCTACATGGTCCATCCTTTCATCTCAGCTCCAAACTTTGTTTCTGTAACTCCTTCCATGGGTGTTTTGTTCCCACTTCTAAGGAGGGGCATAGTGTCCACACTTCAGTCTTCATTTTTCTTGAGTTTCATGTGTTTAGGA
Organism: Mus musculus; assembly: GCF_000001635.26. Classification (NCBI taxonomy): domain Eukaryota; kingdom Metazoa; phylum Chordata; class Mammalia; order Rodentia; family Muridae; genus Mus; species Mus musculus. Next base: position 33,013,997 of record NC_000067.6, read on the forward strand.
AATTGTATCTTATATCGTGGGTATCCTAGGTTTTGGGCTAGTATCCACTTATCAGTGAGTACATATTGTGTGAGTTCCTTTGTGATTGTGTTACCTCACTCAGGATGATGCTCTCCAGGTCCATCCATTTGGCTAGGAATTTCATAAATTCATTCTTTTTAATAGCTGAGTAGTACTCCATTGTGTAGATGTACCACATTTTCTGTATCCATTCCTCTGTTGAGGGGCATCTGGGTTCTTTCCAGTTTCTGGCTATTATAAATAAGGCTGCTATGAACATAGTGGAGCATGTGTCCTTCTTACCAGTTGGGGCTTCTTCTGGATATATGCCCAGGAGAGGTATTGCTGGATCCTCCGGTAGTACTATGTCCAATTTTCTGAGGAACCGCCAGACTGATTTCCAGAGTGGTTGTACAAGCCTGCAATTCCACCAACAATGGAGGAGTGTTCCTCTTTCTCCACATCCTCGCCAGCATCTGCTGTCACCTGAATTTTTGATCTTAGCCATTCTCACTGGTGTGAGGTGGAATCTCAGGGTTGTTTTGATTTGCATTTCCCTGATGATTAAGGATGTTGAACATTTTTTCAGGTGCTTCTCTGCCATTCGGTATTCCTCAGGTGAGAATTCTTTGTTCAGTTCTGAGCCCCATTTTTTAAGGGAGTTATTTGATTTTCTGAGGTCCACCTTCTTGAGTTCTTTATATATGTTGGATATTAGTCCCCTATCTGATTTAGGATAGGTAAAGATCCTTTCCCAGTCTGTTGGTGGTCTTTTTGTCTTATAGACAGTGTCTTTTGCCTTGCAGAAACTTTGGAGTTTCATTAGGTCCCATTTGTCAATTCTCGATCTTACAGCACAAGCCATTGCTGTTCTGTTCAGGAATTTTTCCCCTGTGCCCATATCTTCAAGGCTTTTCCCCACTTTCTCCTCTATAAGTTTCAGTGTCTCTGGTTTTATGTGAAGTTCCTTGATCCACTTAGATTTGACCTTAGTACAAGGAGATAAGTATGGATCGATTCGCATTCTTCTACATGATAACAACCAGTTGTGCCAGCACCAATTGTTGAAAATGCTGTCTTTCTTCCACTGGATGGTTTTGGCTCCCTTGTCGAAGATCAAGTGACCATAGGTGTGTGGGTTCATTTCTGGGTCTTCAATTCTATTCCATTGGTCCACTTGTCTGTCTCTATACCAGTACCATGCAGTTTTTATCACAATTGCTCTGTAGTAAAGCTTTAGGTCAGGCATGGTGATTCCACCAGAGGTTCTTTTATCCTTGAGAAGAGTTTTTGCTATCCTCGGTTTTTTGTTATTCCAGATGAATTTGCAAATTGCTCCTTCTAATTCGTTGAAGAATTGAGTTGGAATTTTAATGGGGATTGCATTGAATCTGTAGATTGCTTTTGGCAAGATAGCCATTTTTACAATGTTGGTCCTGCCAATCCATGAGCATGGGAGATCTTTCCATCTTCTGAGATCTTCTTTAATTTCTTTCTTCAGGGACTTGAAGTTTTTATCATACAGATCTTTCACTTCCTTCGTTAGAGTCACGCCGAGATATTTTATATTATTTGTGGCTATTGAGAAGGGTGTTGTTTCCCTAATTTCTTTCTCAGCCTGTTTATTCTTTGTGTAGAGAAAGGCCATTGACTTGTTTGAGTTAATTTTATATCCAGCTA